>NC_134314.1:120459780-121763224 GCF_964195595.1 Calonectris borealis
AGGATTTGCTTTCCAAGCTCTTTATTGAAATTGTTCAGGTCCTTAACTGATCTCCTGGGGGGTGAATCGGGGCGAGGGGGGGTGGGGGTGCTGAAAAGCCTTAAGCTAATTAAGCTTGGCTGAGACATGCTCGACGAGATGGGAAAACCACAAAGCTTTTGAAAGGGTGAAAAATCTCCGACCATCTGGTAGTGGCGTTGCAGAGAGAAGAAAGAGGAAGGACAAAGGGGCAGCTCTCCGCAGCCAGGAGGTACAGGACTCCTTTAATTACTGGGTCACCGAGACCATTACCCCTCCCAATGCCTGTGAAAGCCCACGAAACAAGCTTAGGAGGCTCAGCAAAACCAACAGCTCTTAGCAAGAAAAGCATCTGCACGAAAGCGAATCAGAGCAGCTTTCCCCAAGATACATCCGCTAATCAGAAACGATAGGTAATAGATGGGGGCGGCGAGGCCCCCGGATCAGAATGAGACTTTTTCCGGCAACTTCTCTACCTCTCTCCTCCGACTGCTGTTCTCCAAAGCCCTGCAGATGGTGCTCTCTTTAAATTAATACCACCCCGCCAGCCAGAAGGAAGCTTCTGTTGTACTTGGCAATACAGGTGAACAGCCTGCATTTAGGTTTCAAAATGAATGCCCCAGGTGTTTCATCAATATGGCAAGCAGCTGATGTGCTCCAGCTTCTTCAGGCCTGGTTAAGGCTCATCTGTGTTTTCCCATCTCTAAGACCGGCTAGAGAAAATCAACAGCGTTCAGAGGGCAAACCTCGCACACCGGAGCAGAATCTGAGTCATCTTCGCGCTAAATGGCTTTGTCAGCCGTGAGCTGCGAACGTGCCAGTGCGATCCAAACGAGGAGCCCTCCCCGCCTTCTCCTCTCAAATGAGCTGGCTACGGCTGCGGCTGACTACAGGTGCAGGCTAGCAAAGAGCAAGCTGGTTTCGACACCACAAGCTGTGACCGAACCCCTGCCAAAAAAGCAGCGCTACGCTAACTCTTGCTTCGGGATGCGAATATGTGCAGCTGATTTCCTTCCCTCCCACATGCAGATTCTCCTCCAATTATTTCGGCTGTGCGCTGTGATCCAGTCAGATTCGCAAGCTGCGCAAGAGCGGGCTATATCCATCCTTGGATGGGAGACCTCGTTAAAAGAAGGAAGCCGTACCGGCGACCTAACGCATTGCGCTGCTGTCTCCAGGATCAGGTATAAAACCCAGGTCCTGACTACCTGTCGTCCTTAAATATCCTGCAGCAGTTGTGATAAGAACAAATGGCATTAACCCTCCTCTTCGGCCAAATCTCAATCTGAATTTCTCTCCACCAGGCTCCCCTTGAAGGTTCATTTGGAAAGAGTTCCTGCGTCTTAAACTATCACACTTTTAATTCGGTACTGTTAAACATTGGCTGCACATAATGCCAGAGGGAACAGTTTCACAAGCAGATTCTGTGATCTCTGTATATATCAGTTTCTAAGATAACTTGGGTTCCTTCAGATAGGTACCGGATATATATGTATTTCTTATCATCTGCTTTTCATGCTCACACACTTCAAGAGCCAGCTGGATCTGCCAGCAGAACCGCATCCAGAAAATCTATTCCCCTCCGCATCCTACGTAATGCTGGAAGCAGGCGATATTAGAAATATTGTTTAAGGACTTTTTTCTTTTTCTTTCTTTTCTTTTTTAAGCAAACTTGCCCACGTTGCAGGGCCAGGAGATTGAAAACCAAGCTAAAAAAGCATCTAAACTTTTGGACGCTTACCTGAAAAGCAGCTGTGTTCCAGCTGGCCCTTGATGCTGAGGGGGGGGCCGCAGTCCCACCGCGGGCTTATCGAGTCACCTGGTGCGGACCGTGCAGTTCAAGACTCAGGTTTATATGTGCAAGCAGATTTACGATGAGGCAGGCATTAAAAAAATTGACAGTTGTATAACGCGACCACAATGGCTGTACTTACTACACACCGGACAGTTACTACCTTGGAAGACGGAGAGATAAGACAAACAAAACCACAGAGGACGCCGGTTTTGCCACTCCAAGACCAGCGTGGGAGTTGTTAGCTACACTCGTGCAAGAGGAACTGTAAAATATCTCCTCCCAAGGAGGAGGCCCCAGAAAACGAGAGCACAGCTCCGCTCTCTTTTGGAAGTCCGGCTTTGTAGACCAAGGCAACCACCAGAGAGGAGCTCCTGATATCCAAAGGAAGGGCCGGGTGTGCTGGTAGGGACCAGGCCAAGACTCGGTGAACACGCGAGGTGAGATAATGAGAGCCAGGGCCAGCGACTGAACCGAGACGTGACTGCGGCAGCCATGCAAAACTTGCAGCCATGAGCATCCAAACCCAAGTGAGGGACAGGGGCCGTGCCAGTCCTTACCACTGGCCTCGTACCCTGCTGATCAGAGCACGCTGGAAATAAATCCGAGTTCAAGTCCCTCTCCATGCTGGAAGGGCTCAAATCCTTACCCTCACATCCTAGACTTCCCATGCAAGGCAGCTGCGAGGGAAAGCCCCTTCCATGCACGTTGGGCTACCACCAACAAAAATGTGTGACCCGTGGAGCTCTTTCAACACTCGGGAATAAGCAAAACAAAAGGCAGGGTAGCTGCTGTACACTCGAAAGAGCAAGTCCTGCTCAGTTTTCCATCCTCGCCGGACCTTCTGGGTCCTGGGCTGACGGAGGTGCCACGCTCGGGTACCGGCACCCCAGAAAGGGGGAAATGCGAAAACACAGGCCTGCTGACAGTTTAGTCTGTGAGTTTTTCTGCTACTCTTCCCTGTTGCCTGGACAGCTGGAAAAATCAGCCAATTTAATTTCCTTGAATTGAGCTGCTGGAGTTAGGTACTGATTTTTCAGCACAGTGACATCTTATTTTGAAGCACCTGAGGTATATCTCCATTTGTGCTCATTTGATGCTTTTGTGCTACGTTTCAATCTGACAGATCATACAAACACATCCAGCGAATGCGTTTTAACTGATGAAACACCTTGTAACCGTGATAGCATTTGGCCACAAACTGGGAATCTCCATTTTTTCCAGCCACTGAGACAGTGACTTTGCCACCCTGACCCCCTAACTATATACCATCGTTGGCTATAACCAGGGGGCAATGGAGAAAGGATTATTGACTTGTTCTTTTCAGAATCCAGAACACAGTTTAACTGATTTTCTATCCAGGTAAGAATGGTATAGCCTGTAAATGACTGCTTATTTCCTCCACAGAGAAAATGCTGAACGTGTAAACATGCCGCCTTTTCTGTCAAGTAATGCAGGTATTGAGTGTTTTTTGACAGGATGCTGTAAATGGAATAAAGGTGGTTTTGGCTTCTGCCGTAGCTATGATTACTGGCAGAGCTATGCCCTTCACACTAGCGATTGGGGAATAAACAAACAAACAAGGCTGCACAGCCGCAAAGGGGAATAATGAGACAAAAGACTTACGTGTCCCAACATTTCAGGGTAAAGTTCCTGCACCAGTAAAACAGTAACGAAGGCCATTTTGTGGTTGAAATTTGCTGGCTGCGGAACGCTATGGATTTTAAAACTCAGGACAGAAGTCACAAGTAAATTCCGAATCTGGGAGAAAAATCCTTACTGACTGTTTGAGCAAAGAACAGTGTTAATCAGGTATGAACAATTACACTATGAGCATCCCAGCACGTATACGGGTAATTAAGAGACAATGCCATTCCATACTCTTCGTATTTCTCTGGGATCTCTCAAACAAACCCAAATGTTTGTGCAGTTGACCATAGACTGTCTATAGCTGTGACACAAAGTGCATCGTCCAGAGCACCTGCTTCGCTGGACTGGTTTAATTGCAGCTACCAACACATTCCCAGCACACTGGAGTGCTCCAGGAGAGGACCTCCAGAGCTCATGCAAGACTCCAAAAAGGAGACGTTGAACTTTTTGTTAAATAACAGGAAGTCCCAAAGAGCTGCACTCCTCCACCGATACGTTGAGATACCACTACTGCATGATTAAGATACAGGTGCAGTGACAGAGATGTAGGAGGTGAGATTAAATGCTAGCTTCCTCCCCGGCAGATAATTCACGGTGACTAGAGACAAGGTCAGCTTGGGCTGTTGGGGTAACACTACGGGCCAGGTATACCGGTGGTGACCTCGCACGCTCATCTGGAGGTGAAATGTGATGAAAGCCAACCAAGCGGAGGAAAACTGTTCCAGATGGCAAGAACTGCTTGAGAGAACACTCACCTGTCAAATGCATTAGGAAAAGGCGAGGGGACAGAAAACCCACTGTCAAAAAATTATGGGTAACGGGCAGAAAAAAGGAAGAGAAGATCCAGAGGTATGAGGAAAGGGTAATGCTTCAAAGATCTGAATAAGATCGGGTGGGATTCTTCCTGCTCAGGTTCTGCAGCAGTGAGAAGCAGATTTAATCTCAATCATGCCCTATCAAGGCAACCTCCACTTTACTAGTTGTAGACACATCTTCCACCTCCCTGCGTAACAGCCCCTCCTTGGACAGCACTGGCCTTCCTCTCCAAGCGCCAGGAGCAAGGGCACCTATGAAGCCATGGCGTACCTCTCCGGCAGAGCCAACACCGTGGGGATGTGCAGAAAAAAAAACAGAACAGAGCTGAATCAAAAAACGTGCCTCCTGACCCACTTGATCGTATGCAGACTGAGTAAATGCCACCCTTCTCATATGCGAACAAGGTTAACTCCTCACCCACACCACTGGGCACAACAGCAATAAAGCTACTGACGGAGAAGCGACAATGTCGGTCCCTCGCCCTCCCAAAGGAACAACCGAGGGAACCTTTTGATCCTAGGACATACACCGCCTTCTTTGATTTCGTTCCTGTTCTGTACTTGAAATAAAAGACAGTTCTCCCAAATCACACCCACTGCTTGTGTTTTTTTTCCACACTTAGTTATGACTGCACTCCACTCACTCTATTCCATGAAAATCATGGCTAAGTACAGTGTCTTTCTCTGCTGCCCTAAGCAGCTGGCCATTTGCATTTATGAAATAGCTATAAAATAGCGCAACAACCTGGGCAGCGTGGCACGTTCTGCTTGCTGTACGCCACCATACATAACATAAAGCAAGGGGGAGCACAGAATTCCAAATTCCCAAAGCCAAATCAGTTGGATCTGTGCATATCCCGTCATAAACAAACTTTATTAAAGGAGGTAAGATTCCAAAATTAATCAGTGCGTAACGAAATGAAGCCTCCTTTTATAGCACACAGGGCAGAACATCGTAAAATTTGTCCTCGAGGGATCAGATTCTTTCCTTGCGCAGCTCGCCACTCTCCATCGGTCTGCTGGACCTATTCTAATTTAAGACTGAAGTTCCTACTGTCGCAAACAGGAGTTAAGTTCAAACAGATGCCTCTGTAGCTGTATAGTATATTTAAAAATGGTGCCATTTCTCTGGAGGTGCTAAAGCTAATTTCTAGATATACTGTTAAGTATGATACCATCTGTAACAGCGCTCACTTTGGCCAGTGAGCCCTACTTTTTCAATATGTTACTGGAAGAAGTTTCTAAGATGCCAGTGTCTCTCCCGTATTCCTTTCACTTGTTCCTTGGGTGCCATTTGAGATGATTTGAAAGCGGTACGTGTTTCGTTTGCATAAGGCGCTGCTGCTGCTTTGGAGATTTGAACTAAAACCAAAGCCTAGTAGACTTGGACACCACCACATGAAATAGAGATTCCATTATCCTTCCAGTTTTCAAATGCTAAAAGGGCATTATCAGTATCTTAAATCTCTTTAAGCCTTGTAGCTAACAAGTACAAAACACGTAACATCATGTAATACCATTATAAACATACGAGGACTTAGAATGACTTCATAGCGTCTGCTTTTCAGTGGGATTTCATGACTTTATATTTTTTGGCATTCCTACCATGGAAAATGAAAATGAAAATGGCACTTCAAAATATTCCATTAAAAATATCCAGTTTCTCCTCCAGCTTCTCAGAGGATTTAATTTTTTTAATTTCTTTTTATTTTCTGGATATGTAAAAGAGTTCTAAAAATTACTTTATTTGATTTAATGCTGAGCGTGTTTCAATTCAGTACTGTAACACGAGTTAATTAAACTAAACAAAGGCCGCATTGTCAACACTTTCAGCAAGAACAAAGACATGATATTTTTAAATGAAATAAAAACTGGCAATTCATAGTAGTATTTCTATTCTGCTTACTGAAAATGAAATGAAGAAAGCAATCAAATACACACAATAAACCTTAAACATTATCATTGTTAAAGTATTCCCTTTTCTTGTGTCTTTTTTTCTTTCCTTTTGACTTTTTGTCGTGTACCCTACCATCAAGCCTGATAACATAAAGCGTGACTGTGACAGCAGGCAAAATGTTTAAGCTGAAAAATTCCTTACATTTTCTACTTTTTATTAGACAAGCACACAGAAAAAAATATATCATTTGTCATTGAAAGAGATGAAAAATAATTAAAACTTAACATTGATCTTGCATCTCCTATTCTTTACATACATTCAGGTTAGAATCTGATATACGGAGAGCAACAAAAAGAAACAGATTCCTTCTGTAGCAGGAAAAAAAATATTACTTTCCCCCCCCCCAGGAGATTGAAATCAGTATCTGGAGCAGCCCACTGACAGTATAACCACCACGCCGTCTGCCCATGCACAGTGCTGCTCAGCACGGCCCAGGCAGCACCCTTAGGGAAGGCCTGCAGAGGGTCTGCATCCCATTTGCCGCCGCTCTCAGAGCCGGGGAGGAACACCATTTTGGGCAGCGTATGCTGCCTGATGGGGTAGGACTTCTGCACCGGCCCGTGCTTCGAAAAGGAACGAACGCCATCACCTCCGTGGTCCTGCTGGTGCACACCACCGGTCACGGCAGCCCGCACCGGGACATGAATCCGCAAAGCTGATCCACAGAAGCGACGCTCCCTCCTAATAATCTTGCTGATCCTTTGCCATCAGCGAAGCAATTGCTGATAGCAACTACTCTTTGGCTGATATAAGAGCCTGGAGACCTCCCAGTTCAGAACTGACAAAGCCACCGCAAATATAACCACGGACACTGGGGCCAAAAATCCCACTCCTCTTCCGCAAGCTGCGACATCCAAGCGGCGCGCAGAACGTGCTCGCACAGAGCCCCTCACAGGCAGGTCAGCCTCACCTGTCTTCAGCTTTTAACAGAGCTACCCCAGTTCCATACCTACGCAGGACATTTTAAGTGCGTTCACGAAATTCAGCATACCCTTTGCAAACTGGGGGAAAAATGCCGCCTCCCCTTCCAAAAGTAATCTTTTGCTAGGCCTAAAGGTTTCTTTTCCCTGCCTACAGTTACGGCCTTTGCTACTTCCGCAAGGCGTAAAAATCACCTGGATGTACTTTTCTGCCACAGCTACGATGCCTTCAGAAGAGGAAAGTGCTTTGCACTGAGAGACACGGACCAAACAGCCGGCTGGCGAGCAGAACCCGGTCGCAAAAGCTCCTCAGCTGGCCGGTATTGCAACTGCAAAGTTCACTTGAGTTTCGTGAAGTTCTCAAGCAAATAAAGGCACGTAAAGTAAGGCTTCTTAAAACCTAAAGGTATCGCCTGGATAAAGGCACTTTTTTGGCTTTCCAGGGATAATCTTGTTACCGCGTACCTCCAACTACTTCCAGCTACTTGCTCTGCAACAGTCCACCGCTCTGCGTAGCTTAGAGCTTTAGACATGCGAGTTTGCAAGTTTCTGGTTCCACAGCGCTTCCAGCATTTCTGCAAAAGGCCCAAAGGTGCACCTTTTCTTTGCTTTGCCAAATATCAATACCTGTCAGAAGCAGATTTTAAAGATATATTTTGTATTTAGGGCCAGACTATTCTGTAACAGCCCCAAAAATGTCATCTGATCCATTCAGTATGGGTTGTTATCAAAGACCAAACACACTGTATCTGATTCAGGATATTTATTCCTTTCTTCTTTGGGCAACTGAATAAAATAAGTTTGAGCCTTTATACTAGATCTTCAGAAGCCACAGCACTCCAAAATATCTTTGTACTCTTTTCCTCCCAAACAAAAAGAAAATATCTTTTTAAAGATACATCAGGAAGATTTTTAAAATCTCTTTTTTTCCAAAATGTCTCATCCATGTCCACTTGAAGCTGAAAAGAAGTCTGGTTGAGAAATAAAAAGTAGTTACAATTGCCATGACTCAAGAATAAAGATGTCAGATTTGTCCGAAAAGATCTTTCTCAAGAAGTATTTCGTTTCTCTATAGTCACAATGTCACATCAAAGAAAGTCATTATTTTGACATTATTTACGACTGTACCAATGCATGTAAAAACCTATAAATGCCTGAGACTGAAACTATAAAAAATTGAGAGCTCTTTTCCTCCAGGTTTTGGAATATTTAATTCTCTCCAAGATTACGCCATAAAATTATCTCTCTTGCTAAAGCACAGATGACCTGAAAATCCAGCTGTTGAAGCGAAGAGTGGACGAAATCGTGGCTACAGAGTTACATAGCTATTCATGTAACAAAGACTGTTGAGTGAAACTGGGCTTAGCTAGAACAGAAATTAGGCAGAATTCAAATTTACAGTAAAGAGGCACTGACAAGAAGACCAGCAAAGGAAATCATGCATACTGCAGATGATTTAAACCGTGAAACCTCCCCCAGCCCATTCCCAAGCCTGCCTTAACACTGCATGCTTCATACAGGAAAAAAGAGGGTTAATACAGTTCCCTACACATAGCATTCAAACAGGCTAAGATGCAACTGCACAGAAACACTAATTGTAAGGGCTGTGTTCTGCTCTTTAGTTAAATCCCTGGACACTTGAATATCCTTTTCAGAGTCAGTGATTACGGCATTTTGCTCCTTGATTGTGCTTCAGCAACAACCTGCTTCTGCATTCCTGGACTTGTCCAATGGAAAATAAATGTGTCCTTTGCCCAGGGAGGATGCTACCCAACCGCTCTAAATTTGTTTCTTGGGTGGAGAAACATCCCAGGTCAAGCTTGGTTCACGTTCCAAACAGCACAATACTATGGTATATTTTAGCCCGAATACAGAAGAGAGCCAACAGAGAAATAATGGCTACTTCTCTACATGTTCCAGAGCTCTGACAGAAATCCTGTCCTCCAAAGAGTCAAGCAACTTCCAGAGGTGATCAGTGAGGGAAATCATCCTATCTAACGTCTTGACAAAGGGAGATAGAAAGAGGTGGAAAAGAAGAAGATAGAGGGGCGAGCAGGCTGGGAGGAGGAAATGGCTACATATTCACACAAATAAACATGAGTTTTATTTCCGTGTGCTGCAAATTGTGTTGTGGAAAAACTGTGCTGATTAAAACGACAACTAAATGCTGAATGCATGGTCATTACAACATAACAGGGCTATTTCCAAGTGTACATATAAAGGGACTGCCGAGCGGTCTATTAAAAGCGCGTACACTTACCTAGTCAGCAATTAGGTCAGTGATCACCACTTACTCTGCTTTTTAATAAAGGGATTTGAGAATATTCCCTAATCTTATAAGAAACACAGATTTTCATTATTCTTTTGTGAACTAGAATGAATGCATTATAGTAGCTGGAAAAAAATTAAAAAGGCATTTTAGTTTGTCTTTTTTCTTCAGTCGCTCCCAAGTAATATATAACTTTAAGTTACGGTAGAAAAAAAAGGGAATAAATTGGCACATGTTATATTTTATTACTGATTTTGGAAAAAGCAACAGCAGGTTTTTATGAAACACACACAGTGCCTTACATCGTTAAATTCTTCAGGGTAATCTGGCTTGTTTCTTACTGCTGGCAATGGGAAATAGTAGTGAGATTGCCAGGACTTCGATTCTTGATTCCTTTGGGCTCCTGGCGCCCCAGAACCTCCAAAGCGCCAGGCTCTGTGACTCCTTGGTAATGCGTGCTACGGCGTGACCCTGGAGCTGTGAAGCCAAATGAGCTATACAGAAAGGTCCCTGCAAGCCCTAAAACTTCCCAAAACACAGAGATGAGCCGGTAGTAAAACTTGCACTATTAGATCAGACACTTACCTACGGGTTTGTCAGAAGTTTGTGAAAACTGAGACACATCTCAAAACCAGCAAGAAACAGTTGTTTTTCCACGGAAAACCAGATCACTGAAAAAATTCCTAGCACGCTTCAAAGCCACAATCAGTAACTAAGCAAAAATCTAGCTTTAGGTTGGAAAAGGGACTTTGATCTTTGCTGGTCATTTAGTGGCTTCCACAGCTCCAGTGCTGGGGACAGCACGGGTCACAGATGACTCCCGTTAATCTAATGGCTCCCAGTGAGAGAGAGAGAGGCAGCTATGTGGCTACCCTTTGCTCCAGGATGAGCTTGGTAACACAAAAAAAGTATCGGGTGTAGAATAGAAAGACCAGGTAGTTTGCAGTTTGACCAGTAGTAGTTGCTACGTTTGGTTATGCATATAGATCTAGTACAGGTCAAAACCACTTAAGATCCATGTATTTCTATTTAATGGGACTAGCAGTCCCACGTTAGCTTTTTTCCCCACCTGTTCTTACACAAAAATATGCCATTTCATTGTACGTCAAATGTACTGTGGATGCTGCTGGAAAACTATTTAACTGAATTAGTTTATGAGCTAACACTTGGGTTACATAAAATAATGTTACATATTAAATCTCTGTTTTATGCCAGGCAGTATCTTTCCATTAACAGGAGTCTCTCTTTGGGGAATATATCTTATTTTATCAGCCTGAACTTCAGCTGATTTTCTTTTTTTACCTCTCTTCGTCCAGATCCACCTTGCTTGGTGGCAAACTTTCAAAACTCATGTGGCAGAGTACGTGCCCACCAGAACTGGAAGCATCTAGCAAGACGAGCGCTGAGTGTGCCGTACGCGTTCTTATACGCGTCAGAATGAAGCAAAGCAAGGGAAAGCCTTAATCTCCTTCCCTTCTCAAAACCCTGAAAAAGCACCCATTTATTTTCCCTGACCCAAAGACAGCATGTTCGGCAGACGCTAAACAGAGTATGTATGCAGGTACCTAAGTGCTCTTATCCTGCATGTAGACTCAACACATCATCTCCTCTTACCATGGAACTGACCGAAAGCTCACTTAAATCAATGAGAGCCCTCCTATGAACTTCAAGGAGCTTTGGATTAGATAAATCTTGTACAGGAGCAATGCCTGAGCCCCCAGGTAGGAACACATTCCAAAACGTTTGGAAAGAACCTTTTACTTACTTAGTACTTGAACCTTTTAAATCAGGGGCAGGGAAAGGTAAAGTGCCAAGAACAACCCTTTTCTGACATTACCTTCGTTTCCTTAATGTTGCATATTTTAATAGTAGGTAGAACAGATGGTGAAATATAATCTCTCCACTGAGAACTAAATGACAGCGACTAGCTGTAGGGGACACTAAAGTATTGAAGAGAAGGAAATGTACAAATAATGAAAGTACATTTTGTCCAACTTGCTTTTGATGAGGCATAAAATAAAATGTAAATAATTTCTGTTAGGAGGAAATTAACATAACGACTTTGGTATTTGCAATCAGAGTGAGCTCGTATTATATAACCTGGATTTGCAACCGAGGTAGCACAATACCATTTACCTGGATTTGAACTAAGGATTATGTAAATTCTATTTTCACCATCATTAATAAAGCACAAAACCTATACCATTAACATGACCGATAATAAAGAGATGTGATTAGTCTCAACTTGGACAGGCAAGAAAAAAAAAAAAAAAGGAGAGGAAATATTGTTTAGCTGTATATGAACAAAGAGGTTCTATTAACCTGGGTTTGCAGCGAAGAAAAGCGTCAATATTGCTAACTCAGGTTAGCAATTAAGTTGGTGTCAATGTGGCTGGGAAAATGAGTTCATAATTAGGACAACACAGTTAGTATTGACCTGAATTTTCAATAAAAATCATGTCTGCATTTTAATTTGGAACTGTAAAATTCATCCCTGTGCTCTACAAATGACCATATAATTATTAACTTGCAGTTACTTTACAATTAGAGAATTATTTACATAATATGTTATTTTTATATAACCATGTGCCTGTTATAAATGGTGAGCTGAACATAGGGTTCCCAGAAGTGTCTGACACTGAAAATTAAACTTCTACATTTCTTTGCAAAAGCATTCCTAAGGATTTAAATGCTTTACTCCCAGAAAAAAATTACTGCTTCAGCAAGACTCTGTGTTCCTGCTCCAAATATTGCTTTCTTTATTAGAATTACTAGTTTTAGTTAATTACTAGTTAAATCTCTATCAATGACCTCATGTGCTGGTTTTGGCTGGGATAGAGTTAATTTTCTTCACAGCAGCTGGTATGGGGCTGTGTTTTGGATGTGTGCTGGAAACAGGGTTGATAACAGAGGGATGTTTTCCTTACTGCTGAGCAGCGCTGACACAGAGTCAAGGCCTTTTCTGCTCCTCACCCCACCCCACCAGCGAGGAGGCTGGGGGTGCACAAGAAGCTGGGAGGGGACACAGCCGGGACAGCTGACCCCAACTGACCAAAGGGATATTCCATACCGTATGACGTCATGCTCAGCACATAAAGCTGGGGGGAGAAGGAGGAAGGGGGGACGTTCAGAGTGATGGCGTTTGTCTCCCCAAGTAACCGTTACGCGTGATGGAGCCCTGCTTTCCTGGAGATGGCTGCACCCCTGCCTGCCAATGGGAAGGAGTGAATGAATTCCTTGTTTTGCTCTGCTTGCGTGCGTGGCTTTTGCTTTAGCTATTAAACTGTCTTTATCTCAACCCCCAAAGTGAGTTTTTTCACTTTTACCCTTCAGATTCTCTCCCCCGTCCCACCGGGGCGGGAGTGAGCGAGTGGCTGCGTAGGGCTTAGCTGCCGGCTGGGGTTAAACCACGACACCTTGCGAATAATCATCATACCCATTTATTGTAAATACTCTCGATGCTTCTAGAGAATATGATCGAGAGGGTACTTAAAAGGACATAAATTGGTTGTTTAATCAGCCTTATGCACTTTAACGCAGAAAACCAACAATAAGAAGAGTCACTTCAGAACCTGAGTGTGCACTTTCTTGCACTTATTTTCCTATGTAAATCCAAGTCCAATATATCAAAACAACACTCAAGGATAGGCAAAAAAGGATTTTTCTTAGGAAAAGAAAAAATAACGCTTTTATGTGCTCTTTCCATGTTTCCTCACAATAGAAAAGGAGAACATGAGCCCAGCAGCATTCTCTGTCTCAATCTATTTTATAAGTAGCCTCACCTCCTCCTTCTTCTTCTTTTCCTTCTTCTTGTTTTTCCTCTGCACAATGAATCAAAGGTATCTCAACTTCTGTTGTGTCTTCTTGGTTCAACAGTGGCTCTGAATAAATTCGATAAAAAGAAGATGAACGGTAAGGCTTTTCAGAACGGGCATAAAAGGATTAACATACACTAGAGAGATTACCATGAAAAACACTGGCAGAGGAAAAGGATCCTTTTCCCCAAGAGTACAGATACAAAAGCTGTCTCAGGGAAATCCAAGGGGCCGTAGTTGAGAGCAAGGCCTTGATCCTCCAAGATGCTGAGCTTTCTGGGACTTAGCACAAAACCCCCACGTGCCTAGCTCCAAGCACGGGCCTTCACTGGGACTCGTCGCAAGCCCAGAGGCACACGTACTCAAGTGTTTTGCTGGACTGGGGACAGAGCATTCAGTGCTCCGAACGTACAAGGCTGAAGTGCTCGTCATCAGGAATAAGAAATGCAATGTTCACTTCTTTCTCTAACAGTCACAGCCATTAAAAAGTCAGCTTTTATCAGCGAGAATCCAAGATACTCCCCTGCTCAGGGTTGAATTTAGAGTTACCATAAGAAGATCCAGCTCCACAGATTTAGCTTAGTAGGTATGGAGAAAGAAAGGGAACTTAAGCACTATTGATAATATCTGAGCAATAACTAGCGTTTTTGCCTGTTAATCTTGCTCTTTGGTTTCAAGGCATGTGCAGTACCTTCTATTTCCATGCAGGAGCTTTGGGAATCCGCCCCAGTTTTCATCTCCTCCTCTGCAGAAACATCCTGTTGTCCTGTTAACATGAGAAATTGAAAATGACATCAGCACGATGGCTGCGTGCAGGCGACGGCAAGTTCGTCAAAGAGGACACGAACTTAACATAGAGGATGGTCCTTTCCAGCCAAGTACTGCTTTTCTTCTATTAAACGAACAAGGTTGGAATTACTTTATATACGAAAATATCACTTAACAAACTCTAAGCATTAAGTATGTTAAATGGCTGGTCAAAACTGACCCTGAATCAACTTTTTTTTTTTCTTCTTTTGTAGCTCAGCCTTGACACACTGATTCTCATAGGAGCTGTTGAAAAGCGCTCGCATTTGGCAGTCGACTTAGCAGAAGGAACAGAATCACCCCACAGGCTTTTAGAACAACAACAACAACAACAACAAGGACGATAATAACAATGCTATGCACCCAGGATCAATATGGCTAAACCCACATATTTGGAGATGTGTGTCTTTTCCAGCAACACCAGAGATTACCGCACCACAACTGGTTGGCACACAACCTCTACTAGCCGACAGCGTTTTCTTAAGGCAGCAAAGGTCAGGCTGAAAACCACTAGATGCTGAAACTGGAAGAACTAAGGTTCCCAACTGGTTCATTATCTCTGTCTTAAAGAAAAACTTTACCTTCGGCTTGATCTTGTTCACATCCCACAGGATGCACTGGGTCACTCTCCCGTGCGCCTTTGGAGTCTTTCAGGGAGTCTGAGGAAACAGCAAACAAACAAACAAACAAATCCTGCAGCGGTTTTCAGGCTGGAAAAGTCTGGTAGTTACTTCAGACACAGGTAGCCCTTAGGTGCTAGCTTCATATCTGGCATCCCTGTACGCTGAAAGATTTTCTATCTGTTTAACTACAGATTTATATACTACGAAAGTATACTCATGGGTTTCAATTATTCAAATTGATTTCAAAGTCTGTACACTTACTGAGCAGTTTTTCGCAGTAGGAACCTAAAACAAGGAGCTGGCAAGAAAGGACGCATATGAATTATCAGCAGCGCTACTGAGAATTTTATTTCTCATGAACGGAGTGGCACAAAGCTATGAGAAACAGCACGAACCACCTACTTGATAAATAAAGTGACTTCTTATTTGTTTAGAACAATGCCAGCACTTTTCATGGTTGAACTTCCACATTAAGTCCTATAAATCCCGGTACAAACCCTAGCCTCATTTCATTTGATGACAGAACTCCCAAGGTCATTATCGTGGCCAAGACTGCTTTTCCTTTTGGGGGAGACCAGCAAAATGAACTGCCCAAAGCCGTACGCCGAGCCAGTGGCACAATGAGGTTCAAATTAGACGACATAAGTCCAATCGCTATGCTATCTGCAGTCTTCATAAACACAGGGCATTATTTTGTTGTGTCGAACGACATTTTCTGACAACGGCCACTCCTTAGTTTTTACGTTGGGGATGGGGAAACGCGTCATTCCGCCGCAGTCAGGAAATCACAGCAACACAGCCACCCGTTTTAGCTCTTGTCATCTGCATAACACACTGCTTTCACTGGATAAAGAGCTCTCTTTGAGCCTTGTTAAAAAACACCGCTGATCTAACTGGACATTTCTGCAAACTACAGGGGTAAGTACACTTGAGGTCATAACAACGGCAACAGATAATCGCCACGTGTGTTCCAGAGTGAAACGCTTTCTAAAATGCTGCTAGATGGAAAGCGTAAGTAACAGTGCTGAAGGATCTACGGTGCATGATAATAAATTACGCTATGACAGTCTTGTTACGGCTCTACTTCTGGAAGGTCCCTTTCTACAATATAGCACAGCAAATCGTACAATATACCAAAGGATGCCCCCGTAAAACTCTGTTCCTGAAACTTGCCGAGAATAATCTCTGATGGATAAGTGAGAAAGCTGGGTTGTTAACAGCTGATCCAAACTTAATAATCTGTAGAAAAGGTACGCACTGAAAGTGTGTGGCTTTAATTAACTGCAAATAATCCCCCAAGGCAAATATTTAATTACCTGCACAGCTTCTTACTTCTTTCGTGGCATGACAATAAGTTTATAAATCCAAGTTTGAAAGCAGAATATCTCACTGATGTACGATTTGCTAAAATTTGCCCTTGCTGCACTTTTTTTCACCCTACTGTGGACTTAAAACGCTACTCACTGCTATCAGCTGGACCACTGCACTGGCCTTTCATACTAGGGTGCCACATTGTGCTATGAGTTTACAAGGGATTACCCTATCAGCTTGAATTAGAGCAAAAATAAATTAGAATTTCATTAAATTCCAAGTTTAATCAAAAAGCGAGTTGAAGGACCTCTTGGTATAAATGGGAATGGCACTAAAAATCCGTAGGGAATTTTTCACGCAAACTTTAAACCCATTGAATGAAATTCTGGCTTTGCTGAAGTTTTTGACAAAGCTTTCGGGATATTAAACAAGCCAAGATTTGTACCACCTGTAGCCCCACCCCCTAAATTAATATAATCTTTTTCGGTACGATTTAGTGGCATGTTTATAAAAGGAACTGTACTGACAAAGCTGGAATCAGAAGTCCTCTGCCTTAAGTACCGTGGCCCGAACACAGCCTTTCAAACAGCCAAAAGTGATGATAAAGTGTGATATTACCTGCTACGGGCGGGAGAGATGCACGCGGCTCTGTCCCATCAGACCCTTAGAGCTATCTTGTCCTACACCTATTGCACAGTACTTCATACTCCCAGACCTGTGCCTTTAATCTCAGTTCACAGATGCCAAATTTTCTCCTAGAATGAGGAATGACTCCAATTTCATGCAAAAATCAATCCCCAGCATCAGAGGAACAATTACGCGCTTTGGTCAATAATAACAAATGGAATTTAAGGAGCCCCGTGCTTGGCTGATGTACGTGCCCCATCACGCTGACGTCTGCTGCGGAGCATCGCGTAGGTTATGGCAAACTACGGTTATTACACAGCGTGGGGAGTTGTCGCTGCTCCCACCCTTTGGCACAGCTGGCAGCTTGACCCCGCAGCTGCGCTGAGCGCCAGCGTTAGGCACCACAGCTAGAGACCACCTACGCTCTTTGGCACATTTTCACGCATTCCCATAGCTGGCTCTGCAGAGTTTATTCTTATGGGATTGTAATTTTGTGTTAAACTTTCATTTTGGCCATAAATAGTTTTCTAATTGTTCCAGGGTTCAAGAAAGCAATTTAAAAATTGCACAGGAATCCAAATTATCCCAGGCAATACTCAATGATAATTTTGCACAAGTTATTTTTGGTAAAGCGTGTTTCTGAAAAGAGCAGAACGTGGACAGGAGTTACTGCCTAGCTGTAAGAGTCTGCGACTCTTATTTCAGCAACAGAAATCAGTCGTTGCATTAGTATGCAGGTTCTGAGTTTCAAAATCTTTAAGGTCAAGACCATACCAAAGATTGCTTCTTTTCAAATGCAAATATTAGATCAAATATTCAAGCCAAAAGGTCCAAAGACAGATTTACTTTTAGGATTAACAAGAATAAAATAAAGCAAAGAAATAAACCCAGATTTATGAAGAAAATCTGAGCCAAGCAAGAGTAAAAGTGTAAGACCAAATGCACTGGTCAATAAAAGCTGTTCCCAAATTGGACACGAGGCAAGAGTGCCACCTCCATTTCAGTTGGCAAGCAGCAGTAGGAATCTCACAAATGCTGATGATATAATACTTTCTGCATGCAAGTTTTCAGTAGGGTAATGGTATTCCTCGGGCTCAGCTGGTCCTCTGTGCTCGCTTAGCCCTTTAGAGCCTTATGCAACTGGGCATAGGCCAGTATCATAGTCCTAAACGATTCCAGGGTCTACAAAAGCTCTGGCCATCCCTAAAGCCTTCGTTCATCTCTAATTGGCTAGGGAACTAACTCTGATTTTTTAAACGGCATAAAGCAGTGTTAGTCTTCTCCTAACACAGCTACTTGTCTGTTAGTCATACCGGAGAATCCAAGTCAGGATATTATTTCACAGCACAGTATGCTTAATTTCTTGATAACACATGCTGGGCGCTATTTACCCTTGGGTAACCACAAATTGGGACTGTAAGGGTTAACATTCCTCCAGGCAGGACCGAAAATAACCAGTGTTTCTGATACTACACTGGAGCACAGTTCCTAATGTCATCATTGATCACACATGAATGAACCAAACACGACATTTAATGACATAAAGATGAACCAAAGATAGGCCACTTTTATCTACTGCACATCAAGCACTGAAGTGCTCATTGAAGTCCGAGCATCCCGTAGTTCCTTCAAACCTGCTTTTACTTGGTGGCTGCAGTGACAGTGTCTGTGCACCTCTCCATTGTATTGAAACAACTGTCTCGGGGGGCTGCGTGGTCGAATGCACCTGGGAATTAGCCCCAACCTTTAACAACCCGTGAAGAAAATACTTGGACGATCAGAATGCTCCCCAAATATATTCACTGTTCCAATATATCAACTGTATGTTGAATTCAGCTCCAAGAAAACCACGTAGCTTGCAATAAACTATCAATCCTACCCTTCCTGCCAATAATCAGACACTATTTTGTCTCAACACTGCACAAGCCCCCATGCTTTTCCATGCCATTCATTTTTTTTTTTACTGTATAAAGCAATGCTGCTCAAACAAAATTTTGCAAATGCTAAGGAAGAGGAGAAATGGTAAGATCTGAATGTTAAGTGGTTTTAATGATCTTTTAAAATTCACTTCCCCAGCTACTCTCTGTATGGCTTATTTACTGAGTCATTTCTAATGTGCAACACACCTGGGTCCCGCATACAGCATGGATAAATCACCATGTTTTAGGGAGCTGTAAGAAGATTAAAGAGGGAAAAAGCTGGTCATTATGAAAGAAACAGGTTCAGTGCATTTTATTTTTTAAGCATGATACTGTGAAAAATGACTGGAATATTTCCAGAATGAAAGAAATCAAGCAGGCGTCTAAAATTACAGGTAATGGTGTGCACGGAGGCTGCCACATGATTAGGGTATTCTTTTGCCTCATAAACCGAGGAAAATGTGTTAAAATGAAGTACTATAAAATGGTGATTTATGAGAAGTTAGGGAGATATTCTTGAGCTTTGACTTTAAAATGTTATTTTTATATCCACCAAGATTTCATTTTAATCTATCTTTATGACAGATTAGATTTACTGGAGCCCAAGTTTATACGGGTTGGTAAAACAGACCTCTTTAGGTGCAACAACCTGTAGAGATATTTTTGCAAGTGTTCGGGTAATAGACCAGGCAGTTCATCTCCGCAGGTGGGGTCCACTGCGTAATGCTCCCACCCGCTCGTGCTTCGAGCTGACAGAAGGGCATCCCCTCTAACCTCACCTTCTGTCCACAAGAGAAATTTCAGGCGCAGCTGGTATGATAACTGTGGGCATCCCGCTGCCGCCGTCAGGGGCAGGGCCTGTTGTACGGGGCGCTGAGAAAGGAAAAAGCTGAGAAAAACCTCGGTTAGACCCTTCCCAGAAGAAGATGCCGCACAGCTGAAGGTAAGCGTTGAGGGGGGCAGATGGAAAGGAGTAGGCGCTCGCATCGGACTGATGGGAGCGCAGCTGGATGGCTCCGGGTCAGCTAATATTTAAAAATAAGTAGGATCTAAATAAACCAGCTAAGTAGATTAGTGTCAGCTGTTGCGGCTGCCTGTACTGGCGAAGGGTAGAGCAGAAATACCTCTCGAGTAGTTTATGGTCTGGACCCCCTCTGGATGCGCAATGCTACAGATAGGTCCGAGTAAAAGGAAAAGCGAATAACCCGCATTATGTACAGCTCGAAGTGACCATCACGGAGGGTGTTGGGAGAACAGGCACTTGGTTGGATGGTGATGGTTATGTACCTGGTTTAAAAAAACCCAAACCACACCGTTTAGCTTGTGTTAGCCAATTTGCTTTCATAGAAATCCTTCTAATCAGGGGAGAGAAAAATGTTATCGCTGTAGCTGGCATGTAGAGCCACAGCTACGGTTGCGGGTGTTGAAACTCTTCCATTAAAAAGGTTATTTTTCAGTTACCTATAATTGAAATTTTTCAGGCTGAAATTTTCCAGGTCTAATCACAGCCCAAGGGTAAAGTAAAAACATTTCATTGGTAGCTGCTGAGCGCTCAGCACTTCTGAAAATCAGGTCATTCATTTAGATGTCTTAATATACACTTAAGAGCTGATTTTAAACACCTCTTTTTGAACATATTGGCATTTCAGTCAATCTTCTTCACCCACTTATCAATGTCTAATTTGCGTCGATTTGCACAACTCCCCTGCATTTGAAATGCTCTGTCTTTCAGTTTATCCCTTCTCAATCGCTTACGTCTTTAGGACATCAAGATTTTTCCATGGTGAGAACTACCGCTGGCCAAACAGGAATTTTATATCCATTATGTTTTAATGGATACTTACAGGCTTCTGGGTTGCACAAATTGAGTTTTTAGGGCTAACCCCTAGCCAAAGCATATACCTAATTCTGTTTCTGACAACATAAGCCCTCCAGCTGACTGAATCTGACTCCATTTCAGAGAATGTAGAAAAATAGTGACTTGCTTTAAATGGCACTCCCACAGGAGCACAGACTTTGGTGAACACCTGGAAATAATTAATCGCTACTTTATTTTTAAAATTAATTAGCATATGATTTAATTTAGTTGACCTTCAAATGAAAATTCAGTTCTTATTAAGTGCTAATGAATTAAAATCAGCGTATTGTGCACAGAAACTTTGCCATGATTGCATAATGGGGAGTTCATTCTTCACCTGTACTGAATCCAGTTCCTTTTTTCATTTTTCTACCAGAAAGCCCTATCATTAAATCAGGTTAAAGAGTAATTGGTAGGACAGGTAACTGAGATGAAGATGCAGAACGCTCTCTCACACACACACGCATGTGCACGCACACGTTCTCTTTAAAAAAAAAATCACAGGTTCAAACCAATCCACAGCTATATACAATATGGTCCCTTTAAAATGAGTTTGTAGTCCCAGCACAATCTTGTATGGACAGGCATACTAGACTGAGTGCAGCCTGTCTGATATGTGTTTTATCCGCTGCATAAACATTAATGACTTTAATCACTTTGTTCTGCCCTTACACTTCATAAAGAGAAGCGTCTCTAACTTGAAATACGCTGTGTATAAAGGATCTACTTCCATATGCACAGTAACGAAGCACTCCGAAGGTGCTGCCTAGAGATGTCAGCTTCCCCCCAAAAGCTAATAGTTATGCACGCAAGTTTTCAAGGGTAAAATTGCAACATTTCTTTGCGGTGTTTCCAGACAGTGGAAATAGAAACTTGGCACAGACCGGAATAGGATGATACCTCCAGAGCATAACATCAAACATCTTGATATTCTTGGAATATGACTGTTCTGCTTTTTTTTTTTTTTCCTGAGGACAGACGAGCACTCAAAAACCTCAGTCTGTTCAAAGGCCACATGCAAAC
This sequence comes from Calonectris borealis, assembly GCF_964195595.1. Lineage (NCBI taxonomy): Eukaryota > Metazoa > Chordata > Aves > Procellariiformes > Procellariidae > Calonectris > Calonectris borealis. The sequence goes on from NC_134314.1 coordinate 120,481,185, forward strand.
CGGGCCCACGTGGACTTTTTTTCCTGGACAATGTCTCTACTATTGTGAATAACAAGAGAGAGATACTTTCACATTAATATGAGATTTGTAATCTCACAGTAGGTTTTCATTTTAATTGGAGCCCCTCAAAACACGATTCCTGCACTGTTCCACGCACTTACCACGAAACATTCGCTTTCATGTTGCCATCCTTCCCCTTTTCTTTTAAAAAAAATTGATAAAGACGACCCGGGTAAGACAAAAATACTAGAACTTCATGGTAGCAGAGATGCACGTGCTCTGTTTTGAATAGCACCACATTTTAGAGCAATAAATAACTATTTCAATGTGTTTGCTATATTCTAATCCCAGAAATATGAGAAAAAATAAGCAGAAAAACTACTAGTCATCTCTAATTGGAGTCAAAATATTTTTTTTTTTTTTTGCACTCACCAGAACTGACATTGGAAAGACTGCTATACTTCCCTAGTAGGCTTGGAAACCTCCTATTCCAAGCGGTTTAAACTATGAACTTTGGGAATACGCAACCTAGACTTATTTGCCACAAATCTCCTCTCACAGTAATTAGGTGGAATAACTGGAAAAACATAATTTCTTTAAATGCTTTACATCCAGTTCATTTAGTTGAAGATAAAATACAGAAATGAGTATGTTCCAGAACCTGACAGGTTTTAGCTGTGTTAACTCAGTGGGCAAACAAGGCTGAAGGCTGAAATTTATTTCGGGAGCAGCAGGTGTTTTCAGAAATGCCAGGATTTTGTAAAAGTGCCATTTCCCAAGTGGTAGCAAGCTTTTTGTAACACTAGTATTCACTTTAAAACTACTCAAAATCTAAAATCTGAAATCTTGAAAATCTACTAATGGAAATAAGGATTAAAACCACAGCCTGGTGGATGCGGCGGCCTCATAGTTCAGAAATCTTGGTTACGTTTAAAAAACTAGCAAGCAAATCCCAAAACGCGTTCTTTTCCCCACCATTCCTTTTTCCTACTTGTATGACTTTACAGACAAAATCTATGGAGGAGAGTCTGTCTTGCTCCTTTTCCCCTACCAGATGCTTTTCGTCTTACTTTTGAGGAGAGGTAGGACATCAAAGAGAAACTACCCTTTGGATTTCTCAGAGCACTATCTCTTCTGTCGACCTCTCAAGAGAAGAGGGGAAAACATTATACTCTCAGCGTATTATAGGAAAAGTGAGACATATAGCACCACGATGGCTACTTTCCCGAGAAGAGACAACTAATACAATGGGTCAAAAAACTGGAGTGGTTACACATTGAGATGGCCACTGAAAAGCGTATCAGAAGACATTGGCTTCATAGTCAGGAACAGGCACTCAAAGCAACACCAAAATGTTGGGATTGTCAGTAAGACTGCAGACAGCAAAAAAAAAAATCTAAAGCCTCACCGTGACCCTCACATTACGAAACATAAAAACCATATCTGATGGGGGATCTTATAGATACAGGATACATAAACAGGGCAAATGTCAGCAAAAAAAGAGAAACGAATGACAGGCAATCACCAACTACACTGACGCTGAATCTATCACTATTTTGCCTTCCACTAGCCTTGAATCCACGAAGATACCAAAAGCAAAAGCCAGTGCTCCAGCAAGGGTTTGTGGCTTTTTTTTGCCTGCAGCATCAATCAACCAGTTAAGAGAGCACTTAAATCAACCTGCCCAAGGCTTTGTACTCGTAATCAGGCAAGTATGTGGGCTCTCTAGCATGTGTCTTTGGAAGAAAAGGGCAAGATCTCACACCCCGTCACACTTATCTAGAAAAATGAGAAGAGAGTCAAGCAGCGACGCTGAATTAAACATTAAATCTTTTAAAATAAATAAGTTAATGGATGTTAATAATTATGTTATCTCAGTAAAATGCATTAAAATTTTCTATTAGTCTTTCTTGAAGGCTGTACTGATGGACTGTATTTATTATAGATAGCGTAACTCCTGTTTTGAATTACCAGTAGCAAACATTTTATAAATCACCCAGGCTTTTTCCTGACATACCCCCACAAAAATGCCAAAAACCATAGACGGGCACAAGCAATTAATAGCGTGATATCATAAGAGTATCAAAAACAGTACATCCGTGCACTGGTTCCTATCTGTAAACCCACAACTCCACAGGAAAAATCTCAGCTTGAAACATTTAAATTAGATCATCTCTCTTTCTTGTTTCCTAAACTCCTTGTCATTTGGCCCCGTGACACTTTTAAATATTTATCACAAACTAAATGATCTGAGTGCCCAGCACAGTCTGCACAAGATAAACATTACTTTCTCCCTCCCAATTATGACTTCATCTCCTCCTGTCTCCCCTTGATGTGTTTATAGCTATCGTGTTTTTCTTTTTCCCCGTCGGGAGAGCACCGAATGGGGAGTTAATATTGCCGAGATAGATGTGCACGCTTAACTTTACGCCTCTGAGTTGCCCCAGCGAGCCCAAGCTTTAGGCTTATTTCTGATATGTCATGTACGATATTTTAGTATTAACTCTATAACAAGGGGACTTAGGAATTCACAGCATCTCTCCTACCAGCACAACAGCTGGTGCCAAATACTTCATTACAAATACTTTTGTAAATGAAAACCCAAGCATCTACCTATTTCTGTATTGTTTAACTGTGATTTTGGCGATTTCCAGACAAAGGAAAATAAGGCTTTATGGAATGTCCTCTTGGGACTGGAAAATAAGGCTTTACGGAATGTCCTCTTGGGACTGGATATTTGGAAACACAATTTACAATCTGTACCTTTATCCTCACTCAGCTCTGTTTCTTCTTCTGGTGATAGGCTGGCTACAGCTGAAGGTTTCGTCTCATCTATAAGAACCAAGGAAATGAAAGAGAAGTTATTCATTAGATAGCAAACTGATGAACCACTTTACTGAAAGAAAGTGTTACGCCCTATTGAGGCAAGATACCAGACCTGAATTTGATTTACTGGGCTTCCATCCATTCACATTGCATTCACCGGCCATTACTGGTCTGATTGTCTTCCCTAAGCCAGGGGTAAACTTGCATTACAATACTGCCAGAACAAGTCTATATTTCAATTTCTCATAACACAGCGAGAGGAACAGCTATCGGTTTCAGGGGTAGGCTAGTGTTGCTATTTGCTTTGAGATTCCTTTTTTCATTTAATCCATCTATTTTGAGAAAAAAACAATTAAGCCATTCTTAACTTTAATCATGTCCATGAATCCCATCGGAATCAAAATGATTACATGCAAATGCTTTCCTGAAAATAGAAGCTTTCATGAATCAGGCCCGAAATTTAGCAAATCCCTGAAAATCTGCGGCTTGGAGTTTTTTAGTGGTAGGGTATGCAAGTAAAACCATTGTAGTTAATAGATAAAACTAGTACCTGAATTTAATAGAATTTTTTAACTTTCACTGTTGCTTTTTCTTGGCAATTTTTATGGTTCAAAAACTTTTATAAGCCTTTGTTTTCATTTCTAGCCTTTCATTTCTTTCAAAAGGCTTGCCTCTGATCATTCTGACAACATTTTTTTCCTAATATAGTCATCGAGTATTTTTAACTAGCTTGAAACAAGAGCTCTGAACCACCTGCCATTTTGTTTTTCCACGTGTTAACTGTGAAGTTCACTGATGATAGACTGGAGGGAGACTTTAAAAAAACCACACAGTAATAGCCGAAAAATTTCAGGCCAGTCTTTGTACACTATAACTGGCTTTTTCACTGCTGTATAATAAGAATATATAGATCTTTATGTAACGGACAGGGTAAGAATACAGTGTCTATTTTCTCCTCCTACATTTTCTTTCACAATATCGAAGTATACGATTTGTGATTTGTCGCACTCAGATGAAGGTTATGCCTTTGGGTTTAGAAAATACAAATAAGAACTTTAACATTTGATGGGATTGCTCCTTACAGCGATCATTCATAGCGATTAGAAATGTTTTAGGCATACAACTGCCTGTCTTAGAAAATCCGGTCATTTCCTACCGCCAAGAAGGGGCACAGAAGCAGCAATCTAGAAGTTCCTGATGACTTTTTGTCTCCACAATGAGTAGAGTGGAAAGCAGCAGCAACTCATTAGCTGAATGTAACTAACTCGAGGTAATTGTACACCTCTATGTTCTTGTCACTATGTAAACCAGTGGGGATAAATGTTAAGCCAAATAATTTTTTCCTGTAACACTGTGTGCCTGTGGCTGAGGAGGTGATTCACGGACTATGCGTAGGCACAACGCTATCTTTAGGCATGTACCTAAAACGCGTTCCTAAAGTATCACATTTTCTGGATCTGGGACCTAAAATGTCTGGATCTTTTCTTCGACGCTCTTCATGAGAGTAACAAAACATGACTACTGATACGAGATAGCAAAAGAATGTACATCAGGACTCTGATAAACCAGCTCTGACAGCTCGTAATGTAACAAGTCATAATGACGGTTTTGGGAAAAACACAATGCATTTAAGACACCTCCAGTAGCAAAGTAATAATTTAGAGAGGTACATATTCCTTAACTCTCCTGGGAAAAATGAAATGTATCTCATTCAGTTGAACTGTTTTGCAATCAAAATACCAGGGAAATACGCGCCCCATCAGAGTGAATAGAGCCGACAAGCACAATGGGCTGTATTTGGCATCTGTAGACAGCAGTAGAACTGGGCTTAACAGGAACCTCTGCAGTTGGAGCTAGGAGCTCCTCGCAGTACTAGCTCTTAGGCGAGCTAGCTGCCAAGCAGTACTTGCTACGGTTAAAAGCTCAATATTGCTTGGGCAAAGACATGCCCCCGCTTAGTCAGAGATTCAAAGCAGAGTCCAGATTCAGACTGAGCAACTCATTCCTCCCTTCTCCCTGGTCCCCTTCGCCTGTTTAAAATATGACCAGCATAAAAGTGAAAAACCCAGGAAAGGAAACGTGGTTGTCCCCCAGCACTTACAAAATACCACTGCATGCTTATCTTGGGGAGGATAAAGGGTCTAGGTCCAAAGTTTGCTGAGGTCCATGGGAATCTTTTTTATTCTGTAATACTGTGTGCCTATGGCTTCATCTCCCACTGTTTGCCCCGCGCGAGGACATAAAGAAGAGGTGATAAAGAGGACATGAAACATAGAAGGACTTCAAGCACTTGCAGACAGCATCAGCTGTTAACACCTAGTTGCAGAAGACTGACCACTGACACGTGGAAGGGAGAAATGCTGCACTTCCACATACAAAGTGCCCAACGCATAGGACAAAAACAAGCACCCTCAGTAAATGAATTCCTCATCTAGAAACAGCCACAATGCGGTAAGCAAACTAAGAGAAGGCAAGAATCTAGGGCTTCTAAATTTTTTTGCTGCATTTACTGGCTGGCCTTCTTCAGCTCAATCTTCCACATACTGAAAACAATCTTCAATTCTGATTAAGAAAAAAAAAAAGAAATTCTGAAGAAAACTGTTTCATGCTCTCTGGATTAAGTACGTGTAGGCAACATTCTGCACTACAATGAGGAAAAAACCAAACAAGAAAAGCATTGTGTTACATGTAATACTACACTAAAAGAAACCCTTAAGAAATAAGGGGATTTACAGACATTTTGATTGTCACTTCGGTTCTTTTGATAACTGATTAATTCTAGTTGTCTTTTGCATTGAAGAGAGCTGGATAGGATGAAAAATACAACCATAAACAGAAAAAAACAATAGAAAATCTATTGTGAACACAGAGTGACATTGTATTTTAAAATATTGAACTCACTATAATTTATAAGCATGCCATCTGCAAAACCCACTGCTCGTGAACTCTGACATTCATTTGCAGTATACGCAAGATCTTTCTGTACGGATTTAAATCCTCATAACCCCCGAGACTTGTGTAGACAATTTATTAAAACTTGAAAATACCCTTTAAAATCTTCAGAAGTACAGTTTTCATCACGAGAAGCCTGCTTCCTCCTTCTCCAAATTTCCTTTTCCCCCATTTCTATTCCATGTTGTAGACAGAGGGCAAATCATTTCTTTCTAGTTAGAGGATTAGCTAGAGGTAGCCCACCTTAAAGGGAGAATGTAGAGCTGGTAAGCTGAAGAGGGAAGTCCGCATTCCTGCATTGCAATACATTCATTCATAATGAATGGAGCTGGGTCTCTAACGGGAGGATTGCTAATCTGCTGAAAATGTACAAACATTCTCCGTCCACAGCATTGACTAAGGTTATTGTTCACCAAGGTGGATAAAACCTAAGGAAGTCCTTTAAGGAACTCGGCACAAACCTGCTTCTCGGCTCTGGGCCTCGGTTTCTTCGGTGTTTTGCTTCTCCTCTGTGCCATTACCACCTATCGAGGAAAACACATTAAAAATACTTATGATATAGCTTTTTATTGCTAACAGCAGCAGCAGCAATATTAATTGTAACCAATTCGGCACAAACCGCTAATTTACAGCAAGGCGCCGTGATAAAAGGGGAGAGAGATAAAGGTAAACTGAAAAAAATCTGCAAACCTAACCAGTTCCATTTAAAACAGTCACATTTTCACATCTCCAGCTGAGGAAGGGGGGTTAGATTAAAGATTTTCTCTCAGTAGGCACGCTGGAAATATCTGTATACCCAACAAACGCTGTCTGCAATAAATGGAATTGTTGCTTGATCTTAGTCTATGTATTTTATAAAGATTTTTTTCCTAGGATTATTCTCCTCCAGTAACATTTCCACAAGATTCTTGAAGTGGCGGTGTTTCCAAGTTGCAGAACCTATTTTAATGCCTACGGAAGGTAAGAATAGGAGGGGGAGAATCGCCCAAATTTTATTTTAAAGCAAAAAGGCACAACGCCACTTAGCATAAAGTATAAAAATGTATCACAAATGACTGCAAAGAAGAGAGCAAACTAAAGCAAAGTAAGATTGCTAGGATTGAATGCATTTTTTCCCGTTTTTACATTCACATTCATTCCCAATTTTCTCCTCTACTTCACATTCACATTCATAATCCATTTTCTTCTCTCCAGCTCCCTTTCGGAAGGCAGGTACCAAACAGCAAATTACCACCAAGAAAAGTAATACCCTGGAGAACGTCTATGGACATGAGATCAAGCTCTCTTAACCTTTGCTTGGCCCAATTAGAAATATATCAGGAAGTCTGCATTTTCAATGATGGAGAAGGCTCTTTTAGCTTCACAAGAATATTAGAGGCTGCAGTGCAGCATGCTGGATCAGATGCGATGGCTACACTCCCTCTTTTCCAGCATGGCGAGATAGACAGCGAGAACAGCTGAGCACCAGCCTTAATGAGGCATTTGAAAAACTGACTGCTGAGCATATATACTGGGAGAAAGGAAATTCATTCCCAGGCCTGTAAATGGCTTGATAATGATACACATATTTTTTGCTGTGATCTTTGCTGGCTCCTGGGTTTTTTCCTGATTACAGCTTCTCTAAAGCAACACGGTTCAAGTTCCTCGCGCCACCACCTTGCTTTTACTTAACACACGGAGCCTGTTGAAGAGAACAGCAGTAGCCCAAATGCAATTAGGTGGAGGGAAGAAAAACAGAGAAAGCACGTGTTTTTCAGAAGCAAATGTACATCTGGTGGCACGCCGCATTCAGCTAATATTTAAAGGCTGAGGTATGACGCTCTCCCTCTTTCCAGCAGGCAATACATCCTGGCATCCAGCAGATGGGACTAGCGGAGAAGTATTTCCAGGCTGACCCTGCACAGAGCTGCTCTCAGGAGGAGAGGAGATGGAGCAGGAGTTTGACAGCCCACCTGAGAGGGGAGAGGTGGGCAGGAAGCGGCTGATGGCCATCAGCGGGGACTCAGGCCTCCTGCCTGCTCGGTAACTCTTTGTACCGATTTTAACCAGCCTTAATGGATGACTAGCTATAGAGATTTCTTAGCACATTAGTGAGCTCTAACCTGTAAAAAATTGCATTACATGGATGACCAAAATGGTTTGATAAAACCAGCTGGGTTTTCCCTTGCCCCGCTTGAAATCAAAAAGTATTCTTTTCGAAATCAGCGTTCTGCCTGTCCACACACAATAGGAGGACCGCACGCAAAAAGGGAAGTTAGCTGTACGAGAAGACAAACTTTTCTCTCCGCCTCTCCTTTTCTTTTAAAACATGGGCTTAGGACTTCGCAAGCTTTGCAGCAAGCAATTAATAAATAAGGAGAAAAATCCTTTCCATCACCAGGATGTGCTTCAAAGGGATAAAGTCACCTAGCTCAGGAGCTGCGGAAAGGAACAGTACGTTCAAGACAATCGTGTAACACAACAGTGCAGTGACACTTGAAAAATCTTTACCATTAGGTCAGATCCAAAGAGAATATTGCATCGCTGCGAAACAAGCGGTGCCAAAGCATACAGGATTTAATTATGGCCAAGTGCAACGTGTTTTGCTTTGCACGGAAAGACTTTACATTCGGAAAAAGCAGGTCAGGCATAAATGGTAACTACCGATATATCACTGGAAATCATTTCAGCAATTACCCTACTGCATTCACAACGTAAAACTACGTTTCCGGACGATACTTGTTTCTACATCCATTCTAACAAGTATGACTCTAACCATGAGTTATTTGGCTAAAACCAGGTATTTCAAGGATTCATTCGTGTTTATTGCCAAGGGACTACATCTCTTGTTAAAGTCATTTACTCAGAGCAAACTTAAACTACAAAAGAAAGTTTAAACGGTCATCTGGTTCATTAGATTATCAGATAAAGCACATATTCATCAGTACGTTTTGTCAACCCTAAGCCTATTATTTCACTGGAGATTCACTGTTTGAAACTGGTATAATAGAACGATAATTACAGCACTATACATTGGATTCTCAACATGTTTTCCACCTAACACTTCATTTTGTTCCTTTAGAAAGAAAAATGTAAAAGGCTTTAAGCAGAAGCTTCACCTTTTATACTCTGACCCAGTCCAACAGACTGACTGGATCGTGACATGAAAATTAACCTTGATCAGCATATTGAAAGTACACGTTGTGCATGTGAAGTGACTTCAATAGAATTGGAGAAAAGGAAACGCTAAAAAATTTAGAGTGGACAAGTGATCCTCAAGCAAATGACTTGCAGAAGGAAGGGTTAAGCTCTGCTTGGTCTGGAGAATCTCTTCATCTCAGGAGAAAGGGAGGAAGCGGAGTACGAATACACCGATAAGAAAGCAAACTATAGGGTGGAGAAGTGACTAATCCCAAAGCGTCTGACAAACAGTTTTTTCTGTTTTTTAAAAACCCTTCTAATGACCCTCTCACGGAGTGTCTTCTACTGATGAAGAGTCTTTCTGTAATTATTGCTCTCCATTGGAGCTGGGTGCAGAGCAAATGGAAAGGCTTTAAGCAGCACATGCTCAAGGCAAAAGCTGAAAATATATTTTACAAGAGTAGCAAGCCAGTTTTTCACCATATTTTTATTCACCCCTGGCCCTCCTTTTCTCCAGGCAGAAAAGCCAGACCCAGTGTATTTCCCTTGAGTCTTCCTCATGACATTATTAATAATAAAAATGTCTTTTCCACCGGATGGCTTCTACAGTATCTGCCATCCTTCTCTTTCCACTACGGCAGCAACTGGCGATTGCATTTCCTTTAGGTGAAAGCTGTCCTCACAATATCTGCTTTTCTATTATACTAGTAATTGAACAGCAATCTGTCACTCACTCCAAAGGAGATAGAAAAAGTGGCGAAAGACACGTCGTGTCATTTTAGGCCAGCAAATGTAAATGATTTTGAGCCACATCAAAAGACAAATGGGAACATCTGTTTCTTTTCCCCAGCATGGCAGTCAGTTGAAAAAACAGGAGTTTGAGAATTACAGTAGCACCGGACAAACAAAATAAGCACATCAGACATTAAAATACCTACTTCTGGCCATATATTTTGCTTTCCCTTGCCAAGCTGACTACTGCCTGATAGGCGCTTGCTCTTCCTCTTGGCCTTTTTCTCTGCGATCAGCAAGAAAATTCCCCCCCCAATGATATATACCCTCCTTTATATTTGGTGGAAAACAGGCTAAACAGTGATCAATCAGCACACTCAGCAAGCTGGCAAAGCAAGCGGCACTTCTAACTAAACTAGAAAACCGGATACTCTGCGAGTGCCTGCCCGTTTTATGTTAAGGAGAGGTATTTAGCATGCACAGTGATATGCCAGCTGCGGTAGCAGCTCCAAAACGAAGCAGATGATATGATAAATAATAAGCCGGCAGTCAGATGGGAGAGAGCTGGGACAAGATCCCTACGAAAGTCCAGAGGGCAGACTCTCAGCAGCAGCACCAGAGCAGATTTTAGTATTCTCCCCATTTTCTCCGAGACCCTGGAGGCACATGGCTTTTTACATCTTTCACTGTTCTTGCGACAAACATGGCAAGTCAAAAATATTAATAGCCTGCTGGCCTCTTGGCTCTTCCCATTTCGGAGCTGAATAAGTGCCAGGTTCGCTCATACACCTACTCCTCTTCAGCAGTACCTCTCTTCACAAGCAGTCAGCGACGAACTTAGAGCTGAGGCTAAAGTCAGCGTCTCAAAAACTGGCGCAAAAAAGACATTTTCCAGAAGAACACAGAATTGCAGATAACGTGTTTTTAGTTAAAGGAAGAAATTCTGCATAACCGGTACAAACCAGTCCACTTCTACCCCTCCAACATAGATGTTATTAATAATAAAATTGTTTTCGCTACTGAGAAAGCTGTACTTCTATCATCCATGGTGTGTCAACAGTCAGAGTAAGGTTCCTCCAAACAACCTCCTCCTTCCAGGAGTAGAAATAAAAGAGGCGGAGGGCCAACGCCTCAGGCTCACATCTCGTTTGCCACTCTCGCATATCTGTGTACGTATCACATCCCCGAGCACCAGGTTTGACCCTGGTACATCCCCGCACGGCTCTTGCCATGCAAGCCTGGGTGCATCCTCCAGGTTCTCCGGGTGGCCAGCGACCGTGCATCTCTCCTGCGGTCTGGCCTGCGACTCTCTCTCCAAGCTGGGCCACACTTCTATGACAAATGCAAATACAAACCAAGATCTGGCAGATAAAGGATGCCAGTTTTGAATTATCTTTTTTACAGCACAAAAATACTGCCACAGTAATCACACTAATGATATGAAGGTCCTTCTAGGATAACAGGGAAACTAATTAATGAGAAAATTAAAAATATAGGCCTTGATCTTACAGCTGTTACATTCTGCACACGAGCAGATACGTTGTCTTCAGCGAAACTCTTAAAATGCGAGAAGAAAGCACACGTATATCCATATATACGCTCACGATCATACAGCCTGCAACCATGTTCAGACTATTCCAGTGGCAAAACGATATCAGACATAAAACAAGAAGCACATACACACAAAGGCCATTATTGTAGAACTACAAAAGCATTAAAATGAATCATTAGGGTGGTGGCCTGAGGTTACTGAACATTTTCAGTTTGCATTTTAATTAAATTATGATTTAGGTCAGTTTTAATCACTACTTGTATATAACCCCTTTGGGGTAAATTTTAAGAAGGGTTAGTAAAGAGTTATCTGCAGTAATTGTTTAATGGAGTTATGAGACTTCTTCCCTCTGTGCTGCTTCAACAATTCACCTCACTGCAGAGGCAGAGCTGAACGCGCTGCTGTCAATGCACCCAGTCTAGCGAAGTTGTCAGCGTAATAAATAACAGGTTTTCATTTTCATGCAGCATTTTGTCAAGAATTGTCGAGGAGTGTGGGAAAAGAATGAGAAAACTGTAGCTCGTGGGGATTATCTCAGAGGTTAAAAATAACGCTATTGTATTTCACCTATTTAAGGCCCTGAGAAATACAGGAGCCTAATCTAAAGCCCACTGAAGTCACGAGGCGTGTTCCCCTTGCCGCACCCCTCCGTGGATCACAAGGCAAGTAACTCGGCTTCATTATACCTTTCCTGGCTAAGGAACAACCAGGGGACAACAGCAACAGCATCAAATTAGGTGCTTGGAAGACACGAGCGCTCAGATTTGTCCCAACCCACTTCATACATAACGCTGCTGGGAACGCTGCGCTAGGCTGGGTTTTCACGGGGTGTAATTCTTCTGTCTGACATACAGCGCGACTCAGATTTTGCAATACAGGTGCCTGGCATAAGACATCTAAAATTTCATTGCCAAAGATGCTGATCATCACTATTTCTGACAATCTGCAACTGTGACTGTTCAAAACAAACGAAAGCAGACAACTCCTGGAAGCTTGAGCCGTCCAACACAACCAGAATACGGGCATCGTACCCTAGACGTCACACGCAGCCTGTGCAGAGGACAAAGACACAATTGGCACTTTGATGCAAAAAATACACACCCTGTGCTGCACGGGTACTATCGCTGTTATCATAGTATACAGAAGTGGACAGAAATGGCTCATGTGAGTTGATGCACGTTGAAGAGCAGGCCGAGGCAGAGGTCAGAGCAGAACGGAGGAGCCCTGACTCCCAGCCCTACAGGCAGTCCTACCTAAGAGACAGAGAAAGAAAGGGACCCCGTATGTGAAGGTGCACAATACGATCACAAATTTTACCGTTACTATGTCAATTTACTGTTGGTTCATACTTTCCTGGTGTGCCTAAGAGACTAGGTAACTGCACACTGTTAAGGGCTGCGTCACAGCTTCTTTTCCAAGCCGCGGTCAAAATAAAACATGAGAGCTATTTCAATTTTTTTTTTTTTATAGAGGTCACGAAATCATGTGGTGTGGCAACGTAACAATGTGAAGAAATGGTCGGAGAAGTCACACGGGAGATCACGCTTGTTAAAAACAGCATAAAATGTGAACTAAAACACGCACTATTTTGCATCAATATTTCAGAATTAAGGGACTAGCCCTGTCTTCTGCACTGGACCTGAACAATCACGATGGTTTACTGTTATTCACATCATGGTTAGAAATGAATTCCTTGACAGATGAGTCCCCTGCAGGTATGCTGGTTTGTCACTGTGTATAATTCTCCTCTGGCAACATTGCATTAGTCACTTTAGTAACTTAGTATTTTGCACCTTAGTTCATCTCAGGAGAAAGAAAATCTGCTCTGAAGCATCTAGAGTGAAAACAGGAATTGCAACCGTTTGCCTGGTACGGTTTACACACACGTACATTCGGCTGCTAGAAGAAAAACCCAAACGGGTAAATGGTCACCACAACAGGACTGCACGTCGCCTGCGGAGACCAAAATGAGCTGCGTTTTCAAAGTTGTCTCGTGTAGCCACTGCACGGCAGTTTAATGAAACAGTAGAAACCACTTCAGCAATGGAAAGAATCTTCTAAGAAGGGTTTGCTGGGAGAGCAAATACAAATAAAAACACAGATAACGTCCTGTTTTTCCCCTGGCTAAGTGGAAGGTGATCACCCGATATTCTGAGAGCTGTAATCAGTCAAGACAGACGGTGGACTTCAAAACAGAAGTGAAAAAAGAAGCTATCAACCAAAGTGGATAAGGGTTAATAGCATCCCTTTAAATATAACCAAGCTGCATTAAGGTGAAACATTTCACAGACATGTTTGATACACGCGCGTCCCAGGGAATTTCTTGTGTAGTACTTCATCTTAATTTAAAATTTTATTTAAGCATTTGGTTTGGTGGCAAAAAGAATACAGTAACTTCTAAGCTATCTTAATAAGAAGCAGCACTTTTAAGGCTGAATAAGAGAGTGTGTGTTTTTGAAGTACAATTATGTGTCTAGATGTTCATTTTTAGTAGATTACGAGTGGAGCAGAAATTCACTGAAGAATATTACCGCCCTGTGGGATGCAAAGAAGAAATGTAGCTACAATTTCTCAAATGATAAAAGAACTGCTTGCTATAAACTGAGGAACATTTTAAAACTAATCACATGTCAAATCTAGTTAATATTAATCCATACCTTAAAAAGAGAGACAATCAGGCCTGCATAGTATTAGAAGGCCCTTAGAAAAGACGCTTTGAACATCACCATGTAATGGTAACGCACAGCAGCTGTTGTACGCCCCAGCCCCAGGGAGGAGTAAGCCCACCTCGGAGGAAAGCGGCACGAGCCAAGCGCTGTTGACTTTTGTGGGCGCACACACTATATCCCTCTCTATGAATCGAGGGAGGGAGCAGCGAAGCTGCAAAATTTGTGGTATATAAAGGAGAACCAGGAAGGGAAAGCCTTACGTTAATCTCACAGTTAAAGGACTAAGCTGTAAAATGAGTTTTATTTTCTAGTCCCAAGACTATGCGCTTTTTGTCATTGGACAAAAACTTTCTGGGAGAAGGGATGAGGAGCCAGGGCTTCTCCCTCTCGGTGAGCATCCTACCTAATCGCCGTGCCCTGCTGAACCAATGAGTTGTCGAGATAAGATGCGACTCCATTTCGCCTCATTTCTACTGTGTACTCCAATCACTAGACTGACATCTCTCATGGACAGAGCGTCCACCGAGTGAGGCAGGAGCCTGCTGGGGAGCCTCGGACTCCTGACACTGCCAAGCAACATTTCAGACATTTGATTTTGCCCTTGAAAGCCAAGGGGTCAATAGTGTGATGACCCCATCAGGCAAAGGAACCAACTCTACCAACTATCTTAAAAGTGATTTGTGTTCATTTTGACCTTCCTGGCTTGGCTGATCCATCAAACTCTTCTCCTTCCCTCCAAGTGAACAGAAAGCAGACAAAGTTCATCCCAGATGAGCAATTCCAACAAACCAGCTCCTCGCGCATATACTGAGCCTCAGCTAAGGTGATCACGTGAGACCAACAACTTATCAATCTATCAGGAAGAATCCGGTCATTCATTTTGGGAGAAGTTTAGGAGAAAAGCTGGAGCAAGACAACTTGCAGAGCTCCAGTTCTGTCTTCACATCTCTCGAGGGAGGGCAAGGAGGATCCTGACCTCAGGAGGCACAGAAACGGCTTTTGCGGCACGGACTGATTATCTTTCTCCTGGAGGAGGAAAAAGATCAGGCATTTGTGCTGCTGTTATTAGATGTGTTAGTCATCTTTGATACAATATCGATCACCTGCAGACCATGGTGGGAACAGATGGGGCACCTCTTGGGCAGGCTCCGTTTCATATCTGAGAAATCCCATAAGGAAGGAAAGGGCAAACAGTTTTGCTTCTCCCAGTATTAAGAAAATCTATTGCACGCATCTCGCCATTCAGTACATACAGGAGGACGTTTGGGGAGGTAGCTAAGGGAAATAAGGAACATTTTAAATTTTTGTTTTGTTAGACTTTTGTAAAAATTGTTTGCTTTTTGCTTGGTTACGATCAGCAAGGTTGAGAACAGGTGACCTGTGGCACTTGTGCTAACTCGTGGCTGCTATGCTGTGACAAGTACTGCCACTTTGTCTATGTAATTAGGATTGTGCTATGAAGCTACTGAAGTACGACGTGCTAAGTTTTGTTTAGAGCCAAACGTATTTTTCTCACCTGAGACTTTACAATCTCTCAATCACTGAGTGCACCTGACCGAGGGGAAAGGCAAAACTGTCACTGGCTGATTTTCCTCTCCCAGGATCCGGGAAAGGGGGGAAAATTACACCGTATGTTTGCACATGTCAAACCTGAAATACTGCAGGGAACCTGGGAGTAAAGAATGTTTCTCCACGTATCCAGTCTATTCATTTCCCCAGACAATAACCCGCGTTACAATGAAAAACTGAATACAACCATCGACAGGAGAATCTGCTATGCAGTTCACACTTGCTTTTCTCTATCAACGGTCTGAAGGCAGAGAACAATATATCTAATAGCATAATAACAGACACCATTAATACTTTAGAGGTTCAGTATAAAATTGCTTTTATTAGCATGTCAAGTGTTTATTTTAGCTTACTGCAAAACAAGCTCCTTACATGCTGCCACTTATTCGACTTTCCTTGATTGCAGAGAGGGTAATAATGAAGGAGCCTACTTTCCGCGATCTTCTGTGGAGATTTTTACATGCGCTGAAAAGATATCGCTCCATTACCTCTAGCCAATGAACCAGCTTGGTGTGCTGGAGAAAAACATTACAGCAGAAATATTACTAAACTCAGTGGAATAGTTTTTACAGACTGCCACAAGGGCATGCATGAGGCTGTTAAAATAGCAAGCTGTATTCCCATCTTCGGTCTAAAGGGACACTGACAGCTAAGTAGAGGAAAAAATATCTGGTTCTTCCTGTGCCTCAGTCTGTATTTGTTAAATATTTTATATCTGGTCATGTTACCAAGGGGAAAATAATCTCTTATGTTAAATATAAGAATCTTTGGACTTGTTTTTATTGCTAAAAGCTATGGGTTGGGGTTTTTTTTGTTTGTTTGCTGTTTTTTTCGGGGGGTGGGGGGGAGGGGGCGGGGAGGGCTAAGGGGGGTGATGGTGGGTGGGGAGGCGGTGGATGGTGTTTCATGTGGGGTACCTAAAGCATGTGAACTATCCCAAAGTTAAAACACACTGAACACAAAGCACTTCAGTTTTACCATGAGGAAAATTCAACAAAGTTGACCTCAGGCAGAGTTTGGCTTTATTGTGTTTTATTTGAGACTGTTTATATGCATTAGCTACTCAGAAGTTCTTTTAAAAAGAAAAAGAAAAAAAAAGAAAAAGGCAGTTTTTTGGAAGCGAAGACAAACTCCTACCTAAATAAAATTACTCAGACACGTAGTTCTGGTTCATGTCACATATTCACAGCTTTCATAATCTTCAAGGCTCCCCATTAAAAGTTCTTTTAATTAGTCAAAACCAACAGCTAATAATTAGAACAGTAGACACTAAATCCTATCCTCAGACAAATGTGTGCAAATCCCATTTACTTAAATGGAAACGGCTCACAGGTGTGTTGCATTAGACTCTAGCCACTCGGCAACTTTATAGGAATTCAGTGTCTGGAGCCCAACGGCTTGACTCCTCTTCAAAACAGAGGCACAGGTAATGCCACAGAAATCTGATCCAGGTTTCTTCCCCAGCCCCTCTCAGCAAACACTTTAATTACCTTTTTTTTCCCCCCAACACAACCACCCTCCAAGTCTAAATTTAGACTTCCAATCCTGAACATTACAAGCCTGATTCCTGCCTAAGGAGAAGAGGACTCCGTCACCGCCTTGATTAAATTCTGCAGCAGTGATTATGTGTTACAGGCCTCAATTCTGCATCAGCAAAATCTACTGTACGGCATCAAATTCAAGGAGTTCAGGCATTTTACAGCTCGAGGGTAATGCAATCATTCTATTGCCATGCTATTTACTTCACCCTTCCAATGCATTTGTTTGTGCTCCACAAAGTGAACTGCAGGTCACCAGGAAACATTGACAGGCATAGTAAACTAGGAAACCGTATCTAGTAAGGCACAGAAATGGTGGAACAACATCAGTTATTCTTTCAATGGAAGGAAAACCTTACACTTTTGCAACATTTCTTTTTCCCCTCTTTTTTTTTTTTGACACTGATACAATGAAAGCTTTTAGCCACACTCCAAATGAAAATATATCATAAAAACCATTATCGTTTCACCTATTTAGGAATATGGAAAATGACACCGTGATCCCACACGCTGTTTAGCCTGCATACAAATCGACATGTGGTTTGTCATCACTGAATTCTCTAATCCAAACATAAAATTGGTATTTTAATTTCAGTTGGGTTTAGTGCAGCTTGAAAGGAAAGACGACCAGTCAGGATGAGATTTCTTGGGTCCCCCCCCGCTCCCCACCTTCCAGGCGATGACAGCTATTGCTTTAAGTACTTGCCATTAACAACCAGTCACAATGTTAGTGACAGGACGTTAGTAGCAGTTACTTAAAGTGATAGATGTTAACGTTTTTCTGCTCTTTATGACTCACACCATACCCCAGTCAGAATATTTTAGGAGCTGAATGCACAGCGCTGGGTCAAAACGATGAAGATCGTGGAGCCACTGGTTGAGGTGCAGAATGAGACGCGTCATTTGAGGAACATTAGCTCAAAGAGAACCCATGATAAGGAACTGTCATGGATTAAAGATTAAGGTTCATCCTTTTAACTATTTCACGTAAGGGGAATTCTCCAGCATCGGGGCATTTTGCTCTTCCACACATACGAGAGCAACGTGAAACTCTGCACTCTGAAAATGTGTCTTTGATGTTAACATCTTTTAACAACTCTCCCAATGAGATACAGATTAAGAAAAAATACTTTGGTCCAATTTTAGAACACCGTGGACCACATTTACCGCCGTACACATGGACAAGCCGCCTTGTGAAGGCTCAAATGCAGGAGAGCACTCTCACAGGAACAACACTACAGGCAGAACGTTAAGCTCCTGCGACTTCTGACCACGGATAGATGTAACACACTGCATAAGGTCTAGAGCCATAAACACCGAAACAGGAGCAGAAAGGGATACAGCAAAAATTTCTTCCAGCAAAGGAAAGCCAGAATTTTATTGCTCCGTGTTTTGCAGCAGGTAGCTGATTTACCTGACCAACTTAACCAACCAGACTATGACCCAAGCCCTGCAAAACATGCATTACATTTTGCATTATTAATTACATAAAGTCAGAACAGGTTAGAGATAAAATAGCAACAATTTCTCATTTTATATCAGCAATAATTAGTAGCCCATCGCATAAAAAAAGCATTTGTAATTCTGAATCTACCTTGAGATGAAATATACTTCAGAAGAATTACAATCTCATGATCTAGGCCAAAAGGAACTTTCCAAGTGTGTGCAAACAACATTCTTAAATGAAAGTTTTCCAGTTCTTTCCCAAGAATTCAGAGTAAACCTTTCCCCCCAAAATGCAAAATTGATTAATAGCTCTGAAAAGCTGTCAGACCACCTACCTTCAGCATTATCTTGCAGGTCCTCAGGCTGCTCTGCTTTGCTCTTGGTGGGGGATGGAGGCTGGCCTTTTTGTTCCAATCCTCCTTTAAACATAAAAAAAACCCCATATATTATTTTGAAATTGTTTTATTGTATCGAATATTACTATGCGTGACACCGCAACTGTGAGCGCCTTTTATCTCAGCACTCCATTCAGTACCAGATGCCTATCTTTCTCTTATTAAAATTAATTACTGTGTCATCTGTTATAAAAGTCATAATAAGTATCTTTCAACATGGACTGGACTTTCCCTAACTTTCACACGACTGCAGTGAAGAAAGCTCAGGCTAAAATAACCTACTTCTTCACAAGCTCTTAATCTTTTCAGAAATAAAAATAATAATAATGTTTTAATTTGTAGTTTTTAATGAAATATACGCTATCCTGCATTATGGAACTGTGGAGAAATAATCTGAACGAAATGATTTTTCCCTCTCAGCTCAATTCTCCATTCAATGTTATAACATGGTAACAAATGAATATTGACCGAAATCAGTAATGAAATGAAAGGTAGGGAAGCAAGTTTGATAGTGAAGTAAAGGTAAGGAAATGAAAGCTTTACGAGATAGAAATGTTCTGGTTGAAAAAATCCATTCCACCCTTTTAGCCAGAAAGCAACAGGAAGATGGAAGAAAAGGAAAATCTCCTAAGTAAAAACAGTAACTGAGGCCAGTGAAGTTTCAGATCTCCCCGATTTGAAGGGACTGAAGTTCACAGTGTTTAATATCAGTTGGTTAAACTTTAAAAATTCTGAACTTTTTCTACAACATTTTCAAGATATCCTGTCATCTTAACATAAAGGATGAAATTCCTGTCTGTTGCTAAGATAGACCTCAAGGCACAAACCGGTAGCACGGAAAGCCTGTTAGTACAAAAGGGAGGCCAAGCTGGAAATTAATCATAAAAAACATTTGTAAATTAAGACATTTAATGAAAGCAGGTTCAATAATTAAAACATTCTTCAAACATTGTTGCTTAACCACGAAAGCAGAGAATGGCAGACAATTAAAACTCAATTCATTGCACCTATTGAATGTATTCAACTGCGATGGGAAAATGACTTTCTATCATTTGACTTTCTGTCAAACCTCCCGATTCCCTGTGGCCAACTCAGGGCTTGGGTGAAGGAGAAGCCTAAAGAAAACACACTTGTGTGCGTGCCGGAAAGGAATCTTGACCACGTGTAAGCAGGAAATTTAGGAAGACATATGACCATGCTTGATTTAGCCCTATTGCCATGCTGTGAGAAAATAAGAATCATGGTATTACCTCAAACTGATTAGCTAATTAGCAACTGGGAAAAAAGCTATCTACATGTGTATTATAAATTGCTTAAGTGTTCTGAAAATTCCCATCTCTTCTGCTGTCATACATACTCTACGCAATCATCTACTCTGTACGTCGCTGGATTTTTAAACAGCTCTCGGCAATCAGATGCCCAGTTTTCATAAAGGACTTGGCTCTGCTAAGAGCTCTAGATACTATCCTTTTATCTCCTACCCTTCCACAACTACATATATCTAGAACCAAAACGCTAAAAGTTTCCAAACTTCTCCAAGCATGAAAGAAGTAAGCGAGAATGTGGAAAGGGAACTTGCAGGGTCAAGGGGAATATTGTGTTCGTTCAAGAGACAAAAAGGGAGTGAATCCTTGGCTTTCCATGGAGCCCAGGAAACTCAGAAACGTTCTCTGTCTGCCCTCCTGGGACACTGGTTATTCCACTGTACTTATGTCCAAAAAGAAGAGCCACAGATCGGGAAGCTGGCAGGAATTTACGTGAAGCAATAGCTCAAAATGTCAACAAAAGCTCCAAAATGGAGATCTGTATGCGAGTAATTTAAATTCCATCTCACTTGCTTAATTTTAAGGAATGAACATTACCCAAAAAAGCCAAACTGAATATTGTTCTTAAAAATCTCTTCTAGAATGGAATTTGTTTCATTATAGAATTCCATACAGTTCAGAGCATGAAGGGCCCTTAGCGATCAGTAAATAAGGCGAGTTACTGCAAAGCAGAACATGCTTTGAGGTTTGGCTTGGTATCAGGAGGTAGATCTTTCCCGACTGCACTTAAGATAGGACATGTCGTGTGTCATGTCATCACATTTGCTCATCTGAATTTGAAATTCAAATACAATATTTTGAGGAAAACAAGAGTTTTCAAGTGCTAAGATGAATTTATTTCTGGAGTGGTGAAAATGTAGGAGTAACCACAAGAAATACTGTGGGGAAAAAAATAAAGGCAAAACCCGCCAAATAAAGACACACTTTGTCAACCCTTTAAAAGGGTCACTCAGGAGCAATGGTGATAGAGTTCAACAAGAACTTCAATACAAAAGAGAGATCCTGAAAATAACCAGGCTTTTAAAGATTGATTCCTGCCAACACTCTCCCATTCTTTAAAAAAATAACTTGAATATTTATGGTGGACCATATTGATGTATGGCTTCTTTGGTTCTAATGCCACTCTGAACTACCTGCTACGTTCCCTTTTTTGATTGACAATGATTCACATCAGGGAATCGAATCAATAGGAGTGTTTCAATCAACACTCACCCCTCTAGTGATGAATTTTATCATCTAACCTATCTGTGAGGCTTCCTCCAGTCCCGCAAGTCAAATGTCAATCAAGTTTAAGTGCAAATGTCCAGCCAGGTCTTTCAGGAGTATCTGAATACATTAGATAATATAACCAACATCTTAATTGACAGCACAAAGACGGAGAGGGAGGAGGCTTACATTCAGAGAAGTCAGAACTGTTACTATCTCAAAAGAAATTATCTTTTTGCACTCTATAAAGAACCTTAAAATGCTCACAAAAGGATGTAGAGGCACTGTCCCAAGAGAACAAGATTTCAATCACAATTTCACTGCTTTTTAGCAGATTTCCCTCATTCCAGAGACAGAAAAGGATTTGTACAGGCTTCAAAATAATGTCTTTTTATTATGGTCAAAATACAACTTTTAACCCTTTCTGCCCTCCAACAGTATGTATGTCTTTCACAACAGTTAGCCAAATATTACAGAAATTTTGCCTGCGAATTTCTCTTTAAAAACAGCACACCTAGACAGGTGTCTGAACTGATCGTATTAAAAGCTTTTCTAATCGTGATCATCTGTGCAAAAAGGTTTCTGAGCTCTAACTCTGAAGAAATGATTCTTCTTTATAGGCTAATTCAGAGGGTCAACAAGCCACTTAAATCTCACAGTGTGTCTCCAAGTAAGCTATTCCCCAAATCCCTCACAACTTCCAAATCTCTCTGGTTACAAGTGATTGCTATTTCCATCTCAGAAAAAAAGAGAAAGTCTCTCTCCAAAAAAAAGCGTCCAAGTATAAGAGTGTGCACACAGTGGAACGTACAAAGAAATTCTGTATTTATACAGCATTGTTTATAATAGGGCTTCTCTTGTTAGTGTGAACGAGATCCTTTGTCCTGCCATCCTAGCTGGCTGTGGCTTCTGAAGTAATGAATAGGTGGTTAATTAGGATGCTCAGGATAGAAACGGGATAACCAGCAGGGCATTTATTACAAACAACTATTAGATGGGAAATGAGAGACAGTAGTGTGGCAACATTCACACAGGTGAGGTCAAAAGGTTTTGGTACCTGCTGGAGAGTGAAGCTGAACAGGTTGAAGGTGAATATAGATTCAGAACTGAAACTTTTTTCTGTGTGGTGGTTTTTTGGTTTTTTTTTTTTTTTTTTTTTTTTGAATGGTAAGAGAATTAAATTATGTCAGTGCATAATAATGCGGCACTATTGTGTAGGAATCTGGACCGTGCTTCTCATAATAGCACATGCTTCTATAATTTCCACATGCAATCACTGCAATCGCGCACACAATTATGGCAGTATTAGGGCTTATTTTGCACGCTTCTGTGCATGGATATGTGAATCTACGGGTATAAAAGCAAAGTCCTTCAGAAGTTAAAGTTTAGAATAATCTTCCTTTAATGGAGCTTAAAACATTAAGCATCATGACTCTGCAGTGTTAAATCACTGAAGTTAAAGGTGGACAAGACTATTAGGTCATCTGGTCCTTCTCTTTGCTTACATAGGAAATCATTCATAACGGAAAGCTGAGATGTAAAACTGCAGAGGTCCGTACCCGCTATTACTGTATCTGCCCGTTTGGCTCAAGCCATTCTAACAGCAAACCGTATGACATATGATGACACCAAAGCGCTTTGAATTAAATGGTGCTGTTAAGTCAGCAGCTGCTACAAGATACAGCATCCAGAATAACAAACTGATGGGTTCAAATCCGGTGAGCCAAACGCCATTAAAAGAGTCGTCTTGAGTGTGTATATTTAATAAGGCTACGTTATTTTTATTTTTAAATGTTTTTCTTATTCTAGTACATCCAATATACGTGGTGACATTACGTGATTAACTCGCCAAAATGATCATTCATGCTTGCTGATTTTATACTATTAACGTAGATATTAATGGAGATTATCTGGCAGATGTAATTAAGATATTCCCTTATTTATTTTGAAGATAAATCATAGAAAGAAAGGCCTTTCTGTGTGTCATGAGATATTTGCACTTCAGGGTGGTAGAAATACAAGACAGATTACTTTTATAATGTATCCATCACTCATAATACACACATTTGGTCATCTGTTATTCCTTACTCCCGGCTAATTCTCTAGCTGTTCCCAAGGTCTAATCTGGTGTGCACTGAAGTCAATGGACATATTCCCACTGACTTCAGCTGACACCAGACCAGGATCAGTTTTTTTTTTCCTCTAATTCTTGCCACTAGGTTTAAACCAGGACCGATTTTGTAACCTCCACCTCATTCTGTTACATTCTTCAAATGGAAATTGGTACACATGAGTCTACGTCTCATTTGTGTCCCTGTACTTCGTGTTTTCTCTTGGTTCAATATTGGCCCTCAGAAACACCTAGCCAGTAGGAAGTTGGAGGCACAGAAATTTAGGTGAAATTTAGAATATTTGAATCTCTGCCAAAGGTCCTACACACGTGTGTAGTCTGCAACATGTGCGCTCCAGGAATCCAACATTTCTTTTTTCCTTTTTTTTTTTTTTTTTCCTTAAGCACAGGAATTGGAGAAATAACCCCAAAGCAGATTGGATATGGACAGCTCAAAAACACCAGGGTCATCAATATCGGTGCCAACTGCTGACTCCATCTGCTGGAGTCATGACCCATGAAGGCAAGTGGAATGAAGAATGATTATTCAATTAATATCTTGAAGTGGTGACTAGAAGTTGCTACTCTATTTTTCCCTTAGAACAGTAAAAAGCAGGTATCCTTCAAACTGATAAAAATGAGTATGAAAATGAAAACTCCCCTCAATGCAGAAACGATGTATGTATTTACAGTTCCCGCAAATGCATCCTACAACCATTAAAAAGTCCATACACAAATAGGTCAAAAGGGCATAACTTTTGTATATCTGCCCCAGTACTGGAGCAGATATACAAAAGATACTTCTCTTTAGCCATGTAGGTATCGATTGCTGACAATCGATGCACTGATTCCCAAGTATCTCCAAGGGATAAAGAAAGAACCAAGTACGTGCTGTTGAAGCTCATAGCACCCTACAGGTAAACCTGTGAGGGAAGCTATGGTCTTATCTATCTCATATGCACAAAGAAACAGACAGGTAGGGAAATATCCTCCTCAAATGACTTAATTCAGTAATAATTTCCCAGAGCAGCTATGTAGCTTCACCCAAATTAATGAAGCTGTGAAGGATACAAGGCAAGAAAGAAGAGACTGGCTATTAAGTGGAAATGTACTTCCTTTTAATTCTAATTTAAAATGCTTTAAAAAAAAAATCAATGTAATTTGCATAATCTCCATAAAAGCAACAAGACAAAAAGATGCAAAATAATTGGGCTTATAAAAGTATACATGCCACGATAACTGTAAAAAATGAAATTGGAAATGTTAGATGAATGCTGCAAATTCAACTGTAGGGTAATCTTTGGCAAATGTTTGTTGTATAATGACAGTCTTTATTTTTCTACTTTTATGTATGTATGTACAACTATATCAATCACACTTAAAATTTCTAGAAGTTCCTATCCAGTAATCTTGACACCAAAAAGTAATTATAATTATATGTAATAAAATCAACAGGCCAGAACAGCCATAAAAGAATGTGCTAATCCATCAGTGGAACACATATCTATATGTTTATATCCATATGTTTTCACATCTATGCATATACACCATTCTTCAAGTATTTCTAATTTCTAAGCTAATTAACTGGTTGCATAAATCATCATAATCCATTTGTCTTTAGGACAGTCTTGCCAATTTAAGCAGCCAACATACTGCTTCAAAAGCTTTTACCTCTGTTTTCCGGCTGGTACATCTCTGCCTTTCTCTATGTGGCTCTCCTTTCTGATCCCGTATCTTCATAAAGAGAAGAACTGGAAGTTCCTGCACAGTCACTGGGCTATGATGGGATCAGGGTCACAGAGACCTGGGGGACAGTGCACGTGCCTGGTGCACTGTCACAGACGGGTACCAGCTGGTTAGGAAGGAGAGGCAGAGAAGAAGAGTAGGGGGAGCTACACTGCGTATAAAAGGAGGTCCTTCACTGCACAGAAGTCTCTTATGGAACAGGAGAACCTCTAGGTGAGGGTCAGCAGGGAAAGTAACACAGGGCGCTGTGGTGGAAGCCTGTTACAAAGAGCCTGGTCAAGAAGATTAAGTGGACGAAGCTCTATACTAGCAGAAGTCTTCTGACTGGAAGCTTATGTCCTTATGGGAGAGATCCAACCCTCTGTCCTCTCCTTTTCTTGTTCCTCAGGCCTTTCTTTCCTTTATACCTATCCATCATTTCCATCTCAAGTCTATCCACATCCACAAACCCTAAACATTGACACTTGCTTTAAACAGCAAACTAGGAGGACCAGGAAAAAAGTCCTCTGAAATATTGTCCAATCAAGTTCAACATATTTAAGAGTTTGCAGGAGAGTTTTGCTACCGTTTTCATTGCAAACAAATCATGGCCACTAATCAGAATTGCAAATGACTCAAGAATTGCTGTATTCACACCTTTTTATAGACAAAGAGACTGCAGAATTTTAATTATTTCCCATCCATGTTCAAACTAGTTATTAATAAAAAGCAACTGAGTATCACCCAGAGGCTCGTAACAGATGATGACATTAAAAAGGTAGTGTCAGCCATTCTTACCATGTACTATTTATTATCAGGGATGGTCTACCCTATGCTATGTTAAAAACCAGAGATGACTGTCGTAATAAATGATTGGCACTGCTTATCACAACCAAGGCAAATAGTTTCAAGAATTCTTTCAGTTTGGTTGATGCTTCGGAGAAGTTATATACTTTAGCATAAAATATTGTTTACTCACCTGTCTCTTCGCTCAGATCAGCCCCTTCTTCATTAGCATCATCTGTCAAAAAAAAAGAAAGAAAATTATTAAAAAGAATACCAGGAAACATCTAATATGAAATATTCCATGTTTCAAATTGCCCATATCTTAGTTTGCCTCCTCCCATTTAACATTTTGCAGCGAGATCTGGAGGTGGATGGGAAAAGAAGGTTTTGATACTAGACTGTTACTATTAGATATAGGAAATGCAGTGAATAAAATTCTTTGTGATTTACAGAACTCTGAAAATTATTACTTGTATAAAATGAAATTGCATTCTCTTTTCTAGCAGAGTTTTTGGTTTACATTCAGACATGATCTGGAGGGCAGGACTTTCAGAAGCCACTGAACGACAGAAGGTTACGTTTCTCTTGAGTATGCTTTAGACCGGCCCAAAGGATCAGGACTGAAAAGTCCCTCCACATTTTACTTCCTTTCTCTTTATTCTGCAAACAATTGTTTTGGAGATCAAAAAATTTGAGATCTTCCCCATTAAAGCCTTGGATTTTGGGAAGCTCTACCAAGATGACCTTGCTGGAAAAGGAACTTTTACTGTACCCTTACTGTACAAATATAAATTTGTACACAGAAACTTTAAGGTGCTTTTTTTGAGATAAGAAAATGAAAAATCTTGTTAAGCCAATGGGAATTCTACCACTGACTTCAACAGAGCTAGGATTTTCAACTGGAGTCCTGACATTTTCAACAAACCACTCGGAAAACATTTGGTTAACATAGAGATTATTAATTATTCCGTTTCCAATAACATGTTCTTTCCATGGAAGCGTTTATAATGAAACCAGCATGATAAAATTTCAAATTAATATAAGACTTGACACTAAATCAGCGGAATATAATATCTTAACATACATATATCACCTGGTCTTCTGCGGAAGTTCTTAATTATAGTTCTGTAAGTGACTTGGAATACGAAATTCCCAAAGCAACAGAATAGCTTCTAAGCTGGTGATAATGGACACGGACAAGAAATCTGATGTTATTAAAAAGTAGTGAAGTCATTATGCAATATAATTATGAAGAGGCAAAGGCTGCTTTTGTGAATTAATTGTGAGTTAAAGGCTGTTTTTTCTGGGAAAAGGAACCTAAGTCTCGCTGAAAGGCAGTAAAGTCCTTACGTAATTTCTGAAAATGGGAGTTGGGCTCTCCCAACCGCTTGGTGACATGATCTCTAGGTCAATGTGGTGCCTTTGAAAATTCCACCCCAATCTGGATCTGAATCTGAGTTTCATTTTGGCACACAGCACTCCCCAGTCACTTCATGTTTCTAGAATTCTTACTCTCACACTCTTAATACATCTGGTGGAAGTGCTTCCCTGTCAAATATAAAGTGGTCTCTTTCACTGACCTTGGTGTGGCTGGCTGAAGTGATAAACACCATGTTTAGTTGTCAGAGCTCTATGCCAAAACCAATTATTTGAGATAAAAACCAGTGTTTTAGAAACCTATATCCAAAATTCATTCCCTTCCCCCCCCAAAAGAATGATATTACAGGCAGTTTCTTGGTTACTGGTTCTGAAGAAGTAAAAGCAAGTAAAAATATTTTTTCTGAAGCCCTACATGCCTAATATAAACAAAATCAGTGCCCAGATCGCTATAAATTAGATTTGTAATACCTAGTTTTTTGTTGGTTTTTTTTGTTGTTGTTGGGTTTGGGTGTTTTTTTCCCCCAAATGTTCCCTACACGTTTTTTTACCCTATCTAAAGGAAGCCTTCTAAAGGTTTGCTTTGGTTTGAAATACGCACCACAGACAGTCAAGCCCAAAGCAAAATTGAGTAAAACCACAGAAGAACCCAAGAGTGAATCTTTTGACACCAGGAAACATTTCCTTAAAGATGTATCGTCAATATTTCTTGCCCAAACTTCCCCATTTGAAAGACCAGAGGTGAGGTCCTCTGTAACTCTCACCCTTACTCAAGAGCTGTTGAAAAATAATTGACTAGGAAAACGTGCTATAGTGTGTGCACACAGGTACCCACTCTTGGTTACGCAGAACAGCAACAATTCACATGGCTTCCCAGTAAAGTCCTGGATTTTGGGAAGCTCTACCAAGATGACCTTGCTGGAAAAGGAATGACAGACCTTGCAGCCTGGAGTGAGAGGAAAACCGACAGCAACTCCCTGCGAGGGTCAGCCCACCCCCAAGAAAACTCGCATCAGTATTTAGAAGGCTTAGGATACAAGGAAGCCATCTGATCCAAAATGTGTCGTATGGTTGAGAGCGCAAAATTTCCCAGCTTATAAGTTGGGCTATAGTATATAAAATCAAAGTATTAGATGGGTGATATATGGGAGAACAGTTTCCAGTCAAGTATAAAATAATTTACAGTTCAGAGTCAGCCTGTGATTGAAACTCGCCCTCTAACTCTTACGCTTTCTCGGGTAACTATAGCTCTAAAGATCACAGAGCTTTGCATTTGGGAGCAAGTTGCTCAGAACATACACATTTGTGTAAGTCACAGGCTCCCTGGTAGAGTCATGTACCAAGTGATGCCTGTTACTCTTTCATTCCCCTCTCCCTTGTAACCTGCCGAGCTCTGTGCAACAGAATAATTGCACCATACCTGCTCTTACTGACACTGGAGAAGATGATGCCGCCTCCTACCATATACGTTTTTTTTCCTTTTACTTTGCTGGTCAGGTTCTTTCTGTGTCTCACTAGTCGTTGCATACAAGCAAACACGAGCCAGATGGCTAAAACCATCAATCTGTGTTAAGATTTATGTTAGGAACAGAGAGGTGAAAGGCTCTAAATACCGCTGCTAATCCCCAAAGCCATTAAACCGCCTCCTCCTTGTTGCTCACGCTTCTATTTGCATTCTTCTTCGTGGTAGCACGCGGAGAGTCAACGCTATACAAACACCTTTTATTTTTAACTGTGCATGCATTGAAGAGCTCTTACACGAGAGCCAGCTCCCTGCTGCCGGCGGCTGCTCGTTCATCTGCATTCAGGGCCTGCAACCCGGGCTGCTGCGCTCCCCCAACAGCGCTGCATGCTGCTAGCTCCTCCCTGCCTTCCTTTAACCTTTCCCACGCTGCCCTGTCTCATCCTTCAGGATTTGTTCCTTTTCTCGGCACTTTCTGCTATTTCCTCATTTCCAGACGTTTCTTTATTTCCAGCCAACCCACGTGTCTCAGTCTGCTCCTCCTTGCGAGGGCAGCTCCGTGTACCACGGGAGGGGCTGGGAGGGCACCGTGGGACTGGACCAACGTCCCCTCTGCAGCCTGCATACACACGCACTGGCAAACAGAGCAACGAGATGGGCAGAGCTGTACAGGAGGTTGAAGACGGTGACCGTACTGCTGATGCAGTATGATCAAAAAAAATCAAAAAGCCCCCGTAAAACCTTTTAGCACTGACAGCTGCAGCCATCCCGTTGAGCTTATTGGCTATACAACAACAGCGGTCCAGCTGGAGAAGTTCCTGCCCTCAAGCATTTGCCTAGCAGGTACTTCACGATTTGCCTGCAGTTTCCACTGCAATAACAGAGGATGTGTGGCACGAGTGTCTCGCAACATTGAGGAAAATGGATCCCATTTTGGGGCATGCTCAGACGAAAAGCTTCTCGTGTCCAGTCTCAGAGTAGGCAGCGGTGTGGGCCAGGGTACCCACTCGTGGTAAACCACGATAATATCAGGTTTCCAGCAGCTGGAAAGACTGAGTGGGTTCTCACTCTCCAGATTTCTCTCCACCCCACTTGTCTTTCCGAAACTTTGTCCCGAAGCTTCACTCGCCTATCTATGTGATCATCTTAACACCCTTAGGGAGCTTTCTGATCACGTGTCTCACGTCTATTTTCAATCCTTAGTAATTTAAAAATCAGTTTTTGATTGCTTATGACCCCTGCTGCCACCCAACAGGAGCTTCACAATAATGTACAGGCTCTATGTCCACCTCAGCCTGAAACACGTGACGTTTCTGTAGCACAGTAGACCGCACAAGAACACCCTAGGGTTTGATGAAGCCCGAAGGCTGGCAATAACCTAGGAGCTCACCAGCATTTTGGGTTGTTCTGATCCCTCCAACTCAGCTCTCCACTGGGAGAATACAACAGACTGACCAATAGCACAGAAAAAGGGAACGTTTTCTTTGAGGAAAAACAGATTTGGAAATCTCTGCCAGATGAGATCAACTAAACCCAGGCCTGACTCTTTTCACATCTACTTGTAAAAAATTACATTTTCCATAAAGCTTTCCCTCATCCGCAGTGCTCATAAGAGGAAGAAGAAAAAAAGAAAAAGGTAAAACAAAAAAATCCTTAACCAAAAAAGCACATTCTTCTGCTTTGGAAGAAGAAATAGGACTTCTTTTGGTTCTGAACATTTGTATCCTTTAATCAGCCAATCCTGCATGCAGAGCAATAGGCACTATATAAACTTCCACCCGACACCAACCAAGTTTAATCAAATTTTTTAGTCTGATTATAAAGCAACATCCACTGATACACTCCCTACATCCTGGCCTTACTGCAGCACTGGTGCAGTTTTTCTTCCCGTGTTGCTTAGTTACACCAGTCCCGCAACACCGGAGTCTCACTGAATGTAAAATGTGTTTGTAGCTTTTGAAGCCATATCAAATAGAAATCCTTAGTACCAACCTCCTAGGAAGTTAGGCACTGGTTTTTTTGTCACCACATAGATGGTTTCTTTTATGTACCGTATCACTTGATCTGCTGTAAAATACATATACCCGTACGAGCCTCAGCTGCATATAAAGGCTACGCAGTAGCTGCCGTTCCCACTGCGAGTGAACTGGACAACATTGTTCCAGTGCAGGAAATGGTGCTCACAGACAGGATCAGATTTGGATTTCTATTTCCCAGATGCTTCTACCTTACACAAAAGGAATGAGGCGCTCCTTGGGAAAACACACATCAGTTTTTAAAAAAGAACCTATTGCAAAACTTCCTTATTTCCTCCCTGCCCTAAAATACTGAAAGCAACCGAGTTTTGTTTACACAAGTGCTAAAGTGGATTTCTCACCCACATGTATGCTAATATAGTAGTCACACACAAAATGGTACGTTTTGCATGTGGCGACACATTTCTAAATACAAACTTCTAACAAAATCTCATCAGTAACCTAAGGCAGAGGCAATCAAATGAGACAAACGCAAATTTAACTGCAGCCTTTGCAATTAGCAGCACTCCAGCACGTGAAGTGACTCAGTGTCAGTCACCAGAGAGGACAGGTTATTTTTGAGCATGACATAAAATGCATTTGGAATGCTTTACATGGGATGCCAGAATATGCAACACAGCAGGAAGAAAAGATCCCTGATCAAAGATGTATTCACATAAGGTATTATACAAAAAAAGCTTCTGTTTGTTCACCTTCTGGTGCCAGGCATCTGTGTGCGAAGGACTGAGTGCAGAACAGAACAGCAATACATCTCCCTCCCCCTACCAGCGTCTCCCCGAGCCTAAGGTTACACACGGACCGTGGTGATTAATAGCCACTGTTGGACCAGTCCTCTGCTGGTCGAGCTAATCCTCTTTTTAACTATATTTAAGACCTACAGGCTCGGTGGTACCTCATAGCAAGCATTCTCATACTCCTAACTATGTGTTGGATGAAAAACTACTTCCTTTTGCTTGTTTTCATCCTGATTCATCATTTCCTGGGACGCCTTGCATTTCTTGTGTTACAAGAGATGGTAAATAATTGCTCCATATTCACCTTTTGTAATCATCTTCCCTGTGCTCTCCTGCTCCGTTAACACATGCAGCAGCCTGGTCCTCGCAACTGCATGACCCCGGTGCCTTCAAGGGCATCCTCATCGCCTGCCACTTCGCTGTTTCAATGCAGCCCTTACCCAGGTGTCTCCCAGCAGCTGGAGAGCTCAGAGATTTGGAGTGAGCGGACAAATATATAGAAACAGCCATTTCCCCCGACTTCGGGATTGACTGCAGGCTCCATCGTCAGTCTCACAAAAGGAGGCAAGGAAAATGTCTACAAGATGCTACTGGAGCAAAGAAAAGGAGGCTCCGCTTAGCAAAGCAAAAGCTCCTGACAACAGCACTTTAATAGATTATCGTCCCATTGTCTGTCCATACCCTGCTCCAAGCAGTGCCATTGCTGGTATCAGGAATGAGGAGGCAAACAATTTTCCAGACCATGTAGCAGACAATAATCACAAGCCTCTGTCAAACCACGTACAACCAGAGGATCCAAATTCTGAGGTGACCAATACGTGCAACACGCAGCCAAAGTCTAGAGCAATGCTCCGTCAGCAGTCAGCCAGGAAATAATTCAAAAGGGATCATACCAGGAAGTTTTATTACAATTCAAACTGGAGCAGGAAACCGCCCACTAACTTTTTATTAGGTACTGGAAACCCACCGCCATGTTAGAAGGTGCTAGGAACCCCATCTTGGTCTGCGTATCTCTTAAGATGTTGAAAGTAGTATCTAAGCCATCAATTACATACTCTGCCTCCCAAGCACCACTCCCGAGCTGCTTCTTGTTCATCCTCCTGCACTACATTGAGACACTGGCAAAAGGGGCTAAGACAGACAACCCCAATGAGTGGTAGGACTGGCACAGTCATTGCCACGACAAAGGAAGACAAAAAGCCATAGAAAAATTTTCCTTCACAGTTTTACGAACACCTTTAGCTTTTAGTTAGCTTGAGATTTTATGAAGTAAGTTGTTTCAGACACATTTTGAAATGGACAGGTATTTTAAGCATTATGGCTGTATTAAACTTTTGGATTGAGAACAGTTTTTGCAGCATCCTATTTATGTTGGCGTGTACTTTATCAGGATCTGTAGGTGCTGTGAGAGAGAACTAAAGCAAAGCCAGCATGCTCTTCTGGTGCACAGGCTCCTGCAGCTCCCCCATATGGGTAGTGCTTCCTCTGAAGCCTCCGCTACTGAGGGACAAGGAACCATCATGGGAAACAGCGGGGCTGTGCTTCTCCCCAACTGTTTTGAATTAAGTCCTTCAGCGAGGAGTCTTGCAGAAGCCATCTGAGGATGACACCCTCCAATATAAAGACAGCTCAAAGGGGTGCAGAGAGCATTTCACACTCATGTGAAATTGTCAGTGTGCCACGGCTTCTCCAACACCACTGCTGCCTTCCACCCACCAAAAAATGCTCACTCATCTCTGCCTGAACACAAGACTTCCCCCCCTCCCCGATTTTCAATCTGGGGGGAACATTAAATGCTGGCATGGAGTCCAAAGCAGGCCAGATGGCTGTGAATGCATAAATACCGAGTGGTACCCTGGTACGCTCTCAACGGCTTGATACATAGCCCTGGAAAGGAAAGGGATGCATGGTCATGCACCACCTCATTGCACATTCACCAAGCAGGATCTCCAAGTGACAAGTCCAAAGTTTCACAAGCCAGAAAAACCGGAGAGTCCCCTGAGCGTCTCAATACAACAGCAGGGATTGCAGCTCCATCAGAGCCGTGGGGTCAAGAAAGCGAGACTCGTTTCGCTCCTTCCAGCAAACAGGCCTGGGTTGCAGGTGATCCTGCCCACAACCAGGGCACAGGGCAAAGACTGTGACACCACGTCTCAATCTGCTGCTGCTGTGACTGGTCACTCCGGCTCTGTCCCAGCTTCTGCTCAGTCCCAGACATGTTCGTGTACCCACAGCAGGTGTCTGGACACAAATTTAGGCTCCATGTCATCGGCAGCGACCCAGCCCACCCACAGTGCCTTGAAAGCTTTGTGAGGGAAAGCGGTGAAGAAAGGGAGATGACAGTCTGACTGCCTCTAGTTCAAACCTGTGAAAACACGGGCGGTTATCAGCTGTGAACGTGACAACCTGAAAACTCTGCACGGAGATGGGAAAAGTAGCTGCAACCAAAACCTTCAGGATGGGCCCTATTGGTCAGGAGGAGAAGGCCAAAGGGATTTCAAACTCCCCCAGACCTTACTCCCTGACGTCCATTTCCGGGGGGGCTCCAAGCCCCGGTGGCCTTTGCACGCCTGCCTGAACCAGTCAGAAAAACCAGAGCCTCCTGACTTATGAGGCAAATCACCACCCAGGTGAAATCTCAGATAAAGGATATCGGGCACTTCCAGTAAACCGCTTGGCACCTATCCACAGAGTAAAATAAAGCCCATGAAAAATATTTTGTGGAATACATTCAGGTGATGAATTAAGGAAGCGAATCGGCTCATGAACACTGCAAATGCAAATAAAGAGGTTAAATTTATCAAACGAATTACCCATTTGATACAGGATTACTTAACTAAGGGCTAACTTATGATTCCTTTGCTCACACCGAGGACTGCTTCAGCCCCAGTGAAGTCTGCCATATTAAGTGGAGAGGGCGATGCTTCTCAATACCAGTACAGAAATTACAATCTCTGCTTAAGAGTTCACTCACGTATTAGTGCAGGGATCTGCCTTTTTAATACAAAGCCCTTCATTCAGCCATTTAGACAGTTTCCAATTTGATTCCAAGCCTGGTAGATCTCTTAACAATGAATTTCCTCTGTAATTGTAATATATTTGCACATTTATGCACAACTAGGATGCTGTGTATCCTCCTGAAGTAACAGGAGGATTAATGTAAGACAGTAGCTTTTATCCATATGCTTTGGGTAGGGGCGACAGTGTTTTCATCAACCAGGATAAAAGCAGAAACCGCACTAAAATAGCATGACCTGGAATAGAGAGGAGAGAAAGTTTTTTCAACATGAATCAATTTCTGTCTCTTTTTCCTAATGCCAACTGATATGGCTCAAAAAAAAAAAAAAGAACAAGCTCTTGGGCTCAGCATCCTTTCATTAGCTCTGAAAGGACACGGAGTCTAAAAGCTTGCATCTTCCATCTATCAATTGGTCTAATAAAAGTGCAAACCTGTCCTCTCTCTAACAATTTTAGCGATGCTTTAGTGAAGTAATTTTGTTACTCTGTTTAAAGTAGTAAGAATGTAATATAACCTCGAATGCTGCAGCTTCACAGTACGTACCCTTTATAACCCTTATTTTTTTCTAAAGAACATTTTCAGAAAAAATGATTCCCCTCTCCAATCCACTGATAACAGGTGGTAGGTTTAGAAATACTTTAAGCATTACAATTTAAGATAAACCTCTCATAATATACAACAGCCACCATGAAAAACAAGCATTTGCCAAAGGTCCTTACAAGATTATCTATCTGACATATTAAGTAGCCAGGTATACACAGTATACAGGAGAAAAAAAAAAGGTATCTTTGCCTCCAGCTGGCAACTGTTTACAAATACTCTTAACTTCACTCCTAAGAATAGCATCCTAGAAGTACGTAACACTGTAAAGTAAATGTTGGTACGTCTAGCTTTCCAGGGGGAACTGTTTTTATAGCATTTCGTGGTCAGTCTTATAAATATATATATTTAGCCATAAAAGTAATGCCTAGTATCTAGGCTCCATGTAGAATTCTGTTAGAAGAAACAATGAATTCCAAGAGAAAAAAATGGTACAAGTATCATTCCCGGAAAGCTCACTCATAATACTAGTAGCAATGAATCCAGCGATGTAAAAAGTACACATCTGAGCCAGAACTGCAGGCAAGAGTATTTTAGTTGCCTGAAATATATGTAAGCAAGACAGTCTCTCGGATTAAGCAGAGAGAATTTCCCAACACAGCTGAAAGGAGAATGGCTGGGCTATGTCATTCCACTAGGAGATAGGACTCGAGTGGTAAAAAGAAAAAAAAAAACCCCACTGTGTGTTGCACCTAATATGTTAAAATGGTGATCCGTCTTAAGCACAGAAGGTTGGTTGTTCTACAGAAACAGTCTTCTACCCCTGCTCTTTTTCTACCAGGACATACAAAAACTTCCCAGCAAAACCCCAGAGGTTCAACAGAAAATTCTGCGTGGACCAGGACTCTTTACCTTCTAAACCGGGGCTTTTCTGGACAACCCCTAAGTCTGAGTTAAAGATTAAGCGGCGCTCCCCTTGGAGCACGCTGGCTTTGGCTCGGGTTCTGTACAGGCTACTGATTCCTGAGATTAAATCAGAAATGCTGAGACTGTGACAACTGGTCTGTTACCGAACAGCTTTGCTACACTCCTAAGACACGAAGCGACTTAGAAGTCTGCCTCTTACCCCTGTATATTGAAAGTTTGCAAATGACAAGGCTCTTGGCAGTTGTCTTAATATCAGTACTATTACTCAACTAATTTCTCTGGCATTCCCCTCGCAAAATAGGCCTAATGATATGTTCAACTAATGGAACAATTTCCCTATATCTATATTCCACTTACTCTAATGCACTGAGGTGTAACTCTAGCTTCATTTCATTATCACTTGACTAGCTCAAGCACTTGGATGTCTTTTTGGATTTATTAATGCACCGGGTTTAAAGTAGTAACTATTTATGTATATAACTCCATGAATATATTCTTCTTTCTAAGCATTTTTGTACACATCTATTAAAGTAGATGTATTTCATAATGTTTCTGAATGCAAGACGCACTTTAAAAACGCCTCAATGTTTTTCCTCTAAGCTTAAAGTAATATCTCAGTGTTATTCTCTCCTGTGACCATTCAGATAGCGTCCTATCAATTTAAATTTAGGGCAAGTCTATCCTTAAAGACTTTCATTTCGCTGTATTAATAGATTCACTTAAAAACAAAACAAAAACACCAGAGTTCTGGCAATTCCTTCCACAGTCTAAATATCAGGAATTTATTGCCAAAGGTAGAGAGAGTTGCTAATTCCTTGACACAGAGCCATGTTAACTAAGTCCTCTGTGCAAGAAACCAGTCCTTCAGAGAGACGGAATATCCCTACAGTAGGAGAGACTGCTGATAACTCGTCAAAGTCTACTACGTTAAATGCAGATGGCAATTCTCCAGAGACCAGAAAAAAGGAACAAACAGCAGACATGATGGTCATCTGGTGATCACCATCCAGTCCTTCAGCTGATGTTCTCACCAGCAGGCTACAGGCAATTTAGGATGGGGCTGACTTCACTTGACATCTGTTGAAGTGGTGGTATCCTACAGAAAAGTGCCAATTCAAGACGGCAAAGAAAGCCTGAGACTGTATATTAAACGCTATGGCATTCCTCCAGGAGAGAGACCCTGATACTGATCATTTCTCCAGGGACACTAATGCAGCGTCGTTTGGGTAGCATGTATCTTTCCTGCATCTCCCTGTCTCCTCACAAGTTGAAGATCTAGGCGACTCCTGTAAGGGCATACCAAATGCCCATGGCGATAGCAGACATTAAAATCAGATCTCCCGAATTACAGACTATTGACCTAACCACAGGAAATCCTTCACTGAGTCAGGGGTAAAGTTTTAGTTGCTAAACTGGTGCCTTTTAAAAGCTCCAGCTCACCAACCAGTAGGTCCTCAGCTCCTTCTGGAAACCAGCATCATTAAGGCATATCAAAACTGGTATTCAGAATCATTAGTTATGAGAAAATTGCAGCGGGGAGCCTATGAAAATGGGTCCTAAGATCTTTTAGCAGTCCATACCAAATTGTGGCTGCTGAGAACTAAAACACCTTTCTCTGGACAGCTGTCTGTGTAAGCGTTGGATCAACCTTTTGCACAGTCACATACCTGCAAACCACTGGATTTGCTGCGCCTTAGAGGGTCTCCACCATGACCACCTCTCTAGGTCACATATCAAATTCCCAGTTTTAGTTCAAGCAAAAAAATTGTAAAAACTTTCCATGCATGAGAACAAACATACTTTTAAAACTATGGTACAACTGATCATCTATATAATGGGGCATAATGCAATTATAAGCCTTTATGTAACGTGACACCCAACCACACAGGTTCTCTGTTCAACAATGTCAGGTTTTGAAAACCCCAAAAAAGAAATAAATCTCCCATTTTCCTCTCTTTTCCCCTTTGGGCTTGCCATTCTTCAGCTCTGAATCATCTTCTTGTCTCTCAGGCTTTCAAACCCAAGTGGGCTTTACATTTATAACAACAATACCAGGCTCTAACCCAATCCATGATTTCAAAGACCTTAACGATGAAGGTGAGTATTAATTAACTCGAATTTGTTGACAAATTGACACTGTAGTCTACTCTCGCGTAATCTGAAGGGCAGGGACAGAGCCAGCAACAGTAGGCAGGGTACTGCCACTTTATCCTACGCGTTGGGGTACACTGCCAAAAAAAATAAAATCACACAATGAATGGATTAGACATGAATGCAGTCTTTGAAATGCATGTTCAATGTGCTCCAGACAAAAAT
Organism: Calonectris borealis; assembly: GCF_964195595.1. NCBI lineage: Eukaryota > Metazoa > Chordata > Aves > Procellariiformes > Procellariidae > Calonectris > Calonectris borealis. Next base: position 120,519,547 of record NC_134314.1, read on the forward strand.
ATTATTAAGCGGTTAGACACCATTCTGTGCTACCTGAATTATTCAATAGGTCTTTAAGTTTCAGCTGCCAATCATTGCAAACTGGAGATTACAAAGTCATCTACAAAAAGCTTTGTTCTAGTGAGATGAGACAGAAACATCACAATTCCCATACTACCAGCCAAAGCGAAAGGAAAAAAAACACTGTGGCTACTGTGACAACACGGTCCTGCAGAATTAATGGAGACACACGACACACCAAAGCTCTGCTTCCTATTACTCAAACGGCCCTTTCCACCAGACAGACAGACAGCGTGGGGAGTATTTAAGCGACTGCCACTTCTGAAAAGGGTGATAAAACAAAATACTAAAATCTGGATCTTGTCACATATAGTAGGACTGATGTCATAGAAAACAAAATAAAACGGGAGAAGGTTAGGTTGATAAAAAAACGGAACATAGATTTCTAATGATATATGATAAAAATAAATCAGAGGCATATGGGGGGGGAGGGGGATTAACAAATTTACTATCCACCAGGTTTTCTTAAATTCTAGAAAGTAACCTCCTGTGTGAAACGTAAGATGAATGGCTAACATTTCCCAAGTGCTCCGGCGAGAGCCATCTTTCTCCCATTCATTCTTGCACAGGGACAGCTCAAGTTTAAAGTTCTCATTCAGACACAGTTGGGCTCTAACCCCTGCGGTATCTTTTCAGACCCAGAGAAACCCTACCAGCATCGTTAATGAAAGAGCAAAGCGTGTACAAAGTGCATGGAAAAGCAATATACACTAGGAGCTATACACATTAGTGCAAATCATTTTCTCCTTCGAGTCAAGACAGCCAGTGCCACGCACCAGGTTTCGGGAGGAGATACGGATACAGCAGAGAACGAAGAGACTAGCAGTACTGAGCATACAAAAGCAGGCCTTGATTTTGCAAAAGCAGTATCCCAAGTAGTTTTACCGGTTCACAAATTTTAAATGTCTGCATTTGTCCAGGATCAGAGCCTCTATGTGCAGCTGATCTTTAAAGAAAGTTCACATTTTAATACTTGGCTTAGGCAGGGAAAGAAGAAAGGACGCCAACTGTTGTTTTTTTGCTGCATCATTTTTTACAGTCAGATGGTACTTGATACTATACCTACCTAGAGGGAAAAACTCGCCCATTTTCTTCTTGAAAATTTTGTAGTCAACCTCCAGAAAGACGCAGAAGATGATGCGATCCACCTGTAAGAAACAAAATTATTCACAGTGAAATGATCGCAAGCATAAACATTGGCAATAATAGTTAATAAAAGCAAAGAAACTTTTAAGCCAACACGCTTTTATGCTCCAGGCAAGCAAGCAAACATCATAGGGATGCATGTTTTGACTTTATTGTGCATCTGTGTTGTAATTTATAAAATAACATTTGCAATCGCAGCTCACAACTGTATTCTTTGTTAACTGCCTCCTGTTTATGCAAACCACTCTTGAGCACAGTATAAATGACTTTTGGCATTATAGATGAGTTCTGGGATGCAATGTTTGATCAAAGAGTCACATGGGGGGTTTCTAATAAGCATACAAAAGAGTAAATGGGTAAGCAAAGAGCTCTTTTTCCAATCCTTGTCCGACAAACCTATTTGCAAAACCATTTAGTATTTTAAAATGGCTTTAAAAGGTTTCATGCGGTTTTAATTTACATGAAATCACTTACTCTTGCTATAATACAAGCAGAATGCAGCAAAACCAAAAGCTGATTAGATGACAGGTAGCACATGGGGTAAATAAAACATTTAATATGCCATCTACTTAGTGAGGCTGAGCATATCAATGAAACCACAGCCCATAATGTATGCGCCACCCACCAATGTTTTCAAATAAATTGTTTGGGAGATCATTGTATGTGAAAGGCTTTTCTAAAAGAGACCAAAAAAAAAAAAGCCAAAGAAAATAGAAACCAAACAGAATTCCAAAGCCTTTAAGATTGAAAAACACTCACGCTGGACTTCACTCTAGCCTTACTATTTCTTTGTTTTATCTGTTTGCGTAGCCCAGCACAAATCGCCTCTGCAGCCAAAACCCAGCTCCAAGAGGGAGCTGTGGAAGTCAAAAAGACCCACGGCTGGGCTGAGGGACCCGCAACCCCATAATCAAGTTTTTCTCTGAAGCGCGTGAGAGCTTAACCAGGAAGGGATGAAGCCCAAGCAATAGGAAATTCAGCATCTTGGCTGGTATTATGCTGTCCTCGCGTCTCCATGGGCAATAAGCCGATCTGCCGTAGCGGAGCTCCTCAAGAGTGCCTTTGCACATGCTAGAAAAAGCACCAGCCTCTCCCCCGCAGGGAAACCTCAAAAAATATGCCTTCTTTCCCTTATCTTCAGTAGAAAATGCTGTCCTTTTGCTAGAGCTGCTCTTCGAAGCAAAGTACATGTCTTGGCTTCAAAGATACCAGTATAATGAGCAGCTCGGGACGTCATTTTAGAGCTCATTTTGGAGCAGCCTGGTAGAATACAGAATGGAACGAGAGCAGGCAATAATCAGTTATGCTAGAAAATGCAAGTAGTTGCGATCAGGGACATCTCTGAATCAAAGCTGACTACAAAACCTGAAAGAGCAAACTAGGTAGGAAATATGAGACTGAAGGTACAGGTTATGTGGGTGTTAAGGAAGAAAGAGGCTTGTGAGCAGGAGAGAAAGCAGCAGGGCAGAGCTTGGGCGGACGCTGCTTGCCGGGGAAGCATATTGGCAGATTTGTGAGCAAGAAAACTGCCTGTTGCTGTCTGCTCATATGATGTTCACAGAAACAAGCTGTTCAGCGCACCCCTCGTAAACAAACCAGGCTAGACCTTATTAAAAATACGCTGGACTGTGTCATCAGCTGCTCTTCACAAGGGATATAACAAAGAACCCAAATCCTGGTTAACCGCTCAAGCCAAAAAGCCATACTCATCTGCGTACTCACAAATTTATAATGTAAAGCACCGCTGGCAAGCGATGCCGCATTTTACCTATAGGAGAGTTTCCACCTAAGTAAAGTTGTGCGTTTTCGGTGGGGAAGCTTTAGACAGTGAATGCTTAAATTACATTTACCGTGAAAATTGGTTTAGGATAGTGCTGGGGCGAAGCTAGATTGTCATCTACTATCTCCGCCTCCCGAGCGAAGCAGGTATTCAAGCATTACAGTGATAGGCCCAATATGTGAACCAGGACAGACAAAAGAGCAAGGATGGAAACTTATAAACCAGAGGAAGGATTACATTCCCATGCAGAGAAGTTCTGAGTCATCTTGCTCTCCATATAGTCTCATATCCTCTGCTATAAATACTATAGACGTTTCCCTCATTTTGTATCGTTCAACTTCTCAAGGTGTTCCCTTTACTTTTATTTCTTCCGTGCAGTTGACAATGATAAAACTTCTGCAACCCTGAGAATTTCTCCTACTTCTAATATAATTCCTTAATTTAAAGATAGGGAATCTCTCTAGAAACGGCAGACTATTTCAAAATTTCTAGCCTCCTGACTGTATACATCCTATATATAAACCTGTTCAATTCCTTCTCGGTGTGAGGAAAAGTGCTCTATTTTTAAGTATGCATAAGATATTGTGATGACAGCTGAAATCCTGTGTTTATCTGATTGAATGGCATGTGTTGGCAGATAGTAAATCTGAAATTAAACCTTATTCTACCATCCTGCCAGTCATTGACTATTTTATCTAACACCCCCAGCTAAAATAACTCGAAATTAGGTATGGGAAGTAACCCTTGTCCTCACTGTTCCCGCTCCAGCTACAATAAGGAAAGGTTTAATCCAAGTGACTCCAAACTTGCCTTGCCTGCTGGCTCACAAAAGCTCAGCAGGCCTTTCGGGATGCACACTTACGAAAGCCGCTCCTTATTCAAAGAGGAAATCTCTCCTCTCGTGTGGCTAGGAAATGCCAACTTGATTAGAGGTTTCATGCCGCCCCTGTACAGAGGGCAGGCAGGAGCCCCCAGGCACTCCCCCTGAGCGTGCCCAAGGAGCCCCCGGCACCTTTTGTAGGTGCCTGGCTCCTCCACAGCCGACCAAGCACCGCTCAACTGCAGCAGAAGTTTAAAAGGGCTGCAAGTTGAAGGTATTAAAGCTCATCCTTGATTGACAGCTCATTTTTGGAGGCCGGTATTAAAATCAACCATCCCCTGTCAGAGCCTGATTAAATTCTGCTCGCTTCACAGCTATGAATAGGTGGATCAAAGAACCCCAAAATTAAGAGCGCTGCAACACAGGAAAAAGGGAGTTAAATTGCATGAGCTGTTCACTTAGTAGGCAGCTTCACAGCTCAAGGCTGCGAGTACGTTGATTTTTTTTTTTTGTTTTAAATTTTTCTTTTTTTCCTTGGGCCCTGCTCTCCTTGCCAGGCTCCATTGAATTTTGAGGGGGATGTCTTCCAGTGGTTTTGTTAGCTGCACCTGATAAGGACCAGTAAACTTCTAGGGCTCTGCATGGCAAACAGGACTCGGGCTGTTTTGCAGTGGAATGGACCCAGAGTCAGTCATTAACGCCAGGATTTTACAAGGATGCAGCCAAACCTCGTGAACTGAAAACCCCTCCACTGGGTATAAAAGCACTGTTGGTCTTAACAGCAGCAGCGTTGATCTTGATACAAAGAAGCTAGCAAAAATACTTCCTCCTGTTGCGTTCAGTGGGGTTTTAGTTGTTTGTTTGTTTTTTTCCCCCAGTGAATTTGAGAGCACTTTGCATCTAGTGAGTTTTAAGTATATTTGTGGTTTAAGCACCTTGGGTTAGCTCACCCATAGACCACTAATGGCCTAGAATAGCTCCATGGGAGGCGGGGGCAGGCGGGTGCTCAGGGACTGCACTGTCACCGCAGCATGGAAACGATGAAAAGCTGCCGAGGGTCCCACAAACCGCACAGCAGAGCTGGGAGCTGCACCCCTCCGCGGCAGCCGAGCTCCACCGACACACAGCCACCGCCGACCAGAGGCAGCTCTGCCCACCGAGGCAATCGGAGCAAGAAGGTGGACATGCACCACTTGGGGAAATGACCACAAGCCTCGTCGCATCCAAAGCCACAATAAAACAAGAGTCTGCTTTCCGGCAACTTTACACCCTTTTTTATGGGTTCTTTGAAAAGGAAAAAAGCCCTGCCTTCCCAGCAAACTAAAAGTACACGCCAAGGTCCCTAAAGGGCCCTTCCCTCTACTGCGGCGTGGGGGAGGACTCTGCATATGTATGCACACATCTGCGCGTGCAGCCACTGATATAGGAGGAGTTTATACTCTACAGCTGTACCTAATATACATTTTAGGATCAAAAATGTCTCTGTTTTTCTCTCAGCTCTTTTGCTGTAGCCTCTGGCAGGTTATCCGATTCCTCTGACTTAATTGCCCTATCTGTTTGGGGGACAGTAAGACTTAGTCGTGCACTCGCTACAAAGAGGTATTGCCAAGCACAACCCACAGGACATGCCAAATGTTGTCATACGTACAGCCGTATGTATACCCAGGTGCCAAGCTGTACAAATCAAGCACAGATTTGAAGCAGAAAACTGTTCAGAAGACATTCTAGACTATCTAATGACTGTTTCCATGTCATTACCACCTTGTGTCCTAAAAAAAAAAAACACCAACTCACAACAAAAATAAACCCAACTGCATTTCAGCACTCCAAAGTATTTCACGTGTATCCCCAGTACCAAGACATTTACCCAGCGGGCAGTGACTGCTTTTTATTATATGCGACAACAAGTTTCATCATAATTTAAATCCTACCAGAAAGTACACAATAGAAAAACAATGTAACTTGCAAAAAATATTTCCCAATCCCAAATCAAATTAATGGTAACAAACAATAAAGAGAATGAAGCACCTTTCCGCTCTTTGTACGTGTAGCAAATCCCCTCTTGTGAAACGCCCCTGCCTGACCTCACCAGGACCTATCGTCGTAAGGTGATGGTGAACACCAGATGCTTGCTGTTAACGTTTTTAGTTTATCAAACACTCTGTGGACTTAGTTCAAAACTCAGAGAAGCCAAGTGGAGGCTTTTTGTTGACTTCAGCCTGCTTGGATCGGTGCCTATACTCCGTAACGCTAGAAATAACATTTGCCTCCTTACGAATTAAAGTTCTTCTGATATTCAAATTTCATTACTCTAAATCTTCAGATACTTTCTCAAACACATCCTTAACGGTCACAGTTCAGAGCTGCCTGTACCCATTAAGACTCCTCGACCACAGTGCTTGTAAGGAAGAAACCCTGAACCTTCAACCGTACCACAACCCCACATTTTCCCGCTGTTCAGACCGCGGCTGCTCGGGCAGCCCCGCTGGCTTTCATTGCCCGACAAGGCTTCCCTTATAGATACCAGTGGGAACAAAGCCACCTCAGTCAGGTTTCCCAGGTATGCTCTTGTGGAATCAAAATCTCAATTGTGGGAAGCAAAGAATAAGGAAGGAAAGATTTTGATGCACCACAGAAGCAGGCTGTGAGTGTCCTAGCTGGTCCATGCACGCTGCGTAAAATTTCTTCTCTTTTTGTGGCAGGGCCTCGGTTTGCCACATCTCTCTTGCTTCTCTTCAGGGACCTCATTTTCCATCTCTCTCTTTTCTGGTTTTCTGACAGAGTTCCTCCCTGCCCGGGACCGAGCTGACGCATTGAATTGACTCCATGCAGAGGTACACTTCAAAGAGACCGACATCTGTTTCTGTCCCCTTAAAGTACTGGTGAATGATGCTCTTGATGCTCACAGCCTCCCCTTCAGCCTACCCTCTCTGCCCAATCTGATCCTCCGGTAATCCTACTGCAACCAACTAACAGATGGAAATACCAGCTTTGTAAAATAACACAGGCATCTGCCATATCCCCCACAGCAGCTGTGATCCACTTTGCCAGAGGCGTTGCCTTTCCTGAGCGCCACGCACATCTGGCCAGCTGTCCAGATAGCAGTCTGCCTGACCGAAAAGAAAGAGCAGAGAGGACTGCATTCCACTTGGAAATGAGCCGTGGTCAAGGCCAGAAGTTTTCACGCACTCCTTCCAAAGGTGAATGCTTCAGGCCCTATAAAAACTACTCATTTCATAGCACTGTAAATTAAAATTCAGCCTCCTGGTATTATTACTAATTTCACAGAAACCATTAAAGCATAGAGCCTAGCTGACTGTCTGCTCCTTTCAGCATGACATCATGGTCTATAATTGCAGAATTACTCTCAAAAAGAACTTCAGTCAAGCATTTATGGCAAATACAAAGCTTCTTCGGCGCCGCTTCCATCCTCATAACAAGATTTAAGCGGAGCAGAGGTGTCAGACTGGTGATACGGTGAATTTGACAATCAACGAACTGTGTGATGATGTTCACAAAGCAATTCACCTCGCCTTAAGATCTTTACACCTGATCCAGCTTCAACCCCACTGCAGACCTGAGCCAAAACACCCCCACCCCCCCGTTTACTTGAACTTGCAGGTACCCCAGTGAGCCCAGCTTCAGGCAAACAGGCAATCTCTAGATCATCCTTCGGTCCTGCTGGTGGAGGGAGAAAGACCTACTCTCTCTCAGGACAAAGCTCTTGCATTTTCATGGATTAGAGTTTTGAGATTCTTTGAAACCAAAGCAAAAGTCTAAACAAAAATCCACATTACCGTAACCCTCCTGCAAGTAATGGTATTAATGGAGCGATATGATATCACACATCAAGAGCAAATACCCGTTGAGGACTAGCTGTGAGGAAGCAACTCTTACTTAAACCATTATATTACTTAGGCAGTCATTGAAAGAAAAAATAATACAAAACACATGAATTATAAAATGAGTTATGCTTATCACAAATAGAGTGGAATGTTTTCTATGGTGGTCTTACTGAAGTTAAAAAAACAGAAACAGAAAGTTATTATTGGTGCTTTAATATCCCACTTCATGACTGAAAGCATACTTTACTTGGACTGAAAGATAATTAAAAGTCCAAAGGCAATTTAAAAAAAACACAAAACCCAAAACACAACAAAAAACCCCACCAGAAATTTATTGCAAGTTTAAAATATTAGCACAAACACCATCCCAAAGGAATGGTAGATAAGGCTTTGCAGCAATCCTTGCCTCTAAAACAAAATGCAGTAGCAACACACTTAGCAATGAAATTCAAGATAAATTTAAAACACGGTCAGAACGCCTCTCCCTTCTATTGCGCCTGTTCCTACAGCTCTGCTCGTATTCAGCAAATGAGGGCAGGTTACTCCCTGTATCACACGGGTACCAGGCACACCACTGCAGTTATCGCTATGGCACAAGTCTATCTCCGTATTACTGAAACACATTAAAAACCATAATACTTTCCAGTGGAGAAGCACTTTTACCCACAGATCTTTTACCCACAGATCTTTGCCTCCCGGTGGAGATTTGATATGCCCAAGGTCACAGAGAATAAGAACTGAACCAGGACCCTGGGATTTTTTTCTCCTGTTCTCTCTCAAGCAAAGATACTACAGGAAAAAAAAAGTTCCTATCAATGCAAAGTTCACGAGCTTCACTGCACACCACCAGTTTTCCTCTGGCATATCCTTTCAATGTACTCAGGTATTGTGAGAATCAATAATGATAACTCTTTTTCTTTAATACACTGGTTGTTTTTTAAAGGTTACATATTCTCCTTGAGAGAATCCACTCTGTGCTTTCAATACCTTTTAAATACAGTGTATCATTCAAGGACAGGTAGAGCTTTCCCTTTTGGACCTGGTGACTCTTTGTGCTGAGCTGTTACTTTTTTGTACGAACAAAGCACCTGCCAGACAAGCAGAGTGGCTGTCCTAAAGAATCTGGATCTGAAATAGGAAATTATGACAACATTTTCTGAGGAATTTACAAATGGTCAGCAACAAAATTGTATGTGTCCCAGTTGCTTATATATTGCATGATCCTATGACAAATAAGACATGACAGTCCTGTAGCGCTAATATAAACACAGGCAGACTATAAAATAACCAGTAGTTAATAGACCACATGTGGTTTTTTGCTCAACAACTAGAAGTTTTTCAGTTTCCTAAAGGTGAAAAAACCTGTAAAATCAGCCTAGGATTTAAGGCAACGTCTCAGTATATTTCTTTTGATGGTCACTAAAACTTGTCAGGAAAGGGGCAAGAGAGTAGTTTAAAAATGCATTTGTTTTTAGCAAGATATCCATCAATCTGCACAATTCACTTTTATGCCACACAAACACAATGACATAAAGCCCATTAATCTTTTCCAGCTTAATACCTACTGTCCTTTGAAGATACATGTTTGGAATATCTGAAGGCGACCTCCATTTTTCACAGTTACCAGTCATAGGGCAGCTGACACAGCCAAGATAATCCTGTATTCAGCGAAACCGGGGGAATGAATGGATTCTGATGAATGTAATTTGCTATCTCAGTGACAAATGGCAAATGTGAAGAGAGGGTATGCATGCAAATATAACTGCGTTAAATAAGGGCTTGTGAAGGATAGTACTCTGAAAATATCTGATAGGCAGTTTTACAACAACCATGTGTTTTTGAGGGGATAAATCATCAGCTTTCTTAAAGTTATCATTATATCCTCATTGTGGATCTCCGTTGAATAAGGCGGTATTGTGGCATACAATCAAGCAGGGCGTTGTAATCCCATAGGCCAACTTTTTGCACCACCTTTTACCTTACAACATAAATTTTTCAGTATCTTTTTAGTACAATTTGAACTTAAATACCGCAAAATTCCCAATGATTATGAGAGTCCTAAGCCTGTTTGGGCGTCCGAGCTGTGGTAGACTAATTCCCAGAAGATGCCATGTTCCACTAACACCAAAAGCTCTTTGCTGGATGCCCTGAGGCTGAGGTGTCACTTTGGAAAATTCTTGTATTCTTGATGTTTTTACCGGTTTTGTTGTAGTACTGCGTAATACCTACCAATACAACTTCCACCCCTTCCCAGGGCCAGCAGGAGAATCAGCACTACTTGCTCAGAGTCCACCACTCAAAAAAAATGAATAGGCTTGAAAACAGAAATGTAATCTCCTCCTTTCCATCATCTTTGTGGCTGCTGCAAGATTCTGCATATAAAACAGCCCCAGCTTTTAAAACCACATAGAGAGACCAAGTGACAGTACCTCCTACCCTTCAGACAGGTACGAGTAATTTAGGTTTGGATGCTAGAGCCAGCGCCAGGAGGAGGCAGAGCTGCCTGAGGCTGGCAACCAGTAGGGAGAGCAATGGGGATTCATGCCCTGGAAAGCAAAGCTTCCCACTGCTGTGCTGCCGAGGCAGGAGATGGCAGTGACTTCCAGGCGTTATGAGAAGTCACCAGGTCCCTGAGCAGCGGGAACCACACGTCTGCCAGGCCCCAACAGCTCTGCCTCCCGCGTCCCCTCCTGCCGCAGGAATAGGAGCGCGCTGGCGTCTCACGGCTGGGACAGAAACACGTTTGTTTCTGGCTCTGCTGCTGAGAAGCCCTGAGCAGGCTCCTGAGGATGCATAATAAATGTTTGAGCTGCAGAAAAAAAAAGCAGGAGAAACAGTTCCTAGAAGCAGCAGATGACGGCTTAAATAACTTTTTAAGTGCGCTGTTACAGGCAGGGTAAATTTGCAGTCACGATAAACTCGGCAACAATTTTCTCACTGAGGTCGAGCAAAGGTTTTACCTCACCTTGGGGACTGGGGTACTTTACAACTGTTGACTGCTATCAGTTGGGCTTTTAACGTTATTTTCTGAATTACTGACAGAGGAAATAATTCTGGCTTGATCTTACAAAGTTGGTTTAAAATTCAACTTATTTAAGTATTTCCATCAAAAGAGGCCGGATGACCCCCACATACAAAATTATACACACAGCTAGAACCTTGAAGGTTTCATCTTAGAAGGCTTTGCAACATACATGATTTGATGTAGAAGTCCCTCAAACCTAATGCAATTGAGAGCAGTCCCTGAAGGAAGCTCGCACCGGGTATTTCCCTTGTTTGCTATCACTTCTTTAATCATTCTCACCTTCATCCTACATTAACGTTCATGTTAGTTACTCTTTATCCAAAAGCCGTTGCCTTCAAAGGGGTTTTGGATCAGTGCAGCTAAGCGTTTCCCACCCTGCTGGGAAGACAACAGCAGCCCTTTGGATGCCAAGTTTGTCTGACTACAGCTAGGTTTCCAAAAATTCACAAGTGTCATAAAAACTGCCCTTTTAGGGATGAAGAGCACTTGCTTAACCTGTATTAGCAGCCCTACCACTGCGATGGTCTGCGATGTATTGCAAGTTCTCCTCCCCAGCACCTCCATATATTCTCTATTCTTTATTTGAGGGACAACATCGGTAGAGATAACACTGGTGTGGAAAGGTAATAATTACTTGCCATTGAGGGGATTAAAACTCCTGTAGTGGAAGCAAAGTGAAGAGGTAACATCCCTGCTACCCAGGTTATAAAGGAACAACATACACACAGAGTTGCAAAACTCTTATTCAAAGAGTTTGTTGTAGATAAAGAAGAGCCCTTCTAAAAAAAAAATTTAAAAAACAAATTGCTTTCCCAAGAATACAGGCCATATTGCATAACTTGAAACAGCTCTGAAACCACTGCTCTTACTAAAACCTGGCCTGAATCTCATTTATGTAAATATTACCTTATCTCTCTCCTTGAAGAAAATGTTTTACAATTAAGTTATCTGTCATTTATAGATCAAATTAAACTCATTAATGCAAGCTATTAAAGACCATTTTTAGAGGACAAGGGCTGATTTACTCAAATACTATATGTCTCTCATTCTAATGCTAGAGATAATCTTTTTGCCACCAGAAAAAGACAGAGCCAGGCAGAAGAGGAAGCTATTAAATTTCCAGTACTGCTAGAAAAAACACTTCCCTTCCCAGGATGCTCACTCCAGCGTCCCTTCCAGAGAGGAGATCAACTCAGTTTGCGCAGTTTGCTTACTGCGCGTCAGGCAGATGCCAGGTAAAGTATATGTAATTAAAAAAAAAAAAAAAAAATCTGTTTATCTCCTTCCTACACAAAAATTCTTTTTTCTTTTTGTATAAGGTCACTTTTTACAGTCACAATTACACCCTATTCATGCCTGAGATACTTAGGTAGGTACGACAAAACAATGTGTGTTTTTGTTAAATAAGAATGACTGTAGAGCGATGAGTTATTTTCACAAAATTTCGCAATGGTTGATTCCCAGCGTCCTGAAAGAAACCAAGTCAGGAGTCTGTATGATCTAAATGCAACTTCTGCATGTTTCTTGCTACTCAGAATGGAGACCAGGGGGAACAACGAGCAGCAAGACAAGAAAATTTAATGTAAAATACTTATTCCCCAAGAACTCAAGAACTTGAGCTGGCGGCTGGGTCAACTCAAGAATGTTGAGTTGGGAATGGCTGCACTTCAGAGCCTGCTTTTGGGATATTTGCACCTGTGAGAGTCTGGGACCAGTAAGGAAGACCTATGCTTGAGAGCAGACGTGGTTATAGATTTGGCATGTGAGCTCAGTCTGCAATTCAGCCAAAATGTCCTCATCTGAAAGGTCATTAAGCCGGCTTGATACAATTGACGAATGTCTTCCACAGAGGATATTGCAACTTTAATATAGGTTGTTTAGAAAAAAAAAAATCCGCTGGGATATAAATGTCAACTGTATGCCAACATTTTTCACAAGGATCGGGAAGGGAAAAAAGAGATTCATCTCTAAGGAGGGATCACTTTTAAATTAGTTTTAATAGATGGTAATAGGCTGACAGTTTTCTGAAAATAGCCAGCAGATGTTCCAGCGCTTTACCAAGTCCCGATGTCTAACCTTGGGTACACCAATTCCACAAAATCCATCTTCTGGACAAAGCTCTCTTTCCGCAGCTGGAATGCTAATGATGGCTCTTAGTGGTTTCTGACTTCTACCAGCGTGTTTATTTCTGCGGCAGATCACGGCGCACAAGCCACAGAGGCGAGTAAGTGCAGATTTACGTTTTATTAGAAAGGACAAGAGGATACTTTATTTATGGTACGTTACTATCTACAGATAACCTTCGCTCTATCTATCTGCTCATCATAAGATAAAAAGCACCTAAATTACTAAGATGTTGCTCAAATACAATTGAGAACATTAGCACAATTTATATGAGCTGCTCAAATGCAGTGATGCATATAAAGTCTCCAATACCATTTATTGTCAAAATGTCAATGCTAGATGCACAAAATGTAACTTACTTTATGCCATTAATTAACTAATGTTTGCACAGCACTTTGAAAATGTAAAAGCACTTTGAACACTGAGAGCTAAGCAGTATTATTTTTACTCATGTGGACTCACTGTATGAATCATACATAATAATCACCTCTTGTGGAAAGTATTTTTGGTCCACAGCCAAAACCTAACCTAAGATTTGGCACTTCTGTTCAGTAAAGCATCCGTAAACGGTCCTGTTCGGGTTTCAGCTGGAAATTTTCTGCAATACATTCATTACTGAGTTCTTCACAATATATACCAGGTATAAGGTGCCTTCACAGCTTTTTAATTAACGTTGTATGGCGAGACAGCAAACGTTTTATTGTATTCTCCTCATTTGCCCAAAACATTAAAGAATAGGGGCTCACTGGTTTTGGCTGTGACTTAACTCCTTCTCTTTGATCTGCACAAGATGCAACAGGCTTAATGGATATAACACAGGATTGGGATTCCCCTTCACCTTTGTGAGAGCTGTAGCTCTCGAATTTTTTTGTGATCTCCTGGTGAAAAGCATCACATAAGAACTAGACCGTATCATCATTATCTATCCCCACGCTGTGATTTCCTCCCCTCTGATCACCCTCTCTCCGAGTTTTTTTTGCCCTCCTACCCTTTGTGACTGAAGAGATGCCATGACTGCGAGTTTTCCTTCCCAAGTGAGAGCGCAGAGAGCTTTCACAAGGTCACATTTTGTACCTACAAGCACATCTGTTCCATCAGCCTTGAAGAAAATATGCTCGGCTATCCCATCCTTGCACAAAATTGCTTCTCTGTGATCACGTTCATGGGGGAAATTTAAGTCTAAAATAACCAGAAACCAACAAACCTCCACCATTCTCCTGTTCTGATTAGTTAACAAGAACGGTGATGACTTACAGCTGGCCTGAGTACCACCTGCAGTGAGGTCAGCCCCGTGTTTCCAGAGGTTTTGGCTTCCTGGCTGACCTGGTGGTGATATGCTCCATCATTGTTATAACTCTCAAATCAGGAGATATTTTATGCGTGCCTTGTATTTGTTTAAACACATGTCTATCCATAATATAAATTAGTCTGTGTGGGATTAACCTAGCCAAGAATTTCTCTTCTACAAATCCGTCCGATGTTCAGATTTAAAGTGTTTTAAAGAACCTTGTCTGTAATACACCACACCCACCTCCTATTAACAACTGCCCTACTATAGCCTTGATAGCTGATAAGTGTATTTATTCAGCATCGTTTTTTATTCTTGAACTAATGCAGAAAGAAAAACAAGAGTGGGAAGTATCTGATGCTGTTAACATTGATCTCTAAAGCTTGGACCTATTTTCTCCACTTGAAATTGAGAAACTAATTGAGAGATTTTTAAAAAGAAAGAAAAGAAAGACGGGATATTTGAACCGACTGACTGTGAACAGATGAAACATTTTACAGTATTTACAGTGTAAGTTTACAAACCACTCTGGGGCAGCTCCACTGCATATCTTATCCATAAGGTAAACACAGCGAGATCATATACTGGCTCCCAGCGTCGTGCGGCCTTGCAGGACCAGCACTCAATTTGGCGCAGCTGCCAAGCTGGGCTCCGGAGGGGCCCCGCGCTCAAAAGCGAGGGGTGCACCGAGCCTGTCGAGAGGGAGCCGAACTGCTGGAAACGCTGCTCAGCACCTGCTCTTACTCTGCCTGGCTCCATGGTGAGCTCTCAGTCTTTCCCGCTCACAAAGCAACATCTTTATCTCATTTTAGCTAGACAGAAAAAGGGAAAACACAGGGAGGGCAGAGGAGAGTTGGCTGCTGTGAATGGAGCGGGCTGGCCCTGGTTTAAGTCAGTGTAGCTGCCGGGGGGCTACAGCGATTTATAACAGCAAAGTCTCTCGTCTGGCACCTCGCTTTCATGCAGTTGCTCTCCAGGTTCAGCAATTCTTCGTGTTAAAAATCTGTATGGTACAATCAGGATTCCAGATATATACATTCTTCAACAATAATAAGCTACAGACTTACGTAATACTCTACACTGCCTTTTAACCTGCTGTAATATGCTGTAGGAGGGGGAACAACAGCAAGAATAAAAGCACATCTCATGCAAATGTTGTAAATAAGCCATTTCAACTCAAACAACCAACTCCCATAACAGACATGAGTCTACCTCTTTTTTGGCACCTCTTTTCAATAACTCCTACCGATTCCCAGCTCTCTGCAACCTTGAGCGCCAAGAGCACGGCGAGTCCTCGACCTCATAGTCAGGGTAATTTGCGGCACTTTTCCCCGTTACACAGCCAGGACCTGACTGTAACGCCTACAGGGATGAGCGGCTCTGTTCAGATTCGTTACTACTGAGTTCACCTGCAAGTACTCTTGGAACATCTGCAAAGCTGATCTCGGAGATGACTCCAACCCGTTTAGCTTCCGACTTCAACTTCAGTAGTCCCGTGTTAAAATCCACACAGCATGTCCCTGTATTTGCATTATTCATATATCAAAACCAAATTATTACTTGCTGTGGATCACATAACACCCACCCAAAGCTCCACGTTCTTCTATCTGGTAACTCGCCAACAAATTTCGCTTCTGTAAGTCTAACGTGCTGAGCGACAACTTGAACACGTCTAAATCTCTGAAAGGCCAAATCAATTTTCTCACGTATTTTCTGTTATAAAAATATCTGCTCCAGGGCTGTGATTTTTATGCCAAGTTTCAAAGCAGAATGACTGTATACAGTTAAATTACAACCCTCTAAAATGTGGATTTATAATACATATAATGGAAGTCGCATAACTATAACATTTCAAATGTGACATTCCTACAAATGCCAGTTTTCAAGGGATGTTATATGATGGTTTGAACTGCCTCTTGATCCATGGCAAGGTGATGCTTTCTCGGGGGAGGAAGACTTTCATTATTTTCCGATTATTGTACAGAATGAAGATGGCATCTTCCTCCTTAGAAGGCAACTCTGCCTACTAATAAGAGATCCCGTTGGAGAGAGAGATGATTGAGCTTCTGTGGCACTAGCGCAGCTTTCAGTTAGTACGTGCCTCATTCTGTCTGCAGAACTGAAAACATACTGTTGCTGTAAACACCATATTTGCATCCTTAACCATCCAAAATCATGACAACAGCTTAAAAATCACAGCATTTCCCAAACTAATAATTGGGGGTATCACTTCTGCCTTGTCATTTCTGAGCTTTTAGGAACTCAGGTCACGTTTTCACCTGTGTTTTCCAACTACAAAGACTAAAAACATATTAAAAGCACACACAGGCAACAGCTTAAAAAAATCTGCATCTTGTATGCCTCCAAAGCTCAGGCTTTGAGAAAAACATCGAATATCACAAGAGTTGGCAACAACGTAGACTGCGCTATCCATTCTTCAGAAGTACAGGAAAACGAGAAACCACCTAAGCAGAGGCATATGACCTAGTTGAAACTCCCTGATAGGATTTGCAAGGTTGCTCTGGCTCCGACCCGTTCGTACCGAACTCAGTCGGGTCCTTTGATTATGAGGGGGATTTGGGTCAGGCTCTCCGTGACAGCCCTTGAACACTTCTGCCTCCGTGGGAGAGAACAATGGGTCACATCCCTCCTGCCATTATCTGTAGATAAGCGTCTCCGTATGGCTATTTTCTCTTTACTGCGCTGAAAAGAGAGGCGGCATTTTTTTGTAGAGTGGGTCGTTTTCTCCTGAAACATCCAAGAAGGGGCTCTGAGGATTTGAAGCAGCAGCAGAAGGAACAGCTCTGGGAATAAGCTTTTCTTCTGCTGCGCTTTTTCTCACCACGTGCCGCAGGACGTACTGCTACTTGGATATGTATTTCTAGGCTTCATTCCCCTGCAGAGCTCTTCCACTGGAGCCTGTAATGCGGCACTAGGGAATAACACCAATGATATGGAGGACCTGCTGCAGCAATGCTGCCAGGCACAAAGCGAGCAACGCAGCAGCAATCGCCTGTAGCTCACGCTCAAAAAGCTACCACTATCCTAACCCTTCCTTCACTAAGAAGAAAGTGGCGAGAAAACTCCAGAATAATCTTGAGAGGATCCTGCCTTTGGCCTCGGAAGCCTTCTATGGAACTTTCCCTATGAGGTTTCAATCTGACCTATTAAGTTTACCTGGAAAGTTAATGCCTTGAATAATATTGCCCGTTGCAAACTCCTGTGAGTGCGTGTTTGCTTGATTTGAGAGTCCATGATTCGAGGTGGTGAGTGAGGAAGTGCTGCAGACAGGATTCCTTCAGTGAATATCAGTACAACTCAAAAAGAAAATGCTCGCTTTACAGTAAACAGTATAGCCACGGGCAGGTTTTAAAGCCTGCTAACTAAACGTGTTCTGGCAACAGAAAGCAGCTATTAAAAATATTTTCAACCGGAGGAATTGAAACGTGCTCTCTGCTGAAATGAGACAAGTATACAAATCACTGTTTTTAGGAGTTTTTAGGTTTTTTTACCCCGTCATAACATTCAGAACCGTCTACTTCCCTTTTATTCATGTGGTGTTTACTTAAAAGGTTCAATCTGCCTTAATTCAGAGCAATTTTGATTGCAGAATGGTTTTTTTATCATTCTTTTATGTGCTGTTCTTTTCTTTTCTTTTTTTTTTTTTTTTTTTCCTCCTGTGAAGCCAGGCTACAGCAGCTCATCAAGGCGGCCCGAATTTTATCTTACTGTTATTGTGATATAGCTGCAGTGGGCAATCTGATCTCATCAAGAAACAATTGCAGTAAAGATATCTAAGTGGATGTCACAGCTCTGCTGAAAGATAATAAAGTGAAATGAACCAAAAAAACAATCTTTCCAATACAAATCACATAGTTAAGTTGTAGTGATTTGCAAGCAGAATATGAGTGCGGGAGGAGGGAGATATAGTCAGAAATGCCCGACTAACACTTTTAAATGATTTTTAACACGTTTGGTGAGTGCATAATTAAGGGATTTACAACATTAAAACCTGGAGGTGTTGTGCAGTACTACACTAAATGAGACAATCGGTAACAAGAGAAAGGGTGAATTACACCACCTTCCACTGCAGTTTGAACTACTGTCTCCTCAGATAAACACTATTGATTGTTTTTAAGCCTCCTCTCTATTAGAAAGAGACTTCTAATTTTGGGAAATCAATAATAAAAGATAGCAGAAAAACCCAGATTCTCTCCACATGAGCCTGCAAACAGGAAAGGGCAGAACCTCACATTAAATTGGAAGATCATCCCTGATTTGCAGGGTGGAGGATTTGCCCCTTGGGCCACGTTCTTCTTCGGCGCTGAATCTGCATCAGCATCCACAAACTATTGTTTTAACTTCCTGACAGAACAAAAATGTCTTGCCACACGTGTTTTAACATTATTTTTTTCTTTTTTTTTTAATGTCAACTCTGCCTTCAGTGCCTGAAAATTAACTCCTTAAGTGGTTTAACAAATTTCTTTTCTTTTCCAAAGCAAAGACTTTTGTTAGAGACCAAAATAGCATCAGCTTTCAAGCTGTGGGGTCCTTTCTACTTCTTTTGTCTATTTAACAGCAAAGGAATGGCATGGTGGTATTGAATTACCAACGCCGATGTGTTGGGAGGCTGTTTGGGTCTCTGCTTTCTGGTGGGTTTTTTGGGGGGAGGGCTGTTTTTAAAGGCACATACTATATAAGTCCAACAGACAATGCCAAATCTCCAAGAACAGATATACACAGAACACTTCATAAACCACATTTCGGCAGACACTGTGCATTATATACCATGCGAGATGCCCAACGCGCCTTCCAAGAAAAACACCAACACCGACTGAACGCAGGCCAAGGATTTTCTCATTAGCATGAATAGAGGTTAGGCAGGCACACAGCGTTTCCCCCTTCTGTTTTCCATTTACAGAGGCGACCACTCCTAGGCATATTATACCTCATACACAGCTGGGTCTTCTACAAAGAAATAGTTGTGGGTTTTGCCTGACTTTTGCTGCTAAACTCCTGTCTGCTTGGAATTCACATGATTTCCTCTGAAACTGGTGAGGTTTACCATAATACGACACTGCTTTTCTTACCGTCTAACAGGGAACGGTCATCCCAGGCTGGTATTAAAACAGCAATTTCACTGGTGACTCTCTTGTTAAAGCAATTACCTGTGGCCATTATTGAAATGCATCACTTAGTCTTTGATGGCAAATTGTTTAAATAAACAAGAGAGGACAAAAATAGCTAGCAAATACCAGGAGATAATTCCGTGGTTAACCCTATAAATGACAGCGTTATGAGAACAGCGGAGGAATTTTTAATAAAGTAATCACAAACAGATTAATGGCTTGGAAAGCAACAGGGGATTTTCTCGTCCACAGCAATGGGATTTTCAGCAGACCCAAACCAGTTCTCGTCCAAGTAGAAATGTGCTTATCTATATCCATCTCCCCTGATCGCCTCGCTTCTCACCATAAAGGGAAATCAATATGAGGACTTGTTATTCAGAAGAGTCTCAAGAGTCAGGCACTGTGATTGCACCTCTAATCCTGCAGGAATCTATTTCCAACAACTACATCATATCAAATGCAACAGGCACGTTGTTTACAGCTGCTTTGCAAAGCCTGCAATATAGGGAAGCAAATAAAACCAGATACGGGGTATCCAAGCTGACCTCCTACCTCGGGGTCTGATTCTTAGTTCCGAGAGTAGTTGCACTAAAATAATCCTTTTGATTGCATGCATTTCTAGGATTGAGGCCTCTGTTATTAGAGAAAATAGTTTGATTCTCTGCACAGTGCCTATGTATGGATTTCTCTTGCACTCATTTGGCTGGCCAATTAGGAAAACAAGGGCAGCATAAGGGTTAAACATCGATCCCTGGGTTCCCTTGGCATGCTACGGAGCCGCTGCTAATAACACTGGTGGCAGTTTCCTGAGCTGTAACTCACAGCATGATGAGAACAACTTCTGATCTGATGAAAATTCCTCCCTCACTGCAGAAAAACACCCTATCGTTTAAAAGTTTTGAATGTGCTAACAGCTAATTTATTAAAGGAACTCCTGCAGTGTCCATGTCTATAGGGCTCAGGCTGCATACAAAGGGAAGGCCTATTCGACGCACATAAGGGGAGCAGAATCGAGCTGTATTTTTGGAAAGGCAGCACAGTGTGCCAGAAGAAGGGCTGGACTGATGAAAGGAACAGCTATGATGTTGTGCTGAGACTTCTTTCAGCCTTGACTAAAAAGAGCCACAATTACGGATTGGAAAAGAAGAACAAATAAGAATAAGTTGTATTTTACAAACGTTGAAAGAAAGTGAAAAAATTTCAGGCCAGATTAGAAACACTAAGAAATATAAACCTTTCCTAGATGCTCAAATATGGTAACGAAGGAAAACGTATATGAGGGCAGCCAGACATTTTAGCTGATTTCTTGTGGAAGAGTGTCTTCTCTGGCTAGTAAGGTATATACTTTTCCCTATAAATCCCAAGCTAAAATTTCTCAGCCCAAAACCTAGCCTCTGCCCCCAAATCAGGCCATAAAAGGGATGGGGGGGTGCGGGGGGGAAAGGAGGCTGCATTTTACAAAGCCTTTTGCTTTTAACCAAGAAAATAAGATACTTTCCACAAACTTTAAATGAGACAATCCCCCTATCTTCTGCACAAAAAACACTGTAACAGGCATTTTCAGCCATCTCCAATAACAGTCACATTCCAGATGTCTCCCTCTGACAAGCTGTTAGACTGCCAAAGCCTGAAAATGGAAGAAGTCCAAGAAAGAATTAGGTGTCCTCTACATCTAACAACATTCCCTCATTACCTGCAAGTAAATATTAGGCATAGCCTGAGTTTAGAAAATAAGGCTAAGTGCAAGGAGCACCTGGTTAACAAGCTAATGGGCTAAATAATTCTGTATAATTTTCAGACACTAACACTTATGTGTTAGATTTCCTCCTCCCAGCTGTGTCGCTTTGCTGAGAAGTGTTCATAAAATAATCTTAACAACTTTGCAGTATTCATTTAAATTAAATATATACACTTCAGCTTTCACTAAAATACCATTGTTAGAAGCCAACCACTTGATGCGTTGTCAAGTGACACTCTAATGAGTATGATTTTTAATGGGCTTTAAGTAGCTGAGGGGAAAGAAGTAAAACCATGGATCGAACACCATGCTGAAGGTCTGTGTTTCTGAGGTACTGCATTGCCCCTCAGCCTCTGATGTATGCTGTATGAAAAGACATGTTTCTATAATGACTATGCATAGATAATGTTGAAATACCTTTTCCTTACTTCATTCAGCCTGTTTTTAAAGTATCAACTTAAAATATATTCACAATAGTTTTGGCTCTGTGAATAAATCTACATATTAAGTAGCACTAATTATAAGAAGCCATGTTCTGCTCCTTGCTATGCATACAATCCACATATGTCTAGATTAACAACTTCCTTGCCTTGGTGGGGCCCCAAAACAAATGGTACGTGGAGCTTCCAGCACAGCACAGTCGTACGTATGATGGGCTGGCCTGTGCACAATTTTTTCCTCATTCAACTTGACCTTTTACCTATCCCTTACTATTTTTAGCCCTCCCAAGTCTCCTTGAAAGCAGAAACAATGTTCCTAAATCCTTTAGTGTTTACTACGTTTAATCCTTTCTAACTTACAACGAAGCTGTTCACAGCACAGCTCCATCCACTGAAGTCTTGTTAACTCCCCACTTGCCCAAGCCGTGATCCTACCACTGTCTCGTGGTCCCCCCGCCTTTTGAAGCAGTCAAGTTGCAGTGCGTGGGCTAGTTTTATCATCTGAAGTACTGTTAATATCTCAATCTACCTCAAAAAGCTTAACAGTCATTTTCCATCTGTGATTTTCCTATGAAGGGGATATTTCTGTACCTCTGCCCCAGTCTCTTTCTGCGTGCGGCTGGCTAGTTCCGCCTCACTTGCCTTATAAACGGATTTATATCCAAGTTCTCCACCAAGGACTCATTAATCTCCTGAAGCTGGTCAGCAGCCTTTTTAGTGCTTTTGCTCCCTGCACCAGAAAGGCGCCTAAACAACATTTTCTGCCACTGTTCTTCTCAAGGAGGCACAGTGGGAGAGAGTTTTGAGATGACCTGAACACCCCGCTTTGGATGTCCTGCTTGTTAAGCTTCGTTAGTGCCTGGCACCATCGACCACGGGCAGATGTGGCTCCATGTTGCTATCAGGAAAGCCGAGTGGCGATGCCCCACAGTGGGAACGTTGGGGAAAAAAAAAGAAAATGAGGTACAAGAAAAAGGGACAAGAAAAAACTAGTCTGGAGGAATGTGGAGAACCCACAGGAGAGGATTAAGCCGTGGGGTTCAGTCAGTAGGAGACCGGTACACTCTTTACAGTAGGTGCCAGGGCTGTGAAGTAACTTGAGGGGTTATTTTGATGCCAGTGGCTGCTCAGCCTATGGATCAGTGTGCTTTTGTAGCTATGGATGCACATGTATCTCCCGCCTTGTCTGCACCCTGTTCACTGGGATATTGGCTGGTAGCGCTATTGGGCTCATCATCTCCTTTAGTCATCACGTTACTGCCTCTGTTTAAAAGCACCCTGTATCACCCTTCTGAGGTTTCTTAGATTGCTCAAAATATTTTGCTTATGAACAAGTCTGTGACATTTGACATGAAGTCATCCATAATTACAAGGTACTGAATATACATTAAAAACAACCCAACATATTTTTTCTGTATACGCTCTTGCAATGGTGATAATATGCATGCACTAGGCTGAGAGGCCAAAAATATTTTAATATCCATTTGCATGGGGCCAGAAAACTTCCCTTCTGAGGGTTAGGTATTAAATTAAATTAAGACAAATTCCTTATTTATGGATGACAGTCCCATAAAAGTCACCACAAAGCCAGAGGAAGAGGGGAAAAAATATTTCATACATTGCCCTTCTAGAGTGTAACAAGGGAAGAAGTCTTGATGCCAGAAAGGACAATTTCATTGCAGAGGTAACCGTCCCGTTGAAACACACACGTCTAAGCGTGCGATCCGGTCTGAGGACTCTCTGGAGCGCAGCAGGAGGGTCAGCATATGTTAAAAAGACTCACAAGCTGTGATTCACAGCGGGGATATGGAAGCGCCCCAGCCCTAAAAGCACACGGCAGGAGTGAGGGGGCCCAAAGGCAGCTATGGCGTTTCTGAGCTGCGGGTCTGGCTGCGGGAGTGAGCAGCACCTTCAGGGGCTACGGGGAGTTGGGGAGGTTTTTCAAGAGCACTACAGAAATTCTGCTGTCCCCTCCTACCGCATCATCTCTGAGGACTATTGTAATTTTACCCGATAATGCATGCCTCAGAGATAGTCAAAAGAGTCGGAGTTATTTCGAAGCGCTTATCTAACGTGCTTTCAGAAGCTCTGGTAGTAACAAGCTGCTTCCTTTGATGCTTTTGATTATTTTTCCTAAGCTGCTGGAGTTTTTGATGGCAGTCATGAACCAGATTCCACAACAGATTTTAGTCCATAAAAACAAATTAGGCAGAGAAAAATTCTCTCTACTTATTGGTACTGTATTTCCCTGTTTGTCCCATATATCCTAGGAAATCCTGGTCATCATATGGCTCGTAAAAGCTAAGCCAGTCACCGTGTGAAGATGTAGACATCAGCCTCCAATGCCGATGAGGAGCCATAATACCGAATGCAAATTGGTTAAAGGATGCTGGTGGCGTTTGTGGTTGTTGGGATTTGTTGGGTTTTTTAAGTTCTGGCTTTTGTTAACCAAAAAAAAGGAAAGCTTCAGCAGAGATCAGTTATTTCTAAAGGTGTATTTAAGTTCAAGAGTCAAAGCACCGATTTTTGACAGTCTCAAAAAATGACACCGCTGCAGGATTTGCAAACAGAAACAGCAGAACCAATATCCAGGGCAGCGTCTCTGAAGAGACATGTCAAATTTGTTCACTGGCTAAGCCCAGCAAGTTCTGTCATCATTTGGTTCCACAGAAATGTCTGTCGGAAAACAAAGAAAAGCCTTCTCCCAACAGTTAAAGAATATTTAAAGATGTGTTACTTATGCCCTCTCTAATCGTCTGCTCTGAGCCTGTGGCTGGGGACTAATTACAGTAACTACTGAAAAAACAAAACATATATTATGCTGTGTATTTTACTGAAAATATACTATAATGAATTTCAGTGGGAGAAGAAAAACAGGATATTTAAATCTCCTGGCAGAAATATGTATTTATGAAATTCAGTCCCTAGGATAAGGCGATGAGAAGAAAGTATTGTTACCTATATTCTAACAAGATTTCTGACATATGTACCCCTGTAGGTCAAATAACAGACAAAAAAAAATCCTTGGAACTAAACTCGCCCTTGAACATTCAACGAATTGTAGACTAATTCCAACCTGACAAGTACAAGCTGGATGGGACAATTATTCTCAGAGAACAAACAGTAATTATGAAACTTAACACTGCTTTAAAGGATGCACGTACAGATGAGACAGGGATTTCTAACATTTTCTCTAGGTTTTTTTTATTCCTCTTTCTTTTCCATAAAATAAAAGCAGGACCTATTCCTCCCCATTCCCCTGTTTTAGACAGCTATAGTTTTGTTTTGGACATGATCGAAGGAAGAGAACTTGTAATTCATAACATACTGTTGTCAAAATCTTTACGCCGTACCTCGCAGACGGCTCAATAAACTAACTAGGAACAGCAATAAATACAGCAAAGAGCTGTTCTTTAAAGTGGAAAGTATGGTCCCAATCCTTGCTAACGTACACAGTGCAGCCCTGGCATATGCAGAGGACACCCGCGAGATGCTCTTGCTTGCCCCAGTGAGGAGCTTGGCTCGCTCATGGCTTCCTTCGCTTTGATCAGCCGAGCTGTTCCCAGTGCAGGCAAGGAGAAAACGGAGAGCGTGAGTCCCGGGGCGCTTTGAACCCCTCTCTTCCTGCACAGGGATGTGTTCATGAGGGAGCGGGTCGCACACGGGTCCCTGAAAGCGCCTTGCTCCAGAGGCCAGGGACTCACTGATGTGACCCGCACTGCCCCTATTTCCCCATTTCATGGGGCAGCTTCTCTGCATAACCATGGTTTTTTTGCTTCTCTTCGGGCACCAGAATGGCCATGCAAACTGGCGGAAAGCTTTTCCTCAGCCTCCATGCCAAGCTGCACGGAAGGGAAGGAGAATCTGCTCCAGTGTCAGCCAGACACGAATGTGAAAAGAGCAGGCGATTCTGAAGAGAGGAATTACAAACAGAAAAGTCCCTCCTATTATCTTACACATTAGAGAAAAAGAAAACAAGAAAACCTGAGAATAAAGAAGGAATAATTTCAGCTTTCCTGCATAGAAGGGCAAAAAGCAGCTTCAGCTACCAACTTCATTATTTCTGCAGTCTTATAACTTACAGCTCAAACAGCTCAGTTCTAACATTTGTTTCTGGTTTCAGACTAGTAGAAATCTAATTTCCTTCTCCCCAAGAGCAAATGTCAGCACAAGTGGGATCTGAAATTTGTTGCTTGACACCTGCAGCAAAGAGCTAAATTGAGAGTAATATTTCAAAGAGGTACTTGGGAGGTATGCGCTTAAATTTGGTTAACAGACAAGCAGGCTTGTGTACGTTCCTCCTGCATACTGCCTCTAAAACATATCCCCCATCACCCTGGACTGACGTAAGGCAAAGGAAAGGGAACTGCTAGAACCACTCTGATTGGAACCATGCAGGCCAAATTCAGTGTTTTAGGAAACTTCGTAAGTCTGGCTTCAGAAATGAGTATTATGATTCTATACTTCTAAACGCACAGGCTAAAAGAGCCTGCGTAGCTTTTACATCATTTGCTGAGTCAACAATAAAAACAGTCTACAGATAAAAAGAATGTCTTGATAGTTGTGATTCAGGATAATTCCAGATTAAAATCCCAACAGCTACACACAGCATCCTTCTCCCCTCCTACCCTTGCTTCGGTATCTAGATTTCTACACCTCTGCGGGCAATCTCCCTGTGAGTTATGCAAGAAGAAATCAGCAACCAGTACTGGCTGTGAGCTACAGCCCAGGGATTGCTGGAGAGTTTATGACACTCAGCACCCTGTGAATAGGTATTCAGAAATTCAGTATTTAAATGTAGCAAATCAGCACATTTCTGTAATGATATTTATTGATCTTTATTCTAGCTAGTCTGTAAAACGCACTATTCCCACACAACGGTTGGGTAGTGCAGCACCTCAGCTACCTCTAGTTTGGCAACTCACTCCAGGTTGAGAAAGCAGGCTAACTCCTCCTATCCCATCCAGGTCTGACTCCACGTAGCAGAAGCTCACAAATTCACTATATTTTGCTGCTTAACTGGTGCGGCTTATCTAATCTTTTCCGTACAATTGCTTGGTTCAATTCCGAAATTCGCAGTGCAGATTTCTCATTTTGGGAACGGGTCCCTGAGGTAGAAACTGATAATACTTTAAACTACACTGGCAACTTCTGTTTGAAGATGTCAAAGTGCATTTTCAGTTGTCACATCAGCCTGAACAGACACGGGTCTTATTTATATATAAACAAATGCACACACAGAGCAGGACAACTGAGCCACAGAAATGTAAGCAAGGAACCAGCTAAGATTAAAAATCAAATTGCCTGCTTTTTTTGTCCTCTGCTACAAACACAGGAGTACAAGAACATATATGGGATTTCAACTTACCAGAGCATATATGATGTAAATTAACATTGCTTCCACAATGCAAAAGAACGAAGCAAAACTAAAATGATGCGACAGATCTTAAATCGATCTAAATTGGCATAGCTCTATTAAAGTCATAGGGATCAAGGTTGTAGTCCATTCGTCTTCAATATAAAAATAGTAATATTTGGATAGGCTAACAGTTATTAGAAATTCTACTGGCATGGAGTTTCTTTAATCTTAAAATCAAGCAATGTCTCAAAGGCGGTAACTGGAAGATTGCCATTACTTTCAGCACCCTCTTCTAAAGCTGCTACAGAACCAATAATTAATGCAAAGGGCAGATTATGCACATGCAGCAGTACAAACATAGTAAAAGTTCTGATTTAAGTAAGAAAAAAGATTGCCTGTAGCCTGCCACCCACAGGGACCATTCTACTATTTTTAAGTCAATTAGTTCAACTTCTCTCAAAAGTGAGCCCTCTCCATCCTCGTTAGTGGTGACAAACACAGTTTACTGCACTTATTATTCCTTTAGCAGCTCATTAGAACTGGAATACATTAGTGCCAAAGGATCTAAAGGTCATTTATCATCAATTTCTTTAAATACAAAACAAAAGACGAAAGCCATCTAAAATCTCCGGAAGGATTGCAATTACAGTAAATAGGATAACTTAGAAAACTGAAATAAAAACCCAGCAACATCTGTATTTGTTGATCATTACTTCAGAATTAAAAGAAAGCGGGAATCGCTGTTTCCTAGCTCCTACTGGGAAAAAAACCCCAACATTATTATATCTTCTTGACTTTCAGCAGCAGAAACACATTCAAAACCCAATAGGACGATTCTCAGACACTGCATTGATGAGGAGCGCTGATGTACCGAGAGCAGGAAGAGTCTGACCGACCGACACTATGAAATGCAGTATCTTCTTACAAGAAGCATCTTTCAGGAAGTGCCATATTCACCATTAAATCTGCTTGTTTTCCAGGATAGCGACTGCACAGATCTAGTAAATGTCCTCAGAAACCATATATTTCAATATTACTCACTTGTATTGGGCTTTTCCAGAAGTATTGTATTATGATAAAAATCATCAGATGCATTTTAGGAAAAATAGTTAAGCTTTCTGCATGAAAAATTAATCATTATGTATAATTACAACATAATAATAGGAATTACCGGATAAATAGTCTCATCAATTCCTATAAGGAAAATGCCTCTAGATGCCTTTAGCTGAAACTAATTGAGTTGAACAGGAAAATAGTCTGAAAGACTGAAGAATTTATCAGAGAATGACAAGCTTTTTATATATTTTTGAACCATCTTATGATTTCTATCCCACGGGCATAACACTTTGTGCTTCATTTTTTAAAAAAACCTCCGCAGAAGTATTATCATTACCTCTTAAATTTTACAGTAATTTTTCATAAGGGAAACACTTTTCACATTTGGGGAAATCTTTAGTACATAAAAAAGACTTAAATGCGTATGCATTAGTCTGGAAAAAAAAAAAAGAAACACCTATTTAAAAACAGGAGAATGAAAACAAATGGAAGTTCTTAAAGCCACAGTGCAACAAAAATCCTACCCAAAGTGGATCAAGGAAAATTGTTTATGGCCTACACCTGAGAGACTGTTAAAAATACAGACATGAATAAAGACTGGATAAAGACCCTTTTAGATATCCATGCAGACTAGCTCTAGCATAGCTTTGCATCATGACTCCTGCCAAGGTCAGAAAGGAGAGCTGAGAGAGGAATCCCAAATGCCAGCCCTGAAGAGCATCGAGCGCCTCTCCCCTTGCTTAGCAGGAGCAGAGGGTAGCTCAAGGTTCACAGCCAGCGTGTGAAAAGCTGGCAGAGGGCTGAAGCGAAGCAGAGAGATGTCCTCTGAGAATGGGGGGACCTCAGAGAGCATCGCTGTGCCCTACTGAAAGCATCCTCTGCAGGCAGGAGGAGGCCGACAGCCAAGAGGTGATTTACTACCAAGTTCCTTTCAGTCATAGAACACGATGCTTTTTGCCGAAGCTGGGATTTTACATTTGAAAATTTAGGTTAGAAGCAAAGAAAGGTGATCAAGTTAATGCAAGTTACCAATTTACAGCTCCTCACCCGAGCACAGTAACCTATCACTCCCAGCACTAACCATTTATAAGTGAAACGCTCGCGGCACAATACTTTAACCCCATAACTTTATTTCACGCAGGCTTTTTAAGCAGCATCATAAGCCATTTAAAACGGAGCATTATGGAAACACTCGCAATTTTTTCTATATGGACAAATTAGAGCCATTGACAGTAGCTTCTAATTTTACCCAAACCTATGCAGGTCAAAAAGACAGTGTTATAAAAGCATTAATGCTTTAATGCTCTGAATTAATGTAGAGAAGCCTCAATTAGTCAACTTCTTTCCTTAGGGAGAATCTCTCCTCTCTATGTTTATTTTAATTAAATACCAAACAATGTCACTAAAACACATCCCTGGCACCGTGCAGGAAACAAGGTAGTTAATCCGGTTGTTTCTCTTTTTGAGGATATAAAGACAAATGCATTCAGAGAAAGGGATAACTGCTTTTAAAATGCAGAATTGATATTCCCTACCTAACAAAATAAATTGGAAAACACAAATATATCTAACGCATATTTATGAAAGGCAGCATTTAACTGCTCTATAATATCCAGAATAAAAACCCGTAGCAAGTCTGTGCAGCTTATTCTGAAGGTGGCCTCACACGTACGCAGGAGCAAAGGGGCAGACACCGCAGGTCAGGTGTCGGGCGCGAACCAACAAAACTCTTCGCTTGCTATGGAGTAATGATGAAGGATGGCAAAGGTCTCTGCATGGGCACCCGCTCCTGTTTCTCAGCGCTCAATGCTGCGTGCAGGCGAGACCATCGGCGTATACAATAACAGGTACGCTGTGTTTTACCGTTCTTATCTCAAGTATTCCCTTTAACTTCATAAAAAAGGAGTTTGTTGTTCTCAAAAAGAGTACGAAAAGTCCACTTTTCAAGACAAGTAGTCTGAGACATTTTACAGGGCCCAAGTGTTCAGCATTATTAATGTTCTATAAGCTTTTTCATCATGTCATTACTAAATAAAACATCAGCTGAACCCTTCTAAAGTTCTGCAGAAATATGAGGCAGTTGTTAACTATATTTATATGGGACATTTCTGCCTTGCTGCTATAAACTATTTTTACTGCAGTAGATTCTGATTCAGCACTTCCCTTTCAGGTGTAAAACTCAGGCAAAAAGGAAAAAATCTGGTTTGTTCATTTCCTATAGAAACACTAAGGAAGGTCATGCTTAATTAACGTAAGTGCAAACACATTAATATACTTACAGTATGCATCCATACCTGATAAATAGCTATATGTGATACCAGCCAATGTAAGGGGGGGGGGGGGAATCTCTTTTCAAAACGAGTGTAATAAGGGGTCCCCTGTAGTTAAGCCAAAATTACTGTAAGCGTTGCAAAGACAGGTACCATTTTTCCCCGTGCTCAGCCCGTCCAGCCACAGCTGGACACCGCATGTGCTCGGGGCCATGAAGGCAACGCCTCCATGCCAGAGATACTCTGCTGCGGCAGCTTCCGCTGGAAGACAGGGATGTATAGGGCCTAATCTACAGAGCTGGTGGCTGGGGACAGGATGCAGCTCCCATCCGGCCTGTGCCTTCTGTGCAAGGGCATCCAGGAAGGATTTCCTTCCCTTCCGCTTCCCTTTCCCAAAAGTATCCCCCACAGAAGGACAGAAATGAGGGTGCATCAAAATGAAATGCTTGCCACCCGTTTCAAAGGAGTGAGAGGGTGAAAAGGAAAATAAATACAGATCAA
Organism: Calonectris borealis; assembly: GCF_964195595.1. Classification (NCBI taxonomy): domain Eukaryota; kingdom Metazoa; phylum Chordata; class Aves; order Procellariiformes; family Procellariidae; genus Calonectris; species Calonectris borealis. Next base: position 120,550,128 of record NC_134314.1, read on the forward strand.
AAGAGAGATGAAAAAGAAAATACAGCAGCTGAAAGAACAAAAAAGAACAACTAAAATGGTAAGGAGAAATATTACTTATTTATATATGCTAAAGACCATTTTCAATAGCAAATAGAGAAAGGCATCCTGGGTTATAATCCCTCCCCTCCAAATACATCGGAGCCCAGGGGGCTTCACGTTGCATTTTCTGATCTGGCCAACCAGCCACAGGGCTCTCCACTCCCACCTCCCCCACTCTGCCCGACCGCTGAGGAAAAGGGGGAGGAATTTTCTTTCTCTTATGGACTGCAGGTTTGGAGTAGAGACGGAAGGCAAAGGGCAATGTCGGTAAATGCAAGATGGAAGGCGAGGTGTCATAAGCTAATAAATTCAGAATTAAGGCTTTTTGCTTGTTTCAGATCATATTTGCAGAGCTTTGTGCAGCAGGAAATCTCCCAAGACACACCTAAATGTGGCTTTGCAATTAGGCATATGTGTTTGAGTTAACAGTAGTGAAATCCCAAACTCTGAATTCTTAAATGCCCTGAGTTTAGTTCAAACCAATTTTTGAACTAAAGCATTTTTACATTTAGCAGCAGTCTTGCTAATAGATGGCCATTGACCATGGGCTCACATCCAAAGTATGTTAACTTCACTTCAGTTCTGAAACGCAGGAACTGCTACGTTAGAATAGACTGAGGGTCCAGTGCCCTCGTCAGTGCCAGATGCTTCAAAACAAGTTAGACTAAATTTTGCTGCTAGCAAGATTAATTCGCGTACTAATCAACTCGGCTGAAACCAAGATAGTGGTGAGCCCTAGACCAAATTTTGACCCTTACTGTAAAATTTACAGCATGGGAAAATAAGAAAGATTTCTTCTGACCACAACAGATGATGCCCTGGAGCAAAGTGACTGATAAAAGATTGGCACGCAGTGGTAATTTCATTTAAGCTAGTGTATCCAATTTGGTATTTTGATCTTTGAGGATAATGTTACAGGATAACATTTTCAGAAGTGCCCAAGCAACCTTAGCCCTTTGGCTCCACTCGCTTTCGGTGGGGTTTATACACTAAATCACTCAGGGACATTTGAAAACTTTGCCAATACACTTGAAGCTCTAAACATAAACCAACAGAGGTAGCCAGGCTTTGCTCTGTGAGCTCTATGGGGCTTTTTTTGATGGAGTTGAAGCGGCTTTTCTTTCCAACCCTGGTCCGCACCGGTTTTTTACAGTCAGCGGAGCAGCAGTTGATATGCCTCCATGGCTTCACCCCACCACATCAGGAGAAACATGGGAAATGTCAGCCCTTTCTCCAGCAGACTCCCAAGTCCCCAGTTTGTGCTCATCTGGCCAGTTCCAGAATGGAGCAAACACGCTCCCACTTCCCAAAAGTTAGTGGGAACTTTCCATAAGGCAGCCTGGCTTTTGTTTTTCTGCCTCCTCTCCTGGCATGAAGAGCTTTTAACAGGCACATTGCAAAGAGGCAGAATATTTCATGCTTGGTGCAAGGGTAAGAAATGCATCAGAAATGCAGGTCAGTTAATTTTGAACACTATGTTTAATTACAGATACTTCATTATTTATTTTGTACTCTTAACAGTTTATCAGCATGATCCATTCCTTGTATCATTAATTAAATTCTGTTGGCCTAATGTAACATTTCAAACCTCTCTTTCTGCTCATTGCGTGGCCATATATATCACCTCATCTCTTTGAATCTTCATTTCCTTGGAATTATAGACTGTTTGCTTTCTTTAATTCTCCCAGATTCTGTTCTCTGAGTTTTCTTTTTACACTGCATTCATCCCAGGATGTTAAAATGACACACCCAGAACACCACCGCAGTGCATGTCACGGATGTAATCCTGGTTTGGAAAGTATGCTCCCAGTTTGATGGATGGGGTAAAGCTCTCTTTTTCAGGTGGGAATGTACTGCTAAGTTTATGCAGATGGACTATTTTTTCTGTGGTAGAGCCACATGAATATGGATATCCAGCTGTAGTGCTTAGGTGTAATCAGGGAGGGAGATGCAAAAACACAATGACAAGAAGGTCAATATGTTTTGGTCTAATAACAAATCCTACTGTTGGTGCAGCTGAAAAAAAGAGCTGAAGGAAAAGGCAGGCATTAAGAGAAATATATTTCAATAATTATTTCATTCCAGGAAATGCGGTAATTGCGTATGCACGGAGTAGCCACCGGCGACCAACTGCAGAAGATATGTTGATTGGAAATGCATTAAAACAACAGATTAATACACAGTAAATATTGAAAAGATATATTAAATGATGCATCAGTTAGAAGAAATACATAATTTACGTGCGTCTAAGTATTCTTAAAATCAGGGAAAGCCTGCCATGTTCACACATGCACACACCTCTGGTTGCAAGCATACTCACAGCCAGCCTGTGTACGTAGGCGCATTAAATAGAAACTGAGGCAGCGGAGCAAGCTCGGCACAGGAAGACTCAGCTGCGAACAGCCAAGTCTTGGCATTGTGTGGCCAATGCCATGGTGTGGCCGCTGCCATGAATGGCAGCAGTCCTGGGAACAGCCCCATCTTCCCACCGCCTTCGCTGAGATGCCGACAACCAACTCTGTGGCCCGTGGTGAATCCAAGGAGGTCGGTCCTATGTCCTTCTCTTTGGCCATCGTACCCAACCCCACAGTTTCCTACACAGCAGCATGGGCAGATGAGGCAGCAATCCCCCGCTACAACCCCCTGCACATCCACCACAGACAGAGGCGCAGGGCGCATGTGTTGCGCTGCTGGTGAACACAGCTCTTTGCATCGGCACTGAACAGCGCTGTGGCCGCAGGGGAAGAATGGGAGGCTTGAAACCAAGCCCTGCGACAATGCCTCCTGCGACAACAAAAGTAAAAACTGAGGCACTCCAAAGTACAAAAAAGCCACGCTGCTTTTGCATGCAAAGTCTCTTCTACAGGCCTGCTGGGCCAATGAGAATGATATCATGACAGCATAAGCCACCGCATTCCACATTTTACCAATCTCTATGCCATATCTGAATCCTGATAGCCAAGAAATAGAAAAAGATCATACCAAAAGCAGAATCTGTTTTAAAACACGGAAAGAATTAGCAGCTTAACTAGCCCATGTGAATCTCCAGTGCTCATTCATGCACCACTACACATAAACTCTGCCTGCTAAGTGCTGCAAAAGGCTAAATTGTTGACAGCAATTTACAATAAATCAATTCATTGATCCTTCCACTGTTGAACCAATATATATTCCCATACAACTTCAATTAGCCCTGTGAACAAACTGACACCTGGCAAACAGAACCATAAATTACCCTTTGATGTTATCACATCCTAAGGCGAAGTACACAGGGGTTGTTTATTTTACTAGCTGGTCCACATTCCTGAGTATACTTTACAAAAAAAAAGGAACGAAATGCACTATTAACACCTTTGTCTAAGGGACTCCTCTGTAGCTGTTCAAGTCCCTAATCGTTTCTTCCTTAGAAAGGAAGAGAGCAACAAGGAGACATCTGAAAAGACTGGAAGAGACGCGACAAATATTATTACATCATAAAATAACAGAAAATAGAAAATGCTGAGGCATTTTCTCAGCACCCTTTCTAGTCAGCAAATACATAACGAAATGCAAAAGTGAAAAAACCAAACCAAAATGCTGAATGGGGAGCATTTGAAATGATGAAAGGCAACAAAGCATGCGATTCAGAGCCCACAGCCAGGAGAGTCCTGGCTTCTGCCACTAAATCATTCTTGGGGAAAACAGTCCTTAAGCATCCATGTCTTTATCTGCAAACTCTCATAACAGCAATTCGATTGAGTTCGGAGTAAATCACTTAATATTCAAGAGATATAAAGTCCTTTAATAGTGTGAAGTAATGCTATAAAATATCATGGTTGCACAAACAAATCGATAACCTGGATAAGGAAGAACAGCCAAAGACCGAATCAGGGAGATGAGAGATGGCAGTCCAACACAATGAAACAATCAAAATGTGCTGTTGATATTTCTGAAGATCTTATGCTCTGACAAACAAAGGTCCAGAGGGTCTAAAAGTTTGGAGTCGACATTTGAGGCTTTCACACTGAATGCTAAGTGAGCAAATAAGTTATGAAGCCATGACTCAATTTTTACAATGATGGAAAGTTTCATCTATGTTGAGCACTCTCAAAGCTGCTTCCTAAATCATCCATGGTGATTGCTCCCTAACCAACATTTTGAACAAGTACTGTTTAAAAAAATAAAGTCATTCCTAGCAATTTTTTAAAAGCATTTAAGTGTTCGAAATTCTTGACCTATATCCAGGATTTTGTCCTCTTTCTGCTTTGTTTTGTCAAGTTCACTGTCAAGGAGCCTGAGACGTCAGGGATCCCCATCAGAGACTGAGATGCCCTGGCTAGGATTTTGCAGATTTTCCCTCTCAATCAAGTCAGCTTCTGGCATAGTTTAGCATTAGATTAAGTATATCTTGCAAGATAAACGTAATGCACTCAATAATTGATAGCATGTTATGCTAAATTTGTTAAAAGAAAAGCAAGCAACTAAAGCATTAAAACCCACAATATACATTGAAGATGAATAAATAGAGAGAGTAATTAACAGCATACTCTGCTAGATATATCCCAAGCCTAATTGACCTAGAGGACAAAATGACAGACAGACACAGTACTTCACCAGCACTTCACAATCAGAATTTCTCCTCCAGGACAGCGTGTTCTGCAAAACTCGGTGCCAATGAAAAGTACAACCTTTCTGACTTTAAAGACTTAGCTCAACTCTACAATACCCTTGTTTTTTAAAAGCCCAACTCTTTTAGCTTCCAGCTGAAACAGTGCAGGCCAGACCCTCATCTGCAGTTAATCAGTGTGGCTCCACCAAAATCAACAAATCTATGCTATTTAACACTACTCCAAGAACTGACCCTATGTTATTTCCCAGCGTATTCTCTTCAGTTGGGACTGCAGATGTAATTATTTTGATTCCGGCATCTGAAATATTTGATCAAGAGTGAGTTAATTAGGTTACTGCCAGTAGAGTGTCTTAAACTCCCATCATTTTTGATGTTCGCTAAAACAATACATGTTCTGCAGCTGAGTAAATATTTCTTTGGGGAATGTAACGTATGAATTGGTTCTCACTCCAGATGTAGATTGCATTTATACAAATTTGCACTGTGGCTTTGATGTGAATCCTGTCATCCTCTGGTCTGGAATAACTGAATAATGCCTGTAGACTCACAGCTATATGAATAGCGATATTCTAAACTTCTGTAATGCTTTTTTTTTTATTTAGTGCTTTATACACATTAACGAACTAGGCCACAAGGATCCTTGTGGGGTAAGAATTACTCTATTCATTTTACATATGGGAATTTATGATAGAGAAAGATAAAGCCACTTGCCAAGATTGTGCGAGAAGTCTGGAGTAAAGCTGGAGAGAACTGCAATCAATACGTAAGAAAAATTCCAGCCTTATTGAACAGTGAGAAATGTTTGCAGAATTCAAGTGACATTTAAAAATATTGTTAGGTAGACAAGTGTCATTCCATATAAGACCAGGAAAGAAAAACTTATTATGTTATTTTGCTAAATGAGAATTAAATGCAGTGCATATTTATTGAATACGAGAAGTTTTTTTTCCCCAGCAAATCATCTTCCCAAAAGACTTCCACTTATATGTATTGGAATTTCCTTTACTGGGGAAAAAGTCTCCCTTAGTGCATCCAGTAATAAAATAGCACAAGGAATCACTATTCTGGGTGGAACTTGCTGGCATTCATTAACAGTATTGGCTCAGATTTGGGGCATATCTGAAAGCGCTTGAAAAAAAGGGACGTTTCATCACTGACAGCAAAGGCAGACCAATCCTGCACTATTTTTAAAATCCTGCCCTCTGTCATGATATGTTGAAGTACAACAAAAGCATGATTCACCAATTGCCCCATAAGAAATCCAATTTTGATACACAGATTGCGTTTTCAAGTTAAATAGTGCAAAAGGATTCTAGACAGATATTTAGAAGATACTACAGATCATACAGCTCAAGTCAGACAATGTTTTCAAATAACGATGGTTAACTTGACAGTCAGTAAGACAAATAGCTATCCGTGGCATTAATGGCTGCGGCAGCAGAATGAAATGCTTGGGGACCAAACAACTCTTGACTCCAGAATGGCTCTGACTTTAGAGATAAGTATTACAGTGTCTTTGAGAATTACTGTAGGAAGGACTAGCCTATCAGCCATATAGGCTCAGGCTCAGCGGTTGTAAGGATGGCAATGCAGATGCTGATTTAGGAAAGTTTCCTCCATCAGGAGGGAAAAAAACGAGTCACAGCTAGCTGAAGTCAATGGACTTCACCTTGTGCCTTTGAAGAGCTTTTGGTGGGGGATGTACTAAGTGCCTATGGCAGTGTTCTAACAACACAGAAGAAAACGCCACCATCGTTTATTTAAGGAGCAATAAGATTAAGCGAAATAGACTTTCTAACAAATATCTTGCTCTACCGTGTATAAAAAACCAGGCTGTATATCAGGTTGAAGTAAAAACCTACTGAACATTTTAATTACTAGATAATATTCTCTCTTTAGTATGGAACTGTCTCTTTTCCTGGCTAATGTTCTGTATTTCCAGTGGAAATATGACAATTTATTGAAAATGAGACTCTGGTCTTGTACATTTTCATATTTCAGAGGTCAATTTGCATACTAATCATGCATCTCTTCTCGTCTATATTCCACAATACGAACAAGTTCATTCGCAAAATGCGGTACAAATTGACAAGGAAGAATAGCTTCTGTTAAAAATACAAATACATGAACACTGTCGAGTTACAGCTTAAAGCAGATATTTCTTTTTGGCAACGTTAATTTGCAAATAAGGTAGTCACAGAACTGCTGGAATTCATGGTACGGGCAGGTTTCAGAAGAGGAAAAATTTTAAAAGTGGAGAAATAAGGATGCTAGGCAACACTAGAAAGCAAGAAATGGAACAGAGAGAAAAAGATGGAGAAAAAAAGAAGTGGAAGGATACACGTGCTAAGGAGAGGGTGGGAAATGAAGGGGAAATGGTAACAGAAACAAGGCTGATGTTCAGCACAGAAGTAAAGATCTCAGAAATAAAAGCTATTTCTTGACTGCTAAATTTTGTGTTAGATAGAACCAAATAATTCACTAACATTGCCTGCTCCATAAATAACTACTTGCAAATGTGTGCTTTCATTTTTTTCTTTTTTTTTTTCTTTTTTTTTTACCAGCTCTTCTGTTGGTGATAAACTGGATAGACCTGACTTTTCTAATGCTCTTTTCTGACAAAAAAAAAAAATAGAAAAAGAAAATTTGGAGTTTTTTCTTTGCTCGTTCTTCAGTGACACACAAAAACACTAACTGCTCATAAAACACTAAAAAGAAAGCATCGCAGGAGAGTTCTTGCATGGCTGAAAATAAAACCTAAAATCACATCAAAAGTGTTGGCCCAAAGTCATTTTCAGTGAACCACAACTGTTATTTCTCATGCCAGCTGGGAACATAAAGAGATTTTATTAATGCACGATTTCTGCGTTTACCTCATATTTCTAAGTTGGAATAAATTAGAAACAGACTTAAAGGCCCCATTCCACAGCATGAAGTAAACAAATGTGTTTTACTATATATGCTTTTCAGAATGAATTAAATTCACGCAGCATTTGTTCTACTTGCTCACAGCAGACAGCTTTCATTCCGTACAAAAGTCTATAAGAACAACAGACAACACGGTGAAAGCTGGCACTTAACCTTCAAACAACAACAGTCCCATCTACTTCTGCCTTGTTCCCACCACTGCTGGGTCACTGCACTGAACAGCAACGGAGCTAACTATATTTTTTAAACAGTCAATACATTTCTGCGACTGCCAATTGAAAACATAACTTCTATTCAGCATTGTGTTATCAGGCAAGAACACAGATATCTCAAAATTTAACAATAATTTAACGCAGGAAGAAACATGGGAATTAAACTCCATGCTCATCCCTGGCCAAAAGTGAAGCAATAAACAGAAGCAGTACAAGACGGGATGTGGTGGCTCTGGAAGGCTACCTGCTGCCCAGAGCTGATTACATCTCATCCTTAACAGTTTCATCTCATAGCTTGTTCGGAGAACGACTGTCCCGCAGGTCAACATGTGTGATCTGTTAACAATACCTAATCAGAAGAGCTTTCACTTTTATAAGCAAGCTGAAATGGGTCTTGATCTTTTTGGAGGGGTCTTTTGTAAGTTCAAGAAAAGAAAAAGCACTGCTGTTCCCAAACTCAAAACCATGAGATTCTTTTTTTGTTGTTGTTCAAAGGGGAGCCCCAAATTCTGCTCCAAATTCAAGCTCATGGATCTGAGGTTGAACTGAACTGAATGAAGTTGGGTCAGGATCAGGCTGAAGCTTCTGCCTTCTCTCTGAAGAGAAGGACCCAAAGAATCACTGCACATGCTCCTCAGGCCACTTTTAGCAGCCTCTAGATCCACCACTGGGACAAGTGCTGCGTGAAAATATAGCTCAGAAATGCAATAACTACCTTATAATAACATCTGAATTGCTTCTGTGAATGATAAAAGCACGTTACGCTACATCAACTACATTTTTCCCAAGCCAGACTTTCAAAACATATTGCTATCAGAGACTAACTGATGATGCCAACCTCTCACTGTAATCAAAAGCAACCACTGCAGTTCATACGCACATGACGTCTAGCTATCAATCAGGGAAATAACTTCAAAAAAATTTCATCACCGGAATGGATTTTGGATTAAACCCTTAGAAGGGAGCTAGCAAGTCATTATTATGCACACCATTTTGGTATTTTTGCTGAGCAGCACTTCACTCTTCCAAAAGACCTCAAAGAAGTCAATAAAGTTGAACTAACAACTTTTAAAAATATACTCATAATCTTACACCTGGGCCAAAACTGCTAAGGGTAAGTAACTTCTCTGGAACATCGTTTACTTGAAAAGAGAGGCTAAAAGCACCATCAACGCTCAACTCTTTTCTCATTTGCTGTGGTGAATACCTAAAATGCCTTGGTGTGTATCCAATGGAAATAAAAGGGAACTCTTACTTAAGCTAAGCATGAGAATTAGCTTAAATGCAGAATTTCCCCACTAATTATGGTTAACAGTGAGACCTTAAAAATATACGCAATGAACAATATGTTGCTTATATGGCAACTACTATTAAGGAAAAAAATGTATGGAAGAATTAATAAATATGAGAAACAGAGGTGTTTGAAGTTAAATACACAAGCAGTCCTTACAAAATATATTTTCCAAGCTGTTTTTATGACAATTTTTACAGACATATGGGAATTTCAGTAGCGTAAGCACAGATTTTCATAAAGAAATTCTTTATCAGATTTACCACGCCTTCATTTCTGTTTCATATCAGTTTTTAACATCAATGAAAATAATCTGGCTGTACTGGTGAAAGACTGGATTCATACACTGGGGTGTCTCAATGTGAGTTATTATTTTACTGACAGCAATTTATGATCCAAAGGAGATGCACAACACATAATAAACATAATGACATGAAATAAAATAAAACAAAACATTAAATCTTGAGTTAGCCCCTCTGGGATAAATATATTCAGAAGTTCTGAACGATTAATGAATCGGGTCATCCATATAAATCTCTCATTTCTTAAGTGGGGTGTCTGTTTAGGTCCCATGTATGCTGCCTTTATGAATAATGGAAAGGATTGTATATCTCGTCCCTTCATACTGTGTCTGACCTGGTGTTTTCACTGACAGGGATTCTAGCCGTGGTGCAAATAAGATACATCCCAAATGCAAAAGCAAACACATAACAAAACTCCATCTATAAGCACAAATTGGAAGGAAAGGTAATCACATTTTTAGCAGGCGCATCTTAAGGTCACTGAATTCGGGGGTTAAGCAAGCGTTGTAAACAACCTTTCATTACCGTGTTACACATATCCTTCCTAATGATTACCGGCATTGGCAAGCTCCTAAGAAGGTTAACTAATCTGCCCATCATTATTAAAAGTATTGTGAAAGCCTAACGCCACTCCTTCAAATCAATATGAGGTTCCTGTACATTTTGAAGGCAGCACTGTTGTTCCTGGAGGAAAGGAGATGGCATCTTTCAGGTGTACGTAACATTTTGACCGCTGTGTATGTTCGACCAACATGCTCAGCAATACAATTAAATTAGTGAAACGCTGTCAATCAGAGAACATTTCTATATACGACCTAGGGGCAGGAGGAACAAGGGTTCTTGGGTACAAATTCTGGCTCCAGTTCAGGAGAGCACTTTAGCATACTCCTGAGCTAAGCACTGAGGGTCTTCAAAGCCACTGGACCGTAAGCAAATGCTTAATTACAGAATTAACTATTTTCAGAATTCAGTCCAAACAGCTTGATCTTGCAGTAGATGAACACTCTCAGCTGCTATTGTATTGAGAGTTGTTAACGCTCGGTGCTGAAGTGACTGAAAAGTCTGGCTGTGCATGTGCTAGCTGGAAACCATGTCTCCGGCATTACGGAAGAGAGGCAGAGCGGTGCTAAGGCTGAGGATCAGTTGCTCTTCTTCCCTTAAAACAAATTCAGCACTTTGAAATGTGGTACACTTCCTTTTATCCCGTGAAGATAAGAAATACAAATAACCTCCAGGGTAAACATACACAAGGATGAAAAACACAGACAGAAATCCAAAGAGAGAAAAAAAGTTTAAGATCGTAAAGTGGGTTTGAAAACATTATCCTGTGGCCAGGGTAGTTTGTCCGGGGCGACTTCTGTGAGCAGAAGTGGATTGTAAGTGTTTTAAGTGAATTCTAATGAAAGACCCCTTTTCAGCCCTACCTTGCTTTTAGCAGCATTATTTCATTATTATTAGCATTCAAGTTTATTAATTGTCCATTGCATGCCTAAAAGTACTTTTGGGGAGCTATAATAGCAGCACTTTCTGTGATGGAGGGAAGACTTTGTTAGCACTTAGGCACTTGAAATGTGTTAAGTGGTTTGAGAGTGGTGCAACTTGAGCCCTGGGTGAAAGTGTAAGTAAATTCCAGAATATCTGACGAGCAGGATTTAGATACGCAAGTTTAACAAGTGTACACTAATGCAGATGAATGTCAAAACAGAAAGGAGATATGTCACCCTCGAAATGGCGGATTTTTTTAACTGCTTGAGACTTTAAGAATGCATATTTGATTGCTCATTAAAGAGATCATTGTTATAGAGTTTCTTAAGTGCATTACGCTGCCTCTTCGCAATTCTTTCTATCCAAACCATTCAACTGTCTTTGTTTGCTGCTTAAATAACATTTAAATTATTTGACAGAAAACTGGTGCAGTCTAGTGACCAAAAGTTCAAGAAACCAAGCAGAACTTCTAATGAATAAATTGCGGGAGCAATTTGGAAATTGTAGGGCTTAGAGAACATTACAAGTCTCATCTGAGGAAAAAAATCTCCTCGAAGAATACTATTTATCATTTCAAACACATTTCCTTGCTTGCTGAGGAAGGAAGGAAGGAAGGAAGGAGTCTGAGATCTTGAAGACTGAGCAAGTGGATGAGATTTTGTTGAGAATAGATTGCACAATCTCAGTAGGCCCAGCCTCAACCTTCAAAGCTCAAACGTTTCCTGTTGACAATTTATGTACATCAGAGAGGCCAAAAACTTAGTACACAACAGCAAAAAATAGGACCAGAAATCCAAATTTTTTCAAGATTATGTGTACATTTTTCCCTCCTTCTTCATACATATCCATTGTGCCATAAATGCATTAACCTGTAAGAAGATACAGCCCCTACCCTAACTAAAAAACAATCAAGAAGCTTGCCTATAGAAATAATGGCAGTAATGCAATACATACGCATCAACCCCAAAATTAAAATTTTATCTTCCATAGCTTGCCTAAATAGGAATCCTTTCAAAAAAACTGTCTTTCACCATGGAAACCAAACTGTGAGAATCTGGCCCTTCACGCCTGTTAAGTCACTGGCACTAAGACAGGTCAAGGGAAAGGTAAGAACAACTGAAAACAATCTGAGGATACTAATTTACAGAAGATGGTTTCTATACATCTTCTCTCATGGATTTCTTGTTAATAATTTACAGGAACTACAGCTGAAGTTCAATATGCAGTATATTACATGCAAGTGTACAGCATTACAAAATCTGCTTCCATTCTAGGAAACATTAATGAATCCAGCAAGGGTCACTCATTTTAAATACAAAGATTAGCTCTCAAATTACTAGAAAGTTTCAAAATAGAGGAAACTTTTGCAATATGTGTATATCTTCCTCCTAAAAATGTGGAATTACTTTTCCACAAAAGCGTACTATCTTGAGTACCACTGTGAAATTCAGCCTTGGCACTGAGATAGCTTTCCTAAGTCAAGTAAAGGTTATAATTTTTCAAAAAATGGCAATCACACAAATGGCAAAAAATAAAAGATTTACTTTTAGATTCCTCGTTTTTCAATTATTTTGAGTACTGCAGACTTGGATTCACAAAGAGTAAGACACTTTCCTAGTATTTCCCAAGTATATACAAAACAGGTGGTAATATTATTACACTACCTGTCAAGTTCTTTACAATTATAAAATTTACTGTTTCCTCTATTTGTAAAAACTAATGTTACTCCAAAGATGTGTTTATTCAAAACATTTACGTTCCTCATGAATATACATTTTTTTAATTTTTGTAATCATACGGTTTTTAAATTTAGGTTGCACCGAAATTAGAGGAAATTATATAAGTGGAATCTACAGCCCAATAAGTTGACCAACAGCCACACACTGAGCATGAATCCAGTGGACTATAATATCTTTTTAGCCCTTATTCTCAGCAGACCTGTATGCATACAGTAGCATCACTACTGCACCCAGAATGACATCATCACGTTATTAGTAAAAGTACAATGTGAAATCTCCAATGTAATTATTTTAAAATATTCGTGACTGGAAAGAAAAGGATATGAACAAAACTTTTCTGTGTGCAAAGAAAAGGATATGAACAAAACTTTTCTGTGTGCATGCGATATCCAGGGCATTGGATATCAGTTTGCTGCTGACAAGCCAGGACACTGACAAGACAGGCCCCTGACTTGCAGCATACGTATAATGGCGCCGAGTCCCCGTCCTCCTTGTTTCTAACCTTCATTATCCACAAGACAGCCATGCCATTAGCATCAGTCTTTCAGGAGGCTGCCGACTATTCGACTTTGTGTCTCACAGGAGTTATTACTGAGCTATTCACTGTTTTGGTCACGAACTGGACTTACGGAAGCACTCGGGTGCAGGGCCTAGAGGACAAGGCCTAGCCTGTACGGAGAATTTTTCACAGCCACACTACACAAGTTTAACACTTGGACCACTTTACTTTGCAAGCCTAACACGAGGTACAGCAAAATGATATGAACGTGTATTAAACGAGACAAAACATCTTTTCCTTTAAGGAGTTTTCCTGAGGAAAACAATTAGATTTAATGACACTTCCAAGTAGTCTGGAAAACCAAAAGGACCGAGAGCCTGAGCACCACTAAGGAAAGCCAAGGGCGGCAGTAACAGAAACACCGTCTTCCCCATTTCTCCCTCTCAGCCACCACGGTGACCTCCGCACTTGCGGGGCTGCCAGCTGGCTGTGGCTTGCCCCGAGGCAGGCTGCAGGGAGAGCTGCAGCTCCGGGCTCGCCTGCCCGCAGCACTCGAAGCTCACAGGGACACATTCATAGAATCATAGAATCGTTTAGGTTGGAAAAGACCTTTAAAGATCATCGAGTCCAACCGGTAACCTAGCACTGCCAAGTCCACCACTAAGCCGTCTCCTTAAATGCCACATCTACACGTCTTTTAAATATCTCCAGGGATGGTGACTCAACCACTTCCCTGGGCAGTCTGTTCCAAGGCCTGACAACCCTTTCAGTACAGAAATTTTTCCTAATGTCTGATCTAAACCTCCCTTGGTGCAACTTGAGGCCGTTTCCTCTCGTCCTATCGCTTGTTACTTGGGAGAAGAGACCAACACCCACCTCGCTACAACCTCCTTCCAGGTAGTTGTAGAGCGCGATGAGGTCTCCCCTCCTTTCCTCCAGACTAAACAACCCCAGTTCCCTCAGCTGCTCCCCGTAAGACTTGTGCTCCAGGCCCTTCACCAGCTTCGTTGCCCTTCTCTGGACACGCTCCAGCACCTCCATGTCCTTCTTGTAGCGAGGGGCCCAAAACTGAACACAGTATTCGAGGTGCGGCCTCACCAGTGCCGAGTACAGGGGCACAATCACCCCCCTGCTCCTGCTGGCCACACTATTTCTGATACAGGCCAGGATGCCATTGGCCTTCTTGGCCACCTGAGCACACTGCCGGCTCATGTTCAGCCGGCTGTTGACCAACACCCCCCGGTCCTTTTCCTCCGGGCAGCTTTCCAGCCACTCTTCCCCAAGCCTGTAGCGTTGCCTGGGGTTGTTGTGACCCAAGTGCAGGACCCGGCACTTGGCCTTGTTGAACCTCATACAGTTGGCCTCGGCCCATCGGTCCAGCCTGTCCAGGTCCCTCTGCAGAGCCTTCCTACCCTCCAGCAGATCAACACTCCCACCCAACTTGGTGTCATCTGCAAACTTACTGAAGGAGCACTCGATCCCCTCATCCAGATCATTGATAAAGATTCATTCGAGCTTGCTCCCAAATCCCGGCCCTGCTGAAAGGCCATTTTTCCACATTTGGTGGCAGTGTTTTGCAAGTCTCTCACCATCCGCCTCCCAACCCTGCCCTGCACCACCCTCCACAGCGAGCCCAGACGCTGAGCACAAAGAATGGCATCAGGGAACTGATCCATCACAAGACAGACACGGGAAAAACTATGCTTTTTCAGCTGTCAGGCATGCAAAACGTCTGTCACAAGAGGCTGTGCTGGCCAAATGGGTTTTTCCCTTTGGTTCGAAAGGTGAGATCTCCATCCAAATCAGAGACCTTCTGCAGGGTATTCCCTGCAGAGTGCTGGCTGCAAACCCAGCTGCAAACGGCATGGCAGCTGCACGCAGCCTGCTCTTTCCCTTGGTAATATGTACAATCTGGGTAGATGGCTTTGAAGGAATAAAGGAAAACTTGCCTAGCTACAACCTGGCCTTTTATTTCTTATTCCATGCACCGTACAATAATAGCAGTTTTCACTATCATCCTCCCTCAGTCAAGGCTTAAACCTTTGCAGATGCCAGCAGATCTTCCATTTCACTTCCACGTGAAGTGCAGAAGCCAGCAATCCTACCGTAGCTTTTTACACCTTTCCTAATGTTAACCTACGCCCTTTTGAACACAAGCAGAAATTGTACGTGTGTATTTGTTGAAAGGAGGCTGCAAAACCCGCTGCCAGCTCCCCATTCGGCTGCAGACAGCACGGCCCGTCCCCAGGAGGACCTCTGCGCACGCGCTCGAATACCGATCCGAGACACAGAAGACAATGGGTCAGAAATACCACCTAAGCGCCAGTTGTCTTCTTTCTCTCCTTTGCCTCTGTACAGCCTGTTTTCTTTTCATAGCTGTAAAATTCAAGCAAGGGACAGACTTATTGCAGCTTACCAACTTTGGGTAAATGAGACAGACCACCCATAGCTTCCCAACACAAAATCCAAACTCTTTCAAAGCCCAGTGTTGCTATGATAAAATGCACATGACGGAGGTGCTGTTCAGTAAGTGGGAAAGCCCCATAGCCCCGGTTGCTTGGAGGAACTTGTATTTTAGAACCAGGCAATAATCAACAGTTATTAGTAGCGATGACTCCTTGTTATTGCTCTTTGCTTTTTTTTGCAGGCACCTGGATTTACCTTTATATGATACCATCAGCTGTAGAGGAAGTCACAGTAGTTACAGGTGTCTTTACTCTCCCTGGACATCAATACATCCTAATAGTTTAAAAATTCTCGAATCCTAGATAAACCTTAGCCCTTGGAGGATCCTTCTGTGCTCTTATCTATGGCCTATCAAGTGACTAAAATCTGCTTCAAAACCACTATGGCAATTCTCCATAAGAACACACTCCTGCTGCTTTTGAAAGTGGATTATATGAATTTGGGAACAGGCTGGAGCCCATGTGATGAGCCCCCACGGCCAGGCATGGGGGGATGCTGGGGCTGCAGCGGAGCACACAGGGCTGTGGCAGCTCAGCGCCTCCCCTGCGCCAGAGACTGGAGCCGATCCCGGTTGTGCCATGGCTGAGGGCTGTGCCTGCGTTAGGGAAATCGGCTCTGGTATAACTGCACATCAGGAAATGGAAAGTAACAAAAGCATATTAAAAAGAGGAAAAAAGCGGCATCTGCAGCAATTCAAGTTCTCCTTAATGGTGGCCTCAGTTAATAGTCCCAGGATGTTCACGTATAGGACTCTCCGGCACAGGAAAGTCTTCGTTCTGTGTTTGCTTCTGCATTTGATGCACTACTGCTCTCCCAAGAGAAAGGGCAGTTATTTTTTATCTCATCCAGGAGAGCTGAGGCTGAATTACTGAACTACAATACAGGTGCTTGTGTGAAAAGAGAGAGCTCGCCAGCCCACAAAGCAAGTTTAAAATGGCTGGGGATTCCTGAAATCACACATTCAAACCCCAGCAGGGCTGCCGCAAGCCTTCAGCTTTCTAAGCAAAGTAAATTGCAGAGGGTGCGTTTTAGGGCATGGGGTCTCCCCCACTGAGATGAAAGCGAAGAGGAAGGCAGGGGGCTGCCAGCCGCTTCGGACAGAGCCGTGTCAGACCAGCCGCATCCCTCTGGCCCCGCGCTCTCCAACTAGGAGCAAAGTCGATTCCTTTTCTCCTGGGTAATTCAACTGGAGATGGAGAAATCATTAAAAGATGAGAGGGATGGGGGGGGGGGGAAGTAAATACGTGTTATTACCAAACTCTGCTTAGTGGTAAAGAAAACAGATGAGTAACTCTGAAGGTTTTATGCATCTTTAAAGCCAACGCTGGTGTCCTCCAGACTCTCATAAGCCAACCCTGGTGTTTTAAACACAGCCATAATATACCTATACATCACCTCTCTGTCACTTCATGTGAATCATTAATGTCACGATGAAGAAAACAGTCTTACTTCCTAGGTAATTACTGTATATCTATTAAAATGAATTAAGTCTCTATTGAAAATGCTTGTTTGTTCCATATCCATCCTGTTAATGTGTATCTTTTCCTTCATTATATCTGGTAAAATGTCAAGCCCGCTATGTTGGGGAAATCAATAATTAAATAGCTTTACAGTAATTACTCCAATAACACACATTCTTGCCACTTAACAATACAAATTAATCCACTAAATTAAAATTTACACTAACAGACGAAGATGGGCATGTCAAGTGCTAGCCCTCACAGAGTGTCTGTACTGGTCAGAAAGTCATTACACCGAGCGACAAGTCTCCTGCAGAATATTTTACAGAGTATTTTATTTGCTCATTTGTCTTTATTGTCAGCGTGCTTCAAGGTATGAGAGGCGAGTCAATACAAAAACACGGCAAGCAGCAGCTGTAAGGAAAAGAGCACGCTTTTCTCATACGGCACAAATTGAATCATTTGCAAATAATTTCAGTGTAGCTGACCTCCCTGCACCTGATCCAGTATTTACAGTAAACGTCTACAGAGACATATGTAATATGAATATAATTTTTAATATATACAGACAAATAAAATATTTTCATATATTTATTTATGAGCATACATTCACTGCTTTGATAGCATGTACAATCAGATGCATAAGATACTAGGCATTTTTCTTATTTCAGGAGTTTTTTTTAAAAATGAACTGAACATTGCTCATTTCATTATTTAGCTGAGAATTAATATTTTGGCATATTCTAACTGAAGAAAACAAATGTGTGCAAACAGGTGTAGCGGTGGACCTGTAGCCACGTTCATCCCAGATTACACCAAACGCTTAAATTGCAATAGCTCACTCCATCTTTATTAATCCCAGCCTATAGGGGAGATTGATGGCAAATTTTTAATACCGCGGGTTCACGGACACGAGCCATAACAGAGTTGCACAGCTAAAATAAAGAAGCCTATCCTCTCCCACCCAGCGTGACTGCTTCCTTACTCCTGAGACACTTCCACCCCGACGCAGCCTCACGGTAAAATTGATTTGGGATCGGAAAGGCTAATTTTAACCTCCATCATTGCCATTCTCTGTTTTCCCGGAGCTGGAGTGAGGAGAAGGGTGGGCAGGAGCCAGGAGTGTCAAACTGCTGCTTTGCAAGGTGGCGGAGACAGAAATTATGATCTGGCAATCCAAATGCTGAGGTATCTGGAGTCTTGCTGAAGGACCAGCTCCAGACATTGTGTTTTCCTTTAGGCCAAATTCTCTATCCAAACAGTAATTTTAATGGCTTAGTCATATTTGCTGAGATATGAACATTTTCAGATTCTCATTTTAGAATAACCAATATTTTGGCCTTGCCTACCTCAGGAAAAACACTTATTTTTTCTAACAAGGGAAAAAAAACCCAAACCAATCCAAAAACCCAGCTGAAGTCACAGCATAGGCAAGAATCCTGCAACTACTTTAAAAAAAAATCTGACATGAGTATACTATGTTCAAACCTACTCTCATTTTAACTATCACTTCTTCATACTTTGTAATAGGTATCTGGGTCCCACATGTGGAGTTAACCAGCAAACCCAAATTTCACAATTGCACTGCAGTATATATTAACATTATCTTGATTTTCATATTATCATATATACAGAACAATTTAATTTCATAGAATCATAGAACGGTTTGGACACCTTCCACTAGACCAGGTTACTCAAAGCCCCATCCAACCTGGCCTTGAACACTTCCAGGGACGGGGCATCCACAACTTCTCTGGGCAACCTGTTCCAGTGCCTCACCACCCTCAGAGTGAAGAATTTCTTCCTTACATTTAATCTAAATCTACCCTGTTTCAGCCATTACCCCTTGTCCTATCACTACATGACCTGTAAAATGTCCCTCTCCAGCTTTCTTGTAGGCCCCCCCTCAGGTACTGGAAGGCTGCTAGAAGGTCTCCCCGGAGCCTTCTCTTCTCCAGGCTGAACAACCCCAACTCTCTCATCCTGTCTTCATAGGAGAGGTGCTCCAGCCCTTTGATCATCTTTGTGGCCCTTGATTTTTGATTTATTGAACATCATTACCCAGGCTTGAGCACTGAGCACAGATAGATGTAGGGGTGACTTCAAGCTCACGCTTCAGCGCAATGCTGCTCACAGAAAGCTTTGCGACATGCCCCTACAACGAATTGGAGATCTGGGCCCACAGAGTTATTTAGGCTTTTCTCTCATTTATGGCAAAGATTAGATTCTCTCGGTTTTTTAGTTCAGCTAAGCCACTGATATTCAATTTTTGCTGAGAAGTTTACAAAATAATCACTTGACATTTCACAAAATATCACAGTATTCTTCCTAATAAAAAAAGCCTTGCTCAAGCCTTAAGTAGAGGAAATGAATGTACTAGACCAGTGCTGCTTAAAGACCAAAGCCTTCAACCCACGCACCCTTTGGGGAGCCAACCACAATTCCTTCTAATCTTATTGACTGAACCTTCACCAATGACGACCGAGTTAATTTCAAGGCTGCTGGTTTATGCAAGCATATACAAGATTATTTTAGATGTTGACATGCAAAATCTTTAGGTAAGATTGAGTGGGACACAGAGGGAGCAGGCAGAGCTGCTATCTTGTCTCTACCACTAGCCCCGCTATCCTGGACGTTTCTATTTTCACTCCGCGTGGGGCTACTTCTCATACTTAAAAAGTGTGTTTTGGCAGCGGGGAAGCGATTCTCAGATTCAGAAGAGTCTGAGAGCGAGCTCTGCTGTCACTGAACCTGAAGAAAGTGTTCTGCATTAGGGTGACTGATCCTTGAGACCAGGGTGTTTCACATGCTAAGTGTACTTCCAATATCACACAGGTCAGGAAAGGCTAAGCGGTGTGGAAGAGACCAGGGAGGGAGTAAATCACAGGGAGAAAGAGAAAAAAAAAGAAGCAAAAAGATCAGAGATATCTACTGTGAAAAGCGCTGCGTTATCTACTGATGCTTAACATAGCTATCACACAGAGCACTACTCATACCTTTTTTATAATACATATCTTTTTTTCTTTGTATGCTCCAATTTATATTTAACAAGACCTTTCATTCACCCTCTCTGCACCCAAATAATAAAAATAAAACATCAGAAAGAAAGCCCCACTGGGACTCAAATAAGCTAACACTTATATAGTTTTGATGTTAGGGTAAAGAGACCAACAAAATCATGGTCTCTTGACCTACATGGGAAGCACTGCGATTACGCTGAGACAGCATAGGAAAAAAGATAAAATGCTTTCCCTTGAAACAGCTATAAAATAATACAGACTTTGGTGTGTGCTAAGTGTACAGCTACTGCTGCTCTGGCAAATGCTGACGTGGTTTTTTCCCACATATTCCTTCACGAGATAAAAATTAAAAAATCCAGGAAAACACTTGAAATGAAGCTGAATTTTTTCTGCCTTTTGAGTTTCATTGCTACATAGATGTTTGACATTTCCCTTGACTGCATCTGTGTTCATCTAATCCATTATTCTCACCCAGATTTTAAATTGTACATTAATTAAGAGGATATGGCAGCAGCTTCTGAACTGGTGCCCTGATTGTATTACAACTGGGAAATGGGATTGTATCAGCCTTCAAAAAATATAAATAGTGTGTGAGATTTGTCAGTTATGAATTATCCACGGATAGTAAATTAAAAACAGATAACCGAAATGTACCCTTTTCATCATATTCATCCAAAACAGAAAAAGAGAATGCCAAACTGCCATCAGTTGCACAATTTTCAAAACAAAAACATACTTTCTGGACGGCTGATATTTGTGTCACATCATGCTACTTGTAAGCTATCTGTCATTTTGGGCCGTGCTCTCCCCAGATTGGAATCTCCTCTGCCCTCTACAGATAAAGCAGCCCTCTCTGCAGACACACAGTTATTCTCAACAGAATGGTCATTACTTAGGAGGGTGAGAGTGTCTTGTTGAATGTCATTCTAGCCAAAATAACAGAAGTAGTCGTGGACAAGCATCTACGGTAGCAGAGAGGTGATGGTAAAGACTGCCATACCTTTATATGCATGTACAGGATAGAACTGACAGGGTTTTTTTCCCTTGCAAGATTATTGAGACTCCTGGAATCATTATTTAGCCAACTTCAGAACAGCTTACTCGGTCACAGAAGAACTATTTAATATTTATAGAAGTAATGGACAAAGACAACAATTGCATCTCATTAGCTTTTTAGATAATGTTTATTCCAAAGCTGGGAATAACCATATGTCATTGCCCCGCAAATGAGCAATGCAAACCTGAAGCGCTGAGCGTAAACTCCCTGGCTATTTAACTGAGCCAGTTCCCGAATCCTGGTCCTGTGTCGCTGCCCCAGGGAGCCATCTTGACATGGGGCCGACAGGTCCATGTCCTCAGCTGTAGCTCGATGGGCTGGAGCATGGTATCAAAGCAAGTGGCAAGAACCTGGCTCAGCCTTCCCCGTAGTTTGGCATAGTCAGACTGCTACCTAAGCCAAGGATCTCCTGAGCACAGCCCTGTTCTGGCATCTGCAGGTAAGATGCGAGCTGGTCGTGTCAGCCCACTTCCCAACTTTGAGGCCAAATCTCAACCGCTGTCATGGACTGCTAGAGACTACAGCACAGCTCCTTGCTTTGGCTGGAAGGAAAATTTTCTAGCGCTTTTTTGAAATACTATGAAAGTTATAGCAAAAATGCATAGGCCTAGAAATATGGAGCATATTAGGGAATCTTAAACTTCTTACGAAAAAAAAAAAAAGAGGAACAATCAATTTTTCCAGGTTTTCTGTGCATTTATTTAGGGTATGCGTTTTCCAAGTATCAAAACAAATACTAAATATAAATCGTAATCAAACCTTGTGATGGTCCTGCAAGACAACAAATATCTGACACGGCATGCTCTCAGTTTTTATATTGGTAAAGAATACCCTCATTTTTTAATTACACGGTGTCATTTACTTCAGATGCAAAAGAAGAAAAGAATAACGTTTGCTCACAAAAGCACACCAAATCTATACATTTTCAATTCCCCAGTTGGTGGTTATGGCAGGTTCCCAATAAAGGGGATTTGTGGGGTGATAGCCTCCCTAGCCACAATGTAGAGCTATAAAGACCAATGAAAGAAATTCTTTGTTCAAGCCAGTTCTTAAAAGTAATGATTACAGAAAATGCAATCCTGCTTTTTATATTATTAAGTGGTCTCTCCGAGCAGTGGGAGAGAGCTGTAATTTTTTCTAATTAAAATATCATTATTACCCTATATGTACAGTTTAAAGGAGTTTGAAAATTTCAAGGTTTCTGAAGAGAATCCCTTATTCTTTCTGCCTATTTACCGACTGCAAACTATGCATACCTTTTATATCGCCAGTGAACACCTAGGTTTCAATCAGTCCTAGTGAGCAGCAGGATTACACTGACTGTCCAATTTTTACAGTTAGATGAATATTTGGGTAATAGAGTTTGTCTGAAGCCAAATTAGAAATCAAATAAATGATAATATTACATGTAATCATTTTCTGTGGCTGATACCTTAATAATAAGGACCCATTTTAATGCTATGCCAACTCCATAATCCCACAAAATTGAATACATCAAAATGCATACCTCCTCTATTATATTTAGTTAGAAACTTGCTAATATTGTTCATCTGTTCCAGTATTTTCTGAAAATCCTCTGCTTGGAACAGGGCATTATTTTATGATTGAAAAATCAGCAAAAATAAAAGGAGCAGCTGTTAACCTCAGCAATCACAGACCAGATGCAACTATAAACGCATAAAGCACTCATTTTTTAAAAATTACTTTTTTTCATTTCTCTCTGTTTGTTGAAATTAAGGTTTGGATACACCAAGATGTCGCCAATTAATGTAACATACACAGCAGAATCATCACTTAGCTCTTAGCAAATTATTCATGTTACACATTACATCCCCATTCATATTTACTCTACAGCTTTACATTTGGACGTAGCCAATAACCTCTTCAGTAGCATTAACTGCTCTGGTATTTATAAATCCAGATCAAACAGGATGGACTGCAGTGGGAATCCACTGAACCATCAAAACACCACTGGGCTTCGCACTTCTACTTTGCTCAGTGGTTTTATCAAATCTCTGCCAAGAACGTTACTTCTAAACGTCGATTACTGAAGGAGGTTTATCCAGCGTCAGTCTCTGGCACATAAGTCATTCTAAAATAACTACTTGCCTCTCATTTTAAACAGTGTTAAAAAAAAAATGCCGATGAGAAACTAAAATGGCATCTGGAAAATGAGTCTGTAAAAGAGGAGGGGAGCCTCACAAACAAAGACTTGGCTTGAGCAGGCAGTGGGAAAACCAACAGGGCAGGGATAATTAAGGGACACCAAAAAAGTCTAGGTTAGGGGACCAGGGTGCCTGGAGGAGAAGTCGCCACGGCATCTCGCCCTGCTTGTCTACCAGTAAATATCCCCGAGAGGCTCCACGGTGCCTCTCTAGCGCTGCAACGCGTCAAGGCTACCGGCGACTTCTGCCGCCAGCTCCTCTCTTAGCGAAGTACAGAGGGCCCTGGTGACTAACAAAAGGCATCAAGAGGATGCCTCATCACAGTTTCTTCTTTTAAAACCCTAGGCAGCTGCATTTGAAGGCCTACACAAAAGAACACCAAAAAGGCTGTCATCACTAAAAAGTTAAGAAATGCATGAAATAAATGGCCCATACAACCTTCCTTCAGCTCCCTTCTCCATATATAGATATCGTGGCAACACAGAACGCAAGCAACACAAGGCAGCTGGATTCATACTGGAGAAATGCTCTTAATGTTGGCATTTCTTAATTTTTGACTGCTTTGCAACCATAATAAAGCTTGCTTCTTTTAAACGTTGAGTGCCATTTTTACGTTCATTAGTAGGGAGCTTCTGAATGCCATAATTACAGCGTGGCATGTGCAATATCGCATTCGTTGTACCTGCTCTCTGAGGCTTGGTATTGAAATTGAAGCCCCGCGAGAACTTCAGCCTTTTTGTTCAATGTATATAATCTTTTCTAATATGAACTTATATGTAGGTTTTGTAGCATAAAATTCCTTCAGGCACACACTAATGCTTTTTCCTCCTGGACTAAATTGTTGGAATGAGCTGCTTTGAAAGCTGTCACAATGACATAAACCACTTACTCTATCTGCCTCTTCCTTCACCGCCAGTGGGCAATATTATTTCATAAACAGTCTACTTCCCGGCTGAATATTGCCCACAGTAAAAAAAAAAAAAAGCCACAAAGCCAAAAGGCAGTCTTTTCAAAACATACATTTTAAGCATCCCATAAGGTCTAACCACATGTACAGTGTCACATAAAAATAAATGGGAATATTTTTACGCTGCAAATTAAGTAGCTGGTGGAAGCAGAGGAGAAATAGTGGCAGAACAGTTATGGCATCTGGCTAGAGATGCTGAGGGTTTTTCCAGACTCGTGGCAAAAATACCCCCCTTATGGACACAGCTGTAATGGGCACACATGTCCATGGCCTCACAGAAATTGTAGTTTAACCAAGTGAGACAGTCTACTGCCACCTCAGAGGCTTTGACCTTCTGATCATGAATGCAGTCAGGGAGTATTTATATTTCAGGCTGGACTCATCCTCAAATATGAAAAGTAGTTTTCTGCCAAGTCAACGCTTCTCCAAAAGTAACCGCTTTGTAGATATGCTCCACTTTTTGTAAAAAAGACTCTTCTGAGAGAGGAAAGTGTCAACCCATAACAGCCATGGAGCATCCACCACTGCAGTGCCTTAGGGGAGGAGCTGCCCATCATCTCCTGCTCTCATTCTTTGTGCTCTGGACTCCCAAAGTGAACTACAGCAGCCCTGGCACTTCAGAGTATTCCCTTTTTTCTAGCACACTTTGGAAATCACGGGGCCATGGCGTAAAGAGGCATCTGAAGGAAACTTGTTATGAAGAGCATCAGTGACTTTTCTGACACAAAGCCTTCTTTCCCCTGAGATGTTGCCTTTTTCCCCAGAGAAAAGGAACAAAAAAAGAACAGAAACAAACCCAAATAATACGTATTTTCTCAGTAACTTCTACAGATGGATCTTTAACCAGATCATCTGAAATGGTAAATCACAACTGAACTTTGAATATATTTTCCCTTTACAATAATATACGTATCTTCACCCTTTTGCTCATGAATGTAGTACCTACCTGCCTGCAACTGCATAGAAACAACTTTAAAAGCCAGCAATATCTTGATCCTGCTTTACTCAAATGACTGCTGCAATCAAAAGGAAAGTCAGAAGTAGATGAAAACCTATTTTCACTAATGCAATAACAATAATTCTATAAACATATTAACAATTTCCTGCCTCACTCTTAATCTTATTTTCTCTCCCTTATATTCATTTAGAAGGATAATGATATCATTTGTTATTCTGTCTAATCTTTGTTGAGCATACAGGCTAGGGGAAAGACAAATGAGATGGTTGGCATTTAGACAAAAAGGCAGATACTGCGGGACATAATTTGAGTATAACAAATTATTGGGCAGGTACATACTTGTAATTGGTACTTAGTTCTGCAAGTTTATTACAAATGGGGTTGCATTTGTAATGGGTCCACAATGTGCTTCCAGCTATTACTCGAGAGAGTAAATCTTACTCAGGCGATTTCAACCAAATTCAAGGCAAACTCTTCCACGATGAAAGCTCGCAGAAGCCAGTGCTGCGTGAGTTGGGATCGATCAATATGTTCAGTGTCATTTAGGGGTTTTTGTTTTGGTTTGGGTTTGATGGCGTTTGCTTTATTTTGGTTTTTGTTTTTACTTTATTACTTCAAATTAAATTTATCTGTAATTTCATCTGTAGAAAGTGGAGACAAAGCATTAAAACAGCATGCTTTCAAATAAATCCTAATTACTTATGAATGCAAATGCATCAACTAGGCTTGGACATGCAATTAGATAGCTAATTATTATAAAAAAAGACAATTACAGATTGTAATACGTGCTGTCGCGTCCTGCATTCAGAAAAAATAATATAATTTTCGAGTGGCCTGGGAAGAAGCTTTTGCTATTTTTCACGGGATATAAATGATGGATGGAGTCACCAGGGGGATCGATAAGAGCCTGCCACAGAGGGAGGTGGTGATGCGTCACCTCGCGCTTTCCTTGGCAGGAGCTTACCAGAGAAACGGCAGGACTGGGGCGCTGGCTAGAGACGTTTCTAAGTTGTGGCCTTCTCCCGGGCGCTGCCAGCTGCACCCGGGCTCCCACGTGAGCAATGGAGAGACTGTAAGAACTGGGCAAGAAGCACGTTTGCCCAGTTCCACAATTCCAGTATTCTCTTTGCTTCGGGATTTTGAAAGAGGAGTTCCACTGAAATGAACGTATTTTTACAATTCTGCTTGTCTGCAAAGAAACTTCTCCATGAAATCTTTCCTGTATAACAGCCTTCTTCAGATCACAGGCCTACCCATAACCCTTCGAAGGCCTCACGTCTCTTCTTACAGAGACGTAGCCCAACCCAGCAACACCACTCCAACAACCACCCGCTGCGAGCAAAGCTGGGAGAAAGGGAAACCAAAGCCCTCCAGAGTAAATTTTCCTAGGCTGCTGAAAGAGCATAGAACTGACACAAAGGTAATAAAAAGAAGACTCCTTCTCTGCATGAGCCACCAATCAGCAGAATATGATTAGACTGAGATCACGATAAAAACAGATTTGCCTAAAAAAAGATTCTGCAGAAGCAATAACTCGCTAACGATACACCTCACGAGCTGCTCACTTGCTGAGGTAAGACAGATCTTAATCCTCCTAGAAAAATCACCAGAGATGAATAAAAAGCTGCGTTTATTTTGTATGTTATTTTTAAGCATTTTCCTGCTGATAAAGTCTCCACGTTTCCAGATGCTTTTGAGACTTTATATATCATGGCTCTGATAGCAATTAAGAGAATGCTACACAAATCCATCTGACATAAGTTATCTTTTTGTGCCAGGATTTTGCCACGTAATATTTCCAGCTGCATTCTTTTTGAAATGCTATTACCGCTTACAGAAATGTAAAACAAATCTGTCATTTACCTTTTTTTCCACTGAACCAAACACACAAAAAGTATAAAAAGACTGAAAGCATTTTAAAGCATTCCAAATTCGCTTTGCCTACAAGAAGCTAAAAGAGTTTTCCAGATCAGCCCATGAATAGAGCGTCAATATAAAATGCAGATGGCAGTGCTATTCGGCGTGCATCCACACCAGCCAACTTCCCCATCGGACCACTCCTTTCACCGAGTATTTTGTAGCCTGTGGCACTGGTGTGAGATTGCTTCAACTGATTGATTCAGCTTATTCCTAGGGTTACACATTAGAAATGGCAACAACGGTAAAAAGCAGGAGCAGAGACAGGGGCAGGAGAAGACGAGAGCCAGACGATGAGCCTTGGTATAAGAGTAAGTTTAGCCCAGCGATATCAGCAGAGGCAAGTGTGGCAAGATGGGATTTGTCATAAATCCCTTTAGATCCCATACGGCCGCTGTGAGTGCATTCAGGAGGGAGAGAAACGCTAATGCCATCCGCACGACCGAGGTGGCATTCAACGTACCCGACTGTGTTTCCGCCCTTTGGGATTTCTCTGCGTATAAACCCCTCGCAACTCACCTGCTATTTTTAAGGCTGTGCTTTGAAGCAGCTACTCAAACTAAATAATACCCTACTGTGTGAGTAGCCCTGTTATAAGCGAGGAGGCTATACATAAGGTGAAGTAGATCATGGTGATTAAAGGATTGCAGCACTTTTCCCTTAATCAGCAATTCACAGTCCCTTTTCAGGTATACAATACCATAGCTACTCTAACTACAGCGTGAGATACTTTTCCTCTCAACGGCTCCTTTACTTCTCGTTCCCCGCTTTTCTCACTCAGACGGTTTCATATGATTTCTGTTTTCACAAAGCTCAATTTGGCTACGAGACTAACTTCTGTTCTTATTCCAATATTCTGGGGTGTCACATGATTTTTTGTTTTTCAAGATAGGAACAAAGTCAAGTCATACCAATTCCAGCCACCACAAACATAGAGGAAAACGCTTACAGTCAGCAGCCACAGGAAAAAAACCCTCAAGGCACTTGAAATGCTATATAGACGGGATATATACACTGTGCCCTATCCCTGCTGAAATCTTTGATTGTTTAAGCAGCAGTCTATGTCAAAACTGATTTCAATAATACCCTAACCAGCTCGGCAGCCTCCTCTCGTTTAGTAGATTCAATCACTTCTTGCTGATGGAAGGCAGAAATCACAACTAAAAGATGCCATTTACAGTACCGTGCTGGTTTTGGCTGGGATAGAGTTAATTTTCTTCACAGCAGCTGGTATGGGGCTGTGTTTTGGATTTGTGCTGGAAACAGGGTTGATAACAGAGGGATGTTTTCCTTACTGCTGAGCAGCACTTACACAGAGTCAAGGCCTTTTCTGCTCCTCACCCCACCCCACCAGCGAGGAGGCTGGGGGTGCACAAGAAGTTGGGAGGGGACACAGCCGGGAGAGTTGATCCCAACTGACCAAAGGGATATTCCATACCATGTGACGTCATGCTCAGCACGTAAAGCTGGGGGAAGAAGGAGGAAGGGGGCGACATTTGGAGTGATGGCGTTTGTCTTCCCAAGTGCCCGTTACGCGTGATGGAGCCCTGCTTTCCTGGAGATGGCTGAACACCTGCCTGCCGACGGGAAAGAGTGAATGAATTCCCGATTTGGCTCTGCTTCCATGTGCGGCTTTTGCTTTAGCTATGAAACTGTCTTTATCTCAACCCACAAGTTTTCTCACTTCTACCCTTCCGATTCTCTCCCCCATCCCACCGGGGGGGGAGCGAGCGAGCGGCTGCGTGGGGCTTAGTTGCCGGCTGGGGTTAAATCACGACAAGTACATTTCTCCCATGACTGTAACGTTTTATCACTTACAATGTTTTGGACAAGATTCCATATCTTGCTCAGTGTGTCATGAAAAGGGAAAACAAACATGAGGCAGCAGCAGCGGCAGCTTTGTCACATCTTTGCTGAACTCATTAATCAATGTTCGTGTCGGTAGTGAACCAAAAACCAGGCAGGACAGCAAAGGCCCAGAATGCTGCCTGCAGCCTTGGGGTTTTTTTCCTCCCCGACGTAAATAATTTGCCTGTACTTCATACTGCTAGAAGTCACAGCTATTATTCAATTATTCAAAATACTTCAGCATAATTCATATTTTATGAGCCCAGAGTAAAACCAGGTTAATTGGTTTGTGTCAGATTATGAGTCTAATCCAGGAACTCCAAGCAGTCAGGTCAGATTAGCAGTACTTTATTCCTTTTTCAGAAAAACCCACTACACTGAAAGGTCCTGATCCTGTACAATTGAAAAGTGTGGGAACACTGTCATTAAACCGAATGAGAACACGTTCAAATAATAAAACCCGTTCCATCTTCGTTGCAGTAGGAAAGAAATATATCTAATCAGAAGTAATTTAAAATGTTTTCACACATCTCTTTTCCTAAAAAAAAAAATCATCTCCACAAAACAAAATCAAACAAAAAAAAAACCCTAAAAATATTTGGAAAACAATCATTTATAACAGAAAACATTCATTTTCAGAGTGCTCTGGGGCTATATATATATTTCTGGCTGGATAAGTAGGTTATTTGAACTCATTTTCTTTCCCTGCACATTCTGTACGCTAAATTGAGGAGGAGGGAGATCTGGTGGGTTTTTGCAGTGAGAAGCATTCATTCAAGGAACGCCCTCTGATGTGTCTATGGCAACATCAGCTAATGACTATTCATTACATCAAGTGAACATCTTTACAACTTGCTCCCCAGGTCTGCTGAAAAGAGCACAACAAAGCCATTAGGAAGAGTCTGAAAATCACGCAAGGATACCCCCTCTGGAAAGCCCTGAATGGTGTAGTCTTCCCAGATGGTCTCCTCATTTCTCCAGGGAAAGGCCCTGGTTGTCAGAGGTGTTGAACACCTATAATTCCGTCAATAAAATTTCTGCTGTAGGCTCGAAACTGAGAACTCATTTTGTAAAACTATTAAAACCCCGTAATACTCACTTTGCAAAGATTTCGTGTTACCATGTTACATCTTCAATTTCCATGACAAAAATGCACACAAGACATAAAGGACACAATGGATTTAGGCCATATCTTCCAAGGACACTACCTGGCAATAAAACGCAGAGCTGTATATTGCTTATTCATTGAGTGTGCACAGTGGCTTGAGTTGGCTACCTTCGACCTCCCCTTTCCAACTTCACCTCAACGCCGCTTTGCTCTTTTCGTAGCTGATTTCTCGCTTACCTATTATTCTGCCTATGTCCTTTGCGTTAGGGTTGTAGAAGCCAAAAAGGGGGTGTTTTAAAAGAATTGTCTTCAACTTTTTCTTGCAAGAAAGAGATGAGAACTCCCTATTCACCCTGCATAAAGACTGCGAGTACGTACTCTGTGAGGGACTGGAAAGACATTGAAAATTCACACGAAAATATCAGATTCCCATTACTGCTGTGAACACTATTCAAGCTTGGATTTAGATAAGTAATTAAACTAAAAATCACAATTATGGTCATCAATTTTTCTACTCACATCTAAGGCAAAACCCATTGGATCACGGATGATCTTCAGTATCCCCACCTCTTAGACTGACTCTTTCAATGACTAATTCTATTTGTTCACATCATCAAAAGTCTCAGGGAACATTATTTACTACTATTTCATCAATTGCACCTGAATTCTTATCATCTTCATAGATCGGGTAAATCAAATAATAAGTAATCAGAACTCATCAAAGGCTGATGGTCATGAAAGGACAGCCATTTCTGAACAGAATCTTCCAGCACCATTTATATTGTTAATTGACATAAACGAAAACAAGACAGAATGCCTGAGATACAGCCACTCTTTCAGAAGGGAAATAAAATGAGGATCTTTTCATCTTTACATTTTGGTGATGCCAGATGAAAGGGGACAAACGCCCAATAATAGCCAACTACACACCCTGTATTTGCTGTAAGCGAATAATTGACCTGCAGATGCGACACTAAAATCAATAAGTGCACCTGTAGGGATTCTGTAATTTACCCTGCTGCGAGACAGGGAGTACAGGGCAACTGGTTATCCACAGAAGGTATGATTACCCAGCATGAAAAGGAATTTAATGACCTTGCAATGCCCCCTCTTTGATAGCCACTTGCTCTGTGTGATCAAAAGTATGAGGCTGCATACCACACCATAGAGTTAATAAACAGTTTCTCCAGGAAATCTCTTTCCAAGTACCAAGAGACTACAGATTTCTACAAATACAGTTGACCTTTACATAACACTTAATTCCCAGGTGGTATCTGAAAATGACGGACCCATCTGTAAAGTCATTCTTTCATCACATTAAATGTTTGACAGCATCCAGCAGACTTAATGTTCATCTAAGCAGAGATGTAGTAACTTGCCCTGTTTTCAACAGTCTGAAATTTGAAGGTAAACACACTGATTAATTATCTCTTTTCTTAAACCACTGCCATTTTTAAGATAGAGCTTCAGCTATCTAGTGGGGAATATGCCTATAAAGTAAGGATTAAAAAAACTCAAAATTGAGTAGATGCTTTATTCGAGATCAAAAGATAGGCAGGTGTCAAAATTCATCTTTGATAACACACCATCCATCAGCTTTGAGTCTCTTCCTAAAGTTTACATTTTTCTTTCCACTGCTACAGTAATGACATTTTGCACAACACATCATGCTACGCTTTATATTCGCCTATAAAATGTGCTGAAACAAGATTTTCATTCTTATTTCTAAGTCTGTACCCAAGCTTAACTTAAAGCTTTGCATTTTTGATAAAGTAAATCATATACAAGGTACACAACTGGCAAAAATGCATTCTTTCCTATTTTAAACTCCCTGGCGATTACTAGCAAAAGGCAGCACATACCCCATTAAGAAGTGTTATGCTTCTGTATACAAACTTTACTCCTAATGGCTTGTTCTTTCAGAATAAGATTACCTCATTAGCATGGTGGAATGAGTTTGGGTAAATGAATGGTACCTATATTGTCAGTAAAGCTGAAATACTATTACATACATACTTCTC
Source organism: Calonectris borealis (assembly GCF_964195595.1). NCBI lineage: Eukaryota > Metazoa > Chordata > Aves > Procellariiformes > Procellariidae > Calonectris > Calonectris borealis. Next base: position 120,582,240 of record NC_134314.1, read on the forward strand.
TAGGGAGATTTAAGTAAGATTTAAATCAATTCACAGCACATTTTTTATGATATAAAAAGGGGGAAGAAAACTGGTACATCTGGTGTGAGCTGACCTTCCCTTGGGACACAAAACTATTGATCCCATTTTCTCCAGCATCTGTTAGATGTCACGGTAAATGCAATTAAATATGCGGTATGCTGTAATTCTCATTTGTCATGCTTTCCTGCAGGCAGAAAGCACCTTTCCAAATTCTAATATTTATCCCTTATAATGTCTGTCCCCACTGTCAAGTAACAACAGCTGGACTTCACTAATCAGGAGGAAAGTTCACTTTACATTCCCTTCTGAACTCAGACCTCTGATGTTTCTCTAATGAAGAGATGACAAATTCCTCTCCTCTTCATCATCTGATTTCTTTATCATCTATAGGGCACTGACCTGCTCAACACTCAAAATCACAGGTGCTAAACGAACAAGCTCTAATTAAACCATTTACTACACATCTAACATTATAACAGAGTAATTTAAATAAACTAAGTATTTTAACACAGAGAAAAAGCTGTTGTTCAAGATGTCGGAAGAATACCTGCACTCATTCACATTTCACATGATGCATTTCCACAGTTTTAAAATAGATATTGGTATCACAGATCCAAAGGATTTTAAATGCAAACTTTGTTTCACTAACCAATTCAATGATGTGTGCAATATACATATCATACTCGCTCTTTTATCTGTATTCCAGACAGAGATCATGCTCCAGATAACGTCTTCATTATTAGCCAACAATACTCACACCGAGCTTTCTATCTTTTCTATACAGGTGAAAGATTGAGACCTGTCCTATATACCCATGGCATTCAGAGACCATAACCTCCTTTTAATCATGCAAAACCCTACACACTTCTTAATATTTGGTAGCCATCCAGTCCTGAATGGACTGAAAATCATCCTATACCTTTCCTATACCAGCCACTTCATCACCAATGAATAAGTCTTTTATTAAAATTTCTGACATTTTTTTTTTGGTGCAATTTTGAAGTCATTCACGTAACTCTGTAGAAAATCAAGTCAATAGGAGGAAGCTTTACGAGGATCAGAATTTGGCCAGTTTTTGAAAGAGTTGTTAGTCATTGTGAAGAACCAGAGCTTAGAAAAAGTCTGACCGCTTGTTTTCAAATTAAAAAAAAAAAAAACAAACCTTTTTTGTCTATATAACACACATATCACTTGCATGAGGGTTTTAGCGAAATGTTCCTTGAATTTTGACTGCAGTAATTACAAAGCAATTGCTTTCGCAGGTGACTTGCTTAAGATTCATGACTAAAAAAACTCCAAACAACTCCTCCCGCAAGCCTCCAGCCTCGAAAACTTCTTTACAGATGGTCTATCATTTGGTGCCACCACGCACCATAGTGTTGAAAAGCAAACTCCACACCACTGAACCAAACCACCCCACCTCTGACATTTCAGCAGGAACCTCAGCCTGCATTTCTATGAGTGCTGGAACAAAGGTGGAGAAGACTGGCCACATAGGTGGCATAGGGAATCTTCCAAAATACACTGACCCGCTCTAGGGCAACCTCCGAGTAAAACACCATAATTCTCTCTTAGCAAGAGCTGTTATTTGCAACAGCTTTGTTCAACTTCAGGATGAACTCTCAGAGAGATTTACCTATAGAGAAAATTGAAGGTTGAAAGAAGCCAGACGTCAGCATAAAAATTCCAGTTTCCAAACATGCTAAATTTTAAAATGCACCCTTCCTTCATATTTTAATAGGACCTCAGATAGATTTAATAAATCTCAGATAGATTTCTGAATGACTGCTCGTGAAGTAGAGCACCACACAGCAGGAATAAAGCTCTGACACCCAGTGATCTGTAATGTAAAAACTGTCAGACTTTGCAGGTTTTTACTAAATCTTCAGCCTAAATTACTTTATTAGTCAGAGCTACAGAGAGATTAATATGGCCTTAGAGCCCTAGAGCCAACTTAATTTGGTACCATCTGTACTGGCTAGTTAAATGTTTTTATGTAATTCTTCCCGCCCCCCCCCCCCCCCCCCCCAATCCTTCTCAGATGCTCAGACCATTATGGGAACCTGAGCAGGATTACTCCTTCTATCAATCCAAAGTGCAGAAGGCCTTGGCATTTCTTTCCGTGGACATTAAAATCAAAATTCATCTTTTGAGAAAACGTCTCCATCACCCCAGTTAGGGCTTGCCCCCTTTCCCATTCTTTTTGGGACAAAGACACGAAAGAAGTGGGGTAAAATTACTCCTTCTGGAGAGGGGTTGCAAGTAAACAATTTTGGCACAGGGGCAGCTGATTTTATCCATCTGACGAGTACAATGCAATGACCATACATTAAATATATGTGCTATAACTAATTTTCTCATATAAAGAGCCATCCTTCCTTCCTCTCTGCTTTTGCAGCGAAAAGGTTTGAGAACTTGGCACATTTGGAGCACACCTTGGAACAACTTCTTGGCAGTCACACAGGTTTTGAGATCCAATTTGAACATGATGAAGGAGTAGTCCCTGACCCAGGAAAGCACTTAAATGTGTGCTTTACTTTACGGTAGTAATCCTAGTAGTTCAGTTTTAGTGAGCTAACACTTTACAACTAAACCCCATCTATTTCTGAACATGCAAAAATACAGAAGGTGCCTTCACGAATCTGGGTTTTGCTTTGTAAGGGTTTGGGGAGTTTTTCCCTTTGCTGATTTGGCAGCTCAGAAGTAGAGAAACAACTTTGCTTCTTGACTGAAGAAGATGACTGTCAACTTTGCAAATAGAAACACACAATTTTCTCTTTGCTGCTCAAAAGTAGTTTTCAAAAGAAGTGGAAAGAGTGGAAAAAGTTGGTTTGGTATAAAACATTAAGGCTTTATTCTCAATCACCAACTTAAGTTTTTGACAGGAGAGGGAAAGAGTAGACTAGCAGCCCCAAAAGTGATAAACAAGTGGGAAACTCCTCAGGACAGCTGACTTTCTGTTTAAGTGGAAACACAGGCTTGACTGTAAACTCTGGGGATCCTGATCAAAGCAGGTCACCCGCCTTTGCAAAACAGACCATCTGATCTCCATTTTATATCAACAATAGATGAACTGACGAACTAGCCACAAGTCTGACATAATAAAGGCAAAAAGCTTTCAGCCTACAATAAACTTACCTTGAGGCTACAAGAATGTCGTCTTTGAACATTTTCTGGCATTACTTGATCTGTCTCACCCAATTAATACTAATATGCTACCAAGGTAATACAAGGACTTCAAGGATTTGTTGCCCATCATTGTGATGGTAATGAAGCATTCAGCACAAGATAAGAGTCATAAGGTGGTTTTGTTCAGTTTTTAAAAATGTATTGAATGAAGTAAAATTCCAATATTATGCTGCAATATACTTTTATTATGTGGAGCCTTATAAATTCTTCTCCAGCATCCTGTGGCTCAAAGCTTCTTAAAACTGTTCTTTAAACATCTTAAAAATTCACCTGCCATTTGCTCTCAACGTCTTTTCTTTTTTAGGAAACTCAATTTTAGATACACATGCAAGTATGGATACATAAAAGATATACCTACAAATATATATTCAAAAGCATGGTTTATAATTCCCAATATTTCTATCAGCATTATCACAAGTTAAACGTTCTGAACAGTTGCATTCTTGAAGGAAAAAGATCTCTATTTCTTCTGTATGAGAGAATGTGAGATTTTCAAATTTCTTCCAGAAACGTGCATGAGCCAGCAGTCCTAGGCTACATCGGCATGAAGGTTCATTTACCTTGATGAAAACCAGGGTAAGGGAATCTAAGCAGAGCCTCTATACACTTCCAGGGCTAAATAGCTCCTCTAAAGCTTTTATCTACACTGAACTCCCACCGGGAGTGTCAACATACCTTGATCTCTTTGTACGCTATTCCCCATCTATAAAATGGGGATATTAGTCAATGCCAAAAAGGAGCTCTGTAATATATTAGAGAGTGTCAGGTTCTTCGGTCACATGAACCACAAATTCCTAAGCGCTGCACAAATAAGCTCACTTCTGATTCCAATGCAAAACGTTTTGGGCTTTAATTCAGTATTATATTTTAACATCTCTTTTTAAAACACAAAACCTCTCCCTTTATCAGAATATGAACAAAAATAATCTCCTGAGATAGCTGCAATCTTAGCATAGTAATTACTGCATCTTTTAATATGCTGATTTTAAAAGGCACACTTCTTGAGAAAGAAACTATGTGATCCCCTATGTTTGGCAATACTATAAACTAAAAAATAGTGATGAGAAGTCCACAAATGCATTTTATGAGTGGAGAGCAACACATTCCATAAAAATTGATCTTACTATGTTGCATAGCTCTAGACATTGGATCCCCTCTGTCACAAATGCTCTTACTGCCAGTTAACCTTCGATTTTAACAGGCAGCCCATGCCTGACATTTAATTAGTGACCCAATTAAATCTTTTGCTGTTCTCAGCTTATTTTATCTTTTAGAAGCAAAAGAAAGAAATCAAGACAGGCTTCCATAAGAAAGAAATTACAACTGCCTTTATTAGCTGTTAGAATAGTCATTCTGGCAGTATAATGAGATAAGGACTTTGACCATTTCCTTAATATTGGTATGTTTGTCTTAGATCCTCAAAACCATTCCCAGGGATTCTTTCAGTAGTTTTATGGGAATGGGGCAATTGTAAAAAAAAGAAGTATCGCTGTATTATGTACTGGTTATACTGACACTAACAATACTAACACATGGTACCCGCCAAGGTACGACAGAAAGATGTCCGTGGGCACAGTGGGCTGTCTTGAATGGATAATGAGTACCTAAATGCTGATCTGTGGAGTTCTGTGTCCTCTCTTCAGTTTCATTTTACTCACCCTACAAAGTTTTCACCATTAGCTAGCTATACGTTGTGAAGTTGTTATGGCATCTGCTCAGGGGGGTTTCATTATGTTTATACAGCGCAGTTAACTAGTAATCCTGCATATCTGCAACAATATTAAGCTCCCTTCCCTCTTCCCAGACCAGGAGAGGAAGGTTTTTGTCCAACTCTTCCCTTTTTAGATACCTTTTCCCTGGTGTTTTGTTTCTGCAAAGATGCTCCCATAGAGGAAAAGTCTTCTGAAAGTTACAGCTTTTACCGAGAAGTCATTAGGAAAGCGCTGGTGCAGTGTCCGTGCTAGCAGCCGTGTCCCTAGCTGGCTGCCTGCCACCTGCCTGAATGCGCTCCTGTGACGGTCTCGGGAATTACTCCATGCAAATGAACGAACTGAAGCCTAACCTCACGATATCTCTCCAAGTGCTACCGTTCTTCTATCTTCCTTGTATATCAGCCTTCATCTGGATCCCATCATACAGGCCTGGCATTACAGTGGTATCACAGGGTCAGCCCAAACTGCAGCAGACATCAAAGATCTCCAAGAACTGAACCCCTCTGCATCGTCAGGCTCATGCAGGCAAACCGAAGTCCCCCAAGTTAACTTACAAAATCCAGCAGGCCACATCGCACAATTGCGCTCTTAGCGCGTATCAAGTGTGTTCACATGAGAGTTAAAGCAGAGTAGCTAATGTTCTGTCAAATCCCACCTCAAATTACTGCACACAACCATCCCGCGCAGACGAACCCAATTAAGGGCAACCGTGCCTCTCTTGCTAGCGGGGATCTGGGATCTGAGACTGATGTTCATCTTCAGCAGGGAGGGAATCAAGGCAGGAAATCTTTGTACCCAAGCCCACTAACTTCAGGTTTTATTTATGCCATTGCATTTATTTAGAAATCAAAGAGAATTTTCTGGTTTTAATAATTAATTACGGAATTGTTGAGGCAACAGCCAGAAATGTCATCAAGTAAAAGTCTGTGCTAAGGGTGTCTTATTAGAAGATCTGTTTATAGATTTTTGAAATTTATTTATCTTTCTTTAAATCAATTTGAAAGTGACTAGCGGCATATAATTTTCTATTCTTACTAATTACAACTAAAGAGCAATATTAGGATGAGACAGTTATAAATAAAGCTTGTTGAGCAGCATGTTGTCATTATTTTATAAAGCTTAAGTTGTGCCAAGTTAATAGATGGAACTTAGAGCGCGTATGGAAAAAACAGATTTTGTTAACCCTTGCTGTGCTAGTAGCTGAAGACCATTGCTATTTCATTAAAAAATTCTGTGCTACATCAGTATTTACATCATTCTTTCGATGGTAGTCAAGGAGTTAACGAACATCTGGAATGTGCCTCTTTAAAGCTCATGAACACACTCAAACCACTTTTATCTTGGAAGTGATTCGGTGCATCTGATCTACTGTGGTGTAGAACTGGAGGAGCTGTCACATACAGTAACTGAACGGTTTGAAGGGAAAAACATTTCCAGCTGTAACGTACAACAGTTTCCATATAACTCGGAATACATTTAATAAATGATCTTTTTCAGAAAGAGAAAGGGGCTAAGTTGTATCACAGAATTGAAGGACAGCCAATGAATATATACTAAAACTAGGATTCTAAATTTATTATTGAGGATTTGACAACTGGATTTTCTGCATTAGGAGCTCCGTCCTCCAATTACTGAACTAACGCTTTCTCCTTTCTGTATCGTGAGCAGTAATAAAGTTTTGGGTTTGAGTGGAAGAGTTTTGTGCCATTAATTTTTCTGTTGCCTATACCACCTACACTTAATATGCTTTGGGCAGGTTCCAACAGGCAACGGGCTAGATGACAGTAAATTCGCAAACCTCCACAAGTTAATAAGATCTGACAGAAGAACAAGGGGTCCAGCACTGAAATGAGTTGTATGATGCAGAAATACATCTGTAGACTCACAGCACTGGAGATCCCTTGAATCACAGCCCGGTGATGTTCTGGCTGTCAAACTTCCACGTGGTTAAACATTGCAGTCTTTGACAGAGTGTCAATGAATTTTGACTATGTATTAGTCTGTGCACATGCTCTCCTTTGCCTACCAGGCAGATCGACCATCTGCAGCTGAGTTGCAAAACCATTAAATGACGTTGGAGTGTAAGTAGATAGTCCTGTTGCTTAGGGTTGGAGTAGCAACAAGCTGACCACCAGGACGATGGGGAATCTTTGCCAATATGCGGTCGTGGGCTAAAGCAGCTAGTGATAAGTGAATGCTTTCCTGTGGAAATGCTGGGGTCTTCTAGTGACGTGCTTGGTAGGAAAGAGGGATGACCTATACTTGGTGGGCCTATCTTGCAGTAGGATATCACTGCATCTGCTGTTCACAGTTCATTTACAAATAATTAATATTTGTGACATTCTACAATGTACTAAGGAAATCGTTTTCTACTGGACGTGGTCATTTTTTCTATTCTGTATTTTAGGATGTAAGAACAAAGACACACTGCAACAAAATTGAACTGTAAATAAACTGTCACGTGGTTTCTAACTGAATGCCCAGATAAGACACACATTCCCAGAAAAGCTGTGTCCGCTTTATTTTCTTACTATCGAGGAATGCAACCTCTGCAACAAAATACTCTTACCTGAAGCTAATCTACTTTATCCTCCTGGATAACAATTGCATATTATTTCCTCCCATATATTTTGGAACTGCTTACTGCTGGCCATGCAGGCTTATGTCTTACCTGGAACTAGGAGGTTGGACAGCCCTCTTCCGCTCAATTTTCAAGATATAAAAGTAGAGGTTCTTGAAAAGCGTTTTACCACCCTGATCCAATATTAGGCGACTGATGCATTTGAGTTTATCCTCAATGGACAAAGAACATTAACCTCTGGAGTTTTCAGCAAGAAAACTACACATCACCTATGAAGAGTTTTTTGCATTATGGCTTCTTTTGCAACCCACTTTCCTCTCCTGTACTGTGTGATGTCACTTGCTGCAAGAGACCTAATGTACACTATTCAATTGACTATGTCATATTTCTGTTTATTGATTCTCAGTTCTGTGCAGTTGATGAAACATGTCCGTCTTCTGTGATGAAACAGCTTTTTTCTAATACTTTGTCCATGTGAGGAAAATAATGCATAATTTTGTCACTAAAGACTCTCTCATAATATTCCTTAAGACTAATCACTCTGTATTTTCTCCCATTCTTCATTACATGCCAAATTATTCCATTATTTATCACTTTTCCCTTCTTTCTAGAGATCTCCTCCCCTTGATTTACCATATTCTTTCTTTTCATTGTTCCCGCCTCCCTTCAAATCCCTGCCTGTCTGCGTATTCAGGAATTCCTATTCTTCCTTTGTTCTCATCATTTAGTCTCTCACATCTGCCAGTCCCAGTCCTGCCCCTCGCTCCAGTGTCGCTGTCCAAATTTTCTTCCCTTTCTCAGATACTTCCTGCAGACTAACAGGGCTCACTTATAACTCCAACTCTCAGAGGAAAGACGTCTTCAATTCAAAACTAAGGTATCTATTACCTGAGTTAAACAATTTGCGTCTTAGATAGCAACAGCAGCACGCTCCCTGCCTGCACACAGGCCAGCTGACAGACAGCAATATTGCTCGTTTTTCTGAAGATAGCAGGGTCTGTATTGAGCCCCGAGTTATACCCTTCCAAACTCTACTTGTCTTACTGTACCTTCCAGAACCCGGAAAATCTAGTCATTGATTTCCTAGAACTTTACTTCATCCTCCTCTTCCTTACTGCAAGACTGCTTCGTCTTTCCCTGAAGAGGGAACGGGGTCAGGCTGGCAGTCCACACATACTGGGAGATTGGCAGCCACGTGCATTTATGCATTAACGGTTTCTGGAGCTTTGCTCAGTTAATCAGGCACAGAGGAAGCTATGAAAAACCAACATGGCATCTGCCATACCTAGAGAACATCCTTCTCTGGCGGAGTTGTAAGACAAGCTGCCAAGTCCACTGGAGCAATAAAAAAGATCTTGAGCAAGTTTTGGCCCATGCCCTCTGTACAGCTTCCCATTTGCCCTCCACAATTCTTAAGAAAGAAGCAGTATCATTTGTTGGTTCACAGGCTGCAAGATGCACAGAGAGTAAATAGTAACTCCAGCTTACCTGAAAGCAGCATTTTTACCCTTTATTCCTCACTACAGGTATCAGCCTATTCTTTTAAACAGGCGCTCTTTGCGCTCTGCACACAGAGAATTGACACAGACATGAGGCTCCGATGCACTCGAGGTTGGCATAGCAAAGAGATGGCCTCTGTTGCCACCAGCGTGCCAACACTGCCAAGAGCAGTATATCTGCCTACATGGTTCTGAGACTCTTCAGTGTTTTACTTTTAATTTTAAATAAAAGCTTAAAATGGTCCACACTCTTGTTCCAAATGTCTTCTAAAGAAGAATGAAATCTATCTTTTAAAGATGATTTGTTTTCATGTCATGCTATCGTAACAAAAAGTAATTTTTAATCTATGCATGAAATTAAATTTCCCTGACAAAGGAAAGAAAAAGAAATAGTTTATCTTCTTTTAAAATGTTCCCGTTTCTGGTTGCCCTGATTTCTAAATGGTGCTCGTACCACAAATGCACTTCAATATTTGAATTCAGGCACAAAAAGCACTCTCGCTCTTCCCAGGAACCAGCTGGCTAACAGGGCCGGTAGTGCTCAATCAGACGACTCCCTTTCACAGCCTTAAAAAACATTTCTCCTCCAGATAGCAGTGGCCAGGTTGCTCCCTTTTCTTCCTAACTGTCATGAAGATACCAGCGCTAAGCCGAGGTCCTTCTAATGCTGGGATTCATTTGCTACTGAGTACACTTCCTCCTCCTTAAAGTCATGATAACAAAACAACTGTTAAGGAATCAATAATCCTGTCACAAATGGACAGCTTTAATTACATTTGGAACAATTCAGAGGTACCGAGGAACTTAAAATTAAATGCAGACAACCTTAAAATAAGGATAGAAATGAAAGTAAATGAATATCCAACAAAAAATGCAATGGACACAAGATTTACCCAGCGCGTGCCTACACTGCAGTTCTTCAGGTAAATTTTGCACCTATATACTACTCACACCATTAAAATGGAAAACCAGGCAAGATAAAAATGAGGAAAAGGAATCTGGATTTTTTTTTTTTTTTTAAAAAAAAAAAAAAGAAGGATTTGTATTAAAATAGAAATTTCTAAGCACTTGCTTGTAAGGATTGATCAAAAAAATATACCACTTTAAGACGGTGCCAAAAAATACTGACTGTTAGTCCCTTTTGGGAAATAGTTGATATATAACTTGTCAGATGTCACAATCAATAAGATATCTTTTATATTAACATTAACACACACTAGTGTTTACAAATGTAATCTGTTGCTGTCTCTTTGGAAAAAGACTCAACAGAGATAGCATTACACTGTAGAGCAGAAACCGGTATAAATTAGGTCTTCTGATCCAGCTGAAACGAAAACATTGGCAAAAATATCCTTTAAAAAAAAATGGCAATGTGCAAGTCCACCCACAAAATAAATACTCTAATGCCTTATTGTCTTTGAGAGGAACAGAAAGTCTGCATATATAAAGCTAATGAAAGGATTGCTCAATTTATCCGAGCAGAAGTGCTTTTAAAACCTTGATAGAACGTGCAGATACTCATTAAACATTGCAAGTAGCTCACAGGCAAATGGGCATAACTTTCCCCCATGGGAATATGCAGCAGATGATCAAAGACAAGCAATGAAGAATAAAACTGGCTAATATGACAGTCAAGGCTGGAAGGATTTGCTGAGATAAGAAATGGTTCTCAGCATTCTGGCAAGTGTATTGTTGTCAGACGTTCAGCGCTTTCCATTTACAGAGAGTTTCATTGCTCTTTTTTATTTCAAGAATTAGCATATCAGAAAATGAAGCCTGGAGCTTTGTGTTTTTTGCTTATTAGCTAATCAAAAGCATGTGTTTCTATACCTTTTGATTCAGAGTACAAAGGAAAAATGAAGAAAATAACTCTATCCATCTTTCAAATTTCTTGCTTCCCTGAAAAATACTTACAGGCTACCTCGGCTGAGGAAATGACATAAACCCTGCTCAGGTACTCAGAGAATGCATAATGGTGAGCGCTAGATGAATGTAATTTCACAGTTAATATTACACAGTTGATTTGTGATAATGTTTTCAATACTGCCATAAATTGTAGGGACAATTTCCTCCGAATTTCCAAAAACTACAGGTAAAAATTGTGAAAGTCTATACAAAGATAAATTCAGCATTAGATAGCAACTTGAAAAATAAAAATAGACCGACCACATTTAAAAGTCATGAGTGCCTTCATGGAAATGATCAAGACGTGGTTATTTTTATTGTACAAAAAAAATAATCTGTAATAGTTTGAGGCTTTTTAAGGAGAGCGATTTCACCAAAACCAAAAATGTTTATGTACCAAGAAACAAAAATAAGGAGTCTGAGTAAGAAATATGTCAGAGAATTAAAAACTGTTTAAATATATGTCACCAACTGCCTCATAGCTCACAATCAAGAAAGAAGGCTATCTATACACAGAAGAAAAAAAAATTGGCACAAGGAAGAGAGAAAAGAGCCCTCCATGAATAAACAGGCACACTTACTCAGAATGGCTTAAACAGTGAAAAAAAGAGGTGGCCATTAAAAACACGAAGGAAAAAAGCAGATTCAGTCTATGGATACGTACAGGCCCTGCATCAACCTGCAACGTAAACATGTGTGGAGATATGCCTATAAATAAATTCTATTACTTTTGTTACGTGATATATCAGTAAGGCACTTAACAGAGGTGATGATGCACTGCAAGTAGGAACTAAAGGAAAAGTAAGAGGAGACAGAAGAAATTGGCAATTATTGGAGATGTGAGTAATAAAAGGCTTTTTTTTAAAACCGGGTTAGGAACAAAACGAATCACAGCAATTTTGCTTGTTGATTAGCAAATGAAAATGATTAGTTGTCAATACTGATGTAAAAGGGTACAGGCATTCAATAAATTTGTCTCTCCTGTATCTGGAAAATAAGGCAGAAGATAAAGTCATACCATTTAATGATGATAAATGACATTTATCTTTTATTCTAAAAGTAACCGAGAGTGATGTTAAAGAGAAGCTTCTAAAGTTAGACCTTTTTAAAGCACAGGTCTGCAGAAGCTTCAGGCCAACACCTTCAAAGAGTATTTTTCAAGGAGCACTTTTTACCATCAACATCAATTTTGAATAACTCTTTGAACACTAAGGAAATTCAAGAGGTTTGGAAGAAAGTAAACATGCTAATGTAGCAAAAAGAGTACTTAGTGATGTAAGTAGGTAGAGACCTGCCATCGAAATCAATCCTGGGCAAAATTATGGAACAAGCAACATAGCCATTTTAAGTAAGTAATTAAAGGAGGACTATATGAATCGAAAGTGTTTATGGTCTTGCCAGTCTAACTCAAGATATGTGCCTATGACATTACACGCTATAGGGTTAATAAAGTTAAAGGTGCTGAGATAATAAACTTCTCTAAGGTATGCAATTCAGTGTTGTGTACTATTTTGTTTAAGAAATAAGAACCCTACAAATTTAATGTAATACACTAAATATATGAAAGGTCAGCCAACCGACAGGTTTTAAAATTGAATTGGATGTTTTTCAAGCAGAGGCCAAAAAGGACCAAACCTCTACCCTACTGCTACTGAACATAAATCCAGAAACAAGGAATAGAGACCATACTTAAGGAGTACAGACTTTATCCTAGAAAGCAGCAAGTGAAAAGGACATACTGGTCACGACGACTAAGGGTGCTGGGCAGCCACCTGATGCCACTGCAACATCATCTTGAAAAACCTATGACAATTGTGCCCACGTGCAAGGAGGAAGAGGATACAAGAAACCACGGGCCAGTCAGCCTCACCTCATTTCCTGGGGAAATCACAGAGCAAATCCTCCCAAAGCCATCTCCAAGCACATGAAGGACAAGAAGGGGACCGAAGAAACCATCAGGGATGCGCCAAGGGCAAATCCTGCCTGACAAACCTGCCTGCTTTCTATGACTCAGGGGACAAAGGAGGACTAGCAGATACTGGGGACCTTCATTTCAGCAAAGCACTATAGTATCCTGTAGCCAAATTCTTGTGATGTGGTTTGGATAAATGGTCTGTAACATTGGATCTTGATCCTTGGAGAGATTCAGAACTCAGCTGGACACAGCTCAGAGCAGAGCTTTGAGCAAGGAACTTGGACAGGGTGTCTCCAGAGCTCCTTTGCACTCTGAATTACTCTGATTCTATAATCAACGAAACATGAGCTCTTAATATAATGCTACAGAGTTTTTAACCTTGCAAATTAAAGAAAATGGATACAAAAACAAGTTAGATAAATTCAGGCTAGAATTAAGGTGCAAAAGTTAACAGTAATGTAACTGGAACTTTAGAGACCTTACAAAACAGTGATGGATTTTCTAAGATGTATTCCAGTTCAAAACTAAGTTAAAGTCAGGGTACTTCCATATCTTGTCTGTTCCAGAGGGCCTATGAGTTCATCACAACCCTCTTCTCCAGCCTTATAACCTATGCGTAACAAGAAAACAAGATTATTTTTTTCCCCATTCTAATTCTTAGGAGAATGATACTCTATTATCCCAGTGATGGAAGGAAGAAATAATAAGGGAAGGTGAAACAACTGCAGTGCAAATAAACCAAGAGTAATGTTCCAGCATTCAAGAATCCAAACATTGAAAGTAGTCCCGGCAGAACATTAAATCACTGCTCCAGGATGCCATCAGAAGTATAAAGCTGGGTAAACTATTAGGAACTCTACAATTGCAAGTATCACTTGGGGAGAAATTCTGACAAAGAGAAGTGATAGACACATCATGTTTTGAATATACAGCATTACTTCTTTAATGTTTATATGCCCACAGTGTTTCGAAACCAAATGCTTTGTGCATAAAGAGACATAATAAAAATTCTTACTACTTCACAAGATCTCATTTTTTGTGAAAATATTTTTCCCTATAAACATTTGATGTACACATCTGCTAGAGCTAAAAAAGTTAGAAACTCTTTTTTTAAAAAAAATAAGGATCACTAGTACTGAAACCTGCAAAGCACACATAACATAGGGAGTAAAACTTCGCCTGTTACGATGCTATACACCCCAAATTAAAAGATTTATGGGATTCCTTTTGTAACCTTCTCCATCGAAAACAATATTTTGAAAATTTTATTTTTAGTTGTGTAACATCCATGATGTTATTTAATGCACTGAAGTCCATGAATGCAGTTTTCAAAATAAAATTAATTATGATTGGTCATAGTTTCACAGGCAATTTGAAGAAGTTAATTACACATTCAAAGTGCTTCTTTCTCTTCTCAAATTAAAACCAGAACTGACACCAGCATTACTTAACAGCTTATATAACATAATTATATCCTTTCATTTGTGCATAGGCTACATTTTTTTATCATTGATTTTGTCCAGTGTGTAAGTTAGTTCCTGCGACCAAGACAGTTCCATCATAAGATTCTGTTGGGTTTTTTTTTCCAAATAATGAAAGCAAAGCTCAATGGATTTAATGTATAAAACTCCAAGATATTGCCAGATTTTCAGAAAAGAATGCCATGAAAGCTGACGCAGCTTTACCAGTTCAGCCCTATTTGGATCTGCCCTCTCCTACAGTCGACGCTCAGGAGCACACAGTTTCCCCTTTAAATATAGTTAAAGAGTCAACTGTCATTTACACTTATCTTTTATCTTCTCTCTGCTATCGGATCATCCTTTCATCTCTGGCCACCCACGCAGCCTGACGGTTTGGATTTCAATGGAACAGACATTCTGTAATGTCCACAATATATATAGTTTTTGCCATATGCACTTCTCTTACCACTTTCTTTTTAAGGACTTCTCTAATGTCACTTTCTGCCAACAGGCCAAATGTTTCCCCTTCCATGGAGAAAAACCAAGAGGAGACGGGAGAAAAACAAAGTCAAAATCCCCTTCCTAAATAAAACGGAGATGATTTCCCTGCAACAAGTAGCAAATTGGCAAACTGAAGAAGTCATGAACCCAAAGCAAGGGTGGAAAATGGTGGCCCAGAGATATAAACAGCTGAAACGCCACAGAGAAAAACACAATTATGCTCCAGGTCCTCACGGGAGCGTGTATGAGTACAGCTGATGACCACTCTCAAAACATGCAGAGCTTGATGCAAGCAGTTTTTCATGGAGTAACACTGCCAAAATTGCCAGTTTAGAAACATATTTCCGTCCTTTTTTTGTGCATTTGTTTTCTAGCATACTTGTAGGCCAGAAAAAACACCAAGCCAACAAATAACAGAGAGGTGGAGAGCGTCTTCGACTTGTCTATTTCAGATTTTCCTAACTATCGTGCAGAATAAACAACAGTTACTGTTTGGTTACAGTTACTGAACTAATGGGTTATTAGCCTGACAGTGATTTTACAACATTCTGGTGTGAGAGTATAAAATGCTGCAACAAAAGATGCAGTAAGAAGAGAGCTTGTAAATACACTAGGAGCAATAAAAATGAAGGAAAGGAAAGGTCCTTTACTTATAAATACTGAAGTAATGGACAAATGGAGACAACTGATGCATTCGATGCTTTTTTGTTTCACTCTTCACAAAAATGTTCCATTGTGATCAAACCCTTAACATAATTAATTTCAACAACACAGAAAAGGGATGAAAAAAACTGACAAAGAATACATTTGAACATATTTAGGTAAAAGAATTGTCAGCGGAGCCCGATGAAATCTCCAGAGAGTCCAGGGAAATATTGACTATTCTCCTGAAGAATTCATGGATGATGAGAGAAATCCCAAAGGACAGGTTGGAAGCAAGGAAGGGAAAAATCAAGAGAATGAGGATTTAGGAAATTACAGAGCAATATATTAGAAAGGTTTTAATCTAGAAAAAACATTTAACCATTCCTAAGCAAACATCAAGAGGATAACAAAATGCCTGAGGATGGCCAGCATGGAGCTGCTAAAAACAAATGCTGTCAAACCAACCTAATTTCTTACAGTGGTCTACAGTGGGCTAAAGAGAAAGCATCGGATGGGATCTACCTTGACTTCAGTCATGCTCTTGACATACTGTACATGACATGCTCCTAAGCAAACCCCAGAAATGTAGGTTTAGCATGAAACCACAACAGAACAGGTGCAGGGCTATCTGAAAAATTGCTCTCAGGGACAATTACCAGGGATGCCCTGGCAAAATTAGAAAACATATCAACACAGGTATCAGTGGCTCTGTTCTGGGCTCTGATGCTTGATTGTTGATACTATCCATGATGGAATGAATACACATATAAAATTAGCCAGTAAAAAAACTGAGAGGAAAGGCAATTACTTTGCAGGATGAAATTAGAAAACAAATCTTGCTGAACTGGAGCAGCAGTCTGAAATCAAAGACAAGTGTGAAGCAGTTCAGCTACCATACACAGGTCATAAATACAAATGGTTAGTGCCAGACTATGAAAACAGGATTTGAGGAATTTAGTGTGCATCACAGGATAAGCGAATAAACAATGTGATGCAAAATTTGCCACAAAGGATGAAAAACATTATTTTAGGAATGCACTAACAGGAGTGTCTTTCGTAGCACCCCAGAGCAATTAGTCCATTGCTATCACTAGTCCAACAATGATGAGGTCTCAGGTGGATTACAAAAAAAGATAACACCAGGCAAACCGGTGAGAGTCTAGAGAAGAACGCAGAAGAAGGGTTTAGAAACGTGCTTTTAGAAAGGCTTAGAGAAATATATGTGTGTGTGTATGTGCCTACAAAAAGATGACTGAGGAACAAGTTCCAGCAACATGCTCAAACGTGGTTGAATGGACGGCGATCATCAAATGCTCCATGCATCTGGTCTGGGTAAATGACATCTGATCAGCTGAACTTGCAGCTACATAAATTTAAGGTACTAGACCAAATTACCTCACTGTACATTCAGTTAAGCATTGGAACAGAACAACCTAAAGAAATAGCAGAATCCACATCATTGGAGGGTTGTTTCAAGACACAGGTTAGACACATCTCCCAAAGACAGAAGGATACTCAGTACTGACTCAGACAAAGAGGATTCACTAGACACCTTTGAGAGGGCCTTCACAGGCCTGTCTCTGTGATCTGCCTTTATGTTTCCTTATTGCCCAGACAGACACATTTCTGAATTGCCAGCGGCTTTAATACGCACGTTACTCAGTAACAACTATATTAGTCGGATGAACTTGAATCTAGCTTTAAGAACAGTTCAAACCGAGTCACCAAGAATCCCAATTCTTCGCTTCTTTTTTCAGCTGAATTATATTTCGTTGCACTGTGGCATGTATAAGCCTTCAATAACTATGTAAAAGTGTTTGCACACCCACCTACCATTTCCTCTGACAAAACTACAATGAGATACAGACATACAACACATGTGCTTTAATGGGGCTCCTTTAGAGCAGCTCACTCTCGTGAGACGACAAATCCCAAACCTGTCCTTTTCCTTGCCCCTTCAGACTAAAGGGAAACTCAGATCTGAGTCTCATGATTAAGTGCCGTTTCTGAAGACTAGCTAGGATTCAATATTTACTAATACCGCGCTTTCTGCCTGAAGCGCTGTCACAGATACGGCGGCTGGTACGTTTATTCCCTACTTCATTGGGACAAACACGTTAATCACAAAACACACCTGGCAAGAGCTCAACATCAACAAGGCTGATACAAAGCGAAAGTCTGAAAAGAAGATGTGTGGCTGTCAGCATGAACGTGTGGCACGTTCACTAACTACTGGATGCTTGAATTTTTTCAGCTTGAGTCACAAGTTCAGCCAGCACAATCTGCGTACAGATCTTAGCCTGTCTCCTAAGGTTGAGAGCTGTTAACTGTGCCTTCTTGGGCAAAAGGCAGTAATACAAAGCAATGGTTATTTCTGCTCAAAACTTTCTAAAGTTGGTTTTTTTTTTAAAGATTCCAGAACGAGGAAGCTAAAATGAGCATGTGTCTAAAGCAAGTACAGAAATAGGATCTCTCAACCAGTAATTTATATCATACCAGTCTTCTGCAAGGGATGTAAACAAAATATAAAGTGCTATTTTAGCATACATGCAGCCTCTAGAGTTTGTTTGTAAAACGTTCTGGACCAGGTTTTCAGTATCAGATGCATAAGTTACGGCAGAAAAAAAAAAAAAAAAAAAAAAATTAGAGTGCAAAGCAGACTTCACTGCATGTAATTGTCCCTTCCAGGCACAAAGCGGATACCACCTCACGCAGTGACCTGTCTTCAGTGCGTCATTCTCTGCTTCTCACAATTAGCAGGGCATCAGGCCAGAAAAACACAAAAACGTGTGCTTCATCCCATCGCCTTTGTCTTTTTGTATATTGGGCTGGTGAATTTGAAAATAGGCATGCTTAATTCTAAATATATGCTGCCATAGATAAATTGGCCGAAGAATAAAATGCAAAAGGAAAAAATCACAAACCCCGGAAATGACAGAAAAGATGCACGCTTACTTCATCTTTCAAAAAGAAGAGCAATTGTAAGTAGCCTTTTCCCTTGTTCTGGCTCCATGAAAAATTGTGTTTTAACAGATCTTAAACATCAAACAGCCGACCCTCACAATACTTTGTGAGACAGGTAAGTATCCCATTTCTTTTTATAGAAGTAAGCAGAGACAGATCAAGGTCCAGGCTGTAAGCATTTACTCACCAGAGTCATCACGTTGTTTCAGTACTAATTCTGTGAAATAGCTGCTCCGATATGGAAGTGAAGGTTCACAGGTGGGCTTTAAATGATTCTCTTAAGTTCACAGTGCAAATCATTATCAGAAATTCAATTTAATCACAGGAGTTCCCGGGTGTGTTTTATATGCTCAGTCCATTACAGTAGGCTACCACTAGGAACAATGATAAGGTAATAAAGTGGCTCCTGAAAAACTTATTAAATGTACCTTTTTGTATTACCGATACCCACAGAGATGACTGAGTTTTTCAAAATCATCATGCCATTCTACAGATTGCTTTACACAGAAAGGGTCACAAATCCATTTCAGCTCTTTAGCTTTGTGTCTATAAACAATTTAAAGTGAAAAGTTCCTTTCTGGTATTATGGTCATCAGGGACAGGGCTACATAGAATGAATATTGGGTCTGCAGAAAGCAAACGATGAAGAAAATGTCATGCGTGAGGGGCACAAGCTGAAAATATAAGGGGAAAGGGCTCGTTCATAGAGACCACGTTATGTGCGTGCCCCATATGTAATCCATTTGGAAAACAGAGTAGGCTAAAGTAAGGCCAAATTGCAGCAGATGTGGAAAGACACCAGAGAAGACTGCTAGCCCAAAGGAAGTCAGACATAATTCTGGTGCTAGCATTTAGATCAGATATAATGGTTCCTTCTGAGGCAGAACGCCCTGAAGAGGTTATATGTGCAAAATAGAAAGATCTGCTATATATATACAAGCGACTGCTCCACATTTTCATAGCCTTCAGAGATGCACGTGCCCAACGCTATCCCCAAATTTCACTGCTTCCACTGGGGAGGGGCAGCCTCCCTTCTCCTCTCTCTTTAGCTGCTTTCCTCATTTCTAACACCATCCTCACATTAATTTCAGCTAATTACACTCTGGCCTCTGTTCAAAAGCAAGAGCTTGGGTAACCAGGCAAGGTAATGGTTCCTGAGAGCCACCTGAATTCCCGAGTATATATAAATATATATATCTTTTATCCGCTAGGAAACCTGCTAGTTCTTTGGATGTAGCTCTTGGCAATTCTCTTTCCAACATTGCTGCACCTGAGAAAGGGGCTTTCATCAGGCTGTGTCACACTACACAAATGAAAATAGCTGCCAACAATTTACTCAATTTGCAGACCTAACAAAACTATTGCTTAAAATAATTAGTTAGTTTATTTAAAAAATTATCACTACAACTCATGCATACTATCATTGCAGTAGTAAGTATAGCATGTCATTGTCAGGTTTCTAGGTGTTTTAAATTAGGCTTGCTCTCTACAGGAGAGCTAGCAGAAAATGAGTTAGGACAGTAGTCTACAACATGCTATTTCACACCAATCTCAGCATGGCTATTTTCTGTCTCCACAGCAAGGATCTTTCACAGGTGCAGCTTAATGTGTTTGAGAACAGGTCAAGCATTGGAAGTACCTGAATCTGCACAGGTAATAGGATCCC
Source organism: Calonectris borealis (assembly GCF_964195595.1). Lineage (NCBI taxonomy): Eukaryota > Metazoa > Chordata > Aves > Procellariiformes > Procellariidae > Calonectris > Calonectris borealis. The sequence goes on from NC_134314.1 coordinate 120,602,298, forward strand.
AGGAGCTGAGTATTCACAATAGCTGATTTTAGGCACCTGAAGTCTCTTTCAGCAACCTGTACCCAGATATTCCCTTGCAGAGAAGGCACTCACTGGAGAGCTCAGGGCAGTCCTTGCTCTCAACCACCACAAAAGCCTCCCCACAATCCTACCCTCTTTACACCCTTGAGCAGAAAAGTCCATTAGAATAAAACAGCTTTCAGGCAAATAAAAGTCCCTCACAGGGGGACTATTCATACAAAGAATTTTCCCAGTGACTGATGTCTTCCTTATTTCATGCTGTCTTGTCTGTGCTCCGTATACCCTATCTAAAGGCACCCATAATATTTAAGTCTTGCAATAAAAGTTGTGAAACAAGGATTCCAGACGCTATTATTTCTTAAATCCTGGGTAGCATACTCCCCCAAACCATTTGAACAATTCATTCCCAAGTTATGTATGCCTAAAACAACTTAAGTCTGTTGTCAACAATTACAATACAAAATTACTCTCCAAAGAAGCTCTGCACGTTGTGCTAAATGCTAAAAGGAGATTAAGTTATCTGTGCTGCAGGATCACTCCTGCCTGAAAAATCATGGAAAAAGCCATTCATTTACTCTTGGCATTCTAAATAATATTTATCCATGGTGTCCAAATAAATTCAATACTAGTTTTCAAGGCAAGCAAAGCCAGCGACTTCTAAATATTATACAGCTAGCACTTAAAATATTGGGGATAAACTGTTCATTAACGATGCATTTTACTATTACACTCCAAAAACCACTAATTACTGTCTCCACTGGTCACTTTTAGAAGGAAAGGTGCAATAAGTCAGTAATAGGGCATCAAGATGACAAGAAAGCTCTGACTTATGGCTTTAAGTAAGATGAATAATGTGAATTAGCACCAGGATTTAGAACAGTTGGCAATGACAGAGTTTGCAAAATTTAATACCTTTCATTTTAGATGTGCTTATTATAAAATAATGATCTCTTCTGAAAACTTAGCTAGATACGAGTGCCAGTGAGCCCTCCACTACACACCGCTGTAACACAAACAGGAAAGGCTACAGAAGAAAGGTTTCTGACAGTAAAATATGACGAGCAAATATTTCAGCATATTGTTTACAGCAACTCAAAACTGTCATGGACAGTGAAGTCCCAGGAGGAATTAATGAGGCATCAGTCCTTGGACTGCAAACGGTAAATGTCAGACAGGCACTTGCAGTTTCTTACAAATTTGTTACAGGTAAAGCAGACATCTTATGGACAGGTGGCGGAGTTCAGGCGACTCCTTTTACTGTGTTGCTACTAGCAACACTATATATCTCTATCTATATGTTGCTGAATCTTGTCCCATATGAATACAGAAGATTTAGTCAATAAATTTTTATGAATCCGAAAGTGTTATGCTGTACGTGATACAACTAAATCTTATGTTGCTCCCTAAACCAGACTATGAGATACTGTAGTAACTGTTGGGAATGCCAAGCTGATAAAATAACATACTTTTTGTTGCTAAAATGTCAAAACCCCGAAACAGACAACATTCCCCTCTGTCATTAATCTAATCAGTCTGCACGAATCATGCAAAATGAGACTTTATTAACTTTCCCTATTCCTGACCCTGCCCCCAACAAAACTAGTACATTAACATGCCTGCAAAAAATTCATTGTTTGCATGCAATTCCAGATGATTTTCTGATTATTTCGTACTTCTCTGTATTCACCCATCTTTATTTAAAACAAAGTAAAGGCTTTGTTTCCAGTCATTATACCCTGGAAACCTCAGGGTGGGAAACATTGTTTTCGTGATACAAATCATTGCTGCAAACGATTGTCAGTTATTTTCCCTCTCCTCCCTTTCTTCAAACTGCAGTTAATCCTCCACACCATTTCCTACATCCATCCATTCCCTCTTCCTGCCCCAAGGATAAATCTCTCAATCTGCTTCTAATCATCCATCATCAAACTCCTTTGCTTGGCTATTTTGTACCAAACCGTCCCCTACCCAAAATGATTTTATCAAAATTTTCTCTCTTACTCAACACTTCATTGACATCGATCTCTATTTCTCTATCTATATTTTATAGGTCCGAGCAAAGCTATGGACACACAAAAATTAAATTCTGCTTTGTTCTCTCAATTTACTACCCAAAATGGTAAGCATAACTTTGAAGTAAGTAAACTCAGTGGTTTGGGTTTTTTTCCCCCTCCATCTCTAAAATCTCTGCTGGTGTCAGAAATGGTGGCAGACACCCACATATGGGGAAATCAGGGAAAAATACAAATAGTGCCGTTCTAGAGAGAATGATAAGTGATGGTGAAATGAGATCAAAAGGGCTTTCGCCGAGATCCTAAAATTGCACTAAGGTCCCACTGACCTTTTGTGCACCGAAGTTAACAGCGGGTTGCTGAGGGTAAGGGATGAACTCTGCACCCATTTCACAAACGCCCTCCTGTCAGCTAAATGGCAGCAGCGGCAAAGCCGTTTCACTTCTCTCAATCTGCCGTGTCTATCAACAAGCACTTTAGTAAATTCACCTCCAGTTACTTTTTTTTCTCTCTTTCAGAAACCCAAAAAATTATGAATCAACTTTAGGCAGTAGAGTGTTTTCCATATAAACTGCATCCATGACCATTTTATAGAATTAATAACAATCCAATGACCAATCCACAGCCCCGCACAAATTGCAGAAAACCGTAGAAAGACACACGGCCATATCATGCCATTGATTTTTAAAATTAACTCCCAATTGGAGTCAATAATGAAATATGCTTAAAAAAATCAATGACATGCCTACTACGTGGTGATTAAATCTGTAAAATGAAGAAAATCCATTAAAACTTTGATACTTAAACACTCCCAAGTCACTAACATCCCTGTTTCGGAAATTCATCTTGACTGCATGTCAAGGCAATATATTTGACTCAACTGCAACAGTAGGAATTAATACTACAACTCTCAAAAAAATCCCAAAAAGCAATTTTTTCCAAAAGCTGCAACGTAGAAAGGCAATGTATAAGTAGCCTCAAGGCCACTATTTGTACTTAAAAACAAAACTCTTGTTGCAATGTTGAAATGCAAGGGCAGATGATGTCTGCAATGATTTCTCAGGGTGAAACTGTTGACTGAGTGATATTAGTTGCAGTTCTCTATCTAATCATCCATTTTTTATTTCATCATAACAAAAATTCACAGCAATCTTCAGCGCTCCCCTAGGAGGTTGTTAGTACAAATTGTGGATGTTATACCGAAAAGGCACACAAAAATCTTGTCATTGCCACTGACAATAAAACCAGGTCCTGGCTACACCACCTGCAGGAAAGCAGTGAGAAACACTGACTATTATCCAAAATTAGGGATGGACTGATTAGCTTTCATGGATGTCCCCATGCTTAAAAAGAGAAACAATCTTTAGTTTCAGGTTCTGCAGTTGGCAGGGATGAAAGCGAGATAAGCTAGACTACTAGTTTGGTCCAGATGGCAATCTCTGTTCCTATGGTTTTCGCAACTTCACTGAAAATAACGCTGTGTTGTTTCCTTGTTAATAAAAATGCAGGTAAAAAAAATGGCAAAATAGTGATTTACTGTACACAAGTGTACAGCAACCATTAATTACCGTTATCTCTGGTTGTTCCAGGTGCAGTCAGTAGCAAAAAGAGCCGTTTTCAATTATCCAGGGATTCCTCCTTGAAAGTTAAATACCACCACCCAAGTCCCCACCCAGAAATGCGGGAAAAGTTGATAACTTCCCTCGAGCAATCTTTATAGGTAATACTACTTTACTGAATTGCAGGGTTGCTTTACTGGATTGCAGGGTTTAAAATACAGAGAATTCTGCTGGTAGGTGGGAAAGGAAGAAACATCAGGAAGAAGCTGGAAAATTAGTAAGTAATAAATCAGCATAAGTCTTTCAAGTAAGATTCCAATCCCCAAGGGCCCCTGGCAATTGTCTTAGCTTCAGCTCTCCTGCCACCATTTCGGGTGGCTAATGAAGCAAAACTTGTCAGTGTTAGCTGCTTTTCACCACTCTTTCCATGCCCAGGCGCATTTACAGGTTGGCAGAAGCCGAGACTGTTGGAAGAGCCCAGAATTTCAGCAGGCAACTCCAGCCCTAAGGAACATGCAGCTTGGGCAGCTCCTTTACCACCTCACCTAGGGCGGCAGCTATGGGATTAAGCGGTCCATACCTGAACAGTTTAGATGCACATCTATTTGTAGCCCTAGTCCTGTACTTCAGCAAATACTTCAGTATTTTACTGTACTTTACCCTAAGCTCAAAGCTACCTAGCCGCTTTGCCCTCCCCTGCCAGGGCTGAAAACACAGCAGTTTCTGGAAAAAAATGCAACAGGAGAGAGCACTGACGGTGGGAGCCTTTGCCACCATGGAAACCATCTCAAAAAAAAAAAAAAAAAAGTATGTGCCCTTTTAGTCAGTCATTTTCTTGCCATCCTTCTGGCTTGCAATGGTTATAGTCATGGACATTCAACCTTGGCTGTCTCTGACCTTCACCTACGCACACTACGTACTCTCTAGGGTTTGATACCTCCAGCTGATCTTGTGTCCGCTCGAGCAAGAACACCAAAAACTGATTCTTCACTTACAAAGCCAACGGACACATTGGATCCTTTCCAGGTCATACCCAATTGAAGACAGACAGAAAATTAAGGCCTGGGTTAATCTGCATTCAAACACAACAGATTTGTGTATTGCCATAGACATCACATTCTTAACCGACAGACATCAGAGCCCAATCACTGAAAATATCGCCACCATAGAGCACAATTTGACTTGGCTGCAATGGTTTCTTTGCATGTCACTTAAAAAAAAAAAAGGAGCCTGTAATTTACAGAGTATTTCTATGTCTTCACAGTTATCCGCTGGCTGATCTTTTTTTCACAGCTTTAAAGTCATAGAACAGGATAGTTTTTCCTCAAGTTTACCACGATGCAATGTGGCAGGAAATGAAAGTTTACCTCTTTAATTGATTTTATTCCAGCGCTATTACATGTATGCATCATAACCATCTAAAAGCACGCATATAAACTGCAACAACAATTCAAATGCTGTTTCAAGAAACACTAGAGAACGTGCTTAAATCCAGGCCCTGTGACTGATAGCATGCATAAAGCTAAGCAGTGTTGAAGTGTTTATGAAAGAGCACCATGTACAGGTACAGAAAAAAGACTCCCATCCTCCTCCTCCAGTCAGCAGACACATCTACTTACCACCGGCGGCCCTGAAAAGAAATGAGTCTTTGCAATGTTCCCCTAAGGTCAACGTAGCAGATAACAGAAGGCGTATTTTGAACGGCATGCTTTACAGTGAGCTATTAAAGCCCCTGTTCAGCATTCACTTCTCCTAACTTAAACTATTTGTGAGGCCTCTAATGTTTTAAGTATATATATTCAAAACTCAGTTAACATCAAACTTTGGGGATGGTACTGATACTGTGCTCTTCACTTTGACCACTCTAAAAGCATGGGACAAATTAATAGTTCAATTATACAAATACTGAGCAGAGCTTTGGTATGCAAGGTATTTTAACGCTGATCTTTGTAAGACAGATTTATATTTGGGATGCATCAGCTGACTTAGAAAACATCCAGAGTTAGGCAGTTTTGTTGGCATTAACCAAAAGATTGGGTAAATTATGGAACCAATAAAATTGCCAAGATTTGTACTTTTCAAAACTAGTTGCTGCATTCCTGATTTATTAGCTAGAACTTCAAAGGTTTGTCATAAAGATAAATAAAAGAGCATGGATGGGAGCATAAATACATGGACTTGACAGCTCTAAAATACACTGTTTACAGTGAACCAGGAGAGAGCAGCATTTCAGGTCATATTTTATATCTAGCAGAGCGAAACATCAGAACTGATATAACTGATAACTGCTGTAAAGAGTGCAAAACCATTTTCCCAAAGATGGAAAACCTTTAGATATAGCTGACCAGTGTCCAGCTTTAAAAACTAAAAGCAGCCGAAGTGTTAGAAACAGACTCGTGTTCGCCTGTGATCCCAGACCCTTCCCCAACAAAAATTGATAGCCCTTTGGGAAGGGCCAGAAAGCAAGATATCTTTCTCGCATACGATAAACAGAATGTAAAAACGGAAAAAGCAGCACAGTTAATTGATTATGAAGATTCATGCATCAGAAAAAAAATGCGCCTTGTCCACCACCTCGATAAATTCAGGACAAAAAAAGATTATGATACTTTATCCTTCAAAACTCTGTATTTGATTCATACGCTGTCCTAGATAGTACTTACAGAGCCATGGGAGCAGCTAACGGACATATGAAACAAGAGAAGCAGTTCAACCAATTTTACTCCACGAAGAAAAGAATCAAAGCAGACAGTGGCTCACAAATGACATCCTGGTATTCTGGTAAGGTCAATGCCAATTCTGCCATTCAATTTGCTGAGGTCAGGCTTTCACAATGTGCCGTCATATTGTTTTTTGGTCACACACGCCAAATACTTTTTCACTTTGAGGACCAAGCTGTCATTTTTCACTTTGTTACCCTGCCCTTTAACTGTCACTAAAATGACACTGACGTATATCCCAGGAAACAGAAGGACAATTTTTTTAAATTATTATGTGCCAGGAATTCGCTCCCTTTTAAATATTCCAGTTGCTGAGTTGCTATTGCCTTGTACCTTATTAAGGCTAACATTTACAGTGTTGGCGTGTACACAGTACACTCATTAACTGGTTTTGCAGTTACCAAGTCTGAAGTTAGTATTTAATTGCCTGGAAACACTGTTTTTTTAATTCAAGTTCTTCTCTGTTCATACTAGTCCTCTTAAAAATGAGTATGTTCGGTATCTATATCCAGTTTCACAAACATAAGGGGCTGGGTTGGTTTTGATTGTTTTTTTTTTTTTTTTTTAATAACTGTAAGCAATTAGCTGGGAATATATAAACCAATACTGAGTTTTCAAATTACTAATTAAAAGTGAAACTTTCCCAATCTTAAAAAAAAGCATCTCAAGAAACACATCTGTGATTTAACAGAAAAACTATGGCTAAACATAGTTAAGCCTTGGCATACCACAGTCGATTTCTGGACTGAAATAAAAAATAATAATCCTGAAATAATGAAAATCATTAGCTGAAAAAAATACATATCAATACATCTAGTGGAGGTTTACCCTTTAAGGGATCAGGGACAATCTTGTCTTGGGAGATGAGAGCACCACAAGGCTCTTGTGGGCAGCCCAGCCAGGGTCGGGTGGGTGAAGGCAGCAGATGAGTCGGTGGCTGCAGGGCATGTTCTTCTGCAGCAGCTGCACAGAGCTTCCGATTTGCATCTGCACAAACCAAGACTTTCTCCAACTCTTTAAGAACAATCCCCAGTTAGCCATTCCCTGCCAGGTGTGAGACACCATTAATGAAGATTTTAATAAGGCAGCAAAGGTCAGTTCCCAGAATTCATGCTCTAGGGGACCCAACCTTTAAACTCCTTGGTGCCACACTAGATATTTTATTTGAGAGAAGTGCTCCCTACTTGCTTTTATGCATCAGCAAAGTCTCCTATACCTTTCACAGAAGGATGAACAGCTGTCAACTTGGCGGTGTTTCTTTCAAACAACATTTTCATTCTCTCAAAAGTCTTTTTGTGCACCTAGTGTTCAAATCGGTACTTGTCCTTTTTTCATAATCTAAAAACATGCCCTCAATACTTAACGCATGGAGAATTTTTACACCTGTTACTGCCCTACACCAGCCAAAAATCTGGTACGGTGGGTTACTCTCACCAGCGGCCACAGAGCTCCTGTGCATGGCATGGACCTCCAGCACCACACGGCACAGCAAAGAGAGGCCCCTGCCATGCAGAAAAACACGCTCCCAAGCCCTGGTCCCGGGAGGGCCAGTTTCTTTCAGCTCCTCCAGTCAGAGCCATGGAATTAGGGAGCACCCACCGGAATTGGGAACGTTTCTCGGGAAATTCAGTCCCTCCCCATACTGCAGGCACTGAGGACTCACCGAAGAGTGACACTCCCTCAGGCTCCCCTCCTAATTTCCCCCTTATATCAAGGTACATTTTGGCCTCTAGAAAGGAAAACCGACTTCCTGGCTCCGGCGTATGTTCTAACAGTTCATTTCAACATGAGTTTTGACAATTCACAAGGAGATGTGGAATCTGCTTCTGCACACTTCTTATATTCTCCGTATTTTCATTTAATGGGGACTTTTTTTTAGAAAAAGAAAGCTTTCAATGGCTCTTTTATTTGGAATAACAGTGGAAATGGCATGTTATCATTCTGGCTAACATTTGGAATGAACAATGGTGCATTTACGTGGCCAGAGCCCCACCGTAGTCCAGTGATCCAATGTTTTCAAACTTCAGAGTCCATAAATATGGGCGGATGTTCTCAAAGGCTGCTAGCGTAGCCAGGCTGAGCTCACGATGCAAACAAAGCAAGCAAAAAAGCCAATGCTCAAAAAGAAGTTTTATGTAACTGTTCAGAGACTAAAAACTATATAAAAACCCCTGAACTCCTTTTAGACTAACGCCTCAAATAGAAAAGTTTAACCGATGACAAATTCAGTGAAAACTAAAGCAAACTCTTCTAGCTGTTTTAGGCTTGCTTTTTTCCTTCTTTTCCTAGATACTTTTAAAATGTCACTGCTCAGAAAAGCCAAATTAATGGCCCCAGATCCCAAAATCCTCTTCCCAAACTTTCTAACAATGCCACTACATTTCAGAGCAAAAACGGTTATCAGATTTTTCTACCCATTTCACCACTGAGCTCTGTCAAACCTGTGCAAAAGGAAAACACAGAAGAGCTGAAAAAAGCATGTGCCCCCTTCTCCAACAGACTGTTCAATTCATAAAACTGGCCATCCAACGATATCACAATTTTCTCTTATTACCTGCCTGAACTCAAAATTAAAGTGGTCGAGTCTAAAGCGTCTAAACTTTTAGTATTTCCATTGCATGTCTAAGACTAAACATACCACCTAAAACAAAAGTTTACTATTCAAAGCTGAATTTAATCTTTGGCTGTGATTAATAAAACAAAAAAATATTTTCTGAACGACCTGATATAGTGAGTGTAACAATCCCAACTGAAGTTTTAATTAAAAAATTTGAAATGTCTCTTTGTAAGATTTTTTTCATATAACAGTGCAAACTTCAATGACCAGTTCTTTACTACAATAAAATTAATGCTCTCCAGAAACAAAACTATTTTGCTTAACTTCTGACAGCGTTCTCACCAGCCTGAGGTGTTCTGTGACACAGAAACAGCGCATTGCTCCCACCTGAACGCTGTACTGAGGACCACAGGTATTTCAGAAAGAGCAGAAAAGGAACCAAACTAAACAAGACGACATACTCCAATTCGAAAACTTGTAATTTCGTGTTCGATTGAACAAAAGGATAGAAGTAGGTAGCGAGAGGAAATCCAGTATTGGGAAACCAGAATAAGCAATACCAAATTTGCAGTCACATCTAAACTTCTAATAGACTTCTAATACTTGACCTCTTGATATATAGCCCTATATTCTATAGCTTATAATTGACACAATTCCACTCGAAAAGACAGAAACAGAAGAAATAGAAGAAAAAAATTCTCGTAATTGCATAGAAGCAGCATATAGTTTTCTGCTGTAGCTTTGTGCTCAGGTAATGAAGCGGGATGACACCACGATGATTTTCTGCCTGTCACTATTGCTGAGCAACACGTTGTCTCCTAATGGCTAATGTGCCTGTGTCCTTAAAGAAAGGGAATATACTGACACTCATTGCAGAAATATATTTTTTCTTGAAATTGAGCCATTTTGCTGTCTCTCAACCTCACAAGGTATATCATTAGTTATTTTCAAAGCCACAGGATTTAGGGATTTAGGTAACTTGGAGAAACTTGAATTCTAGATGATGCATATTTCTAGGGAATTGCACGCCGCGCTGTTCTCTCGGTAAGCAATACCCATAAAAGTTCTATTTCATGACATCTCAAACACATTCCCTCTAGCAGGTTGGAAGATTGAAATCTTCCTAAATATCCATTTCTCAGCAAAATATTATATCCTGCCTCAAAGTTAAATGTAGTAAAAATATGAGATGAAGAAGTTGCAATCACTTATGAATGCATTGTCAGTTACATACGCCAAAGACACTTTGACTTCAGATCAGCTAAATCCACCTGACAATGCAGTAAGGTTTTCTTGTTGCTTCCTCAGATGGCAATCCTACTGCAGTCTCTAACAATGCTACACAATCAAGTTGCCTATGCAAATTAGCACATCCTAATTGTCAGCAGCTGAGCTTAAACTTCTAATGAGCCAATCCAATTGTCTATGTAAATGTCTTCTGGGATTGATTACTGGAGCTAATAGCATTTGGAGTTTGGGTGGCTTGTTTGCCTCCCCCCACCCACAGAGTTTTAAGATGGCCGTGAAGTAAGCAACATCATCTCAATTTGGCTACAAGCTATTTGGTCGTGAACCTTGATTTTAGAAATATTTTATTTCAACAGTTCTGAATTCTGATTTAAGTGCATATAAAATAGGACAGCCATCCAGTAGCACTTTACAATTACATTTGTAAAATATACTAATGCCCTTCTCAAGAATCACTCATTCTTACAACAACAAATTGACTATCTGTCTTTGCTCATGATCTATCTCATTTTTTCTGAAACAGATTAAAGAAAGCAGCAGAACTTCTGTCCTCTATTTACATAGCCCACAGTCTAGCCTGGCCTAGAGCACACAGCTTCTGCACCCAATGGCACTGCAGTGAATAATGCGATTCCTACCTTTTGGGGCAACTTCGGCCTCTTAACCTGTATTGACCAGGTCCTATCAATACCTAGCTCAGAGTGGGGTCAGCCTTCGGCACAAATTGACAACTGCTTCTTCAGAGTGCCCTAAAATAGGACCTTTTTTATGTAAAAAAGGTTTTTAGACATATATTTTTATATATGCTTTTTTTATATATATATAAAAATAAGACTGATATAAACAGTGCAGAATTTTGAACTTTGACTTTACCCATTTTGGCATAATCCTGCAGTGATGTTTTTGCAAACCCACAACTCCAACATAAGAGCAGTTACACTGGAGCAAGACGAAGGTCTACCTGGGATTCAATTAACTGCCGTTATCACCAGCCAATAATGGATCCTCACATAAGAGAGAATGAACCGGGCATGCAAATACTGGTACCTCCCCCGAACGCCATTCCATTATCAGGGAGAAAGCGTTTCCAAAGGCCAACAACTCTCAATGTAAGACCACTCTACACTGAGACATTGAGACGTCGTGACTTGGCAGCAGCAGCAGCTGAATGTGCCGACAGTCAAAGGGGCGATGACTCACCTGTGGAAATATTGCTCATCTGTAATCACATCTTGTGGCCACCAAACCTTGACCGGTTCTTTCTAGGATACACTGCATGCCGTAATCTGCACTCGAATCTTTCCACTAAGTAGCATTTCACTGCCTCCCCGGGACCCAAAATGAACCTGTTCCCATGCACCTCTCCACAAGTGGGAAGGATTCTGCAATCTGCTGGGCAGCATTGCATCAATCCAAATAATGTCATCTACACAGCACTTGTAAGCTGAACAGTGAAATGAGTCATTCATTCTTTCAGGAAAGAACTTCACAGTCTGTAAGTAAAAAGCTCTGTTTGTTACGAACATTTGCTTTCTGATGCTAAGAATTTGGAATCACAGAAAATTCAGATTGACTGGTCCCTGGAAGAGAAAAATGTCTAATGTAACACCGGTAAATGGACCGTGGGTATGGGTAGAAACATCTGTTACTTGAGCAACTTGGGCTTTATTTTTCTTTCGACATGGTAACATGAAGCACCAAAGAGAAACGACATCTGGCACAGAATATTTCATTGTCAGCTAGACCTTTTGTGACTTGTAAATGCACTTAAACTGGGGATGCAGAAAACAAAACTAACAAATATTTTCTGGAGCAAAAGCATTGAGTGGAAAACAGATTGAGAGAGAGATATTTTTTCTTTTCCTCCCTTTAAAAAGAAGAATGTCCTTCTCCTTTCATACTCCAAATGCAAACATAAAAACTTTCTGGAAATCAAAACATTCCTGATGAATTTGTTTGTTTAAGTAGAGTAGGCAAACGTCAAGTGACAGCTGGCACCTGAAATTTTGTAGGAAATACCAATACTATCACTCTTCTGTATTGTTACTGACCAGATGGTTATTTATGGGCCTTTTGACCTCAATTTCTTTCAAACTGGGAGTAGTAGAGTTGAACAGAATATAAGATAAGGGTAATTATTTTTAAAGAACTGCAATGTAAAACCAGAGCATTATTTTATTCCAGACTGACATCAACTTCAATACAAACCAAAGGCAAATTGTCTGGCAGGAAATGAGACCATTCCAGCTGCTGATTCCAACTTTTACTTCACATTTTTTATTTCCCTAGGTAGAATATATCAACTATAGAAATCATCACCAAATTTTGCTAGAAATTACCCCAGAGAGTACTCAGTCTATATAGAGAAGTAAAAGATTTATCTTGATATCATTTTGAAACCACATGGAAGCGATATCTTCTAAATGCAACTTCTGTTAAAGGTGGGTTTTAAATCACATCCATGCAGTAGATATTTAAATAACAGAGTGTGAGTAACTATGTTTTCTCTTTAAACAAAGGCAGCATGGAGGTTATAATCTTTCTAAAATCACCTTTTCAGACCCATTCAAAGCCTGGTGCATTTAAAAAAAGAATTAGTTCAAAACGGATCGCAACAGAGCTAGATAATAAAGCCTGCCTGGATAGCTTATCTTTTTAAGCAAGAGAGGAAAAAAAACTGGTCCTGAACACACATTGCCACTACAATTACAAATATGAAGACCTACACAGCTACAGCTCCACTAAAGCCACGCATATTTTTACTAAAAGTAAATGTAGTTTATGATATTGCACCTTTTCTTTTGAAGAATTCCAGACTTCCCCATATCCCCTACAGCCTTATCCCAGAGTCTCTTCAGTTTTGTCTGCAATGGTATTTTATTATTTGTTCTGTAAATCCAGAACAGAAGACCTGTTAGCTTCCATCTCCCTGCAGACATTACTTTGGATGATCATATTCTTAAAAAGTTGATATTCGTTTATTCTGAGACATGCCCATTTTAAAGGCGGCCAATACTGTAATTTCTGGTTCATTCAGAGAGAGGAGGGCCTGAAACTGTTTTAACGGTCTCTTATTCTAAAATTTAATTGTAAGAATTTAGTAGTAAACCCTTTAAAGATATATAGAAACAAAAGCTTGATGGATGAAGGTACCGGTAATGTGCTATTTGGGCTCTGCAGAAGGCAGGGATGCAGTACACCTTCCCAACGTACTTTTATAGGTCACACACATTTATGTTTTCTGTTTGAAAGTGACGGCGTACAACAGCATCCAAAGAGCATGTATAATTGGTATGGCACTACTCTCCTCCAACCTGCCTCATGAGCAGAGATAGACAGATGTGGGAAAAGTTACCCAGTATTTCGCTTGCAGAAGTAACAGCAAAACAGCTAAGGAAAGGATAACACCAGATGGGCGACGCGTTGCCCATGTCTACAGAGCAATTTGTTGTGAGAACTGGTGCACTGTAGCTGGAATGGCAATTACAACAAACACACATCCACTGAAACAGTCTGGGCCTGTTATTCTGCTTTATTGTGGCTCCATTCCCTGTGTTGTTAGTGCGAAAAAAAGTACGCCATCTGACGTGCCATAAAAAAGAGGAGGACACAATACGAGGAAATAATGCACTGTGCGCCTTATAAATAGGTGCCCCTCAAGATTTTGTCAGTATTGAAAAACCCTACTGAAAGCAAACATAAAATAAAATAAGTGGAGGACGTGGAATCACAGAGAAGCAGGGATAAAACAAGGGAAACTTGTTTGTATGACAAGTAATGAAACCAACCTCCAGAGACAGAAAGGATAGCCGTGAAAGAAACACAGCAACAAAAAAAATGTACAATATAAGACCACAAATTCTTGCTCCCCCATAAAACTGCCATAGCTAACTTTATCATGTTTACATGGGATGTTGGCTTGAGTTTAAAGGAAACACTCACTATACTATATATAGTTGGCAAGAAAAAAGGTTCTCTCCAAAGCTTCTGGGAGCATATGTTTTTCTGAATATATGGAATAAAAGTAGTGATTTGTGCCATTACAATATATATTATTCTAAAATGTGTCTGCATGGCTCAATCAGATTTCTTCATTTAAAAATATAATGCAATGTAGTTTTATTCAACTTTTTAGAAGTGAAATACAACCCATGAATAACCTCTTTCAAATCTCTGCCATGAGAGCAAGTTCTCTAAATGTTATTCTGAAGCACCAGATAATGACTCCCAGCATCTAAACCCCAAACCACTTGTGAAAATTCAGCCTTTCAAAGTGCTCTAACTCTATTACTTCCAGCTGCTTGCATCTGCCCAAATGTACTGAATCTCACACACAAAGCCAGTAAATCAAAGGAGGAAAGTGGAGGAAAACGAGAGTAACAGAACTCCAAAAGACGTGTACTGAAAAATAATTTGCTGCTATTAGGGTCTACCGAATTCTACATATTTTCAAAAACACCACCAGCACTGAAGTTCCTAGACAGCTCTTTCCACAAAAGAAGCGATTTCGATCTTAAACGTGCCTTATATTTCAAAGTAATTTTTCCTCTAAAACCTGCCCATTACCGCAGTCAAGAATGATTCTCAGAGAAATCTCACAGAAAACATATATCCTAGTGCATGACGTTTTAATTATCTGCATATATATAGCAAGTAGCATAAGACAGCTGAAACTGTCTTTCTTTTACACTACAAAGACAATACATTTTATAGAGGAAGCTTAAATACATATATAGCCGGTTCAAGTAACCTGCACATTCCTCATCAGATTCAAAGGGGTCAGTAAAAATTAACGTCAGACTTCAGTAACTTTGAAGACAAACAGCTTAACAAATGGATACAATTTCTGATGCTTTATGATTTTAAGTATCAGACAACAGACTGGCAAATGTTCTGGATTCTGTTAAAACACTTAACAAAGCCTTTTTGAAATGTTAGAACACTTTTGATTTAATTTTTTTATAATACTTTTCTAGCCTTCCTGCTTATTTGGAATGCGAGAAATTGTGATTGCAGTATACTTCTTCACTCCCTTTGGTTAAGTTTATTTTTCACAAATACCTCACTGAGATAAAGCTCACATGCAAATGCACGCACTAATGAAGTCACCAGAACTGGACTCTTTACCCTTTACCCCTAAAACATTTGTCCTTCCACCACCAGAGCTAAAGGACACTTGTTCCATTTGGTAATAATAGCAGCACTCTCATCCTTCCCTTTTTGCCTGGCCACTGGAGAACAACTTCCTTCACACACATGTAAAAGATGGACATTTGACATGCCTCTCCCTGCCATAAAATAGTACCGTCCCTTTTGTACCTCTTTTCAGTTTTTCAACGGAACTTCATCTTCAACTTCACTCGAAGGAAAACCTCAAATACAGCAAACTGCAAGGCTGGAAACATCTTTTTAAGATAAGAATCTTCACAGGTCTAATTTTAAAGATCTTAATTGTACCTTTTATTAGCCCAAATCAATTAGTCATTTTAATTATATAATTGTCTTCAGGTGGGAGGCATATATGCCCATTATCTAAATAAATCATATAGATGGCCTAGTCTCCCTTTATTTTTAATTTCCCTATATTTTGCCAAATCTGGCAAAACGCTTTGAAGTACAGCTAAACACAGGAAATAAAACCACAGTTTCACTGAAACCAAAGAATTTGCTATAAATTTGACAGGAATAAGATTCCAGTTCAAGGGCAGGCCTTGAACTGAGAACGAATTAAAACCGTAGAGAGATTTAAGATTAAACCAAGTTGAGAACAGAATACCCCTAAGATGACCAACCTGCTTTGAAAATATACCAGCAGACTTTGCGAGACCTCACTGCTAGCTCCTGTGCCTCTATATACCATGTGTATACATGAGCGGTCATTCTTTCAGATGCTCATGCCAGTTCGAAATGGGATCATTTCACACAAAAGGTGGTTGGTGAGGAGCTCAGACCTGACATATTCCTTACCTCACCCTTAACTGTTTTGCATATTTTCCCAAATTAACTACTAACATCTCTACCCAGGTAGGGATGCTCTATACAATCTATTATCTTGGAATCTAAACAGTAGGTAATGACAAAAACACGGAGTTTTAGGACACACAATTATTAAACATTTGTGCTGCTTCTTTCCTCATTAAAATTGAACATATCAACGGAGTTGTGGTTACAGAATCCATTTCAACCTGAAGTAAGATCGTAATCTATGAGAATCTAACTCAATGAAATAATTGACCTCAGTGAATCAAGTGTCAGAAACGTGGGTTGCTGTCCAAGCTGCTTGCGCATACCAGCCACAGGCCCTACGGCAAATGAGCCATCCTTCCCTTTGCTTCTGAATGGTCCTTCCACATCTTTTCCATAAGAGAACCATTTTAAAAACCTGTGCACTTGAAGAAAGCAAAATACAGACATGACTTAAAGCATTTGCCCTTTTTTCCCCTCTTGTTAATATTTTAGGTTGTTTTTCACATGAAGTAATTACTGTTTCCGTAGTTAAAAAAAAAAATCCCTGCCATCCCTATCCCAAGCATTACGTGTTTTGTTTTACAGCTTTGAAATGTGGTAGAAAGTAGGGCTTCATTATCTTACTAGTCCCATTAATAAGGGCTAGTAGCTACAGTAATTAGGAGACTAAAATTCTGAGGAAGAAAAAATTATCAACTTCACCCTGCTACACCAGTGAAATACAAAGAGGTAAGCTCTTACGCTTTCCTACCAATAGCTCTGTCAAAGAAATCTGTACGTGTTTGAGCCTTAGAAGGAACTTTGAGTGAATAAAGAAGGTATGTCACAACCTTTCCCAAATCCACACTACGTGCAGAGCCACCCATTCAAACTCACCCCCGGGGCTTCGGCAGACTCTCGGCAGAGCACAGCTAAGCCCCACCAGCGAGGCTGATGATTTGTATCAAACACGGTCAAAATTTCAGTGACTCACACTGATTGAACTGGAGAATGAGCCAAATCCTCAGCACAGTTGAGCTGATGGGGTCTGGGATGTGACCCGTTTCTTTGACAGCTTGATCCTGGTGTTGAATTGGCATGACTGCTCCCACGTGCCTCCTACCCAGGCAGGACGAAGAGCAGATATCACCCAGCCAGTATGCTCAGTGTACGTGCTGCTAGTGAAAAGACTCCTTGGCAGCCACGTTAGGTATGCTAACCACTAATTGTGCTTTATTACAGATGCTTACCAATAAATATTCATGTGATAAAGAGCAAGTACTTAGAGAAGTGGAGGAGAATAGCATCTTTAGAAGCCAGCCCAAATGGTATCCACTACAAATTGCTCAACATTGAACAAAAGACACACTAAAGTAACAGTAACATATCCCAAAAACTATCAGACCAGTGGGTTAAATTTGAAATTTTATGGTGGGATTTGTAATAGAAAAATAAATGAAGTATCTCGCGTAGTAAACTAGACAGTAAAGCTTAGGTAAACTAGACTAGGAGGTGAAAAGAAAGTTCCAAAGACACAGATGAATGATGTAGGCAATATGAGAGATGAAGATTTTAACTAGAAACTCTGACAAAGAGTAATGCTGATGCAAAAATTGACTTTCATAGTCATTCCATAGAAATGGATGTGGTCCACAGTGTTCAACACTGTGCTAAAAGAGGGAAGGATAAATATTTGCAGGGATCACTGATTGACAGAAGACGGAGAAATCATTTTTCATGCTCATACAAGTATTCAGTAGGGTGGTTTCTGGAAACGTGAAATGGGTGAGGGATGCAGTGTGTGCTAAAATGGTTGAAAAAGCAAGGCCTGCTTCAGGACTTGGCTAAGAAAGCATGTGTTAGAATAAGAATGGGTGAAAACAAAGAAAGGGTTTCCTCAAAGATATACTAGTTTAAACTTTTTACCTAATATCGAACTCAAATCATTACTGTTGTGTGCAGCAAACATCAACTTAATTAAATCAGCACTCAGTGGGTTTTGAAAAAAGTTGACATACTTAAGATTAAATATTTTTTTCTCTTCTCGGGCTCTCTGACCCTCGTATTACTTGTAGTGTTGTTACTTAGTAGATAGGTCATCCTTTTCTTCTCCACTCACTTTTTTTTTTTTAATATGCCAAGTGAGATACAGAAAAGGTGCACTTCATCTTGTCAGGTTGTGTCTTACCCTATTCAAAAAATAGAGAAGTCCCATCTAAAAGAAAAAACAGATGGCATCAAGTGAAGCCTAAAATGTCAGCATGAAACATGAAGGCAACTTCTTTTTCACACAACTTCGACCATAAGATATCAACATTTCCAAAGCTTGCCATTTCAAATAGAAAAGGAAGGATTAGAGCCACAAGATAGCCAACTGAATTCATTCACTTGCAATCTGCTTCCATGCTCAGGATCTCAGGCTTTAAGAGTCTACGTGGGCAACATAAACAAGCTCCTACAGGCACAAGCCCACATTGCACTGCAGAGTGTGGTAAGAAAATGTTCTTCAGTTAGCTTCAAATGTAAGGCAGATAAATATTTACAAGATTAGCTCAGGACAGTTAACACAACACTTCTGGGAATTTTGTAAATTTAAAGTTACAGTTGTGACTCTGGACAAACAACTCCTCAAGTGGAGGCAAATTAAGAGAGTCTTTTCACTCTGTATTAGCAAATTCCATGGTGTGCTCACGGCACGCTTACTTGAAGTTTCAGAGTCACTCTAAGAGTTAAACTACTGCTTTATTCAGACTTACTTACAGCCTCTTTCAAAATACTAAATCCTTTTCAACCATATACATATGCAGCCAAACATCTAATTATATTTTGCCATACAAAGTAGTATGAAATAAACATTCACTTTAAATATCATTATCTTAATTATGGTAATGGCTTCAGAAGAAACCCACAGAATTATGGCTGATGATATTAGTCTGCTCAGTCTTAGAAAATAATACACACCCAACAGCTACGTAGATCTAATAATAACAAGAAACAGCAGAGCAGAAGGGTAACTGTAGCTGAAGCCATCCTGACGATTTAGTGAATACTGCTAAAATCAGTGGAAAGATGCATAAAGATGCCCTGTTTTCAAAGGAACAGAGTTCAGCCTAGCTTTTTAAGTTTAGTCAAGAGAAGAGTAGTTCTCATTTTTATCCTGATAACACACACGTCGGCTTCCTAGCTAGTAACACGCTCCCTGCCTGATTGGGATAGCTCATTACTGAATGACATAAACTCGCATGGACTGGAAATCCAGAAATACTTTACAAGAGTTTTCTACCAATAGTCTGCACTCCACCATGAAAGATGATGGAGAAGGAAACAAAAACAGGAGAACGAGGAGATGGAAAAATTTGGCGTACGGATAAACACAATGTTTTCCTCTATGACTAGAGGAAAAATAGGGGGGAAAGAGAATTAGGAATGCCTTTACTCTGTGTAGATGATGTTGCTTTGCCCCTAATCTAGTGCCATCATACCATGCCCCTAGCAAATGTCACCATAAAGCATAAACACCATGAATGATGCAACCATGTCTCATTTATTTCAGTCTCCAGTTTAAGACTTGATTTCTTTTCTTGGAATAACTACAACAGAATTGGCTGCGGTAGGTCTTAACAAATAAATATAGTTTCGGTTCACTTTAAATTCATGATGGTTTCTTTGCTCTAGCGATACAGGAACAGGACCACTGTCTGTGGTCTCTAGCAATACAGGAACAGGGCCGCTACTGAGGGACATGCATTGGACATGCCCAGCCCGGTTGTCCCACACTTACTGAGTAAATCTGATGTTCTCAGGATGCCTCAGAGGAACTGTACTGTTCATGCAAAACTCTCTCAAATGTGTGCTGTTATCGGGAATTAATGAAAAGATGCAGATGGGACTCTTGCTAGTAAAAGGGAAAGGCCCCTGATCATACTGTACAAATGGATGGCACTGTTGTCACATTTCAGAGAGAGAGATCAGCAGTTTTCATGCCATATGGTTTTCTGAATCTGAGAGAATCACCACCACTCTGTGAACACCTTGATTTTGGTGTCACCTGCAACTGACAAATGCCTGCTCATTACAAAAAGGCACAATAGCTGCTAACTAATCATAAAAAACTTTTTTTGGTTTGTTTACTTAATGATGAATATCCACCAAGAACACACTCTTCCTTCTCTTTCTTCCAAGGACTTACACTGAATTGCAGAAAGTAGACTAGACTGCCTCACATAGATAATGATGAGATTTTATGCTTCCAGCAGCAAATCTCAGCTTGTTGTTCTCAGAATGAAGAACAGCTGGTTATCTACGAGATGTATTTTCTGGATTGCCAGGGATGCTATGTATTGTATATTGCTATATTGCAAAGCATAAGGAGATATGGAGTCTTCTCACCAGCTGGGAACATCCCCCTAGTGTCACGTAAAAATAGGTTACACAAAGGGGATGCTAATGGTGAAGACTGTGATAATAATGCACGGGCAGAAACCCCTTCAGTTATCAACAGCCTGTCTGGCCCTGACAACAATAGCTGCTGCAGTACTTCAGAGGTCACTGGCATGGGCAAGGCTCACTTAAGAAATATTGTGTGAACATGAAAAAAATAGTCCTGAATTTTACAGCCTCATTATAAGATAAGAGACAACAGATGGATACAGAGAGATGTCAACTATTTTGCGAGTATTATGCCAAAGGATATTTTAAGGAAGGACCTTCAGGAGTTTAACAAATTTTAACAAATGTTTTCAGGGAGAACAAGGCCAATAATTTGCAGGATGCATAAAAGGTCTTATCTCAGAATATAAGACAGAGGCTGGCCCACCTGAGGAGCTGACTTCTCAGTGTGGAATCATAAGGAAAAAAGGCCACAGAAGTGGCACAACATCCATCTGTTGCGCTAGAAAAAGGTAAAGCAAAAAAAAAGGAGTAAGATGGCCAAGGCAAGAGTTAAGGATATGACCTTTACAGCAGCATCCCAAACAGATAAGAAGAGGCCACAATTGAATTTGGGAGAGCCAGAGAAAAAATAAAGATAGCTGGAAACAAAATGTGAGATGATATTCAGACCAGAGTTTCAGTTCTGTGGCTAACTACCAAAAAAAAAAAAAGTTTATCTTAAAAATCTTCCAGCCTTAGACACAGCATGGATGCGAGGCTCTAGAGAGAGGTAGCAGTGGCCTCCTCATTACAGGATGAGGGGCAGCAATTTAGGTTGCAGTTATCAGTGAAGGAGACAATTATTTTGGGGAAATGTGACTATTTAGGAGCTGAGGCAAGGATTGAAGAGCAGTAAACCCCATGCTTGGGTAAGAGAGAGCTCACCCTCACTTATGCATGTGCTTTAAAAGGTTTCTGAATAACAGACAAAAACCCCCCACAACAGTTGAAAACCATTGTTCCCTCTCCCTCAAAAAATAATTGGGATGACAGCACTGGTGCAGTTTTCTAACTATACAGAATTGTATTCCTTGATTCTTATGAGAAATGGTTTCCTGAAAGAAACTCCCTTAATGCATTAAGCCTTATGTGCTTCAATCATAAAGATGCACAACGAAAGTGAGGGGAGAGCGATGTATTTCAGGCAATTAGATACAAGATGACATAGCTGTCATTGCTCATTGACTTCCTTTGACAATGTCTACTGCAAATGGCACAGATCCCTATGGAAGTCTTTCAAAAGCTCACACTATTTAATCTGCAGGCATTTTAATTAGAAATAAAAGTGATATTTTCTTCAAACAGTCTGAGAACAGGGTGAACAACAACGATCCAGACAGCCTTAAAGCACTTGAGGATAAAGCTTTCCACAAGTGATATGCCTTGCGCACGCTCACAAGCCGCGTACATGGCTTGGCATTTCAGAAGACTGAACGGCAAAATCAGGAATATGTTTTCGATGGCATGAGAAGTGGGTGGTGCTTGATTTATTCTCAAAGAATCCGAGTATCTTGTTTAGCTCAGAGGCAAAAACTAGAGGTGGGAGGAAAAAAAAACAAACAACACACCACAAAAAAAAAACATCAAAAAAGCCCTGTTCCAGGATGTATCTAGAACATAAAATTCTGTCTCGCATATGTTATGGCATGTTATTGAACAGAAACAAGCTGTGCCCACATGTCGCTTACAGAGATGACCCTACCAGTAATTTTGTGAGAATGCCTCTTCTCCCGCCATCCTGTGGAAGAGCTCCGAAAAATCAGCTTTAGGCGAACGTCTAGCAGGAGCTGAGGATGAAACCAACAGCGAAAAACTCTAACCTCCAGCACTTGATAATCAGCAAGCGAGTTTTCCAGGCTGAGGATGAAACGAGCCCCCATCTTCCTCCCACACTGGTAGCCACGGTTCAGCGTTGCGGTGTTTACGACACAGAGCACATGCCTCGGGCGTTCAGCCACCGTCCTGCCTTTCTGCTCAGTCAACCCTCACGCCTGCAGAAATCAGCTGCCAGTATTTTAAAGGGGGATGTACCGACTGCGTTCAATCTACACGTTTATCCAGGTTTTGCTTTATGCAGGCTACCCCATCCTGCCAACATCCCTGGAGAGCCCAGAGTTGATTGTCTTAAGCGGATTCTCCCAACAACTCGCAGTTTCGACAGCTGCTGGCCATTGCCAGCCCAGGCAGCAAGAAAAGAGAGTGCTACTCTGCCAAACGGAGGCATTAGCCCTTTATCATCCGTTGCCACTTTTCTCCCATTTTGTGACAAATTCCAGACAATCAAAAACATATCAGAGACACAATTTACACAAGTCACTATGTTTATTCCAGCTGTGTGGCTCCTCTAGGAGAGGAAATACCTCAGTTCTGAGCAAGGCATCAAGCAAACACTGACAGTGTTACGGTTATGGAAGTAAACAACATTAATGCCTGAAAACAGGAAGGTATTGTAGCATTGATTTTGCATCAAATTTCCATTTGCAATCAACTGTGTGCTGCAAGATGAACCAAGGGAACCGCGTAGTTTTCATAAATAGGTGATTTTCAATAAAACCGCAAGCTGCTGCTCCTCCTCTGGTTTTCGACTCCAAGATACAACCTCTGACATAGGCTTTTAATAGTTAAGCAATTATATTGTAACTTAAATATTGAGAAAATGGGACATACAGATAAGCCAAAGTCCAAGCAGCTGAGAAGTTTTGTGGTAGGCTAAAAGTTAAATCAAAAAATTACCAAGTTGTTCCTATAACAGACCCAGTTGTAAAATTTTTGCAGACTCCACTTCTAGCCCAGAAGAATATTCATTTTTAACAGAAAAACGCCGCAGAGAAGGATGCAGACTGAACAGAAGAATTACAGGCACAGCAGAACTCTCTGGGATCTGTTTTTGTCTTAAGCCCAGTATAGGTTCTGCGTCTTCAACAATTTTCAGCTCGCCACTCTATGCCGTGTTTCTCAGCAGCACAAGTCTCAAGACTTTTCCTCTGGAGAAATCTTGCACAGATTGCTTGTACCAGTCCAGCCACAGGCTGAGCAATCTGTTCCTGGGTTTTTGTTTTGTTTTGTTTTTCCTTCTTGGCTTTACCGCAATGAGCTCTTTAAAGGTACCACAAGCTGTTTCCTTCTACACCTGAAAACAAAAAATTGTCCCGAAATCTTAAGTTCACCCTTTGAATTCTTACGTTTCCCACCAAGAAGTACATGCTCTAAGTGGATGTTTAGCTGAGCAGGAATACTATAACAGACATAGATTGCTACCAGCAATTTGGGCATTTATAATTTTTCACACACGACCTTGCAAAAGTTACAGTCATATAGGAGTGTAATTTTGATAATAAATTGCGAAGTGAATTTCTAAAAACATCTTAGGAGTTTTAGGTACTTGTACTGGGCGTCTTCATGCAATCCAATGACAAGTATGCTTAGCTCATGTATTTTCTTAGATCTACCAAGAGAAGACTGGTAGCTTCTTGGTACTGCTACGGGATCAACAAAGAGGTTTGCCCTACTGTAGCAGCCCAAACCACCAACCCATTGAATTACACCTGATGCAGCGAACTTCCCATTCATTCCCACAGAAGAGACAAAAATTGCCTCAGAGGCTTCTGGAACAAAAGACTTGAAACTTGATGCATCCCAGGTTTCTAATGGACAATCGACACAACATTGTTGAGAGATGAAAGGGTTTTGACCACCTTTGGTTTGTGTAAGTCTATACTATTTCCCCATTTTACAGATGACAATGAAGCCGTGATTATCTGATTTAGAAACCCCAACAAATCTGGGAGAGCGCCAGAAAGGACCTCAGCCTGCTGGAGTCACAGCCCCACACGCTGACCGTGAAACTTCTCCTGTTATCATCTGCTGTCTCTCAGGACTGAGCTCTTAATACACGGTCACAGAATCTTGTTTCATACCCAATAAAAAGTATATTGTTGTTGCCAGGGATTAACTGCTCTTGAAAAATGGAAGGATGAAAAACTAGGTAGCGAGAGAACAAACAACATTTCTGAGTATAGACGGCTTGTTCCTAATCCCACGTACCACCTTAGGACGTCTTTACTGATCTGTGTCAAAAATAGGAAGGAAGCTGCTCCAATATTGCTGACAATAAGCATGAGCTGTTTTTTAATGCAGAACCATAGAAAAAAAGAGAGTTGTCTTGAAATTACATTAACTTCAGATAACAACATGGGCTCATCAGGCAATCCTCAAAGCCACAAATAACACTCTTTTTTAACTCTTTATATGTTGACTGATACATTTCTGAGCATGCAGTTAAGCACTTTCTATGCTGTACATTGTAAATGGCAGATTACTCTACAAGACAAAATTTCTTTCTTTCTCTCCTGTCAGAGGGAAGGGCCAGTGACCAAGCATTGTTCCAGAACAGAAGGATAAGTTAGAAAGCTTACTTGTTCGTGGCGGTTTTCTTGGTGGGCTTTTTTTGATGGTGGTTTTGTTTTTTTTTTTTTGTTCCCCCCCGGGGCAGAAAAAATATATGCTTTTAATGGAAATGAAATGAAAAGGAACATGGATTTAATAAGGAGAAAGAGCAGAGGGAGAAATTCACATAATTCAAAACTCATTTTGTGATATCCAAAACGTTTGGAAAATGTTTTATCTGCATTACAGAACTTCAAGCTGTACTAAGTTCCCCTATCCCTAACTTCAATTGTTAGCTCGCTAAATATTTTCCCAGAAGGAATATGAATTAAACATGAAAGGAAAAATTCCACTAAATACAGCCTAGAGAAAGCAGGTGCAGCTCTTAGAGAAGTGCCTGGCCCCAGTTCAATTTGTTGGTGTAAATTACATCTCCAATGTCCATGTTGTTGGCATTAGATTAAATTAGGAATGGATCCTATGAAATCCAAAAAGTTATGCTGATGTAAAAATACGATAAGAGAAGGAGAGCTGGGAGTGGGGAAAGAATGATGAGAAAAAGCGAGTAAGCATAGCAGAGTAATGTAATGTATATGAACAAACAAAACCAGTATGAGTTATAGTCTCCATTAATTCCTTTCCTTCCTATATTTACTTTTTTGCCTAGAGGGAACGCAACATAAAGGAGAATTCCTTGTTTTAGATTATGCTTCTAGTATCCAAAAAAAATTTTCCAGAACCAACATGAGTCTGGAGACTTCAGTAATTGGACCCATACATCACAGCGGGTTATCAAAATAAACTTTTATTCTCTTTTGCAGAGCTGGTTATTTCATAAGCGAAGACCTAGGAAGGGACCAATGCTATAC
The DNA here is from genome assembly GCF_964195595.1 of Calonectris borealis. Taxonomy (NCBI): domain Eukaryota; kingdom Metazoa; phylum Chordata; class Aves; order Procellariiformes; family Procellariidae; genus Calonectris; species Calonectris borealis. Next base: position 120,628,047 of record NC_134314.1, read on the forward strand.
AGTGCTGAATGCCCCCTGCAAGGCGCTAAGTGCCTTGAATGTCCATTAAAGTAAGTGAGAATTGAGAGTAGCCAGCACTTCACAAGAGATGCTAAAATGCTTTGCAACACTGAGCTACGAATATGTCAGATCCTGAACCGTTTTTTTGTTGGTGGTTGTTTGTTTTTTTTTTTCCTTTTTAACAAGGTCTGTGTGATGCCACTTGCATCCGTGTCCTTTACAGAAACGTGCTTGTACGCAGCACCCTGCCACCTTATAATCCCCTCTGGTTTTGTTCTAACCGGCACATACTGATGTGAAGGAGCAGGGCTCCCCGCACTACTGATCGGCACCCTGGGAACCCGCTGAGCCGCGACGGCAGCCGAAACAGAGTCGGGAACCTATGTCCTCCCCAGCAGCAGTATTTGGCCTTTTAGAGGAGCGAGGGCTCCCGCTGAGCTCAGGCAGGTTTCTTTGCTCCCGAATGCTGGAGCGTGCAGGAGGCACCCTGCGGGAGCCAAGCGCACCCTCCACGCTGCAAACGGCGCCTGCGACGCACACTCTCCCTCTCCCTACACAAGCAGCAAGCTGGCGATGACCCGCTTCACCCATCCATCAGTGCCAGGCTGGGGGGAACTTTATCTGAACGCATCTGGGACATACCTATCCTATTTACACAACGGCAAACAGCATGGGAAGGGTGATCTGCATTAAAAACCCAGATATCCAGGCACTTCCAACATGGGAATAAGTCCCTATTTGTGGCATGGTACAACTTAAATTGCCGGACAGTGGTTCCTTACCAGTCCAAACATACAAACCAGCCAACAAATGAATTTACTGTAAATCTGATAGTTATAAATGCCAGCTGTGACGGAGCGGGGGGTTTTTACAAGGAAATGCAGAAACAGACATTGGCTGTTGTGGACAGCATAACGCAAGGCACTTTCATCTTGTATTATCACAGCTTGTCACATTAACAGAAGTACTTATCTCAATTTCCATGGTTTGGAGCAGCCAAAGGGAAACTTGCAGCTGATATAAAACCATGAAGCAGTCTGAGCAGCTTTAGAGCAGGCACAGTATTTTCACAAAGCAAGTACAAGTGCTTTCTCTGAATATAAAAAACACTGCCGTGACATGACAGACCTGATCTTTAATTACCTCTATTCAATACATGAGCATTTGTCTGACATAACGAACATCAGGAACAAAGCAAAGAGGAGATCCTGTGAAACAAAGAGTAAACACAAAAACTCTTTCCATGTGAATAAATTGACTCTGAACAATTTCTTGTCCACTGCTATTTTGACAATCAATTATACATTTCCTGCAGGATGCTATAATACACAAAACAAAGGCAGCAGCAGTGAGACTAAAAGAAACAGACCTTTAAAAAAAGAAGCGACACAATCCATTCCCTGAAAAAACAGGAGGAGAAGGGGAAAGGAAGAGAAAGGAAAGGGGGAAAAAAAAAAGAATCATCTCTCTTCAATTTGACAACATTTCATTTATATAAAGCTAGATCTAAACAAAATTGAGGATGATATGATTTCAGCCTATGATTCAAAATCATAGGCTGCCTGATACAAAGTGATGAGGCATTGAAAATACCCCTTTCTAAAGCATCGGTTCCAATTAATTGATTTCCATTTAGCGTTTGCTGATATAAAGCTTTGTTAAATCTTTTCCCCCTTCAAATATCTGTCGAAGAACAGAGAACCGCTGTTATGCTTTTGTTTCTCTTTAGAAAATTTCTGACTTAGAGTGGTAAATGGGAATTGGTGAGACAAGTGCAAAAATAATTGGGACCTGCATGATCTCTGTTGGTACGAACATCCCAAACCACAACCCAGCCATTAATAATGTAAACTGCAAGGCTTTGGGAGGTCGAGAGCATCTCCTAGGATACGTCCTGGCATCCAATCACGACCGTTTCGGAGATGAGCACCACCGGGAACATATGGATTCGGGAGGTGTACGAGTGCCGAGGCCGCATGAGTCTGCTTGCGATTGCAAGTGACGTGAGGCAAGCGCAAACTTGCAAAGAGAAGGGATGGCACAAACAGAGAGAAACTGAACGTGATCGGATGGGATTGGGATTATAATGGATGACTGTTGTAATAAAAAGACACACCAGAAAAAGGATTTGTTAAAACATATAGGCAGAAGGACTACATTTCCAACACTGAAACAGTCTATATATCCAGACCTAACCTCTTTTGGATTAAAAACAAAAACAGCGGTGACATTGCCCTGCAAGCAAGACCCTGATCCAAGAAAGCAATTCAGATGTGCCATAGCTGTGTTCTGGGTATTCACAGCCTAAGACAGGTATAACCAATTTAAATAGCCAGAATGCAATAACCTACAACACACCAACCCTAACAGTTTACCAACAGTGCTCTAACAAAAGTCCTAGCGTACTTTTAGAAACCTTTAGCTACTAAAATCAATTCCCTGATTCCCCTTAAGTCAGAATCTGATACGTGGCATCACACCTGTAATTGCCCATGAACCCTCAGAAAGGCACATGCAGCTCTGCAGCACCAAGAGCGCAACTCGGCTGTTACTTCTTTCCCCCTGCAGCTAAGGGAGGATAGGCACAGCTCTCCGTAAACCTACCTTATCAGATTAAATTAAAGCTCTAGAGGGCAATTCTGCAGCCAGATCCTGACTAGGTGGTTGGAGACAGACGGATGATGAAAAAAAAATAGGCCCCGACCTTACTGCTTGACTTTCTCCACTAGGATGTGGTAGGAGTAGGATGTGGAGAGTTCTGATAAATAAAATAAAACCGAGAGAAAAATAATCTTGCTGCATGGGTTTAAAAATTGTATTTTGCAGACCGCTCAGACTGCTTTACCAGGCACTGGCCTTGAGCACTCGGAGCTGAAGAAACAGGAAGGATTTGTAGGAGTAAATACACTGCAGTGCTGTGGAAGAGGAGGAGGTGTTGTGAAAAACTGACGGCATTAGCTATGGTTTTAAGGACAACTATTAAGCAGCTGCCTAAACATACAGCATCCAGGGGCTCATATCCCATCTCAGTCACAATGCAGCACAAGAAAAAAAACATCTCTCAGACTCCAGATATGAACTAATACAAATGAAAACATAAAAAACATTTTCTCCTTTGTAACTTTTTAGAATTATAGTAAAGGCAAGCTATCTCCAAAAGCATGAAAATAAAATCGAGGTATAAGACACACTGAATGCAGGATGAGTGTCAGGAACCCTCATCACACACTAAGTCTGTTTATGGTAAGTAGCATAAGAAAAAAGCATTTTACACAAATCTGCATTTACTATCATGGGGCAGGTGTCCTCATATCAGCATGGTAGATATAAGTTATGACCTTACACGTACACCAGAAGTGTATACATTTCTACATATTGGTATAGCGTTATCGAGATTACACTGTTAATCCGGGGTTCTACAACACAGGATGCTATTTGTCAAGACAACAAAAATAGTAAAGGTTACAAAGTACATCCTGACCTACAGGAGCCAATGACACAATTCCCATTGGAGTCGACAGAGCTGGAGTCAGCCTACAGTCCCTGCTGCAAGAAGCTTGTGAATTAGATTCTTAGCAACAGCGTAGACGGAGTGGCATAAAAACGGTTGGACAGTAGGATGAATTGAATGTAAAATGAGTATGTCTGCATAATAAGTGGGAATCTAAATAGCCTAAACTAGCAGTTTTCAGAGGACTAGTATTTTATAAATCTTCTAGGTGAGTTGAGTTCAATGGGTGTATTTCACCTCCTAAGCAACAAAGGATAAGTAATGGATTATGAAGATATAAGAGATTCTCAATTCACTTAAGTTCGTCCTGTGATGAGGTTAAAGAAAGAGTTCAATTACAGTGCAACATTCAAGTTAACATGGAGATAACATTGGGCAGGTACTTGTTACCCGATTAGCTGAACAAAAGAAAAATGAACATTTGCAAGAAAAAAAAAAGGATTGGCTAAAAAATAATTAATCTTGAGTACCTATGCAAGTGTAGGTGACACTTGATAAGTTCATTCATTAGAATGCAGAAGCATTTTTTTTTTTAAAGGAATTTATTTCACTGGGATTTCTAGACTCACACATCCCTTATTCTCCCTTTCCCTTAAAGAAATGTGAGATTTTTCACAACAACCTGCTCACTAATGAGAATTTAATGATTTAATATTATTTGTTGCTTGAGACTGCTCTAATACAGCGAAGGATAGCAGTGAATCTAATGTAGAAAATAAGACTGATAAATTCCTTTGCACGTTACCTGTCAGTCTTTTTACTTTGATTAGTAGGAAGTAAGAAAATGTAATTAATTCTCACAATCTATACCCTACATATAAATGACATATTGTCTAGGGAAATAAAGAGAGAATTTATCAGTGGTGTTCATATTTCTCTGTTCACGCAAAAGGCAAATGTCTCTTTTCAGAACGGCTATGCAGCAGTGAAACAGAGTAATCACCATTATTTATCACAAATACTAGAAATACCTCTTACATAGAATTACATTGTTCCTAATGAATAGTAGTTTCATTTCTCGAATAAGCGCAGGAGCATGTCACATTCTTCTGCATATTTGCAGAACTGGACGTTACATGCAAACAAAAACATTGTTGCTCAATATGCTTCTACAGGAAAGCGTATTTTCTAGGAAAATGTTTTACTCAAACTATCATCTCTGCCACCGTAAACCTGAATAATAATGATACTGCAGTACGAGCTAAGCTTTTTAGCTGAGAGGAATGCTACAAAACCAGCATAGAAGCATACGATCTCCCAGTAAAGCATGTAAGGCTGGGCTGTGGCTCTAGTACTCGGGTTCTTTCAAAGCTCTACATATTTCCACAGTTACAAGTTGCCAGATTCTTAAAATCGCATGCTCTTGTCAGGTGACTTAATGTTATCATCAGGTAGAGCTGGAGAGAAGGAAGCTATGCAAACTGTTGGGTTATCATTGGAGAGAAAATCTTGTGTGTGCTGTTTACAGTGAAGCAATATTCACTATTGCCTGCAGAGGCTTCTGTCTGGCTTAAAAACTGTTACAGATTTTCAGTGTTCACTTACAGTAGTCTTACTCCTCTTCTTAAAAAGCAGGGCAATTATTTTCTAGCATCAGACTCGCCACCCAACAGGTTTGTTAAAATGCCGATTTCAGGAGCCGCTATTTCTGGGGATAACGCCAAAGAGCGCAACTGCCTGAAATATATTGGGATTTTCCATACTGCGTGCTTTGGGTGTTGGAGTGCCGCATTTCAGAAGCCCAGTGACTGGAGAGTCTCTGACCACCTACCAGTTATTAAAACCTCTCCGCATGTCTGTGTTTCAACTTCACTTGCTAAGTTTTGGGGTAGAACAATGAGGATAGAATATCAATCACATTTAGTATTGCTTCCCCTCATCAGGAATGGAAAATCAGCTGGTAAAAGAAGGTCACTTCTAACGGCTTGACTCGGGAGAAATTTCCTCAAGGTTAGCGGCCCTATACTGATGTAAAACATCTTAAAGATTAAGGGTCACTCCTGAATAAGTGTCTGGAAAACCATTCCAGCTTAGGTGATATGATTATCAGCTGAAAAGTATTTGATATCAGCTTCTCAGTTCGTGGTGCTGCTAAGTGTGCCTGTGACAGGAGCTGCTGAGCTAACTCAGCATACAAAATTAACTGATAATTCTAAACACGGGTAGGAGAGAGAACTAATTGGAAAGTCCCCTAGCATTAAATAATTCCCATCTGTCTTCAAAAGCATAGTATCAATCACAAGGACTGTTGCACTGGTCTTCCTTTTCTGCCATTCTCCAAAGAGGAAATGGGAAAAGTACAGAATGTATAAATCATTTTGATATAAAAAGACAGTACTTAGGCAGCCATGTAATGAATCCCCGGCACTGTCATCTAGGTTAAAGGCCATGAAAAGTTTTGTAAGGTCCTGAGTATAAACAGCATAGCGTAATGGAAACCTGGTTTACAGCCTCACACAGCAATATGAAACTCTATCTTAAAAAAACACACAAGCTAAATTCTAAATAATCCCATAAACCAATAACCACAGTAAGATAAGGACTAAGCTGTATGTCTTATTCTGAATCTTACTTTGGTTTTTGCATTTTAGCAGCAAATATTGGATTGCCAATTAGATTAGCTGCTTGCAATTATTTCCACATTGTGAAAAATGTCTGGGTTGTTTTCAAACAGTCCTTCTTTCTTTCCCACTTATTAGAAAGCAGGAACACAAGCATTCAGTGGAACTCAAGATCCGAAGGTGATGCTATCTCACACAGTACAGAAAGACTGCAGGTTAGCATTCATCATGAAAACCATACAGAACAATTATCAGATAAAGAATAAAATGGCTTGTGCCTTACTCAGAACAGAACCATGCTCCACTCTGTTTTTTTTTAAAAAAAAAAAAAAAAAAAAGGAAAAAACCAGGTAGGGCTATTTTTAGAAACAAACAGGTTTTCTCCATCCTACTCAACACATGCCATCCTGGACAACTTCTAAGTCATGTCAGCAAATGTTTGCTGGGGACTCTGCAACACACTGTGTCTGCAATTGCATTCTGATTATTTGTTTATTTGGGTTTTGTATACTTATGTTTACCTAGAACCAGCAGCTCTTAATGTGAACTTAGAGATAACAGATACACTAAAATACATGTGCCCTTGAAGAAAAAAAATCAAAATTATTTAGGTTTTGTGTGAGGTTTTTGTAAAGAAGAGTTGATGTCAAACGAGATTCTGAAGAGCTCTGCAGATCCGAGGTGGGTTGTGCTGTCCCACCCACGGCCCTTCACTGCTATGCCTGTCCCCCCAGGACCGAAGGAATGGCTGACCCGGGTGTTTGGACTCACACTGCCAAGGACCAGCCTCGTCCTTTTTACGTCTAAGTGGGCATCTTAGACAGCTCAGTCTGGTGGTTTACCCCTGTATGCACCAAGCTGGATATAATGAGAGAGAAAGAGATAGATATATGCACGTATGATGTCCTTAGTAATAATGGTACGATATTTGCCAATGAAAATTAAAATACAAAGTTTGCACATTATTAATAAAGTAACGTAAAAGAATAATTGGATGTTGGCTTGTCGGACCCTTGGAAGATTCCTTGGCCAAAGTATGATGCAGAACAATAGACAGTTTCAATAAGCATGAACACATTAAGGAGAGCATTTTAAAAGATACAAGACTTTGACTTTACATAAAATTATCATGAGACTAAGTACTGATTAATTTTTTTAAAGTTAATTAATATAACGACACTGATTTCTAATATACTTTCTATCAAGCTGATAAATATTCATGTTACTTTAATGCTGTCACACAGAGACAAATGAACATGACATATAGCTCACCAAGAGGCAAAACCTGAGCATTAAATGTATGCATTAGAGAAAGGATATTCAACTATGGCTATATTACTCTAAGCTCCATTTAGAGTGGTTTAAGAAGAGATAGGCAAAAAGCCAAAGATATTTAATAACAACATTAACAAGGGCAATAAATTTCATTTCCATTTTCTGCAACCTAGCAGCCAATTCCATATTTTAGACAGAGGAATCTTTATAACTTCTAAGCTGTGGACATCAACGTAGTGCTTACAAATCTGCAGATTACTCACATTAGCTTGTAAAACTTACCTTGCGCTTTCATCAGGCACCGTGAGTCCTTCTGAAACTCTAGATCTTTTTTACGTACCTAGTGTTCTCTCCCGATTCCTCCCTGTAGGATTTTCGGTGATTTGCCTTTAGCATATTCACTTTCAGTATATTAAGTGGATTTCCCTAGCTTTTCGGGAACTTCTTTGCTCCTTTGTCAGACAAGTGAAAAAAGACTTAAAGCACTTCTGCTACTGACCAAACGTTGACATTCAACTGGGACAATCTGATTCAAATCTTAGGATGCAAAGCAAAATAGCGCCAGTAATGCGGGATTAAAAATTGAACTAAATTAGTATTTTTTCTTAGCAATTTTGCAATCTACAGAAAAATTAAGGCAAAGCCAAATAAATACTGATAAAGCAGAAAATCCTCAAGGTATTTCAATTAATTAAAAAAAAAAATCCATTCTATTTATTTGGTTTTGAATTTGCAGCAACTTTTCTGCGTGCGGACAGCAGAAATGGACAATTGCGTCGTTCTCACTAATGCTCTCCACAGTAGTAATGCTATGCGTCTCTCTGTCTAAGCTTTTTTCCACTCCTAATAAACCTAGAAATCTCGGTATCTCCCTTGCTATAGCACTAGAAGCCCACATTTGCTTCTTTTAATGATTTTCAGTCATATGGCAACAATTTTACCGGGGGGGTGGGGGGGGTGTCACCTTCGACTAAATACGACATTGAACCTTGTCCCAAGATAGACAACCCTGCAACAGAGCCCATCTGACAATGAGTTTGGGTAGACAGCTGTGGCATAAAGAACACAAAGTCCCATTTTTGAATACCCAGCTTAAGTTAAGCAAGTCTCCAATTCCATGGTGCAAAGATTGACTGAAATAAATTTACTCTACAAGATCACACTAGTCAAAAATTGTTTTGATGGATTAACAGTCCCACAGAAGGCATTAAGCCATATTAGGAATTATCTGTGTTTTTACCCTCATTCCTAATAATTTAAGCTACCATAAGCTCCACATCACATGCTTCAGGTAATTTGATCATACGTCTACATCAGATCGGATAAAATCTGTACTTCTATTTGATGCAGTAATGTATAGATCTAATATTTATAGGCATAAAATTGTGGTCTAAATTTCTAGTTCCAGTTGTTATTTACCCAGTCAGCAATTTCCCTTGTCTTTTCTTTATTTCTTCAGAAACTCATTGATAATTTCCATCCACATCAGCAGTAATCATTCAGAACTCCGTCAGACACTCATTTAATGCAAATGTCCGCAAAGTCAGTCTCAGAAAGGCTCAGTGTCAAGTAATCCTTCAATATAGAGAGATAGGTCCACATACAATTCCTGTTCTAAACTCTCAGACTGAAGGTCAGTGAACTAAATGCTCATAAGTACATGGAAGAAATGGGTATTTATGATAATTTTTAGTCAGGTGAGTTTAAAACTGACACAGTTGAGTTTTTTTTTTCAGTCAGGTGGGTTTGAACTGCCTTTCAAAGTCATAGGCTAAAAATACTGTATCTCACTCGGAGGGAGCTTTCTAAAGAATAAGCAATGAAACCTCTAGTCAATAAAGCTGTTGTTATACCTTTCAAAATGTAATTTTTCCATGGGCGCGCTGCATCAGTAGTTACCCATTGTTGTGGTTTCTTTTATTTAGCTGAAAGTGGTACAGGCCTTCCCTGCCAGTATTAAAGGTGCCATAGTAATTGCTGTAGCTGTCTAGGATAAACATGAGAATTGTCCTCAATTTTCATTGCCTCTTACTTGCATTCACTTTTAAATTTGGCTTTTGATCAGAGCATCACCAACTACACTTTCCACTATTGCTGGAAACTTTAAAAATAACTGTATTTTCTTTTATTTTCATTCTAATTTTCACTATGAATTTAAATTTTGCAATTGATGAGACTTGAAAAGAAGCAGTCCCAATCCTGGAATTGCCAGATTGAGATGAGCAGAACTGTTAATACACTTTAAGGCTGGGACACATTTCAGTACGTACATGGCTGTGGGCTGTGATGGTTTCGCTAACTGGAACATTTGACTGGACAGGAAAGAAACACAGATTTTGGACTGTCACAGGGTGAGGAGTTATTCTCCCTCTGATACTCAGGATCCCAGAAAAGAAGTGACCAGGTGAAAGGAGACAAGCAGAAGGGCTTGTAACTTACCTGGAGACCATCACCTGGAGACTAGCTGAGCAATCATCAGACTTTCATCTGTTCTCGACAACGTTGAGGGAAAACTGGAGATTGGAACTGGCTGTCTGTAGTTGCAGGGCCCGTGAAGAATTTTTCCAAAAAAGAGCTGGCTTGCCCCAAAGCAAGGAAGGTAGCTCACATTTTTCTTACAAAAAGACAACAGATACCGCACAGGAAAAGCAAGCTTCTTGTGCATTCACAGCTCAAGAGGAAAGGGGAAACTGAAGGAACAGGGCTCAGGGCAGCCAGACAGCCAGGAGTCAAATGTCAGAGGTAAAAGAGAGCAGTAGCAGCTTAGTGGCCCCTGAGCCAGGGCCAGAGACCAGCCTGCCACACCAGCTGCTGGGCTCTTCTCCTGTCCGAGACCTACAGATCCATCTGAAGGACTGTCTAACTCCTTCCTCAAAGATCCTAAAGGGACCAGAAAATTTGGTTTCTCTCTGTTATGGAGCAGCCCTTCCAAGCCTTGCAGTGGACAAAGCTTATGCCAAGTTACTGACATGTAATATACAATCTAGCCTGACATTTAATCTCATGTGAGATACTTGTATAGGTCTTTACCCGAGCACCCAGACCAATGGTCTCGTAACATCTGGCTGCAGACTGGCTTACGTTATCACAATTCACACAAACAAGAGCAAAGCTTATTTCATTTGGATGATGGGGTCACTGGCATTTGGCAAATGCTAGGCTAAGTGTTATTGATCATACACAAGGAAAGTGGCAGAAAACTGCTATAGTCAATAGGATGATGTCTCAAACTTTTTGGCAACTTGACAAATGCACTGCTTTTTTTACTAGGGCCCCTCATCCATAGGTGACATCTACACACATCAATGCCTGAAGACATGGATTATGACAGGATGATAACAGCCTTGTAAAGAATACTACCAGTATTTTTGCCTGATCTTTTCTTTCTCAAAAACAGTATCAAACACACAAGAGACCCTGAAACTACAATGACTGCATTAAAAGTCTGCTTCTACAAATTCCTACTGTATAGAGCCTTTCTCACCATTTCTCGTCTTTCATCTGTTAAACTAATTTAAAACCCATGTTTAAAATATTCTGAAATAGGCAAGCAGCACTATGCATTTCAGTTGTCCAACTGAATGTATCACATGAAGAATATCTTCCTACTTATATTGTTCATTTTTGTACTAGCTGTGAGAAAAAACCAGTCTTGACAGTTTATTTTAAGGTTTCAATGTTTGCTGTTAAATGATGCTGGGTTTAGAAAGTGAGAAAGTTGGTGAAGAAGTTTATGAAATATGTGTTAGCAATTATTAGGCAAACAATTTTTGTTTACTATAGTACTTCTGATAATAATCAGGAATAGGGGAAAAACCTCCTGAAACCGTAAAAAGTCATTAAACTGTCATCTTGCTATAAATCCCCGTTCTCAAGTATGTTTTTCAGCTGCCAGCTTTGCCAAGTTGAAGATATATTATTAGTTCGCACAGCTGGATTAGAGAGCTATATCAAAACGCTTATTTTCTGTGGGGTTTCTTATCCACATTCTTTTACTGTACCTTAAAACATTAGCTTATACCAAGTGATTGTTGCTTAAAACTAAGTTGCTGTGTGTTATGACAATTGCAGGTTTCTTGTTGCTAGCTGGAAATTCACATCCTGTTAACTCTAAACATACAGACATACTGAAAATATTTAGATAAATCAGAATCATTAAAAACAAGCTTGGAAATAATGAGGGGCATTCACCATTTCATGAATCTTCATTGGTTTGGGATCTACAAGGGAAGAAGTACCTAAGATTCATTTTGCATGTGTAGTGCTTAAAGACTGATGGGATTTACAGAGGTCTGAGAACTCTATATACCCCAAGGCACTGCTAGATGCTCACGTAGCCACTGAATAGAGAAATATGAGTCCAGCCGCTCACCCTAGAGACCGAGCCATTCATAACACAAGCGCTGTACTAGCTGTCTTTAACTCACCATTTTACCAAGCACACTTCAGTAAGAGCTTCTTAAAAATCTTCGTGTCTCTCACTGCGACTTCTGACCGTCCTTTAACATTTCAGTGGGAAATGTAGGTGCTTAGCCCCTTTGAAAACTAGGCTGTTCCCTATAGGTGTCCAGCTTCAGACACCCATGTCAAAAACGTCTATAATCTCTCCCAAAGAGAAAGAGAGGCAAAATATTTATCATAAATCTTCTATTAACATGTTATGTGTTCTCTAAAAGTTTGAACTATTTTAAATTTGCACAAATGCTCAGAAAGACTTTTAAATTTTGTCACGTACCTCCATTGAACAAGATTAGTAGTTTCATACAAGCTTTTATTGCAAAGAACATGATTACAAGGATATTTTTAAGTCAAAATTTCACTACCGTGCCTAAAATTCTCATAGCGCTACATTAGCTCTGCGATCCTGAAGCGATGCACATATTTCTATGCTGCATCTGTCACCCGAGTGTAGCTTTAAGTCACTTGATTTTCCACAGAGTTACAGTCATGCAGATGACTTAGGGAAGCCCTGGTAGGGGGCAACAAGGCTTCAATGCCTGAGGGTCTGTCTGCCCCTCTGTTCCCCTTGGTACTTAGATTTCTTGACCATAAATGTAATCCTCTGGCCTTCAGCAAGGTCGGAGCATGGGTTCCCTGCGCTGCCCTCCTGGGCTGGTAGCAGCGGACAGTGCTCACTGTAGGCTCGCTGTCCTTAACAGCATAGAGACAGCTGGGCTGCCGCTTGCAGCAAGGCAATAATAAACAGCTGAAGAGGCACAACTATTTCAATAAACCTGACTGGAGGAAACGGGGAAGGTTTTCTTCTCTGCTTCATTGAGAGCAACTTGCACTTTTGTTCCTCCACTTGACTCTTGACATGACAGAGAAAGTGTTATGAGAGGAACAGCACGTAAGAAGTACTTTCTATCAATAAAGGAGAAACAGCAAACACTACCTGAAGAAAAACACTTTTCTTCTCAGTAATGAAGATGATGACACAACTAGTGCAACTTAGCTTGGCGGCTTCTCTGGAGTAGCTTCAGGAGTCCTGCTGCCACAGAAATCAGGGCACAAATCAATCTTGTGAATGACGGGACAAAAGTCTCATCAGGACATGTATTTAACAACGGCTGTAAATTTCAGAGATTCTCACACAGTGAAGACTAAAACAAGCCAGTTATCAATCTGCCTGGAGAGACTCAATGTGAGAGAATTAGGTGGTGCAGTCTCACTGCATGAGACGATGATAACGTGCAAAGACAACCTGGACATCAATACCAAAAAAAAAAAAAAAAGCCAATCGCTTCCCCTTGTCTCGTAGATAGGGTGATGAGGAACACCAGACTAATCCCACAAGAAACTCACGTTACTTGGCGCTGCCCTTGTACCCTGCCCTACAGGAAAGACAGACAGACCCACACCCCCTGGCACTGGGATGCAAGAAACCCCACTGCAGCTCCCAAATCCCTCCCTGAGCTCACCAGAGCTGCTAAACTGTCACAGATGTAGCAGGACAAAAAGAAGGAGAAGTGCTCTTTTCTCACCCTATTTTTTTCCCTTCTTACATTTGAAACCTCCAGGACAGGATTTATGCCATAGGGGTATCTATGCAGTGTCCGACGCTTTTGGTAGGGCGTGCAGGTACTACTGTAAACTGAACAATAAGCAATGACATAAATGTACCCTTAGAAATCCCATAGCCTGGCTTGCTGATTTGGACCTGAGGATCCGAGTCCATAACAAAACGTCCTCCTCTTTTGCCTTGCAAGGACCCATTTAATAGTAGTCACAATCTATTTTTTACCGCAAAAATAGAACAGAAAAATTTGTCACGGATTCAACTGAAAACTACGTTTTAATATGAATCATACATTTTCTAATCCCCCCCACATTAAATTATTCTCTGGATAACGAATCAGATATTCTTTTATTAGCATATTTCATTTCTAAGCCTTTCAATACATAGAAATAATATTTTTTTAGCAAGAGACAGCTCTTAGACAATGAAAAGATATTAAATTGTAGGTTTAAAAAATTCCTTTCTACTGGAAGTCCATATATATTGAGAGGGTAACAGAACAATTGTGCTACCTCAAGATTCATTAACTGCTGATCTCACTAACAGACGGGCAAGAGAGAAAACGAGGAAGGGAACCTTTTGAATATTTCATTAACTCTGATATTCAATTATTATAACAATGCCACTCAGGAGGGCTTGCACTGAATGTCTGTTGGAGATTGTTATTTTAAGAAAATGATAACTGATCAATTTGAACACTCACGAAATTGTTTTTCAGTTTCACTAATAACGTATATTACTCATCCTCCCTTTGGAAACAGGAAAAACTGTTTATATTGCACTAAAATTCTTAGAATTTGAAGCAAAGTCACTTAAAAACAAAATTTGAAACATATATTTTTACATGAATGATGACAGACACATATACGATTTCTGTATTTTACATAATGGAATATATACAGCAAGAGGACGAATATATTTTTCTTTTTTAACCTCACCAGAGTCTACTTATATGATACGGTGGCTTTTTTCAAATGGTTCCTATTTTTCACTTTATTAGATTTCCTCTCAAAAATCCCAACATTTCTCAACTATTCTCCTGTAGATTTTGGTAGCTTGCAGCAAGTCTTTTCCTTTTAATTATTAATAGGCATATTTTTATTTTTCATTAACTAGACATCTACAATATAAATGGGTCCTATGAAATACTTGCCATGTCATTAAAAGCCCTCAGCAGAAATTATCTTTAAATGGCTCTTGTATGGAAGTGGTGCAGCATTGTTTCCCCCACTCTACTTCCCACCCTCCTTAGATATAACTGCAAAGGAAAAAAATGTTGGTTTAATGCCTTTCCATTAAGCTAATTAGAAGCAGAACTGCTTCTGAAGGTAAATTAGTAATTAACAGCTACAACAATAGACCCAAGGAAAGAAATCCTGTGTCTCAGCTGATGGAAAACCACTCATCAGTTGGAGGCATGGCAACTGAGTAGGAAAAAATTTACACATTCATTTCCGAAAGTATGTATGCGAACACCAGTAAGAGGTTTTCAAAGGGTGTACGTGCCCAACGTCCACGGGAATCAGCAACTGTTTGGCACTTTGTTCCCCGCGAAGGAGGAGGTGGAGCCGCCCTTAGCATCTCGCTTTAAGTACCAGCGAGGCTCTTCCGTCTCTGCAGATGACGCGACAGCCTGTGCACCACTTTGCATTTCACTGTTCAAACAGTGGAAACTTGGCACACGCGTCACCTGAAAAATTTCAGCTTTGGGAACTGTTTTACTGAAATCAATACTAAGATATGATTCACGGATTAATTTTGAGGCTAGTTTGTAATATCAGAATACTCTATAGCTTGTCACAATTACATTTCCACAGTTATATTCAGAGTTCAATACTGAGATGAGAAAAGACAGGAGGTTGCTGTTCTCCACGTTAATCTTAACCTTTAAAATACTAATTTTTTTGCAGTCTCATATTACATCTCTGATATAAAGATCAGATGTCACAGCCACAAGTGCTGGTTATCTAATTACACACAAAGCACATTTCTCTATATTTTGAAAAACACAGTTAATGCACACATTTCTCTTGTTGAAAGCCAATTTCCTTTAATTTCATTGACTTCGGCAATAGTGGATGAGCAAAACTGTCCCTAAAACACAAGCAGACAAAACCATCCCGAGACAATCCTCTTATCTGCAGCTAACAATTATGTGCCATTAACGTTCTCTGAAAAAAATTCACACAAAACCCACACTGAAGCTAACGTAAGACATCAATTATGTTCAGCAGAAGCTAACCCACATATGAAAAACGTGTCTCTCCTGCACGTAGCTCTAGCCTCAACCCAAGCTGTTGCAGTGTGGTCACACAGATAGCCATTTGTAAAATTACTGCTAATGTTTAAAAAGTTTTAGAACAAGCTTTATTCCAAGATTCAGGAATTCTGGTAATACTTTTGAAGTCCGTCCAAAAAACCCACCCCAAACCGAAAAACCAAGCACGTGTGAGTTCAGATGCTCAGACAGCTTTCACCGAAGTCCTATGTTCCCCATTTGTAAAACTAAGATAATACCTACGTCACCTACCGGGGCTGCCAGAAATTCGTTGGCTAATATTTGTGAAGAGCCAAGTGCCAAAGTTGGTCTTTGATGCTGACTTGGTCAAGATTCTTACTGTCCAAGGCCACGGTCAAATAAGGCTTGAAAAGAAGCTGACCACGACCAGATAGGCCACAATATGATAGACTGCACTTGAAAAATAGCTTTAAGAAACAATTACGTTTGCAGTTAACAGGATCTCTCTATATAGGATGATGGTGCTTAATTACTATTAAATATAATACACATATACAGAGAGAATTAAACAAACACGTTTAACTTCAGCTGCTCTTGTCACAGGGAAGGACTTTGTTCATATAACATTGAGAAAGACTATTTTTTTATTTTCCTCAACACCGTTATTGGAAAAGATATTTAGTGTGAAAATCAGATACACATTCAAATTTTTTCTCCCAATAGATAAAACTGACACAAACATATAAATTCCCTTTATTTTCAATATAACCATTTTACTTCAGCTAAAAACATGTTTATTAAAGGTTCAATGATTGAAGATAAACTAACCTTTAACTACTGTTGACAAACGATTGCTTGGGGACTCACGCTCATCTAATAAAGTGAATCTGTGCTCCCCACATTTCTCCTTGCTATCACACCATAAACTATTTTTATAGCATCTCCTATGCAATGCATCACCAGGCACTTTACATTATAAGACTAATCAGCAGATAAAACACCACTGGAGCCTATAACACTGACATAAAATTCAACATCTAGTAAAGCCTAAATCAAAAAGGTAAGTTTTCTACATCGATTTGCAAACGAAGAGAAACACGCACTCCCTGCACTTGAGGATGGGAGAGAAGTCCAGTGATGTGAAGCAGAGCAATTCAAAGCTTACATTCAATAAAGCTTGCAGCAAACCTCAGAAGTTACTTTGGGAGATTTCAAAGGGCCTAACACACACAGAATGAATATGTCAGATGCTAAACCCACGTAACGCACATTCAGTTTTCTAAGAACACAGGTTTTAAATGTGCATTAGAGCCTCGGCCAAAAGCAATTCCAACTCCTTCAAAATTGTCTGACGATTGCTTGTATTATCTCCATTTTGGAAAGTAATAAGCAGCTGTTTCTCTCACTACAGAAGTGGTCAAATTATCTTATTGAACCACTGAGAAGGTAGAGAGGTAAAAATAGTTTGGAAGGTAAACTAACTCAGCCAAAACCCGATGAGAAACAAAATGATTCAACACTTAAGATATTTTGAAAATAACAATCTAATCTAACAGTTTATTTCAGAAATATTTGTTGGGAACCCAGTACTTGTCAGGATTTGTGTATATGATTACAGAAAGTCAAACCAATCATAGATATCAACAAAGTATAGAGAAAAAAATTAACTGTGTTAACTTATAGTTGAAAGAGATTGCCATACTTATCTCAGTATTAGTAAAAATACTGATCTATAGGAATACCACTCCTGCAATAGTGATTATCAACCAGATTGTATGGGCAGAATTCAAAACTCACATAAATCAATCTTCAGTGTATTTCAGGGAAGAAGGAGCTTTAAGAGGCTGAAAAAAATCAGCAATGAAATAAAAGTCAGGACTTGTGAAAGTCCAGAGCTTAGATGCAAAAGAACTCTATTCCATAGTGAGCTGAGAAAAGAAGGGACCTTTAGCTAAAATGCCCTGAACTGTACAACATTTTTTAAAAAAAAGTAGCAAAAGACACACTTCATGTTGAAAAACAACAGTGTAGCAAGTTCTCCAGTGTGGGATGAGGATACATCACAAGCATCATCATAGGACTTTATATAGAGAAAACACCGTTAGGTGGGCCGTACGTGTTAACAAAACCAGCCTGAAGAGTTTTCATACAAATTGTCACATGAAAATATTTTAACTTGCAAAATCAAACTAAAAAACTTCCCCTATAGGAACAACTAATAAAGGATCAGAGAGAGAAAAGAGGTTTGAGACAGTGTGGCTAACAAGGCCAAAGGAAGGCCAAGTCCATTAGCAATGCTAGAGCCTGTAATAATAAAAACAAGATCTTCCGAGATCTACGTACAGATTATAACTGATTTGCAACTCAACAGTCAACACCTATTCAGTCATACACTGTGAAAGTGAAATCTCCCTATAATTTTATTCTTTTAAATCCAACTAACATATTAGCAGGTCCCAGTTAAGTCCCAGTAAGAGTTTGTTATTGCTGCACTCACTGTAGCGCTTGGCTTTTAATAAAAGCCCAAACTACACATCCTGGTACTTGCAACATAAACCAAAACCAAAATGTGTTAGCCCACCTGATATATATCACTTGGATTTCAAACCCAGAAATTTTTGCACTCAAAAAAAAAGGAGTTGGATATACATTGTGGCTCACAAGCCCTAACCCCACCTGGAGCACTCGTGTCCTGGCAGAGGTAGCATTAACACTATCCCACATGGGGTTCCAGCACATCGTTGCACTGGTAGTTGCTCACCTCAGTGAGGCCAGGTGTTATACCTCTGCAACAACATAAATAGGCATCGAAAACAGTCTGCCTTGTCCTGCTCCCTTTCCTCTGGTGGAAAGAGGTGATACGGTAACAAACAGGAGTCTGCAAGGAGCAAAGGAGGATGACACTCGAGATGAACATTTGAGCATCTGACCGGAAGACACAGAATCTGACTCTATTCTGGGCAGCTGCTCCGTAAGCACACTCAGACATGAGAAACAAGAAAGCGTTAAAAAAAAGTATACCTTGATACGTGGCTTAAAATCCTTGCAAAATAATCCCCAATCCTCTTACGTTTCCTCGACCTAATCCACACAAATCACGAAGACAATAACACAGAGGGAGTAACCTTGGATATGGCCAAATGACCTTGCAAGATACAGCAACAATATTCACACTGTTGCTTATGACCTCACAAGGTCAAAAATGAAGTGCTTGAAGGTGCTCGTATGGCTCCTCAGCGATCTTAAACCACAGAGGCAGCAGACACAGCAACTGCAGTATTATCTGCAACAGATGCGGTATACTGTCTACTCGGACAAATTCCCTCACAAAGAGGCAAAATAGGGCTGTGAATAATTACAGAGGAACAAGTAACTATTACAGGGAGCATGGCCTGCAAGTTGAACACCGGTAACAAAGAGCTAGATTGCGAGGCTTTGTGATGAAGAGCAACTGAAAACCCCTGCTCAGTGGATTGCGGTTTGAAAAGCTCTGCCTGAATTGGCCCAAAATTTACATGATGATCAAAGGTAAAATAAGTTTAGCTGAAAAATAGCAGAAACGCGCTTCCATTTTTATAGGCAGGATGGGAGATGGTGCACTGCAGGCAAAAAGATGGAAAGTAGCCCGAGTGTTGCAAATCAAGGTTGAGACATTTGTCATTAGGTCAAAAATTCAGCTGCACTTACGTTTTTTACTGACATGCAGGTGTTCGGTCAGCTGTCCCATTAAGGCTTAGGATGTCAAGCAACACGCACCCTCAATTGTCTGACACAACAGAATTGTGATCGCGACCCTTTTTTACAGAGGATATAGGGTGCAGAGGCAGCTGAAGCGATGAACTGAAGATCCCAGTTGCAGAACTGGAGGGTGAGGTGTCCTGAGAGTACTTCTGCTTCATAACTCTCTGTATTATCACTACCACAAAAATCAGCCTAATTGGTGCCCAGACAGCATAAATACAGATAGCATAAATACAGATAGCTGTACGTGCATGTACACGTGAATGTGAAGAGTCTGAAACAGAGCTGCTCGAACACCAGCCACTCCTGTCCCACTCCTCTCCGCATTCAGGACTTGCCTTGTTGTGTTAGTAGGACATTTCTATTAACAGGCAGATATATCACATTCAAGAATTCACCGTACCTTTCATCAAACAAATAGACAAGAATTTTAATACCTAAGGGACAGCCTCAACCTTAAGTACCACTTTGGTAACATAGAATGAAAATAAGAATCTGTTGCTGACATACAGCTGGTTGTCTTTTACATATTCCAGATCCTATGTTCGCTAATTAATTAAGTGCTGAACTTTCAATAAAACTGGTGTTCAATTGTGTCAAGTTAACTAGTAATAGGTAGTCACTTAGCTCACCCGTGCTCAATAAACATAATTCCAGCAGAAGATAGAACAGATATATGCAACCACTGTTGCAGGAATATAATGGAAGGCATTAATGGCACTATTGAGAGGCGCAGAGGATGCCAAGAGATTAACAGATTGTCATAAACTTAGTGTCCTTGAACAGCTTTCAATTAGAAGGCCTTAGACAAGTTTACAAGTGCAAATAGTAAATCACTGCATATCTGAGCAGCATAAGTAACTAAACACACTTGCTTCCTGGCTTAATTACGATCTAGTCAGAGAAGTACATTTTTATATATCAAAAAAGTCTATAATCAGAAGAATCATTATCCGGAAGTACACTGTTAAATGGGAGATGGCAGCCAATAGCTATATACATAATTCAAATAGTGAGCTGGGATTACTCACTAGTTCACATCCTCCTGGGCCTGAAACATTAGCTCCAACAGTCATCAAAACAGCAAGGCAACAATACAAGTTGATGAACTCACAAAGGAAAATCATCCCACAACTGTGAATAGACATTTACTAATAATAAAACATAAAGAAAGGAAAACTCAGGACAGCGTTAAGTCTAAAATTTGTAGGGAACATAGATGTGGCATTTCTCTTCTATTTCTCACAGAAGAAAAATTTCCTGACAAAGGTTGTTTCTAATTTCAGCTGCTACCTTGTTCCTAATATTTGGCACACTCTGAGCAGATGATGAGGAACAGACACTCAGCTCTAGGTCAGTACTGGAGAATTCAGCAGTTGCACAAAAAACACGCTCTCTGCAAAAAACAGTTATTCCTGCTCGCAAACCTGCAAATTTTTTGACAGAGTGAAAAATGTCTTTCCAATGCAGACAGATGAGCTCTGACCTACGACTATCAAACATAACATTTCTTTACCCTGATGAAGACAGCAGAGTAGAAAAAGTGAGACTAGATTCTGATTTCAGTCACAGGAGTAAAATCTGAACAACTCCACTGACGTACGCTCCATACAGCCAGTGTTTGGTCCTTTGAGTCCAGAAATAAAACCTGACAAGAGTCTCAATCATCCTGCTGAAAATCATAGTCTCAGTCACTTTAAATGCGCCAATGCTGACTAAAGCATGGGGCCAAAGAGGACCACCAATGGTTTGACAGTGATTACATCAGATTTTCTGGTGGAACCTGATGGAAACATGATGCACCTAATGGGAAGTCCTCTACCTGCACCGCAGCATTCATATAGACAGCAACATGCTGTGCAAGGCATTTGCGTTCTCAAAATTACTTAGGAATATGAGAAAGAATACTAGAAATCTGTAAAAGAACACACGGAAAACAAGGTGTAATCTTAATGAAAGAACAGAAGCAACATTTAAAACAATCAACGGTGAGCAGTTACAAAAAAAAAAGCTGGAGAGGAATACAAACTAAAGCCTTCAGTGCAACGTGAGCTGCCTCTCAGCTGGATTAGCACACTATAAAGAAGAGGAATCAACTTCCAAATTACAATGCAATTATTTCACCAGGTTCTTCCTCAGAGAAGATAATTATACTCTTGCAAATACTGAAGGGACGTATAAAAAAAAAAAACCCGAACTGTGGTGTTCCAAGAGACATTTCATAGTCCAGAAAATCAACAGGCAATTCTACCTTCATCTGAGATCAGAAAAATATTTACAGGCAAGGTAAGGGGGGGGGGGGGGGGGGGGGGGCGGAAGGAGAAGCATCTCATATTAGCAAAACCCTGATTCAACCAACATTTCATTTTACGAGCATGGAGTTTTATTACATGCTAGGCTGGAGAAAGTTTAAAATAAGTTACTGTATGATCTTAACGAAGAAAACAAGCCTGGTTCAATAAGGAGATGGAAATCTGGAAGGCTGGCTAACAGTTGTATCATGAACAACTGAATTCTTCCATGCCCTTTAGCTGTACTTGCCAGCAATAAAAATAATCTCATTCCAGATTTTGATCATGACATCCTGGAGACCTTGGTCTGTCCCTCACAAGAAGTTACATTCTACTAACTGCATCATGTATGCAACATTACGCAAAACGCAGAAGGAAAAAAAATGTAGACTTAGGGTAGTTCACAACTCTTTCAGCTTCAGATGCTTCCAAGCAGAAACGATGCAAATAATAAAAAGAAAAATCTCCTGTAGATTTTTAGGATCACATTTTTCAAGTCATGTCTTTCAGTCTTTCCATGACTTGAGGCATAAGTCAATACGTTCATGCAAAATCCACTCAAAAATCCATGCTCTGCACCCAAAACCTGCTAGAGGTTGGGGAAAGTAATCTTCAAAAAATAGATAATAATTTAAAAAATAAGCTCCCTCTGTATAACTCTTTATAAAAGAAAACAGACTTAAAAAAGAATTTTTGACATTTCCTTAAAAAAGTAGGAAAATTAGGGTCTTTCATTACTTCAGCCTTTGCTACTTCACAGGCTTTCCACACTGTTTGTCTTTGCTGCTTTGGGGAACAGCAACTATGATTATACAGTGCAAAATAAGTAGCGTTAGTCCTAAGGTCAGATGAAACACCTAAAAATTTCTGACTCCTTTCAGGGTTATGAAAATGTACACTGACTTTCCCCCTCCTCTGTTAATAAGATGAATAAGTTGTGCCCGAGGCCAGTCAAGTTCCAAGCAGCTTAACGAAGGAGCCTTAGTACGAATGTACTAAGTGGCTTCTTCTGGCTGACCGTTTCGAGTTCCTTTGTACATATCAAATACGCCTTAAAAATGTACGTGTATTTTTTTCTTCCAATAAACTTGCCTTTAAAGTAACACTGCAACAGCGCAGGTGCAGATTTGCCAGACCACATTACATTCTTCGGGAAAAACTGACCTTTTATATTTTTCCAAACTTCTCCAATAAGAATTAAAAAAAAAAAAAAAAGGCAAAAAAAAAAAAAAAGCTGTCTTTCTTTCCCCAACTAGCAGTGTGGGTCTACGTAATAATGAATGCTGACTGTCCTTTTTAAAAACGAAATATGGAGAAAAGCAAAAAGACTCAATAAAATGTTTGGCTGGACAGGTTGATAAAAGGTTAATATTATAAAGAAACAATAGGAATTGATCAAAATACTACTAATTTGGTCTAAACGCTTAGGATTTATAGCTGTGCGTGTATCGATTTAGATAAGTGGTTTTGGCAAGCTTTCATATTGCTATAACAAAAAAATAGTGCTATTGTCTCCTCCTACAACTTAATATCACACTGCAGTGAATATCTGCATGGTGGAAGCGCACATCCCTATCTGTTTTACTGCCGTAAAAGAGAGTTTTAGCAGAAGAGATGTTTACAACGTTCTCTCATACCTATCTGTTACAAACCTAGGGATGCATGGTGCAACGAGGACAATAGATACTTGCAAGTCCCATCATAGGTTTACCACATCCACAGGCACCTAATAACATTGCTCACCCTCTTTGGATATTGTACATTATCATCCTAGGCACCAAAACAAGTATGTGCGGACAGTCCACAGCATACACCTAACACTGTATGTAAAGCAGTATTTACCGTTTTACAGATCCGCTATTTTACTTTAAATTAAGTGTTGGTTCAATGATACTACTGTTTGCCCTAGGGAGGAAACATGCAGCATTTTTAGGAGGTTATCAGAAGAACTAAAAATGAAATATTAGGGTTTGACAGGCAATTAGCACAAACACTTATTCCAATAAAACTAAAAATGCCCTTTAAGTAAAGAAGAAAACATACTTTTTTACATTAATTCTTACAGCTTCACAAGATAATACTCAAATCAAAGCAGCAAAAAGTGTAAATTCCGGCTAATACTGATAAAACTAGGAAAGGACAGTTGGTTTTGGCAAATCTGGGAAAGCAAGCAAGGCTTGCAAATCCTAAAAGCTTTTAGCAGAATGACATTGCACTCATGTAAAGTGAGGTTTGACAAGGCAGACTAGAAAACAATCAGCAGCCTGTCTCAGCCTTTCCAGGCTGGATGAATTCAAACAGAAAACAGCATGATAGGATTCTACCCATGTACATATTTTTCACTTCAAGGTCCTACAAACCCTTTCTAACAAACTGTGAATTGAAGGTTACGGCTCTCTCCACCTAACAAGGCTCCTAGGTAAAAGCAGAGCTTGCTTTTTACTACATTCAATTCAAACTTCTGTAATGAAACTGTAATAGAATCAGGCCAAAAGCTCAGTCCATTTAATCATCTTTAAGTCACACTTGCTGGAACCAAATCCAGATAAATCACAGATTATCCCCCAGCTCAGTGGTTTGGCCAAACCGTGCTCCTAAAGTACAAGAAAAAGACGAGTAAAATAATGTTTAGACTAGCAGCATGTGCGACATGCTCCCTGAAGACTTTGGTTTCAGGCAGGCACCCTGATATTTTACAAACACGTGCCAGGCTCATTGTGTGACACTCCTTCCTCTCCTGACCCTCGTGGTGCCAAGCTTTCCCATCTGGTGCTACAGCTTAAAGCCAATTCAAGATAAACAAAAATAAAAGCATTTTATTTGGAATAGCCAAAATAAGCAGCATAGTTACACAACTTTATAAAAGACGTAGGTGAAGAAATGAAAGGAAAACAACTCTTTAATTATACTGTCTCCTTTATACATCTCTTTGCTCATTGCACAGTTTATGCCTGAGGTTGTATCTGCTAGACAGTGCCTACATCTGAGTTTTGTCAGAGAATTTCCCTGTAAGGGAGAGTTTCCAATAAAAGAAAGCCCTTGGAAGCACCTGTCAGAGCTCACGCTCACATGGCTCCATCTTCCCTGAGCGTGCAAGCTTTTATAGCTAATCTCTCCTTTGAAGTTTCCCAGGTGTCCAGACAGATCTGATCTTTCGTTCCAAAACGCACTCTAATCTCTCCTTATCCAGAAGGTGGTCTTACTATTTTTTTTCTAAGAAAATAATCATTGCTTTCCTCCCTTAGAGATGCAATCGTCTCTGTCAGACACAATGCCAGTACTGAGTGGTTACTGAGCAACTCTCCTCGCTTTCACAAAGGGAGGAAACCTCTCCCTGCTTCCCTTCCGTGACTTACTGCAGTGCTCCTGTATCAATCACTACAACTACATTAGATGTAAACGTCTAACAGGTACATAAACATGTGTAACTCCTGATTTGACTCTGGACAAACATGATGCTAATAAATTTTTCTGGGGTTATAAAGGGCTTGCGGTGACTTTTTTTTTTTTTAAAATACTCCATTATATCTTTATTTTCACATTTAGAATCATGCTGGTGTTATGCCCACATGGTCAGAAATGTAACCTCTCACATCCTACTTAGTACCCCCCATTGCCTTCTCAAATTTTGGGAGCAGCACTAAAAACATATACCACCTGTCTCAGGAGTCATCCGCTTGCTCCTTCTGAACAAACACACTTTTGAAGCAAACACCCTGCAAATTCATCACATCTTTCAGACACTTCTCCAAGAGTTTCCAGGGACTGAATACAGGAAGTTTCAGTGTAGATAGTTGGTGGGCATGGATGTTTAACTAACTGTATGGGCAATGCTGATCTAATGGGGAGTAAGGTATATAAAGCATGATACTTGCTCCATTCTATTTCCCTCGTATCAGATCAGCCCTGCTCATTCAGTATCCAGGAAAACATTTCTGTAGTTGAATAGGCAAAAGATAATTGGAGCTATTCAGAACTCAGATCAGGAAAAGTGACAGTAAGTATTACACGCACAAATCCCTTTCTATTGTCCTTGTGTGTAAGCACAAGCTTTGCCATGCTATTAACAAATTCCCGCATGTCATAGGGACTCTCCCCAAGGCGAGTGAACGAATGTCTCATTCTTTGTAGCAAATAATTTTGATAGCCTGGAAGTTTTAATGCAGCCACACAGTTCTTGTGTATGTCCTGTCATTCGGTAAGACCATAACATTTATTTGGCAGCCCTTACCACACAGTAAAGTAAGATAATCCACCTCTTGCCTGCAAGAATGCACCTACACAAACCTTTGGTAACTTGCTCTTGACATTGTCCGCTGTATGCTATATCCCCATGTAGGAAATGTAAAGTTTCCCATTTGCTCCGTTTACTGCCTTAAACACAAAGTCTGCTAGAGCGCTCAGATGGAAAGAGCTAAATAAGTTGAATCGTACAAGTATATGATCACACACTATATTTTTCCACATTGTTCAGTCTTTAACCAGTACACATCATACTAACATTCACAAAACAAGCCCAGGTTTAATCTTCTGTACCTCTGAACAAGAGGAGGAACTAAGGACTTAAGTACTCTTTCCCCACATCCCCATCTTGCTAACTGCATGCTATTAAAAATATTCTTAAACAATGTTAACTTTTCCCTAGTATCCAAGTATGGTGTTTCTCCAAGCTTTACAGACATTCATGGATTTACGCCAGCAGGGTGAACAAGCAATATTGCAGTACAGCTTACAGATAGGGAACTGGGGACAATGAGAAGGGTGAGCTAAAGAAACGTCCACTATTTTTGAGCATCCTATTTGAGGCAACTTAGCTTTCCCACTAATGCTGACTCTAGTCGTTTAGCTGTTGAAAGCCAGATCTTAATACTTCTCCTCGGCCATGTGAAGAAGTTCTGTTAAAGTCATGCAGGATGACTCATTCACAGGCCCAGACAGGCACCAGTTCTCAAGGCAGCTTTCTTGGCCACCATATGATGCTTTCTCTCTTTTACAAGCATCCATCATTTTTTTTTCATCTTCTCAATTCTGCTACATATGGTGTGACACAACATCCTTATGAAGCTCCTTGAAACAACAGCATCTTTTTTCTACTTAGCTGTGATTTGTCCAAAGCACACGCCATCTGTGCATCCTGGAGAAAAAAAAAAACCTGTAGCTAGCGAATGCTTGGCAAACTTTTAAGCAAAAGAAAGCAGGTCATAAAATGGGACATAATGGGCTACATCAACTACAAATCTTGAAATCAACCCTCCCTAAATTATACGTGCTAGCACATTATATGTTAATTTTGCTGTTGCATATTGATGTGATGCCCAAATCTCAACCACAGATCTAGACAGCAAGCCACTACCATCTCTGCTAGTTTTTGCCCTGTTGGAGATTTGGAGAGGCATAAGAATAAAGTCCAATGCCTTTCACAACACAGCAAACATCCAAAACATCCACTTCAGATCTAGAAGACCTGGCCCTTCTTCCTTAATGAATAGAGAGCGACTTCTATGTAGAAACACAAGTCATTTCACTCACTGAGAATAGAGAAGGGGGAAAAAAAGAATCCCTCTAACACTGAAAGTTAGAGACAGGCTTTCAGGACGCAAATGGACCCCGGTTAACACTTATTAATACTACCTCAAGGTTTTTATTTTCTATGCATTTAAAAAAATTAAAATAGCTAAAATAAATGACTAAAGCCTGGAAAGGAAATACTATTCATCCTCTTTTATGACATGGAGCTTAGTGCTCTGCCAACATGCCTCTCCACAGAGACCTCAAGCGGTGACCATTCCCCGCCGACCATTCAATCCTTCACATCTCCTGCGAGGCTGCCAACAAGCACACTAATTACTGCCAACGACGATAACGCTTTCTGTGCTGTGAAATGGATACCTGGCACTGGACTATTCAGCTAATTTCTCAGAGGCGAACAGTTGTCAAATGATAATGATTTCTGGCCACTCCAGAAAAAACCTCTATGGGAAACTCTAGGAAAAAAGTTGTGAGACAACGACACAGAGGGAATGAGAATAATGTAAGATGTGACATCTTCTTGTCACAATGTTATGTCTCTTTTCTCCTTTCCTCTTTTAAATACGTAGCACCACCAAAGAACTTAAGAACACAACTGGTTTTGCTGCCACCTCAGCTGACCGTAGAGGTCCTGGAAGGAGCAGCCTTGAGACCCACCCACACCCCTGCCAGTCTTTACTTGTTTTCCTGATGCCAGTCTTGAAAGTGAAATGGGAAAGGATGGGAGAACATAGCTCAGAAAATGAACCATAAGACGCGTGAGGATTTTAGGAATAACTACGGTCCCCTCCGTGGTTTTTTTTCTTGATTCTGTTGAAGTATTTTATTTGGGACGGGTCCATAAGAACCAAGCAACGGAGTGGAGCATATGTCTGTAAGGTGAAAAGCGCCGTATTTTTACCACCAGCCTGAAGAAATTCAGCCCTTTTCCAACTTTTTTTACTTTAAATCAAAATGGTTTAAACACAATGACTTTTCAAATTTTTACTTTATCAAAAAACCCTGTATATGAGCAAAGTTCATCCTCATTAATGCTCCTTAAGTGTACATATGTCCTTGACATTTTGCCGTATCTGTGCAATAACATTTATTTTTTATTAAAGCCTCGATGCCATTTTTCAAATACTTGAGCCAGTTCTGTTCAGATGCACAAGACAGCCCTTTTCAGCATTATCATGCAAGATGATTCACTTACTTCTTCTGTTAAAATTATTCAATTCTGCCAAAACAAAACAAGCAAATAAAATCCCTCTAGAACACCAACCCGAGCTATTAGCCTACATAATAGAAATGTTTTAATGAGAACATCTCCATTTTTCTTCTGAAAGAGTTGATTATAGAATCCCACGTACAGTTACTACAGCATTTAGCAGATTTACAAGTTGTCCTCAGAAGTATCTTTTATCATTGTTTCAGTTTTCGCCTATAGACAATCTCTCTTGGGAATTCTGAAAGGAAATTTGCATTTGTTAAGCCTTCTGCTCAGAAACCTTTATTAAGGAGGTTACAGGTTAACCGACAGGTTAAGTGGAGCTGCTGACAATTGGAAAACATTGAATCATTTATAAGAACAACTGTAAAAACCCTATGTGTAAATAAAGATTTTATTACAGACTACAGAGCAATCTACTCTCTGTTCCTGTGATCTGTAGCTCTGCTAACCAAGGATTATGGTACCATTTACCAGCCTTACTAACGGTACAACATCCTCAACAGGACGTGAAGTGGTTTAGAGCTTTATTCTGTGGAATACTACAGCATGATGTGCACAATCAGCCGCTGCAGGAATAGAAGGAAGTCTAAAATAAAAATATAGTTCAATATGCAGAGGGTGAAACGGTACTGGCGAAAAGAAGGCAGACTCATTCATATTCCCTCACAGGATAAGATACATCCTTTTCATCACTTCTTATTTTTTTTACATATTCTACAGCCGGTAACAAAAGATGACCTGCAGGCACTTTCTGTCAAATGCCTGTCAAAGTTACATTATGTATAACAATCTAGAAGGATAGCAACTAAAATGTGCTAACATTTCTTAATGCATTATTTGAAACTGTACTGCTACGATTTAAAGCGATAGCAACTAGTGTAGCAAATACTCTTTCAGTGTCACTCGCCATTGATACTAAACTGGGAACATGTAAACCATCTGGAAAAAATGTACTCATGAGGAAGTTTAGGGGGATTTAGTCCAAGCACAAGTTTTGGCTGATTTAAATGAACTTATTCAAATCTCCTTTTTAACACCAAGAAACAATGTAGAAACAAAAGGAAAGAGGAAAAAATGCTGTCTTTTGTTTCAGCAATGATCAAACCAGACCACACGAGTGGAATATTGCATAAATACATTCTTGCCACATTCAGCCCAGGAGGGTATACATGGCAGTGCACCCTTTTTCTAGCTAACTACTGTCTCAATAGTCGATTGAGATTCTGTTCCAGTCCAGTCCAATGCTAATTTTTAAACCCTGGAGAATGATGAAGTATATTACTTTATCTGTAAAATCACTTCCTTATTTCTTCTACTCTGGGAAGAAAAATTCTATTTCTGGGAGTTAGTTTTGCGGGGGTGGGGGTGGGGGGGCGGGTTTGGAGGTTTTTTTGCAGGGGAGGGAGGTGTGTGTTTGTTTTGTTATGGGAAAGGGTGGGGGAGTGATGAAAAATATTTTCATGTATTTATCAGTTAGATATTATTTTGTTGTGGGAGGAATTAATACTGTCAAGATTTTACAGTTGTGTTTTGTAAAGCTGCTTGAAATATATATTTCTGAATATTTCTAAAGCATGTGACCCTCACCCATTACACGCATTTAAAAAAACAAATATTGAGAATATGGCCATTCGGAAATGTCAACGTATACTTGCAACCGGTCCCTCTGAAAATTACAACCCTATACCAGTATCCTGTACAGATAGGAACAACATAGGGAATCTAACATATCCATTTTAGTAACTCTGTACAGATCCTAGTGATGCACTTATTTATAAATATTAACTAAAGAAACAACAGAGTAGATAGAACATTTTTTTATTTCTGTTAAAACACCAAGGTCAGATTCTGAAACCTCACATTTGGCTTCTGTAGATTTATGATGTTTAAATATTTTGCTGCAGCAGCAGCTCTTCTTGGTGTTAACCTCCTCGACGTGTTTAAATACCGAGGTAACTATGTGAAAGCCTGAGCTCTACAGATATCTCACTAAACCCAAAGCAGATGCCAGTACTTCCTGGAGAAATCAAAACCCAAAAAACCTAGACTATTTTTGTTCGGTTGCTTAAATGCAGAATTAACACTGTAGCATTAGGTGTTCCTGTTTGAAAATTTAGACAAAGAGCAACTTGGACTCTACAACTCTACCTCTCTGAGTTCAGCCTCCTTTTGCCACTGGCCACCAAGTCATGAACCCCCTTCCAAAAAGTGATTAAGCTCTGTTGTAAAACTACTGAAGCCACTTTGTCGCCTGCTGGACAGGTTGCTCACAGCTTCTCCACTCTGATAGTTAAACACCTTCTTACCAGCTTCAAGTCATTTGTGGCCAGTTTATCTCCATTTGCTCCTGTGCCAGCATTACCCTCCAGCTTCAGCAGCTGCTCTTGCTATTTACCTGCCTGATATATTTATAGAGAGCAACAATATCCCCTCTCTCAGCTTACTTTTGCTGGGTGTAAAAGCCAAATTTTTTTATCCTCCTCTCAGTAAATAAACTCTCCTTGTTGTTTTCCAGTTCCAGGCTGCATTCATGCTTCTTAAAACACAAGCGATCACAACAGTATGCTGAATTCAACAGCAGGTTTCTCTAGCGTCTCACACATCACAACTGTGTCCCTATTTTTCTAGAATATTTCATACCATACCTCCTAAGACTGCACTTGCCTTGGCCATGGCTTCATCACATCGCTCATTCTCAGTCATTACGTGATTTAATAATCCCGAGTCTTTTTCCTCTGTCATTTCCAGCTGATAAACCTACATTATACAGCAGAAATTTTTATTAACCACAATGTGTATTACCTTATAACTGCCCTGCAAATTTAATCATGTTTCTGTTACTCAGTCTTCAACATTATCCATTATTATGGATAGCAAAAGCTCTACAACTTTGATCAACAAATTCCATCGGTTTCATCTAACTCTCACACCGAAGCCATCAGTGGAAATTACAAAGAAAATCAAAACCACAGCCAAAGTTTGAGAACAGCGACCTTTCTCTAGCCCATTACTTGTTGTAGGCATCTCATCACCTCCACAATCTTGGCCAGTCATCATACAATTTTCTACAGATCTCCATCTGCTTCAGCTAATGCAAATTTCCTACATAATATTGCATCATGTGCTTTATCAAAATGCAGGTAAGATCTGAAGTTTTCCCTTCAAACAGGAAGTCAAGCCCATTATCAAAAAAAGGTATTAGGTAATATCTGAGACAATGTCTTTGGCAAAGTCATGGTTACATTTTATCCCGGTTCTCCATTAATCTCGGCGCCTTTAATTATTCTTTATTTCCTTTCTTGCTCAAAAAAATCTGCATATTGTTCAGAACAGATTAACAAGTTTGTAGTGGGCCAGATCACTTTGTCTTCCTCTTTTGATTGGTTGTCCCTGATTCGAAAGATTTATCACCAACCTTTGCTATTAGAGAAGTCATTTCGTATTATCAGGTCTTTCTGAATTCTGGAAAGGAGATTATGTTGGCTCCCATGACTTCAGGGCATTTACGTAAGGACTTCAGAGCTTGGCTTCCACCTTCATTATGATAATATTCATTTCCATATACTAAATTCCTGTGAGGCACCCTGTCTCTGCCCTACCTTCACAGCGAATGTCTTCATTTGAATCATATCTGTGCTAGCTTTAATTTTTCAGAGAAGCGTATTTCCATGATGTAGTCAATATTAATGAGTGCAATGATGCTATGCATGTGCACACTGAGAATGTCTTACTTTGAAAGTGATGTGGAAATCAGTTGGATTTCTCACAGAAGAGAAATTACTTGGTATGAATAGAGATGGCGTAAGGCTTTTAAGACTTACTCCGAGAAACAGACCAATTGAAGAGCATCTGTAGGATTAACCTGGAAGGAAAACAATTCAGTTTTTGGGAGAAAAAAAAAAACAGAAGTGTAATTGCCTCCACACCTCTAAGAGGAGTGCAAGCAGAAATGGGGAGCCTTCTGCCAGGTTATTTGAAGGAAGGATCAGGACAAGAGACATTTAACTAAATCAAAGCCTGCGCCTCTCAGAGATAGGAAATAGCACCGGGCAACTGTCAGACTGCATCGTTCAGGGTAAAAAAAGCAGCATCTCCAAAGCCATCTTGCTTTGCCTTCCTGTGGTCTCCTGTTTTCCTCCCAGGAGAGAGGAGAACAGAGAGTGTGACAGCAGCCGAGGACAGGCAGCGTCTTGCTGGGTCAGAAATATGAAACTAATCTATACACTAAGCTGAGAATGTGAAACTAATCTATACCAGGAGGAGAGCTGCCGACTTGGGCAGCTAAAACTGACAGTTTGAGATAGCTTCTGAATGTGTGAACTAAGCCGGAATGAGAACCACTTTTACAGTGAAAGGTGCGATCAGCCATTGCTGGGAAAGGAAGGTTGAATTAAGAAACAGGAAACACCAACCCGTTACGGCAAGAAAAAGCTGTTTAAGGTGTAGGAGGGCTCTGAGCTACTGCTCCCCGAGTAGGAGTGCAAAGCCTGGCGGTGGCAGCAAGGACAGAGCGAGAAGAAAAAAAGTGAAGTAACAAAGGCAGAAAGTCAGGAAGTTGCTCCTACTAAGTAAGGCAATATTGCCACAACTAGCTACAGTGTTGTGAGATGAAGCCTATCTGTAACAGAACAGGGGTAGTCAAATGAAACAAATTCCCGAAGAGGGTTTATTATCCTGGCCTTGGTCAATAAGTAGCCCTTCCCAGGGACAATCACGTCCGTAGCATAGGAAATCCAAAGTACTTTTCCCACTTTGCTGTCACAGTTTCCCGTGTCAAAGACATACAAAAGGATAATTGCATCTGTATTCCAACCCACTGTCCCAGCACGCAGCAAACCATGATGCCATGGCCCAGCACAGATCTCTTTCCAAAGCATTGCTGGC
Source organism: Calonectris borealis (assembly GCF_964195595.1). NCBI lineage: Eukaryota > Metazoa > Chordata > Aves > Procellariiformes > Procellariidae > Calonectris > Calonectris borealis. The sequence continues at coordinate 120,661,310 of NC_134314.1, forward strand.
CAGAAGAGAAAATTGCCTCTAAACTGAACCAAGCTCACTCTCTCCCACTTCAAACCCATCCTCAAGATTCACCTCTACTGTGAAGCCAGAAGAAAAAGAAACAGCTAACCGATTATGGCTAAGTAGTAGCTGGGGATAGCTGATTTAAAAAAATAAGCTTTCTGCAAACAATCATACAACAAATAGCCAGTGTAACAGTGCAATTTTAGTTTGCACTACTCTGTTTTCCCTTTCTGTTCCTTTCATTTGTCACACTTGCACTTCAGATTAGACTCTTACCTCTTTAGAACAGGAACTTCTAGCTATATGGCACAATGATCTAAATGGTGATCACATTAAAATCATACATAATAATACATGCTCAGGGCATTAAACAGGTACTTGTTTAACATAGAGATGTCAGGCAGAGATTCTGCAGTATCTCTTACTACACCATGGTTTGTCTTGATATTTCTTTTAATCCCCTCAACAGCCCCCTAGGTTTATATTGTTACAAAGGAAAAAGCATCTCAAAGCCACTGTATGTGCCAGTTTAACAACTACTGCTAAATAATTTACTGCAAACAACAAAGGCTAAAGAGTTATCTGAAGATGCCACGGGAGCATTCTGTGCACATTTGCCATCTTAATTTCAGTGCCAAATTATTTTGTTTGATTTTTATCCAAAGGCCAAAGGTAAACCCTGTCACTGATGAAGGGGTGCAAAAAGCGCTGATTTCAGAAAACAAAGCAATCGTGGTGATGACAGCATTTAGCTTTGGTCTACTGGTGGCAGATATGTCACTTTTATGCAACTTCATATAGAATACACTAATAAAACACGATAAAAGTCTGCTCTACTTACGGAGGCATGCAGCTGATGATAACCCACAGCGGAAAGTTAATTTTAAAAAGTCAGCATTTTAATTCTGCTAGCAATTTTTAATGCTCCACTTTAAAAATTTACATCTTCAGAAAAATATGTTTGATTAGTAAAACTATATACTTTGTGTTGTTATTTGGGTTGAGGTTTTAAAATATGCTGTCATTTACAGCCAAGCACTCTGAAATTAAAACTTCCTGAACATTATCAAGGGTACTAAGATTTATTTTTGAAAGCACTCGTTTTTGAAAAAGCAGCGTACACTGAAATAAGGGAAAGTTTGTGTTTGAATACAGTTTAGTGCATCTTGCCTGACAAAATATATAAGCACCAAAACATTCCAAACTTCTTCAAAGAAAATGCCCAGAAGTTGTAATTTATACCATTTTCTGAAGTGAACGGAACAGGCCTGATAATCTCACAAGAATAGCTCCTCTTATGTAGTTTGTCCCTCCTGCTTTGAGCTCTAGCTGGATCCCAGACATGAAGAAATTCAAGACATGTAGGATAATGATATAGTTTGAAAGTGAGACTAAGGGATTAAATTTAAAGACTATTCTTATTCTATGTGAATCACAACTTTAACATTTGCCTATCCGCGGGGGGGGGGGGGGGGGGGGGGGGGGGGGGCGGGGGGTGAGTAATAACATCTAGTAGCTTGGGGACCACTATCTGGCAGAATTCTCTAGCTGGCAGAATACTGGCAATCAAAAGTGGATCATGCACGCTACATCTTATATAAAAGAGCCCACATGCCTCTTCGCGCTAAAATAACAGCTATGCTATACTAAGCATAGTGTTTGTCGTCGTCTTCAGCAAAACCATGACTGCAGAAGAAAGCGGAGCGCGGGGTGCTTTTATTGATTTATATGGAGTAAACATTTTTTTGGCCACAGCATCAGAGAAAACTTTCTTCTAATACATCTGGGCAAATGCTTTAAATAAATAAATAGCTTGCCAAAGCCTCTAGATCATCACAAATATCAACTCTGACCTAAAAACAGTAACGGAACAAACTGCAGGTTTCTTAAACGTGAACAGATATTTGTGATCATTATAAATACAGCACTTAATATTTTTCATTCGCTTCTGTGTTGGTTTTTCTTTCCCCAGATCTAATCCAATTTCCTACAAAAGCTCTTCTTTTTCTGTCTCATTCACGTCCACGCTCCAGCATTCAGAAGCTAGGAACATATACTATACAGCATATGCTGATACTTGCAAATATCAGCATTGAAAGCAGTCTCTGAAAAGAAGCTACAATGAATCATTTCAGCATGCTGATTAGAATTTTTACTACTTTTAAATTTCAACTTTCTTTTTTTTACTGCATCTTAATGCACTGTTCTTTCCCTCTTTGGCTGCCTGCAACTCACTGTTTGTAACTAAAGAACTCCTTTTCTGGTTTATCTCTGACTGTAAAGTAGTTTACGATGTTCTGCATGGTGAACAGCACATATAAAAATAAATTGTATGCTAAATATGCTCAGAAGGTAATATGATAGCAAATCAAGAAACAGGAAGATTTAAACCTCCCCTGCTGCCCAAAAGACAAACAGCTTAGCAGAGATGAGGGATATCAGCTTTGGTTCAATATTCTACTTCCCCTGTAGAATAAATATTTATATTACATATATGGATATTCTGTTTTATAACAATAAATGCCACTCCAGAATACCAAATAAGATAAAAAGCTGGACAGGCAGCTGAATTTCGATTCTCCATACAAAGCTACTGCATTCGATTTCAGCTCTTACTGCCATCCAACATCTAAGGGAACGATGCAAGCCTGAAATTACATTGTGCAATGTACTCCATCACATGTTCAGGGGGGTTAGCAAGGCATCCAGGCACGTGCAAGAAGTTATACACGTGCTTTAGTACTTTGCTGGGTGGGGGACCTCACCGTGGAGCAAGGCTACTGAAAACACCGACTTTCCAATAGTTATTCCTGATGCATGCAACGCTTGATGAGCGCTTACTGGAGCAAAGTGCTCTCCCCATACTGCCCCATCCTCTCCCAAAACCAAACGGAACGAAAACTCTCCATCCCTCAAGAAACAACCTTCTAGAGTGCATAATATATATTCCAAAAGGTTAGAAAGTGTCTGTGTATCTGTATACATACCATTTATCAAATTAACTACATTAAGAAAAATAAGCATTAACTTTAAATCAGGTCTTCAGAAGTTAAAAATAGCTATTACACTGTGCTACACACTTTACTACTCAAGATCACTGAGGAGGAAACATATAACCATAAATAACATACTACATTTAATAGGGAAACTATAAGAGGGCAGTATATCAAAACCTGCTATTTACTTGACACAACTCACACAGTAAGCTCATTTTTGTTGTAAGTAAATCACTTCAACGTAAACAAGGACTTCAGAAAAACAAGCAAGAATTCATAGTCTAACTCAGGAGAACCATAAATCTGAATGTTTCCATATGAGAAAATGGACACAAACCCACTACTTGCATCAAATTTTCAGCATACAAGAAATGTATCGTGTTAGCATGCATCATATCATAACAGCGCTATTCATTGAGATGCCAGAACTGAAGAATCCCCAAACAGTCTGAAATGGACAGATGGGTAAAGCTTTTATCATGTTCCCAGAATGGCTGTTTTCATGACATGCCTGAAAGAAAACACAGACGTATATGACCCCTTCTAATTTTGCTCCTCGGAGTCAGTATGCTTCGCTGAACAAGACAGAGTTCAGCAGCAGGTCTCAAAGAGTTACGGAAGTGAGCGCTCCATTTATGACTCCCGAGAAATAAAAATCAGGGCCCTGGATCCCAAGCAAACTACCTTTGGTCAGAAATGGATACTTGTTCTCCATTTGAACACTCTACAGAGCTGTAAATATCACACTTGTACACCCAAATTAATTTGCAGAATTGCTTCGGGTGAAGAATTCCCGTTGAACAAGATAAGCATAGGCCATAAACCTGAAACGTCATCAGTTCTCATCAGCATCTCGCTGGACTCTTGATGCTCACGGTAATTTATTCTTAGCTAACTAAGAGCAAACCTCCCTGGTTATGATACCATCTTCATACCACCATCCAATAGGCTACTTCACTGCAATGACTTTTAGATTAAATTGTATTGATAAAACATGGAATTGTTAATAGGATCACACAATGAATTTGTATTTTGAATAGCTGAAACTACAGAAGCAGAAAACTAACTATAAATCTGCGTTACATAATTTTACTTGTCTTTCTACAGCTGGAAATGTTAATCGGAGCAATCCAACCCAAATTCTTATGGCCAAAGTAGGAAATAAGTAACGGTGAAAAACATTCTCTGCAAACATTCATTCCACGATACATTTCTGAACATCTATTTTGTGCTCATTACCCACAAAAATCCAAAGCGCATGAGTTTACTCACAGTGTTACTCACCAACAGCACATTTTGATCTTACTAAAACATTCAGAAGAAAATTATCTACAGTATGTTCACATGCTGACTTTCTGATTCATGCCGAGATGGCTGTTCATTCAACCCTGTAACGTCAACATCACCATGTGACTTATAAGTCTAATTAGCACTCCACAAATTATGAATGGCAAATATTCCCAGTGAACCATTCCTAAATACTCTGAAGACTGAGAAATAAATACAGGAGAAGTTTTTTATGACTTTTCATAGGTAAGAAATTGGTCATTTTATTATTGGGGTGGGGGAAGTATTCTCTGCTATTTATCAACTGAGCAATAGACCTGGCTAAGTTAACAAGTACAAAAATAAATAAGAAGCAACAAGAGGAAGAGATTTCTGTTTAGCTTTGTGGCTGTATCTCGCTTTGCCTTCACAGCTAGTGAGGGGTTAGCATCCTGTTGGGCATCAAAGAAAGGCGTGTCAGAGGAGCAAGACTTAGAGTTGAAGGTTGTACAATGTCTAAGGAATTAGGAAACTATATAAGAGCATCTACTTCCCATGCAGAAGAACTCCATATATAACCACCATTCCCCAGACTAGCTGACTGATGGGATTAGCATGTGTTTTTTACTTAAATTGTATCAGCACTTGCTCTCTCCTCTTGCCATCAGAGCTCCTCCTAAAGCAAAACTTTAAAGAATGAAACTTGAAGGGTAAGAAATTTGTGTGAGGACTGTTCTTTCAACGCTGAATCAGCTGATATCTAACTAAAAGTCCAGTTCTTAGGAGTGAAGTGTGAGCAGCTTCAGTGAAGCATTTGATCGTTCCATAACAACATTAAACAACAAAAAAAAACATATTGAGTAAACCAAAATAAAATTCTCTTTACTCATGTAAGTGCAAAAACTCATATACAGATCCTGTTGAGGTTGGAGGATCTATTAGTGTGAAGGGCTGCTTTTGTGAAAGTAAACAAACATTCATAGTCAGATGCTCTTGCCGCTACTCAGTATTCACTGAGTAAAATCCCCTACAATTAGAGTAAGGGATAGCAAGAAACCCTCACACACAATGTGTGAAGTGTTTATTTCCCGGTGCTTATCTAAGCGCGCATCTAGCTTGCCTATGTCAAAACTCCATGATTGCTCTGGCACATACACAAATAAATACTTGATATTCTGTTTACATCAAAGAAGCTTCATTAGTGGCACCAATCAGCAACAAATAAATTTCACGCTGCCAACACAATCCAAATACATATCAATCTCTGATTTTTCCAGGCAGAATTGGGCCCTGACAAAAGACTCAAGGACGATCTTAGATCTAACATGGCACACATAGTACTCTCCTAAAAGTTCATTATCTTGTGATGCCAGTCTAACAAAAATAAATCTGAGAAAGTACCGAAAATAATGACTGCTAGAACCTGGCAGAAAAGAACAGGGAGGTGGGGGAGAAAACTTTGTATTTAGCCTATTATTTCTTCTCCCCCCTCCCTGCTTCTCAAAGCACCTAGCATTGGCCGCTCAGAGAAACAGAACAGGGCAAGTGTGACATTTGGTTTTAGTCATTGTGACCATTTCTACATTCTTATGTCACATTTTTACAAGACTGGGGTTTCTTTTCTCTGTGTCTGGGTTTGTTAGCCTTTTACACTGTGTCTTCAAAGTTTCCTCTATAGCCACCAGAAAAGGAAAACTCTTTCCTTTTCAATGAAAGCTAAGATTCTTGTGTGATTACATGATGCCAGGACCTCAGGCTTTAAGGAGAGCAAGCAATGCAAAATTCATTATAAAATCGTGTTAGCAAAACCCAAAATTATCAGAAGCAACTATTACAAAGTATTTTCCCTGAAGCATCAAGGTCATTTGGCATATATCTTCTGTGTGTGCATACTAGGTAAAACTCATTCCTGTGTAGAGGGATGGCATAAAACCTGTGAACCACTTCAGTCTCATTTAAGACTTTAAATTAGGACTATAAGTGATGCATAGGCCTTCAACTGGAAGCTAGCATGGAGCTGAATTTTATCCACAATGGATATTGATCTCATCACAACTGGTGCCGCTCTTACATTAGGTGTAAATTCATGCATAATTCATTTTAGATAAACAAAACGATTCTACAGCTACCAGGCATTAACTTTCTTGCCGAATAAGCCACATGAAAATTTCATAAAAAAATGAAACCAATTTTTCAAACCCATCCTCATATAGAGAAAACAAAGCACTCTGTACTACATTAGTTTCATCTTGTGATTTCTTAAAAATACCTCCCCTATTAGCACATGCCAAGGCAATAAACTCAGAATTAGAATTTAGTAAAATAGTAAGATATTTCCCATCGATATGCCTGTAACAACTAAGCAAGCATTTCGTAACAGAAAGCCTTTGCTGCCACAACTAACACTGATGTGTGTATTACTAAGGTTAGTTAGGGATATCAAACAGAGTAGTTCGAGACCCTCTGCGCATATTATACAGCAGTAGATCACTTCAGGATTTCCTGGGGGCAGCAGAGAAAAAAGTACTGTTTTTATCAGGAAGTAACACCATGTAAAAGCAGTGCAGAAATTCTGACGGCGTTCCCGTGGTTCTGAATAGATCTTCCCATTTACTTTGCACAAGAACATGCGACCTGAACTCCTGGGCTGTGCAACATGATAGATAAAAAGAGAGGATCCCCCCTGAAAGTTAGACTCTCAAAAACTCACAATACAGAGACTACAATTTACTGAAAATTTAAAGGTTGCCTTTGGAAACTGCCAACCAAGTGCACAGCAGTCGAGAAGGCTAATGGAAGATAGTGACACGTTAACTGTGTGATATATACAGAAGCAAGTTCAAAGCTGCAAATATAGTGCCTGAGGAGAGTGGCGAAGAGCCAGATGCTGCTTCTGGCAAAATGTCTAGGAATCATTGCACTGACATCCATCAGAAGAGGACAGCGTGTCAGGAGATGGCGAGTGTAAGCTGCATTTCCTCATATCAAACACCTAAAGCCGATTCCGCTTTCAGAAAGATTAATTAAGGAAAGGCTGATATTTGGACAAAGAAAAAGATAAGCAGAGAAAAACGCGATATCAAATTCAACAAAAAGGCACCGTAAACAATAGTGCAGGGATTGCTCATGGCAATGGATCCCACCGGTATACCTTGTGGTAGCCAACCCCACCTGAGGAGTGGCTTCATAAAACCAGGTAACACCTGCAGAGATACTGAAACAACACGGTTGCTTACCACTGAATTTGGATTCAGCAAAGGAATAGCCATGAAGGCACGGAGGAGAGCTCACGCATTATCATGACGCAGAAAGAAGTTGCATTGTAACTATTCAGAGATTTTGCTGTAAATAGATACATCCTAACGGGCTCCATATCTGGTTATTTCCTTTCTGGGGCCAGAATGGTATTTCCATTGACACTTCTATTTTCTTGCTTGCAGTGGGTAGCTAACAATGTTGCCAATTCCCTTCAGCAACAGGGGGGTGGAGAGGAAAAGGCATCATGGTACTAGTGCCTTGTGGTGCAGCTCTGCTAGTTGACTTTGCAGGGGCTGGGGATGGCAGGGTGTTGAGCTGAAATGCCGGTGGAATATATTTTGCATTTATTCTGAAAAGAATGGGGACATCTGGCTCAAGCTAAGATTTTCTGGGTTCTTCCATCCAAGAATCTGACTGATTTTGCAGTCTGGGGAAAGACACAAGTAGGAACATTTGTAGCTCCTCTTTCTCTGTGACACGATCTGTAGTTGAGTCTTCTTAGTGGCAAGAAACATTTGGCTGGAAGTCTGCCTGGGAGGAAGGAAGTGAACATTATCCAGTCAGAGCTTTCTGTACCATGCCTTAAAAGGAGCATCTAGATAAAAGAAGAAAAACAACCATCCAGGCTTGGTTCAAGACTCTAGAAGTCAATTTAATGCTGTAGATTTTTTTTTTTTATGCCGTAACTAAATCCAGTTCAAGATCTGCAATGGCTTAGAAGTAGCAAAAGAGAAGGAACTTGATACCAAAATGTAAGATCTACTCTGAAAATGTCCAGTTAAAAGAAAAACAGAGCGAGAGAAACAACCTTAGATGAAGACAGGAATGCAGCTATCCTAACACAAACCAAATTCAGTATAAAAAAGTTGTTTACTGAATAGGAGAGACAGAATGGAACAGAACACCTTCTAAGAAACAATACTCAGAAACGAAAGGAAGGAGGAAACTTAGAGGATAAAGTCTAATGCAAAAATCTATTTCATCATATTTTACCGACGATCATTTATATAATTGCTATGGATATTATTGGATTATATATTCCAAGACAGAGGACATAATGAATACTAATAAATTAATGAGAAATGGGAAGTCTATATCAGGTATTTAGGGCCAGCAATAACATACAGCTTTGGTATGAACCCTCAGAAAGAAAAAGGAATAGTCTCTGACAGATTGTTAACAGCAAAACACCGGAGATGGCCATGCTTTGACACAGAAACTGCTAGTGCAGCTATTACGCTTATAGAGCTCTAAGAAATGCTATAGCTTATTTAGCTCCCAAGGTAGCTTCCATAATTTCACTTCTACTGATAATGTTTAAAACTGCGGACATTTCTTTAACAAAGCATTCATTAAAAAAATATAACTTTGCCTTTTACTTTGTATATTAACATTTTTGAACTGGTGTTAATCACTAGAGAATCAGTTACTCAGCGTGAATCCTTACGACAGTGACATCACAAATCAATCAAATCCTTCTTTCTATGCCAAATTCATAGAAGCTATCAGTTTGAAAGCACAGATAATATACAAAGACATAATCCAAATATTTGACAAACACACATCTCAAAGCTACAAGAACATTTACAAAGACTTGCAAACCATTTTTTTTACGTTATTGCAGCCAATGGGGCACAGATTGCTAAATCATGAATTTTCATCGTTTCCTCTGTTGCTAACTCCCAAAAGAGGACCAATCCACATTTATTATCAAATATGAGGAAAAATATAATAACTTTATAAAATGTTTATCCATATATGCACACACACTTTTCTCTCCCCTGCGAAACACATTCAGCAGATGGCTTCATCTAAGCTTAAAGGACCACTGCAGAGTGATGGACTTAAATAAAAAAATCAAAGTAGTAAGAGTTAAACAGATATAAAAGGCTGGCCGCTTTTGCCTGCCTGAAGGGCTTGATCCTGCTGAGAAAAAGCGACAAGTGCTCCATGGATTCATAAAGGCAAGAGATTTATTCCCCCAAGCTGTTGTGCATGTGCCCAAGCAATCCTGAGGGGTCAATTCTCTGAGCAGCCAAACTTAGGAAAAAATACCTTATTATTTTCTTTCTTCTTAGAACTCAGGAAGAAGAGGAGCTTGGATGACAGTCTAGGAGAGAGATCTGCTTACAACAGAGAACTAAACAATTTATCAGGATTACATTAGATGATCAACAGGGGTCTCATGTAGCCGATTTGCAACTTGATATTTACCTTGTACCACTGATTTACGGGCACATAGGTATTAACTGGACTGTGAGCATACCATGCAATTCTTTCACCTTTCAATGTGCTTCTTGCACCTTTGCCAGAAGTCATAATTTTCCAGCATCCTGGATAGTTGCATAGCCAAATGATAAATGCTTTCTCAATGAAGAGAACATCATTTGATTGGATTTCTCCTTAAGCTCAAGCCTCCCTAATAATAAATATATTGATTAAAATTCTGCCTGCTTGGCGGATAGATAAATATAAATAAAAGGACAAATAAAATAAGTGCTTCACTGTGAGAATATATGTGTGTGGGAATTTCCACTTCTATACACAGCTTCATTGAATTTGGTGTGACTTGGTTAAAAAGAAATTACAACATCCATAGACTGATGCCTCTGCAATTCAGGAAACCATAAATCAAGTAAAGAAACCTGGAAGAGGTAGAGTGCAATGGCAATACACTGTAGTTGGTTAAAAGGCGTATCAGCTGTCAAATATTTTGCATATATTCTGCTGAAGAGATGGTGTTTAACAATAAGAAGGTTTTTAGATATAGCTCAGTGAGCTGTCCTGCTCTGCAAGTCATATAAACAATTCATTTTGGTTGAGTCAAATCTCCAGTCGCATTTCATTGTTATGCAGAAAAAGATACGCTATGCTACTTCAGAGGGTCTTTACTTCTAAAATAAAATGTATTTGAATGAGTTGCTTCATATAAACAACGTTGATTGTTCCAGTACTGGAAATGGGCTGCGGGTAACCTAGAAACAAACCTGCCGTAACAGATTTACACCAGGGATTCCTCTGAGACCATCCATGATCCAGTCACATCTGTTAGTCCAGCCTTATCTGCTAATGGAAGCGGTCAAAAATGGTGAAATAATACCAGCTTCATGCCACCCCAAAGCACTCATCCATGCCAAGGGACCTGACGGTTACCAACTATGGACGCCAACCACTGCGATGGCCAAATAGGCACAAAAGGGCAACGTGTACCTGTCACCCCAAAACCTGCTCTAGAAGTTACAACCATTTTAGGAAAAGCACTTACTAAACCCAAACGTAAGTTGAAATATTTGGGAAAATCTGCCTTTAGAGCACCACAAAATAATGACTTCCAACTTGTCTTTAGTGGAAGGCCTGAATTTCTGACTCTGATGGTTTCATAATATCAGGTCTTAAAATGTCACTGGTCCCACAGAAAAGCACTGATGTGCTTTGGCATTGGTTCAGCTCGGTACGGGTACGTACCAGGCCTCACATGGGTTCAGTTTTCATTACCTGAAATGTCATTTTGAAGGGTTCCCCATTTAATACATAAATGCCAGATGCCAAAAAGATGTTCAGTGACCTTCTAAAATAATAGCACTATCATTTTGCTTTAAGGTACGTTGATTTTCTCCTAGGCACGGTGCCCACAAACCAGCCTACGATCTAGTAGCACCATCATAGGACGGTATTGGTGGAAGCAACCTTAGACTAGAAGTGACAGTGGACATAGGGCGGCATTTACTCTGAGGCACAGTCTTGGCAGTTCGGGAGTGTTTGTATTTCCGTGCGAGGTATCCGAGTCCAACTGAAGTAAAACTGTCAGAAGCACTTCACTGGAGCTTCGGTTACATTTCCAAAGGTTACTTAGTCATTCAGGACACCAACTCTCATGGAAAACTTTTGAGATTTCTCACTGAAGTTAATGAGACTTTGGCTCCTAGGTGTATGAGATATGCTTGACACAAGACTTCAAAATTTGAGTAACATAAGCATATATAAAATATTTACCTGTATATGCACCACATTCATCCTGAACTTAGGGGCTAATGGCAAAGTTTCAAAACCTCTGGTAATAAATCCAAATTTTAGCCAGTTTTATTGGGTCACTGAATCACTGTATTTTTATAGACATTAATCCCTATCCCTTGCATCCGGGAAGATGATGACAGTATTATAAAAGCATCTCAAATTGATAAAAGAATGAACATAGAGTGAAACCAGTAGGGATTTTACTAAGCATACCGAGAGTAGTGTTGATGCTAGATGCTACCTGAATCTCTACCTAAGAGACTTCTCTCTGAGATTCTTCTAGAGTTCATATTAGTCTCAACATGAGGATGATAAAACTGTAAAAAAAAATATATATCTGGCAAGGGAAGAAAACAGTATTTTAAAGTAAATCATCCCACGGCAAGATAACCTAACACATTGCTTCTAAACAGAGGTGAAAGAAGGCACTGCAGGAACACGTTTCTTTGATTATCCTCCAACAGCTTGCATGCCCATCTTATGTAGCTCAATTCAGGAAAAGTTCTACAGTGGCCACAGTCTTGCAGTTCACCTGTTCAGGAAAAAGGGAGTCTCTCCTGCACAATGCAATTCAGTACAATCAGCCCAGCAACAAGGAACGCTCTGAGAAACAAGTGAAAATTGAACCCCCTGCATTAGATTATTTGAAGTGTGAACTGATACAAAACGTCAGCTGCAACATTCTTCTCAGATGTGGGCAATAACCCCTTCTGCTGTTCTACCTGTGCAAAATTTGTCTTTAGCTGCAGGAAAGGGAGATGTGCGTACACCTGGCCAATACTAATAAAAAGGCAACTCGGTTAGTGTTTTGGGGAAGATCTTCAACTAGTGGGAAAAAAGAACACTGAAATGGCTATTGATTTCAACCGAACTATGGCTATTAAAACCGCTCTCTATCTTGGGAGCATTGTGCCTATACACATACATCCTAAGAAGAATAGACAATTTTCAGACTTATCAAAACGTATACACGACAGATCCATGGAGACTTTCAGCATAGAAAAATAAACTATTTTTAAACAAAGAACTGAAACCACAACATCCTCTGCCCCATACAATCCAGATGTAAGTTTTATCTGTATTTTTCAGATAGAGTTACAAGCTGTATCCGCCTAAACCGATGCAGAGAAAAGGGACAGAAAACTATCCCGAAACTTCAGCAGTTTCCTCTAAGTCTCAAGCGACGTTTTAATAATCCTTCAGGAAATTATAAAAATAGTGTGACATACTTGTAGCTAAAAGAGAATAATTCACTCGTGACTCCACTCTATTGTCCATTTATGACCTTTTGTTACGCTGCAGGGATGTAAATACCAAGAGGAAGAAAACACTTGCTGACAACATCCTCCTTACCGTTAGCGTAGTACCGCAAAAGGTCTTGCATGCCTTGTCTGGAAGCATGGAGAACTTCCTACAATATAGCACTAACAGCTACAGTGCAAGTGAAGTTGGCAAATTTGTCAGTGTTATGTCTAGATTCAAGGGGTTCTCTCAAAACCATGGTCTTAAACAATGTTCACCACCATCACCAAAGAAAGAGAAAATGTGCTAAGCTGTATAAATTTGCATTTTTTTTAAGTTACTCAGCTGTTTATTAGCTTAAAATAGAAGCTATGCTGCTTTTGAACTCTGACCTTTTGAGTAAGAAAACTCATTAAGGAAGATAAAATGAATCAGATGAAATTCATAAACCTTATTCAAGAATGACCCTGAACACCTAAATATGTCTCTTGTTACAAATAAAAGGAAAAATTTTACAAGATTATGAAAAGAAAAAAATACTTAGACTGTTCGTTCAAGTTGTATACTCTGATATGTGAAATGCTAAACTATCCGTGCTCAAGCTGAGATGGTTAAACTGAAAAATAAAACAAAACAAACCTGGAAAATATAGCAAATCCCAACCCACTCATTAAAGGAAATTCAATTTCCAAGACACAACCCAACAACACACCAACGTGGTCCAGTCCTCTCATGAAATTTAGTAGTATACATTTCTATAACAGGAATCTGCAGAGATATAGACACTACCATACTCTGACAGGGGATAAGAGCCTCTAGCTGTATGTACGGGCTATATATTAGATGACACATAGGGCCAGGTCTTCACGTATGATAAACTGTCCAAGCTTCAATGACAGGAGCTAGGAAGTGGCACTGTTGTAATCATACTTCAGTGGTGAGACACTTTCTTCATTTGTGTATTGTCTTCATATATGTTTTAAAACTATTCTTTCATATATTTTATTCTACAGTTAAAGTTTAAAGTAAAATTCTTCCACTGTTTGGAAAACCTACCTTTCTATTACAAGTAGATCGGATACATCTAGATTTAAATAGCTTCCCTGTCAACATATCTCTAGAGAACTTTGATGTTACTCAAAAAGACATATCCATCGTCATGTTTTTTCACGGTAAGGCTTGGTTTCTAGGTATGATTTTAAATTGGCATCTGCTAGAAATATTTTCTGTGTCGCTTCCAAATGAATCAGTATATGAATTAAATTATAAATCCACCTGGACAAGTAATTATCAGTTTGTTGTAGCATCCTTCCATAATAATGACAGTACAGGAGGACTTCATTTAGGATTTCTTCAGACAGGAGATTGCATTCAGGTCCGTCACAACTAACACATTTGTTAAAGCTTTTCTTATGCAAGTGCAGCTGCTGCAAAATGTTGAAGGTATCTTGTCGTACATCAAAAATAATTAGAATTATACAGAATCAATAAGCTAACTCATAACTTTGCACTACATGAATCACAGTTTGTTCCCCAAAGTAACTTTTAATTCAAGATTGAAAAGACTTTGCCTTGCTTAGACCAGAAAAGGAAGTTTTGGGATAAAGACCTAGCCACTACCTGCTCCCCAGATATATTTACCATAAGTAATAAAGGAGTGCTTTATGAAAGAAAATATTTATTCCAAAATCAAATGAACACTCTTGATGTGCATGTGTACTTCCCCTCACTTGCTGACCCAGTACTCCTACTTAACCATATTAATAATGAACCATTTTCAAAAAGCCAAGATGGTTAATACATTGCTCATAATCTCCTAGTCCTGGAAAGCGAAGATAGTAGGTATTATTAATTTTCATGATGAATGTCAGAAAGCTGCTGCTTTGTTTCTTTACTTACATGGGGGGAAACAGGAGAGGAGGGAGGTACAGAGAAACACTGAAGAAAAGCCATTGAGCCCTTTAATATGTAGTCATTTTCTTCTTTTTTAAGTATTCTTACAGAAGACCAACCTCTGAAGCATTGGAAATAATTGACTCTTTTCACTGTTTCACAAAACAAGAAACGAGTGCCCAGTCTTGCAGTGTTGTCATCGTACTGCAAAGACAACCCGTGTGGAAGAGATAAAAAGCCTACACATTCCCAGAACACCTCCGTGTGGATGAGGAAGAACAAAACCAGAGGGGGATGCATCTTTATCAACAACTGCCAGTCACTACTGTTTTGCTGTATGCAAATACGTTAGCGTTCACTTGCTGAATTTGTTCATCAAAGCAAAACGCTTCTGGAAACAGAACTGCTGACAAATATAAGGAACTGTCACGTGGAGCACTTTGGCAGACCTGCCGTAAACTTGTCGCCTATTGTCATTTTTATTGTGCTTATAATTGCAATAATAAACAATACCTCATGTTCTTCCACTTTCATTCTGAAGATGCAAATTGCTATTAAAATCCTGAGTTCCAGAGAATAGCTTTTGATCTAATTTTCTAGGGCTGCCTCCTCTTAAGCATTAAAGTTCTTGCCATATTGCGCACACAGTAAACTGTAATTTTTCATTTTTTCCATTTAAGATGCAAAATTTGTAGGTATTTTGGCAATAATCAGACATAAAATCTCAAAACCACCACCCAGAGGCTTAGTACAACAAAAAGTTACATATCTGTGTGTGTTTATCCAAATCCACCCAAAACTGCAGGCCTCTGACTCTCTCTCCAAAAGGTTTTACCAAATGTAATCGCCAATGCTCCACTGTGAACGTGCCTATGACCTCTCTATTGATGTATTTTCATTGAAAGTAAAGCTACAATATAGCTAATCCATATCAACTGTATTCTAAATAACAGCTGAATATCACTGACCTCAAAAAAACCACAGATAAAGAAGTTCACGGAAAAAAAAAGCCATAGAAATAATTACCTTTTAATATTATATTATTTATAGTCTCTTCTGTTCGCCACTGTCATTTCTCTAATCATTCAAACATACATCTAGAACTAGTACTTGCAGACTAATCAGCTAGCACTGCTTGACTGATTATTATTGCCCCAGAAACACTGTAATCTGCAAAATTTATTGACAAATATTCTATAGAGTCGCCAATCTCGCGCATGACTGGTACTACAATGATGGAATATAAGCTCATATCATTATTGAGAATTGGGTCAGTTTAGTCCAAAAGATATTACTGAAGTCATGTAGATTATGTTTATGTTATGATTATGAAAGTCAATCAGATTCTCTTTAGTGAACCCATGAATTACCAAAAAAGCTAATTTAACATAACAGGTATACATGTTTCAGTCTTGCTAAGGCCAAGATGAGCTGCAATGTTTACTTCGGTGCATGCAAATCACTCAAACTGCCTCAGTCACACAATCACTTGTATACATTTACCAGCGTGATTTTCACTGTAATTTCACTTCCACTAAATTTGTTCCCTTCTGAAGTTTTCACAACCTCCTCTTATTTCTTCTCCCACGTGACAAGCTCAGTCAACAACCGAAAGACCTACGGGCCCACAAGAAAGGTGAAATATATTTAACTGCGTGCTTGCAATGGAAGTTACAGATGGCTGATTGTTCATAATCATCTTGAAAACGTTTAGGTCACAATTTTTTTTTTGTTTTCTTGATACAACTCCATGTTTTGTGATTTTTTTCTTTATCAGTACCCACAAACAAACAATATAATTTACCTTTTTTCTTCTTTTTGAGAAAACCCTTTTCTACACTCCTGTGACATAGGAAGAGTCTCTATTAGGGATTGAGATACAAACATCCATATGGCAACTTTACACAAGCAGTGGGATGGACCTTCACGGAGAACATAGGTCTGACACTAACTGAGAGTGCAACACCTTACACACAACAAATTACTTTCCCTCTTGGCATAGTACAAAACCACAATATCAGCCCTCGCTCTCCTTAAAGACCCGTATCGTACAACATATACTTAACAATATTTTACCCCCAAGTACTCGCTAAGGTTGCTGAGATTTTAATTGTTATTTGAGCGTAAAGGGGGGTCATGCTTGATGACATGTTCACAAGTCATCAATTTTAACTCTTTATGTATAAGCACAAAACATACATAGATGTCTACGAAGTATTAACAACTCTTCCCTGGTTTTTAATACAGCATATGTAGTGAAAATAAAAGAGAGGAAACAAGAGGACCTTCACCCAAACTTTGTATCGATTGTGTAGGTATATGGAAGGCAGCTAAGCTAGGGAGAGGCAGAAAAAAAGGAATAATACATACATAGCAAAGATTAACCATATCCTGAAGGCCTGGAAATGCTTCCCTACCTTCAGGACACAGCGCCATCATCGTGGCAGCAGTAGCCGCCTTTTGGGCAACTCAGCTCTAACGCCTTGCCTTGCCTGAAGTTTTACCATTTCTTACAGGGACACAGATTTCCTGCAGGGGACCGCATGGGCCAGGATCCTCACAGAGAGTGGCAACCAGTCTGCAAGGCAAGGATGGTTGCAAAGAGAGCAACCCCATTTTCACTTGACAAGCAAGTGTCTACAATGGACCGATCTGAACCAAATCCTTATTTGAGGTGTCAAATATCATTCATCTAGGGAAAGAAGGATCGACCACAGCTTGCTTTTAGTCAGTAATATGTAGAGCGTCTTTCCACGCATCTCCCAGGCCTTCTAAGCAGGCAATGTCTCGTACAAGACAGTCAAACATCAACAACTGTATTTTACAAATACTTCAACCGACAGGTTGCATACAATCCTTTCCAAACGAAACAAAAGATGCATTTCTAATACAGCAGAACACAGATTCACCCGTACTGCTTTTCAGAGCGAATCTAGCAAAGTAACTAGGTTCCCAGAAAACCCTTCTGTACACCACTGAAAGAGCCTGCCTTTGTCCACCACTGCAGCTATGTCAGTAACACGTGGCCCTGGGCTAGCGATCCACAACTCTCAACACACGAAAGTACTAGTAGAACTAGCAACAGGGAGCAGGAAAAGAGCACACTATTGCTGAAACATAGAACTATGATCTCAGCTTATAATTTTGCATTCAGCTTTTCAATTAAACAAACAAATGATTAGCAAAGACATAAGACATAAACAAAAGACTTAGGTCAAGAACAAATTTCGATGTGGACCTCGATCTGCATTATGTATGTTACAGTGGCACCTCCCGAACTTCTGAAGGTTAAACAAAATGTCCTGAAGACATTTTTAAGTCCAGCTTGATATGATTTGAAGCAAAACGACAAGAAATAGAACCAGCCAAAGCACCAAGCTAGACAACCATTTTTTCTACATGCCACTTCCTACATTGCCTTTGTTTTTAACTGAGACGTGACCTGCCAGTAAATGAACAGCCAAGCATTTATTGTCACCAGATCTCTGAAGTGACAAGTCTTTAATAAGACTGCCTTCTGCAATAAACCTTTTTTGTAAGAAGAGATGAAAATTGTCCCTCAAAACATATTAGTTAGACTGGATTGATTTATATAACAGCACAATTAAATAGCAAGTCATGAAGGATAAAATAATTATCTTAATAATGTCCACTACAATGATGAACTGAAGCAGTTTGTACATTAGTAGGCTATTTATGTACACTTTGATTGCAATAGGTTTCTCTGCCTGTAGTCACCTCAAAGCGCACCAACAGCTCTCTGATTCACACCACTTTGTGGTTTATTACTGAGAGGGCAGCAACTAATATTTCACTTTCTTCCCAATTTTTAAAGCAAACGTTTTTGCCTTTTTAGTAGCTGCCAGTGGAAGTATGACAGAAAGAAGAGGGTAATCTATACCATTTTTTGCATAATATTTTGGTATTTATGACAAAATGATTTTTTGTTGTTTGCTTTTTAACTCTTCCCAGATGGGTCATTTCCAGTTACATCACATCCTCTTTTCTTTTGTCAAAAAATAAAATCCAAAAGTAATTCCTTGTAAACAGAGACCATGTCTGGACTCGTGGCATTACTGAAACAAGGAAATGCCGTATCGTCCACCCTCCAAACTGCTGCTTAAGTCCAATCTTAGCCTGGGGGTACAAGAATCTGAAATAAGGGGAACACTGTCAAAATCCCACAGCAAAGGGCATTTCCCAACTGAACGATTCTTCTAGCACTGATAATAGCTGCATACAGGCAGCAAAGATCATCAGTACCTTCCATTCAAAAATCACTCCTCAGCAAGATAAGTAAGAGCAGAAATAACTTTTTCCTCTCTTGGCAGATCTGCAGCATGAGAAGAGCAGAAGATGATCAGAGAAATGTACTGCGGTGCCCAGGATGAGGCATAAAGACAGACATGCAAGAGGAACTGCTGGATTCACGCGGGCTTTTGGTGGGGGTTTCTTTGGGGGGTTTTTTGGGTTGGTGTTTTTTGTTTGCTTTTGGGTTTGTTTTGTGGGTTTTCTGGTTGTTTGGGTTTTTTGGTGGGTTTTTTTTGTGTTGTTTGGTTTGTTGTTTTTTTTTTTTAATGAAGAAAGGCATTGCCATCCAAAACCGCAAACTGGAAACCATCCTACATACCAGTGCAGATGATGCATATGGAGCAGTTTGAAGAAATTGAGCTATTATGAAGGTATAATCAGGTTACACTGAAACCACTGAACGTATTTTTCAGTGGTCATTCAAGATTGCGTGTAGGAATTTCAGTTTTTCCAGTGTATCTCATTCTGCATCCAAAATGAACTCTCTCTCTTTACAGACTACAAATTAACCTCAATGTGTGGGATTCTCTTTTATTTAGCAAGGCATTTAACATACAGTTAGTACTACGATATTGTTATATATTTATCACGTTATCTTGTATTGCCTTGACACTGCGGAAAAACAAACTGATACCTTTTGCTTAAAATAGACATACCTTTTTTGTCACGGTTTTATGACGACTTCTACCTCTGTTTTCATTTAAATGCTATTAAATGTGTTTGCTTTTGAACAGCCTTTGAGAAATCATTAGTGATAAAAACATTTGGATAATGGTTTATCTATTTTTGTTCACACTGACATATCAGATATGCCATGCTTTGCTGGATTCTGAAAAGATGGAAGCAGTGTTACACAATATCCACCACCCCCTAGTCTTTTTGTTAATCATCCCAAATCAGCTGTTGCTTCACAAATCAAATTTTTAGTCCTTTTAGGCATGCAGCGTGATGCTAATATGTGGCAACAGAATGTTGATTATAGACCACTGGGTCTGCTGCCCCATTAGTGGCATCCAGCTGTCCAGATTCATGCATGAGCAAGAAGGATTTAATAAGTTAAGATGAAGAGCAGTGAAATGCCTGTGATGCAAATAAGGACAATACAGAAATAATTAGTGTGAGGCGAACCATCTTTTCAAAGCAGAATTAGTTCCGAGGTAAATGACTGTTACTTCATTAATCACTAGTTGTAGTGTAAACTTTTAAACTAAACCGCTTTGACACCACAGAGGAAGGAAGGATATTACAGAATCCCCGAACGTAATTATGAAAGTGAAATTAAATTATTTCAAAAGTTGTATGAACCATTCCTACCCAGTGCATGAGAATACAATTCTGACGATCGTGTGACTATTCTGAGATTATTAAAAAGCATCAGCGTTTAAGAACTAAGAAAAGAGTGGACTATTTACGCCGTAAGGAATGATGCTTCTTCTTATTCTGAATGGAATGAAATTAGCACAGCCATTATTTGTGGATGCATTAACTTCACCACACAGCGCCAGACCCAAGCACTGACCACAATCTGCAGTTCTTGTCCTGCCCAGAAAAGCAGCAACTCGTCAGGTGCAGAGTGCTGAGAAGACAGGCACACATCCTCCACAGAAACACTACCTCGTGTATATTGATGACGAAGTCAAGTGTCTCAGCTGAAGAAAGTCTCTAATTCTTGAATTAAGGTCTCCCCAAGACAGGACAGCCACGTTTGTTTCAATTCAACAAAAGAGGACTTTCGCTCCCAATGATTTAGACATTGGTATTTTCTAAAATATTTTTAATGCTTCCATTAGCCCTGTTTCTGGCAATGATGAACAGAAAAGCAGAGTGCAAGGAACTGGGCATTCCAGGGCCTACAGTGCTAAAAATATCCATGAACAGCTTCAGCACAATTCGAAGGATTAACTGTTTTCAACTCATTTCATTAACACAGAAGACTGCTACTCATTTGAAAGTGAAAACACTCCCTGTGTTTTCAGCTGTAGGAAGCATCAGAGTATCACTGGCCTCAAACTTAAATTTTGGTAACATGGGAAAGTTGTTATTTTTAGTGTCATTCTTTTAAAATCATAATCTGAAAGCTTGCATATGGAGAGTTTCTGTATTTTTCAAATGTAAAATGCTTCTAAAAGAACAGAAAACATGAGCATTCAGAGTGCTGTTATTGTACCCTGGCTGTTCATTATCAACTACCATTTCTTCATTTACTATTTTGTTCCTCTGTTACTCAGTGATAAAGGCTTTTCTAGAGGTCAGTCCTTTTTTTTCCCCGACAAACTTTTCCATGCCTGCTATTTTTTGCCTTCTCATCACAGCCTACAAAGACCAAAGTCCCCCACCACAAGTTTCTTTCCAAATTGCAAGTACATCCCCAAAACATCATGGTAGTTCTTTACTTCTACATCCAATTGCTGTAAGTTCTAACAAGCTTCAAATAAAAGTGCTGAAGTTGAGATTAGCCCATCATTACTTTAAAAAAGAACACAGTACCATTTTTCTTACTTTATACATCTTGGTCTAAATTTCCTTAAGGTACAGAACTTGGCTGTGTTACTCTGGTATAATAAACAGTCAGTGGTTCTGTAAATACCAGGGTCCAGCTTCTCAACTAATGCAAGTTGACTTAAATAGAGCTAAGCAGACTGACACTAGCTGAGGAAACAGCTCTGTATATCTAATTATACACACAGCAAAAAAGTCACTAAGAGCTCTATCTCAATTCAGCCTATTTTACGTAATTATCTGTACAATAAAATGTTCCATGATCAAATTGCTCAGTTCCTTTGAAGTACTCACTTTCCATTTCCTTCCATAAGCACATCTAAGAAGAAACTCCTTTATATGTCCATGAACGTTTGAAACTATCAGCATTTGAAACTATCGGCACTAGAGGCTGCCGTTTTCTATTTTGTGCCTAATGCCAGCTTCTCTGGAGAGAAAAGCAAAATCTCCAGCTGGGTGCCGTGACTGCAGGATCAGACTCTTTAAATACATAATGTTCATCAGTACAGCTAGAGTCTCGTCAGTTGTGATAGGGACCAAAGCCACGTTCTCCATTTCGCTCTACACAGGCCAGCCTAGTGCAAAGGCCAAAAAGCTCTGACATGAACAAAATGGTCTGGATTTGAATCGGTGACCTGGAGGTGAAAGGCTTGCGAAGTAACCTCCCTGGCTTCACTCTGGATCTCTTCTTTAGTCCTCATTCTGAAAACAAAGATGCATTCATTTTAAGCTCTGTTAACTTGGGGGGGGGGGTGGTGGCGGGGGGCGGGCTCGGAGGGAGACAGTAATTAGCATGCCTCAGTTACATATATAGTTCATTTCTTAAACTCCCTGTCAATCTGCTACCCCAATTTTTAACAAAGCAGCCTGGATTAAATCCATAAGTAAATGGATTTATGTTGTTTAGTCACTCAGAGTTTAAAACTCTCCGAAAGCCCTACTCCTACAGGAGCTTATGTGCTATCCCCTTAAATTTATTAAGTCCATTACATCATTATTTTCTAAATCAAAATTCTCTACATATTTTAGTAAATTGCCTCCTAGAATCAGAGTATACAGGGTCTGAGTTAAGTTAAAATAACTCCCCTTTGGTTATCTCTGCTTTATTTCTCCCTAGAAGCCTTTAAGCCATTCACAGCAGTCCCTGACAGAATGTGCTGGAATACAATAATATGTCAATTAACTACAGTCAACCAGCTGCTAATACTATTTCTCCAAAATGTCTTCATTATTAATGGAAAGCACTGTGGTGTGGCAGCGTGCTAGAAGACTAACTGAAAAAGAAATTATGACACATTCTATGACTAATTATATTGCATTTCCTAACATTTTCCTATCACGTTAATTAGTACAGTTGTGGTTTTAAGTTCACAGATCCAGTTTGACCTCTTTTAGCAACAGCCCACAAAGGCCACCCAGCCAGCAAAACCCTATGCTTGTCACAGACGTTCATTTGATGCAGCTTTATAAATTATACACCATCTATGGCTTTACATTCATAGGTGTTTTCATTAGCCACTGAACATTTCTTCAAAACCACTTTCTAGAGCATTTAGAAGAAAATAACCTGGAAAAAAGGTAACAGTTCTAAATGACTGTGTATGGAATTACTCACACGGGTGCTAATTAATCTAGTCTAAAACTGGGATGTGACAGCTCTGGAGACTATTATAAAATATAAAGCCTTTTTTGCTTGTACATCATTAGGTCAAACACAGCCCAGGTGACGCGTGTCTGAAAGCAGCTGGGGCCGGGGCTGCTTGGTGGCCTGTGTGAAATGCACTGATTGTCTCGATCCAGTTCCAAAGCGACACGCGTCATCATCAACAAAAAATGCTCCAGGAGCTGGCACAAATTGACACCCGTGTTGGCAGCCTCAGCGCCGGTGCCAAAGGCTGAAGAGGGTTTGTGATTGCTCTGTTCTTTCGCTCACAGACGTTGTCATTTCTGATAATGCTGACATCTCAACACATCCACAGCCCAACACCCTTCAATAAACCCTTCCTCCTCGCATCCTGCCGGGCAGCTTTACTACCTTGGGTGGCAAAACCAGTAAATTACCAGAATACCTTAGCTGGCACACATAGGCTGTTTCCAGAGATACACTGTGAGTTCAAATCTCATTACTTTTCCAAACAAATGTAAGTTCGAGCAGTAATGCAGTGCACAATGAACAACAATACATCATTAAAACACAGGACTGCTGCGTTATAGTTCAGAGATAGTAAATGGTTTGATAGCATTTCTTGTCCAATTTTGTTTTAAACAACAGCTGTCTGTGCTTCCCGGTGTCCCTGCAGGAGGAAAAATCAAAGCTAATGCAGAAAAAAAATACTACCCTCCTCCTCTTTTCCAAAAGGAATTCTTCAGCTATTCAGTCAATTCAAATTTAAAAATAACTGGGGGAAAAAAAAAAATACTTGGAAAGAAAAAAGAATGCCTTCCTAATTGCATATTAATTGCTATCCCCAATTGTAACTTTCTTTTGCACTAGCAAGTAACATCATTTGTGCCTTTATAAGGCTCTTGAGAATCCTGCCAACAGAGAATGTGCACATCAAATAATTGATTCAACCTGCCACTTCCCACAGGGTCAATAAGGAGCAGCTGGACTTGAAATCCCTACCTAAAAACAACAGCTGCAACACACAAGACAGACCCAGAGCAGAGGTACAGTCTTTGTTTCCTCTCTGCTGATCCAAAGTGCTTAGTTACATGCCCAGGCAATAGAGCAGAATACAAAGAGACAAGTTTACCACTCAAACAGGGGGCAGAACAGGGATGATTGAAAGGGAAAAACTGCAAAGGGAAAGAAGGTACAAAAGAGGGGAGAGCAAGACGTACTGAACCTGCCAGGTCCCTGTATCAGGAGTTCATTTTTACTCTATGCAATTGCTCTGGAGATGGAGGACATCCAAAACGAACTTCTTCCACCAGCAAGTTTCAAAAAACCCAGTAGCTAACATTGCGCTTTCAAGATTTGTTGCAGCTTTCCCTTTCAACTAGGCTATCTGGGAACTAAGAAACCGGATCAAATAGCTTCTCAGCACTTCACTCCTAAAGTTCTTGCAATACTCTAGGTAAAAGACAGTGTCAGCCTACCTTGCTGCTCCTGCTTACTCCCAGTCCTGACCAAAGAGAAAAAAACCATACACACTCTTCATGGCTACCCACGGCTCGACATCTGCCCTCTTTTGCCAGACCGTAGCTCACTGGACCACAGCAGGATCCCTTTTCCCCCACATACAAAACATAGAAGGTGACAATAAATTGCCAATAAAGACAGGGTACCGACCGTTTACGTGAAAATCCCAGTTCACTGAGCAATCTGACATTGAAGCAATATTTATACTTGTCATTATCGGCTTATAAAGCATTCTTTATTCTCTTAATAGTCTCTGAAAAACCTTACAGTTACTTATTTCCCTCTCAGCTTCTGCTATTTGGAGGCATCATACAAGCTAGATTTATTTTTGAAATACCATGGCTATAAATTGCATGTGATGGGATTGTCCCTCAAATACATCTCTGTCTCAAACTGAACCTTGCAGAATCTGAAGCACCATGCTCATACCACCACAAGCGCCAGTAAATATACAACTATATTTTCTGTAAATACTTGTACTTTCAACATGGGAGCGAATTCAGCCTTTTCATCTACCTCCTGTAACAAACACTAACACTGCCATCATTAAAGATACTAATGCCTGCCCTTCCTCGTTAGCGACTATGATGCAAAAATTCTCTCTCTCAAAATTTAGGAGAGCTTTGAGGACTAGTGCTAGTCTATAGAAGCTTACCCTCTGGATTTACACTCAGAGCTTTGAATTACAAGTATCTTTGATCATCTGCGATATTGCGCTTTCTTATGTACGCAACTCCACCTTGCTAATAGGAGCTTCAGTACCAACAGCATGCCAGGCACTTTCCAAATTCCCACGAAGACTTGGACCCCCATCCTGAGGAGCATACACGCATAAGCAACCTGTAGTTATAATGAGATTTTATTCTCATATGATATGCCCCATAAAAATCACACTGGAAAAAAAATGCCTAGGGTATTCTACAAATATAAGTATGCATATTAATTAGATATTGCACTTATGCTATATAAAGCTGTGTCAATGCTCATATAATCCACCAAAAATCAAGGGCAGTTTTGCCTCAACTGTCTGAAGGGAAATATATTTGCTTTGTAAATATTAATGAACTTAATATGGTGTCTGTAGGGAGAGATTTTAACAGGGAACACAGAGCAGTGAGGCAACGGAGTCACAGTGAAAGTCAGTAGGACTGAAGCATGTAATTTCTATTGTGCCTTTTGAAACATTTCCCCATCATGAGGTTATCATCAGACAGATCGTATATTATTAGTAGGCAGTCCCAAAGGAAGATGTTTGTTTAAATGTCCACAGGGAAGAGGTTATCATCTGACGGGTATCGAGATTAAATTCAGGGGAGCCAAAGTGCTATGTGATAAGTTTCTTTCATATTAGGGCAAGGTTTGCGCATTCACTGCAAAACAGTAAACGGCAGTGCAAGTTCAAAGACTTTTTCCACACATGGAAAAGGCATTTGACAGGCAGTCTTGCAAAACAAGGTGAAAATAAAAAGAATTAATGAACTTAATCAAATATACTGTATTTTAGCAATAAAACAATAGTTATACGTTAACATCTCAACTAAAGGATAAGACTATCAATATGCAAATAGAAGACTAAGGCTTTTTAACCTTTTGGCTTACAAACCCAAAGGGACTTTAAAGGAAAGGTAAAATTTCCAGCAGAAGAGGCTGAAAGTCACATATAAAACCCCTTCCCCCAATCTGAGAACATGTAGGTGGGTTGAGGCTTAAATACACAGTCCCTTTTAAGTGTGTAGAAGAGCTGGATGGAAGAAGCCAGAAAAGAATGCAGAACCTGAAAAATCCCTTCCTCGCACCTCATCAAATCCAGGACATTTGGAATTTGGAGATGGGCTCATGAAAGGCCCTAGTTTCTTGCAAGAGGGAGAAATCAGAAAGACACCTACCCCCCTGGATTTATTGTACATTGATCACATGGATGAACATGTAGCAGCTGGTTCTTAGGATTTTATTTCAGACTGCAGTACTAAAGAGGACGGCAGTGTATTAGCATGTGGTATTTTTAGCCTAATAGCAAAGACAAGACAAAAATACTGGCTCAGAAAAGTTCAATACGCCTGGTTCAGAAAAGCATCCCAAATTCAGTTCTGGTAATATTAAAATGCATTCCCGAATCAGGATAAAGACAGACAGAAAAGCAGAGAGACATGGGCAACTCCAACCTGGTTATTTACAAGGCATAACTGCAAGTCAAGTCTGTGCTCTGTGTCATGGCAACTTTCATTTCAACTGTAAAATTATACTGCTTTTAAACCTACTTAATTCTGCTTTAACCCTCAGCCAGTAGTTATCTTCTTAACCACTGATTGTTTTCCAGTTATTTTACTAGTCTTAAAGTACATTCATCCTTTTTTTTTTTTAATGTGAAAAAAAGAAAATAAGACTTCAATAAACGAATCCAATTTATATTTAGTAGCTGTAAACAGCCTATGCTAGTAAAAATTAACCTTCACTCTATTATCTCATGAGAGATCAGGTTAGAAGCAAGGTGAGAACCTGAGCAAGTCTTTTTGTAGCCTTTGTTCAAAAACTCTTCTCAGGAAGCACTGTTTATTCCTACTGAAGTAAAGAATTTCATAGCTTATCTAATTTATTCTCCATTTTTTCATTAATCCCAAATAAATGAAAGATTCACATAATCTGCCTTGAAGTCTATGTAGGAAGGCGATACACACCCTTAAACTGTGCTCACATTTGAACTGAAGCAAGTTGTTCTGTATTAATTATCAGGTATTTTATCTTGGAAGCCTGCCAGTCATTCCTATGTTTCCACAGGTTCTTATTGTCAATGCTGCCCACATCCAGACTGCTCTTCTCATCTGTTCTGTCATTTCATATATAATAGACAGACCCATTTTTCACCTTCCCAGGAATACCGTATGATACAAAACCTACGAAGTATGTGGCCAATATCATCTAACCTATTAAATGTCAGAATCATATATCTCAAACTATATGTCAAGATGCTGTAGTCTAGCACCAATGAACTCAATGCACAGGGAATGCACTCCGGCTATAAGAATCCACGCGGGTTTCCTTCTGTACGGATTGGATTGTGACCTACTGTTGATGGCTAACATGCTTGGAGATGATGGTAGGAGTTGGCCAGATAAAATCTCAGACAGGACGACAGAACAAAACTTAACAAAATATTCCCTTTAGAGTTAGTTAGCTTATACCAGTTTGGTCCCTTGTAGCGTGATTCGATGCTTGCTCCAGTATGAGAGTCGCCTAATGTATTTTTATTTTTTATTATTATTTCACCCTCCTATGCCATGCTGGACATTCTGCTTTGGGGAAAATTGTAGGCAACAGAACTGAATTTAAATCGAACAGAAGCGGCAGCTTTCCAGAAGCAAAACAGCTACGTGAGTTTATTGGAAACAGAACACCAAAAAGCAGACATCGTACGCTCTGCAGGATGCCAGGAAAGTGCCAGCAAAACAAAGCATGTGCTCTTGGCTCGTGTGGAAGGGCCGCTGCCCATGCCAGCAGAGTGGCTTCACTTAGCACCGCATTGTGCGCTGCGGCTGGGCAGGCAGCGCAGCCGTCAGCTGGTAGCCGTCCGCCCCGACCGCGCATGCTTCCAACGCATGCTGGGCTGCACAGCTAAAGCACCTCCAGGGCACTCGCAGAGGCTCAGGTCACACGGACAGACGTTTCTCGTCTGCGAAGACAGATGAACACGTCACCTGAGAGTCAGTTCAGAGAACTGAAAACCCTGCAGCCGAAGGAAACCCCCAAATCAAAGACATCCTCTCTGCAGGCTGCGGCTGTGGAGCAGGAGGCTGGGCGCTGGGCTCCCTGCCGCGAGGCCCAGCCAAAGGGACGCTCCCCTGGTTTCTGCCAGCACCCTGATGAGGGCTGGGTGGCTGACTGGCATCAGGGACACACTTCAGCTGGCCACCTGGTTTATCTGCTGCTGGCATCTGCCTTGGCAGACAGCTTCCACTGCGAGTCTCCCAAAACTCTGTCTTCATGATGGAAGCCTCCTTGCAAACCTCCACAGAGCAAAAGGCAAACCCTCTCCTGCCTCTCCTTCCTCTTACTCCATCTCAGCTCAATTCCTGCTAAGATCCAGCTGTAATCCACAGATACAGTTCAGTCGGACATGAAAGCATAGCAAAACATAAATCACAACAGATTTATTAATATGAAGAGCTCGGACGCAAAACAAAGATTGTAACAGCAATTTCTCTGTTACTCATGGAGTATTTTATCCATGAATCTCACTAGAAGTACATGGATTGCTACTCCTCATTTATTTGTCTATTCCCACGTACCCACAGGGTGAGGAGCAGAAACTAATTTAAAGAAGAGAGTGTCCAGAAGGGTAGCAACAATAACTGAATCTTTCCAAAACGAAGACTGGACCTCTTCTGCATTGGGCTGATTTGACAAACCAGTTGAAATTATTGGGATTTCTGGCTGAAAGCCAGAACTGAAAATAAAAGGATGTTATCATGATCTTTTTTGTCATGCAAGAAGTAACAGGAAAGAAAAAAAATTTAACATTGTTTCCATTTATTTTTTAAGGTCTTTTCACACAGCTCACTACAGCACCCAGGCCCCTCCAAACGTACAGAAATCAGGAGGGGAAAAAAAAAAAAAAAATCAAAGAAACAAAGACAAAATCCCAACCCTGAACTAGTGACAATTTTGTTAATTTAGCTACATGCCTGTAGAATTTTCGAGCTATTCAGGTTCCTGTTACCATAACTGACATTAAGTTGTAAGGATAAAAAGAATAAATGCTTTGACAAATTTCAATTATTAGATAGTTAACGACTGTAAACCCAAAAGAACCCATGCAGAGACCTGTCTTGTATTAGTAACACTCATTAGCTGTAATGGAGTTACAGGAATCATTATTTATACAGTACACAAAGTATACATAAACCTTTACAAAGACGCATTCATTGAAAACATCTACACTATGCATAGAAGTGGATTTCCTTGATCCTCAACAAATTTCAGGGGGAAGGGATGACGGGAAGCCATGTTTCCGACTCGTGTCCCCCCCCTCCCCCCCGCCATTTTTATCTGGGTCACACGGGAGTAACTCAGAAACCGGTCACATGGGACATGCGCAGCAATCACGAGCTCTAACATTTCTTTCCAAGAGGACGCCTTCCTGCCTTTCTCTCAATAGCTGTATCAAAAAATAACAAAAGCTTTTTAAGTCTAATAAATAAAGTACCGTGTGTAATGAATACGGGCTTTGTCTGCTTTGCTTTATCAGCCTTCTACCTGAATAGCAGTCTGAAGAACGTACAAGAAAGCATCGCTGCCTTGGCAGCTTACTTATCATTTCAGAAAACGACTTGTCTGTTGGGATGATAGTTAGGTTTGGGCTTTGGGGACAGCACTGAACCTCTTTGAGCCCAGTGACAGAGCAGCTACACAGAGCAAGTAAATCATTTTAATTTTGTACAAGTTGAAAAGCATTTTTTCCTCAACTTCAGCTAGATGACAGTGGCATGATGGCTGATTTTCATTTCAATCAGAGCAGCATATGATTACCACCTAATTGGAATGTAGAAATAGAAAGGAGATCATTTTTTAACCTACCCAAGAGAACAGTGCTGGGGGAGGGGAGGAGATTATGTTAATCAAATGATACTGGCATATAAGAGCTACCAAAATAGCCTTACTGTCCTTGAGGATCCTACAGGGGCTTCAATCGAAACCTGTATTTTCAGAGGTTTATTTCCGAGTAATAAATACACTTTAAAATAAATACATGTCACTGCAGGCCCAAACTTGTTGTAAAAGAAAGATACCACCTTAGGCATAAATACATTTTTTTTTTCTTCAAAATTGCACATAGTTTTGTTGACAACTGTAAACTATAAGCATGAAAACTACCCAAGCAAAAAAAAAAAAGTAATACTATCTTAGGGGGAATTGTTTGCATTAGTTAATTTAAAAAAAAAAAAAACAAAACAAAACATTTGCTTTCATTAATTAAATATTGTCAGCTAGCTACTCCACTCCTTTTTAGAATAAAAGTAGAAACTTGGTTGCTCTGCCTAGAGGAATATAACTGAGGCAACTGCATCAGACAACATTTTCCAAGACACACTGTCTCCATCTACATCCTTCTGTAGAGATAAAGACAAGACCTCATATCTCAAGATGCCACTTTGTTTAATTGTCTCTGAAGAATGAAGAGCCAAAATGAGGTTGCTGAGACCACCAAAGGGAGCAGGAAAGAAAAAATTAAAAAAAAAAAAAAAAGAAAGAAAAATAAATGATCTTTCAGGCAAGCAGTCTGCAGAAATACTGAAACTGGGTTGCCCTGATGTTTTCATGGGCTCAGGAGGTAAACTTTTTGTTAGCTGCCTGACCTGATTTTGAAGGGAGAAACACGAGAAACGTTCCTACCCTGCTGTCTTACACCTCCTAGGTATATGCCTACGTAACATAACACTGCATAGCATAGGTACTGCCAGACTAACGTGGTACCCAGATGGATACCATGGGGTGCCACACTTACCTGCAGAGAGCTGCACATGACACAAAGTTGCAATCATGTTAGTTTACCCCAAAATAAAGCTCTAGTGCTTTTAAAAGCTCACTGAGGCACACCTGCACCACCCTGCCTTGTGCAATAGAGAACAGTGGCAACTCCTTTTGCTCTGTCCTGCCAGGCAGTGGCCGTCCAGCAGGACATCTACCTCTCTCCAAACTAGGCACCAGTACCTAGCACCATTTTAGGTGCTTGGGATATCCTGCCTGGCACACAGATATCCCTCTGGGGACCGATGGCTCTCCTGTGGGTCCTGAGCCATATCCGCCAGCCCACGCAGCGGTCCTGTCCTCCCTAAGCACCTAAGACCAGTGCTCTTTTTATTTCAGCAACAATAACTCTTTTGAGCCGAGATGCCTCAAGCAGGCTTGGGCCTGGGTGGCCAACCTACAGCGCACCTGGTTTAAGTCCTGCTGGACCTCTCAGCTGTGTCTTACACTCAAGCAAGCTGCTCCCTCACTGCCCTACTCTGGCCCTTCCTGACCAGGAGGAGACACCTGCTTACCATAGCATCAGGGTGACGAGCTCCCTGAGGACAAGGAAAACAGCATAATCCCTGAAGCTCTGCTTTCTCATCACAGATCTTCCCTTCCTCAAATTCCTACATACCCTCCCCATCCTTAGAAACTCAGTTGCTCACGCAGATTTATCAGCAGGATAAAAGTCCCGCCAGTCACATCCACGGTCCCCATTGCAGGGAGCGTTTCCTCAGCTCTCCCTTCTCTCATACACCCACAGCTCCTGCTGGCAAGGCAAGGCCAGCCCAATCCCTGCGTGCCACCAAGGCACAAGTGCCTATGGGAATCAGTGCACAGGAAAGGTAATTCCACTTTAATTATCTCGGTAGTGGAAAATATCACCATGATTTGGACAAAGCACAGTACAAAATGAAGTACAGGTGCAGGGCACCCATGCTATGGTGTGCCTAACTTGACAAACCAGGTGTTTCCTCCTGAAAATTTTTGTCTTGAGGAATAGAGCAAGTGTGATCCTGCCCCCCCACTGAAAACAGAGTTCCACTCATTTCAGCTGTACCAGGATTTTGCTCATCCTTTTTTGCTGGAAACATACAATTTTTTTTTTGGCATTGGGATGATGCATAACTACTTGCTAAAACACCTAAATATCATGTACTTCAGGCAAAATAAGCAAAAAAATCTCCCCTTCGGTAGTGATTGTAATTAAAAGAAATCAGGAATGTGTTGATTTATTTTCCATCCATGTGCTTTTAATTTGCATCAGCATGCTGGTTTTGGCTGGGATAGAGTTAATTTTCTTCACAGCAGCTGGTATGGGGCTGTGTTTTGGATATGTGCTGGAAACAGGGTTGATAACAGAGGGATGTTTTCATTACTGCTGAGCAGCGCTGACACAGAGTCAAGGCCTTTTCTGCTCCTCACCCCACCCCACCAGCGAGCAGGCTGGGGGTGCACAAGAAGCTGGGAGGGGACACAGCTGGGACAGCTGACCCCAACTGACCAAAGGGATATCCCATACCATATGTCCTCATGCTCAGCATATAAAGCTGGGGGGAGAAGGAGGAAGGGGGGGGACATTCAGAGTGATGGCGTTTGCCTTCCCCAAGTGCCCGTTACACGTGATGGAGCCCTGCTTTCCTGGAGATGGCTGCACACCTGCCTGCAGATGGGAAGCAGTGAATGAATTCCTCGTTTTCCTTTGCTTCCGTGTGCGGCTTTTGCTTTACCTATGAAACTGTCTTTATCTCAACCCAGGAGTTTTCTCTCTTTTACCCTTCCGATTCTCTCCCCCATCCCACTGGGGGGGCAGCGAGCGAGCGGCTGCGTGGGGCTTAGTTGCTGGCTGGGGTTAAACCACAACAATCAGTTATTTCAATGGAAGATACATTGCAATTGCACTTTCCTGGTTGTTGTTCTACTGGGGTGCGTAATAAATGCTGTGAGATATTGTGCAAGAGAAAGAACAATACTTTGAACTAAATGTGCTGTTAAATTAAAGTCTTTTCTTGAGCAGTGAAAAAGTCCTGAGGCTTTTCATGTCAGTGACATAAGGTTAGGCAGACACTGAGCATTTTTTATTTTTCACCCTTTTGACAAAGATAGCACGGTACTGAAGTAAAAGCAAGTAACAATTTCTAACATGTTCAAAGATACCCGCTACAAAAAAACCAAACATGACCCTCTTCCCCACCGCCCCCAAAAACGTAAGGGGTCCAGTATTTAAAGGTGACACAATTCTTTTGTGATACCATTACGGGAAATCGGGTGGCAGTATCTCAAACCTTGCCAAATTATCCCCAGAAAGAAACACTCTGAACTGTTCAAAGAGCTTAATGTGCATTTTTAAGTGAATCCCAGTGTACAACTTCCTAAAGCATGGGATCCAATTCTATTTTGTGCTCTGAAGAATTCTATTAAACCTTCAGAGCACTTTGTGAAATGTGAAAATACAGTTTGCTAAAGAGATAGCCTAGGTGGTTGGCAGTAAATTAACCCAGTACTGCTGACTGTGGCCATTCTTGTGAGTTTGCTCCAAGGGATTTCTACGCTTTACACTATAACACCATTTACCAGGTTCTAAACTCGATTTGCCCTCTGGGTGCCAGTCAGCAGACCTTGGTGTAAAACATGGCCAGAAATTAGCTTGCCTAAGACTTGCATTTCAAGACCAGAACAGTGCTGTGTGTTACATACATCTAAGCACAACCCATTACTTACAATACTGTTGTTTTTCCCTAGTGGACTTTATGTAGTTAAGTTTTAGGCTGCTAGACTATGATGGCAGCTGCCCTGCCTAGCTGGTGTTGCGTAAATTACAATAGATCTCTCTCTGTGTTGCTTTGTAACAATTAACCTCAGAAAGGAGCTAACTCCATTTGCATGGTAATGAGACATTCATCTGAGCGACATTGGAGTTAAGCATGCTAATAAGTTTTTATGCAAACACCTGAGGGGTCAAGCACAACAATGGACTTGGATAAGAAAACCTTTTATTAAATGCAAATCACTTTTCTTGTAAATACTATGACAGAGGACTTCGCAGGACTAACACAGCTTGCAAGAATGAAGTCATTTAGGTTATATTTTCAGGCCCCCAGGCTGACTAAGGAATGTAGCCACTGATTTATTTATATTTTGAATTAGTATCAGCATGGATAAAATCTTCATTACAGCATCAAAGGAGGGAAGTACTACAGGAAGGTAGAGAGGAGAAAACAACAATATTGCCTTATCTTTCACAAATTTGTCACAGTTTCCTGGGATGCAGGAAGGCAGATAAGACACTGCTGCTGCAGAGCACAACAGAAGACTTACAAATTTGTCAGGTTTCCATCTTATTCCCCTATCTGGTTTTGCCAAGTGTATTTTAATGTAGGCAAATTTCCTAGTGAGCAGGTATCATTTTGGTCTCTATCTTGCACTAAAACTTCTTGAATTCATTCAATCAATTCACATTCTACACTCGAAGAGTTTGAGATCTTAGGACAATCAGTACCGAACATCACCAATGGGATAACTGGCTGCCAAACATCTTTGGGACTAAAGGAGCAGAACCTGGACAGGATTTCTCAAACACAAGGAAGGTTGCACAAGAAGGAATGAAGGGAAGAAGCTGACTTCGATTCATTTAACTCTGGCAGAGCCAAGTGCAGGAGGCCTCTTTTGTTCAGGAGAGGCTGTTAGCAGGACACACTGACACATTTTGATAGCACAGCCACTGCCAGGGGAGTGGTTCTGGTTAGCGATAACAGGAGTGAAACATGGGCAGCCCTCTAAAAAGCTGGCCTCGTGGCAAATCATTAGAGGTTTTGCTCCTGGACTAGAACATGCGAATTTAAATATCTAGACCCTCAAAACATATCCTGACTGAATTCTAGTACTCCACTTCCTTCAAAAATTAACAAAAGCTCTTGGGGATTGGCTCTGAATTGTCATATTGACTAATATGTAATAACTGCAGCAAATGCATCACATGTACGTCTTCAAGTGCATCAAACAGCATGAGATCTCAACATGGTGAATTTGGGATTCAGGGTGTTAGGAAACATTTAATATAACAACTATTAGCTATACCAGTCCAAATTCAAAAAAAACAGCTGTGATGTAAGCTCAGTAGGATAATTCTTAACAATTGTTTTGTAGTCAGGACAGCCTGGGCTCCTTTCAGTGTCCAAACATTGTAAACTACAGCTACTTACTTAAAAAGAATTCACATTACATTGGAGTTTGTGGGGAGCAAGACAGGAGGTTTAGAGCTAGGCAGCCGAGAAGGCCAAGAATGAGAAGGGAATTTGTTACAGAGTGAGAAAGGAGGAATCATGCATATTCAGTCTTCATAGTTTAAACTAATCTGTGTGGACCGTAAATAGAGTGGCATTTTGCAAACGCAGGTCAAAATAGATTAAAAATTATTACAACTCAGTTAAGAGTCACGAACATATATGACAAACACCGTTACTTCAATCACTATCTGCTATGAGCCTCACATCTTCTTCCAAAACAGACCTGGAACTTTCCAAGGTCAAGGGGAAGAACTCACCTGAAGTCTATGGAGGGAACCAGAAAAACGTTGAAGCAACACACTAACTAAAAGAAAGAGGGAAAGGCGACACGCAGGGCATACGAGAGTTTCCAAGCCAGAAGCAGAAAAATGAGAAAAAGGGAAGACTGAAGGTGTATTGAAAATGAACGTTGTCTTATAGCTGGAGAAGCAATGGCTGAACCATAGAGCAAAATACTTCAGAAAATAGTTTTCATTGAGAAAACTTGTACACTTTTGATAGGCAGTCCACCAAATTAAGTGAGGTTTCTTGTAGTACCACTAAAGAAAAGAAACTAAGGGGTGTATATACAATACATACTCAGCTTTTGAGTGAAAAAAGCATACTTCTGGAGCAAAAAAAAAATTTTAGCCTATTTTTTAAATTATGTGGTAAAAATGCAACTAAGAAATTATAAGATGGCAAAGCAGCGCAAACATAGAGGTTCTAGCCTTATAAGGGTTAAAATTACATGCTAATAGACTAGATTCCCAAAAATATAAGCCTAGAGCTGGGCTGATGACACTTAGGCACCTATAGTGTTAACGAAGGCTGTCCATCCAAACCTCCTGCTTCACTGCTCAGATCTCTAAAGTCACAGGAAGCTACCAAGTGCTCAGTGCTACAAAGAACCAGTGTCCAAACATGTGCGCACTCCTTAGTGTATTTTCAGGTTTGAAAACCTCAACTTACCATTCAAATCTCAACATAGTATCTCCTTTCAATAAAAAACAAACCAAACCACATAAAACTGCTAAATTCATACCATCATGTAACAGATTCTTGTGACAGAAAGGCCCCCTGAATAAACTGCTAGAGGAAAAATACTACTCGTTTGTCCCTGTACTGTGCTTCTCCACTGGATGCTTTGTTAAATACTGAACAGACAAAAATACTGAACAACTCTAGCTGTCTGAAATCTGCTGGCTGTCATCATGAGGAAACAGGCATCTCTTCCGTTTAAGACATTATGATCATTTCATTTGTTCTGTCACTTCATTGTTGCATTTTTCCAATTCAACACTAGGAACTATCAGCCTGCTATAAGAACTCAAACCAGAGAAAGACAAAAACTAGAAAGGGGAGATATGAAGATCATTCTGTTGAAAGTATTTTTTTGTCTTGTAAAAATAATCACCATCATGTTATCACTGGAAGACGACCAGTCCTGTTAAAAATTCACGGTTGTATCACATATTTCATGAGCGTTCCAGGGAAAATGAACAGTTAACTGCAAGCAAACCAAAAATGAATGAAACCAGAAAATACTATCATACAGCTCTTTACTGTTAAAGTGACACCTGGAACACCACTGACCTTTGGTGGCTGTTTCCACTGACAACTGTTATATACATTTCCTTTCCGAGAATCTCTTCATTATTACACGAAAACTCTGACGCTCAGAAACAGCTTAGGAAGAGAATAGTCTTTTACTTTGCCAGGAAAGATTACAATGCACGGGAAATGCACAGCATGGTTTCAAACAAAGGTATTTCCCTTCAACTCCAGAGTAGCTTTTAAACATAACAATCTTCTCCTGGCTATATTGTCCTGACCTGATTTCATTGGTCTTAAGACTAAATAATAAATAATAAGAGACTTCGAGGCTCAAGCCTATGTCTACTCTTTCCACAGTTTTGGAGTCAAAGACCATAGTCTTAAACAGAAATTTGTATTTTATTCCATACCTCATTGTGATTCTTGCTTAACCATTCCTTAATAGTGTTAAGGGCAATGACAGCAGCAGGCTCATTTGGAAAACCTAAAGACAGAAGAAATGAGAGATAAATAAAAGGCACACATTCTTCCATACATATAAGAAAACAAAAATCTGGATTTTTTTTTTCCGGACTATTTTGGGATTACAGTTGGTCAACTCCCTTCTTCACAGATTCGTACAAAGATTTTAGGTAACATCAATTAGTTTTTTTTCCAGCTAAACAAATTGAAAATAGGGCCAGTGATGTTTTATTGTTTTTTTTTTTTTTTTTTTTTTTTTTAAAAAACTCTAGTTAGGAAAGCTCCACAGCTCAAGAGAAGTAGAAACAATAGAGGGCTATACACAACTCATACTAGGCAGGCAACAATATAACACATATATCACAATAACAAATACTAGGCTTACATTCCATGGCTTGCAAGAAAAAATCAGACATTTCTTAAGGCATGAGGGCTTTCTTAAGGCTTTCTTTCTTTAATCCATCTGTCAGCAAAACGATACAACACTATGACCCCAATGCCATAGGCCTTATAAGGATAGAAATGTTTGAGTCAGAAATCTCTTAAGTTATAACCTAAAACATAACTAATAACTTTGGAAATTAAGAAAGTCATGAAGCATAAGCATATGAATTTAAGGCCTGATGTTGCATGATATACTAGCAATAGTAACTCCCCCCAGCACTAAACAATATCAGAAATCTTTCCAGGGATACAGACTTTTTGCTTTGATGGTCTCTATCTATCAAATCTAAAGATGCTTTCATTACTTAGGCAGCCTTAATTTAATTTTCCTTTAAATTCCTAACTTGAGGGCAGCAAATCATTTTTGTGAGGATTTAAAAATAAAAACCCATAAGCTGTATGAATAGCTCTCAGTAGGTTAGATTAATGGAACAATCTTTGAAGAGGTGGAGCTGCAGGCACAGTGTACAAGCAAGCAACGGGGCTAGACAGAAACAGTCATGAAATTTGGCATACAGCTGCATACATATAGCCTTTTTTACATCATACATCACCCTCGCACCATAAACTAAAATGCAGACACTGCAAAAATTAGTAGATGTGTCCAGCTTTTTGACTTGGCACATTATCCTCCAAACTCGTATCTTCTTTAACCCTTTTTCAGAACTTGTGCACTGCTAGATAAAACAAACAAAAAAATCCACACACAAAAAAAACCCCCAAAACCCACAAAATCCCTCCACCCTCTTTGAGTCACATCCCCAAAGCATTACTCCCTGTAACTGGACTCTGCAAGGATTTTGTCCAGCAGTATGCATACTGTTTCAAAGCGATGGATGACAACTATCCAGCAAGAGTAGCAAGTAAAATAGTCAATGTTTGAGTAATACTGACGTTCAGCATGTGCTTCCTTTGCTCACACTTCTCAATAAAGCATATTTGAAAATTTTTTGAAACCTTTTTTCCCAGGTCCAAGACGGAAAATTAGCTAAGATCCTACAAGTATTACTGTGGACACTCCCACTGCCGCAGGGAATGTCATTCTTATGACATTTAATAATGCTGCTAATATCATCACGGCATAGGTCTTATGAAACAACTAACGAACGCTAATGAAACCCAAAGCAGAGGCTCCCAACAGCCCCATTTTCATCATATAAAATAACAGACCTTTAAGCAGACCGTCTGCTAAAATTAGCAATATTCTATCTAACAAACCAGGACTTTGTAATATCGAAATTCTGTACCGAGTGTGGTAGATCTGCCTGGCCATATAATGAACGCCACGCAGAGGGAGAAATGCGTATTTCAGACAACTGATATACCATTGTTTATGCACTGAATGGTTTATTTTCAGAACAACTCTCCCTCCAGCAAGATTCGCTTTTCAGGCTTGTTTTTCACTCCCTTGCAACAGGGTATTTGCCCAAAACTGTGATAAAGCACTGGCGATTTTATAGAATCTCTCCACATATTGTACATTATTTAGAAAACTGCTGCCATACTAACCGATCTTAAATAGAAGCTTATCTAGAAAACTTGTGTTCAATTATTCCTAAGTAACCACAATGTAAAGGAAATAGTTCAGCAACCAAAATAAAAAGTCTTGAATTCTGTGTATGAATTCAGAAAATATCTTGAAATCCATAGAAACCTTTTATGACCAGTTATCAAAGAAAAAAATCTAATTAGTATTTTACACACATTTCTGGTAATTTTAATGAAAGGATTGACCTTATTGACTTTATGCAGAAGCAGGATGGAATTTAGCCTCCTGTTCCATACCATGCACCAGCACAAAAGGCCCTGTGTCTCTGATTCTCAAACAGCAAAACATCTTGTTTTATAGGAGTGGGTTAAAGGGAGATAAAGTGAGATGGGATCTTTTTAAACATGATTTTGCGTTGTTTTTATCTCTAAGCTACATTTGTCTGCCATAATGTTTCTGATCTGCTCCCATACATGCACCCATCCCCCTTCCCAACTTTCCTTTCAGGGAAAAAGCAATCTCAGTGAGCACGTGGGAATCAAATTACTTGAGAGAAATGAGCTCGAGGAGCCTCACAGTTAACCGACTGCTGGAGCAGCAGCTCAGGCAATTCTGGCTAAAGGCTCAATTTCACAAAAGATAAAACAGGTAAAGTAATAAGAGTGACACTGGCCCATGTTACTGCAGTGAGCGCTCCTCCAGAATACTGAAAAGGACAAGGGCACAAAAAGGCAAAGAAGCATTAGCCGTAAGGTACAGGCAAGCGGTGCCTCCGTAGGACTTCACCGGGTTTATTTGGCTGGAGAAAAAGGGAGGGTTGGCAGCCTGTATGTCGTGGATAGGTGTGGGATGAAGCGCATACCTACCCACACAGGCCTCTAACTTGGGCTGGGCTTCCTACACCCTCCAGTGGCAAAGCCGACATTTTGGCAACAAATCCCCCTACGTCACAGAAACGGTGCAGGCTACCTTCGGTTCCTCAAGAGCTGCTTCAGCAAGTGGGAATTTTACTACAGCCCTCTGCATTTTGCAGTGCCCGCTAATCACATCTCACCATCTGTTACCAGGATCTACTCCCAACCCTTCAAGTACAGCAAATCCTAGAAGCGAGCAGCTGCCATCTCTTGCGACCCTCTCAGTTGAGGAGCCTTCCTTTCAAGTACAGTTTTATTCATTACAGCTGACGCCACGGTGGGTGCAAGACTGATAAGTCAGTAGGAACGAGGGTGTGCAGAAAGTCCTGCATGGTTTGACAGACGTGGTGGGTGAAGGAGAGATCCCATGTGGGCTGGGCTGACCTTTACTCTGCTTGTTCAACACTACCGGCTCTGGAAAGTATGTCAGCGTTGACCACCTCCACGTGCCTGTCTCTCTGGCCACACGGGAAAAGGCTGTATCGCAGCTGTGTCTCCAGAAACACCCGTTACTCCAAAATCTTTATAATTTGCTTGGAAACTGTTACGAAAGCTCTCCTGTCTTTGCCCAGTTGCTTCACAGCTAAAACGTCCCTCTAGACAAGACAGCTGCCTTTGTATACGCCTTTAGAAAAGTGGCTGCCAGCTTTAACACTGACTTGGGTACCAGCATCAGTCAAACCACAGCCGAACTTAGAAACCTCCTCTCCTCCTCTTTGCATGTTGCTAATAGGTGTATATACTACTACATTCACTCCCTAAGAGGAATGACTATGCCTTCATACTCCCCACTACCAAACCCCCATCCTACTACCATCACATAAAATATACCTCATCTGAACTCTACTGCTTTTGGTATGTCCTTGCACAGATATTACCCACGGTGACAGCCTATGAAAGCCTTTAAAGGTCTTCAAACTTACGAGCTTCTGCACCTCTTTCCAGGAGTTTACCACCTTATTCCTGGAAATTGTAACACTGACTTGAAAAATGGCTGATGAAACATGCCGTACACAGTGCAAGTTGTCACAGTCATCATGGTCATAATTTTCCAGAGAAGGCATGGTAAGATCTGGCAAAATTATTTTAAAATATCCGATATTGAATAAACATGCTGTTTTAGAGAAGGAGAGTGTGGAGGAGAACTGAGAAAGATAGTAACTGTAGAGATATACATTGAAGTTCCCCTTACATTTTGTATTTATCCCCTGGAAAGCAACTGGTAAGAACGTAAGTCCCCCTGTTTCATCAACATATGGAAAATATGTGACGAATTCCCTGTTGTTAGACCCTCTAGTGTAAACGCTCAGCCTTTTGTGCTTGAGGGATTTAGCAGAGAAACATTCACACTACTGTGAATGTTTGTTACTGTATGCCTAATTTGTCTGTGCAGTATCTGAAAACCGTATACTAGGAGCTCTTCAGTGAATAACAGTGCGACAAGGATTTTGTGAGATAAAATTAATAGAAATCTATTTAAGGGACTCCCAAATTGTATGGAGATGCTGGTAGCTTTATCGGTCTCTTTTACTGTGCTCAATCCAATGCTGCATCTTATTAAAAATGTCTAGGTTATTATCAGGTAATGCCACCTCCCCATGAAAAGCCCATTAATAAAACATAAGTACTAAATAATCAACCCTTAATATGATGTAGCTGAAGATGATAGCAGATTGTATCAGTCAGGTTATAATACTAACAAGCAAATGTCAATCCAGAAAATCACTTCAGGAGCTGCAGGGTTAAGTGTTATACCAGTTTAACTGAGATGCCTAATGTTTTCCGTAAATCAACTCATCCTGGTAAAAAAGGGTCTGCATCTTTTTTTGTTAGCACAGCCTAAATGCTAGACAGGTTTTTATTCATTTAAAATATTCTCCCTTCTCTATGGTTTCTGAAAGGCTCATCACAATCTTAATATTCTTATTTGCCAGTTTTAATGGTTTCATTTTGAAGCAAATCATGAAAAGAACCAAATGCACATCAACAAATACTCATTATGTGTTTCTCGTACTTTCTCAGAAAAATATCTACGCTGGCATGTTTGTGCATACATCAAGTTTACAGACTGTTCCCATGTTCTAAAATCAAACCCGAGTCCCATTGTTTAATCAACATGACTGTCAAAATGTAATAACTTCCATTTATTTAGTTTATGTATTTGTCAATGCTGTTTAATAATATATGAAGGATGCTCTTCAAATAGCAGGCTCAACAGTCACATTTTGACACTGTGGAAGTGTACCAAAGCCCCCTCTGCAGTGAGCATGACAGGGATTTCCACCATGCACCAAGTATTTGCTATGTGGGACTCATCAGCACCAGATGGTGTGGAAAATAAAGACTTTTCCCAGGTTTGTTTAAAAAAAAAAAAAAAAAGGCACTATGCATTTATTCCATACATGTTCTGAAACCCAGTATTATTATCAGGGCTGAGAATGCTTTCTGAATCACAACAGACGTGTGAATAACGGAGCTTCATTATGGTCACGTAGGTTAAGGCTAGCTATTGACAACACACTAATCATAACACTTCATTCTTATCACTTTATGACAATAAAAGGATACAAATCAGACGCACAGCCCAGCATGCCTGAGGTGGGGTTACTCAATATATTCACTTGTCCTTCAGCTGTGAAACTAGCAGTACAATCTTGCAACTGATCCCATATGATCATCTTGTCAAAGATATATTTTAGTAGTCAAAATGAAATCACTCGTGCTAGGTTGATTCCCATTACCATGGTAAATCTGGCCTCTTTAGAAACAGAGATGGTAGTGTTCTACCAACAAGCTCCGGTTGTTGCTATTTTTGAGCTTTTTTTCCTCCTCTGCCCGCCCCCCCCCCTTTTTTTTTTAATATAACCATGATCACGTGGTGATTAGATAAACAAGCCGACAAGTTGCTAGCTTAATCATTTTTGTGGACACTCGCAACCTGGAAAGGAAGTGCCCTCATTTGGATCAGCTGCATTGAAAACTAAAGAGAAGAGCCATGAATCTTTTACTAAATAACCTACCTTGCCTTACTGAACTCATTCAGCCAGAGAAAACCTTATTTGCTGTCCACTCAAAAAATAACTCTCAGAAAGACAGTGAAATTAAGTACTGTGAAAAGCCAGTAACCTTTCTGTTACTCCAGTTATCCCAAGAAACAAAGCTGCACATATTCACTGTATCCCTTATAGACTATGCGAGAGTAATTAATTAGCATGCATATAAAACATCAAAGGAAAATGAGAAATTTTCAAAATGCATAAACAAAACATTCTTCTGAAGAAATCATCATATGTCTCTCAATTCCTCTCAAGCAAGGAACTTGCCTTTTCATTTTCCTTGAATGAAAAAATTCAGCAGCAACAGCTACAGTTCCTGAAGAATGATTGCCTGAATAATCGCTGACGTGATAAAGAGGCAGCTGGTAGAAGATAGTTAATAAACCCAAAATAAGCATCTAGCAACTAATGCAAGAAACGGAACGTCCCTGCTATGATGCAGTGACACAAAGCAGGTAGAGTACTGAAATGATGGAGAGCCCTTCTTCATCCACAGAAGCGCACCGGGTAACTCGGTGATCCCTGGTTAAGTCAACCAGAGTCAATGCTGGCACCAGGGCACATTATAAACCTCATGCAAGTCAGCAAAACCAAGACAGGTTGCAGGCCGAGATGCACTGGCTCTCTTGACAACAGGGCTGGCTCAGCCTCAGCTTGTCAGAAAAGATGCCCAGTGTGCGCTCACTGCTCTGCTGACTGAGACTGGTCTCTTGTCCGATCAGCACGGCAATCCACCTTCATCATCTACAACTCAGCCGCTTTTTCTGTAGGAGTTGCAAATCTGGGCTCAGCTTACGGCTGCAGTCGAAGAGAGGTCAGTTACAAGAAGGTAGCTAAGATGCAAGAAAAAACACGTCATTGCTGTTTCCCTGAAACACATGATATCATACCATGCTTCACGTCACACTCTACTACACTGATATCATCAGGAAAATACCTGCCATACAATTGCCTTAACAGTGCCAGCTGAATATAGGTGAATGCTATAATTATTTAGGTCATGTGAGCAGATAGAGACTTGCACTAACAAGGTCTTAGGATTCCACTAAAGAAAAACTAGATTTTAAGTTTACCAAGCTGATTGATATCTGTTAGCATTGGAAGGGGTGTGTGTGGGGGGAGGAGTTTTACTGAAAATGCATTTACACTTAGGCTGCTGAAGAGGGATAGAGCTTCCTACTGCAGGAGGTATTATACTGGGATCCTGCAGGAGAGCTGCATATTTGCAAGAATTTCACTTTTCTGCAGCAGTCAGTAGATTTTTTATTGGAAGTCAAGATTTTGGTTTCATTCTTTTTCCAGCATTTATAGGGTATGCTTGCAGGGGGACCACATCGTGGATAAATGGGTTCTCTAACAGTCTTGTAAAAAAATATAGCAAGCAATACTCAGAGACTCTCTGGGAAGCAAACTGCTTCAGAGCTGTGCTGTTTACTGTGCTATGTGATGGAGCTTTTCTGTCTGTCAGGGTATTTCTAATGCCCATGTGGAACATTAAGGCTTCAAGCTGAGCATAATAGGGGAAACAGCAGAAAGATACCACGGCAACACTGAAAGGGAAAAGATCTCACTAC
Organism: Calonectris borealis; assembly: GCF_964195595.1. Classification (NCBI taxonomy): domain Eukaryota; kingdom Metazoa; phylum Chordata; class Aves; order Procellariiformes; family Procellariidae; genus Calonectris; species Calonectris borealis. The sequence goes on from NC_134314.1 coordinate 120,706,205, forward strand.
TCCTGTCAATTCGCGTTCTCATATGGAAAGAGAAAGTATATACAGTGGAAATGCAAGTGAGAGATCTACTTACGCAGGTAGTTTCTCAATTATAAAATCTACCTATGAGAGTGTATATGCAACGTTTACATAAATTACACAGCCGTTCAGACACACGCATGCAGCTGTTCATGAGCTCAAGCACATCATTCTTCTTAAAACACACTCTACACCATATCCAGAACTGCTATTCCAGAAACAAGTGTTGTACAGAGAAACATTAATTGAAAGAGGTTTCAAAGTGTACATGAGCTCCTTAATGCAGAGTATTTAATCTTCTACTTATCCATATATAGCAAGCAAGTTGTTTTTTTAGGGTGGCAACATAATACAGCAAAAGTAATTTGAAACAAAATGTAAAGCACTAGTCAACTGTGAAATCTCCCATCATACACCGAATTGAACAGCAATGGGATATTGGCTTCTTTGTAGTTACAGTTCCAACAAGGTTAAACATTTATTCTACCCACTGATTTCAATAAAAATGCCTTGTTCTCTACTGAGGCAATGTGTAGGGAATCAATCTTAGTTTCCTGAAGTGCCTTGCTAATGCTGCAAGAGATAAACAAACAAACAAAGCCCCCCACACCCACACACTCTAAATTCCACTTGAAACTGGCAGTTTTTCTGAAAAAAAATGTGGTTCAATGCAGTGAGATGCTTAACCTTTACTGACACTATCCCGGGCCCTCCTTGACACGCAGTCCCCCTAAGCACTGAGGGAAGCCTAAGCATTCCGAGATCTGCTGTTCAGCGATAGGAATAAAGTAACCATCCTGGACCTCGCAGAGCCCGGTTTCCTATGGAAATGCACCTTGCAATTGATTGCAAACTCTAATTGAAGGCTCGCCTGAAGTTGAGATATTCTCAGTGTGCCTCTCCTTGCTGGACTCCCTGATGTCTACTAATGCATCTACCACTACGGGCTGGGCAGGGGGAGAAGGGGGAGAAATTGCTGTGAGAGGCTCTTTCTTCTCCTTGCTGACAGGATCTTTGTGCAGGCAGTGGGAGCTCAGAAAATGCGCTGGAAGTGCAGCAGGTTGGGGTGGAGGAAGAGGAGGAGAGGGAGGGAGCACAGGACCTCTTGCTACAAGATGGGGTGCAGGGTTTTGGGGAGGAGGGCTGAATCTGGCAGAGGCAATGTCAAGGCTGTGGGCTTTGCCGGAGCTCTCGGTATTTTGACTAGAATAGGCAGCACATTGTGACAAGAATTACAAGTACAAGGACTTGGGGATACACATATATATGAGGGACGTGAGGGAAGACAAGCTACCGCAGCAAAATGAAGGGAGATAACAGTATTAAAAAGTCTGAGAAACTTCAGAGGAATAAAACATACATAGGTAATGGACCAAAATACAAAGTCACATAAAGAAAACAGCCAGCGCTGCCAGCCCAGCTCTATCCTTTAAATCACTTCCACCACATTCAATTGCATCTGCTCTGACAGATGCAACCCAAGGACCCAGCTGGATTATCTAAAACCAGCAGAGTACTTGGTGAAGGCCATACACGTACAAAAACAAACAAAATAATCTGACATTTTTTCTACCGGAGCACAGTTTTTATCTCCTCTCTAAGAGAAATCAAAGATTTCCTAAGAGCACATAAAGAAAATGAGCTGAAACTACATATACTCGCTCCTTGTGAGGAAAAAAAAATAAAAGGAAAAAAAAAGGGAAACAAAGACGTTCTTTTATCTTTTTCCCCAAAAGACATATATGGAAAAACATTATAGGGCAGGTTGGGTGAAAAAGCAAGAGACATATACTTAATCTACTTAGTTTACTCTTTTTAACAAATACATTATTGATTCTTGGTTTGTGTATATTATTCACACTGTGGGTTTTTTTTCCATTCTTGCTTCAGGCAGTGATAAACCATACTAAAGGGTCACACAGTCCAGCAGCTATTGTATTCAGGAAATCTACAACAGCTCAAAATTGAAATATTTCCAGATAATCCAGAGTTCAAAAATGCTAGTATATTTTAGAGGAACAGAGAGGGGAGTGCATTTCATTTTGGATGCTTAATGGCTTCAGTTCTTCACTGAACAGTAGGGCACTTCATACTACTTCAACACCCGCTACGTGAATGCTGCTAAAACAAGTGCTTGTGCAGGATGTTTGACTTGACACATCATTGCACTTTCTCAATATTTTATGCATTAATTTTTTAAGAGGAAACATTTTTTTCCTCCTTGCCTAGATGCTGCTTCGTTTCTGTAGAAGTCATTTGCCTGGCAAGCGGTGAGCTCCATCTGAAAATACATATCCTTTTTATCCAGCAAGGGTCACAGTGCGCCTTATTTGATTTTATGCTACCGTATGTATCAGCAACCAGCCAATCTACTCTAGATGCATAACTTCATTTCAGGCTGTATTGCAGCAACTTTGTGAACAGAAATTACGTGGAAGCCACCAGCAGCTATTCAGACTTCCTCCCAGTGCTGCACTGCAAACTGTTTTTACTTGTTCTGTTACCTGAGATCACAGCAGTATACGCAAAAGGAGAAATGTGATTAGAAAGAGTTTTAGGGATTGGATTAATAGGAAAACTGGTTTAAAGCAAAGACAAGGAAAACTTGAAATTTAAAACAGGTTTGCTGAAATCAGTGTTACAACTGTGCATCTCGTACTTCCAATACTCTTAGCAAGTCCTCGTGCTAAAGAGCATAGAACAAACGATTAACAGGTAAAATACAAAAATATCATAATCTCTTGGAAAACCTTGACTCTTCTTCCACCTTCTTTCTGTTTTTAAGGACTCATTCACTCACATGCTAATTACATATATCCGCATTAGCACCCCCTTATTGCAACACTTCTCGACTGACAATCAGCCCCTAGCATCGGTTGCCTTGTAAACCCAACATCACTAGTTGATCAACAAAATATCCCAGATTTCATCAGGTTCTTCAGTGTATCAAAAGATCACAGCATTAATTGTGTCAAACAAGTATTTTTTAAAAATATGATTTCTGCTAATATCTCTAATTTGCAATTCACTCACAATTATGCATTTACTGAGTCTTGCACACTTCAGTCAAAAAGGAACTTAAATAACTAGTTAATGGCACTTCCAATCCCACAAATTCAAATCCAATTTAGTGTCAATATGAACTTTAGGTCTTATTAACACTTGTTTTAAACAGCACTGTAGCATTTTCAGCATGTATTCTGACAAGTTGTCAGTGTGATTTTTATTTTTTGTGGTTTTTTTAAATCCTTATACAAGCAAATGTGTTCTGCTTTAGCAGGTAATGGAAATTCCTAATGTTTAGAAAGGTTTAACAAACATCAACATTTCTGGTTAGACCAACATTGGTAAATCCAGCTTTAAAGTAAAAAGATTTCATTTTGCGAGAGGCTGTTCTTCAGGGGAAAAACCCCACACAAACACGCTTTCCATGTCATTTTGAACACTATTCAAATTGATATAGGGGAAAGAGAAATGCCCACGCAAATTACAATTACTGTAGTCAGAAGCAATGCCCATATTTGAAAAGAAGGAGCCTATATGGTTGGTTAGATCAAGCAGCGAAGGATATGGAAGACTAAGAAATTTCTTTTGTCCAACAACCCAGTACAAATAAGAAGCTGATCTGGACAATTTAAATGTAAATTTCTTACCACCTGTCAAATAAGCGAGATTTAAAGACCTCCACTTAAAAAACTAGGCATCTCCAACCTGAGTCTTTAAGTGAAAATTGACCTCCCACCTCAATTTCCTTGTAAATGTGGCCATGTGGCAGCAGAAGGGGTGGTTTCTTCCAGCCTTTTATTGAATTTAGCAATCTCAGCATGAGACGACCCACCCTACACCTGGGCAAAACGACACTTTTGAGGCAGACCTCCACACTCCACGCCGCAGCCAAACACAACTAATCCTCTTGGAAACACGACGTCCCAGGTAGATCAGCGACAGGCATACGGAAAAGCATTTAAACTTACTGGACGGAGAAACGTCATTGATTATTAAGCAACGAAGCAAACTAGGGGAAATAAAGGATCTTTAATTAGGGGAAACGTAAAAAGGTGGGTCACTTCAAAAGAGCTTTTTACACAGTCGAAACTGAACACGTTAGAATCGAGCTTACGGAGCAGCTTTAGCTAATGTGATTTCCATTAATTTTCTCAGATCAAAGGGTCCCCTCTATACATACAATTACATTGAAGATAGCTTGCATTAACACAACGGCTGCACATCTCCGGATTGTGAAAAATACCACTGCAATATTGAGTCGGGCCAGGATTATTTCAGCAACTTATCTAGTCTTCCTCACATCTCTGGGGACAGAAGCCAGTAAAACCCTAAAACTGCATGAAGGAGGGAAAATTATCACTGTGTGGGACAAAATCTAGAGAAGTCAGGGCAATTCAGGCAGATTTACAGCGGTTTTACCTCAGCTCTCCTCACAGGACTTACCCCTGGAGGGGAAAAAGGGCCTTTCCCAGCTCTACGCCTCAGGACAGAACAAGGCATTTCACAAACTCTCCTCCTCCCACTGCAGCGATCACAGACAAGATGGCAAAGAACGTGTCTCAATTAAAATAAAACTTCATAAACTTTCCTGGTCTGCGGATAAGTTTTTGCTCTTGTACTGTGTGCAGGCGTCGAGGCGCCGGCAGCAGGGGGGCTGTGGGGCGCTGGGGAGGAGAGCCCGGGGTGGCCCCGTGCCTGGCGCAGCCGGTTCCGGCCGGTTCTGGCCCGCTCCAGCGGCCCCACCACAGGGGACAGCCCGGACCCTCCACGGTGCCAGCGGCGCCTCAGGGGGGAGCTGGTTTTAGAAAGGGCAAAACAGGGCCCAGCAGTGAGGAAAGAAGACAAAAAATAAATGTGAGAAACAGCTCCGCAAGCTCCTCTTGCGTGAGGGGGTGGAGGATTTGGGGGTGATGTTGAACCTGGGAAAGAAGGGGTGCGGGGAAGGCCTTTGTCTCTCACTACCCAAAGCTATTTTAACTGGCAATAAATTAATTTTCCCCAAGTCAAGTCTGTTTTGCCCATGATGGCACTTGGCAAGTGATCTCCCTGTCTTTATCTCAATCCACGAGCTCTTTCGTCTTATTTCCTCCCCGTCCTGCTGAGGAGGAGTAAGAGAGTGGCTGGGTGGGCAGCCAGGGTCAAGCCACCATACTACCACAGATTTCTGTGTCATAGAATATTCTAACTATTCTATTTTTCTTTCACCGAAACACACAATTTGGAAACCTGCAAAATGAAGTCACAATAACATGCAGAAAAACTATAAAAAAGGCAGCGAATGGAAAATTATGCTGGTGAGACCAGCGTTATTTTGGAGGGGTGGGGGAGCAATTCTAGTGAGACTTTTCTAGTTAGATTTACAAAACTAACAGGCTGTCATTCTACAAGAAACAAAGTTGATGTTTACAAATCAACTGCTAAAGAAAGGACCTCCACAACGAAGCAAGAAAACTCACAGTACTGATGAGTCAAAACAAATGGGATCAATACCTACGGTTATTTGAATTATACATATTTATATATGAGCTTTGCAAAATAATCTCATGCAGCTTGATGCTTATACAATTAAAAGCTACTGAACTTACGGTAACTACCTGGAGAAAGGAAAAGAATAACAGACAAAGTTTGTAGGGTTATGCCACTGGAAGTCTGAACATTACTACTTAAAATTATTTCAAAAAGCAAACAACGGTGCAGTTGCTATCTAAAATAATTAGCAATAAATAAAAATAAATTATATTAACACTGTAATAGATACTAATCAAGCCATGTTAAAACCACCGTATGTCCAGCACTCGGTATTTAACTTAAAAGTATTCTAGGAATAGAGAAAAAAAGTGGCGTACGTCTGAATGGAAGGATCTCCAAAATTCAGAAGGGTCAAAGGAGGAGGATTTGTATTCCTTAGAAAACAAGAGATTACAATTAAACCTCTAAGACACAAAAGAATTTGAACCAACAGAAAGACTAATTGCTGCAAGGTATCTGAGTTCACACGAACACCAAAAGAAGGGAAATGAACTCGAATTAAGAAACCCCCTCTGCAATAGGAATTTGGGAGAAATTTCTCTATACAGACTGAAAGAGCAGGAAGGGGAAGAAAATGCTAAGGATAGCAGTCAGACTACCTTATGCAAACAGTTTCAAAACTAGTTAGAACACTATATGAAGAAAGAGCTAGTGTGCAGTGTAGTGCCAAGTCAAAGGAGGAAACGATGCACGTGTGAGCTTCTGGGACATTTCTCGTGCTGAAATTTTAATATGGATCTTGTTTCCTATCGGTTCCCATCAGATTCCACATATACCTTTCTCCTGCTCTGTGTATGTAAGAGTGGGACAATACCACCCGGTACACACTGAAAATAATTGATGATTCAAAAGGATCGAGGTACTTTAGAAAACTCAGTAAACAAATGAAAAAAGCCCGCACGCTAGTTTTAACATAGCAAGTTCAGAGAATGGCAAGACATCACCTTCTAAATCCAGTTTTAACAAGTGAAGATGCTATCGCCTCAAGCAGCTCATCTCTGTCCCCCAGGAGCTACTCCACACTCAGACCTGCTGGCCGAAACATTTGCGTGAACATCCTTTGCTTTAGTCCAAACCACGTGGGGTGGGTTAGCTTCAGTCTAAGGTTTTTTTCTTTCCAGCCACGCTCCTTGGGATTGAAACAGGTTAGCAAGCAGTCATGCAAGCAGGCGGACGGACAGACGTGAGGCGGCTGTGACTCCTGGCACGGGCCGGCCGAGGGAACCGGCAGCGAGCTGTTGGAGGCCAAGCACCCTCACAGCAGGTGGAACTGGAGTAGCCAAATAGTGCTTACATAGGATTGCTTGGATGTTTTGGTGGTGGTGAGTTTTGTTTTTTTTAAAAGCAAAGCATCTTTTAAATAACTGTATCCAATGCGTATTAATGAGATGATACTGTCTTAAGCGTTGAAAATTATAGACAGATAATTCAGGATTGGATTGAAGCACACGATTTACCTCCTAGTGTTTACTAAGTGGATATTTGGATTTGTTGTGAAGGAAGAGGAAGAGAGTTTCATCATCAGTTCTGACACTTTAGGGGAAGATAGGAGCTTTATAATTTAGCGATCCAGAGACATTAATGTATTTAAGCAGGCAGTGACAAAAACAAGCAATAAATACAGAGTAACCTAAATAGCAGGGATCATACATTAAAACTTACAAAATTAAGACTACACATGAAATTCAGGAGGAACCATTTTGTTTACTAAGTAGAAAACCAATGAAATATGTTGACAGTACGAGTCATAAAAACAAATAATAAAAATAAGTAGATTAAAAAAAATTGTGGAGCTAAGAGAAAACTTAAGTCACCAAGAATGATAAAATGTGGAGCCAGGCCTGAAATATATTCAGTGCAAATATCAAGGTGACCCCTTCGTAGCTGGAAGCTTTGATATCATGAAACTTCGCTAATTTGTGAAAATTTATCTATTAAGTAAACACAATTCATTATCCAATGTAATTTTTTTCATGTAGGTAATTTCTTGAAATCCTATGTAATTTAAACATAATACATGAACTACAAGTCTATGTTTTATTGGCATAAGTGCTGATGGAGAAACATTTCTATCTATTCCTTTTCAGAAAATGTTCAGCTTAGTTAAGGTCAGCATAAATGCCAAGTAATCAACATGGGAAACTCCGAAGAAGGTCAACCACTAGGAAAAGAAATCCTGAAAACATGAAACAAGCTAAGGAAGGATTCAGAAGTTAATTCTTTACCATCAAATGCATGAAATTCCACAACTAGAACATCACTGACCGCCCTTGGTCAGTCAATTTTGAATACGCTGGCATTATTAAAGAAATTCAATAGTAGAGCAGTTAAATATTTCCATGTCACTTGCACACAATTTTGAAAAACATCAACTAAAAATATACACAGGGAGTTGATAAAACCTTGTGTATGCACATAAATTAAGCAGCTAGACATTCTTGTACATTCAGTTTGTCAGTTGTACATTCTCCACTCCTTGGTTGCCAAGCATGGTAAATACAATCACTGCTTCTGATTACCTATATTCAATAAAATGGTGACAACTCATTAATCAGGCCACACAATAGCGAGACTATTACAAGGTTCCACAACCTGAAACCCTCATTAGGGACGACACAGAAGCATTGCTAATATGCATCCTCATTACCTGCATCATGGCTGACAGCTTCGATTAGAAGAGAGCTTTGAGTCTCACATCTTCCTTTGTGAAAAGCCTATCACATATCAGTAAACTATTGCTTTACTGAAAACTAGTAAATTATAACTTATGAAGTCAACAGCAAAGTAAAATAGAAGATTCCTAGAGCACTGACCAGCATGGTCAGCATGTAAGTAGAATCACTGTTTTCTTCTATATTGTATTTAGTACTGTGGAAAATGCAGCAACTTTTCCTTTCTTTCTCACTTTGGGAACTAGGCTTTATTTTTCTAAAAGGGACAAAAATAATCTTCTCTTAATTAAGCAATGCCTGTTGAACAACTGTATTGTTCTTTTCTCTCATCGCTAAAGCCAGGAAAAAAAAAAAAACACCAAACAACCAAACATAGAAGACTACAATCAGCTAGCAAATATAGCTCAAAGTGTTCTTGGCCTTACAGCAGTAATGTTCCTAATGGCACTCGGCAAAAAAAAAATATAATGTTCTGGACTCATAATGGTCTGCTATTTTGTGTTTACTAGCTACAACAAAAAGAATGGTTAAAAACCTATCAGTGGCATAACGTTTAGGCACCTATTATGGACACAAGTATAACTACCTTACAGTAATTAAAGGCATAAGAAAATGATTAATGTTCTGAAGCCATGAAACTGCATCAGTTGAAAAGCTATTATGATTGCACTGTCTACAGCTCACGGCCTACGCTGGGCAATTTACGCTGATATGCATTCTGCATAAAACTGATACTCATTTTTTCCAACATTGGATAATGAACTGGCACATAAAGTTTAAACTACACACCACAGACTGGTCACCGCTGGAACAGTCGATTTACTCTCATCCTAAGGATGCAACTGGTTTTTTTAGCATTAGGTTCTAGATCTTCCTATTCTGTATTTTTCTCATCAGAATGCCCAACAGTTCACACTATCATCTTCTCCATTTTAGAAATACGCTTTTGATCATAAAAACTGAGAAACAGGAAAATGGATACAGAAAACATGCTACCTGGCTGCCAGCTGAAACAATGTGCTGACATTTATCCTGGCTCTTATTTAGCTCGGGGATGTCTGAACCAGGCCCTCCCCATGCAGGATCGGCATAACATTTATGCACATTGAACAGGATCCTTCCTCAGCAAGTGACCTGTACGTGCCACTCAATTTGACTAAGTAAACCAGAATTTGTTTTTTGACAGAACAAGTCACAATGTGTGATGAAAGACGATATTTTCCATATGGGATACTTCCAACTCCTTGAAAGTGAAGGTTTAATGTTCTTATTCCAGAGAGAAATAAAAATGGAAGGGGACAGAAAGTCTTCCAGTGCCACAGCATCACATACAGTAAATTATTACCTTATAAATAGTATTATACGTTATTTCTGTTAAAGGGTTCTTTCAAACATCACAGAAGGGGGGGGGGGGGGAAGTGATACACTGCATTGTCCAAAACTAAATTGGAAAATGATAGATACCGTTTATCACCTAGTAATCTATAGGAAAGCAAGCACTCCACTCTTGTATATAAGTAATATATTGAAAGGAATAAAAAGAGAGACACACACAAATCACTTACAAATCAGACTTTAAAGTAATGTTGTTTCCAAGGGGCTAGATACTCTTTCAAGAAAAAGTTAGATAACGACGTCTTCTCTGCCCAAAATGAATATTGTAAGAAAGGTATGATATGTTGGACCAGATTTCTCCTCTGCTGAAGTCAATGAAGTTAGAGTCAAAGCTAATAGGGTCAATTACAAAAAGCTAGATTTATTCCTCTAAATGCAATGGAATGTTTCACAGCTAGTGCAAACCACTATAACTTCTCTGAAACCAAGGTATATTGACTTACTCCAGCGTGAATGTAGCTCTGTTTCCATTTTAGTTACCAGATGAAAACCTACAATCATAGCAGTAATTGTATAAAGAACATTATTATGAGGAAGTCGGTTAAAGTAGGGTCTCATATTCCAAATATAGCCCTAGAAGCCACACACGTGCTGCATCATTCCAAGAAGTAGGTAAGAAGAAAGCTAACTAAAACATCTCCCGGAAGATCTCAAGTTTTTTGCCATGGCTGACAGAGTAAATTAGTTCTTTAGGCTGCCGTTTTTATCCTTCCATCTGGAACCAACCTAGGTCCTACGCCCTGGGACAATTTCACAGACTAGTTATCATCGCTTAGACCTGCTAGCAATAATCGTTGCTGTGACAGGCTTCTTGTGCAGTAGCCATAACACGTCCACCCAAACCAAGGAGCCATTTCGGTTTCTGTGGCATCAGACACAAAATCAAAATCACTCCTCACAACATGATTTCGGTTGCGCTCTCTCCAGGGATCTTGTATGCCACCGCACAGTGACTCTTCCTCCTCAGGACTAATCCAGGTGATCCCCATCCCACAGCAGTGATCGACGAGGTGCCGGGTGGCACTCAATAACCTTTATCGCACCCGCCAAACCCTAGCGCCGAGAGTGAACGGTTTGTTTATGGGTGGTGCTAGTGACAGGCACACCAACAAGTCCCCTCGTTCAGTCTAACGGGGTGAATTGAAAGATTAGTCTGTCAGGCCGGCACGAGGCCTCATTTTTCTTCTGTGCTACATAGGTCGCCCCCTTCCCGCAGCCTGTATTTGATTGTGATTAATTTGTCAAGGCTGGCTATAGCATGGAAATGAAGAAATGGATTGCCAATTACAGTTAGTCTTCTCACAGAATACCCCTCGAACCGGTGCTATTCTGCAGTAGTGACAGCTCAGAAATAAACTGAATTCAGCTTTATTGAGCAGAAACCTGACCCAAAGCGTATTTTAAAGCAGAAGGTGACTTTTCCCACCCCCGTCTCTAACCAGCTCTTCAGTAAACGGTTGACTTCTCTCCTGCCTGCCTGGTGCACAAAAAGGCCATCCACATTTATTTTTGTAGTCACCTTGTTAAGACGTACTGAACTTCTGACTTAACACTCTTCAACAAGGTGCACATTTGTTTCTGAACATCTCGCCCTGAGTAAGCCCAAATTTAATACGTATACCATTATCGCTAAGTAAACAAAACCAGCAGCAATTCTGCCCTGTACAGAAGCTCGTAAAAGCATTCAAACTTCCTCCTGAACAGTATTCAGAGAAAGGTAAATTCTGACTTTTGCTGCGTTTCCTCTGCAGTAAGCCTCACATGTTCTCACAAGCTGTTTAATATTTCATTAATATAGACAACTAGCTTAAATTGAATAATCAGATTCTGATAGATTAATGAAATAGGAAACAATTCCACAACGACCCGATTTTTTATTAATAATTATTAATATGGAATTTGAGAAATAACGCCTCAGACCCGACAACGCATGCAGGCAATTCATTTTATACAACCACCAGCAAATTACTCAAGTTGCATAAATTCAAAGCATGTGTACAAATCTAACTTTCTATTACCTTAGAATTTCACTTAAAAAAAATCCCCTTTCCCTCAAGAAAATGCAGACCACTGTAATAGGTGCTTCCTTCCATTGTTGTAATTCACTGTATATCACATCTTCAGACAGAAGAAAGGTGAAAGTGTTTCCAACAGTCAGCGGCACACAATGGCTTTAAACACGTTCTGAAGACAAAAAGGCACAACTCTCTTCCAGGTCCAAGGTGGCCTTCCATTTACACAACCACCACCAAGATCTGCGGTGTGCAGAACTGCAGAATACATCTTACGAACAGGATCCTGGCTTAGAAACAGGATTAGTCATTCATTACTCTGAATCATCCGACTTTGCTATTCTTCTTCTGCCTCAGCGGCAGTTGCCCTTTCCAATGATATATGGTAGCATTCCTATCTAACAAAGATGCAGAAAAAAGGACAACACAGCGAACGACCCTTGGAGGCAGAGACACCTTTAAATTGTCTTTCAGGTATTTCGACGAGACTCAGAATAGCAAGTCTATTCTGTTGATCTTTTCTTTCGTTTCAGGAGAAAGACAAAGTATGTGCCCTAACCGCAATACATTTTTTACCTTTCACAGGCCACCTAAAAGCCCCGATATTCTCACACATACTTCTTCCACACTTCTTGAAGCGACCTTCAGACACCAAACGTATGAATGAGAGATGATCTTGGTAACGTAAATTTATGTATATTGTGACTTTCTGTGTTTGTACTGGAGTAGGATTTAGGGTCTCCCAACACGACTAGGCCCATTATGATATATGTATTGTATAAATACACAGTAAGAGACTATGTCTGCTATGGAGAACAAAAAATAGGAGAAATAAGGGGCAGCTTCACAATATTCTGTGGCCAGACCTAGCTAGACCTATCACTGTGCACTAGAAATAAGGAAAGAATGAGAAAGAGGAGCTGCTTTCCTAAGGCATTTACTATCTAATGCAGTCACAGAAATCCAAAAAGATGCAGTTAATACCTTTGCAGTAAAACTAATTGATATACGTCACACCACTAATGATATTCCTAGTCAACTTTAGTTTTTCAGGGCTTTCAACAACTACTTAAGGACACACAAGCACAGACTAGTATGACTATTCTGTTCTCACAGAGTAAGTTTTAAGCTGTGGGTGGGATTCAATATTAACTGAATACACTTAAGAGTTTTCATTTGTAAACATCAGATAAAACAATTGTACAGTATTACAATGATTGTGGGCGATGATCTAGGACTAAAAATCTTACCCTAGGCACTTTTTAGATCATTTTCTAGCTGCTAAAGTATAGCGAATTTGTGTTGTATAACTAAGATTACATACAAGACTAGTTATGCCACCGTGCACGGGTAAACGAAATCACTGCTAATACGACACACGTTACATCTAGTGCAAGTTTTCAAACCCAGGAGTAGTTTTACAGCTGTCAAGATGACATCTATTCTTCTTTAACTAGATTAATTTTATATTAAGTTCCTCCTTTCAAGGAAGCTCAGTTGCATCATGAAATTTGACTGAAACCATTAAACTAGCTGTCTGTCTTTTTACGATGTGTTTAAAACTCAGAGGTAACATACTTCATATACAACATTTTCTGTAGAAATGGGGAAGGCATGAAAAAGATGTTCTTATAATTACCAAGTTGTCACACTACATTTAATCACGAATACGGTTATAAAAGACACCCACAAGAACACAATGTTCTCCTTTTGCAAAGAAAACCTGCTTTGCTATAGCACCTGACGACAGTGCTCAGGAATCTGAAGTAATGGTGCGATTCCCTGATGTGAATCTCACTTGTCAACAAAGCAAACATCTAAGCAGCTTGCAATCACAGAAAAACCCAGGTTGGAAGGGCCACGGCACCTCTGGAGGTCGTCTGGTCCAACCTTCTGCTCAAAGCAGGAACAATTTCAAACTCGGATGAGGCTACTCAGGGCCTCAGAGAACCCTAAGAGAGCACCGTCTTTGTCTTTGCTTCTGAATGCTGACTTCTCAAGAGGAAAAATAAATGTAGAGTAGTCGTCATGAATAGCAATATACACACTTAACTGGTTGATTTAATTATCTGAATAGGTATCCAAATGATTATACTGGTTGATAGCAGCCTCTTAACTCTTCAGGGCAGTAATTTTTAAGTTGTCTTGGGCCAGTTCATTCCTTTATATACATTTAAAGCTAAATAAAGCAAAACTGCATAATTTTGAACTTGGGCATCCTTTCTACTGCTGGATTCTTCCCCCATGCTGCGGTATGTTCCATTCATGCCAATGCAAACGGGGGAAATCACTAATAGATTGGGCTCCAAGTTTACTTTTAGAGATATGCTTTTTTCTGGGGGAAGGGGCAAGAAAAATTTTGGCTAGCGATAATCGGGCCTTTTACCAAGAAGTAATTTATCCTTCATGTATCATGTTAATTTAATGTCTCCAGGACAAGGTCCGTTTATCTTTATTTTCTTACTTAAATTCAATTCTCAACAAATAAGCTTCAAAGAGCTTTAGCTTTTCCTGATTGTAAAGCCATAGAACAAACATAAGATTATCTTGTTGACATCAGCCAGGAAAATTTAGAAAAGGGAATTAAGTGATACTGTTGGTACATAGCAATACAGAGTTTTAACTTTCATCATGGTAATTGAAACATTCTTAATTCTTTCAATGGAAAACCACAAATATCAAGACAAACATTACATCTGACCAGCCAAAGCCTTGTTTGTGATATCAGCAATATGTTTTCTGAATACCAGAGATCTTTTCCAACTCTTTTATGCTTTGCAGAATAGTTTGCCCGGAAAAAAAAAAAAATTACAAAAAGTGAAAGGAAAAAGGGGAAAAGCGCCCAAAGTGCAATGTGTTTTTGATGCCTTTGAAGACGTTACTGGCTTTTCTGCAACAGTCTGCAGATATCTATATAGCTCATTGCAAAAGCAACCAGACGTGAGCCACGCTAGGAGTTTCAAGGTGTAAGCCACCATGAAGTAAGAGCAAGGGAGCACACAAACAATTGTTTCTTGCAGAGCAGAACCAAGACAGTGACGTTAACGAGTGCGGGCAGAAGTTGCAAGACTGAAGGGGGCAATTAATATATGCAAATACAAATCCAGAGAGTGAGCCTGACAAAGGAGCCAGGCTTTCCAGATTTTACAAAACCTTAAGTTCTCCATGCTTCTGCCGATTTAAAAAAGAAAAAAGTAACTACGTAGACTCTATCTCTTCCTAAAAGGAAAAGGGAAAAGACAAAAAGCGAGGCCATGAGGCAACAGTGTTCAACAGTCTAAGCTTTCGAAGGGAAATTTTTAAAGACAGTCACTACACGCCATTTTAATGAAGGACAGGATTTGCCCTCTAGTATTCAGGGGAAAAGCTGTAAGTTGGAGCAGTCAGCAAGAACTTCAGAATAGATAAAATTCTAGATAGTCTAACTACAACATCCATAAAACGCCAATTTCCACTGAAAAAGAGAGCTTATTAACTCTCTCGTCTGGAATCCAGTTTGAGCTTCTCCTTGCTAAATATGTCATATGAATTAATTTTAGACTGTTGAGAGCTCATCGATTTACACTTTCCAGTAATAATTTTTTTAGTATTTAAAAATATGGGAAGAGACAAATTAGTATCATGGACACTACACTGTCTGAAATAAGAACACTGTTAAATAATGCATGCAACAAATTTTTATACAAGTAGTAATTAGATTTCTAGGATTACCTGAATATTATAATAATCATTTCATAGCTGTTACTGTTATTAATTTTAATAATAATCTCAGTTAACTGGTGATCAGTCCCAAAAGAAGCATCAAAAAATTAGTTTTCGTGTATCTTCATTTTCGCTAAAATATTACATTACACAAATTATGAAGTAAATAACAAAATACAATTAACTTCCCAATGAGTTACAAAAAATGACAGTTAAAACCACACAGCAGTGTCAAAAAAGTTGATGCAGTCTGAATTGAGAGATGAGGAGCTGCTGATCAGGTTAAAAAATTGCCTTAGTTAAGAGACAATCTTCTTAATGGGAACTTTCCTTATGTGACCGACTGGACTTCATCTTCTTTTTTTTTTTTCCCCATCACAGAGAATTTATATGATAATATCCGTTTTCCTAGGTCACCGTAATTGACATCACAACATTCAAATGCTGATGATTATGTACAGCATCAGGTTGTTGTGATGGTTACAGGGACTCAAAGCACCAGACTGAAGATAAATACAAGCCTCCTTCATGGTTATTTATTATACATGTGCGTATAGTGGCTCTGAAAAATTTGCAGCTAACTCCTTCCTTGGAAAGATGACAGTGCAACCCGTATTAGAATTGCTCATTAAAGAAATACGTATCTTAGGAATGAAAGAAACAGAAATGAGAAGAAACAGATGGAAAAGATGGAAATAGATTGCCTCGACCTTCAGCCCTGTGTCAGGAATTTATTCTGCCTTTGAAAACATTTGGTTTCGTCTTCTGACTCAGATTTTCAGAGGGCTTTTATAATCCTTCAGTAGCGCACCTGTCGGTTAATCCCTTGTTATAATCTATCTTGGATCACCTTGCAGGGAGAAGAGCTGATGGATACGCTCCCAGCCCTCTGTGGATGGGCAGGACGAATCATTCTTTGGATACCGAGGAGGACGCGCTGGAGGTCAGGACATCTGTGGCACGAGCTGGCACGAGACGGAGGGACCTCTCTCCCCAGATAAAGACAAAGCAGCACAGAGGATCTGTGATACTCCCCTGCGTCCTGCCCTGAGAACCTATTATATGCTTCTATTTTCTATACATACTGCGTACTTTACTCTTGTCTTTTTTTTCTTTCCTTGCTTCTAAGCTTGCTTTTCAGGCTCTCCTTTAGCAACACGTCATAAATCTAATCTTGCAATGTTTTGCCGTGACCAGGCCAAAAGCTACAAGTAAGCATAAGTGGCCTGATTCTAAAAGAAACAAGTCTTACTCCAATGCAATAAAGGTGCTTAAAATGTGGTGAACCTGCCCTTTTCCACTTCCTAAATCACTGCAGACATTCTGCACTTTCATGGCTTTTGGTCTTTTTCTTTCCCTTTCTCTCTGTGTTTTTAAAAGAAATGCAAATACACATTCATAACAAAACCTAAGAGCTGCCATTATCTTTTTTCTCAGAAAGGATAGACGATACCATTTTAGTGAAAGTCAAGCTACAGTAAAATATACAGCTACACTGATGTAGAGACAAAGGAAATACCAACTGGAGATTTCTCTTAAAGTTTTCCCCCCCTCCCTGAAGTTTAAAATAACATTTAAATACTTGCTTATGTTGCCAACATAAGTATCTAGGAACAGAAGCCAAAGCCTGTATTACTGTAAAATAACCGTAAGAAGGTAACAAATAGGTGTGCATAGACCGTAACATCTTCAACTCCTTCCATATGTAGTCCACCCCATAATTATCTCTCAACAGAGTATTGTGACAAACATGAAAATTCCTGTCTTCTCATATCCATCTGCAGAGCCTTGTTTTAATTTTGCAGCTCCTAAGGTTTGTAGCACCGTATCAGACATTCTTGTTCACTTTGCAGGCTGCAAACACCAGAATCTGTGGATAGCTTCTTAAAGACATGATAATGAGGTGCTCTTCCATAAAATCTACTGAAGAAAGTCGCTTCCCCCCCCCCCCCTTCTGGCAGTACCTCAGACATAACAAGATGGTAATTATGGGGAAAGTGGATGTGTAAATGGTGATTCACTGTGTATAAGGTGAAATCTGACACACTACAGCCTAAAATAACATTTTTTACCCTTTTTGCCCTACAGATTTGTCTGTAGATTTATTTTTATCACGTCTTAATTTTTTTTAAACAGATAGTAAAATTGCTTTGAAAAAGGGAAAAGAGACAAAATGTAAGAAAATGCCTAAAAATCCAGTTGGAAAAGTTAAAAAAGCTGTGATAAGGTTCAGATTGCACTCTCCCTCGTGTTTGAGTATCATTGAACAGCCGCTGAGGATCTGTCGCTTGATACTCCAGTACCTCCCTAATGATATGGGAGTGACGCAAGTCCTCTGTACTCCTCCTGAAGCAGTTTTGTTTATGAAACTTCACGCTCTTGATATAAGGAAAGCATTTATTGCAAAAAAAGAGAGTAACCCGAGGATCCATGGGGATATGAGACTTCGCAACCTTTGCTTTCTTAGACCGATTATCAGTTTATGAGCATATTAGAGGGGAGAGGGATCTCTTAGGAAAAGATAACACTTCTTTTTTTCCAAAGTGCCTGTAGGTAGACCCTTACTTGTTTTGCAATCCTTACAGACATTCAGCATCGGTTGCTTTCTACTTCATTTTTAAAAGATTTAATCCCTCATTTGAAGCTATCAGACTGCTAAAACAAAGATCCCTCCTGAGCGAATTTGTTGCCAGCGCTTTTTAAATAGGAGCACATTAAAATCCAAGTTTTGACTCCTGGCACAGTGCCTTAATGGCAAATAGCCTTCTCGGGGCTTTAACTTGTTCAGGCTGGAACATCCACACTGCTATGGGTGGAGATGGAGCGTCAGGAAAGCATTTGGGGAGGAAAGGCAGACCTTTCCTCTATCCAACACCCTGCTCATGAAAAGCAACCTGCCCTTAGCCAAAACCTCAGAAAGGGGCTTGCTTGCTTGTTTCTTCCCAGTTTCCTTTTTATGGGAGAAAAGGAGCGCTCTGAAGTGATGCAAACAGGAAAGGATTGCTCTCCAGAGAGAGGTGACTAGTCTCTCCTAATAATAATAATAGAAAAGGCAAGCAATCTAAGGATTTACAAGAATTTGGAGCAGAACGCAATCCAGATTCTTAAATTGGATACACTCAGTTGATCCCTTGCAAATTTGTCCACTTCCATTTGGAGGTGAAACTCAATTCTCAGCCAAGGGTTTCTGAAGGGACAGCATTTGTTCATATGGATCTGAGGTGAAAAATCAAGACTGTATGTTCCTTCAGTAACATTTTATTGAGATAGCCCAGTGTTAACTGCACAATACATAAAGCAATACTAATCAGTTAGGCCACCAGGAATGAAGTTGATCCACGTGCTTGTCTAGACGCTGACTTTATCTAAAGGAATGTGCATGTATAGAGGGGAAAAACCCAACAAAACCAGAAAGACGAAAGCATAGCTTTGCGGGTTTTGGGTGTACTTTGCACCTCAAACACATCACACAGCACAGTTTTAGCACTGCGACTGCTATCAAACATTCTTGAAAATATTGACACCTGAAGCCTGATGCAGGGTTGCCTGTTTAATTACTACTCTCAGGCAGTACGTCTGAGAGTCTGGAAATAAGGTACTTTTTTCATTGAGGAAAAGAAAGTATTTCTTAAAACGTAAACAGTAAAATCAATTAGAGATTGCATTCCCAAAACAAACAAAAAAAGCAGCCTCAGAAAAACAGAGTATTTTAGCAGAAATGTGTCTTAATTCATTTCCAAAGGTGAAAACAGCAAACAATTACTGAAAAAGCATCTGCCACACTACATAATGTTTCAGTAATGCCACAGCTTTCCAGTTAAAATCAATGGTAACTTCAAGAAAAGTATCCGTTGCCTTAGGAAAAGAAAACTCAGGATTCCTATCAGAGATCCTTTCCAATTTTTTTTTACTGACTTCAGGGAACCATATTCCTCACCTGCTGAGACCTTTTCTATTAACGAGGCCAATTCTAAAATAAAATGAACTATTATTTGTACATTCCACTTACTAGTAATTTCCATATATTTACACCATGTCTTGCCTGTTTTTGTCAACTAATAACAAAAATGTGTCTATGTTAAAGATCAAGATTTAAGCCAAAGAGTCAAGAACTAAAATGCACAGAGCTCCCCTGAAAGGTCAAGGGGGGGACCTGAACCGAGGACCAAGGCAGAGCTTTATCTGAAACCAGATTCACATTCAGTGACTTCTAGTGTCTGTGGAAATGGCATCTGCATGTTCTTCTACAATAATGAAAATGCAGTTCAAGTAGAAAAGGATACAGCACCCAAAGTAATTTAGATTCTACCTTCTGAAGCCTAATTCAGATTTACAATCATCAAACAATCAATTTTAAATAAGAGGTCCTTGAAAAAAATGAAACCACCCTAAATATTCCTGTCACTTTTTTTTTCCCTGCATCTGCAGCATCTGATTAATCAAAACTCAAATTAATTTATCTAAAAATTACTATATGTTATTGTCATGCAGCAGCAGCTATGCCATACTATGGTGGTACGTGATGACTGCATTTTTTTGTTTATTGCTGCTTAGCGTGTTTCTCGAAAACCCTTGAATTGTGCAAGTAATCCAACCTACTATCATTCGTATGCATTTACTGAACCTAAACAAAAGAAAAATCAGCTGACGTTATTTTTAAATGAAAAAATATTTTCGTCCCCTTGTAAATTTGCACGTCCTCTCATAAATGTCTCCATTTTTTTTTCCAAATAGCTTGTCTTTTTCCTCCTTCAAATATCATGCCCGCATCTTCCACAATGTCAACCAAAAGGCAGCTGACTATTAGTGATGGATTGCCTTAAGATTACAACAAAGCAAGTGACGAACTTTTAGAACAACCCTTTCCCTCGAGTTCTTCAGGCGGTATTAATTTGCATGTAAATTAATAAACTAAAAATGTGGAAGACAACTCAAGGGAGCTAAGACAATTTCATGTTATTCTTGCAAGTTTGCTTGAGGAAAAAACACACTTTTTCCCCAGTCTTGGGCATTGAGGAGTCTTGCTTGCTTGCCTTCTGGATGGAAGATTTTGCCAAAATCCTATTTTTCCCTGTTGAAGCCACAGCAGCGTGTTTAAGAGTTACCGGAGCTGCAGAAATATAATCACAGTTGTGGGCCTCGGCTCCCAGGCTCAGGGTTGTGCTAAGGGCTGCACAACAGCATCCCACTTATCAGCACACTAGTATTCAGTCACGGTCAAAGGCTTTGGGTCTCTGTTATTTAACGCAGTATAAATCGATTCGCAAGCCAAAATGACTGACGAGACATCTGATAAGAAATATCACTGTTTAAAATAGTAATAATAGGAAAAACTGCGTAAGCAATAAGTGACATTCAAGGTCTTACTTACCATAAATTCCTGTTGAAATACAGGGAAATGCCTGTAAAACAAGTGAAAGAAAAAAAAACATCAGTGGGATTTCTGTTTGCCGAACTTTTTATCAAAACCAAGGGTATTTTTAACTGCCTGTTTTTCAACACCCAGAGATTACATGTTGTAGCCTTCACTGTTACAGCATTCAATTGACAGGCATTTTCATGTCATTACGTGAAACATATTCCGTTTGTTTTCCTTGCTGCCATGTTAATAAAGCCATATTCTTTTTCTCATCTTGAGCTATGAGCAACATTTGAACCCAGAATCATTACTAAAACTGCCTTTGAGCTAAAAATTAACACCATAAGCTAGTACGGTAGGAAAACAAGTCATATTCTCTGGGTAGAGTTAGACAATGTTTCTTCAGTAGTAAAATAAGCTCGGCCAGCTCAAACCCTGCCCTGCCCTCCCCTGCCTCTTTGCCATGCCCGTGTTCACTATAACCTCCTTTTTTGTTTCAGAGCCTTTAATTTTTAACCTCGGTTCTTTCAGACATGTGGTTTGCAACACAGCTGTACTGGTACGAGTCAAAGGCTGCAAACTGGTGCAGGGAGAGGAACTAGAAGGTGCTGGGTGAAAAGAAAGGGTACATTTTTCTGGGTCAGCTTGGACACCAAAGAAAATGCATTATGCAATAAAAGATGGTTATATACGCTGGGCCAGCGAGAACGACGATTTACTTTTCTCCTAGCTGTACGTGTTGTCTAGAGATTTGCATTTCCGTCAGCCAGAGTCAGTTTTCCACCAGGAGAAACCAAAGCTGCACACGGTTTCACAGGAGAGACAATTTTCTGTGCGTGCAGTTGATATCGCCTTTCCCTCTCACCTCTGGACTGACAGGGAACACAGCGCAAAGGTACAAGAGCACCTGGGACCGAAGTCTCAAATATCCACCCTCAGGCTCCCTTCCAGATCCCCTGGCGATGAGTCATCATACAAAAGAAAGGAATTCTTCTTTACTTAATCACACAGGAAAACATTATTCAAAGCTAATGCTTGCTTTATATTTAACCAGGGAATTAATTAGGGAATGGTGATTAAGAAAGGAGAGGTCTAATGGAAAGAATACATCCTCCCCTCCTCTCTGAAAATACTTAAGTAAAATAAAGTGGGGGAGAATTATAGTCTCATTCCTTCTCACAACCACTACAACTTACATCCTGAAAAATACTTAGCTTTGTAGTTTGTACCCAATAAATCACAATGAATCAGCTCTTTAAGGAAATGAGGAATGGAGTAGGAAAAAAAGAAAAAACCCACACACAGTTACAGAGCTCAGGGCTGAGGTGGCAACAGATGCTCCAGCAATAAGAGAGGCAGAAAGGACGATTTTGTCCAGTTTAGCAACAGATTTTTAAAATTCACCACTGTTGAAGTTTCACATATTCAGAGATAATTGCTCCCAACAAGTCGTTTGTGTTCAACTTTTTTCCGCCAGTCAAGTAACGGCACGTGCTTTAGACACTTGTTCCCTGTGGCCGATAAGAGTAAGAGAATATTCGTGTTCCTTCTTTGACTGGCCCCACAACTCTGGGCAAGGGGAAACGATCCTCCAGCACCACCCACGAGTTCAGATCCCCACGCCGGTGGCAAAGCCGGGGAATCACGGGCCAGGGAGGCTCTGCGGGCCCCGGGCAGCGAAAGGAGCACCGTGCGCCGGCTCCCCCTGCGTCGCTGCAAACTCATCACATGCACCAAGCAAAGGGTATCCGGCCGATACGGCATCCGAGCGAGATGCATCTACTTAAAGCCCTGACGGTGATCTCGAAGGGATTTACAAACCAGCCGCTGCAGTACGGGACAGGCTAGCACATCCCATCAAGATCTCCCACCGCAGCTGTGCTTACTGGGGCCACTGGAGCCGGGTGCCTGAAGGGAGGCTCCAGGGGACTGGGCTTCCTTTTCAGCTTTACTCAGAGAAAAGAAGGTTAAACAACTGCATTTTCAGCATTGCACGGCAGACGCTTGTGGCATTTGTTCATCTTCCTTCACAGAACACACTGCTCCGAGGCTGTTTAGCAAGCTTTAAGCTTGCTAATTTGTGTGTTGTGCCTGTTTCTTGATACCTACTTGAAAATTACTGTGTAGACACGTCATAATCATTACCTTGCTTTCAGTTTCTGTCATGCACCTGAAACATATCTGAATGGAGCTACAAGAGTGTGTAAAATCCCATCAAGCTCCTTGCGAATACCCGTCTGTGCCGTAACTTAGATGAGCTCTGCCCTCTCCCTCATTCAGAGATGATCACAGCATATAACCAGCAGATGTAATTTCAGAAAATGTGACAGTGCTTTTATTCATTCAAGAAAGGCTTGTGCCCGAGATCACATATCAACTGTGTTTCCTCTTGGCTCCTACGGAGACAATTTAGTCTAGAAGCCAGGTTGAAATTACTGGCAGAGCAGTAATGGGGAACTCACAGCATGGATATCAACAGACTACAATATTTGGCTTATGGACAAAAGATGTTAAGGTTTCTAACCTTTTCTGTGCATAATAATATCTTAATTATATATTTGATTTCAATAAAAAAAATTCAATTTCACAGTAGGAAACATCCATTCCTATTTCCACAATAAAGCGTTCCTCATCTGAATTTGTTGCCGGTAACTGCTATTTATTGGCTAACCTTTAATTTCTTTGCTACTGAAATTGCGTGTTTGCTTTACTTCGGGGCCAATAAGAAATGCTACCCTGACAGCACTCAACACGGATACAACTCTGGAGCAGAACGCAAGTAACAAGGCTGCTGCCATCATCGAGAGAAAAGAGGCTCAATTAAATCAGCTGGGTGAATACTGTAAGACTAAAATTGATTTAATTCCTGTAGGAGAGGATGTGGGCGCTCAGCCTCTGGTACTTTTTAGTCTAATGTTTCTTTACTAAGGCTACAGCAGCAGTGCTAATTAGGATGAAATGTAATGCAGTTTCATGAGGAAAATTTACAATAGTCACCATGCGGAGGCCAAGTTGGACTCTAAGACATTTCAGTAAAAGGGACCTGGGTATTTAAATACTTAAGCGTTTGTCTACAACAAGGGGTTCTAGTTCACGCTGAGCTGCAATGTATTAACTGTTATACATTAGATGAATACAACTGCTATGTCTCCATGACCAGAAGCCTCCTACTGCAGACCTAATAATTGCTACCACAGAGCAAGAACTTCCTTCAAATTAAGTGCTCGGCATTCTGCACCGGCATCCCAGTGTCATTTCTGCCACAACCAAGCCACATACAAGGTAAGCACTTCTCTTCCAGCACATAATACAGCAGACAAAAATACCATCAAACACACATTGAGCTTTCTCTGATTTCACTGCATCACCTCACGAAGCGGACTATCTAATACTCGAGTTTGAGAGCCGTTCCTTCATGCAACTTTCATTACTGCATCTTCACAAAGAACTCATGAACTTTTTAAAAAGTCTTTTATTTTTACTAAAATTGCACGCAAAAGCTCCTGAGCTGTCTGCCTTTATCCCCTTGATGTTGCTAGGAGCTACCCATTCGCAGCCTCTCTTTCTGACCTTCTCCCTCTTATTTGCCAGCAAGCGGGAAGTTGCCCTGGGTCTTGGCTTTGAGCACTGCACCGGTGCACCTGTATTTTCCACAGTGGCCAAGAAAATGATATGCAGTTATTTCTCTTCGCCTGGTTTTTACGGACCAAAAATAATTATCTTGCCTTCCATGTTGAAAGACTATCCCTACAGCACCTTAGCAGCATTAATAAATTGCAGAAGCACTAACACCCAGACCAGAGAAAGACCCGAAGCTCCAAAAACCTAAGCGCCAAAATACTCTCCATGCCAGATAAGCAGAAACTTGAATCCTTGCTTCAACAGGAGGAGAAAGCCCCACTCCTGCCACTCAGGGGACCTGACCCAAGACTCAGCCAAACTGTGCTCTGTTATAGGTGCCTCAGTTTATTGTTTTTAGAGTCAGACCCAAGTTTCTGTTTTTCAGCTTCCTTCATTTATACCAAAATATTACGGTAAGATGAGTTCCTCTGCGCAGTCGGCATTCTTGTCTTACAAGTAGTAAGCAAGCACCGCTCCTAGATTGTTTGTCTTACAGTTGGCGATTGCCTCGTGAACTGAAGTGGCAGGCGAGTGGGCAGAGAGAAAATTGCTTGTTTAAGAGCAGCCCTGACAACACTGCTCTGCTGTGATTCACTAGGGTGAATGCCAGAGGGACTCCGCAGAGCTAAAGCAGAGGGTTATAAGGTAAAGCTGCCTATGCTAGAACAAGCTCTGCTGCATAGAGTTAAAGTACTAACACGGGCCTTTTCACACCTTAAGTTACCATGTGTGTTTTCAAAAAGTTCACTGCAATGTAAATATATATTTATAACAACTTTGTAGAACATCACAGATTAATAATGTTCTGGTTTCCCTGGCACTTTACTACCTCTATGACTTGTCATGTCCACCTTAAAAAAAAAAAAAAAAAAGAGTACTTAATGCCTAAAGCCTATGCTTTCTGCCAGAAAAAAAAAACCCAAACATGTTTAGATAGCATGCCATGAAAATCTTTTAACATGCAACACCAAAAAGCTGTGGCACGTACATCGTGGCATTACGAAGTGCTGTTATCAAGACTGGCATAGCGCTATGAAAGCGAAGTATCAGCTAACCCACAAAGTAAACGAATTTAAATGGTATCAATTGTTTGTATAATGAATAATTTATTTTCACGACAAGATTTTATGATTTGCATCTAGTGGGTGGTGAAGAGATGTGGTGGGGAATATAGTGGTGTACGTGTATCACTCGGAGCACGTAGTCGAGGCACAACAGTACCGCTTCCCTGCCGTGGCCCATTCCCCACAGCATTTCAGCACGCCATTAACACCCAGTACTCCTATACCCCCTTTATATTAAATCATCTCCGCTGTGCGGACGCCGACTTGTGGTATGCACCCCAAACAGTGCCATCTACGCCCACAGTTCAACGGGAGGATGATCTGTAGAGCTCAGGGACCGCGAGAGGGACGCAAGTGCACTAACTACCCATCCCTAAATCTAGCATCGAGCAGTGCCAGTCAGCAACAGGAGAACCAGCAAATTACTGTTCCTTTCACCTTGCCACGACCGTTAGTCCGCCGTGACTTAATTTCTGTGAGCCTAAGCAGTCTGAACCCAGTTATAGCACCATTTTTCAGCGTGCATCAACTAGCTTCAGTATCTGCTACGCTGATATCGCCATTGATCAGCCAAAGCTCCTAAAAAAATTGGGTGCCTTAGACGCTTTTCACAATAACATGCCCTATAAAATCATCTAACTCTAAAAAGCGCCTATAAACTTCAGGGCTTATTGTACCTCTTAAGCTGCACAAAATATTAGCAGGGTACATATATACATATTCAAGATTTCAGTAACATCAGAGTCAAGTTTTGCTACTTTTACTAGATTAAACTTATAAACCAAACCATTTCATAAACCACTCATTATAATACTATCCTGTTCTCTTTTAAAAAAATCCTTATACTACTACTCGGAAGAAAAATAAAATAAAAACTTACGTTATTTCTCAGTCAATCTCCTGCCATAAAGTCTATATTTGTCATCATTCTGAACTGTAACTCAGTCGATAACAAATTTTGCAAGTAACTATGATTCAAAGAAAACTTATTAATAGAAAACTGTAATGCAATTCCCTATACTGAAAATCAAGAGAAAAAAATTAAATGGAAGAATTGAATATGAGAATGTTTTAACTCAGTTTTCATTTCAGACCATATTAGCATGTTTATTAATCTGTCTTTAAAGAATACAAAAGTAATTATTGCCTCAGAAATGAGTCTCTTGAATACAGCAGCTCACACACAAACCTTCAGGCATTCATTTGAGCTTCCTCATTCACACGCTGGCAGGTTCCTGAGCTACAACCTCCGGCTGTTCAGCACGGTCAGAAACACTGGGCACGCAAGTGCCAAAAAAAATTGAGGAGATTTTTCTGGTACAAACATAAGCGTCCGGCTATTTTACCAGTTCTCAAAGGATGCTGGTAGCTGACAAAATGCTGGTCAAGCAACTACAGTTGAAGTTCAGATTCAGACCCAATGTGAAACATCCTCTCTATATTGTGGCTCAAGACTTTTCTATGCGCCTTCATTTAACCAAAATGTAAGTTAATATCGCACAATCAAAGGACAATGAGTTTAGAAAATTATACACAGCAGTAATTAAAGTTAAAATAAAAATCTAACAGCTGGGTGGCAAATGATTATTGAGAGAGAGGACCTGTCGCAAAGCTAATGAAAGCTGATTGAAGGACTCCCATTTAGTAAAAAAGATTTGCATCAAGTGCATGGAGAACTTCATCGTAACTCAGAAAACACAGAAATCCAGAACAAATGCGTGTCAGTTTTTCAAGGGATCTCCACAAGTTTCCCCTGCTGGTCACACTGCTCCAGACAAATATTTACCACAAAGACTGCAATTTGTCTTTAAAGTCTGTTTATTTATACAAAAGGACAGTTACTGAAAGAGGCCACCTGAAAGGTTAAAAGGGCCAAAAGAACATTTTTAATATTTCCTGTTAACCAAACTAAACAGATCAAGGGGCTGCGGGGGAGGCTCTCCCTTTGATGACCTGTTTGCCACAAAAGTGGCGACGTTCGCATTGTCGAATTGTGTGTCTCATCTCGCACAGTGAGTGACAACTTTGTTTAATTTTTACTGAAATAATTAAAAACTTCAACCAAAGAACACTCATTCAACAATGAGAACGTGGGAAAAAAAATACGGAGGAATCACTACCAAGATTTACAAATTATTTTTTAGCAGCGGTGTATTCCAACTTTACATGAATTTAAAATAGATTTTTGAAGACATTGAAACCAGCTGCTACAATGAACTATGCAAGGTAGTAGAGCATTGGAGTATGGAATTAACTTAAGAAGATTCACTACTGGAGGAATCTCACCAAATTTTTATTTTAAAATTTTCAAATTTATTATCTTTCAGTAATTAAAAGTAATAGCTCAATTAACTGCCTGGATAAAGATCTGAACTGAAAGTGGGTCAAATAATTTATTTGATTTCCCCAAGTATAAACTCAGTTGTGGGGTGGGGGTTGTCTGGTTTTTTTCTAAACTATTTGCGCATTGGTAGTTCGAAGGAAAAGCTTATGGGGAACTACGGACTAAGAGTTTGGTACACATTTTTAAAAATCATAAACCATTTAGAAATCCTCAGAAATGAAATTGTACGTTTCAAACAACCGCAGAATAGCTGAGGTCGGAAAGCACCTCTAGAGATTGCCTAGTCTAACCCATCCGTGCAAAGCGGGGCCACCTAAAGATGGTCACCCAAGACCATGGCCAGTCAGGCTGGAATATCTCCAACGATGGAGACTCCACCACCTCTGCGGGCAACCTGTTCTGCTGTTTGACCGACCTCAGAGTAAATAAGTGATTTCTGATGTTTAAATGGGATTTCCTGTATTTCAGTTTGTACCCGTTGCACCACCGAGAAGAGGTGCTCATCTTTACTCCCATCCATCAGGCATTTATACCCATTGATAGCATCTTGCCGCTGAGCCTTCTCTTCTCCAGGCTGAACAGTCTCTCAGCACTCCTTCTGAGAAATACAGTCCAAGCCCTTAACCATCTTTGTGGACCTTCACTGGAGTTGCTCCAGTATGCCCGTGTCTCTCTTGTACTGGGGAGCCCAAAGCTGAGTAGTAGAGGGGAAGGATCACCTCCCCGACCTCCTGTCAACAGGCTTCCTAACGCAGCCCACAAGGCTGGTGGCTTTCTTTGCCTCAAGGATGCGTTGCTGGCTCACGGTCAGCTTGTTGACTACTGGGACCCCTGGGCCTGCCTCTGCAGAGCTGTTTCCCATCTGGTCGCCCCCCAGCACGTACTAGTGCATGGGGCTGTTCCTCGCCAGGGGCAGGACTCTGCATTTCCCTCCGCTGAACTTCAGGAGGTACCCTCTGCCCAATTCTCCAGCCTGTCGGGGTGCCTCTGAAAGGCAGCACGGCCATCTGGTATATCAGCTGCTCCTCCCAGCATTGTATTGTCTGAAAACTCCCTGGGGTGCTTTCTGTCCCATCATCTAAGTCACTTACGAAGATCTTTAATAGTATTGGCCCCACTATTGGTCCCTGGGGTACACTTCTAGTGACCGGCCTCCAGCTGGACTTTGTGCCACTGTCCACAACTCTCTAATCCCAGCAGCTCAGCCGGTTTTTGGTACACCTCTCACACAGCAAAAAAATATAGACAGAAACATGATAATTGGGTTTACAAGACAGCATCTGCCCAGGATGTTCAGAAGCCATCGCAGTTGAAACACCAATGAAAGAGGCAAAAGCACAGATGAGGAGGAAGGAAAAATAAAACATCAAATGAGAACTTAGAACAGATTTAATGTTTTTTTTCCTTTCTATACCAACCTATGCCAAAACAGGCTAGAAACGACTGACAAACTGATTTTGAACCACATCTGTGCTGTGCTTTTAGCCCCAGCAGAGAACAGTTATGAGTTTCCTTCACGCCGAAGGGCAAGAAATCAAAAATCCCCTTGCTTTTTTCAAAAAGAGAAAGGGACGTTCACCTACGCGCCCCGTATTGCATCAGCCTCTCGGCACTGCAGAGCGTGGAGCAGTTGCTGGGTTCGCCTCTAGAGTCCCTGAACCATCAGTGCCTAATTATTTTGTGAAGAGCAGCTTGAATATGAAACTTCCCCCACAAGAACAACACAGAGCCCTTATTACTTTTTTAAATGAAGGATATCGACTATTTTCAGAAGTCTAATAATACTGTTTAAACATACTTACTATTACTGTTTAATCATACTTACTTCAAAAAAAACCCATTGTATTAAGGGATTCCTCTTCTTCAGCCTCAGAGGCCATCTTCACAGCAGGGTTTGGGCATCTCACCCCCACCAGCGTATTTCTACTCACAAGATCCTGCAGGACCCACTAACCTCACCTTACGTGTGCATTGCTAAGAAGAAAGCTAGGATCCAGCTTCATCTCAGTTAAACCATTTCGAGGCTGGACTTCTGGTCTAAGGTTCTCTCTACAGTTAATAAAGAGGGTAATTCAGCTGTTTCAGGGCAAATGAATGGCTCTCGTGGGGAACCGCTGACTACAGAGCGAAGCTAGGTACCTAAGCTAAATTTAGGTGAAACAAATCTCTCCCTGAGCACAGGAAATCATACGTGTTTGCCAGAAAGCGTATTCAGGAACTCTCTTTCTCTTGAGTCCTAACCACAGGCATATTCTTTCCGTTGATTCAATACAAAAATTACTTCTAATGAAAAACGATGGGCCAGACTTCTCCAGCTTCGTGAGATCATCCTGTATGGTAGTCAGCCTCACGGGTGCGATGGCAAAGGAGAGCTTAAAACAGTCCAGGAAAAGGTCTGCCTGGCACAATCCTGCCTCAGACAGAAATACTCACACGCCAGCACCGAGCAGGCACCTCCAGGCCAGCAAATACACTCTGTTTCTCAAAAGGGCTAATTAAGAACTACGCAGCATCCTCAAGTCTTGTGCACTGGTCTCCTTTCCAGGAGCACAGCTGTGAAAATCAGATCTGCTGGCCACCGCGCAGGCTCCTGGTAGTCCAGGGTGATTTCCACCCCAGGGGATGCAAGTGCTGAGACACACATTGCGCTCAGAAGACACAGACATTGCAAGCCTGGCCTGAGCCCCCGCAGGCTGGTAGGAGAGGGCATCCCTAATGCAGCGTTCGCATTTCCAGCAATACCGGTCGTTACACTTACTAATACGTTCTTAACGAGCTCAAATTCAGTGTGTAGGGCCCTGATCCAAATCAATATTGTGCCACATCTACAGATCAACACCAGCTTTATGTTTATAAATTCCTTGTTCTTTTCATTTGAAAACTTAAGAACCCACAAGACTATATTAATACAAAAACATTTGAAAGGAAATATTCAACGACAAAAGTATTTACTGACTGCAGTGACAATAACGGCTTCATCCTTAACACTAGGTTAGCCTGTCCTTACTGCCTTCACCTAAACCAACATTCCCAAGGAAATACCGCTGCACCTTTTACCGTGGTCTGATTCAGATCTGAGCCAACCTTGCAAGAAAAAGCCATTAAATGACATTAACGTGGTATTGAGATCATTCTCTGACAACTAAGAATAATGAGGTAAATTAAGGGCAGATGGAGGTTGAGGCTTTCCTCTAAACGTCCTTAATTTTGTAGGTTTTAGATGTACTGCCTCCTGAACCTCGGTGCAATTTTAGTTTTACTATTTGTGATATTTATAGCTCCCACTTACATAAGTAATATGTAATTTTAATGCAGGTCTAATAGTTCCAACTGCCATTGACACAGATTGTAAAATGAAAAAGGGAAGATACCTTGTTGAATAAGATGGTATTTTATTTCCTCCTTGCCACCTCAGCCACTGCGATGCAGTGGGTTAACGTCTTATTTGGATTCCAACCTTGTCAACACATCAAAGATCCTCCCAGGTGACGAGGAGCGGGGCTATGCAATTGATCTCCCCTAACCTGCAACGTCTGTGTCACTCTGGTCCGGGGTAAGCGACTGAAATGCATGTTCCTTTTTGAGAGAGGCAAGAGAGCCACTGATTGCCTTGAAGAAGTACATGATGATGAAAGGTATGAGACAGGAGTAGACCTTGAGAAATGTCAAGGGAGATCACAGTCAAAATTGCCTTCTTTATCCAGAATAAATAACAGCAGTTGTGGATTACGCGACTGTAATTCTGTTGAGGAGGTCTGGTAACATAAATCACGATAAAGATGACTTGAGACTCTTTTTAAAGACCAAGGAGGTTATTCGTATTTTTTTAACTTATTTTCTATTGTTCCCAGGCACAGTCTTTACAGATGTTTCTATGGCTGTCGTGAGTCCCCTCAATGCAGTATTTTTCCCCTCCCTATTTATTCTCTGCTGTCGCCCCACTCTAACTTTTTCCTTTCCATCCTTCCACACCCTCCTCCCAGATGACAGATTGCTGCCATCCGCCCCGTTCCGAATTCACTGCTTCCGTTATCGCTTCCCTTACAGCTGTGGCACATCTGCTTTCAAATCCACTTTACAATTTTTCCTAAGGCCCTTCCTTGCTTTCAGCATTGCTGGAGCTCCTGTGCAAGGAGAGCAGCAGCTACGGGAACCTCGTCACCATCTGTGGCTTGATTCGGAGCCATTGCAGGCAGCAAAAAATCCTCAACTTCAACTGCAATCCAAATCCTATTTCTTCTGTTTTTCCTCTTTCAAACTGCTGTCGAATGACACAAATAAACAAGTTAAGCTGCACCAGTATTGCCAAAAATGGGTCAACAGCTCTGGATACCTCACTTCTGGTACGGTGGGGTTGGTTCAGAAAATGGAAAACAACACGCTGACACGCTGTCGGAAAGAAGGTGCTGGAAAAATCAGCGGCAATGTGTTCAGTGGGGCACTCAGAAAATGAGGAGTCCTGAAGAAAGGCCAGTCCAGGTTTGCAGGTTCTGACATGGTTCCTCATTCTGAGTAATCCCAACAGTGTTTCTACCAAGTTGAATGAATCTGCATAATGTTTCACTTGGCATCAGTAAACGTGTCAGGATACGTCTCAATAAAACTTCCATGTCAATGCAAGAAAGGCCATCACACACGTGGCAAAAGTAAAAAAAAAAAAAACCAACAAAAAACCACCCCAAAACAAAAAAACCCCAAGCAAAACCTGAGAAAATATGTATCTTTTCTCTAAGTTCTTCCAGCTTTCATTCTCTTACAGACATTTATTCTTTCTCTCAATAGGTGCTGCTGCAAAACTACAAGGTTAATAATTTTAAATGGAAGCGCGGCTTTAATTTTCTATGTCCTCCTGTTTAATTATAATGATCCAGACAGATCTTTGTATTGGATTCAAGTAACACGTAATGCCTTCTTCCTATTTTCAAATGTTTTGTATCGAAATAACTGGTGCGTATATTTTTAAAATAGTAGAAGCAGAAAAACTGGAGAAAAGGCATAAAGATTTCTCTCTTTTTTTAAAATACATATTTCCCAAATGAAGAAAACTGCACAGAGCAATCAAAATGGAACAGAAAAATCTAAGTATCGCTTTGATTTCCCTGTCTTTTCTGGTTGAGTTGCCCCCAGATGCCCCTTTCTTTTTTAAAAAAAAGCATATTGAGATCCTTCTGCTGTTGCTTTGAATTTTTTTTTTTCTTAAAGGAAAGACAGACATGAAAAGGTCTAAACCAGAGACGCATTATTATTCAAGAAACGTTATAAGGAACAACCACTTGCATTACTAATACTTTATCATTCATGCAAACCATTTAGCATGAGAAACAAAAGCAGCATATATACATCTAAACAGCTACGTATGCCAAATAGACACCAGTTTTGGAGAACAAATACAGCACACAGAGGGGGAAGAAAACCCAACAAAAAACCACACTAAAAAAACCCAAAGCAGTGAGGAAAATGAGTGAAATGAAGAACTCGCATCTGTGGATGGTAAAGGTTTAAGAAACTGGGTTTACAATTTCCTGTTTTCAAATACTTTGAAGAGAATTAAAAAATAACTGAAAGGTTGCGTACCATGTGCTATGGTAAGGATTGGATAAAAGAAAAAGGGAAATGTTAGCGTTAAGGCCCCGGTTCTTCTTTCCGTCTTTTCTCCAAGCTCCCATTGATTTCGGCAAGAGTTCTGCACATGCAGTGACTCCAAAACGGGGCTCTAATTGCTTGTGTTTTCAGACTGATGCAAAGGCATTAACACGGAGAAATTTCCATTTGTGCTAATAGGATCTGTATGGCCAACAATACTTGTTTTTCTTCCTGAGCATATTCCCCTGGTTCTTGCTCTTTTGAGATCTGCTTCAACAGAACACTTCTGTCTTGCATTAATACACAGTTACGAAATTCATAACTAAACAGTACTTTAAACCGTATTGTTTAAGCTATGACTTTTCCTCCGGCAAGTATGAAAACGTGTGCAGTATGACAGAAGGTTTGCTATAGTAATTGCGTGTTGTGATTGAATGATAGAGTAACAACCACGGAAATAACTGTCTTGCTGAAATTGCCGCAGAAGGTAAGTTGCTCCTGTACAGTTTTAACTTATGCACCATCTGTTTTGCCAGTCCTTTAAATGTTCCTTTAACTAGCTAAGGGATTTTATTGTTGTTTGGATAGGCATTGCCACGCTTTCTCTGACCTTTTGCACATTTTACTTTGTAAAGAGTGTCTCTCCATCCCTTTCTGCCCCTCTCTGCTTCTCTCCCCTTCAAACCCTACTCTCCCCACCTGGGACTCATTCATCCGCCACCCACATCTGACAGACCTACCACCCATGTTTTCTAAATTGTCGCTGTCAAAGAGGAGATTATATATGGGCAAAATGCGTAGGTCCTTTCGAGTATTTTTCCAGTAGATGGAGACACATCCACAAAGTGTTTATTTCTCTAAAAGCTGACATTATTAACCATCAGTTCAAGAATAAAGTAATATTCCAAAATTACAATTATAGTCAAGACTTACCCAGTTGTGAGAGAAGAAATATATTTGGATAATAATCACACTGTAGACTTGAATTAAAATGCTAAATCATTTGCAATATAGCACTAAGTAACACTACATTAAACTTAACAGATTATCAAGACTCTAATTCTATATTAAAAAACCAAACAGCTGAAGTTGAAAAAAATGGAACAAAAACCCTCTTCAGCTGAAGTGTATGCATTGTCCCCTTTTCACATCCGCAAAACCCTACAATGAAATAACCAACACAATAAAACTGTGTTGTTATAGCGTGGCACACAGTGACAGTACACCACTGTGCTGGTTTTGGCTGGGGTAGAGTTAATTTTCTTCACAGCAGCTGGTATGGGGCTGTGTGTTGGATGTGTGCTGGAAACAGGGTTGATAACAGAGGGATGTTTTCGTTACTGCTGAGCAGCGCGTACGCAGAGTCAAGGCCTTTTCTGCTCCTCACCCCACCCCACCAGCGAGGAGGCTGGGGGTGCACAAGAAGTTGGGAGGGGACACAGCCGGGACAGCTGACCCCAACTGACCAAAGGGATATTCCATACCGTATGACGTCATGCTCAGCATATAAAGCTGGGGGAAGAAGGAGGAAGGGGGGGACGTTCGGCGTGATGGCGTTTGTCTTCCTAAGTAGATGATGGAGCCCTGCTTTCCTGGAGATGGCTGCACACCTGCCTGCCGATGGGAAGCAGTGAATGAATTCCTTGTTTGGCTTTGCTTGTGCACGCGGCTTTTGCTTTACCTATGAAACTGTCTTTATCTCAACCCAGGAGTTTTCTCACTTCTGCTCTTCTGATTCTCTCCCTCATCCCTCTGGGGGGGAGTGAGCGAGCGGCTGCGTGGGGCTTAGTTGCCGGCTGGGGTTAAACCACAACAATTACGTTACAACAATAAGAACTAAGGTTCCTTCAAATCAAACTTGCAGGTGGAGAAAAAAATAGGGGATATTCCAATGAAACCAGCATGTTGCAAGTTCAAAACAAACAAAAGGTGATGCTTCTTCACATAAAGCAGAGTGGATGCCACACAAAAGAGTAAAGTTTATGGGAGTTCAAAATCAATATTACAAATTCACCCAAGAAGAAGCCAATAAGGGATTTAAAGCATGAAGATAAAATTTGTGGATCATAAGTCCCTGAGCAATGAAAAGCCAGGGCTAGGAAAGCGTTCTGACAACTGCCATTAAATGTTTGCCTGTTCTTACACTCGTCGCTAAGCATCAGCTCTTGGCCATGGCAAAGGCAGGACAGCAAATGAGACAGACATT
This sequence comes from Calonectris borealis, assembly GCF_964195595.1. Taxonomy (NCBI): domain Eukaryota; kingdom Metazoa; phylum Chordata; class Aves; order Procellariiformes; family Procellariidae; genus Calonectris; species Calonectris borealis. Next base: position 120,741,716 of record NC_134314.1, read on the forward strand.
TGGTCTGACCTACTGTGGCCCTTCGTACAGTCTTCAACAAACTTTCTGCATAACTATTGAGAAAATGATGGACAAGCTGGCAAGAGGAGGGGTTTTTTTTGTAGGCTAAAATCTGTGAAAATAACAAATTGCATCAGAACAACAGTAATTGCCAAATAGGAGGAGAGCCACTGAAGCAGCAAACAGCACGCATGGATCATCAAGTCGACGGCTGGCTCAGGCGTACGCAGCTCACGGAGCTGTCGGCACGTGACCGACAGTCAAGGAGGATGGCATACGTTGGCCGGACACCGGTTAGTGCTCACCGCACCCTCCCTTCTCCAGTGACACGAGACCCTTCCTACTCAGCGAACGCCTCCTCGTCCTTTTACGAAGACTTCACAGAGTCATCAAAGGTCAGAACCAAAAACAGCCTAAAAAGGACCTATATAAGAGGCATGGGACTCTTGCAGTACCCTTTTGCAAAGGGAAGGAATGCTTCCACCACACAGAAGCAGCCCACGAGCCTCCTCTGCCCTGCCCAAGACACAGGGTTTTGGAGAGCAAGTCTTTCATCCCATTTTCTGCCGTGGATGTCCTTTTGAGCAACCCTCACCTGTAAAGAAGGCATCAGGCAGGGGAGTTGGCTGTGCAACATACTCTTGCTTCCCCATGGCATGAACAAGGAACGTGTACCACACTGGTCAATGCTAACTGTAAAAGGGACTGCAGACCCTCCTTATCCTTGTTGGATTTGCCTCCCAGCCACGAGGAAGCCTTCTCGCTTCCCCTGTGAAGATTTTCTCTCTCTGGTCTTCATTGCTTCTTCCCAACGTGCTGCTGTGGGAGGATTTAAGGAGGACTTCATCCCTGCACAGTGAACAGCTCTCCAAATCGGAAAAGTAAACTACTACATCATCTTACATTATTAGTGCCCTCTTGCTTTATGACAAAATAAACACGAGGAAGAGGCGTGTTTTACACTCACCTTTCATGAACATTGAACACCCCAATTGTCATAATATTTTAAATTATTATTTAAATTTTTCGGCTGTTCCACCTGATAGCAGCATTCACATTATACACCCTCCCCCCTTAAAAAATATCATCCCTAGCCACATCTTAAGAGCCGAGCATTTTATTTGCCTTTCCAGCCAGCACCGTTCTCAAGAAGTCATCCAAAATCACTTTCAGAAAATTCTTCCCCAAGGAGTTACAACTAATTAAGAAGCCATCCGTGTTTTTGTCATTTACAGGATTCCATTGTGGATTCTGCAATTTTTATCTAAAGTCTTTGAAGTTTATATATCAAGTCAGTCATTCTGAGTCATGCTATGGCAGTAAGCACCACTTAGAAAAACAGCGGCTCATTGATTAACGCTATATCAAAATACTGTGTTTTAAGCTGTACATGGAGTATATTTGGGGTAATTCAGCTGACTACCAACAAAGTACCACAAGTGAGGCACAAAGCTGTCTCATTTCTCTCCTTCAAATTACTCCTTAAAACCTTTTCCTTTTACATCAGTGTCTAAAAAACTTGACAAAACATAACCTGGTGTTACGCTAAGCCTACTTCAAATCATGACAGCTAACGCTACCTCTTCAGTGGGCTCCTGGTCTTTAAGCAGCGCTCTTAAATACACCAGCAATAAAAAAGCATCAGCTGTGACTGATTTGGTCTCTTCAGCTGCTGGGGTCAGTAAAGACAACCCATAAATTCTTTATGGACTAAAATGCAGAACATTAAAATATACAGATTAAGCTAAACCCACTTTAATATAATTCAGGATTTTGGCTGCCACTTCACCCATAATTAACATCAACACTAATATGTTTTACTGTATTAGAACAAGTATAGCCATAAGTCTAGCATTATGGTATGGAACCGCAAGTGGCCAACTCCATAACGCGCCTCAGAGAAAAACCATATGTGATCTGGCAAATTGTAGTCACTTCTCCTACGTCCATCCCTGCAGCTGCAATTCTCCTTCACGGGGTCCCAAGCCCCGAGAGTTTCTGGGACGTGGCTGTGCCATCCTTCAGGATAGTGAAGGGTTGGTTACAGGACACCTGTAACGGACTGCCATTTACAGAAAAGCCTTGTCTGGGAACTGTAATATTATGCCCAGCTAAGGAAAATTGGGGGATAATGGAGGGTAGAAGGGGAAAGCCGACGAGGATATGAGTCTTACTCTAAGAACACTTGTCAGATCAGAGTGATTCAGAGAGCATTTGGCTGCAATCACAGACACCATAAACCGTAAATCTATCAGTATTTTATTTTAATGCAAAAAGTCCAAGAACAAACAAGTAGCGAACCTACTTCATAAAATACCAGCACGTCCCTCCTGCAAAATAGTTTACCTCACTACATGTAGCTGTGTGGACAAATAAGAGGAGGGGGAAAGGGTCCATCCCCAACACAAACCTTCTTAAGAAACTCCCGGAAAGCAATATAATTAGAAGCGTGTAAGGGAAAAGATGACTTGTTTCAAGTTTTACTTGTTTCCTTGTGCAAACTTCACTACGAGCTACATCACATTTCCTTTTTAACTATCGTAAATGTGTATACACTCAAAACATTATTAATTATTGTGAACTTCTGGAACCCAGAGTATTTCATACTTTCAAGAACTTGCAAATCACACTGAATGGGCACCAGCCATACTAAGTTATGCTAAGTTATGTTTTGACCTTCTCACGCTCCTGGTGATACCCAAAATCCAGCCCAACTATTGCATTACGCAACGGAAGTTGCCCAAAGTCTTTACGATCATGGTTATTCCAGAACAGTTTGAACTTCCTAGAGTGTTTGGTATGTTTTTCTCCACATGTTCGTTATACAGAGAATGAGCCTGAAAGCCTGCACGTGCCTGAATGCTTATGGATCAGTCCGCAAAGGTAGTCTTTGCTCTCTTGAAGTTGATGGGAGGAGCTCTTTGGGCTTTTTTGTTGTTTCTTTTAACCGTTACCTTCAAAGCCGAGCCAGCAGCACCCACGGACCGACCCAACGCTCCCCACAGCTTTCCAAACATGACACCTGGTCAAATTTACCCAGCGTTGCAAACTCTCCTATGCAGTTACAAAGCAGCTCCAAAGGCAGGCCAGCGTTGGCTGTGTTACCAAATTCCGTGAAAAAATCATAGAATCATGGAATAGTTTGAATTGGAAGGGAACTTCAAAGGTCATTTAGTCCAACCCCCCTGCCACGGGCAGGGACATCTTCAACTAGATCAGGTTGCTCAGCTCTTACTAAGGTAATAAATAGCTTTTCCTGATCATTTTAAGTTAATTCTCAAGAAGTCATTAATCCAAAAAGCAATGGCCAAACCCAATAGTTTCACTATTTTTCCTTATTGTCGTGAAATAACTACCCTCCAAAAAAGACAGATGACGTACATTAGCACAGATTTAGTAGACGATTGTATACAAAACTGAAATTCATTTTTTTTTCTCAGTGTCATTTCTAATTTCCAAATCTACTTTAACAATGGAAGAAATCTTACTGCCAATGAATAATTCAAGTTACAGCGCAACTTCAATGTTTTTCTACTGCAAAATAATTTACCTCACTTCTTGAAGGGCAGGAAGGTCCATTCTTTTGTATTTTAAGCCAAAACAAGACAACATTTACCTACTCTGTTTCTATTTACTTAAATGCAAAAGGAAACTAGTAAATAAGTACATTTTCTCCACAAAAAAAGCTGATAGACAATACTTTTCACCACCACCTAGATGCCACACTTTGTCATGAAATCCATAGATAATGGTCCAAATCCCGAGTCCAGACTATGAATTACTATGAGAAACACAGCATAAACTGATCCAGTTTTGTCATCGTTGACTAGAATAAGGCAACTCTTTGCCTTAAACAACGAAACAAAAAGAAAAAGCCCCAACAACCCCTTACGGCACCAGCCAGGAAGGGAAAGGATCCACACGTGACAGGGACCTGCTATTGGCAGTATATTTTACACAGACTGTGCTCAGAGTCTAGCGCCAGAAGGCAAGGCGGCACTCGGAGAGGAACCCCAGACCTTTGCCAAAACGGAAGAGGCTGCAGGACCAGCACCGCAACGACTGGGGATGTGGGGACGCAGTAGGGCGACGTTCCCCGTACTCGCTTTTCCTGACATTGAGGCTGCTGTGTTGAAGCCTTAAACGCTCAAGTTTTGGAGTATTGGTCGCCAAATAGTGATAGTGATCAGCTCAAATAAAAACAATAGGAGTGCACGTTCTCCTCCGTAATTGTTCCTGGTGTGGGGATGAAGTCAATCCCGTCACATGTGGGACTGCCAATGGCTGCACCTACGGGCTGTAATCAGTTTCTGATACCACCGAAACATTTTACTTTAGCTGCCTTTGTGTCGATACCATGTTCATTTCACATACATTGAACACACGGCGGTAGTTTAGCCACAGAAAATATGATTTTCGATCTCGCCAGTATATTCATTTCTTTCCCGACAGACAATAATTGAGGAAGAAACGAAGTTAAAAGTGGATTATGCATACTACGTGAAAATCAGCTTCACATAGGCGTTGTTCTATATTAAATCAAAATCCTTAAGGACAGCCAGCTAACATTTTGTTAAAACACAATGGGATAATAAACACACCAAACTTGTTGCATACTGGGATTCCCTACAGAAAAAACCTACCTTAATTAGGAGCAATTTTCCCAGTGAGCTACTGTCTCAAGTAGTCTCTTATTGAAGGGAGGGGAGGAAAAGGCAGCATTTCCAAGGATTTAAATATTACAAATATGCCACTCAAATGAACCTATCCGCAATACATCATAAGAGATTTTATTGGCCTTGTAAAACCTGCAAGGCCCGGGAAGACCGCTGCATATTCTTCACTAAGCCGATTTCTCCATCGAGGAACTATTTACATATAAACAAGCTTTGCTATAGAGCATGCCATGACATTAAAGATAGAGGGGGAAACAAGTGTCAGAGAAGTGTATTTGAAGCTTGTAAAGCATTTCCTTCAGCACACAAAACAATTTTTATTCAGCCATCTCTCTCACGTACATTTTTAGAAAGATAAGCTCTCTGAGCTACCAATTAGACCATTTAGTTCCTGGGAACTAATGGAATAAAGCTCTGCATATAAAGATAGGTTTAAAAAAATCTTTTTTCAAGGCTGCCAATGCAGACACTCAAAAATCACAGTTAAGATTGTTCATCATACAGTTTTTCATTCATTTACCCTTCATTGCATATATTTTTTACAATTTAATGATTAGTACATTTCTTTCTGCTGAGCCCTACCTCATTCAGTTCAGAAAAACACAATTCAAGTCATCAGCATGAACCAAGTCATTTTAAGCACCTTCTGAAGGGGGGTGCCTCAGCTTCCTGGGCCTTCCTGACTCTCCAAACCACGCATGCGACCACGCAACGCTCGCTGGAAAGGCTTTGTGAATGTCTGGATCCGTCAGCGGTATAAACTGGACTGGGATTCAGATGGACTCATTTCTGCATTTCAGCTGAAGGAGCCAGAATGCCATATACAAAGTTTACGTTGGCTTTAAAATGGCTATACTATAGCAGATGGACTCTAATCCAGCGTAAAATTAGTGAGGTGCAAAGAGGTAACACCTAATATGACAAGGTTTTCAAAACTGAGCCAGCGTAATGATGCCAGAACAGCGTTGTTCACCACATGGCTGTGGCAGCCTTACCGCAGCAGTGAGAGCCCCCGGATAGATTTACTGGATTATCAACCCACAGTTGAAATAGGAGCAACTTGATTTCCTAGTGTGGGGTATTCACATGTGAAAAAAAATCAGTATCAGAGTTAGATGTATAGCTGCCTGACTCATCTCCCCTTTTTTTTTTTTAATTAGAGATTTGTTACAGCTGGGGAGAAATCTGTGCATTCCTTTTGATCAGTGATGAGCTCCCCTTCCATCCAGCCTCTTAGAGCTACATCACAAGAACAAATTTTGGAAAAGCACACACCTGTCCCTCAGTTTGGCTGACCTAGAAGGCAACCCTGCAGCGTATCACACGGCTGTACTGCTCCATCGCTGGTCCAGCCATCTCCTCCGCTCCCAGCAGCGATGAAATGAAATCTGTGCTCGTGTACCGACAGCGGCGACCCAGAGGGAACGCGCTTCTTGCCGAGCCCCGGGTTTTGCTTCCAGACTCACAGTCTGAGCACTGACCCAACGCTACCTGGCTCACACAACCTGGCTGTATCGCACAGTCCGAGATGCTCAGGCTGCAGGCAGCCTTCAAATAACAGCAACGCTGCTCAGGCGCTCAGCTCCCTCAGCACACCTTATACAGCTGCCTCCTGACGACAGCCAGTTTTCCCATTTTCTGCTGTTGAAATAAATTGTTTCGTTACAATTTTGAAATGTTTACTTCAAAACACTATGATTTCTACAGCGAAAGTGAATTCATTACAAATAGCTGAGAAACAAAAAAGCACAAGGAACAAGTCACTCTGCTAAACTTCTAAAAGCAATAGTTTTTCTCTAACAATTTAACAAGAATTTCAGCTCCATACACACACGTGCTTCACCCACATTACCTCCTCAAGGATTTGCCTCTCTACTGGTGTGAAGTTCCACTTCCAGATGCCCAGTTCCCGGTGCTTGTCAAGCAGCAGCTTGTACAACATGGGCTGGAATTCTGGTATTTCTGGTGATTTCAACCACCAGTAAACCAGTTTATCAGATACATCTTCCACAGTATCTGTGGAGCTCAACTTTCCTGTTTCTTCAACACTAAACCTTAATGTCCATCAGCTGCTCATTAATGGTAGCCACATTACCTGCCTTCTATATCGAACAGCATAATACAAGCAGCCCTCACTGTGAGAACCACTTTTGGTCAGACGCTGTCTGGTTACAGAGCGTTAAAGAAAGCATTCAGCTATTTACAAACAGAAAAAAAAAGCAGAAATTTTCTCACCTGTTAGCAGAATACAGAGGCAAGAAACGTTAGGATTAATTTGCATTTTGGTACCCGCCCAAGTGCAAAATTAAATTGCTTTTGGTTTTGCTACCCTGATCTTTATTAAATATTCCATTTCTATTTACATCCTTGAAGCGATGACATTCTTACTGTATATCAACCTCTGGTTGGAGACAAATAAAAAAAACCCAGAACTAATCCTACTGGGATCTAATTACCACAACTGGAATATGTTTTAATCAAACAAGTGCTTGTAGATTTTCTCCTTCGCCGTTTCTTTCTGGAAAAGACCACTAATATCCTTTTGGAAGTTTCCCACACTAGCTGTACTAGTGCTAATCGACCTTCACGGAGTGCAGAAATAGCCTCGTGTGCTCTACCTGTGAAAGTTTTCTCAGCTTATATATTTTGGAAGTATCAAGATGAGCAGCTTTTTCAGAGAGCCCTCGCTCTCAGCAGTCTGCCCTTGCAGATCAGCCCAAGGCTGGGGCTTCGTAGAGTCATTTTCATGATGTAATAAATCAGCAATGTGAATCAGGTACATAATTAACATAATCTTGTTAGCTTACAAAAAACCACCACACATTAAAATCCTGTTTCCCTAACAAAGCAGAAACAAACAGCCGCAGGCAACTTCTCAGCTCAGCAGTCCCCACGCCTGCAAAGAGGCAGCCAAGGCTGGAAAGTTGAGCCAGGGGTTGGCTCTTACCCCATAGCAGATGGGGCTCCTGTCCTAAAGAAACAGCCAGAGTCACAGGCCAAGGACTAAAAGGTGATGCAGCGATGGAGCATGATGGCTTCTGCCAGAGAGATGACTATTAGATGTTCTCCACACAACCCCGATGCCACTCTGGCAAACCCTACGGCCAAAAAGTCCCATCTGCCTATTTCCACTTTTGGTCACACCCACAAGTTTTTCTCCAGCTCTCCTCACCAAGCACGTCCGAGTCTACCACCAGTACAGTCACCGTCTGCATTTGCAAACAGCACTTCTCCCTTTTTAACAATATTAAGTAAAGGAAAAACAAGGTTTCGGGAGAACATCATCATCTGCAGGATTAGGCTCACCTGCCACACCTCTTTTGCCTCCTTGGTTGTGAAGCCCCATGCTATAAAGCTTTCCCCTCACCCCTGGGAGGCATTAAGCAATTCTCCCAGGCCTTGCTGGGTCCTGAACTACACCACTATCATCAGTCACCAAACTCCAGTTATTCCTTCTACTCCCTCAAACTTCTTACTTTTTTACTTCTACAGTTATTCCTTCTACTCCTTCAACAGTTAATCCTTCTATTCCTTCAACTCCTGGCAGGAGTTGTGGCCAGCTGGGAGACCAGTAAGAGAGCTTTCTTGTAACAGATGTGTTCTTCAGCTTTAGATAGGGGAACAATATGTAAATGTACCGTGGACCAGCATCTCCCTTGCAGGGTAGGTGCACCACGGCTAGTCGATACGGCAAAGCCAAAGCTGACGTGCTGCTGACTGGGTCACAGTGAAAACTGGAAGATGCCAATAAAAAGGAGCTGAGAAAAAATTGGCGAAATTATTATATATCTCCTGCTGTTCTCCTCTTCCCTTTGAGCTCAGCCAGGCTGGGCTCTCTAGGCTTGACGGTACCGCACTTCCCTCATCTGATCTGCTATTCATAGGTTCAAATATAACGACAGGCATAAAAATCACTACTCTTGTATCAGCAGCTGAAGTTTACAGGCTTCACATCCATCAACATCCTCCAGCTTCAACTATTAAAAAGAGCAAAATACCTCAGAAAAACTAACAATAAATAGGGTAAAATGGAAATAACTCCAAATTGTTGACATTCCTCCCCAAGTCTTTTCCCATTGTTTTGAGTTACAGACACAGCAGGCTTCAGCAGACCCATCTTTGTAATCTGACCGTCGTATGACATAACTTCCCATATAACAACAGATATATCTATTTTAAACATTACAATAGTGATCAGAAACCCCTACAATTATAATTGTGCAAAGCACGATTATTAAAAAAATACATATATACAGTTACCATCCCAGAAGACTGTGCTGGGGAGCGGAGGGGGACAGGGATTCATGTCAGCTGACCTACAACTCTCTGCACTCCTGAATTATCATTTTTTAACCTTGGGGAAAAAATGAATTCTGCTACTGAATAAATTTAGCATAGAGTCAACTTAATGATCACATTAGTCCCTGTCTGTTCTCCCAATGCCCATTCACTATTTAATTAACCTATTTTTGTAGGTTACTCCTTGGAGCTATTTTTGAGTAGTTTAATCTAAGTTGTCCCTTCTCTAAAGATGGTTACACGAGTTACCTTTCTTCTACCAACTGTGTCATCGCCGTTTGGATGTTAGCAAGAAAATGGTTATGCCAAAGCTTGCTCTGACTTAATTTGCCAGTACACTGATGCCCAAAATTCATGAGGGTTTTTTTTCTGGTTCATACCTAGGACAAGAGAAATCATTCCTGCTACCTTACCAACCTGCTAGAAGATGGATTTTCTTCATTCAGGCCAATAACGCAATCATCATCATGGGCTAATTTAATTACAGGGGAGGGAAAAAGACCCCATACGTCATTTTCCTGGAAGCAAGACCCACACACCGGAGATCTGATGACAAAGCCCTCGCGTGCCAGCCCGCACAGATTGCAGCTGTACCAGCCAGAGGGGTGTCTGGTGCTGAATACGCTGACAGAAAAACCTCATTATACAAAATGGGGAAGTGACGTGTATATTCCTTTTGTCTGCAAAGGGTGCAGGATGGACACGACTAACAACCGAGGGAGCTGTTATTGTGGTTTGTTTGCCGCAGCTCATAGTTAAGTGTCCAGCTAGAAAATAGGCGGCTGAAAAGATATCAAAATAAGTACTAGGACAGGAGCCCAGCAAAGGCTTTAAAATGTACACAGTTGCAGTTTAGAGCCTGGGATTCCTGAACTGTTTGAAAAGGGAACCTCAAAAAAAGAGATCCTATTTCCCCAGCTGATCCATAGAGAGACTGGGCGTCTTTTGGAAGGGCAACTTTTTGAGCGATTGCGATACTGGGTGTCAAGATCCCACACGTCTTGAGCTGTAACAGATTGCTGTAGACTACTCTTTGCTGAAAGTATCACATCTGAGATTTTAACTGGGAATAACAAACCTGTTTTGTTCTGTATTCTTAGCGCATCTTCAACTAACCCGCTAGCATAGCAGCCTTTCCATTCTCAATCTCCGCCTCCTGAAAACACATCAAACAATTCCGTATACCTCTAATGACTAAGAGGTGATGACTAAGGCTTCCAAGTTTCTCTTCCAAAATATCCCATCTTTGTTCTAGTGAAAAAGGAAGCTTTTTGGAGTTGCGGGAAGAGGGGTGTCTCTGCAGAAGACCTATTTTTTTAATAAAGTCAAGCTGAAGTCCCTTAAAAGTAAGGGGGAGATACAATGCAGTCTGCATAGTGGAGAATCTAACTCCATATTCTCTATGCTCTTCCAGCAAGAAGTTTAAGGAAGAAGCAGAAAACAAAGGATCATCTTGAAAAATTTAAGAGGATTAAAAGTTCGCAAGTAAAAGTCAGAAGCATGTTTGACAAACACGAAAAAATAACGTGGAGAGAAGGACAACAATAACAGAAAGACTAAGTGATCACAAAGCCTCACCTGTAACTAGATGCTTTCAAATTAACTCAGCATAAACATTGAATATTTGCCTTTTCTAGCCTTCATCTTGCAAAAATAAAGTTCTGTTCTTTTCTTCTGAATTGTTCCTATATATGTAATAACAATTACATATCGTTGTTAATATAATTGCTATTTTATATTACAGTTGCTGATTATACATCATTGCTAATAATATAATATATAATTGTTGTTTTATATAAATGTTACATATCATGTTAGCGTGCAAACAGTTATGGTAAATCTCACTCTGACTTAATTTACCAGTATACCACTGCCCATTATTAATGAAATCATATAAATTGCTATATAAAATAACAATTATTTATTATATTATTAACAATGATATATATTGGGGTTTTTTATATATATGTGTGTGTATATAAAAGCATGCTTCTAATACAGCACATTTTTCACTTTATGTATATATTCGATAACACTGGAGAGCTGTAAGATATATAATTTTACAACAAAGATCTTATCAAGTAAGGATACAATCAGGTTTTCATTAAGTATCACCAATGTTTTGGTTACTAATAAAACAAAATGTTAAATACATGGCAAATGTAGCATAAATAATTAAAATGTACAGTTTACTTCGGCTAGAAAGTTTACAGGAGAAAGACAAGAGTGTGCATACCACAAGTATCCGTGCTTTTTGTATCGACTTTAACTTACAGTATTCTGCTGGGATCTTTTTAGACTGCCACCCTAACTCATCTTATGAGACAACATATTCACTAATATCCACAACGGATCCAGGATTTGTTATTCTGTTAGCATACTTATTAACTGCAGAAAGCAAGAACTGGTGCACAACCTGTAAAGCTCTTGCTGGATAATTGCTCTGAGTTGGTTTTTTTTTTTTTTTTGAGCGTACAGCGGAACACGTACACTGGCTGCGGCTTCTCCGGTATCTGACTGCACCGATAATGTTCTGCAGCGGAAAACGCTCTTACTAACGCAAGATCTGCCAGCAGATACAATCCCGGTTGCTTTTTTGCTACATCCACGAATAAAATTAGCTCTTCAAAAGGATGGCTGCGCGAATGAAGAGAAGTTGACACAGAACAGAAGCCGGAAAGAATAGTGAAAAATGGATGGAAAATCTGGACTTTGAGGTCTTACACTTCACGTTACCCTACCCAGAGCGTTGTCTCGAAGTATTCCTACCTCCCCCCTCCAAAAAAATTCATATTGAATTTGATGAAGACAACTAGTTAAAGAAAATTAAATAGCATCTAGTTAAGGAGCACAGATGTTTTTTATCTTTTCCAATTTTTGTCCCTGAATACCTTTCTCTCTTAAACATACACTTCTTCCTGATAACTGCCTTAAAATACTGTAAATATCTTGTAAAATCCCCATTGAGCTGTAAGATTACCTTTCAGCTCTGCTGCAGGTTGATATGCTAACACCCAGCAAGCAGCAAGATTTCTTGACCTTGACGGGACAAGCTACCGCAATAAAGTGAAAGACACGATTTCACCAGAACCATGAAAACAACTCCAAATCCTAGTTTTCCCATCTCAAGCCCAGAGCCGAGGTGTTGTCTCAATGGAATTTGGAAATTACATGTCAAAGGAACTTTGCTAAGCCTAACATAAAGACAAATTTCTCTTTGTAGGAACTGACAGAGAAAAGATACGGTGTCTGCAGTGCCAAAACCGATACGTGCATTCACCATCAAGAAAATGAGTTAATAACTACTCGTGGCTCATATTTTCCGAGCTCTTCCACAGGGACTTCATGAAAGCAGATCTTTATAAAGGGGGAGAGGAAATCCTGAAAACAAGTATTTGGAGGTCCAACTGGGAACTGCAGCAACAATAAAGAAATCTTCCATTACTTTTACTTACTCTTGGTCAAAATCCTCTATTCAGGGTCAGCCTAATGCCTGCGACTATTTGTCTTCCAGCCATCAATTCAGACTGTGGGGAAGGTTAACGGGATTAGGACTGAATTTGTCATTAGGACTGACAAAGTCGTGTTCAGTATGCTTCTAGAGGAACTGGGAGAGCTCTGGCCTTGTTAGGTGCTAGCTCTTTGTGGCTGGGAGAAAGTTTAAGGGGATTACCGGGGCTATTGTTGGTTGATTGAAAATATTGATTTCTTTCCATGGGGCAGAAGTTGTCAGACTTATAATCGTTTGGTCCTTACTCAAAATGTCGTATTTCTGGAGGCTGTACTGTTACCAATGCCTGTTCCTACTGTGACTGTCTCCATTTTTTGATTCAGACTATGGAGAAAGGCTGCAGAGAGAATGGAAACCTTCACACTCTTACATGACACCATGTGGCTCTGCCTCTGCACAGATAATGCCGATTCTCTTTCCTCCTGGCACCACCCAGGGGCTAGAAGTTTTTATTTTCTTTATTGCTCACCGAGAAATGACTGCACGTGCCTGACGTTATTATAATTCTTTGTTTTATGAAGTTAAACAAAACATGCCACCGCGCTGAAGAGCTGGATTAGCATCGCCATCGTTGCAACGATTCTGTAACGCTCCTCTGCCAAAACAGGACCGGGCACCCCTGCGGCGCTCGAGGTTCCTCTGTGCAAAGCTCCCCGGAGCCTGCTCCGTCACGCCTCGGTTCCGTATGCACGTGGGACGCCAGAAAGAAGTACTGAGATACTTTGGCGCTGATCCATGTAGCATCCACAGCATAAACTAAACTATGGAGTTTCATGGGGAAAACCATAGTTGCTGAAGTAACCGCAAATTTGAATTTCTTCCTTTTTCCATGCCCTCAAGGCAAATTACTTTTATAAAGTTTACAGCAGTCCAAATCCAGAAATAACCACGATAATAATGTATTCTGACCATACTGCAACACATCCATAATACGTTTTCAAGTAATATTTATTGTGTACTCAGTAATTGTAGCTTACCAGAAGACATTTCTGGAAAGATACTGCATCTTGCTTTAAAAACTTAAATGAATAGAGCTTAGAGAAACCCAAAACTAAATTTGAAAACAAAACAAAAAAACAATTTTGATAGGGAACCATCCAAGTTCATTTCATAGTGTTTCTCCCCATTTCCCTACCTCCATGTCCGGGACTCCCCTCCCATCCTCGCAACCTGAGCAACCCACCAGCCTGTGGGTTATTCTAGGCGTTCGCGTAGCAGAGGTCTGGCGTCAAAGCCCACGACTGGACAGCTGAAGAGGCATCAATTTCACTCCACAGGTTTTCTTGCTTTAAGGTTTGTTCTTAAAGAAAAGTTGAGGACAACGTCCAATTTTTTTCCACACTGCTGCCTCCAGTGATTCAGGCTCATGTAAAAAACGGGGATTGAGTTTATAAAATCTATCAAAACAATTTGCAATCTCTATGTCAACCAATTTGCCCTATATTCTAAAAGAATCCGCACAGAGGTTAGAATGATATTGTACTATTATAACAACGAGAGTTTTGCCGCTAACTTTAAGAAGGACAGATTATACCTCTTTTTCTCATTTTTCCCAGCTTCCCCAAGGGGAAAAACTCAAAGCCACGTAAAATTTCAGACAACTGGCTTATGTAGACAGCTAAAAGAGAGGGATGGAGTCAACACAGATGTTATACAGAAAGCCAAATTCACCCTTGGTAATGTAGCAGCAAACTTATCCCTCAAAGTTAAAAACAGGTGGGTAAAAATAATTAGTTCAAATGTAAGGGTACACTCTGTTGAGTTGAAAACTTTTACATTGAACAAACTTGAAAAAAAAAAATACTCTAGTTGCAAAAAAATGAAAACCAAAGTATGTCCACAGGATGCATGCATGATCCATGCACTGAATCATAAGAACCATTCACAACAGGACAAAACAAAATTACGGTGCCGTTTATTCTGGTTAAGTAAGATTTCACTCTACCAATAGACCTTCCAGCATCCAAAAGAGGCAGAGCGATGGAATCAGTACCCCAAATGGCACGTAAAGCATTGAATTTCTAGTCTGAATAGCTCACTACATACATTGTCTTTTCTTTAAGGTAACTGCCACAGGACCTCCCTACACGATCACTGCAAGAAGCCTTTAGAAAGCTTACCAACTCTGACCAATACATTAGCTACAGTTTCAATTACCCTGTTAATGTGAAATGTTTTTCAGCACGCAGCCTCACAGAAACCAGTTACCGATACTATTAGCTTCACACTTAGTGGGTGAAGAATTGAGAAAGATTAACATTCAAGCAAAGAAATGCTTAGCTGACTTATGCAGGTAATAATCATGAGCGCATAATTATGCCAAATGGAAAAGAAAAGAAAAACACACACGCACAAAAGTAATTAAAATGCCAAATCTTAAAACCAATCCTTTAATGAATTATAAGGCAGAAGAGACACTATTTGTAAGCAATGCTGGCATACAAATGAAATGCACTGAAAGAAAACTGCCCAATACAGAGTGCAATTGGAAATGTTAGTAAAGCGCACTCCATAAGTTCATGCAAACAAAAGAAATCATTAAAAACAACTTTGTTGGCCAAAATCAACATACAATAATACATCTTCTTTTGGACATATTATCCTTTGGTATAACGAATAAATATGTTGGCCAGCAATGCGATGAGGAAAAGAACACTGTAATCACTGCAACCCAAACCCCACTGCTCTTGCAGAAGTACGTGTCCCTTTAGAATATCTCTTATTTGCTCTCCATATTTAAAATACAAGATGGTTTTTATCAACTACAGTATTCTTGTAATTAGTCTTTTGAAATGGCTATATTTACTGCATCAACTGAATAACTGTGAATTAACAGAAGTTTCTGTTGGTATTTTTCTTCTTTTGGTAAGAAACAACATGAGCTCCGATTGTGAAAATGACTTAAATTCCTGCACTACGGCCCACCGCTGAACAAAGCGGTGGGTTCTTATGTGATCTGCTAAATCGCGTTGAAGTGAAGCGCATGCTTTAAATACTTTGCTGAGTCTGAATACAACATTTTGCTAAGCCCAACTGCACACGATTGTATACTCTGCCAAGCTAGTACAAGCTGGCCTATAAAACTTCATTCATGAACCAAAGAAGGTTTGCT
This sequence comes from Calonectris borealis, assembly GCF_964195595.1. NCBI lineage: Eukaryota > Metazoa > Chordata > Aves > Procellariiformes > Procellariidae > Calonectris > Calonectris borealis. Next base: position 120,757,314 of record NC_134314.1, read on the forward strand.
ACAGCGTAAGCCTTAGACATTTATTTAGAAAACTTAATGTACCAAAGACTAGGCCTTGCTAGCGGCAGAGGGCCTTTGGCTCTGCCCAAAGTAAACAGGAAGAGAAGATGTCTGAAATGCAGTCAGTAGCCTGCAGATGACTAGTACCAAATCATATGGGCACAAGAACCTGTTGAAGGGAGACGTTTCACCCAAAAAGCCAGAGCACCATTCCGTTCAGGAGACCTTGATTCAAATTCACGATTCTGCCTGGACACTTCATCTTTCTTGGTTGCCATCATCCCCTCCCTTTTATAGGTGGGAAATGTCCCTTGAACTACTGCTTTGATGTGAAGGGATGAACAACAAAATACAAGACATCAGTAGTGTTGCTTAGTACAAGGCATCAACTGTCTAGTATTTGCTAGAAAACGCGTCCTTCTCTAAAAGACGTTTTGGACTCATGGCACCACCAGAACAAAATTCCTGACATTTAAAAATAACACAGGATTGAACTCCCTTCACCACCGAAGCAAAAGCTTTCCAGTCCTTGGTCTCCTGGGATGTCCTGGTTTTCAGAAGAACCCAGCTTCTGCGGAACACGCTAGCTGGATGATGCTACAGGTGCCATCTCCCACGTCATTTCTTACTTGTCTCTCCACATCCACGTTCTCATTACTTCAATTTCTTAGCTCATCTGTCTGGCAAAAATGCTCAATTCATCTAGAATTCAATCTGCTCTCTCGTTAATTAATGCAACCCTAAGCTGCACAATCTCAGTACAGCTCGGCATGCTGTGGAAACCTGCTGCCCATACGGCTGGGGGACAGACAGACTCCAGAGGAAGGAGGGCCGCCTACCAAACCATCCAACCCACTCTTCGCGTGCCTGCAAGTACACAGATTTTTCCTTGGAGGACTTCCATCAAGGCCTCCTTCGGCTCAGACTGCTTAAATCACCGCTTTGCACCCCGCTGCAGGCCATACACCATGCAGGAAACTACTGCGCATTTCTAGGAGAAATCAAACAGAACTGTATTCCTTTGGAAAAAAAAAAAAAAAAGAAAAAAAATTTCCTGTCAGTGAAACAGTTTCAAAAAGTCTTCAATGCTCCTCTCCTGCCTGCAGCTCTGTTTTTTTTGAATTGGACTTTCCAGACAATGTGGATGCCAGCACAAATTATTTGGCAAAGGCTGGACTGCTGGCAGGTGGGCTGCTACTGTGGCAATTTCCAGTTAAAAAAAAAAAAATTAAAAAAAAAAAAATCAATCTACAGAACGGCCAAACAGATTACTCATTGGCTGGTAAGCCATATCCCCTTGAGGCTGTTGATGGAGCTCTACCCCTGGCTGCCAGCCTGCTGTAGTACAGATGGAAGAACTGGCTGCTAAAACACTTCTCTCACCCACAGCTCAGCAGGAGAAGGGATCCCAAGCCCTACTGGAGAACATTTCCTCGGTAACTTACCTTGTACTGATCAGTGCCTTTTCACTGCAGAAGCAGTATTTCTTTTCCTTATGCAAGATCTGAAGGAGATTATTAGTAATTTTCAGGTATTTCATTCAAATCAGTTACTCCTTGCAGAACACTGAGCACAGTTAATTGAAATTGTTTCCTTGCTCAAAGATTTAATTTTCTTTGCAACGTAACCGGAGACATTAAAGATATAAACTTTGCAGCTGTTATTTTGTGGGCTGAACTTCTCCCTTTCCAAATATCACGTCATTCTCTTTCAGTAGTTTTGACAAGGCCTTACTTGTGTTTATACTGAATTTGCGGTGTTTACATCTTACACACTACCTGTATATTTCTGTAATAAATAATAAGCTCAAACTCAAACAGGTTCTGTATTACATCACTATGAATCAATGGATTCAAATGTAATTTCCTTCCACAATTCCCCAGGAGTATTTAGAAAGTGCGGTATGGTTGGTTTCAATCGCAAAGCTTTGTTTACAAAAGCAGGGGTACCACACCGCGGGCACTCTGCAGATACCTGGGAACAGGGCAAAACCAATCCCCAGTTATGATACGCCCCTGACGTTACGACATAGATATGGCTATGATGCGCGGAGCAAGAGATTAATGAATGTCTTCAATTTTACTAAATCCTGCAAATTTAAGCAATAAATGAAAGAAAAAGTTGGAAGTGATCAAGATTAATGCAAATAAAAATAACATTCCAATGAAATACAAGCTGATAAGCGAGTCCTGCAAGCACCAAAACCTCACAGATTTTGAAGGCCTACAACAGCGACATCATCTTACGGGGATTTTATCCCAAAAGCAGGAATAAGGACTCTCCCATCTTGATCAAAGTCCAGCCATGCACCCAAATACCCCACCTTCTATACTTTATGATAAAGGTTTCCAGGTGTACAGTTCACACACCTGGCCCCACACAGCCCTTCCCTGAGCAAACAGGATAGTCCAGTGGAATTGTTACCACTGATCTACAGCGTCCAGAAGTCTCTTCTGAGGCCCTCTAGAAAGAAAAGGTAGACAACATACACTTTTCCATAGTTCGATGCGCAACTCATTGCTTTGTTTTTCCACTTAATTTGTATCGTCCCTTCCGTTTCCCTAGCACACAGTATATAATACACAAAACACAAACAAGAGTTTGGTTTTGATTTTCCAGTTTAGTGAGTTCTCCTAAGACTCTCCTCATCTCTCGTCCCCACCAACTTCTCGTCCGCTCTCCGATGCTGTCCCCTGGAACGGGCAATCAGCACGAAGGGAGTGTTACGCTGGTCAAAATCCCTTCTCCCATCCCCATCATTTGTTCCAGTTAATTGTCACATTGAATGTCTATACAGTGCCAAGGGCGTGGTATTAATCAGCTGTTTGTATAACTCTTGCTTCTTAAATTACATTCTCTGCTTTAGGCAGACCTGCCCAGAGCTGGCGGTTTGATTAGCTGACAGCTGGGGGCCCCTCGCAAGCGACACGATGCTGCGAGCCCTTCAGCCCAGGGTTTGGCAGTGGGGACGCCAGCAAAGCAGCAGGACACCCTCAAGAGCCTGGAAGGGACTTGCCGGTTACTGAGCTAACAGCTACAGCACGTCATGTTAACGTCGCCTCGCAACTTTATTTCCAATCTCCTACCAAGTATTTAATTCTTACTGTAATCAAATCAACTTCATTTTGTCTTCACTCGCAAATCCTGGATGGCAGCAAAGATGTCTAGGAGCAGGGACAGGTGGAGAGACCTCAAATCCCACAGGAGTTGTCGCAGCTCCTCTTATTGAGGACAAACAGGCAGAGCCTGAAGCTCCCACCACTCTGCACATGTTGGACAGGTCTCCAGAGCCCAGGCACGGCCTCCCCAGGAGCTGCCAGGCTTAGGCTGGGGACTGCTGGTCCCAAGCGCCAAGCCCATGAAGAAGAGCATCCCTACGCAGATGTCAGGCTGGGCTCCTCTGCCGAAGAGCTGGGGAAAGAAAGTTTACGGCTCCGGGAATATTCACATTTGGGATGAGTTTCTCCCTGCCAAGAGTTACAAAGTAGAAGGACAGTTGCTAGCCAAGGGGAAAACACTTTGATTTCTTGGCTAGCACTGGTATGGCAGCAGACGCAAGCAAACCTACCAGAAATCACTGAGGCAGTGATATTGGAGAAAGTAACAGTCCCTACTTTCAAAGGGCAAGTAGAGGGGGGAGGAAACAGGGGACTGTCATAACCAGAAAGGTGAGTGAGATCATAAAACCCTGAAGAAAGCTGTTTCTGTACTACAGCCAAAACTAAAGCCAGGCTGTAATAAATCTTTGGGGAAGGTGCCCTGGAATGGAAGGGAAAAATACTTCCTCAATCATTTTCATTAGGAAAGGCAACATCAGGACTGGATAAGGGTGTTTTTAATATTATTTTTAGCCAAACAGAATCAACTGTAAGGAGTAGGGGGAAAGTAATATAAGAAAGGAAAAAATAAAATTCCTTAAAATGGTAAGGAAGTGCCAACGAGAGGCCAAATGATCAGCACGAGAAGAGCTCGGACTTCACACTGAAGCAGAAGAAGGTCACGCCAGAAAACAATTAATCTCCTGCTTAATGTTTTTGAAGGTTCAAAACCACCATAAACAGAGGGTCCATCAATATCATTTGATCCTTTCCTAAGTGGCAGCTTCATATTGAACTGCCAAACTGGTTTTCTTACTCCGTGATATTTTCCTCCACCACCCGCATTTGACTCAAGTCACTGCAGTAAATACATGGCAAGCTGTGGAAAGTATTTTTGGCACATAATATAACTATAGGTACTTGGCAGGCACAGCAGACAGTTGCACTGATTGCCTCGGTGTTGCCTCTGTCACTTAGTAAAGTCAGTGATAGATTTGGCTGAGCTGCTACATCCTCCTAATGCCGCATTCGGCTCGCTCGCTCTCCATTCATTCTTAAAAACAACATACTCCAAAAACCAACGTGTGAGACAAAATATAGCACCTAAGATCTACACACAATGTACTTTTGCTACTGAGCGTAAACGTATTCCACCATAAACCAGCAACTAACAGCAGTTCTCAGCGTGCCACGCAATTGAAACGCTGGAGCTGAAAATGAAGTGGTGGAGGAAAAGCGGTTAGAGAAAAGACAGAAATGAAATGGGACTATTATTATGAAGGTCTTTTAAAATAACTTGTAAACCATAAATAATAAAGAACCAAGCTGGTTTAGCAGCAGCATGCTGTTACTGCCGATTAGGAAGCTGGAAATGCGTCTGTTAAGTCCGTCCTTCTCTTCTGCTCCAGATGCCAAAGGCTTTTCCTCTCCAACTATTTTTAAAGCTTTTAAGTTTTCCAGGTTACCCTTTTGCCTTTACTGCATGGTCACTCAGACACAGCGTAGGCAGAGCAAACAGTTGTAAAAAACCCCTCAATAAACTGGGCAGTATACTGTCATTTCCCCTCCATTTTTTATAGAGAAGGAGAAGGGCCCAGAGAAGAATTACGCAACCGCGAGTTGAGGTGCACCCAGGGCAGCGCAGCTCAAGAATAGGCTCTTTCATCCTTTTAACACCTTTAACGAGAACAAAACGTAGCTGGCCACCACAGGCTTGACTCTCGGAAAATACATGCAAAGGATATTGCAGAATTTAAGAGTGGCAAGTTGGGGTAGGCAGGAATGTCTGGTCCAAAAAGAAAAAAAAAGATTTATGTTTATACTAATGTATAGCAGCATTCCAACTGGGCTCAACATATAAATCAAACTGAGCTACAAGAAAATAACAGTGAAGCTCGACAATATAGGTGCTTTACAGTATAAAATAATTATAGCAACTGACTGACTGTACTTTTGTAACAGCAACGGAAACACTCCACACTCCTCAGCTTTATTTTCTCTTGCCGATAGTAATCATTTGTAATACAGCACTGATGAGAAAGATACCACTTACAAGAAAAATCCACATACCGGGCACACATCTATTCGACAACTAGAAAACGCACACGCGGTGACGTCCCGTGCCTGTTCACGCAAAGTGGTATTAGGCAGGAAGAGTTTATGTTTTGCATCTCAAAAGCGGCACACGCACCAAAATACGATGCAGGGACTAGGCAGAACGGTCTATTTTCATCGAACCGAAGAGAGCACAAGCAGCTTCTTGCCGTAGAGATGTGCCTGCAAGTGAGTCCTGCTGTTGTTTTTGACTCGCATACGTCAAGTCGCGTGCCAGACCAGGAACCATTTTCATTGCTCCAATCTGGTATGACCCCTCTCTGATCGCTGTACCGCTGGACAGCACGGGAGGCGCAGAGAAAGATGAAAGCACGCAAACCGCAAGATGATATAAGAGTAAATTATGAAAGAAATATGTACCAGGAATTTCTAGTCCCTCTCAGAGATCAAAGTGGCAGTGAATGAAATTGAAAAGTACTTGAAAATGCAAAAGGAATCGGTGCTTGTTTGGTTGGGTTTTACGCAACACGGAGTTAACTATGGACCTAACTGCAAGAGAGTGAAATTGAAAATAACAGATAAACAACATACAAAAACATTAAATAATAAATTTGAATGCAAGCTATCTGGCATTATAAGCATTCCAGAAGAGATGCAATGTCTTCTTGCGTGCGAGCTGAGGCTAGCCTCTGCTAATAAGGGATCAGGAGTAGGTAGGGCAGGATATCCCTCAGCCATGTGCCACCGGCTTTTTTCCTTGCTCTTCTGGAGAAGCTGTCAGACAGCAAACTTGGAGTTAGATGGACTCCCGCTCTGATCTGTAAGGGCAATTCCTACGCAGCCCGAGGCAGAGCGCCAGCAGCTATGGGCAAACTCGTTGTAGAGCCTTGCTTGAACATACAAATCTTGATCTGAAGTACACCCGTTATTTCAGCTCTGAATTGCTCTCAAATCAGGCAAGCAAAAAGTGTCAAACTAGGTGGTGGTTCGGCAATGTCAGCAAGTGCCAGCTTGGGCTCAGGCTGATATTACTGAATTAATTTTCTCTTCTGATCAAAAGAAGATTTAGTTTCTCCTAGGGAAAGACTAACAACTAACCTAAAGTTTCTGGAAAACCTGGCAGCACTGCATATTATTTTGGTAGCTTGGCCGCCTCTCTCCTCTTCTCTAAAGATCAAAATTAAGCTAAACCGAAAGAGGAGTAAACTGACAAAATCATTATACACAATGATTTTAAATGTAAAGTAGAAACCTGGACTAGGTTATTTCAGTATATTGCACAAGTCTCACTATAATTCTACATTAAATGTGCTCCTGTCCATATATAATATAAATCTTATCCGTACAAAAAAAAAAATTCCATGTATGTGTGGATTTATAGCTCCACAGTAACTGGAAAGCCTTGGATTGATGCAAATGAGGAATGCAGGAGTTATTTTAATAATGTGCACTTCTCTGGCTGGCTTCAACAGCTGAAGCCTTTAAAAAAAAAATAGTAGCATAATTCTTTAACCAACGCATAACAAAATTGTCTCTTTTGCCCACAAAAAGCACCATTAAAACTCTTCTAATTCAATCAAAAATTTCAGCACTGACAATGCTAAGAACAGCACACTCTTCAGATCTTTTCCAATTTCCTAAACTATCACAATCAATTTCTTTAAGACCTGGAACTTATCCTAATTAAGATCTTTGCTTTGATATGCTGAGAATGACCTCAAGGATTCATTCTACCAAACAGAAATGATTCTTGGTAGTCTGCGGTCCCCATAAGCATTGCATCAGAAATCAGTTAACTCGTTCCAAGACAAAATAACTTGTGGCTGATTGTTCTGCCCCAAACAGTATCTGTAACACACTGACATAGACTCGAAAAGCAAGAGATGGTTTGCTCATCCGAAACAAGTTTCTCAGGAAGAATTGTTTTGATGATTTCTTCTTTCAATGCAATTTTGACAAATAAAATCAATCAGCCTCATCAGCGGAGGGGAAAAAAAAACCATGTTCTAAATTAAATGACATCTTGCTGAAGTAGGTATCCTGATTCATGCCCCCAAAAGACTACAGTGACTCAGTTATCTCCACAGGCTCAAGACTTCTGTTCTCACGCAAGCGCCCACCTAAGCCAACAGTAGGCTCTTCAGAGATGTCAGTTGGAGGTAGCTTAAAGTAAATGACCACAGTGGAGATGTTACACAGCACTGAAGAGTTATTTATAAACTCCTCCCCCCCGCCCCCCATTAAAGTTCTACATTGTCTTCCCACCCTAAATTAACACTTTCAAAAAGTACAAACTTTGCATAAAAATTCACTGGTTACCTGCTATAACAACACTTACTTACCGTGAGGGTGGTCAACCACCAGCACAGGTTGCCCAGCAAGGTTGTGGGGTCTCCATCTTTCAAGATATTCAAACCTCAACATACTCCTGTGCAACCTGCTCCAGGTGGCCATGCTTTGAGTAGGGAGGTCGGACAAAACAATCTCCAGAGGCCCTGTCCATCCTCAGCTATTCTGTGATTATGTGAAAAACATTCATGGATTATAGAGCAGGAGATCACTGCACTGTAGTCTACAAAAGATCACATTAATTTTAGTCTGCATGTGGCTCATGAATAACTAACTGTAAGGCAGATTTCGTAGGGAAAAACCCCATGGTCACAGAAACATCTTCCCCCCTCACCACAAAACAATTCTTTCTATCGAGAAGCTACTCCATGCAGTTAAAATTTCAGTTTGCTTTTTATGCACGTAAAAAAAAAGTCAACACTGAACAAGGCTTTGTCAAACATCTTTCATATGCCACTGGAAAGGATAAGGTCATATTATTAAATAATAAATCTTATCTGCTTTTACAGATTCCAATATATTATTGAGAACTGATATCAAAGTGGAAGTACTTTGAGCCTCTGTTAATGAACCATGCTACTGTGCTAGGTCAGCACAGTTCTCCTATGCTTTACTGAGGTGATTTTTTGCCCCCCACTTCAAAAAATAAAACTCAAATAGTCTTATTTTAGAAAAGAAAGACAAGATGGCACGAAAGAACCAGGCTTTTATGTAATCCCCAACCCCCGTATTATTAGCAGGGGAGCATACAAATGTGCTAATATGAAAAATCACCTCCATTTTCTACTGCCTCACAGAGAAAAGCAATTTTATTCTGAGTACTCACTCAACTCTTGGACTTGTCCAAGCGCACAAACGGACAGTAGTATATTCATCGATTGAGTAAAAGTGCCAGAACTGCTTCTGGATGATACCATGAATCTTATGGTTAGAATGTATTGGGGAACAAGGGGAATGCAAATCTTTTACTCACTATTGCTTGTTTCTTATGTCTGTCTCATCAACAAACACGTTATTTTCCCCAACTTCGTGTTTGGTCACTGAATTCCCTTTTATAATTCTCCATTTTCATTAGTGACAGTTACATAAGTATTTTAAAAATAACTAATTTAATTGTCCCTTAGAGAGATACATAAGTCAAATAGCTCTGCAGATACTTTTTCAAACTTTCAAGCCATTGACCTCAATAACGATCTGTAGCAAATTTGTTGTAAAGTGGAGAAATAATTCCACTTTCGTAACGGCTCGTAGCATAAGCCTCTAATGAGCACAGAAACCCACCAATTATGCGCAAGTATTTGAGGTAGTTTATCCAGAGGTCAGAGTTGTGATCTTCAAGCTCATTTAACACGGTAATATATATTAAGACACAAACCACATATTTATCATTGAGATAGGGTGCTATACAAGCCCATTCATACTTCTGTCTCAGTGGGGCAGTTCACTTATTGCAGCTTTACCATGTACGTGTAGGCGAGTCTGACAAGAGGAATGGGAGGAACTAGCACCCGCTTAGATAATAAAAAGCTCAAACCACCAACCAAGCCAGAAATGAAGTATAAATTTCCTTCCCACACGCCAACAGATTAAAACTCAGATTTGCTGAAATCCATTTGGAGATTTCAGCAAATCCATTTATCTCTGTTATGCACCCTGCTGTCTTCCCATCTTACTTACTCCATGGCCTAAGGTTAGGACGAGCAAAGGGCAGACATCTTTAGATCTCCACAGGGTATACAATTGAGCGCGTAGAAGACCCCAGCCCTGCAAGAAACACTGCAGAACTGGATGTTCCGCTGCAACGTCTAAGAGAGCATTACTTTCACAGCCATAAGGGAATTTCTGAAAAACACCATATTCCCCATTGGTCATAAAAACATTAAGAGAAGGATTTTCAGTAACTTCAGAGCGCTGCTCTATCCATTTGTTAAGAAGTCAGAATGGAATTGCAATGGACTTCAGTGACTTTAACATACTTGAAAACCTTCAACCAGACCCTTGACTAAAATTATTTTCTAATACTGATCTGAGGTAAATTAACATCCACTAACAGTAGAATATGCATGCAACATACAATAATGTTCGTGCATGTTTTTCCCCCATTCCAAGTACATTATTTTGTATTTTTAAGCTTCTTTCTCTACATCCATAGTGTCTACAACAGTTTGACCAAAACAGTTATACAAAAGTTAACTAACTGTGCTTGCATCAAACATGACTAAAGTATTTGGGGATGGCTACGTGCCAAGCATGAAGCGTCAATGCAATTTATTGTCACTATTACAGTCACAGCTAAATCTAACAGAAAACAATGATATGGTGCTATGACATCTGCAAGGTAAAATTTCACCAGCACCTTTTTTTCCCCCCAGTTGCCATAAACACTTCTCTCACACAGAGAGTACACATACATCTACTAACTTTATTTCAAAGGAAAGGGCACTGTTCATAAAAATACCAGTATTTTTACTTTCAATACCACCACCACAAACAGTCAAGCAAATAGTACTGGACTAAAAGTAGCACAGCACGGGCAAAGCTCCAAGGTAAGTGTTTCACGTCTACCAGACTATTTAGACATTGCTTAGACATTACTTGATGCGAGTTTGACATTTTTGAAAGCCTGGAGGAAAGCCTCTACTAAGAAAGCTACCTCCGAAATTAGAGAGGAAATAGTAGGTTGTGGCTGGAACTGCCACGACTACTCAGGAACAGTACGTGTGTGTCTCCACCGACCATTTCCAAAGGTATTTCTTTTTCCAACCCAATCTATCCTATTGTACATAGTAATGAGATAGTTAAAATTCATGTGGAAGAAATATAAAAGTTTAGTTCGGCTGAATTGAGCATGAATACTCCTTTTTGACTGGCCAGTGCCGAGCTCTCTCTCCATAAGGAATATTGCAATCACTCACATACGTTGGCCACGTAGATCGAATCTGCTCATGTTATATTATATAGGTAAATGATAAACACACAAAGCCAGAAAATATTTCCTGTCCTGAATGCTTCACGAAGAGGAACCCAAGTCAACCAAATTTGCTAAGCTTCTTTCAAATCTTTTATTCCATTTTCTGTTTGCTTCCGAATGACGCCAACACGCACCCTTTGTCTGAAATGGGGAGAGGGAAGTAAACTCAAAAAACCTGGACTGGGTAAGAAACTTGCTCCAAATGCACTGAAACATTTCCTTACCTTATGTGGCATCGTGTGACAGGACTAGGATATTCTTTTTTATGTAATAGTGTTTTAATACTTCAGTAGTTACCTTTCATTTGTCAGAATGGCACATTAGTAAAACAATGGTTTAAGGAAAAAAAAAAAATCAATCCGTCAGGCACAATCTCATTCACATTATATATAAAATTCACATTCATATATCACACATAATGATGTACGGATACATAGACATCCTTTCAGCCTGAAGAGACTAAAGGAAGAGAGAAAACGTAGCCTTTGCTAATTTTGGGTTCGCCTTGAGCTTCTTAAGTGAAAAGGAACAGAATAAAAGTTACAGCAACCTTGGCAGAGAAATTCTCAAAACGGACAAGAAAGATTTGGAACCAATTTTACTTCTGCAATGTTCTGCTTAAAATAGCATCCACATCCACCCGCAGTATTAACACAGCTAAATTTATGGGTATTCCTTACGCAAATTTTAGCTCACCTCTTTTTCAGGTTATTTGGTCAAAATTTGTCTTATTAGATAATGGCTAATAATAAAAGGTCTTGTCATGGCAAAAAAAGCCTTTGTAGTTAACAGAGATCGGTGATTTAAGTAACGAGATACAATTATGCATCTAATTCACGGTGTTAAGGTCAGAGCTAAGATATACACTAAGTGAAGACAAAGAAAAAGATGTCTGGCCATAGAAATAGGTGCAGCAACATCAGCAAAGTTGCCTCTGCAAGCAGGATAACATCACATGAAACAGCCAGCCCAAGCACAATCAAGTGAGAGGAAAAAATAAAGTTACATATCATTTGTCAAAGGCTAACTGCAGGCATGCAATTGTTAAACATTTCTTAGCTATTGGAATCATTATTTCTTTGGGCAGAAAATACAAAGAGAACTAAAAAAAAAAAAGAAATGTATAATCACTAATTCCATCTCTGAGATATTGGCAAGTAATTTCACAAATTAAAAAAGTACTTCAAAGAAACCCAAAGAAATTGAGGATCTGACGAGACAAAGGCACTGGCAGAGAGAAGTACTTGAACATACACTATATTAGCTACATCTTCATTTTTAAAGGAAACCATGCAAGACCTCCCTCTGTCCCCAAAGCTGCTCATGTGCTGGGTCAGCAGTTCCCAGCTGATGGTGATGGTCAGCGAGGCACAGTCAGTACTTGCAGCTGCTCCAGCAAATCACGTTAACCAGTAAAACTGCCACGTCCCAGCTCCAAAACATTTAACAATGAAGAACAAAGATGTTTTTTCCTCAAACACTGAGACCCTAAAAGCAGCTATTTTCTCCAAAAAGTTTGTGAATCACCATCCTGGGTGCCTATTATATGAGTTAAGTCAAAAGCGGAGGGAATAAATGTACTTGCTTTAGTTTATCCTCGACTTCAGCGCTTCCGTCATTCTAAATTCAAACTATAGCACTTCAGCCTAACAAAAATCTTTGTTGCAAAACAAAGGTTTAACACCTCAAATGAAGGTCATAACTATTTGCCTGACTCTCACCTAGTTTCAATATTTTCTCCATGTGATTTGAAAAGATCAGTACAAAGGTTCTAGGGTATATCATAAAAAAAATGCCAGACATCACTGAAAGACACCTGCCCTTTACCCAAACCTGTCTAATCTTCACTTGTGTACAGTAATATCTCAGGGAATTAATATTCTGTGATAACCAAAACAGAATCCTACCGTAATTGTTTGACAATAATCTGAAGATATTTGCCCAGAACCAAAAGCAAATGAAAGAATAAACAAAAACTGGATTCATTCTTTCCCTGAAGAAAAGGTTTTCTTAAATGTCATCAAAACCGCTTACTGCAGTCAAGATAAAACACCAACTCCTCCCAAATTAGTAAAACAATCAAGCAACACATAATTTTTAGTAATTAGACTCATTAACATTCCTTAGAGACTGATTCGATTCACTATATGAAACACATTCTTTCTTCTTACAAAGCTTGTTTTTTCACCCCAAAGGGAAACTCTAAACAAGTACCAGAGACAGCGAATACTCCACTTCAGCATCTTAAAACTAACTTTCAGTGAGAGAGTAAACTGGTGCCATTAATATGCAATAGTCTTCCATCAAACCCAGATTAAAAAGCAACTCAACATCTAACAAAAACCCTTATTCATACTTGATTGACACTGTATTGAACTCAGGTGACTAAAGAAAGAGAAGCTGTCATGGAGCAAGCGATCATATTATATCCAACTTTGCCATCAAATAGACCTTTTTTCCAGCCATAGAAGTAGCCGTAATGACAGCATACAGCAGATCAATAAAGCGGTTTATTGAAGCGGACCGATTTCAGAAGTGGCCTATTTGACATCTCTTTCCAGCTCACATGTGTCTCTTCCTTTTCTGTCACAGAGAGGATAAACCTTTCTGCTATGATTGACTAGAAGCTTTAGATACACAAATCAAAGAACGTGAAGGAAGGGTCTTCTAAAACCTGGTGAGAACCAATCGCTATTTCTTGCATATTCTCTTTGTAAATATCCTTTCGGTATGATAGAAGAGCACATATGGTATAAGGTGATAAAAACAGTTAAGTTAAATTCCTTTTTCCAGGTATTTCAAGAGCACTTCCCTACCTAGCAGGCTGAGGAGTTGGGGTCTCTCACGCAGTCTGTCCCGTTGAAGCTGCCCCAGTTTATATAGATGACTCAATATTCGTCTGCTCAGAGAGAACTGGACAGACTGTTACACGGAACCTGGGCCTCCCGCATGATGAAATAAATCCCTAATCTTTAGCATCAGTCTCTCTCTCCATACCCATATCAAATATTCATCCCAATCAATATTTAATTATCTGTAATAAGTAAAACAGGGACATCAGGAGAAGCTGAGGAAGAGGCTGACAAAACCACCTGAGGTTTAGAGAAAAGCCGCAGTGCCAGGGAAATGTGCATTTTTCACGGCTCAGGAGACTATCTTATCTACGAGGCTCTTGCTTAGCCTAAAGCAGGGTTCCTACATCTTGCTTTGTTTGGGGGAAAAGGTTTGTTTGGTCAAAAAAGTATTTTTGTTTCATTCCAAACAGACCTGGAAATTCTCTGCAAAACTGGTCTTTCGAGGAGTTCAATTATTAAACAACATTTCATTATCCAAGTGTTTTAATTAACCAACCTTCAAAATTAGAGAAAAAAGTAGTAATAACCCAACCTTAGAGCTAGAAATTGTTGGCAAAGAGGCTTAGGCAAATTGTTAATAGATTTGTTAGCAGGAGCTTGTCAGAGATCAGCTGCCCAGTTATCTATACATTAAATAGCGTCAGGCTTGAAGAAAATGCCCCTGGCTCCTCTATTTAAGAATAAAAAGTAAAGCATCATCAATATCCTTAACTTGATCTCCCAAACCATTAGCACAGGCTTTTGCCTCCTTTTCAGTAGCTCGATACTAGAACTGCCTCTCCGAAGCACCCAGACACATCAGCGTTAGCGTTGGGGATGGAAGGACACCAAGTCTGATGCAGTGAAGGCAAGTCCTAGCTCAGTACTGAATGTAGAGCAAGGGACAACAACTGAGCTACGACAGCCCACTTGTACTTTAGTAATAAAAACAATTTTTAAAATCTCTCAGGCGTTACAGTGTTGAAGGTTGTTGAAAAGAAATAAGATTAGGAAATAGTTAAATTATGACAGACAAGACGTTAAATGGTATGGGCTGGAAGACTGCCTTAAACATCAACCCCAAGACATCTGCAAGTTATGCCGAGACTGGTTTAGTGAAGTATCAGCAAGGTAATGCTGTTCTCAAGAGCTGCAATGCATTTTTGATACTGGCAGCCCATAAAATTGGTATCCTCTGTTAAGACTCTGGAAACGTGCCTTTGTGAGTACAAGTCTACAAATACAAATAACATGCAGGTTGACTAAAAAAAAAAAAAGCTCTTGCTCATTTCAAATGGATTTTTCAGTACCATCTACAGTGAGGTAATGGTTCAGCATTGAAACCATGCGGATAAAGCAGTGTGATGCATTTCATAAACATACTGATATCATAATCCACCAGGTAGCGGTGCTGGAGCCTGCAGCTCTTGTACTAGAAATACGTGTCTCCACCAGAATGTCAGCCTCTTTTTTTTTTTTTTTTTTTGAAGAAAAGCTTCTTGCAGTTGCACAGAGGAATGGTCCAACCATGACTGATATAGCAGTCACCTGTGACTGCAGATCCCCCAAGAAAATATTTCTGAGATTCGACCTACTTCATGTATGTCAATAGGTTGTTAAGACCGCAACCTACTGCTCAGGTGGTCCTTTGCTAATCACGTGCCAGGGAGCAACCGAGTCTATTAGGGCTGGATTACTCACTGAAGTGGGTGTATCTATAAAGGTGGGGATAAGCGGCATAGGCTCCTCTTGCTAAACACCCCAGGAACAGGAATCCCTCCTGCAGACTGGAGTAAAAAAAGGGAATATTTTGGTTTTTCTAGTGATTGAAGAGATTTAGGGTGTAAAACCTATGTGCACCAATGAAGTTTCAACTTTTGAGATGGAGGATCCATTCATACTGTCGAACTCGCCCATTACAGGGTACGTAAATCATATTAGTGACAGTAAGAAACTACCAGCTACAAAAATGGCTGTAAAAAAATTGGACAAGTTGAACAAGTAGAATCTGTATGGCCCACAGAACTACTGGATCAAAGAGATACTGACAGTTTCATAGCAGCCTGCAACTGGCAGAAAGGGAAAAGGGCAAAAAGCATTAAAAATTTGAGTTTAAAAGTTTACCTTGCATCATCTACTGCCTTTATTCATTTCCCACATTTATTTAAGTTAAAAGAGTTAGCTTTACTTAATGTTTGAGTCCCTGAATCAGCAAGTTATTTAGCTTAATACAATCCCTTCACAGACCTACGCTCTTGCTAAATGGATCTTTACAGATTAATATTACACCAAATTCTCTCAGACTTTTTATAACAGATGGAGGAGCATGCAGAGCATTAGCTTTAAGACGGTCTAAAAAAATAGCATTTCTATTTAAGACTATTTCAGTTTCAATCTGGTTTGAAATTTCCACCTATCAGGCTGTGTCCTAAGCTGAATTTTTCTAAGTACTTGGAAGAAATTGATTCAACCATTTTTGCATGAACAGTCAAAACACATTTTTCATAAAAATATAATAAAAAAAATACCTTTTGTTCAAAGTACCAAAACAGCTAGGAGTTGAAAAATGACATTTTTCTGGAAAGTATCCTTCAGCGATAAGTAATTAAGTTTTCCAGTGAACAGTATTTTGATTTCGGTAAGCTTTTTGAAACTATTCATGGAGGATGTGCAAAACAACAGTGACAAATTAAATCAAGTGATTTTTCTCAAGAGTGGTATTCTGCACAGGTAAGCATGATACGATAACTAAAGGTAGTTTTTGCTACCTTGTACCTCCAGCCTCATTTTCTCCACTCCTTATATGCAGGCAGAGGTCACTGACTGGAAATCATACAGTGCCCAACTTAGCACAGGAAAAAAATATCCCCAGGAACATGGAGGAAAAAAAAATAACGTGCATTTCGCCTTGATGCCAGCCAAGTTTTTTACAGTTTCCCAGCCAATTCGGAAATCTGGTTTTGAGGTGAGGTTTTTTGTTAGTTTTCTATTGGGTTTTTTTTTTTTTTAACCCTTCAAGAGAAGGAACTTCCACAGTGCAGACATTCATGTTTTCTAGATTAGCGGTGAATAATGTGTGATTTTATGTCTCTAATCATTTTATTTTGCTTACTATGTTTGTATTTATATGCTTTACATAGGAAGGAGCTTCCTTCTCTTCCGCTTCTTCACCCCCTCCAAAAGACAGAGGAGAAGTGAACATACCTGCCTAGTAAGAATTCATCCATTTTACGTCCAGACGCATCAACTGTGCTGACAAGCAGACACACAACCGTGACGTGACTCTGTTCACGTCCAAACGTGTCACCATGGAACAGTTACCAGCTATGCCTACAGCAAACCACTATGAATTTAAAAATTTATTCATGAATGCATGAATACAAAATGTCATGGAGCTTCCCCAAGAGTCT
The DNA here is from genome assembly GCF_964195595.1 of Calonectris borealis. Classification (NCBI taxonomy): domain Eukaryota; kingdom Metazoa; phylum Chordata; class Aves; order Procellariiformes; family Procellariidae; genus Calonectris; species Calonectris borealis. Next base: position 120,774,250 of record NC_134314.1, read on the forward strand.
AAATCATCATTCACTTCCCAAAAGCACTGCAACCCTTTAAGCACTTAATTTTGTTCAAGCAAGACTTTGAGCAAGGGTTTGGGGTGCGACAAGGAGACATGCCAGTACCTCAGCCTCAGGTTCCTGCTACTCTTGCCCCATCGATGTCCGACATCAGCACGGAAAACATGACCTAAATCACACAGTATTTATAAAGAAGGCTTTTTTCAGCTCTCACTGGTTTTCTTCCTGCAGATTGCTTAGGATATTTGCCTTTGGGAAAATCCAAAACGAAACCGGGAGATAAAAAGAATATTCCTCCTGGCTCCCAGCTTCAGGATAGCTATTCTACACGCTAAACCTAACAACAGTCATCAGCTGCTTAGGGGAGACAAAAGATACTAAAACAGGCCTCAAAAAGGTTGGAGAAAGAAAGGAGAAAAGCCGCAACACATATGGAAACTTTTGTGGTTTGGACCACTCCCAGAAAGAATCACCTCTGCAATCCCGATGAACTACACCAGCTTCTTCAGAAGTCCTCCCGTGTTACAGCAACCAGTCATCCTGTCCTACTCTGTCATCTTAAGCTGTGCGGTGTGGGTATAACTAATGAAGAGAATGATCTATTCCTTCTAACGTGTATCATCAATAACATCATGCCGACGCAACTCTTACGCTTCTCATATTGTTAAGTGGCCACAAATCATAATTAAAAGTGTAATTGTTCCAAACTATCTATTTGTACAGAACATTGCAAATTCAAACAAGCAATCCTTCAACCTATGTACTAGCATTTCACATAGTTCTTTTATATTTTTGAAAGGTTCTGAATAGAAAGATCCATGAAATATGTTTGGTCATGGAATATGCCTTACAGCATTTTAAATAACCTCATTTTCCTCGCTTCCAAAGTAGTTAGAATACTGAAAAAACTCGAGACAAATATTCTCCATACATGAGATGGAGAGATGGTACCTCTCCATACAAAATGCTCTTTGATAATTTAACTGCAATATCATACCTCTAAAATGACATGGTATTTTCTGAGTAACAGTCGCTATATTGTATATATTATTATATCATATATTGTTACATATATTGCCTACGTGCAAAAGAAGGAAGTTGGTGAACCACCTACTTGCATACTCTTGCTGTACCTTTTCCCCACAGTACAAAACATGGCCATTACATTTTAAGTACATTTAAATACCTGTCTAGATAGAAAATTAATGAGTGCTGTGATTTTTAAAGCACAAGAGAGCTCACCAACATTTGCTACCATTCTACAAGCCAAGAGGGATAGTATTTTTGAAAAAGCTTTGCTTTGGCAATTCTCCTCACTTAAATTATAGTTTCACCTACTGCTCATTGGGAAACTCCCATTCTAGAAATACAGCAAATTGTGACAAAGGCTTCCTCTATATTTCAAATTTCTCTAAATCTTAAAAAAACCTGACTTGATAAAGATCTTCGCTTTGTTTCCAGTCCTACCCTGCAGACTTTTGTGCACGTGTGAGTGCACACTGACCTCAGAGCATAGGAGAGCATCAGCTTTTCCAAACAATTCTTTGGACACAGCAGAATAGGAAAGAAAGCACATTTAGCCTTAAGGAAGGGTGAGAAAGTAGAGGAATAAACTATCTGAGGATATTAGACCACATTAAGCATTCGACTAAAGTTCATGGACTGACATTAATAAAATCAAGTTAACCCAGAGTTAAAGATAACAAATATTTCATAACAGTTCCTATGTATTCTGATACTGCAAAAATGTTAACTAGGATCACTGCCATAAGGAAAGCCCATGATACTGGAAACACTGGGGCATGCAGTAGACGTGTGTCAGCACGGATGATTTGAGAGGTTACGAGCACACCAAGTGCCACCAAAAGTATTTTGTAGAATTAGAGAGGGTTCAAAGACTTCTGAACTGCCTAGAAAAGCCCTCATGAAAAGCGACTGAAAAGATTGGAACCGTTTCCCTTAGGCTGCATCTACACCGCACAGGGTTACGTGCGACGGAGCAGAGCAAATCAGCCCGTGCCAATGCCCAGGCAGCACTTCTGTACCACTCTTGGTGTCCCGGCTGGCTCATTCTAAACTGATTTTAATATTCGGTGTGCTCATATGTCAGAAGGAAGATGCGTAACAAGGAAGAAAACTGAAGTACGAGAGGGTGGTTAATATACAGAAAAAGCAAATTATGACTCTTTTTTCCTTTTTTTTCCATGTCGTCACAAACACTCTTATCAATAACATAAGATTGGACTGTGGAACTCAATGCCACAGGACAGTTCAGAAATAAATTTATGTAGCTTAACTGCCTTCTTGCCAATGGTTTCAATAAAGCTTGAATTTTCTCAATATTAAATAAGAGACAACACGTACATCGGATTTGAAGTTTAGATGGGATCTCTGAGAATGAACCAGGGATGGGGTCTCTTCTGGAGGCTAAGGAATTAGAAATCTCTGAAGTTGTATTTGCAATGTTTGTCTCAGAATGGCAAGGAACAATATGACATTTGTGAACTGAAATGGGATAGAGTGCTGACTGTTTTTCTCTTTCACATTTGAGCGAGAGAGAAACACATCCCTATGGGCCTCCTCATTATTAGTAGAGAAGATTATTTTTTCTGTGATGCTCATTCATTAAATAGCACTACGTAGCGTTTTCATTATGTCTTTCTTACTCTGCTTGACAACCGCTTTCATTCTCCATATTTTTTCAGTAAGAGGCCTCAATGGACTAGCATGACATTTCCAATCACCATTTTTTTCCTTCCAAAAACGGAATTAGAACTTGAAATAGTTGATTTTAAAAAATAATGAGGCTTGCATAAACCTACCCCCTCTCTCTAATCTTTCAACACAGAATTGCAAATCTATCCATCACTGGAATCACGATATTAAAACTCCCAAAGCTGGACCAAAATGTTAACTGTTAACACCCAAGTCCAAGCAAAATGGGAGCCCGTAGTGCAGAAACAGCAAGACACCTCTGACTATCCCAGTTCCAATGGGTAAAGCAGCAGTAAAGTCTGATTAATAAGGCAGTTAAACTGCTGCATATTTCTGTGGTCCTTCAAAAATCATTCAGAAATAAAGAGCTTTTCCCTGCCTGTGAGATCAGATTTTGAGATTTTAATGAATCTTCCAAAATCCAATATTCCTGCCAACTGCTTTGTCACCACCTCTTTCTACTTCAAAACCTTCCGTCTATCACTTTCCAACAGTGAGCAAGGATTTATATGCATTTTAGAAAGCTGCCCAATCACCAGTTTTTGGAAGATTTCTAAGATACAGACAGATTTAAAACTGTGTCCTTGACTATGAGCATTACGCCAACCTCTTAATTCTCTCACATCATTCCAGAACAAATTAAAAGTGGTAAGATTGCAAAACTTGCATTTAATTATCAAGAAACGTAACTGCTAATGATTTAACAATCTTTATTAAAAGTTCCCAGTAACAGGAATAAAAACAGGAAAATTATTAAAACTATTATTTAAAACTGACATTTAAATTGTGTTCTCTGGCAAAAGATAAATTGTCAAAGAAAATAAAGTGTAATAATTATTGAGAAAATAAGCTGTCCCATGGCAGTCACTTAAATGACTAGAGCACTCATTAAGTTTTTTCTTCCAAATAAATCCTCTGTTAAACCTTTCTTTGTATTTCTTTAAACAACTTATGAACATATAAAACCTCACATGACACCTTGACAGTGTTTTGAAGCATCACTTAGCCTGGGAAGAGGGAGGACAAGGCTTCGTTTTTTATTTAAAGTTAGTTGTTTTAGAGCAAGACGTCATCAGCTAGACACAGTCCCATGTCTCAGTCACATCCTTTCTTACGGGTTTGTATCTTATGCCCTGTCACCATTCGTACGCTTTCCTAAACCCCCCCTCCTTTAGGGGAAAGTTTAAATTATTTTATTATGTGCCTTCCAAATAAAAATACAAATACTCCTGACAATCCTCATCAGACTAAACAAATTTTCTCTAAAGAAGTAAAAAAGGGCTTCTTGTCCCCAGGCACACGTTGCTCAAAACATAGCCATACCTGGGCAGAAGATCTACACAAAACACCTAGACCATCTAACGTGTCATATTTAAAATTAATTAAAAAAACTCCCAAACCCCAAATTAATGAGGCTGCCTAAGGCATGTCGTTCCATTTTTTCCCCAAGAATACACCACCACAAACGTGTGGCATTTCTTCTCAGGAGACAAATAATCTTTTGACAGTAATGTTCTTAAGATACTAATGAAAGACAAAGAAGTAAATGTTAAGCAAAACTCCCTTTATTATCTTCACACCAGCACTCATTTGTTGACTCGCACTCCCCGCTGGGTGCCAAGCATCCCAATGCCTCTCACAGGCATCTCTCTAAAAAAGCTGACAGCAGTTTAGTTTAGTTTCCTACTACCGAAATTCGCAGCCTGTTCGCTATGAGAGGCTCAACCAAAGGTGCCTTTAGCCCGTGCCATGGAAGAAGGACATGCTAAGGAAGGTTTTCCACAATCCAGTGGGAAGAGATCATTTCCGAAAAAAGCATGGACAACGATAGCAGCACAGACACTAATAAGAGCAGAAAAGGCATCCTAATCTTTCAGAGCCAACAGCAGTGCAGCTGGGAGTACAGCTCCTGGAAGAAGTGTTAAATTGTAAAATCTGGCATATTTGGACTATGACCTGTCAAAAGGAGCATGAGATATCAGAAACCTTAACCTGTGCAAAACCACCCCCAACATCGGCAAGGGTGCAGTGTTTCTGATCCTGAACACGTTTCCTATCGAAGCGACATGCGACTAAGCCAGCAGCCAATTCAGATGAGCACGTCAAACGACGAGGACTTCGAAAAGCCAGCGAGCCACCTCTAACGCCACAAGAAAGCTCTGACGAACCGCTTCGAAAACTTAAGCTAAGAAATGAAAGCAAGCGAAGGAAGCTCGACCAAAGCTCAAAAGCATTTCTAACAGTGCTAGATGCAATTCAGCCCTTACTGAAATATCCTGAAGAGGTACAACCCTTAAAACTAATGTCTCGGGAGAGTCACACCACCACCACCACCTCACCCCTCTCTGCCGATTCCTCTAAGGCTCGGCACAGACCGCCAGCAGCCACCCAGAAAGCATCTATACGCCCACCGACAACCCTGTCCTTCGGCAGGGACCTGCGCCTGGGCAAAGCTATTCAAGAGAGCTGAAAAACAAATCCCACTGCAAACAGCTGCGGAAAGATGCCACAATAATTGACTGCTTAGGTGATGAAATGGCAGATGAAATACTATGTTGACAAATGTAAATTAACACGCACTGAAAAAACATTCCTGACTTTACTTACACAATGATAAGCTGTAATTTAGCTATTAGAACTCAGAAACAAGAGCTTGGAGTTATATGTAATTCTGCAAAACCATCAGCTCAGTGCTTAGCAGAGATTAAGAAAAGCAAACAAAGATCAAAAATATTCATATCGCTGCACGCTTCTCCTTTTCTCATACTTTTCTCCAAGTATTTGCTCTTGGCCACTCTTCGAGAGCAGACATTGAGCGTTAACTATCTCTGATCTGACTCAATAACACCTTTCTGGCGCTCCTGCTACAAGAACAGTGCAATTTGATAATGGGACTATGAATTAAAACATTATTAAATTTACAAGAATTTCAATTTACTAGCATCAGCACTAGATAGGCTATAAATGCCTTCCTGATTTTGTTACATATTTTATTTACAGGATGAGCCAGATGGCTCAACAAAAACTGATACAAATTTGGAAAGGTTTATTATTGTATATTGCCATCACAGGTCTAAAGGGAACAAAATACACCGTGTTAAGTTTCAAGGTGCCTCAACACCCTATCTAACACTGTGCTTATTAATTGTGACCAAAATAAGGAATATATAAAGAGGACAGTTGCAGATCTCTTTAAAAGCACTTTTAGCTTACTATGGACTGAAATCAAATCCCACTGAAGCCAACAGCAAAATCCCATTAATGAAACGGGCTTCTACACCAGTCGACATTTGTTCAGTTAACAGTAATGACATGCGGGGAACAGGCAACTTCAATCCACCTCAAAATTCATCCATCCCATACCACACAATAACACGATACCTAAGAATGTCTCAAGAGAAATGCATAATATTTTAATAGCAGCCTCCTGATCCAAGTACGGATTACAAAATATCACACCTACAAGATCCAGAGAACGTCATTGTTTCTGAGCACCGACACTTTGGCCACCCCAGAAGAATAGCACATAAATTGCCCACTAAAAAAACACCCCAAAGACATCCAAACATCCAAAATTGTTACATAGGACAAGCAACTAAAACTGCAGTAAAATAATTCACTCCACAGTGCACAACTGACAGCTGTACGTCAGTACGAGCTTAATGGCTTTATTTCTAACATGAGGTCTTCAATGACCACGAGAACTACAGCAAGAACACATAGGCTTCCTTGTAAATGTTCTTGCTACCAACTCAAACCAGAAGCTAATTACACATCAAATATGATGAGCTCTTACTGTGGTAGCTGTAAAACTAAATTTTTTTTCCTCCTGAAGCCACTCTACTGTAAAATCCTTGGATCACTTCTGTGGATTCTAGACCTCAGATACGGTGAGGGACGAAAAAAGAAATAAAGTGAAATAATTACATTACAAGTGAGAACTAAATCAAAGTAAAAGATATCCGGGGGAAAAAAAAAAAAAACAAAAAACGGAGAAGGAAGGATTTAAACTCCATTTAAATGCCTTAATGCTCAAGAAAAGAGCGTGAAGTCCGACTCTAAGTCCCGTGAAAACATTTTTGATTGTTGTCTTTCAGTAAAAATAATTCTGCAAGAGAATCCTAAATAGGCGCACTATCTTCACAAGAGAAACGTGATCAAAGAAAGCTTTCCTTTCAGAAAACATCTACTCCATATCTTTAAGTATTATTTTGACTGGGGAAAAAAAAGAAATTATTAGAGCAATTATTTGACTTAATTGTAATATTAAGTGAATTTTCCTTACATTCACCTGTCCCCCAAATATTTTACATCAGGATATACAAGAAAATGCTTAGGAATTAAGGAAGCCCTCTTAGAAACATTCACATAAACAACTGATCTGATAAAAAAAAATCTCTTAGGAACTGAGGTTTTGCTGGATCTCTGAAAATCAGCATTTTAAAGATAACATGGGAAACAGCTTGCAGTCATCCTGTTGCTACAAGTGCTGTTGCGTTATTTGTTTGCTCAAGAAATTCTTTTCTTGCTTCCTATTTTATGGCACACAAATTTCAAATTACGAATCAGATTCAACTTTCTAGTGTAATAAGAACAAAGACTCAGCAGCATCACATCAACGTTTTGACTGGCTGTCATTTTTTTCCTTCACCACATCCAAACAGACATATCGAGAATGATAACTAAAGCATACTAGGAGCTACAACTGTCAAGACTGAAGGAAATAGAGAAAGACAGGTTTAGTCCTGCAATATTGTCCAGGAAAAAAAAAAAAAAAACAAAACAAAAAAAAGATCATGGAAATCCTCTCACATTCTTTAATAACAGCAGAGTTCTTCTGAAAAGCTATTAGTTCAGATAATCTTCCATGAAACCACAAAACTGCACTTCTTATAGCATATGAGAAATCAAGCAAAATTGCTCGGCAGTAGTTAGTCATTCAAAGAGTGTGACTAAGCTTGATCAGCTTTCTGCTGAAGTAATTTCGAAAGGTACACATTTTCTTGGTAAGCAATACTGCCAATGGATTATTAAAACTGATCGCTTAGCTGTGTTACTATTTATGAGCTCAGGAACTCCATTACAGCCTTTGTTAAACATGGAATTGGCCTAAAAAGTCAAAATACTTTCAAACAAAACCGATGCAGACCTATGGGTTAGGACAATTTTTAAAACTTACAATTTTTTTAATTTGAAAACCCAATTTTTTCCTTTTTTTTTTAAAAAAAAAAAACATACTAGTTGCCCAGTGATTGGTATATTTAAATCTTTTGATGTCGAGGGAGTCCCAGTCACGTGCAAGCTCTGTATTCAAATTCCACAGACTGCAAAACATAAAGGAGACCAGAAGGTACCCCAGCCAGTCGCACAAAGGCAAAACACGCGACTTCCTTGCGTGGGTGTTGGTGCTCCAATATCCGTACGGGGTGGTCCATTTTGTCTTGGAAGGGGCCATCTCTCAGCAGCCTTCCTCAGTTTCACTGCCTCGCCCGGATACATCTGCAAAGCTAATTGCCCTTCCACGATGCAGAAGTAAGCCAGCCAGCCCGCCAAGGCTGCATTAATCAAAAAGGAAATTTTTTTAGCATGGTTTTTGGTCTTGCTCTAGACAAAAGCAGCAGAGCTGGGGTAACATAATACCCTGACAGCCCGAACAGACACCCCATCTCCCAGATTCAGATTTACAACTAGACTTGACTGGAACCATCCCTGGCTGAGTGCAGAAAACAGAGTTCCTTAAATAGCTGATCTGGCAAGCGCCACTCATTCAGGCTCATCTGGCAGAAATAGCATCTGCAAAATCACTGGGAGTTAATAATGCATTCATCGACACTGAAAAAGACTGAAAATTCCCTTTTCACTTATTATCCTACCTCTCTAATATGTTTTAAAAGGAACTGTAATTACCATTGTGCACTGTTGTTAGGAAAGAGAAGACGAAAGCCGCTCTAAAGCAGCGGCACGGTCCCATCGCTCTCTTGCTCTTTGCTAAATAACAAACGCGTGCCTTGAAGTGGTTGCGCCACAGCAAGAAGTGACTTGTGGGAATGAATTGTAACGACCTTGGGTTGTTTACTGGGGAACTTATCAGAGCTACCACTTAGGCAAGTGCAAAAGAGATTTGATGTAAGCAAACCCACAGAGTTATATCCAGGACAAATAATGCTGTATCTTCCAAAATGCCTGTGGCGCCCCAGCAAATACAATCCCTTCTTCCAAACTTTATTATGTTCAGAGTAATGATTGTTTGAGACGGTTCGCGTCTGACCAGAGAGTGGGCAAAATCTTTCCTAAGAGAAATGTTCACGTTAAGCCTCTTTCCAATTTCCAAATAAAATAAAATATAATAAAAAATACCCAAACCTCCCCTTCTCCAGGTTCCTGCCACCAAGACTTCAAAAGTGCAAGTGAAGTGGCTGAAATGTGAAAACGAAACAACACACCAACAAAAAAAATACTGCCGCTGGAAAGGTTTAAGAAATGCTAAACGTGTCACCTACTTGCAAAATTTTAACAAAACTGGTGCTGATGAATGGCTAGAAATATAAAAGAGTAATGGGACATAAACGAGAACAAGAGCCCTAAACAACAACAGAAATATTGCCTGACTGGATGAGTAAATAGAGCTTAACATGGTTTTGATTCACTGGTAATTTATGGGTCTTTTATCTTTATGAATATAGTAACTAATAGGAACCATAAATAAAGATAACAAATGTTAAATACGTATTACTATAAGTTCTGCTATACAAAAAAATTAATATATAATAATGGTAAATGGTCTCCACGCCAAAAATACTTAAAAAGCTTAGCAGCATTTTAAAAACACCACCACCACAAACAGTTTCTCCTTTTTGTGTAACCACATATAAACTTCCGAGCGAATTAGGGCAAGACTACATCACAATTTCCTCGCTGAAAAACATGGGAAAAACAAACCTTTGAAGAATGCGTGCTGTATGTAATTTGGGTACTGAAAAATGCATATGGTATTATTATAAATTTAATAGCAGGGAAAGTATCAATAAGGAAATGATATATGCGGCAATTTTTGAATTTCCTCTTACGCCAGAGGGTAGAGGAGCAAAATGGATCCCATTTTCACTGTTTAATAATAAACTGGCAAAGCACAGCTCAAACAAGCCTCATTAAGGTGAGTAACTTATGTGCTGTCTTTTATCCTTTAGGAGCCTGTGTGGTCTGTTGCTTAAATCAAATTACCAGACACTGTGTGAATTATAGATTATTACTACATATGATTACACCAAAGTTGGCCCCACTATGGACAATCTGAGCAGTGACTCACAGGCCACAAGTGGAAGGGTGATGATTTGAAAGCTAGTTAGTAATTAATGGCTTCTAATCAGCCAGCTGGATGACTTATTTGACAATCCCTAACTAGCCCTTTCCCAAAGATGAAATAGCTGAGAATATCGCTATAGAGTACGTTTCCTATGCAACACGACTGCATAAAAAAAAACCAATATAAGAAAAACAATTGATTGCCTACATGATATAGCGTTAGTCCCTTAACCTCAACTCTGTTCACCTAGAAAATAAATTAAAAAGCACGATTTCGCTAAAAAGCACATGACTTATAAGCAGTGTTTTCCTGGAGGAAAAAATTGGTACTAGCAGCTCCGCAGCCGATTCATAATTCTGCTCCATCTAGCTCCAGCTGCCTTACTCTGAATTGCAAACAACTGAGACTCAGCGTGTTATTTTCCCCACAGTATTCAGCTATCAAAGATACTGATCTAGAACATGCATTGTTATTTAGCCTTTTAAAACTTTCTATAGTTGTCCTTCCCCCTGAAAGACAAGGCTTTCTTTTTCAATATGATCCTTCCAACGCCAAGTGTGTCACCAGGCTTTGTCTCGGGAGCGGCAGCTGGGCTGCAGCAGCGCGGGGACAGGAGGCAACCCGAACCCACAGCAGAAGGAAAAACCCACCCTGCCGCGAGGGCAGCAGCCCCCCATCCACACAAGAAACCAAATGCACGTCCTGATGGCAGGGCAGGACCCCCCAAAAAGATGCTTCCTCCCCTGCCGAAAGCCATTCCCAGAGCCCGCCCCGCCTCGCACTTTCAAACTTGGGGCTGTTCCATAGCACCTCATAAAATAATGTTCTGTAAACGCTTCCAGTCTCATCTCTGTCGAAAAACCTCTAGTATTTAAATACACGTGCAACTAAAACCGCACTTCATGCCCCAGGGGTCAGTCATTTAGATGGCATTGCATTGTCATTCAATACGGCAAAAGCTTTTTACATCCTAAAGAATACTGAGAAATGCTAAAAACATCGTTGGTGGTTTCATTTCAGCCTCACCTGCCAGACACAAGAAAGTTCACAATTATATTTTGCCATCTATCGAACTACAATAAAAAATTACAAATACAAAGCATCCATTACATGTACAATTTTTAATATACCTTTATAAAGTATCTATTCTAATTGCTCAAAGGCTTGTGTAAGGGAGAGTTGTTTCACAAAGAAATAGTCCAAAAATAGGAAACTTTCAACAGTGTTTACCAAAAGTATTAACTTAAAGTGACATTTTAAAATTTTTTTTCCTCTATATAGATGTTCTGTGGAAACTTTTTACTACTTTGACAGAAAAGCTACTTTTTCAAAAAAAAAAACCACCACAACATTAAAGAGCAGCAATAGAAGTCACTAATGGTTAGCGCTTCCATTGAGAGTGAAGCACAAAACATTTAAGGGGCCAGGCACTGTAAGCTTTTTCTCTCTTTCCCTTACATCTCTCTTGTTGTCCTCTACTAAAACCAGGATGTGAAAGGAAGCATCCAACACCGTCACGTAAGAGAAGACATCAGCTAATTCTGTGAGGAAACTCATCAGTCAACAGTTATCGTAAACTGTATTATTTGGATGTCAAGCAACTAAATTTTATATCGCCACCATATAAGTGCTCTTACAACCATTTATTTTTTAAAAATTTATTGGCAATTTATGCCTTAGAAGAAATTCTCTCATATATTCTCAAACCATCAGGCAGAAAATAGCAGCTATACAAATTTATAAGGACTTCAGTCTTTCCAATGACTGGAACTAACGAAATGTATGGCATACTAAATGAAATGGTTTTGCTTGACGAAGGCTGCAAGTTCTTTGAACAGTGAACCGACTGGGATTCAATATTCTAATTCTCAATCATATAAAACACCATGATGGACAGCTCTGTCAAGCTCATTAATACTAAAGCAACTGCTGATAATTGCTCCAGGTTTCAACCTCTAATTAAAGCTAAGTGGTTAGATTTGCATATAGTAAACAATAGAAATTTCTTGCAAACGCACTCCCAGAGGCCTTATCAGCTTCACAAATACAATATCATTAAAACTTGAATGCTAATTACGGTTAATTCTCAATGCAAATAGAAGTAATTCACTGGATATTTAGGTCTTTCTTGCTCAGATTGAGCACTGTCGTTTATCTAAATGCACCCTAGACACCAAAAATAACACACCAGGAAGAACAAAACATTCCACCGCTCTCCCTTCTCCATCATGTTTAATATAATTATGTCAAATGTTATCAAAAGCATTCTGATAATTTGAGCAAGGTAAGTCAATTAGCCTTTCTCTATTTGTTCAGTTTATCTGGGTAACAATATTAAAAAAAAGCCCCAATTAAAAATACTTCAGGCTAAGTTACTGTGCTCACATTACAAACTTTGGTAATATCATAAAGAGACTTTTCAAAACTATCCTTATTTTAAACATTGTCTATATAATGACAAAAATAACAACAATGTGGAAACCTGCCTCTGTTGGGAAAACACGTAAGATGCATTCAAGTGTCTTACAATAACACACTTCTAATGTATTTGTAATCTCTCCTTCAACCTCCTGCGTCAACTATAAGAAAAGAGGGAGCAGGGGAACAAAGAAGTAGAAAACATTCTTTTTCCCCCCGCAAAATAGCCGCCAGCACTCCAGCAGCCTCAAGAGTCGGCTAAGCAACGAGCTTTGCGTGCCAGCCTGCACACCGAGAGCCCCTCGGCACTTGCAGTCTACGAGCGCAGAGGACGGCGACGGACACCACCATGATGTACCGAGGCTCCTATGAGCAGCACCGAGAGGTGAATCCCTCTTACTCAAAGAAAGAGCCCCGCCGCTCAGCGGCACGCGCAGTCGTCAATGCTTGGGATACGCCATCCCGTTAGCTCAGGCTCTTCCTAATCATCTGCTTCAGAAACATCTCGGATTTCCTCCCATCTGCTTCATCTCAAAACTCTGCGTGGACTAAAGCGCAAGTCTCCACAATGGAGCAACAAGTCACCTAAAAACAGCTCATCTGTAGCCACTATAAAAATACTGGTGCAACGCTGACAATGTCACTGGCTAATTACTGCCTCCGAAGGTACCAGGGAAAAGTTACGCTTTTCTTCCCGCTGCTGCGAAGGCTGCATTAATGAGCCGGGTTTTGATTTCCATTGACAGTCCCTACTATTTTTACACGCATCCCACATGTAAAAGGACTTCCACGCTCCTCCAGCCCACGCCAGTTAAGTTACAGGTGGAAAGTGAATAATTAGGATTCAGAAATACCTGTTTCACAACAGCTGCGTCATGTAGAGAGCAGTAAACTTCACTTTCCATGTAAATATTTAGGTACGTATGGGGCCTCTATAGGGTCCCCCTAAGGCACTCCTACAACTGCTTTTCATGGAACCATCTTCTCCTCCAGCCTGCCTCTGTCCACACGTGCCTATCTGCTTTTCCAAGGAAAAAATTACACCTCCAAGTAGTACCGTGAAAATATTTACTTGGCAAAACTTCACTGTCTTTTCACCCTTCCCTTTCAGAGAGCCTCTATTTTTCTTCTTTCTTCACTAGCCTCTCATCCTGGCCTTTTTCATAGAAGCTGCAACCTTCAGGTCACCTCCCAAGGCTTCTCCCAAAACATCCAAGCTTTTGCTCTACCTTGACCCAGAACTCATTTTAAAAATAAAAATAATATAAAAAAAAAAAATCCAACACTTGCTATCTATTCTGTCTCCTTCCAGTTCCAAGGTACTGTGACTCAAACTACGTTCTGCAACCAGATCATCTACCTAATCTGATAACCTAAATTTTTATTCTTTTTAAATTACCTCATCCTTCAACTCCTTCTGTTTCTGTCAGCGATCCCATAACCAGAGTCCCTCTAGATTTAAGTTCCTATCCCCTTAAGTGTGTCTTTTCCCACACTGGACATGACTACAGGAATGTCTCCAAGTTCATAGGGTGCCAAGGCTTTTGCCCTCCCTCAGTCAATTAAACAGGACACAAAGCTTCCTCCACAAAGCCCACACACGCTAGCCTGTCAACACGCTTTCATGTTACTTTGGTAGCAAAAAAAACCCCGTTAAACCCAAGGCAAGCAAAATAAAGCACACTTAAGATCAGCCTCCATTCTCTGTGCACACTGTATTACCTGCTACAGTTTACGAATCTGAAATCTATCCATGTCAAACATCTCCCCGCAGACGGAGCATCACGCTGAACCAGGCAGGCTTAACTCCTGCCGCTAGCCCTCACTACACGTCCAGTTATTTGCAACTCTTCCACCGCTGGGGCTTTGTCCGTCACTACTCCTTATAGCACAAGTTGCCTATTAGCTTTCAAAGTATACCAGCATTTTTGTCTTTTAAATTATTACTTTCCGTAAGCCTTTAATCATTTTTCTTACATCGAATTGATTGGAAGCCAGGGACCATCAGCTGCAATAAACATATTTAAATAGCTTGCAGTAACAGCTGAGCACTTCGGCAGTGAAACCCCAAGTATACGATGATTCATGTCACATTAGAAATGAAAATTTATAGAAAATCATGCAAATCTTTTTGCAGAAACTTTAAATTTTGACACTTCTGCTGCAGAATATTGCCCCACTTCGATCATTTCCACTGACATCAAAGTGGTGATGCGCGATGTACCAGAACATTTACAGAGCCTTCCCTTCTCCTTTCGGAGATTTGATTATTACTTCTTCATTGCAGTCACTATACCAACTGAAATCGTTTTGGGTGCTGAGAGTTTACAAGATTTACTTCCGATACACAAGATGGGAGCTTGACTCCAATAGCTTTGGCTAAATCCAAATTTTTCATCCACAACGGTTGGGGAAAAAAGCACACTTACGATCAGCCTATTTGAAAGTCAAACCATTTCATATTTTCCGTTTTTGTGAAAACAAACATTTCCTAATGTGTACCCAGCAATTGCTCAATGCCATTGTGTTCAAGAGCCCTTGAAAAGTTTTATTCCTCCTGATAATACCTCAGAAGAGGATAGCAGTGTAGCTGCAAGCCTACTCTTCACCATTAAGAGAGCCTGCTGCATTAAAAGGGTTTGATTTATTTATTCTTCAGTATAAAACAGCAGAACAATGTATTCTGGAAGAGCTTAATAAACACACTAGAAAAATCTTGGGAAAAATAGGAAAGTGGTCCATTGGACACGTACCCTTTACCAATAGATTTCATGCTTCCAAAATTTTACAGATAAAAACCCATTCTTATTCGACATGAGCTATCATTTGACATGAACTTAGCTCATTGACTCTAATTCTAAGTCTTTTGGGACAGTGCTTTCCTTGACATCCACAGAACCTGCAGGATTTACAAAAAGATCTCCTAAGCCATCCAAAGAAAGGACAGGAAAAGAAGGAAAGGGGGGTGGGGGGGGAAGAGATACAACTTGCAGTCCAGAGGCACAGAAGGTTTCCAGAGACCATTTTAAAGCAAAGGTCTGGACACACATTCATAACAGTTTATGTTTTTTGTCAATATAAACCGGTTCCTCCTACTGATGGAGAGACCTTAGGACTATTAATAGTACCACTGTTGCTTAATAACTTTTGGAGGAGTGCTTAATCTTGATCAGTTGCCATTTCTCTCATGAAGTTCAACCTCTTCTGCAGACCAGAAGACTCCGAGACACGGAAACATCTCAGAGAAAATTTCACCGCTGACCTTGGTGCTGTCACGCTCTCAGCACACACCAAGGTGAAAAATGTGTGCACAAATAGGAAGCACCCAGAAACTCTTTCTAGGAGCAGTTTAACCAAACATCACCTGTAGGTTCATAATTTAACAATACATGGAACAGTTATAGGGCCAATGTATTTTATATATATGCTTTTAGGAAGTCTTTGACTTCAGCCTTCCCAACGCCTGCCACCAGTCCCAGCGTAACTCCAAAGAACTAAGCATCTGCTTCTAATTAGCCCTCTCCACAAGCGTTCATACAATTTGCAAGTTTGCCTTGGGTAGGATTTTTCAAGCTCTTCCTGACCTGTGCTTATATTGCGTTCACGCCTGAGTATTCCTGCCTATTTGCTATTCTCCCTTTTGGATTTAACCGCTGAAATAGGTGCTATTCACAGGTCAGAACTACAAGGGAATTGCTACCTTTAACTAACAAAATCTTTCACGATTCAGCCCAAACTATCTAATATTTTATTTGGCTAGAAATACTTTTATTAAGTCCCGGCTGTTATTTAAGTACTAGTGAGCATTTAACTTTGTATTTTATACTCCAAAGCCTTTTCTGGAGCCTGTCATTTAACCAAAATCTCCCTGACACCTGTGTAGCATTCCATTATTCTCCCCGAATTACCTCAATAAAGACTTGCAAGGTGCAAGCATTTGTTTTATAAACCATCTCAGCTCTCCCTCCTCTGGCAGGACTAAGTACAAAAGGATTCAGAAGAACGTCTTTTTGTGAAATGATACTTTGCATATTTATTCACAGAAGCCTTACACTTGGGGAAAACGCAAGGGCTGGTTTTCTTAACAAGGCGATAATAAAGAAAAATGGTTTCATTTACTTAAAGTACATCTGCACTGCAAAGGAAAGGTATGATGATAAATCGTACTAACGCATCCAAGCTACTCAGTTCAGGGACTACAGGTGGTGCAGCTACAACAGGGCTCTTCTCGGTCAAAATTTATGAGTATTTAGCCAGATTGAGCTAAGATTGTCCCTGGTACCTACAGAAATCCTTTAGATGAGGTCAATGACACTGGACTAGGCCTTCCAAAAATGAATCCAGCTTAGGCCAAATACATGAGAAAAAGGCAAAATACTCTCCTCCCAACTACAAATGAAGGAAACAGACGTACCACTGAAACGATGCACGATAAACGGTGATGAACACCACCAGCAGTTCCTGCTTTTAAAAACATCAATCACTAGCAATTTTAATTAAAGTCAACGGTGCAGTAGGTGATTTGGCTCAGCGTCCTTGAATTTATCAAGTGGGTTGTTTCTAACGCCCCATTACAAGCTGTAGTCACCACTACCATCAGGCCTAAGTAAAATTAGCTGTCGTTAACGTCATTAGCTTCTGGGGGTGAAGTCCCAAAATGAAATACGATAGATATACATCCTCTCAGACAGCAGTTTATTTGAATGAACTGATGTCAGACAATGTCACTACCTTGCAGTTTGTTAGTAATATGCTTCTTGGACCACCAAATGATTGGTGGTCTAATGAAACTATTTTTGATGACTCCCATCTTTTAGCAAAATGTTTATATTTAACTTCAAACATAGCTGGATATAGTGCTATAGGCTTGCTTTCCTAAGAAAACAGGGAGCTGCATTTTCTGAACTGGTGTATTATGAACGTTCAGATATTAACATTGCATCAGAAATTCAGCTTATATGCCACGCTCCTCATTTCTGTGCCAGGGCCACGGAGAAGAGACATGTTCGTGAGATAAATGAGAATTTCTCTGTATCTGCTGTCTTAGGTCTGGATACAACTTTTTTCTATATAACGCAACTCAGCAGCTCTGATAATCAAAGACTCTTGGTAATTTTGCAGATGATTCAAAAGGCGTGAAATATTGAAGATACATGAGAATACAGAACAAACGGGAGATGGAGAGAGATTAGGATAATAAATGTCCTATAGAATTTAGCATTACGAAACACACTTGGAGGGATCAAAGAAGGGAAGTACGTAAACACTTAAAAGGAACAAAGCTACAGACTACAACAAACATAACGACTCAAGATTGCAGTAAGTAATAATATGATGTTTGGAACACTGTGCTTCTCTGTTAAAGAAAGCAAATATGGCACCACAGTACATAAACAGGGGAATTAGAATGCAAGGGAGACATTAATTCAGCAGAAAGAAAAAAAATGACAGTTTGATGACTTACATTTGTCTTGAGCTTGTCCTTGTCACCCAACTTGGACTTGGTGTATTTGAGAACGGAAGAATAGATAAGAAAAGGTCAAACAGGAATGCCTGCATGTAGCAGATGTATGAAGAAACGCTTTGCGCCATCGTGTATTTTGCTTTGAAAAACAAAATTCTGATCTGCAATGATCCGGTTGGAAAAGACGCTCACACAAGGACGTAGAAAGGACATAAATGAGAACTGAATAGGAGATGGAGATTTAAGATCAATATCAAAAACATTTTGGTAATTCAGAATCATTAATGGCAACGTTTTCTCCTTCTGCAGGAAGTAGGCAGGTACAAAGCCTTCTGTATCACGCAAACACTCGGATGTTCAGCTTCAGGGATGTGACGAGTGGGGAGCACATTTCGGTTCCAACATGCCAAAACACAAAGAAGCACATTTACAAGGGTGGCCAGAAACGCACCCAGGGCAGGCAAAAATGAAGAGCACAGAAAGGTCGTATTGAAACCGCATCATCTGCTTACAAAGCAGGAGGATTAATCCCATCATTACTGTACTAGCAAAATTTCCCGCACAAAGCCTGACTTGTCTATGCTTGACTCGGGGAAGGATGCGTTCCATAATAGGGAATACCAACAGGTAATAAATGTAAAATCTTGTTGAGCTTATGCTCTCTCACCTTTCATATAGACTCTGACACTGTCATGGTTTAACCCCAGCCAGCAAATAAACCCCATGCAGCCGCTCATTCACCCCTCCCCTCCGGTGGGATGGGCGAGAGAATCGGGAGGGCACAAGTAGGAAAACTCGCAGGTTGAGCTAAAAACAGTTTAATAATGAAATAAAAAGAAGTAGAAGAGTGATAACAACAATGAGAACAACAACAATAGCAGAATATACAAAGCAGGCAATGCACAATGCAACTGCTCACCAACCACATTCACAAATAGGGGACTGCCCCCCCCCCGGTTTTTATACCAGGCATGATGTCACATGGTATAGAATACCCCATTGGCCAGCTGGGTCAACGACCCCAGCTGTGCTCCCCCCCACAGCTTCCCCTGCACTTGGCAGGGCTTGGGAGGCTGAAAAGAGAAACCAAAAGTCCCCAGTGCAAGCACCACCCAGCAACAACCAAAGCATCAATGGGCCATCAACGCTCCTCTCATACCAAAGCCAAAACACAGCACACACCCCCAGCTTCTGGGAAGAAAGTTAACTCTGTCCCAGCAGACAACTTGCAGTTTTCCTCTTTTTCGCACAAGCAGGGCAAAGAACCACACCGCGTTTAGGGAAGTGCAGAGTCAGGACCAGCTGTTCAAGAAGGACATGTTAATGGATAATTCTGCCCCAACACCATCTCAGTTTTCTTGATTGAGATCATTATCCAAGGTTTCTGTCCAAACTATGTCATTTGGTATGAATAAAAACCTTTGTGTCATGTCTGCTCCTCTTTTGGAAGTGCACGGTTGTGTGGAATAGACACAGGTCGAGACTTAACACACAAAGATTTAACCCAGCCAGTGTATGTCAGAGAAAGTTCAGAAAGGTATGACAAGTCATAAAAACCAGCAATACACTGATTTATTTCCTTAGAAAAAGAAAAGATTTGCAATGTAACATTCTATATTCCAACATGAATAGAATAAATAATATTTTTTAATAAGACCACTAGTAAAATAAATGCTCAAGCTAACTGCAGTCTACAGAAGTGTGTGTTCTTGGCTTATAGCCTTAACTTATGTAGTCATCTTGTAAGAAGAAAAGGCATAACAAGAGAAAATAAAAAATGCATTTACCTGTAATTATCCCAGTTTAAGCCCCCTTGCAATAATGTCCTTCTATAGTAAGCCATGGGAAGTCATGCTACAATACACATCTTTTCTATCATAGTTTTCTTTACCAAAACTACCAACTCCATGTGTTGTATTTGCTTTCATCTGTGCTACGAACAAATCTCTAAATCCTAATTGGCAGACATCACTAGGAGTTGATAAATCAGCTTTGAAAAAATAAGGCTGCTAAACTGTTTACATGAATATGGACTGCATGTGGTTTATATTTGGTGAAAACAGTTTTTCAGATGAAAGAAATGAATATTTCATCAGAATAAAATACTGAAGTCATATTACTTTAATTAGACTATTCAAGTTATACTGATTTTACTCTGTCCAGGACTTAAAAGATAATGCGACATACTGGAACAATACCAAAAAACCTCTCAGGTAAGGGTATAAATATTGTAGCTAACTACGGATCATTGCTATTTCTTTGTATGTAGCTATGACATAATATATCATTTCTGTATAATATATGTTGCTCCAAGTGACTAGTAGCAATTCAGAGAAAACATATTTCATGACCTGCAAACAAGGCTCATGAAAGCATGCCCCTTCCGGTTTCTTTTTTGAGAACTGCTTTCCAATATATTCACTCTGATCCTAAATAGATATTATGCTGTAATGAAATACTTTTTTTTAAATCTAGTATTATGATGCCCATCTGATACACAGAATAATTTATGCTTTTAATTTTTCATTTCTTTGCTTTATGTTGGCTCTGTAAATATAAAAACAATGTTCAAAATAATCATTTTTTTAATTTGCTATTTGAAAAATGGACTGATTTCAAGTAAAAAAGCAGATACAAATTTCACACTGTAGTTCGTTCTTTGCACAGATAAATTAAGGCAATGTTTAAAAAACCAAACGTACAGAAGTGTCTCAAAATTTTCCGATGAAAAAGCCAAGTGACAGGCACCTTGCAAGCACTGTACAGTGCTGAAATGCAGCATCACGCATTCTTCTCCTCACCATTAAATTGCGAGGAAAAAAAAAAATCTGGTGACAAGTCACTATCTGCCAGACAGCCCTTCATACGTTTCTAGGCATCACGGAGGGTACCTCCACAGCATGAAAACCTGTGAATAAGCAATTTCTAATTCCGACAGAATTTGACTCCACTTCTGGTGATGGAGAGAGTCACTGCAGCCCGTGTCAAAAAAAAAAAAAAAAAAAAGAAAAAAATCGACCCTGTTGCAACTATTATTTTCCATTACTGCTATTGCTGTGAGTCCCATGAGTCTTAACAGGGGTTGCACCTTCACAGCACACACAGGCTGTCCTTACAGAGCAAATACAAGGCCTTCCAAAGAGCCTACAAACTGCAAACAAGATGACAGGGAACAGGTCAACGGAAGGAAGTAAAGTAGGACGACGACGACGACTTTGCACAGAGCCTGATGGCCACAGCCCACCAGCTCTATGGGCTTTGTTAGGAATTCGTATATGCCATCAGTTTTTACTATGAATTCCCATTACAAGAACCTGCTATTCAAATAATGACAAGCATCTTATACACTTGACTCTGGACAGCCAAGATTTGCATGCAAATAAGAATTCCTCTCATCTATTTTTAGTGGTTTTTTTTTCTTTTTCAATCAAAATGAGGATTTTTTTTCTCCAGTAAAATTTCTTCTGTACAGAAACATAAATCATTCTCTTCCCCTGCACTTTATGGTGTAGACTTTCCAGCAAACCCTAGTTTTTATGAGCTGTCTCATATAACTAGCATCTTGGTCCACCGTCTGACAGATTTGTACTTTGTCCTTCCCTAATGAGACAGTTCCCCAATTATCGAGCCAACAGGCAGAGTTTCTAGAAAGTTTCATCCTTTTAAGCACAGGATTCCCACAGGGTGATTGGCGAATTATCACACGTTAAACCCATCACATACAAACTTGCAGAATTTATTCCTGAACAAGCCATTTCCTTTTTTTATTCCACCAGTTCAGTTTGTTGGTTTTTTTTTTTTTTTTTTAGAGTGTATAGTCAGTGTTTCATTAAACCCAACAAAAATAACTAACCTTTCTCCCTCTTCCCATCACAAAATCACCACGTTGCAGAACAGCTACAACAGTAACATCACAGGACAACAAAACGGAGAACTGAGACTCCCTGGTAATGCAACCTGTTTATTAAAGCACCGCTGTTATTTCTTTATACTATCTAGACAGTTGTTTATGGTCAGGCCGAAGATGAACCAGGTGGGTGGAAGGGCTATAGTGGCTTTTGTCCTCTGTTAATGCCACTTGGTGCAGTATCTAAGCCCCAGCATCCTGAGACCTGTCTGTCGGTAGAAGTTCAAACACTTGCTCCATTTGGGGCCGTACCTGTCCCTGTCTGTACTCAAAACACTTCCGAACACCTAGGATGGGGCAGGGGAGAAGGGATATCACTATTCAGGAGTCATCGTATCGTACTTAAAAAAGGAAGAATCACATCAGGTCACACCATCATCGTTACCACAAGTAATTTCTATGCAGTAGGTTACCATGAAACATATTCGTGACTGATCCATGTATCCCTCTGAGCTGCTCCTGCCACTCTTGGCCATAGAAAACAAACACTGTAATAAGCTTCAAGCATCAAATAAAATAAATCCGCTTCCTCCTAGGAAATATATACTGAATATATAACCATACAGTGGCAGAAACAGAATTTAAATGAATTATTAAAAAAAACCACAAAGTGTACACAAGTCTCAGAATGTTATTGCACATGTTGTATGTGCACCCTAAGCTGGTTATCTTCTCCGTGCCTGTACAAAACCCTCCGCGGTGAGAAAGAAGGGTAGCCAGATAACAGGAGAAACAGAAATCAAACCTCAACAGGAAAACCATTCCCAATGGCACGCTGGCAAGGCAGTAAAAACAAACTGGCAAGGAGGGGGAAAAAAAAACACCACACAAAAAATCGTGCAACGGTGTGACCAGAACAAAACAATAAACACAACAGCATTAAAACCATTTTTTGTAAAGGAATTCTGTTTGCAACATAAAACAACCTGTCTGCCTCTGCAGCATACAGCCAGCTCCCACGGTGACGAGGCTACGTGCCGATTGCCACAAGGCTGCAACGGCCTGGCTGCTGGAGCTCAACCTTTTGGCTTTTGCAACCCTTGGGCTTTGGCAGAGCTTAATGCCTTAAGAACCCAGGTTTCAACAAATGCTGGCGACGGCCCAGGTACAGCCACCGACGGAGCCATTAACTCCTAAACAATTCTCCCAGAGCTTTACCTCCCAGCTAGGAAATTCCTCGTAATCTCTAATCTAAAACCCCATTCCTACAAATTCAGACTGTTACTTCTTGTCCTATCCCCAGACAGACAATTTATTAATTTTTACTCTTCAGTAGCCTTTTATGCCTTTTTTTTTTTTTTTAAAAAAAAAAAGTCTTCCTTTCCTCACCTTTAGTCTTCTATTCTCTAGACTTAAAAAAAACCCCAAACCCTCTTATCTGTCACTCTACTCTTGGTGTCATTTCTAACTCTCTAATCATCCCTGGCTGAAAAAACTGTTTCCAGTTCCCCACACTGGACACAACAGTCCAGTTTGTTCTGAAGCAGAGCAACAGGTAACTTCACAGATCTTTCCTGCTCCTGTCTTCATCTTCCCCACAGTAGAATGACATTGTCAACTCACTTTCAAGTCATGATCCACTCCAAACTGCAGCTTATCGTAGCCCTCTGCCTAGGGTTACAATCATTCCTCAACCTTTCTAGGCTGAATGAGATTCTCTGTTTAGGTGTAACGACTTACACTTGATCTTGCTGAATACATCTCATTAAAAGAAATCCTTATTGAAGAAATGGGATTGCGATTCAATCTGCCAAGATCATTTTGAAAGAAATGGTTGGGAGCACGTGCAACGCACAGCAGCAGGTTCACCTTGGGGTTAACAAAAGCATGGCCGGCTATAGCAGTTTCTGTAACCAAAAGGCAAGATCATAATCTCCTCATCTGATGCAGATGTAAAAAGCCAATGTGGTACTTCAAGCAAACTTAAAAACTTAATGCAGTAGCTCAATTTTTAAAGATATTATCTGGAAAATATCTAAGAAAAAAAAAATTAACAAGCAAAAAAAAAAAGGCAGCTAAGCTGGATAGAAAACTCAGTTTGAAAATGTAAGATCAGTCATGTCATATAGCTTACAAGTTAAATAAGTATTTTAAAGAAACAAACTAAGTGGATTTATGATGCTGTGAAAATTTTCTTCCAAAGCAACTCTTCTGATTGATGGATATGAATCTATATCAGAAAACCAGATGACAGAATCAAATCAACCTTTAGGAATTTCAGCCTTATAACTCATCGCTATGGCAACATTCTCAGCAGGAAATAAGTTTCCTTAAAAACAAAATTAAAAAATTGCTTGACTCTTCCCTAAAACATAACTCTGCATCATGAGAGAACAAGGCAGGTAAAGCCAAGACTGTAAAACAATCTGTCAGACCAATACGTTACAGTACGCCATTCTAAGTGCCTTTCTACAATTCAAGCAAAATTCCTCTTTGATGAATTTTATAATTTAGAACAGGAGGAGCTGAGAACAGTCCGAGTTTGAAATTGATATTAAAAATTTAAGTCCATGAGTTACAATTGAAGATTCAGGCATCATAGCGGCTAGATAGGTCTCCACTCCAACAAAGTTCAAAAAAAGTGCAGCCTCTCAGAAGTACAATTTACTTTTAGAGGTGCATAACAAATACCAGAAGTATTAGGTCCATTGCTGTAAAGTCCATTTTTAAAATCCACAATTACAGGTGAGGACAAACATTTAAATCAATTAAGATGACGCTTTGGTTATTTAAGTGCTATAAATGGATAACTAGCTGGTACCTTTCTTGCTGTATGCCGCTCTGAATAATTATTAGGTTGCGTTTCTGTACGAGTTATAGTAGTATTGGTAATAACTTTGCCAATACCCAGACAACAAATAAAATTAAAGTAAATGACCCTTGTTTGCAAAAAACACCTACAAAAAGGATACGAGTCAAAACTCCCTGTAGATTAATATTTATATAAAAGGAATATTTACCTAACAACGCCTCAAATACTACTTTAATTTAACAGCACTACATATGCACAGCTAGTTATATGCATTATGCATTTAAGACCCCAGAAATGGACGCACAACGTGGATTTCAAAAAGCACGTCCCGATGTTATTTAGCATACTTTTGTAATAACCCCACCCAAAGCGCAGCGTAAGCTGCGTGCAGAGGGACCCACTTCATCCCGAGCCAAGAGAGACAATCTGCCCTCCCAGAAGTATCCCGTCATTACAGGTCACTAGCCACCCCACCGCCACATGATGGCTTTTCCACTCGACCTGCAGATGAGCACGTCAGCCCTTGAATAGGTCCCTCTTACTTCTGAGATATTTCTAGATGGCCTTTTGCCTTTATATCCTCTAGACAAAAGGAGCGGGGCGGTTGTGTTGAGAAGTAAAGCCCAGCAAAGAGGCTTTCCCCTAGAGCAGGACTACCTTTTACATTCATAGCACAAACATCCAGGGAGAAAGACAGACTGATATTTTTGGTGTGTGGTTTTTTAGGCAACAGCAAACTAATCCGGTAAGGCTCTAGAATAGCATGAACTCCTCCCTGCCTGACTCTAGGGATCCGATAGAAAAATCTCTGTATTTTACCCTGTGGATATAGTTGTCGGTGGTAAGCAGGCCTTCTGCAACTCACAAAGCCGCGTTCTTTGGGGATTTCCTCCAGCCCCCCCACTAGCCATAATTCTCCCTAGAGGGGGAGGTCAGAGAGCACCATCTAAAGAAATGCTTCTTGCTAAAGCTTTACAATTCACCCCCTGCCAACATGAAGCGATCCCAAAGACTGCAATGCCGAACGCGGTCCCGAACAACAGCAGAGCTATAGTCCCGAATGAAACTTCTCCGTTTCCCTCACCATCGCAGAGGCAGCCTGCCCTGCCTTCTGGCCGAAGGATCAGCACCACCCTCCCTCTCTGCAAACACACTACAGCCCTTTTGACTTGGATCCCAGCCACAATAACGCACAGCATCTTTTTTTTTTTTATTATTTTCTGTGTAGTTCAGAAAGAGTCTGTTTAACTGCGATCCTGGCTTTGACTGACATCACTTGATTGAGATTTTTTCAACCACAAGCAAAGTCTGAATAATGTATGTGGCAGGGAAGTGCTTGATGTTCAGAAAAGTTCGTCAGGTGGCTTCAAAGCAACGTATGCACAGCAAAGCAGGACAGGAGGACCTCCAAAAAAGTCAGTGCACACAGAGCAAATCATTTCAAACAGTGTGTAAACACACGGGACCAATTTAATCCCGGAAAACAATGATTACATCTCCCCTAGTCTGCCTGATAACCTAACAATTAATTGGCCTCTAAGACACTTATTTAGAAAACCAATACAGGAAACAGAAATCATCTATTGGAATATTTTTACCATTTCTTCTTTCAGTGAAGATTTGATGCCTATAATGTACTCCCAGTGTTTCAGGTAGTGGAGATTTAATTGACGCAGGATAACAATTGCTACTAGTGTATTAAAGAGACCAGCATCAAAATACAATTTTTTACATTATTAGGAAATTTTTCTGAGCATTTAAGAAACTTAATTTGCTTAAATGCCAACTATTTACTCCTAAAATAAACTCCTTGTGTTACCTTAAACATTTTTCCTCCTGTTCAACGTCTCAAGTATCCTCTTAACCAGACAGAGGATTGTATAAATAATGGACTCATCCAACACAAAAGGTTCACCCAGCACCGATGATCACACAAATCGTCAGGGAGTAGCTCAAGTGTCCTACAGTGGGCACAGCTACATAAACAAGCGCTAAGGAAAAAGCGATGCATGTTTTTGGGAACGCCAGATAACAAGTACAAACACAAACATGATCTTTACTTTGGTAAGCTAAAAGGTAGACAGAGTAGATGACCTGAGAGAGACAAACTCCTGTATGAAAATAGCTGATATGGCATTCGAAACCTCATATTGAACATAAAAGAGACAAATGTCAGGGGCTGTTTGATTTCTCTGAACAACCCTGAGGATGATCAGATTTGTTCCTGAGGCTCCTCTTTCTGCCTTAATGGCTATACAAATCCTTGCCTATGGCTGGGCTGCTGGTGAATCATGAACCTTGGCAATCATGCTGACTGGCATTTCATTATATTCCCTCGTCTCATATCTGGTTTTACCCATCGCATCTTTTTTTTTTTAATATATACTGAGATTTTAACATATTCAGATGAGATTTCAGCGCTCCCCCAAGAGTTAGCACAGAGTTTCTCTGATCCACGCCTGGACACCTCAGACGCGAACACAACCAAATTAGTATCAGCTACACCGTTTAATTGCTATTTTGTCACACACACCATGACATTCTTCTCCCCACACCCTCCATAAAGCTGCATCTCACACTTTATACAATATTTCAAGATCATTGCTTCCCTTCCTTGGTATGTAAAACACCTACATACACATATCTATAAGTGAGTTTTGATCTATTCCGAATCTTATTCCTGTTCTCCCCAGTCCATTTTGAACAGAAACTACAACCTCTATGGCATCAATCATTTCTCTATAGGCAGCTCAACAGTATGTAATACTGAAACAAAACAAGCAACTGCCGTAAGTATATCTAATTTGAGGCTTATTATGCAAGACCAATTCCTCATTATGCTGGTTTTCCAGCACACTTATCCCTTTGACTATTTGCAAACCGGGTTATTCTTCCCCGCCATATGCTACTTCATCTTTTCCCATGCCGCGTTACGCTGTAGCTGGCAGCTCTGGTTCTGACCTATCTTCCACTGAAGTGGGGGCAAGAACTCCCTTCTGGTGCCGTAGCGGATGCTGGATGAGGTTATATTCGCAGTCTCTCTAATCAATTGTCATCATATATCTCTGTCCTTTTCTAGTGTTTGCAACACTGCCTAATGTAGCATCGTTTGTAAATGTAATTAATGAGCTGTTTATGTACTCTTCAAAAATCATTAATAAAGATGTTAAATTAAACTGCGTTTAGCGGTGCACCCTGAGTCACCCTGCACGCTTCTGTCCAACTTGATATGTTGCCATTCATCATTACTCTTCATTCATAATGCCTCCAGCAATTCTAATTCCTATGACACAATTCATGTTCGAAACTATTTGAATCGTGGTGGCTTTTTTTCACCCCTCTTTTTGCATTAATTCCTAGACTTGCTCTCCTTTCTGTTTTGAAGATAAGCAACACATTCATGTTGTTACAATCCTTTCATGCCTTCTTGCTTGCTACTACGGCTAGCGCTCCGATGCTTTCCGATTTAGTTAATTCTTTTACTGTACTACGACTTGCTATCATCAATACCGATTTGTTTATACATCATAAGTACACTGCTTTCCCTGCTTTTACTCAGTACCTATTTGAAAATTCCTCATTTTCCTCTTTCCCATGCTCATTTCATTTTCTTGTTAAAGAGGCCACCCAAAATATGCCATCAATCCGCACAGCTGATTTTCTCTTACTTGTTTTACACGGGTAACCTTTTTTTTTCCCAATTTTGGTTTATCTTATCCCTATTGTAAATATATCTGTTGCCATAATCCAGTCCACACTCGGACGTTGCCGATTGGAGTAAATTTAAAGTACTTCTATTCTCTCTACCAGGTCTCTGCAAGCCTCAGAAGCCTGTAGATATTTTTATTCGTTTTCTTTCCTTTCCCTGTGTATCTACCGTACTGGATCTTGTGAAACCCACTTGCAATTTGTATTCTCTTCTTCAGACTCACAGTTATCTACTGCTCCTTAATTGAGTGAATTATACATTTTACTTTGCTGCAGGTTTGATTTGTTCATTAGGGTAGACACTCAAGTAGCCTTCACCTCCCAAAGCATCACTGAAATCACCGGACTTAGGGCTTTTCAGAACAGTCCACGGGTCTCATGTGGACTTCAAAATCCATATTGCTTGCTAAGCCTCTTAATGCTGGTATGAATGAATGGCTCTTGGCTCCTGTTCAGCTTGTGCAGCTGTGTTCCGCAAGTCTGGGTGTTGAGTATCTCACATCTCAAACAGGTGCACAGTCAACAGCTCTTAACCAGCAAGGAAATAATCTATGGATGATTTCTGCCGTGGTCATCTTTTCTTACTAAACGATCAGGCTAGTTTTCATGAAACCCATGCGAATGACCACTCTTTATTATTCCATGTTAAATACCACGCTACCACCTAAAACGTCCTAAAATTGAATAATTGCAACAAATGGAAGCATCACCAGCATTGACCAACGCACACCGCAGTTTTTCCTTTGTTATTTCAATAGCCTTATTTTTTACACCATTTCTTTCCCCTCCTCCCACATTAGCAAATTTATTCTCACTAACCTGAATGCCCCAGAAGCACTTAATTGCCCAGAGCCTAAAGGAAGAATACAGGAGCAACAGCACAGAGATCTTACTGCCTCCAGTGAGAATCACAGCAGGACAGAGGAACATCCTTGTACATTTAAACAATCCCAGAAAGGAGTTCAAAACATGTCCCCCCACCCTGAGGTTGCTTTCAATTCTAATTTATGTGCATAGTATTAAAAAAAAAAAAAAAATTTAAAAATCAAGTAACAACTAAATTGGATACCACCCCTCTTTCATGGCTGGATAATGGCAAAGAGAGGGCTCACTGGACAGCATTTTGAAAAGTACGGAGAGGACTTCATCAGCAGAATACATGTGAAGAGCACAGTTTACTCCAGAAAGAAAGAAATAAGCAATATTCATCAGCTTTGGCCCTGAAGGGTACATAGCTTTCCTTTACTGAGTATTTATTTCACTCTGATATAACACCATTGGTTCAGTTAACATTTTGTAGATTAAGTGTGTGTTCTAAGTTGCCAAACATATGTGCCATCACATAACCAGCCAAAACGACCCAAAAGGTGTGAAGTCACGCCCAGGTGATAACTTCCTTCTTGGTTAAACATTTAGGGAACTAACCTAGGGATATCTAAAGACTTCAGCTGCTACAGTTTGAGCTAGAGAATCAAAGCTCCAGAGCTGGAGAGGGCTCCTTTGCTCTGTGGACTTTGAAAATCCAGCCTTTTGAGGTATAAAAAAGGAACATGTATTTCAAGCAATCAAAGAACCTTTATAATTTGATGGGAGATCAGATAGCAGGCTATTTTATAATGGATTTTGGCGAGGGGGTGCTATAAACATTGCTACTTGACCAATATATTTATATTTAAGCAGAAACATTAATGGACAGAATAAGCAATAAATTAATCACTTCTAAGCTATTTAGGAGGCAATATTGCATGCAGTTATCCACCTGACCGGTGGCTTCTTAGGTCTTTTTTAATAAATAATACTGTGTAGAAGTGAGCACGGGAACCGCTTCCTCCCTTTCCTATTGGTTCAGTTGTTTTTACACCTACTACAAGGCCAACTTTCCTTATCTCCTAAAATAACCATATCCCTTCCTCTAGCAACTATTTCAGCCAAAAATTATTGAACTTCTTGCTTTTTCACATCACAGACAGCAAGAAACCCTTCTGGAAGCCGACCGTTATAATTATTCTACAGCAAGAAAAAGATCCAAATTAGAAGAAAATAACGTGTTCTCATAGAGTACTTACAATCGATCTGATGTTGTTTTCTTTTGCCAGTTTCAGAGAGGATTTATAGCAATTTGCCAAGTTTTCTTTATGATCGTCAGTGAGATGGCCTCTTGCGATCGGCCCAACAGTATGGATCACATCTGCAAGAAATAAAAAATAACAAAATTTTAAAAATACACATCCTGAGGTGGTTTGTTTATTTATTTATCGCAAGTCAATCCATTCTGGTATAGTACCTAGACCCAAAGGTAGGAATAATATTTTAAGAAAATTATTATAACTGGAAACCATGTAGTAAGATACATCTTTGATAATTACATAAAAATGAAAACCAGTAAAGGCTAAATTTCAAAGTATTTGGACTGAAGGAAAAAATGAGGAAAATGCACTAAACACTTGTTATATGTGTACTGCAATCCACATGCAGGACAGGTGAAATGTTTTCATAAATACCTAAATCTTTAGGGCTGTACAACTGTAAATATTGTACAACTGTTTGAAACCCCTAGTTGTTCTCACCTCTTGAACGTTCTTTCACTGGGGAAGTTCACTACACAAAACCTCAGAATTTTGATGGCGATACACAGATCATCTTTTTTGTCTAATACTTTAAGTTTTTTCTCAGCAGCCATTTTAAGAGAAGTTGTGACCTATGAATGTGTTAGTTATTCAAAGAACATGCCTTCCTCTCATATCAGACCAGATGAAGACACCACGCAATGAAACAAAATATTCTTTTTGAAGAAGCTTAATGAACAAAAAGAGAAAGTACAGTCAGGGAATATCTTACATATGATGCCTCTGGACTCATCAAAATCAGATGCTGCAATCAATCAAAGTCTCTAAAATGCTATAAGAAAAATGAAGTAAAAAGCCTGGAGTAAAAAAAAAAAAAAACTACTTGAGAAGAAATCTACAAACTAAAAGGTGTCATGATATTTTTTTTGTTTGGTTGGTTGGTTTTTTTTTAATTTCCTCCCCCACTCGACTAGAAGGAAGCACATTTACTTTTCAGATGTCATTCTTCTATAGCACACATGAACACACTAGAATGAGTTATGGTGGCAGGTACATCTTTTTTTATCCATTCCTTTATCATTCCCCTACAATATACAGCAGCAGCAATAAACAATGGCACTATTTTTTGCAACATTGCCACAAAAAGGCAATGCTGCAAATTAGGCCAATGCTTTCAATTCCGGTACTGCTGGTCCCATTGGTTAGGTTGTGTTTCTGTCCCATATGGGACAGGTTTCCAAGCAAGATCTAC
This sequence comes from Calonectris borealis, assembly GCF_964195595.1. NCBI lineage: Eukaryota > Metazoa > Chordata > Aves > Procellariiformes > Procellariidae > Calonectris > Calonectris borealis. The sequence goes on from NC_134314.1 coordinate 120,805,838, forward strand.
TGTTGTTACACTCCAGAATATTTTAATTTACTCGCAGACCCTACAGAATTCACACCATTATTCTTTGTCTAAGTTGTCTTTGATTATTTCCCTCCAACCTACACCAAAGCACAAGTGAAAATGGTCAAACATTAAGACGTCTTTTTTTTTTTTTTATTCAGACATCATCTGTCAAGTCCTGGCCTCTATTACTTGAAAGGTGGCTTATGTTCTGAGGCACGTTTTGAACATTTCTAAAACTTTTTCTTTATATCAGCCAGAAAGTATCAATATTTGGGAAATAAAAGCATGTCAGAGAATCCCAGTGCCCAGAAACACAGAGCCATCTGCTTGACGGGAAACAAACCCACAAGAGCTGAACTTCCAAACTGCTACAGAAAACCACCCTACCGAGAAGTAAATAAAAGGTTAACTACTCTTCTTTCCATTTCGATCACAGTAATTTTCCCCAGTTGTGGGAAGAAGATAGACAGATTGGATAATTTCTGTTGAATGTCACAGCTGCCAGACAGTGACTCCAGCAAACCCTCCCTACAGCATTTCAGGCAACTGCACCACCAAGTAGGTGTTGAGTCTTTATCTGCTGATAAGCAGGATGATAGCAGGTGATCGAAACTAAGTAGAATGGCTTCTCTCCAGAGTTCAGAAAAGAGGTTGGGTTTTTTTGTTTGTTTGGGGTTGTTGTTGTGTTGTTTTGGTTTGGTGTTTTTTTTTTTTAAAAAAAACACGCATTTTAGCTACTATAATAAACTGAGAACTGTTAAAACCTAGGGGAAAAAAAAAGAAATAGCATAGCTAGTTTAAAATTTGCTTCTGCTCGCAGAGATAAGGTTGTGAGAGTACTGCCATTAGGAAAGACCATAATTTCAGACCATGACTACAGCAGTTTCCTTCAGGTTGAAACTTTCCAAGGAAGGTTTCTGTTTGGAAGTGTTGGCACTTGGCTGTTGGCAAATTCAGAGAAAGAAAAAGCTTCTCTTGACTTTTTTTTCCCCCCTTGTTATTTGTTTTTGAAAGAGGCAAGCTGCAATTACTGAGCAAGGGGGAAGGAACATACTAGTGAATCTGATCTCAATCAAGGTCATTCTAACATTTAGAGACACAAAGGTACCATGACGCATTTCAAATTCACAACACCCAGCAGCCACCAAACAAATGAAGGAATGACTACAAAACCAACTTAAAAGAAAATGTAAAAGATGAATAAAAGAAAAAGAATCACGAAATATTTCCCTCTTTCTGGTAAGGCTGAGTTAACTTGCATGTCAAGGTGCAGCTACTTAAGAGCTAAAGCCTAACGACTTAAACTTTTAATTTATTACTTAACAACAAGAAGGCATTTTGGGGAACAGCCCAAGTACCAAATTCTTGTTTGAGTCTTTCTGTACAAAACTCCCCTCTGTATAATTTCTAGATGCATTTCACTCATTAAATGTTTAACTTCATTCCTTTAGTCTTCCATTATTAAAGACTAATTTTTAAAAATCTCAGCTCAATGAATGGGAAATGTTTTTCTAGTCATCTTTTTTTCCCCGAACTTCCTGATTTAGCATTTTCATGGTGCCTCATTACCAACCCTCTACCACTGCACCAGATGCTTCACATAAATAGGTAACCTTTAATGCAATTATTACCTTTTATGTTTTAATTTTTACAAGCCCATCATAGATGGCTCTTTACACAGGACACTGAAGATGATTATGAATTGATTTATAAAATACCAAAACTTTTGTAATTGTTTACAGACTATCATTGGCAAAAATTACTTTACTTAGCCACATTATTATTCAGAAATACATGATAGAGTAAGGGTTTACTAGCAGAGAAGCATTAATAATGTGCCAGTCTGTTTCATGCTCAGCAGACAAACAGGGAAATAATTTTATTGTTGTACATTGTCAATAAAATCAGTGTATCCATACATTGCCTAAAATATACATTATTCTGCTCAAGCTATTCCACAATACGTTAAGGTCTGCAGGCAGGTAAAACCTTTTGAGATTATACAGGCATAAAGCAAACAAACCAGAAAATAAAACAGCTCTCCCCCCACCAGTCTATGCAGTTAATATAATATGAGGATCAGACTTCACAGGCTGAAGCAGAGCCATTTATTTTTAATATAATCTACGAAGACTGTGTCAATCTTCCAGCTGGTCTGTCACAATAAAGTTTCCTTTCTGCTCGCACATTCCCCCCTCACCCAGCTGCACAGAGAGGGAGAAATTTGTATGCTATGGAGCTGGAGAACGGAAAAAGGTGGGTGCGCTGGAGATCGGAGGTCTACAGGCATTTGTCGATGAGAAAACGAAGGGGCAGAACTGCTGCCCTGCTACTCCGGCCACCCACTACAGCAGCCAGCCCCAAATGCAAACCTCCGGCACCACTGGGCGAGGACAAACATGGATGTGCAAACCCTACTTGATCACCACCCCAGTCTACCCGGGGCCAGAACAAGCATCCACCCTAGAAAAGCACACAGCCTTTCTGAAGCAGATGCGACTTCCATGACGGTAAAGGACCATCGCAGGAGACGCGCAGGGATGAGTTTCACCGCAGAAGGCAAACCAACTGCAGAGGACATTGCAGATGGGAGCACCGGCCATGGGGATGAGCACGGCAACAGGCTGAAGATACGCTGCGCATGCAGAGGCACAAGGGCACGAAACAGAAGCGGTCTCATCACCTAAAGATTTTTAAATTAAACTGGGGGAAATGCAGAGGAATTCCAAAAAGATTTCAATACCAGGAGAAGCCTGGTAGAGATCCCTGCTACCAAACAGCGCCTGTTCCTTCTTGAAGCTCCTGCACCCCTTTGCTGTCTGAGCATTTAATGAGGTCAAACAGGACCAAGGGACACGAACATTTCCCCAAAGTGTCCTCTAATGTGTTTTTTTGTTCCTCCAAACCAGGTAAGCAGAGTAAAACTGGGAACAGTCGGCTCTCAGAGAATGCCACGCTCGCCATTCGTAGTATTTTAATTTTCATGTCAAATGAAGCTGCCAGCATTGCTTTGAAGCTTCTGATTTACTATGGTCAGTCTTCCAGCCAAGCACATTGATAAGAAACTTCATTAAAAAGAAAGCTGCCATCCACGTGTTCGTTAATCGCTTTCTCTGTGTACACAGAGCAAAGATGTTTGCTTACATTTTCAACCGTACACCGAGGTGGAGAGCCCCAGAGGAAGGTATATTCTCAACTGGGATTTGGGCCACAGCAATGGATCAAACTGCTTTTAATGCTAATGAAACTGCTTAGGTTTAAAGCAATGTTTGTAAGGGAAGGAGATATTTTTTCCTATAGGAGTGCTTCCAAAGAGAAGGTAGGGGCTGTCGAAAGAAAGCATCGGCACAGATCTACGCGGTTGATCTACGCCATGTAACCATGTAGCTTCTTTAGCAACATTTTAGTTTTGCACTGGCTTTTCTAAGATTTGCGTTGCAACACGTGGTTGATCCAAGGAGAGCTTAGAGGATCTACTGCTCTCTTTTTGGTCATTTGATTTTCAGGCATTTGGTTAGAAATTCTGGCGGCCAAAGCAAGGCCCGTGACAATCACACCCCGATTTGTGTGTGCGCACCCTCTGTATCATCTCTGCTTGTTTTCGTTCAGTTTTTTTCTTCTTTTTCCCTGAAGTACTATAATGAAAGCAGACAACTGAATCTTGTGTAAACCACAAACTAATCTGGAGGTATAACAGGCGCTTGGGCATTTAAAACATCCTTGTCACTACTTAACCATCAGCGAAAATAAATAATTTGCACGTTTAATCAACACTTCAAAGCACAGCGGCTCTCTCCTCAAACTCCCACATCGGCCAGTCAAAAATGAAACTACGTCTGCTGTAGAACACAAACTCTACGTGTAAAAACGCCAGTGAGGCTTGTTTTCTCTGGTCTTTTTTATTAAAGAAGTCAGCCTGTACATCTTAACGTGCTGTTTGTCACATGGGGTTTTATCCACACTGCTACGGAGAACGGACAGAGCGGTGTGGGCAAAGACAAAACACAACTTCCAGTTGCAAAAGGATGAAGAGAAGTGACTGTGCCTCAAAAACCAACCTGGAGGATTGATATAATTTACTTTTACGAAGAACAAAGGAAGACTAAATTACATCAAAAGTGACACTAGATGGCAAAAATATTAGCATAATGAATTTTTCCAAACAACTGAAAAAGTACAAAATAAGTTTCTCTCATTTCTTCCCTTACAGACGCGAGTGCGGTGCATTCACACCGTTAATGAACCACCCGACCATGGCTAGAATCCACTACACATTTCCACATTTCTCTCGTTCATCCCATTCATGCATTCATAGCCATAATCGGCCCATCTAGCGAGCTGCATAATGAAGGTGTACCCGTCAATCACAGCCAGAACCGTATGAATTTTAAGAAGGAAGCTGCCGCACTGCCTGTGCCATTGAATAAAAAAAAAAAAAGAAATCTGACAAAAAGTCAGAGCATTTAGGGCTCCATTTATAAATCTTATCAGTTGATTTACACAATAAACACCCACCATATTGGTGCTGAAAAGAGATAGCCAAGGTTCAACTGATGGGAAATGGAATCACCTCCAGATATTCATACGTACTGAATATCCCTGTTCTTAAGCCTAATGCTTTGGTATACAAATTTGCTCAGCTTGTTCGTTTTCTATTTCTAGTTACATGCACGTGCACATAAAATGTGCATTTTCAGCGTGTAACAAACAACTGTTAATTTAAGTGCAACTTAAATGAATCCCCCAGGACCACAGCCTAATTTAAGTTATTCACTAATATGTGTCTCCAAAACTAGATTAGCTCAGTTGAATATTTTAAATGCAAGACAACATCTTTTATAGATCAGGCAATGCTAATCTTGACTACGTATGACCTCCTCAGTTCGGAAGTATTTATCTGCTTTATATAGATATATATTTCATTTATCGGCAGTTAAAGAGACAGTCTCAGTTTTTTAGGCCTGAAGCAATAAGCACTGCTCAAACTGAAGTTTGTACCTTTTATAGCTGCCTTCCGTGATTAAATAGCTGTTTTGGGTGAACCAAAAAATGTTTCATTAGTCGCAAAAGCTACGATATCTAGAAGCCATTCATGTAGAATATTTAAGCCATTTTTCACCTAAATGGCATTGTCTGCCCAAGAAAAGGTAAAGAATATGTTTATTGTAAATGATTAACCAGCATCCCTCTTTGTGGGTTAGGTGTATATTTTAAGTACGAGACGGCAGAGACAGTCAGAAAACAATATTCCCAAAGGGAGAGGCGAAGGATTTGCCGAGCCCGAGAGATCCTTCGGGGAGCCGCAGAAGTCTGCGCTCAATAGCCGGCATTTAGCAGAGACCGATCGCTTGGCATCCGTGGGAAGCTAAAAAACACAGAGAGCTTGTTCGCAACAGTTATAACCGCTGCCTCAACAGCCGGCCAGAGAATTAAGTCACGCAAGTCAAAACCCAAGCCTTTTTGGCACTCGCGCTCATCATAAAATACAAGGCCCAAGTATGCCCGTGTAATCCCAGAGCAGTTCCCCTCCCATCAACGAACTTACAGCATCGCTCTGCCATCAGGGCCTCGCCATTAACGTCGGAAACAAAAGTAGGCTCTGTTCAGGCAGGAGAAGCAAGCGGTGCAATTAAGAGACACTATACTATATCCCAAAGTAATAGGTTTTACAAAGCAATTTAGTACTACGATGACAGATGTCAAAGCAGCGACTAGACAGACGGCCCCACAACTTCGATGGAAATAATTGCCTACATGTAAAACTAAAAGGCAACGGCTCCATTTGGGATATTCATAACATGATGTGATATGAATGAACATGAAATGTACACGACATAACTTAACATGAAATTACAACACCCGTGACTTGCTATTTCTGTTTTCTTTTCTAATCTGGATTTGAAGCATTTGCAGCAGAAACGCTCAAATGTTATCCTCGTTCCCCTCTACAAATCACCTACCCAAATAAAGACCTTAATATTACCTAGGAAAACATAACGGACGAAATGAAATTACGTTGCCCGAAGCAGATTTTGTCCTCATCGCACTACAACAAACCTCATTTTGCTGTAGCAGCAGAGGAGCTCCGCCGAGCACCGTCCTCATTGAGTGGCTCGGGAAACACGTACCAAGTGACCCCCTTGACCCAAGTAATGCTCTCCACCTTTCTCCGACTATTATTCTTTGCAAGTGGACAAGGCTATAGACAAAAATGCCTTAATCTGCCTTTTGGTTTACGTTTGCTACATGTAGGAAAGCATGAGTCACAAAGATTCTCTCTTTATTGAGCAGCCAAAGATGTTTGGGAGTGAGTTTGGTTTTAATTCATCTAATAATTCAGTCAGAAGGCTTTTCAGCACTCAAAAATAAACTTGTTTGCCCTTAAATTGAGCACGCTTATTCTTAAGGCACTAAGTAAGAGACAGTTTCAGTCTGCCATTCCACACAGATTTCAAACTAAAACACACAGCATGGTGAAGGATATAACACTAGCCACAGAAATTCAAGGTATATTTAACCACACTTGACTCTTGATTCAAAAGAGATGCTTGCAAATATTGCCCTAAAACATGTGCAACGCAAATCAAGCCATATAAATATGCCAAAAAATACCGCAAGTATGTTGGGGTTGAAGTTAGCCTCAAGTTCTAGTTTTGGAATTGGATTAATGACGGGGCACAGGAATCGGATGCTCAGGAATGCTCTCAGCTTCTTAAAGCACAGACCCCTTGCCACACTTGGGCTGTTTTCGGTGTCCAACCCAGTTCCGTTAAAGCTGATACCGTTACCTCTGCTGCTGTATCTCACCGTTAAAGCGTAGATATGCCCTTTTGGGGGGCAGGGGGGGAGGGAAGAAAGAAAAAAACCACACAGAAAACAAAGCGCACACACAAAACACACCCACTCAGCCTCACTACAAAACTTAGTACCAGACTAATTTTATCCAGAAAAGATTTACACTCAGAACTGAAATTCTTCCACTTTCCTCTGAGTGCCAAACAGTGCTACAGAGTGCTTTAATAATTTAACAACAAGCTATAGGAAAAGCCCTTTATTTCCTATTCTAAGGATTTTTCCTGTGCAAATTCTGTTTTGATAACATTAATAACATTTCATATTAAACCCCCTTTTATTATTCGATTGAGATCTTTGCAGGGATGCTGAAACAAAGGCAGGCATCCCAAGAGAACTACAGCAAAAGGACTAAGAAAAAAAAAAACCCTGACGTGTAATGTTTGCCACAGCCATGGGAAATCTTGAACTGGGTCTTGAATACAAGCAGGTCCCCAGATCATTTCAGGGCGAGTGTCAAGAAACAGGGCTCGCTCTGCCAATACCTCAAGGCTTTCTTTCCCTTTATGAAATGATTGAATCACTGAAAGTATTTGTCCTTCACATGGGATTTAAGAATATCAGCATAAACATTTACAAAACACCGATCTTAATTTGAAAGGACCGGCGATTATAGCAAAAACTTTTCAGAAGACCAAACTAAACAACCCTTAATCAGACATTAGCAGCAGAATAACCTCAGGTGCAATGAGAGGAAACCGCCAGCACCATTTTTATCTGCCTAGTGAAGAGATACAGATTTTTTTCATCAGATCACTTCAGGTAAAAAGGTTTTTAAAAATCAGACTGAAAGAATTGTTTCCTTAATAGGAGGTTTTATGGGCTTCTTAAAGAGGCAATAAAGTATGATTTAAAGTTTCAAGGAAAATTTTATTACGTTTATAGCTTCACTGTGGTGCATCTATTCCTCGATGGCAGCACATTACAAAAAGTTACCACGCTTATTTTTTCATTTACTTTTTCCACACATTCTTTTCTTGAGAATAAACAAAAAACTTCTACCTCCAAAATCAGAGCACATCTTTTTTCATGTGACACTTCTCTAAACTACATAACCTTCACAGTAGAAAAAGACACGCTTTTGCTAAAGATTTTGCCCGTCTTCTTTAAAAAAAAAAAAAAAGGTGATGAAATTACAGGCTCTCCATGTATCTTCTAAAGAAACCAGTGGTAGCTAAATCAACCTGATTAACTTTCAGATTGGAACACTTAAAAAACTTAGGAAACCATGCTAGGCAAGTCTAGTTTTTCCCTTGCCACAAACACGCTGCTCGTGGAATACCGACAGGAGAGCCTCGTGCAGCCGGTTGTCACCATTTATCATCTCTCACAGCGGAGTGGACGCAGAGGGAGGAGAAAGCGAGAAACGACAAGACTGAAACCATTAAATATTTTTTAAAATACATGTTCCCAGTTTAGAAAGACAGAGCTGAGGAGACATGCGAACCGTACTACAGGACCACGTTTTATACAGGGGATACTGAATTTTCCTCATAAGCAATGAACAGTGTTTATAGCTCTGAACTTGCAAACTGCTTTCAAGCCTAGGAGCAGTCCCACTGAAATCACAGTGAGACCATTGCTTAAAGATAGCAAGGATCCAAATACCAGCAAAGGAAAATGACAGCATGCCTTCTCCATGATGAAGGAACACACCTTTATCACTTCATCTTTTAAGTGGCATCACTTAAAAAAAAAAAACCAAACCTTACTTTTACTACTTTATTGTAACAAGGAAAAAAATCTAGATACCCTCTCCAATTTACTCCATTTAGCATAAGTATTTATCTTCTCTATTTTCAAAACTTCTAGCGTTTCACAGATTTGTGTCTACAGTCAGTTCCTTTAGAGACGGTTTCCCTTGCTACGCCTATGAGCCCACCACAAAACAACGAAAAGAGGAAAAAATTAAATTACTATTGCCACCTCGCTCCCAAACTCACACAACAAACACAGTCAATGGAAACAGGGACATATGCGGTACCCAAAAGTAAGCTCAACCCATTTGTAAAAGCTGACTAGATTTCAAGTTGGCAGTGCCACTTTAATTGCTTCATATAAGTGTGATAAGCGAAATAACTGGACAGCTCTTTGAACCGTAACATGAGTCCATGCCTAGAAGAGGAATCTTGCTTTCTATCATCAATTTTATTTTAATTTAGGTGGCTGAAACCACGCTAAAGCACCCTCCTGATATCAACATATTCCAGATACCAACTTGTGGGACTGCAGTGCATGCTGAGCATCCGTGATAAATTCCTTTGACCATTTCCTCCCAGTCCCTTCCCCAGAGCTGCTCTCTAGTTTGAAAGACAGTTTCATCAGCTGGCAACGAAACAAACATTAGCACTTGGAATTCACTGCTCTGCAACCCATCTTAAAAGCAAACCCAGCAGATGATGGGGGCATGAGCAAGCCTGAACCTAAGGAGAGGGGAGGAAAATGGAAAGACATGTATCTACACAGACTATGCTATACCGTAGACACTAACTAAAGAAAAAAATAACAGATTTAGAGAAGAACTTCAGTGCCTCAACCCTACTACCTACATGCTTTATTAACAAACAGCTGTTACTTCTCCAAATACTTCAAACAAAATGAGCAAACAGGCTAATTTAAATTATTAATAAAACCAGCAACTATTTTAGCAGAACTAAGTAAACGTAAGGCTTGAAAACGAGACCGAGAGCAGATCCTTTGCCCCGGTGAGCAAGGGTACGGTCGCCCTAACAGCGCTCTGTCCTGCGCACACTCAGCCAACCGGAGCCTTTGCCCAATGCAAACAGGACGCCAGCCCATGACTTTCCAGCTACGTCTTGCTCAGTCTTGGGACTGCTTAAATTTGAGCCCAAGCTTACAATTTGCACTTCAGTCTGTACCTCCGCAGATGGGGCGGCAGGATGCGCCTCGCGGCAGGCGAGGGGAAAAAGAAACCGTCATTCTGGCTGATACGGCTGCGTCTGAACATGGCGCGCTCTCCTCAACGCTGGCCCTGTTTTTATCAGTTTTCTTCAAGAAACCTCCGCAGAACTGAGCTTTCACAGATACCACAGAAACACTGCGTTGAAATCTCTGATCTCTACTCCCTTCCAGCTTGGAGAGGTATGTAGAATCATAGAATCATTAAGGTTGGAAAAGACGTCTAAGATCATCGAGTCCAACCGTCAACCCAACACACCATGCCCACTACACCATGTCCCTAAGGGCCTCATCTACACGTCTTTTAAATACTTCCAGGGATGGGGACTCAACCACGTCCCCGGGCAGCCTGTTCCAAGGCCTGATCACTCTTTCAGTAAAGAAATTTCTCCTAATGTCCAATCTAAACCTCCCCTGGCGCAACTTGAGGCCATTTCCTCTCGCCCTATCGCTTGTTACTTGGGAGAAGAGACCAACCCCCACCTCGCTACAACCTCCTTCCAGGTAGTTGTAGAGCGCGATGAGGTCTCCCCTCAGCCTCCTCTTCTTCAGACTAAACAGTCCCAGTTCCCTCAGCCGCTCCTCATCAGACTTGTGCTCCAGGCCCTTCACCAGCTTCGTTGCCCTCCTCTGGACACGCTCCAGCACCTCCATGTCCTTCTTGTAGTGAGGGGCCCAAAACTGAACACAGGATTCGAGGTGCGGCCTCACCAGTGCCCAGTACAGGGGGCACAATCACCTCCCTGCTCCTGCTGGCCACACTATTTCTGATACAGGCCAGGATGCCATTGGCCTTCTTGGCTACCTGGGCACACTGCCGGCTCATGTTCAGCCGGCTGTCAGCCAGCACCCCCAGGTCCTTTTCCTCCGGGCGGCTTTCCAGCCACTCTTCCCCAAGCCTGTAGCGTTGCCTGGAGTTGTTGTGGCCGAAGTGCAGGACCCGGCACTTGGCCTTGTTGAACCTCATACAGTTGGCCTCGGCCCATCGATCCAGCCTGTCCAGGTCCCTCTGCAGAGCCTTCCTACCCTCATGCACCAGAGGAGAGGAACAGCAAAATGTAAACAAAGTGCTGACAAGAAAACACCGCCCATCTTTACTCCATTTGCCACGTGGATTGCCTACGTGTCACAACATCTAACTCAGGAGATACTGTATTTCACATTAAGGCATATGCACCCTCTCACAGGCTGTGATCGGCTTGGCCAGGCCACCGGCCCGCTGCGGTACAGAAGCTGCCTGCTTACATCGCAGTTTAGCTCACCAGCGACATGGGTAAGCACCACGAGGCAGAGAGGAGCTAGGAGTCTCTGGCAGACGTTCACAGAAGCTAAGCAGAGAAATGAAATGCATCCAATGAGGATATTTAATGAAAATCGTGGTATGGTATTGTATACAATATGTAACGATCCTGTGGATTCAAGTGAAAAACAAGCTTTGACAAACATCTTGAGAGTGTTTTGCCTCAGTGGAAGTTGTAAACAGTTGAATTTGCAGCAGGACCAAGCGTACCAAAATGAGAAGCAAGGGAACTATTTTTCTTCTTTTTTTTTGGTCAAGACAAAGCGTATTGCAAAGTGAACTGTTAGCAACCTGCAGAGGGTTATTGCACTGCTAATGTTCTCCCTGTCAAACAACATCACTAGGAAGAGCCCTTGGAAAAACACTGGTGTCATACCTTGTTCAGCTCAATAGAGAAAATGTACTCAAAACAACCTTCTGGAAAGTCAGGTAATGACCTGAACAAGCTGCTGAAGGACAGTCTTGAGCTTAGCCTTGCTGCAGAAGAAACACCAATGTAAATACAGTCAACTTATGCTCTAAGTAACATCATAGCATCCGGCGAGCCTGTCACAAGCATTTCATGATAATCAGAAGTGGGGAGTTTCAAACTCAAGTCTCTTAAATAGCCTGTCGTGGTTTAGGAACTGGGAACCAGAAAGAGCAGGACTGGAAACAGTAGCAATAATTTGTAAACACAGTAATGCCTTTGGAAAAAAAAACCCCAATGTGGCAATGGCAAAGCTTGCACGGGTGACAAAAGTGTCAGAACAACATGCCATTTCCAAACGCGAGGCTGTGCCTTGCTGAGAGGAACTGCTCAGTTTCTGGAAAACTGTATTGCGAAAAATATTTGTAAATATTATTGCACATTATTGAAGCAAAACGGTTATTTTGCCACCCATAGTGCCCACAAGCTCAATGCATCATTTCTCCAGGAAAAGAAGAAATGCCTGCAAACTCACATTATCCACTTTAATGCCAGCCTGAGGATTAGGTCGAATTTTTAGAAGCCTGTGTGCAAAGTTGTACTTCACAGTGTCGTCTCCCTTGCGTGGGTTGTTGGAAAGACATACTGATATTTTCACAGTGAAAGCAATTGCTTCAAGAATAATGTCAGCTCTTATTGTTTACAAAAAGCCAGAAATCAGAGCACATGAAGCAGCAAACAACTTGGTTGACCTTGCCAGCTGAGCAATATACAGTCAAGCAAGCAAAAACACGTTAGGCAAGGCAGCAGTAAAGATAACAAAACATAAACACGTGCTTTCACAGGTTTTCATGAAACCGCTGCAAATTTTTTTTTTTTTCTCCCAACGCAAGCCAAATGCTTGATATTAATCACAGTAAACATCCTGACCTTACGCACAAGAACGTTTCCAATGTAGTTCCCATGTCTGAAAGCAACGCGTTGGAAAAAGCTAAATCCAATTGCTTCACTACTGCCGTTTCCACTGTAAAGTGCTTAAACATGCCTGGGCTGTGGTATGACTCAGAAGATCGCTTTGCAGCAAAGGCTATTAGTGCTTTGAGAAGTCTGTAGATACTACTGGTGCTGCAGCAGCAGATGGAAGTGGCGAAGGACGAGGATTCTAGCATGACCATTTCACTATGCTCATGAAGTTTTAGAAAAAGGCACAGTTTTAACGGAAGCACAAAGGCATCTTTCTCTTTTTTAAGAAAACTCAAGAGGAAACTTTTCAAAAATAAGTAATTTAGCCCATGTTAGCGCTGACAGTGTTAATGTTTTATAATTTAAATATCTGTAATACTTTGGCTTAGTAATAACATCATCTTTTGGGGAAGCTAAGATTTTTCTGCGTGTTTGCAGTAAAATCTATTACAAATTAACTAATCCAGACCTTGTAACCTTACAAGTTACAAGACTGCAGTTTCATCTATAGCTATCTTCAGCTACTTCCAACATAACATTTTCTAAACTGATCCCCTCGCTTTAAGGGGGGAAAAAAGCAAAGGCAAAAAAAAAAAAAAAGGCACCCAACAAAACCAATCCCCCTTCCCGATTTCCCCCAGAATACAATTCTAATATATCCGAGTGCTCCTTTTCTCCTGCTTCTCAACCAATAAAGTTTTTGTTGGGAACTTCACCTCATTACAGAGTCTTCATCATCTAAATAATGTTCAGCAATAACAAAGAGCCCTGTCATAAAGCTTTTGATAGATGTTTTGCAGCCAACACATTACGGTCAGGATTTATGGGAACGATTTGGAAAAGTAAAAAATAGGACTGACTATCATTTAGCAGAGAAATTACAAATGCAAATTCAGAGGAAGACAGTATCCTTCTCTTCATGGAGACAAATTTTTAAACTAGTTGCTGGAAAAGGGGACCGTATAATAAACTTTTAATTCAATAGTAACATGAGGTAAGGAAGGAAAATTACAATAGGCCAGGTACCATGTCAGCCCTGATATACTACAACACTTCTTTATGAGCACATTACAATTCAGAGCGCTAATAATAAAAAGAAGTGATGCTGAGATGATGAATTGATGCTATGCAATTAGACCTATTAGAATTCACAAGAGTCGACAGGCAATAATCAAACCACTTTCATGCTGCCCATTGCAATTATCTTTGCACTTAAGAATCAACAAAGCACATAATGACTTGCTCTCGATTAAGGAATTCATGAGAAATGGAATTTTAATTAGCGTGTAGAAAATTTGGGCCATTTATTACTTTACAGGACAACAGATTGTGAAAACTAGTTGAGTAGTTGTAAGTGTTCAACAGTGGTTCAGGTCCAAGAACACCACACTGATGCTTCCAACAAGTTCCTAATAACATCCCTTGAAACGGGATTGCCAAAATAAGCGCACGTTCACTTCTGCTAAATTCTGAAAAAAGGAAAAAAAACCCGCAAAACAAAACTATTGGGCCTTGAGACTAAAATGGAAACCATTGCTGATGTTTTCAATTATCAGCTGATGAACAAGTCAGGTAGAATTACATTTATTCATGGTATGAACCACAGATACCAGAAGGTCTAATTCTACATGCTCATCACAACACGAGTAGAACAGTAAGACAATGAAAATGCATCATCAGTTAAAATAAACAGAGTCTGAATAGTAACTTGAATGGTAATTTAAGTTTTCTTTTAAAAGCCCTTGAATAGGAAGATTACTTAGTTTCAAACAAAATGACTTCTTATAATTTGCTGATTTTGGTAGAGAACAATTTACTAATAATTTGAACCGAAGCACCAGTTAACAAGTTCTGGAAGTGCAGATCCTTGATAATATGAAATAGAAGTTCATGGCGAAGTCAAACAATTATGCCAAGCTCAAATGCTATGAAATGTACTGTTTTAACAGTGCAAAAATCCATACTTCAAGTGTGAATCCTGGCAATATAGAGATGAATATAATGTTATCTGCTCAAGGAAATGAATAGTATGCCAGTATGATATTAAATAACATATCAATTTGTTAAAAACATAGTATTTATTTTTAAAAAATACTACTAGAGGTCCAAAATAGTTAAAGAACAGTAAATACTGGGGCATCTGCATTATTCACAATCAAATAATAAACAATTTGGATTACTGTGTGATTATTATCTGAAAGAGTATGCCCCATGCTTTGAGGCTTCTGAATTTCCTAGTTTGCTATGAATAAGCAATTGGATATTTAGTGCTTAAAATCTGTTAGAACCATGTTCTTTTTTTCCCATCGTCAGGGAACTATTTCAACATTTCTGGTTCTCGGTTCCGTGGGGGAGCCCTGTCTTTCTAATAGCCCCATTAAAATAACATTCACAACAACCTGAATGGCTTCTTGTAAGTGATGATGCTTCAAAAAAAAAAAAAAAAAAAAAAAGGAAAAAATAAGTCACACAGGGATTCGCTCTTAAATTCACCTATGTGCTCCGTGTAGCGAGGGCTCTGGGAAACAGCAGGGAAGGCAGCAGGCGCTGCTGCCCTGGGGTCATCCCTCCCACAAAGAGAACATTTAGACGCCGCTGCAGAGCCACCATCTTCGCCCCATGCAGCATTTTCAGGGAAAGGGCTCTCGTGGATACATCTTTCTGCCCCCAGAATCTCCGGCGCTGCCGGAATTTCCCCTCGGGAGCGGGGAAAGCTCGTCACAGGTTAAAGCAGCTCAACGTGCCGCTGTCACTCGCAATCAGACGAGGACTGGCAACCAGCTGGCTCAGACGCAAGGATACAGAAAGCTGGCACCAAACCCTCCGTGCCTCACTTCCCACCTTTCGGTCTGGTGTCAAGCACAGCATGTTTAAACCAGCGCATCTCAGCCAGGGTATTAAACACGCCGCTGAGAACTGCCCTCGCTTCCCACCCAGCGCTCGGTCCTGCAGTTGCAAGAGGAAGCGGGGGGGGGAGAAGTGCCACAACCTGTTTACGTTGCTGCAGTTGTTCAACATGAGCGGTTTCTGTGAAAATAATGGAATTTGACTGGCCTAGGTGTTGCAGCAAAGATGCTTTTGGAAAGGATTTGAAAGCGGTGAATCCCCTTGGAGTTCTGCGGTGGACGCAGGGTGAATAGTTCAGACGTACCAGAAGTTTTTGTTCAGAAGGCAAGCACCAGTACCATTGTTTGAAAAACATAACACAATTAATTCAAAGTATGCTTACAAGGAAAAGAACATAGTTACTCCAAAAAGAGCTCCTAGATTAACATCAAAATCTGTTAAACAATGCCATAAAAAGCACCGCACTGTTGAGGATTGTTAGAAGTGAACCTGAACTAAGTGATTCTCTGTACTGCAGAATTTACAAGATCATGGCTCAGTACCTCATTAAAATTAGGGTTCCATTAATTAAAGCCTTCTTTCAAGTGATAGATGAGTACTGTGGATATAAGCTGTGCATACTGTTGAAAATTCACATTAGGAATAGATAACGCTCATAAAGTGGATAGCTTTGGATGGAAAGAAATGCGGAGGACTGCTCCTATGGAAGCAATGTTTCGTTACGCTGCAATACAGAAAGGAGGGGGCGGGTAGGTCGTTCTGTAAAATTCACGAAAGGCTTATTAGCACCCAACTTCCTCCGAAAGTCTCTGAACTAACAATATCCTTTTCACAGGTTTCCAGTCTCGCTAAAAGCCGCAGAAAGGTTTACGAGGAGATTTGATAGCCTTAGGAGTGAGCTTTTTTGCACCCTTGCCCAAATCCTTTCATTTGAGAATTTAGAAACTACGTATTTCATTAAAAAGCACAACGATACAGAAAAACAATGGATAGACGTGGGCTTGATATACTTATGAAGACACAGAGTGCAATTTATTTTAGCCTGAAAACTTCTCACCTAAATATTCCTCCATTTCTAGGAAAACATAACCTCACATTTTAACACTGAAAAGGACTTCTGAGAGAGGAGGGATATCTCCTTCAGAGAATGAAACCCAACAGCCCTTAAAAAGAGCACAGAAAGTCATAGGATTTTTAGAGACTCATCAGAGATGACATGGAAAGTCCATTGACTGCAAGAAAGTCAATGAGGCACCTCTAAGGTCATGTAAAGGGGATGCATCAGCTGTGCTA
The DNA here is from genome assembly GCF_964195595.1 of Calonectris borealis. Classification (NCBI taxonomy): domain Eukaryota; kingdom Metazoa; phylum Chordata; class Aves; order Procellariiformes; family Procellariidae; genus Calonectris; species Calonectris borealis. Next base: position 120,822,424 of record NC_134314.1, read on the forward strand.
TAGGATGAGAAAACAGTAGCACACTTTAAACGCTATTCTAATTCAACTACTAAGAAATAAAATTGCCAAATATAACTTCCCATTAAAGGAGGCTTTTTTCCCCACTTTGGTAATCACTTAAAGAAGAGAGTGTTTGAGAAGAGCATTCAGTGTTATTTGGATATTTAAGAATAGTCTTTATACAGCTGACCCTTCCAAATGCTTTATTTGATTTTTTAATATTAACCTGCGGTTTCAGTGAATTCAAATTCCTTCCTTATTTCCATGACTAAAAGGTAAGTTCAAAACCCAAAGATTTAGATTACTTATAAACTAAACACGTGTAGAGTCTAGGTTGTGTGGTAACAAAACATAGAGAAATTATGGAGGTCAGAAGACACTTTTTTTTCCTCCCCCATATCAGAAAGAGTAAAGAACAAACCGTTAACCATATTGATGGTCACTAATAGCTCTGAACAAAGAGAAACCTATCTACAGAGACGACAGATCCACGAGCACCTTCTGCAAATACTGTAAGCTGAATATTTGGATAAAAGTTTCCAGAATTAGCTACAACTGAGGAGACTCAAAACCATGGGTCTTGCTCCTAGTTTTGACCCAGTCAATGCAAAAGGTGGAAAATGGTAAACACCTACATTCAGCATGGGCTCAATTTTAACCGTAAGCATCATCTCATTTCTGTGCAGTGTTTCTGCGACTTCAATGGGAATTAAGCTAGCAGGCAAAAATACAACCGCAGCATATCCTCAGCATTTACTTGCCTTTGACCGCTAAAAGTCTCCGCACTGGCCTGCGGAGTAACACACACAGCCATCGCAATCATTAGCGTAGCAAAAAGATAGCAAGCAAACCGATGAAACAGTGTTGTTATGCGAATTTTCTGCCTGTAACGGAGGGAGCTGTTCCCAGATGGGAATTAGAAGTTTCTGTACCTTCACCTGGTATCACCTTGATGAGAAGCTGTTCCTCCCCTGCTTTCCCCCAAAGGAAAGCATCCGCGCTCCGGGGAGCTAATTCCCTGCTATAGCTCCGGCCTGCGCAGAAAGACACTCTCAGCAATTAGGCACAGCTATACGAGCCTTTTCAAAGGGATGATGCTTTCAAGAAAGTAAAGAGGCAATTGGGCCTTGTTGACCAGAAACCAGGACAGTAAAAACCCTGGAGAGTTTGCACTGATTGGCTTTTTATTTTTGTGTTTTATTGCAAGGAAACTCGATGAACGAAACGCAGCCAGACATGTTTTGACCGCACAACAAATTCGTTTAAACTCAAAATTTCTGCCTTGTATTCATCTCTCTTCTGTATAATGGCGCCTCTCCCTTTTTTACTCTGTCCCTACCCTTCTTCACTAACATGCTTATGTATGATAATGATTTTCTGAAATACAGAATTAAATCAAACCATATTTTAATAAAAATAAATGGAGCAGAAGATAAATCAATACTCAGTAGCATTTTTTACAACTTTCCCAGAAATAAAACAATTAGCACATTAGCAGTGAATGCAACAATAAAATTAGCCAATTAGGATATTTAAGTGATTACCACATTGAATCAAAAAATTAGCTGAAACAAATATGGGTAAGCTCTGCTGAGATAGAGAAGAGAGAGTCTGCACTGTCCTCTTCTGTGTCAGACGGAGAGCGTTTATGCAACACAGCAGATTTATTGCCATACACGCAGCTTAATCTGATCCGTTACTCTCACTGCACTAGTGTTTGAAGAAGATACCTTAAAAGCAAATGAGATTGTAGTTCTGCCCATGTTAATTGTTGCTGTAATACTATTTGCAGCATCCTGTGACACCAAAATTTACTACAGCGTTATAATCGGTTTTTAAGGAATGCTACCAACTCTAAAAAAAGAAAAAAAATCTAAAAGGTTTAAATATTAATAGCACTTCAATGCTTCTCTCCCAGATGGCAACACAGCTGACTGCCATTCCCTCCTATAATACAGCACTGTTTATCCTCTGAATGTCCCCAATATAAAACCGTTTTAATCTTTTGTTGCTGTTGTAAAACTTGATCTACTGTGGGACAACATAATTAAGTGTCAACTTTTGGATATACGGTACAGAAAGTAGATAGAATAATCCAGCCTGTACGTCACCAATAATTCAGTTTACAGCTCGGTGATAATGGGATTCCAGATTATTAGCTGAAAGGCGCAGTATTTTACCCCTCGCAGCGCTGGACTAAGGTGTACTTCTGTTGCACTCGGTGCATTTTCGGCACCTTTTCTTGCTGCTCCCTTTTCTCTTCCATTAGCCTGTTAAAAGCTTTATGATACTCATGCTGTATGACCGCACTACGCAGCCAACTGGAAAGAAACAGGACTTTGATTTCAAGCGTCTGATGATCTGTTAGGTCTTGTAAGAGTTATGGAGCGGTTACGAAATCTAATAGAGGGTGTGTAAGGAGATTAGCAGAGGAACCGGATTTGTATCAATATCTTAAGGGAGATGAACGAAGGAGAGCGAGCAATTAAAGCAGTTGTATCGTCTGGGGTTTAAACACACGTACGTATCTGGACATCTACCTACACCTCTCTGCAAACACGCACACAGAAGACTGAGGCCATCAACAAGCTGTTATTTGCCAACGTCTATCCTTGCTATCCCTGTAATAAAGAGCGGGAAATGATGACATATCTTGTTAGGAAGCATTTGAGAAGATCTACTACGTGACTATTATTAGACGTTTATAAATATATGCAACTATAACAAAGCTCCATGTAAGTGAGAGAACAAAGGGAGTGGGAGATTAAGGCGAAGTAGAAAACTCGAAACTGAACATTAACACAGAATAACATATTTGTTGAACTCTTTGTTGGCTTGAAGTAAGCTATTACATACTTTAAGCAAATAATTCGGAAACTAGGCAGCATGCTGAAACAGTGCGTGGCCATCACCTCCTATCTGAGCAAGTCTGAATCGCCTGTAAGAGGAAAGAAGGAACTCGCTCTTCTGTAGCCACAATTAACTCTGTGGGCCCTGATCCTTCGGAGCCGATTACACACAGGCGAGGTTTGCCCCACTGGGTCCTGTGCCCGTGTAGCCAGTAATACCACCCGAGCAAACAACGCAGCCTTCGATGCACCGAAAGGCACCGAATATAAACCAAGATCCACGTGCTCTCTCAAATATGGGATGCTATTACAGACAGACAAGTCTTTGACAAACACAGCAGCTGCCACTCTGGCTAGCTCCTCTGAACTCACCCAGCAAACCGCCCCGTTTCCATCATTACAGCTCTGCCGCGATCGTCTGGTGACCTGCGAGAGGGACCGCACACGCATAGCGGCTTTTCTTCTTCCCTTTTAACCGCGAAGAGGAAGCTCTGCTCCTCGGAGCAGAATAGCGCCCTGTGAAGTAACGCAGCGAGACTGCATCCGTGAGGCACTGCCATGTAACAAGTTACGCGAAGGCCAGAAGGGTTTGCTTCGTTGCCGTATAACCTCTCTCTACAACAGTTAACCTAATGCGTTTACTTTATTACCCACAATATGCATCCGTCGAAAGATGCTGCAGTGTGTTATTTAAACACAAACGATTACGAATATTTTTATACAGCTGCTATTCCCCCCTAGCGCATATTATTTCCATTTCAGCGCGGGAGTTTTCTCAACGAAGGCTCCTTGGCGTAGGTCCACGTGGGAACATCAACTGATACGACTTTAAATCAACCTCCTTGTTAGTGGAAGCACACAATACTATTATCTAGCGACTTGATATTCCTGCTAAAGAGCAAGAGGTCAATTCTCTTTGCTGAGTTAATACCTCCACAGAATAATTCCCCGGCTGGCACATCAAGAGAAAATCTCCTCGCTGCGTGGCACAGCCTGGGCCACCGGGACTCAGCAGTGACCCCGGGCACGACCAACGCTCTGGCAGCCGCCACCGTATTCGGATCTGGGCCCCATACTCTGCCGCGTCTCACCAGCTTTTTACCCACATTACCCCAAAAAGCTGTTGCGGAGAAAATAAAGCTAGCTATGCTAAGGTAAAAGCAGGGCAGTGTACCAGAGGATCAGCCATTGTTTTTCTTTGATGCTTTGAAGCCAGCAGGGTTATGCATTTTAAAACATGGTTTCTTTGCGCAGATCTAGTATTCAAAAAACAAATCCAATGAGTTTAAAGAACATCTGTATACCAAAACAACCAAAGGGAAAAAAATCCTTTACTTTTTCCTTTTGCTTACGTATAAGAAAAAACCAAAATCGGACACTGCGAGCAACAAGGAAACCAGTCAGTTCCACAGATTTCATCCACATACTGAAATAGATGCTCAAGTGAAAACACACACCTAAGCCCAGCAGAGCACGTGACCCTCTTTTCATCTGAATTCCACTAGAGTCAATCAGATGCAAGAATGAGCATCTGCCAGTGACATTGTTCAGTACCGAACTGGATTTTAAACTTAACGTCGAATTTCATTCTGACATCAGTTTCATACAATTTAAAAAAAATAAATAAAATAAAATAAACCATACCCCACACCTTTGTGGACTTGTTAATAAAAACAAGTTTCTCGAGAGAAGCATTTTTCTATCAGCTTTTGAGCACTTCAACACTACCAGAATAAGAGTAAACCATTCAAAAGCATCTAGTAATTTAATAGCCACCCCTGAACCACTGTCTTTTTGAATAGTTAGCAAGCCTTACATCAAAGAAGTGTCACACTGAAGGTAAATCAGAGATGCTTGACATGACTAACAAAACTGGACCAGTAGCCCTGGCAGAAGGCAAACTGCCATTATTAAACCCAGTGCTGAACGATAGAGTTTTCTTCTCAGGCACTAATTAGTATTAGAGCATTCCCACTACTTATCAAAAATCAGACTCTCAATTTTCAACTGAATGAACTGAGAACAACTTGATACCCACTGTCCGATTTATCAGACTAAATATATTGAGGATGCTTATAAAAACTCTTTTTTTAAAACTCTCGTGCATTTATGCTCACTTCAAGATGAAATTGTAGAATACTATTATTATAAATATTTACATGGCAATTTCATCATGAGAAACAGAACTATACAGTTAAAAGAATGAAGTTTAAAGATAAAACATTTTGAGCACATGGAAAAGAATGCCATCCTAGAGATGATGACATAATTTCAGGGTTGACAGATGCTTAATTATACGGTTCAGACATCAGGGACTGACCACATGAAAGGTTGCCACTATGGTAAACACATAAAGCATTTAAAAATACCATCATATAAAATGTTGATACACCCAAAAACAAGAGAGAAGAACAGTTTCTTACCCTTATTTTTAGGGAACATTTGCAATCGTGAACTTCAGCGCTCGCAAAAGGACTGGGGCATTTTGCTGAATCACAGAACGAATGACCAGTGACAGAAGATGTTTTGCTTTACTACCGTGCCCACATCCCAGCTGGGATCACTTGAAGTACCCGAGTGTCTCAGCTCGATTCCGTACCAATTACTCCTTGGCTTTCTGGCAGCATTTTTGCCAGATGTCATTGGCTTTGAGGGCTCTCTGCATGAGTTCACATGTTGTGAACATGTGCCACGTGGAAACCAAGCTAGATGCCCCTCCGACTTCAGTTAGGCATTTGCAAAAACATCTGGTATTGGGGAAGAGCTAAACATCTGGTGACTTTAGTATAAACAGGTATTTATGTTATCATGTCTTTGAAGATATCCTCCATTCATTTCTACACCCCCCCCCCATCATTTGTCCATCCCTTTGAAACAACCTGACCAGTATTTTGGGAAAAGAAATAATATTTCCTACTACAAAAAGAATCCAAACAAGATAGTTCTTCAGTGCAAGATTTCCTAGAGTAGTAGTTATTGACTGGTTTTATCTTCTGTTACTTAAGTGAACCGCTGTGCACCAGCAGCACCAATTTTAGCAGAACCGTTTAAAAACATCCACACCCCCCATCCAGCCACATCCACGGACTCCAGAATTTTTCAAGCCGTTACCAGAGAATATACCTGCCTGCTGTCAGGAGCAGACTTCTTATTTTCATTTTAAATCTCCAAGCACTGCAATGAAAGGCAAATTTAGAGGACCAGCTGCCTTGGTGCAAATGCAGAGCTGCTTGTTCTGTCCACATTGGAGCAAGTTTTGTGGCCATTTCCAGCACAGCTGGATTGAAGCGAAGACAATTAATTTTGTGAATAAGTGGAACAAACAATGACTATAGCAAGTCCCCCGACAGCTCTGTCACGCCTTACATGCAAGGCTCTCTGGATGGCTCATAATTACACATTATTCGTGTCTTGCACTATGTTTCTGCTCAGTACAGAGCCCTGCTCAATGCCAAAATTTTTGGGAAAAGTTAGACAACAGATGTTAAGATCCCCAAAACCCTGTCTTTGGAGCTAGAGGGATGATCATGATCTTTGACTACAATGTTATTTTACTCCAAAAGATCCCAACGTGCAGAGAAGAGGGTTGTTCCATACTCCAAAATGGCAAAAGCTTTTTTCAAGAAGTTTGGCATTTACTCCCTGTCCCAAAGCACAGGGTAAACTGAAATCCCAAGGAGAGTTTGCAAATACAACCGTAACAATGCACTCGTATAGAGAAATATGTCAAAAATCACTAAAGCCAAAGAGATCCACTCTAATATAGACGTCATATAAAAGACTCTGTCCTTCTAAGTTCAATGCACGATGGCATTCTGGCAGTGGTGTAGATTTAGTGGAAATTCCAGTAAGTCCCAACACAATTAAAACCCACATAACATCGCTATATTTATGAGCTCTGCATCTAAGCCCTGACCCTATCCTAGGCTTCTCTTACAAACTCCATGCCACATGACAGCAGGCTGGTAAACATCACACTATGAACAATCGAGATGCAAAATCAGGATTTAACGGTCAAAGAAAATGTGTCTAACCAAATTTATACTCAATGTAAATTGCTATGCTATCATATTCTGCAATTATTTGATTTTTATTTTAAAATGGAATACTGAAGCGTTGCATGGGACTGTTGCCTGCAAATATGTCTCTTACTTGCAGATTTCATGAATTCATGTATATCAGCAAAAAGAATAATTTGCAGGCATAAAGTCAATACAAGAGATGAATAAAATCTTTTCAATAGAAAAGAACGTGAATGACAATTACAATGCTTACGGCAAACTATGGTTAATGTTTTTGAACACGGAATGGCATTTGTATTCTCCTCTTTTTCTCACCAGCTAGGATCTTCAGAGCAGGGTTGTTTGTGTTTGTGTTTTGTTTTTTTTTTTTTTTTGAGAGCCAACCTTATATATTTTGAATACAGATGGATTTTACTTGAAGCACAAGAAGCCAAAAAAGATGGTCTTGTTATAAGCTGGGGGAAAAAAAAAGTAGGGTTTGTTTGTTTGTTTTTAATAGGTGAACAAAAACCATCAAAAGGTAAGCATGCTAGGACTGAAATGCTAAACTATTTCCAATACCGATTTGTCAATCCGTATCAAGTTTTTACCTTTTATTAAGTTTTGTTTCTCTAACAAGAAGAATAGTATATTTACCCATCTCAATTTGCTTAGCGCAAAGTAGCAAAGTATATAGACATTTATTATTATATAGACAATAATATTGTGCAAAAAAATTGTAGAGTCTGATGACCACTGAAAGCTGAACTACAGTCCCTTAAGATATAAATCATGCTGTTCTGTGTTCTTCATTCAAGAAAAGATTGAAATATGTTGTTTCCCACTAACAAATATTTCAGTCAGCCTTTATATTACCTCTGGTTATGCCAAACCAACCCAATTCTACCATGTATTCATTATCTCCTATGTTACACAGTATTTCAATTCTTTGCTTTGCATTAGGCTAAGTTCAATTGCTACGTATCTTACAACAGAAACTTCATTTGCATTTATAGTAAATTCAGCTGCACTAATTTGAAAACACATGAACCAAAAAAAAGTTAATTATGTTTTATAAATTGAAAGTAAAACCAAAATTTCAAAGCTTGCTCAAAATAAGTGCTTTTTAGTGAACAAAACTTGAGTTTGTCTTGCACATGTCCAGGTACAATAAGACACGAGAGGCTTTGCAAGCGTATGTATTGCACAGAATGGCAGACTCCTGCATTTGGAGTTGGTGCAAAAAAGGAAAAAAAATCAAAATAGGGATTGTTGCAGAACACAATCCACATGAAATGTATCAACATACAATTTCGAAAAGGAACTTCTCACTCCGGCAGACCCTACAGTAAATTCGTAATGAGGAATTTGCAATTTCTATGGTGATAGAGGATTATAGCCTCAGTGCAGAATCAGAAACCGAGGGGCAGAGCAGGGGAAAGCCACAGGCCAGCAGACATCAGTAGGCAAGAAGAGTCAGTCATTTAAAAAAAAAAAAAAACACCAATGAAAAGAAACTGGAAGCCCCGTCTCCCTCCAGTTTAGGCTTTGAGGAGTCCCAACAACTACTTGCTGAGTGACACCTGATGAAAGCAGGGATAGCGCAAAGTGGAATACGAGGCTCGAAGGCTCCAGAGAAATTCAGACTGATGTTCACATAGTTGGGGGGGAAACGAGGGAGCGGAAAGCTACCCTTTGCCAACCTACCCCACTCCACAATGTTATGTCTTTAATTTGTTCTACCTGTCTGCTCAGATTATCTAATGTGAGTCTCAAGCTGCAATTACACTGCCGGCCAAGTCATTGGATAAACTACTTTTGATGGAATTAGGAAATTTGTGCTGTAATTGGGTGTTCCTCAGTGACCGACATGGGGCTTTGCCTGATCACCACGCTGAGCCGGAAAGGCGATTTCAGGCCTGGTGGGTTTTCCGTGCCAAGAGAAGATTCCTGCAGCTCCTTGAAGCTGGAAGCAAAATTCCTTCCTCACACAGTTAACTAAGCTGCTTACAAAACCGCCTAGAAAATAGACCTAGCAGTGCCTACAGATGTTGGGGATCTTTGCCAAAGGCTTCAGTGGGGAAAAAAGTGATGATTTTAGAGTAATGCTTGGTCCAATATAAGACTACACACCCGCAGAGGCCACAGAAGGTAAAGGTGTTCCCCAGCCGGGGGGTACCCAGGAGCCAGAAGTAGAAGAGAGAGCAAGCCCCCAAGCGTTGCAGGTTATTCACACCCTGCCACCGCTGCCTCCCCTACTACAGGAACGGAGTCCATCCATGACATTCACAGCAGTACGTATTTTCCTAGCCATTTACTACACAAATTTCAGAGCGATATGCTTCCCCAGATAGCACCTGAGCTCACGCAAGCCAGAACAGAGTTTGGGCCAAGTTTTGCCCATAGAGGAACAATAACAATGTTGGAAGACTCAGCTAAAAACTTAGTGTTATATAAAGCGTGCAGATCTATACTGCCCATCAGCAGATATACTTTTTCTTTCCAATTAGTCTGGTATTGGGGGGACACACACACAAACCCCAATGTAGTTTCAAGCGCACAAAGCCTGCAAGTGGACTCTTGAGTTTTTCGGGCGATTTGTAGCTGATCTCCTGAAGGAACAGAAACTAATGAGAAAAACAAAGTCCCTCTAATCTGTCTTTGCTTGAAAATTCTTTCCTATAATCCCCTGCCTTTGTTCCCTCCTGGTAGGTCATTCACCACATTTACATTTCAGAGTCTTCCCAAACATTCCTTTCCTGCTGCTTCTGACACAACATATAATCACCCTACCTGAGCCTACCACTTATAAATAAACAAAAGGATTGCCAGCTTTTTTTTTTGTGTGCCTTTGAAAAAACCTAAGTGATTAAATATTGAGAACATTCAAATATTTAACAATACACTCGGCACACAGAAAGAAACCTGGAAACTTACTTGTCCAACAGGGAGTATCACCCATTTAAAGTGAATAGGATGGTGAAGAGCTACAGGTGGGTTTTAGTATCTTAAATTATATTTACAGACTAAAGAGGAAGCAGTAGGAGGTGACAAAAACGTTAACTACCAAGTAAGTATTGAAAAGTAAAGGGAATAACCCGATCTGCTCTGAGCAGACACAGCAAGACCAGTTTAAAAAGGGAGGAGACCCAAAGGTGAACATAAAACTCAACTATTTATATTCTTGCATCAGTTCTGAAATTCCACATTTGTTATAGGGGAAAAGTCAAAAGACAATGTAATAAACTTGGATATGCATGGAGGACAAAAGGAAGCAAAATGTTTTGATATTAAAGCATTATAGCTGCCATCACTGAGTTAAATATTGCTATTAATTTCCATCACCTTATCTTACAAATTAAAGAGCTCAGATCGCAATAGTCCATAGAAGAGCTATAAATCAGTTAATGAACAATCTTATTCTCATACATAAAAATACAAGAAGAAAAACTAACCCATCTAGTCAGATCCCAACTAAGAAGGGACAAAGAATAGAGTCTTCACTGTGCCGGGCTCCTTACAGGGACAGGTCACTGAACAAATCTATCCCCCAAGCCCCTCAGGGGCTGTCTGAAAATACACAGACCAGAAAAGATTTCCTCAAAATAGCGACACTCGGCAAACAGCTTGCGTCCTTTTGTCTCCCCTGCACTCCAGCATCAGTCTTGAAAAATGGGAGATGGGGGCAGGGGAGGAATATCCCATTTCCCTGCATAGCAGTGGTACTGCAGAGCTGCATTTGAAATTCTTCCTGAGATACCTTTAAGATTGAGGGGGCTGGAGGAGGTCACAGATATAAACTCTGTATAACCATTTCAATCACAAAGCTGAGAGAAAGCGGTGGATAAATTTCAAAACCTGACCCTTGCGGAAAAAGAGGTTTTCCTCTCTCTACGACTGCATTAATTTTCTAAATTCATTACTTAGGACTTTCACCCTTCCTCTTGGGAGTCAGGTACCAGGTAGGGCCAGAGGGAAGAGTTTTCCAGACACGTGGCCCAGTAGAAGTTATGGGACATGGTATAAGTTACTTCGCCTTTTGCGACATACAAGTCAACTATGCGTTGATCAACTACAAATCAAGACAGCATCTTTTTCAGCATCTAAGTGTCTCTGTACAAGAGCCATTAACAACAAAAAGTCACTGATTAAAAGAATCTCTTTATAAAAGATATAATTATCTTCTAGAGATGACTTATTAACGGGAATTGTTAATTTTAACAAGGTAGAAAATCAGACTTTCAAGGAAAGCTCTTCTTATTTTAAATACATTGTTTTGAGGGAAACGTTCAACATACACTAGAGGTTCGCTTCTTTTTGCTGGGGCGCAGGGGGCCGCGATCACTAGGGAATGGACATTAGGTCTATTTGCCAGGGTGAATATTCAGCTTCAGTGAGGACTAAGGACTGCTGGGGTTGTGCCACAGCCCCATGTTAAACCTATTAAATCTTTATAACAACTGGCATCAGCAGAAGCATTTGATTAACAGCCTAATGAATACACTGGTACTCTGGTTTTAATCATCAAAAGGCAATTCTTATCCCAATTCCCAAACTTGAGGATACATCTATGTTTGAATATTAGCGCGGGTGATCACAGCAATATCAAACAAAGTCAGACAGCACCATAAGCTTACAGGAAAAACAGAATAATAATGAGATTTATGTCAGTGTTCCTCACAACGGTTTCAATTAAAAGTATGCAACAGTGATACCATCAAACTAAAAATTGGTTCTGCATGACTGAAATGAAGGCCTACTGCACTGACTGTATTTATACTCAATTATTGAGCAGTGACCCTTGACTTTCCGAGGAGGCAGGCAGCCAAAAAGTTGCATTAAAACATAGCTTGAAATCCAGCCAGTTTCCAGAATTCTCCTGAAAGGAATGAACTCTATGTTGTGCAGAATTAGATTAATTTCATGACGTTCTTTTCACCCAACTTCAGTAATTGTGGCCCTTTTTTCTACTGGAAGATCATTTTCTGCGTTGCCAGCTCTAATAACGTACTGCCTTGCACGTAGGAAATATAAATCACACAAAAACACTTTAATCTCAAATCACCCCATCCCACCCACCCCATTTCTCAACAACATTTTGCCCCCTTCTCCCTCCCCAGACTCGAGGGATTTTCTGGCAGGCTCTCAGTTTACTTTTCATTGAGCAGGTTACACGTGGGTGTAAATAAGCCACACGCACAGAATCCATTTTTATCACTACTAAGGTGTAATTCAGGAATTAATATCCCGCTTCCCCGGGCAGCCAGAGTCCAACAAAGATTTAATACAGAAAGCATACACTTTATTTGTTATTGTCATCCTGACAATTCATACCTGAACTAGGGTTTTAACTGAAACATAATTAACGTGAATTGTGTCCTAGGTTTATAGTTTAGCCGTTAAAATATAAATGAAATTAGCACCCACCACTAAAAATGTCTTTGACTAAGGAAACACACTGAGGTTACATATCCCTGTCAAAGCATATCGCATATTTAACCACTGTTAAGTTTACGAAGCCCAAAAAAAAAAAAACTTGGTTGCTTTTTCCAAAGCCTCCAATAGTTCTGAAAGGTTTCACCTTGAAATGTTTCAGATTTTTGTTACTGCCAGAAATACAGTATTTCTAGTAGCAGCAAACATATTTAATATTTTAAGACTACGAACACCAAGAACCTATACTTTAAAAAAAAAAGCTACAAAGCATTGCAAACCAATGGAAATGTGCCGATTCTATTGCTATTAAAGACAAGATGAGCTTAAATAGCATCTAAATTAAATGCTTTTATGTCACATTCATATTTAATTCTCACACTGAACATGGGGATTGGATGTTTGCATTTCATTAGAAATTGCCAACTGAAATCAGTGGGAGCATTGGAAAAACCCCACATTTCTAATGTCACAAGATTTTTAATTTTTTTTACTTTTTAACTCCTCATTTTTCTTGAGAAGGAACAGCTAAGCACATATATTTGGAAAACTGTCGTTAAAATAGTCTGGCATATACAAAGCTAGTAAATATACAAATAAGTACTTAGATATAATTTTAAAACGCATTTCAGTGACTACATTTATAAATACGCTTAGGACATTAATAAAAACGCAATAAAGTATTTAGTCCAGAACCATGCAAGTCTATCTCCTCCAAAAACATAGCACGATGATATCAGAACATAAAAGAAAGGATATACATGCACATAAGCACGTGCCCGAGCCCTTGCCTCAACGTTCATTCTTCATCACGCACACAAACATGTATTTATTATGAAGATACACAAAAATTTTCTTCCCAAAAGCCTTGTTGCATATGACTGAGCAAACATAATGCAAGAAGTTCACACTAAATGTTTCCCATTAAAATTCTGCAGAAACAGTAATAAAACATCAGGCTGCCAAAATTCCTGAGCAGTGACTTCAGCTGCCCAGGGCACGGGAAGGATTTAACCATTGCAGGTAAAACCTGCACTGGGCTTTGCAGGGAGGTGACAGTGTTACACCTGGCTGGAGGCGAGCGAGTCTCAGGTAAGTTCTCCCTTTGATCCAAGCCTGTGCTTGGGGCCATAAATCTGCAGTTTTGATAGAATAAATAACCTAAAAGCTTCATGATGGAGAGTGCTCAGCATGGTTGGGGGCTACCTGTCAAACTGGGACCACACAGAATTCAGGGATGCCCCATCCAAAAAAACCCAAAAACCCACAAAAAAAACCCCAGTATATTTCTCTCCTCCTTCCCCGTGATTCTCACATGGGCATGGGCAGCTGCTGTGTTTTGCGCGGGACTTTGGGCACAGTCTGAACATGCCTGCGAGGCCGGGCCCAGAGGCGACTACGGTACAGAAACGCCCGATTTGTGCCTCTGCAGTGGGCTTAGCTGTAGGAGAGGTCCCGAGTTACTGAGAACAACTACACGGGGGCTGTCTCCCAACAATACACAAGCAAGTATGCAACTTTTTGCATCGCCTACCCAGCAAAAAAAACCCTTATTTGTTTACAGAAACTACCTCACATTAGTTATGTCAATGTGTGTGAAATCCTGATATTCTGAGCTCCTTCAAACTAGATCTAAAGCTGCAAGAATACCCAGGGCTTTACAGCTAAGATTTGAGGGATCTGTCTCAAATAAATGTGCAAATTATCCAAACGTGAATTATCACCACACTGGCTGTTTATTACTTTGAGTCACTCCAATACTGTATTTGGCCGGGCATCAGAAGAGAGCACGACTACAGCTGCTTTCTTCTTGTTTAACTCATATAGTTTAAGATTCAACTGAATGGCAGCCTGCTTTGGTCTTGCAATATAGAAAGGGTTTGAAACACCTTTCTTTCTCTCTCCCAAATCAGAGAAAATCCTTGCTGAAGGTGGTCAGCGAAGCTTTCCCCAATAGCCCCTGAAGTTCACCGGGACCGTTCACTTTGCAACACAGAAGAGCAGTGCTGCTAGCGCTGGTGGTAGGCACGGGGCACCTCGGCAAGCCCAGCTATGAGGCTCCAAGGGGCTGGGTAAGGCTGCTCGAGCATCTGTTGGCAGAAGCAACTTTAAAATGGAAACACACCACTTAAATGATGCTACTGGCAGTGTTGTTATATTTTTTCATATATTTCAAAACAGATCCGTTTATCCTATTACTGCTGATCCAGCTTTTTTTTTTTTTCTCAATGTACGTCAGCAAAACTAAATCTTTTCCTCTAAACATGTACACAGGCAATATTAGACAATTACAACTGCATTATTGATAATGAATACAAATCTTGTTAAATCTTTTTTTAATCGTATATTATCTTATTCAAAGAAATACACAGGTATTTCAACAGCAGACATTGCTATCCCTGTTAACCTTGCACCTTACTGTTGTCTGGTTTATATCCTCTTCCCCATCTGTTTTTTATTGCTGTGAAATGAAGCAGATGTCTCCCCCAAAGTTTAAATCTTCTTAGCCAAAATACAGAAGCCAATCAAGTCTAGTCCTTTCTCCCTCTCCCTCTCCACCCCAATCCCCTGATGACAATAGTTGCAGACGAAGCCCATAGTTCTAGATGGGCCAGATGCTAGTCCAAACTACTGGCGGCTACCTGACCGCAATCAAGTTTGCTCATGTATGTTCTTCTTCTATGCCCCCTTCCCCGGGCACGCTGTACTTGAAAAATGTATTCTAATATTTGTCTGTGGAAGGGGGATGGAAAGGAGAAGACTGCAGACCTCCCTGAAGGCTTCCAGTGCAAGCTTTGAAGATACTATTTTTGATCTTCTGTTATTGTTTTGTCTTGTCACCCTTGTCACATCTTATTCAGTAAGGTCAGATTGTGTTCAACTGGGAGGCAAAGGAGTCTGTTGCTAAATAATACAGCTGCTCGCTTAAAAACATAGGATTTGGCCAAATTTGGCTCAAACTGGACATCGAGAGCGCAACAGAGTTTTCCTGTGACGAGTGGACATCCATGACTCCGCTCTGACTACCCCAGGACAAATCTTGTATGCAGAAATTATTGTCCAAAATCATCCCACTATTGAGGGTGATGTCTTTCCTCGCACATACAGTTTCTAAGTTGTTTTGTAAAGTTTGTAAATGGTTTGAGGCATGATTAAAACATGTAAAAAAACCCATACCAAACCATTCAAAAGGCTAAATCTAAACATTTGAGTTATAAATTGCCTGTGCAAAATCAAAACCCATATAATACTTCAGAGACAAATTAAGAAACCAAAAATATTGTAAGTGCTGCACATTTTACCACGCATGTCAGCTAAAACTGCTCTCCAATTTGCCCCGAGTGTCATGTAAATTACCACGTAACATCCTTTTGACCATTGATATATTGTAATTTCATCAAACGAGCATACAAATCAAATAGCCTCCAGACTTTCTCAGTATTAATGAAAAAGCATTTGTTTCCAGGCACATACAGTATTAACTTATTAGTATTAACAGTGCAACATACCAGTGACAGTTGATTCTAAGAAAAGCTTACATCTCTAAAAACCCTCGATTTTCTTTAAAGCTTTAAAGAAAGCCCCTGTGCTCTGTGGCAATATTGATAAGGAAAATGCTTTGCCTGTGGAGCTAAGCCCTCCACGGGCAGTAATTAGCAGCGACTGACAGACCCAAAATGCTGAGGAGCCCAAGACAGGCTTTTCTTTTTCTTTTCAACCTGTCTTGGGGTTCAATTTTAAGTTCTCTCCCCACCCTCAGGTCACTTTTGGGGGGTGGGGGGGGCAGGTAGCGGGTGGTGGCCTGTGTGAAGGATACATTACTAGATCCCAGGCAACGCTGACCCACCAACTGGATCCGATTGAAGTGCTAGCCACAGGTAGAAAGATTTCAGATACAGGCGACAGACAAATGCGGTGGTTCGCCATCGGAAAAAAGATGTATCTGTAGGGTGATCACTATCAACGCAGAAAAACAGAGCGCTAACAAATACTCATGCTGCAAGCAGAAAGTATCCTTCCTGGCACACGTTCAGGGAGTTCGGATTGCAGACATTTTCTCAGCGTCAAAAAAGCAATCCAAAAACCATCAAATTAAACAAAACCGAAGCTTGGGCAACCACCCCCTACACACACCACACACATCCCTAAGCACTTATGCGGGCTCCAGCAATAACGTATCGTAATTAATTTAGTGTAAAGCATCCTATATACTGGGAGCAAGAGGGCACGATCTCGGTCTTTCTTTCCGTTCACATCCTCTGGCTCCATTTCCTGGAGCGCTGCACGCGCCGATCTGAACCCATCTGTGGCAGAGCCCGATAAGCCATGTCCAGCCATCCCGGCTGGCGAGCTCGCTCGGGCAGAGCGCGCAACGCTCGCCCTCCCTCCTCCGCTGCTCTCTCCCGTGATCCTCTGCATCTTTATTCACAGCGCGCCCTGCAACTGAAAGACCTTTCACTGCCTGCCCCAGCTGGCCTCTCTCGCTTTTGAATCCCCAACAAAACATCTCCCCCCGCCCTCCCAAGAAGATTGTCATGGTTAATCCTCCACTTGCAGAACTGCATTATCTCGTCAATGAAATCGCAAAATTTCTTCCAGCCCGAATCATGATGTGATCGTTTCATCTCCTGTTCGCTCAAAGCTGATTTTCACAGGTCTCGAGCACATGGTCTAACTGGAAGTTTTAATGAAAACACCACATTTCATTGGAGCTGCATCGTTTCAGAGACATACTTTTTCTTTTTCGAACTAGGGTAGACCTAAAGTATTTAAGTCAACAGGTCGGTAACTAAGAAGATGGGAGGGCTGGACTCAATTCTATACATTGTCTAATTTTGCAACTTGTGATGAAAAAACTTGCCCTGGTTGACACAGACCAGAGACTTGAATTTTTTTTCCCAGCTCAATAACGTTAACGGTCCTTCTGTAGGGCTTATACATCTTCTGCACACAAAGAGACTTTTGTAGTTCACCAGAGGATGAAAGCTAATTGTTGAAGTTGGAGAGGCACTGTCAGAAGCTCTCCTCTCGCATGGGGTTTTGTGGAGCACCCCGGACCCCAGGTGTATTGCTTTGCAGCCGGAAGGGTTACCTTACCATCTCACGTGACCTCCCGCACGATGCGGGTCACAGCCTTTCTCCCTGCCCAGCCTCTCTGTCTAGCCCAACTACTCGCGATTGCAACAGAGCGTAAGACGCGATTTAAATGCTTGCAGTGACTGACAGTTTCGCCACGTCCACCGGCAAGTTGTTCCAAGGACTAATTACCCTCACTTAAAAATATGTCTTGCATTTCCTGTTTGATCTTTGCTGACTGCAACTCACAACCGCTGGATCTTGTGTTTTTGCCTGCTAGCTTAAAGAGTCCTTTGCTCCAGACATCTTATCCCTCAGTGGGTACTTACAGACCATGATTAAATAGCCACTTAACCTTCTCTTCAGTAAGGTGAGTCCTATGAGAGCAGATGGTGCTGAGCACCTCTAAAAATTAGCACTGCAGCTATTTATGTCTGCAAATTGCCAGCCGATTGTTTCGTAAGGCCGGTTATGGAGAGCTGCTGGCACGAGCGACAGAAATTACAGGTGCTCAGCATGGTCCGGCATTTGTTTTTCATACCCCAGTTCCTAAGGGCAAAGGACGCAGTCTCCTGCATTAGCTAGCCCCGACCTAATACAGCAAGGGCCAGCCCCTGCCGTAGGAGATGCTAAATAGGACCAAGTGCCTCAGGACCGAGACACTTGGTCTCTGCAGTGTTGGTACCCAATAAATACCCAAACCGCCTCTGTTGCCAGTTTTTGGCACTCTGAGGAAAAAGAGAAGATCTCATACTATCAAAGGGAGGAACTGAAGCTGCTCTGTGCATTGAGGGGGAAACCAGGTCCTGGTGTAGCACAGGCAGGAGCACTGGAGCGACCGGCTGACGGAGCGACAGCAATAGCACCGGCTCTTCCCTCTACTCACCAGAAACATCTCTGCAGCAGCCCGGGGAAGGTGTCACTCCGTCAAAAATTGCTCTGCAGCTTTCAAGTTTTTCAGACCTTTTGGGTCTCTTCTGCCCAAGCGGCTGTCCTTTGGAGAGCAGCCGAAAGAAGCGTCCCTCACCTGAAAGGGTCCTTCACCACAGGGGCATGCCCATTGCCCCTTAGCTTCCCAGAAGCGATCGTCGTACCACAGCGAGTACATCATTTTTGGTACGCTAAATAGTGAGACAATTACCTGTAGATTCTGCCCAGGCAGTTTAGTAGCAAGATTCAACTGTTGTAATGCCTCCATAAATAGGCTGGGGATATTGGTGTCAAACACTTAAAAAAAATCTCCAAGTTCCTTTGCTACTGGTGCTGGCCCATACACGTTTTGCAGCTGCAAGGTATTCCCAATTAAGACCTCAAAAAGCTCCAAAAGAGGGATAAATAGATAGCTCTGAGGAAAACCTTTTCATTTACACCATACTATAAATATGGCCTTCTTGCTAGGTAATGAAGGAAATGGCATGAATTCCTGGACACACGGGGACAGGACCTGGGAAGATTTTTGGGATGTCAGAACCTACAGCTTTGCACCAGATGGAATACACAACTTCCCACTCACAGCAAACTCCAGCCTTGAAAGATTTTAATCAATAAATAAAACCAAAAACATCACACCGATTCCCCAGTCGTTCCTCCCTCTGTTATTTTTACCTCCTTGTGGGAAATAAGCCCAACGCTTGCAGTTTTCTGACAAGTGCCTTAATAAACGCTCAGGAAGTCGAGAAGAGAGGACACCAATATTGCTTCCTTTAAACTCAGAACTTCCCTCCTGCCCCTGCCATTTAAACCGCAGATAACCGAAGGCACAGAAAGCACATGAAATGTCAGAATAGGGCCTGTATTGTTCTCATAATTGATAATGACTTCCAACGAACTGAATTCAGTTCTAATCTGAATGAAACAATCTTTTTGCATCCAGTGAAAGGAGAAAGAGGGTTGCAGCTTTTTAAACCCACCCCCCCGAGAGAATATGCATATAAGCGTGCATACATGAAAGGGACAAATGAGACCTGAAGACAGAGAAGAGACAGAGGCAGAAAATGTGAATAAGGAGGAGGCAGGCTATAGGCCTGTGAAATACTCTCCAGATTTCCTGCCAGTAAACATCAATTGAATACGAAGCTACTGAAGTATAATTACCTCCTTGTCAATCCTGACATTAACATTTTTCTAACTCTTCAATGACAATCACTTCTTTCAGCACTCCTTAATAACAATTCATTTACTTACCCTTTCACGGATGTGTAGGATTGTCAATAACTTCACATCCTTAAAGCAAAACTGGAAAGCTGTGGATCAGATACGGCTACTGAAACCAAACCGGATTTCTGAACAGCCAGGATTTTTCAGAGGATGCTTTCCACTTTTTTCAAACACCAAACACAGGAACAACATTTTTTAAGAAGTGACTCTATTCATTCTTTTCGATTAACGAAAACTGGAAAATTTAGACCTCGAAAGGCAAAGGTCATTATGGATAAACAAGTCCGTAAGACCCCTTCCCAGCATTTAATTTCAAGCAGCTTAGGAAGTACTTTTCACATATATATGTACATAAAGAATACAAGACAGTCCAGTTACTGTTCTAGTCTTTTGCACTACCAGGTTGCATGTCTTGGGCAAGTCACTTAGCATACACCTGCTTATTTTTCCAATTAATGAAACACTATAATGGTATTCACCTTCTTCCAAATACCAGCAAGAGTAAGGAAAGAAAAACCCAATACAGTGCTTTACACAGCGTCAAGTCCCACTGATCAGTCACAGCAGCAATAGGATATAACACTTGTCGATGCTTTCTACAGTCCTTCCGAGCCACGACAAACACGACTAAAGCAAACTACTTTGAATAAGAAAGATTAACATCACATTCTTAGGTATAGCACAGTCCTGTGACCTTCTCCCCCGCTTTTTTTTTTTGTTAAAATCAAGGTCTAGTCCTTCTGACAAGGTGTCTTCAAAATACAAACCCAACGAATAGGCTGCATGGAGCAACAGAGTTGGCTTTTCTCTAGTTTTAATTTCTCCAAATGCAGAGTCATCCTGAAAGCAGCTCCTGCATCCACACAGCACAAAAGGGTATTTGATCACAGAAGATGGTTGTTCACTGAGATGCTGCCCCAGTTGGATGCGAAGGCAATGGAAGGGGCATACCAAGCAAGGTATAGAGGACACTGCGCATTAAACCCTTTTTTGTGATCACCATGAATTCAGAAAGTGAGTCTGTATGCAGCCAAATAAAGAGAGAATACGAAAATATGAATTGCACCTTAAAAAACCCAATCCTGCGATATGAACAATATCTGGTCCTCAGTCCATTTGTCATACATGGCCCCATACTCTAGCAGCAGGATAAGGACCTAGGATGAATCATGATCTCATTATAATTATTGCACTCTCACTTCTATCAAATCTCAGGTGGCATATTTAGACCCTTAATGAACAACTGCCAGTACAGCTAGAGAAATACTAGAACACCTAGCCAGCTCACAACTCCTCTTCTCTCTGCCAGTGGTTTATCAGGGCGAAAAAAACCAAACCATCTTGGTTCTTGCTGCTAAACAGGCCCCCGCAGGGTCATGTAAGAGAATCCCCATGTTCAAAGGTTAAGAAGTTTCCGCAGGATTGCAGGGACAAATCACTGGGAGTAAGCCTGTCCTCATAATGCAAAAAAAAAAAAAAAAAAAAAAAAAAAAAAATCTTTAAAACCCCCTTCAGAAAACATCTTCTGTTCTTGACGCACACTCCAGTGCACAGAGACAGCAGTGTCTCCCCTCTGATTCATCTAGCTACTTGACTTGTTTGCCGTAGAGATGGGCCTGATAATCAGGAACGCCAAGCAATCGGTGCTCAGCATCTTTAAAAACACAACTAATACTATGTTGTTGGGAAAAAAGCTTTCAATAAATATCACAATTTCTCTGCATCCTTCATTTACAACACCTAAAATAATAATGCCAATTAATAAAATCCATATGACAGCAGCCAAACAATGTTGCGCAAGTCCAGCAGGAAAGAACTCTCTTTTCTGTGTCGATGTCAGAGAGAGAAACCTAAACAGTTAAATATTACCCAAAAGAAATAAGAAACATTAGGCTTTTTCTATTAAAGATCTGCAGCCGGTTCTCTCACCTTGGACATGTGCTCTTGTGGAAGTCAACAGCAAAACTCCCATTGACTTCAGCAAGAACAAGGTCACGGTCCTTCTGTGCTGCTGACTGGGTGATAGCGCGGTCATAGGTCCTAAATTTAAAAAAGAAATCAATAAAAACAGCCTACAGCTGTCTAGTTACATCTCCCCAGCTACCTACAGACTCACATTGGGGACTTTCAGTCGTTTTTACTTTCCGGACAAAAGGTTCATAGGAGAGTATATGATATGTTAGGCTTTATCTGGACTCTCAAAGGGGTGGTAGCCCAAACACCGCCGGGATAAACGCAACTTGCCAGTGTCTGGGTGCCCCACTGATGAGGCTGTTCCTTGTAGATTATATGCAACCCACTGTGAACACACGGACAAATATAATGCTCTCTTTTATGGAGCAGCTGATGTCAACAGTGCTGCCTGCACCGCGTGATTTTATACATCAGGGAAATCCAGCCCAGACGCTTCCTACGTTGCGCAGAAGAGGCATAAAAAGTCAGACCAGATGACTACAATGATTTTGGTATCTGCTTCCATTCATGCAAAACTAAGCACAAAGCTTGTCCTCAATATGTCTAAATACAAAACTACCTTGCCTTTTAAAAGAAAAAAAAAAAAACAAAAACAAACCAAAAAAGAAATAAAGGCCATCTGCATGAGCATTCATAGAAAAAAATGCAGGTCCTCTCTTAATAAATATACATATGTTACATTCACACATATACAAACATACACATATATATATATCGGAATCTTAATTTTCTGCCTTACAGAGAACTGAATTTAATTTACAGGCATTTCTGTGGCTTTCAAACACTTTTTTAAAATCCGTCATTACATTTAGCGTTTCCTTTGCTTGACATCAGAAGTAAATATTATAAAACCAATAAACCCAACAGCATAAAAACCTTGCCGACTGCAATCTAGAGATACAAATCTTCTCTATCGCCAGCATCAACTATCCCTTGCCTAAAAAAACAACTGCTTAACAAATGAGTGCTTAAATGTGCTTTTACTAAACTTTAGCATAAACTATGCAGTATACGTTCGGTAAACTTTGCACTGGGATTTTAATTAAAACCACTGGCCCGATAAACTGCATTGTTTCTACGTCTTTATTCCCTATATTTGTCAGCTTTCTCTCTCCCCAGCTTTTAAGTGAAGAGGCAGATTTGTCTGAAGCTACGGCCAAAGCCAAAAATCAAAGGCAGTTCCATTTCCTGGGATGGCTGCGAACACAGTTTACGGCGAGGAAATACACCCACGCGCGTTACAGAGGACCTTGGGAGCATCAGTTCATTGACTACGCTCCTGGCAGCTGAGAGCTGGATCATCAAAAATCCTCCTGAACATGGAAACACACGCGGTGTTGGCAGAGAGACAGCGATCCAATACACTCCGCAAAGCAAGGTTCAGGGGAAGGAGGGGGGGGGAAGCTCAAACAGTCAAAAGCAGCCAATCGTCTCTCATTCAGCTTTGCAAACTGGCAAAAGCAATCCCACATTTACCTGCTGCATTCTTCCTTTCCAAGAAAACTTCCACCATAAGTACCACGGGTATGAACACAGTTATACAACGCACGACAGCTGGCGGAGGGCAGCTTCACAGATACATATTCGCTTATCGGGAGAACTTTTGCCAAAAAGAAGTGTCTTTTTCTTCTTCAAACCATAACAATGACATTCTTATAGCATTAAAAATATCAATACCGTATCAATACTTACAAAACATTATCCCCTAGACAATTCATGGCAGACTAATAGAGAAGCGAAACAAGTGACTTAGAAAATACCGACTGCAAAAGCTATCCACGTTAAAGGCAACATTCAGAATTTTAAATAAGCAGCTACAGAGGCAATTTAGGAAAAAATCTATCATGTTGGTATGCACTAAGAACACAAGCCTTTAACTAATTAAAAACACCACATTTGATTCTTTCACAAAGCTCTTAATTAAATGTGAATCATCCAAGTAGCAAACTGTTTGCTTTTTTGTCAACAATTGTAATACATTGCCCAAAACTTTAAAAATTCCATATTAGCAATACGCATCAAAAGACTTGAACTTTCAATCAAACACTGTCTACAGAGGAGTGATGAGGCAAATTACGCAACGGTAATTTAACGATCAATCCTTGTCATTTCGGGATGACAGTACTATTTGGAAAAAAGCGAAAGGAAAATGGATTAAAGTGCTAAAATAAAGACGCTTTGTTCATCTGAATAAAACATTTGTAACTCCGGTCTGAGAGGTTACTTTCATTTGCAGCCAGTTTGATTTGCCACTCATCTTCCTTTGGGAATCATTCTGTTTCAAGTGCATTAAGAGATGATTTATTTGCATAAGCCAACAGAGGGTTATTCTTTCCTCAAAAAAAAACCCAGAGAATGACATTGCTGTACAAATGAAAGAAAATGTTAACAACTCCTGAAAGTTCTCATAGGTGATTAAAGGAATCATGCCACATATCACAAAATGATTACTGCCAATGTGGCATATATTACATTTTAAGCATAGTTGAGCCTTCGCACTGTTTCCCCAGCTACTAATAAACTTTTTTTTTTTAAGACACATTAGAAAGATTTGATCTTCAGAAGCATGTTTCAGACTGAAAGCAGAAATTACTATCCCTCGTTAAAATCTTTTTTTGTATGTAATTAGGAAATAAGCAGCATCCCTACACATTTATTTTGTCATCCATCTTGAGAGAGGAAAGAGCGAAGCCGAAGATGTTCTTGGGAATTATGATGTTGTTCCCTATTTCTGGGGGCAGAGTTGCATCACGGCACGGCACAAAAGCAGTTGTCACAAATGTACTGTTGCCATGCCTCCTGTCTGTGGATGTCACTATTGCACTTTGTAATTACAAATATTAAGGGTGACATTCCGTCTCCTGCGGCAGGGGATACTTCCACAGCAGCCTCCAGAGCAATCTGGTCTTACCGTGGCAGATCTGGGCACTCTCAGCCAGCGCCTGCTACAGTAGCGGCGCTGGGCCATAATGGAGACATCAGGTATTCGCTCCACGCCAAACAGGCTTTGAAAGTCAATTTAGCAAAAATGTTAGCCCAGGGCCTTCTGCCCCTCTTCCTCTCACTTCCCTGTAACGCCGCTTCTTACAAACAAGTGTTTTCATGAGCTTCAATTCCATGTATTTCATCCTTTCAGCTTCCAACCACATGTTGCAAACTGCACAGCTGGAGCACAATTTGACCAGGTTTACCATGATGCCATCCACTCCCCTATTCCTACCCCACAGCCCTCCAAAAAACCTCACCTTACCAAACCAACCCTCACCAGCCTCGGAGAAACGCGGCTTTTCAAGCACATCCAGAAGGACCGCATAGGGAACCAGCTCCAAAACCAGAGGTCTTGACAGAGCAACGCACTACAGAGCCCTCACACACTCGGAACAAACCCCAAACCAAAACCCAAACACCCTCCAGCTGACATGCTGCTGCTGAATAACATAATAAATGTAATAATTTCCTGAGGGAAAGGGAGGGATTACGAGAAAGTTGCAACACTATTTATTTGTTAGAAGCTCAGACCAGCTCCTTGAACTTCATTGGGAAGTCTACGAGTGGCAGAATACGCGACTGTGCAACACAGTAGTATTAATCCTCAAGCAGCAACCGATCCCCTCTCATTCCTAAAGGTGCTGGCAATTCTTTTTCATTTTTCCATACCATGCAGACTACCATTCCTTTCCTGGTAAGCCCAAGGAATTGGGCTCCTCCTTTCAAGTGAGGATTTCTTTATGGTATAAACCTCAAGGTAATACTCCCCCCACTTTTAGGTCCCTGACTAGAGAAGTACCATTACTGCGTTACTTTGGGTTTCAGAAGAAAAAAGACTGTCCGTCACCCACTCGTTTCTCTAGGGCTGTTTTCCACATGGGAGAACAAAACTTTTCGCTCTCCTCCCTCACCAGACCACATTACAATCAAAAAACCGGGGGACAGTATGGCACAAGTAAGAGCTTAGTCTAAAAATTTTTAAAAGCCCAATTGCTTTGCAACTAAAAAGAAAAAAAAAGAAGGAGAGAAAGGGGCACGGGGATGAGAATATTAAAACTGACGGTTGCTACCTCCTAACTCACCCGGGGCACAAGCCAGAACAACTATGGAGAGACATATGTTGATGGCAATAAAACAACTACGTACGTTCTGCACCTATTTTAAATATTAAGTGCTAGCAGCGTGTGGCTCAGAAATTTAAAAGCCCCCAAATTTTTGTTTCAGAATGTGTGAATAAAGCAGTGCATATGGAGGAAAATCAAACCCAAACATTTCTTTGTTTGCATATTGAATACCTGTAATGTTATGTAATAAAAAATTTATGGTTTAGAGTGAGTTTAACACGGCAACCGGTAAGTAAAATTTGGCATTGAGGATGACCATTTACATGCTAAAAGTCTGCTAGTACACTAAAATACGCAGATGCACAACAGCTTATCTTTTAAAGCTAAAATACTGCACACAAATGCAAGTGCTGGATCTAATTTAACAAGATTTGTGGTTATGAACACATGTACACCAAAAATCCAGAATGAAAGCTAAGTTACAGACCAATGCAGCTCCAGCTGGCTAAGATAGAAACGTTTCTTCCCCAAACTGCAGTTGCTAGTAAAATCAGTACAGAAAATTTGATCATACCTACAGCAAACGCTAGTTTTGTATTTTACTCTTTCTTAAAGTAATGCAAGGAATTATCTCGAAAACCTGTCAGCTCAACAGCAGCCTTTCAGCTTTCCTCCTTCATCTATAGGGACAATTTGCCTGTCAGAAAACAACTGGTGGTCAAGAAGACAGCGAGTCTGCAGATCCAGTCTGTGCCTGAATTGGATCTCACTTTTATTCTTTAGTACAGCATATACTTATGCAAAACAGACGTGGAAAACTACTGCAATAGGAGCTCGTGTAAAAGAAGAACGCATTATTGTAGCAGTAAAAGCGCATTCAGGCAGTAATGAAAGCGGCACCAATTACTCATGTAACAGGCATGACATACACTAACTTGTCTTAGTGTAACGAATAATAATTAATTTGCACGTCGGGGTCCATGTTGATGGAAAATTCAAAGCATTACAAAAGACATACTGCCCAGCAAAATTCATATCACATTGACCTTCTATGAAGAGAATCTTTTTGAGAAAAGCAGTAACTTACCCGTTTACAGTTCAGGTTTCTTACTTTGTGGGTATCACTACAGCTGTAAATTGCAGCACGTTGAACATTAATCACAGCAACACAAGCCAAGTCTCCATGGCTGATCTTTGGTATTGACTTGTGGTTGTTTCAATAAGTATTTAAAAAAAAAGCCACTTTATTTTAGAAGCATTACGGTACTATTGCAAGACGTCCATATTGGTAAAACCACCAATAACTCAAGGATTTGGTACCTATAAACCAAATGAATTTGCGCTTCACGCTTACAAAAGAGACCCGTGTGAAATATTGTCTAACCCAAATTTAACAAAAAAAAGTTAAATATTTATAAACAAGACACATTGAAAGCACAGGAAATCCTTATACAAGATATACTCCAATATGATTGACTATTCATGTATAGCGTATGACATACGATAGAAATGAATAAAAAGTAAACAACATACTCCATTACTCCCAACATCTGCAAAGCCTATTTTAAACTTCCTAAATTACACAGATGTAACAGCATGGAGCTCTTAAGCCTCGAGTGCATATTGATGAGATCGCATTTCTGTTTCTGTGATCCTGAAGTGAACAATTAAAGAACATACATTTCTGTACCGCAACTGAACAAATCCAGAAGGTTAGTATTTCTGTTTGCAAGGCCGTCTGACACGTGCATCCGAGAGACAAATTAGCAGCTTGCCAGCAGTTCACAAGGAATACCTCATTTTATTTTTTAATGAAATGAAGCAGACTGCGGCTAACTTGGGTGTATAACAGGCGTTACAACAAATGCTGAAATTTTTCTTCTTTGTAATACACATCATCTCACATTAACGTGGGGGTAAGAGAAAGCTACATAAACAATAAGGAATAGCAGAAACTAAACAAATTACACTAACTTCAAAGATGACTTATTCAGCTCTGGAAAAAATAACAGGTTTTAACATCTCGTTTTACCCCTCAGCTTTTTTTCTCACCAGAGCCTGTTCTGCACTATCCTATCCAATCTCACATTCCTGCCCAAAAACCGCAACAGGGCAGAGGTGAACAGGAATGGATGATCTCTGTAAACTCTAAAGTTATCCTACTTGCACAGGGGAGAAAGTCAACCCTGCAGCTAAAATCCAAGGCAGGCCTTTACCAAAAATCACCAAGCAAGCAAGAGCACGCAAACATACTGACCCCTATACGCATCTTCCGATTGAGGTCATTAAAATCCGAGGACTCCAGAAAAATGCCCTTATCACAAGGACACTACTGCAGAGACATAACTTTTTTTTAATTACTTTTTTTTTTTAAAAAAAAAAAAACTTTTGGTCCTAACAATGTTCAAATAAGAGCAAAGCATGGCTTTCACCGCAAGTACATTCCCTCCTCCTCTTTTGCAATTCCCCTGATGGGAAGTCTAAAAGAAAATGAGCTACTGAAAGAGAGGGTGACATGAAAGCAAATCAATAGGAAAAAGAAAGAGAAAACACTGCCAACTTATGTGTTCCTTCATAACAGGGTCCAGAGTCAAGCATTGCACACGTTATCCCGCTAGGAATAGAAGAAATGGTAAGCAGGATCGGGAAGAAGAAGGGAAAATCCTTAGCGGAAACAAGTTTTTGGAAAGCCTAGGGTTCAAGACCATGCACTAAGATTACTGAAGTTAGACTTGCCTGGAGGCCTCAATGAAACAAAATCCTACCGAAAAAGCAAAAATTCCCCATCTGTCAGTAGTTTGAGGCTCCGGGGTTTTTTTGTTGTTTTGAGAAAGCGGCAGAGCGGCTGATACATTGGCATCGATAGCCACGGAGCCAAGTTAAGTGACTACATTAATAGCATTACAAATGCTAGCAATATTATGCATTAGAGTTACAGTTAAAGATCAGTGCAACAGCTTTCTAACAGTTTTATAACTGAGATCCAGCGACAACTTTGATTGGCAACACAACCGAATCAATTTTTTTTAATCTAAATATTCCCTTTTCCATCATCATCATTGATTCAGCTCAACATTGCTCCAAAGACAGGTCATACCAATATTAACAGATGAAGATGGCACTTTTGCTTACCAATTATCTACTCTGTGAGCCTTTTCACTTAAAAGAAAACACAACCACCCTACAAAGATAATCCTTTTTCCTGTAAGAAAACCAAATGTCTAAATATGATAAGAAAATTCAGTATTTTTTTATATAAAAAGCAAGACTTGAAACTAAAGTTATTTATTAACAATCACCAAAATTCTTCATTACAAAGGATGTTTTAGCACTACAGAGGACTTGGTGCCCACAGAATGCTACAGGACGCTGCAATCAAAGTCCAGGGCAGTAAAAAACATCAAACAACCCTTTAGACCAGTGAAAGTGGGTTTGTGTCTTTGTGCAAAGAGTCTTTGTTCTGTGCTTCTGTGCGTTGTTTGCGTCTAAAATGTAATGCTACTATGAAGTCATTGTTAGCATCAGAACTCTAAAAGCCTGACAGAAACACTGTTTTCAATTTCACCATGGATTATTATTTGGAAAACGTTTAGGAAAATATAATGAGCCCAACAGGAGGCTCAAAATCTAACAGATCCTGTCATCTGCCTTTTCGAACAACCTCAAAATCTTGAGCACAAAGCTACTTGCCTTACACTTTTCCACTCTTTTTGGAAATGGTTTCTCATTTTCCATACCCCATTCCATTTCTATCGATAGATTTTTCCACTCAGTAGACAAGGAAGCTGCTGCTGACTTAGAAAGCGGCCTTCAAGGCTAAGAAGAAAACCTACAGCTACCGGACACACAAAAGCGACACAATCCAAGTACAAGAGTACGCACGAGAATTTTTTTTTCAAAGAGTCACCTCAATACTGGAAGTACCAACCACAGTCGTAACAAGGCCTAACAGAAGCCAACACGTAGGCTGACAAACCATTCTAGAAAATCCTATACGGTGTTATTCCTGCTCTAGATCCCTCACGTACACGGGGAGGACTACAGACGAGACAGCCCTCTGGGAAGAGGCACACCCACATCATCATCATCAGGTTCATGTTTTACACCTCAAGCGGTTTTGAGCAGAGCTGCTCAACTGGAGGGTAGGTCACCATGTTGGCAACAGGTGAAGGTCAGGAGCCAAGGACCAATGTAAAAAGAAGGCATCTGTGAAGTATTCTCAGGTGAAAAATGAGATCATGAGATATAACAGCTTTTTTATTTGTTCTTCTCACAAGTACTTCACGAAAATTTTTTAAAGTCCTTTCTGGCTGACTTGAAATGAAGTACCTTGTTTCAATGCACGTGCGAAGGCAGCACGATCTGTCTGCTTCACAAACCCACCGCGTGTACGTGTTCCTGAGTAACAAGGTACTCTGACATATCTGAGAACAGGTTTGGTCCTATTTCCAAGGCCTGTAACAAGCTGATGAACAGCAAGCTCACTGGTAGCAACAGGGAAGTGAAAATGCAAGAAGAATGATTCAATATACCAAACGAATAGTCAGTGTTCAGAAGATGTTGTTAGCCTTATAACATTACTGTCAAGGAAAACTACAAAATCAAAAGATACAAGCGGACTTGCTAATTTAAAAGGAAGTAAAATTGCTGGATGGAGCGCAGGGAGAAGATGTTTTATTTGTCTTCTTTTTATTTATTTTACATATTTGATTACATGAGTGGGAGCCTGTAATTGAAATAGTTCCATGGGCAAATTAGAGAATAGCATTTTGTTCTATAAATCAAGCATCTCACATTAATGTGGAAATTACTTTTATACTTGAATGCAATCTGTACTGCAAAAGAAATTCAGGGGCCACACAGTCAGTGTTGCTTTTGCAAAAAGTAACTTCCTATTAATCTTCAACAATTAATTACATCTGTATCTATTGCTTCAAAAATCCCAAACCTAAAACTTTTAACACAGAACGTTCACCGGAAATATCTGCCAAGGAACAGCAAACAATTAGTTTAAAAGTCATAGCAGACACCAGAAATTAGAATACCTACAAATTCAAACAGGAATGGTACAGTGTCCTGCGTTGCAATGATACAATGTACCAGAGTGATTTTTTTTTTTTTTTTTTTAAAAATGAAGGTAATGTATTATTATGGATTCCCAGAGGAACACGCTTAAGACAGACACCTAACTATGCTTTCAAAAATGGAATCACAGGATTTCCACACGTAACAAGTCAGGCGGTATTCCTTCCAAAAACGAAGCCAGCTTTAGCACACTGTAGCCAGCTCTTAAAAAAAGCCAACAAAACCCCCGCAGTGGTTCGAGCTTGAAACAGACTCTCATTTCCACTCCCCTGTAAACACAGAGGTACTGGAACTAAAACCACATGAGGCCATCCGAAACGCCAGCCTTGAAAGTGCCACCAAGCCGGCTGGTTTCTGTGAGCTACGGGAGCTCCCCAGGGCAGCGAGGAACCCCTCGCAGGGCTAACCCACAGACAGGGACCACGCGCAGGCTTAGCCAGCCCAGCCATCGCGATGCTCTTACCCCAGCGCTGCTGCTGGACTCAGATCTTTACCTTTCCTGCTGAGCTGTGGCACAAGTACAACGCTACTAAGTTCATTTACAACGCTTCTGTCATGAAACCAAACCTAAAATGCAAGCAACAGCAACTTTGTTAGCACTTACTGATCCCGGGGGTGATAAATATGTTTGTTTACTTCTGCGCAAGCAAAGCTGGTGGTAAAAGGGAAACCGATCAGACTGTTAAGTGGCTGAAACTCGCATTAAAAATCAAATGATAATATAATCCCAGGAAATTGCCAGGATATAGAGATCGAAAGTGCTGTAGCACCCGGGGCCACGCGGGCATCTTGCCAACAGCCTGAGGGTCAAATCTATTCTGCATGTACATTTACATAAATTTACATCTATTTTGCATAACAATTAAACATAGTATTAAACGCACTTTGTAGAGGGATCGTCCAGAACTAGCTCATCCACTCTTGCAAGAGCACAAGGCTAGCGATTCCCTTCTTTATTTTTAACTTCCCCTATAACAACTGATTTGGTTTTACAATGCAATCATGCGAGAAGACGCAGGTCCTCATCACAGGAAAGTTACTCCTCGGGTAACCACGTTGCGCGCAAGAGGATCAGTGCAATGAACAGGGACACACTACCTATTTATTTTGCTAGGAGTCCAGATCCCTTTCTCCTATGCATGGCATTAAGGAAATTCTTAACTGCTTTTCTCCTTTACTTCTTCCTATGGCTCTTCCCAAATTCAAGTTGTGGATTCAGACTTTTCCTTCTTTTTTTACTGAAGGGGTCAAGAAACATCCTATCAACAGTCAAGGATAAAAGGAAGTAAAAAAAAAAGGGGGGGGTGGGGAACTTTTTATCCATCCCCCTATGCACAGAAACACAATCCTTACTATGGTATCCATGGTCATATACAATCACGTGTATGTGCGCTGGGAGAGCCAGAAAGCACTTCCACAGTAAGAGATGAAAAAAGTAATCACAAACATACTTTCCTGGAATAAAAATGTGGATGTGCCCTCACATTATGACACATAAGCACAATCAATTCCTCTGCAGCTACAATCTGAGTAATTGCTTTCAACTGGTTTTGTGGGATGTTTTACTTTATGGAACTATCAGAATCCAAGAATGTCAAACTGCAAACTATGCAAAAATGTGAGTTCTATTATTATTTGCAAAATGTTGTACCATTTCAGAAAGGAACTAAACCTGAGCTATGCATAATATTTTCTTTAAAAAAAAAATTACTTTGTGCCACATTTCTGGACTTTCATCTCAATTCATCTCTTATATTGCAGTCTTCAGTCATAGATTCAGGATTGGATGTTTCATAAAGCTGTCCAACTAACTCAGATGAAAATTTCAAACGTATAAAAGTAACCCGATGCTTTCTGATATTATTGCAAAATCAGAACTAATTATCTGGAATGAGAGAGTGCAAACTTGCACAAACAGCAAGAGACAGCAGGAGAGCTACAATATGCTTTAGACCACACACACGTCAAAAACCTAGACTTAAGCTATTATTGCTTTCTAGTTTATATCTTTGGGGAACATCTCCAAATTCTAGGAGATCAGAAACTTCTAATTATAGTTAAAAATTGTAATCCTGAGGAAGGATCAAGACTACTTTAACGGTACAGAAGTCAGATTTCCCAATGCCAGGTCTGCTCTCTCTGAACCCATTCTGCCTTCTGTCCTGAAAAAACCAGACTCCAAATATCAAACAAGCTTTAGAGCCTTCAGGCTAATGATAGCCTAGGCTATCATTTTTCCCTTCTTACTTTTTTTTTCCCCTGGAAGTCTATCTGATTTTGTTTAGAGATTCTTTTGAAAACCTGATGTTTTCACACCACCTTTTGCTTTGCAAAACAGTCGAGTGACTAAGTCAAACCTCTTCAGAAATCCTACAATAACAAACTGTGGATACAGGAAAGAGGTTGGGAAATTTTGTAGCGTAATGGATTTCACGTTTAAGCTTCCAGGGAGTTCGACTAAACCAATCAGACTTTTTTTCTTAGTTTTTAAAGACCGTTTCAGACGTTATCTGTAATAAAGTAATTGAAATACTTTGCTTCTCTGAACTGATTGCTGCTGGGAGATGAAACCAATGCATCTCCGTACAAAACCACAGGCTTTGCCATACTGCCACACATTTCCCTCATCCCTCCAGTCATTTTCTTCTCATCTGTCCAGCTCTACTTCTCCTCAGCATCAACTACCAATTTGTACCATCATAAACTCAAGCTGTATTACTTCACCAAAGTTTATAAATTCCTTATGCTTCCTTATAATCTCTGCAAAGAATTAAAATGAGATTTGTCTGGACAACCATCACATTTACCGTGTTAGCACAGTTCTGCTCGAGACAGCAGTTCATCTTTTCACTTCCAGTCTTGTATGTTAAACAAGAGAAGATGTCTTAATGTAACTGCATAGTCTCACAAATGCAGCAGCAGCAACAGCAAAGGCTTTATTTTCCTTCATGTCGATCTCTGTAAATAACACATAATCTGGGTACTTAGTTTTCTTCCGAACGCTGCAGCTGAATGCAAAGCAAGGAGGCCGGGGGGGGGGAGATAAATCCTTGAAGGATGATGGCTTGCGATTTTCTTCTGCTACTTGTTACGTACATGGCAAGAGACACAAAAGGCAAGCTCACTGGAATTTAATCTTATTATGATCCATTTCCACCCATGCTTCATACGCCTGGATGTTAAACAGACACTCATCCGAGCCGTGTCAGTCCCCCACAGTCCGCCTGCACTTACAGAAGCGGCAAATAAGACACACGGGGCCCACCGAGAAGCCAGCCTGGGGATGCAGTTGTCATCGACAGCAAAGGCAACGCTGGCTGAACTGTACCGACCTAACGTGGACCCTTTCTTCTTCCACAACCCGAGTTGCTCAAGTACTTCAGATCTACCTGAAGTATTTTTATCACTGTCTGGGGGAGTTACAGAATTACAGACCGTATTCAAGAATGAATTATGGTGCAGTCTGATTGGCATAAAATTCCCCCAACAGACTGTTTGGGGAATAGTTTGTTCTTCTAATGTTGACATTATATCTTTTGTTTTTGGCAGCTCAACACCACCGACAAGTTTCATCTTATTCAAATTGTCTTGAAAAGCTTAATAACTCTCTTTATTTGGCATATCTTTTAGAAGAAAAAGAAAATAGATACATTATTTGTAAAGCAACATATGTCTGATGACTTTGATCTGTGCTGATGCAATACCCTTCAAGGATAAAAGCAGAGCTGTTCAAGAGGAGTCGTCGTCACATGAATATACACTTTCTAGCAGCTTTTTGAAAATACATTTCTACTCAATTAGCACGTACAGCGATATCTAATTTTAGATATTAAAGCACTGAACTTTCTGTTGTCATGCTTTCATGCTACAATCCTCTCCAATTAAAGCAGAATTTATGCCAAATGTTTCCCTAATATATTTTATATATTTTCTCTGCTTGACTACATTAATATACAGAGGCTGAAACACAGGTTAACTATTCATCTGTTAAATTCCTACAGACAAGTGAAATTACAAAATGGCACAGGTTAAATGTATACTATAGAGCTATAACGTATATATTCCTGTCTTGAGCCAGGAACTACTTATGTGATTCAGTCTTAGATGTGTAGATGGCTGTTTCATTATTTCTGACTATATTTAATCTGATGTCAACTTTGACTTGTTCATTATGCAAATGTATTTATATAATTAAAATGAGAGAGTCAATGTTAATTTTTTTTTTTGCGTTTTTTTTTGCGTTGGTTTTAAGTTTTTTGGTTGCAGGGTTTTGTTTGGTTGGGTTTTGGGTTGTTTTTTGGTTGGTTTTTGTTGTGGTGTTTTTTTTTTTTTTTTAAATGCTGTAAAACCACATGATAAATAACACATACTCCTGTGGAGGATACAATCCAGCCACACGTGTGCTTGGCATTCAAGTTTACACAGATGCTGACCCTTCATCTGGGTTATGCTTTGTCTTTCATTTTGATCATCCCAGACTGTTTATATGAAAACTGAAAAGCATTTTTAAAAATAAATCCTGACACATTTCTCCACTGCCTGTGGCTGCGTAGTTTATGTACAGTGCAAATGAAGTTCCTTGTGAATACATACAAGATCAAGAAGCACTTATGAAAAACAGAAGCGAATCAGCACTTCAAAAAGCCTGGGGTGCCAGGGGGCTTTGGTGGTGGCCAGAAGACTGGTGAACTGAAATACTTCAGAACAATTATTTCCCTCCCAACTGCAATTAAGTTTCCCCCTTAAAATTCAAACTTCAGTCATAAACCCACCTAAAGACTGTGTAATAGTCTAAATCCAAATCGCAAATACAGTAGGCCTCTCCGACCGTACTG
Source organism: Calonectris borealis (assembly GCF_964195595.1). Classification (NCBI taxonomy): domain Eukaryota; kingdom Metazoa; phylum Chordata; class Aves; order Procellariiformes; family Procellariidae; genus Calonectris; species Calonectris borealis. Next base: position 120,857,886 of record NC_134314.1, read on the forward strand.
GCTGGATGTGACTTGAACGCAAAATCCAGGTTCTCTTAACAGTTCACAAAAGAACTGATTTATATCACATCCTTTTTTCACACGGTGTATATTTACGCAATTTCACGAGTCTCTGTGATGCTAGCCTTTTAGCAACTGGGTACAGATACATCAGTATCTTTACTTTGGGTTAGGGTTTTTTTTGTTGTTGATAAATCCAGGTATCATCTTCCTTATCTCTCTTTATCTCCATATTTTGTTGCCTGTGATATCAGAAGTCAGAAAATTCAGTAGTCTTACGGGAGACCAGCTATGTTGTATGATCGATTTCAGAGAAAATGAATACATCATTTTTTGAGTTTTTATACTGATAAAAATGCTGACAATAAAAATGCTCCTCTGACTGTTCCTTGCACTTTGCCACCTTTTCCTAAAAGGCCGTCGTAACGTGTCCCGTGTGGCATCTCTTACATGATGGACATCTTCCCTGATCAACTTCAATCGCTGTTCTCAGAATTATCCTCTGATTGTTCAGTCAAGAATGTAGGAAAACTACTCCACTCTTTTGCGGATACGATGAGACTATAAACTGAGAAGTACATCTCTGAGAAAGCATGCGCGATTCACTCATCAAAATAACCGACTTGCCTGAAATTGTTAGATGCCATGTCAGTTTTTCCTATATTTCACTCCACGAAAGTCAATTACATTTCTAAAGGGCATCCTTCCCATAGTCAAATTCTTTCCATTCTGTAAGCCACATGTTCATGGGCGCGTAACAAGTAACAGAAATTTGCATCCTCTCTACAGCTGCCTTTCAGCTATTTTCAAAATTTCTTTGGAGTTGACATTGTTTTACTGTACCCAATGATGCACTATAATGGACTTTGATTGCATTTGCCTTTCAATACATGTTATGATCGAGTAGCATGTTCGCATTCACAGTTTTCTCTTAAAAATACTTTGGAAGTTTTGGAATTCCAGTCATTACATACTCGAGACTGGGTTTTGCAGAGAAACCTTAGGTATTCAGTTCCTGCTTTCACAGACATCACAGAACACTCCAGTTTATTTAGTCCAGAAACCACTAACACTACTTTTTCCATAATATAACATGTCTTATGTATAGTTGAGAAGCCACAACACTGGTGGTATTTTTTTCCATTATGGTTTCTTCTTCTGCATTGTTTGCATTAGCATTTCTTTCACATGAATGTTCACAGCCAGCCAGTTCGTTTGTATCAGTTGTGCAGCTTGTCCTTTTGTGCTCTGTTACTTTTTCCATCAGCTTTTCCACTGAACTTTCATTTCAAGATCAATAGACAGTTTACTGCAATGCAAGACTTTCCTGCTATCGCCACTGTCATTTTAGTCACCTTAGTGGCTTACAAATTCAGTTTAATTAGGTGAAACTCAAACAGCTTAGCAGGTAAGACATGAATACAAAGTGTTGTATTCATAATATAACATTAAAAAGAAAACAGGTCTTAAAAGGGGCAGAGTTAGTAGCTGTGTCTTACAGTAAGAAAATGGATTCATCTCAGGCATTCCATTATGCATCAGAGCTCCAATAAAGTAGCCTTGAGTTTATTTGACCAAATCTAAATCAGGACTGATGCTACAACCGGAATTCAAATTCAAAATAAAATTCAAATATAAAATATGAAACCGTCCTTCCTCTATGCTCTATATGGGCTTTCTCACTAAAATGATACAGCAGAATTTTTCATTAAGCCAATCTGATTATAGTACAAACTATTCAAGAGACCCCAACCTAATCAGGAAAAGCAATGGCACTGGGAAAAATCAACATATTAGAAAAGTCCTCTCTAACAATGGCGTAACTGAAAAATTCAGCCTTCACCTGGACCAGAAACAGACTTTCTCTCCCCCATTCCCTCCCCTCCATGTGTGCAACATAATCAGTAACATAACATGCTTAGTAAATCATTGACAGTTAAAAATCTAATTGGAAATACCACCTCACTCACAGCAGAAGAGCAGCTAACATACACAAACGCCTACTAAAAATCAATTGCCTGAAAACTAATAGGGATCCATTTAGTTACTGGAATGGTTTTGCATTGATTTCTTTATCATCTTTTGTACGTGAAAGTGTGAGCAAAAGTACATTGAAGGCAGCACTGCATATTCAAAATTGCTATTTCTTCTATCATCTAGAAAACCTGCTGATCAATTTTTTTTTTTTTTTGTAAAGAAAACCAGACTGAATTCTAGCCTTGCATATGGATAGGCTTAGGGAGTTGGTTTGGGGTTTTTTAAGGAATATAGTAGTGAGAAAACACAATCCACCCACCCACCAAAAAAAAAAAAAAGCCCTGGCTTCTTTCACATGAGTTTCCATTAAAGCTGATGTTTGCTGGCCTAAAATACAAAGCCCTTGTCATTTCTACACAGTGTGATTTAATTTGCTGGCTGTAACACTACAGGTGGACTGGCACACATGACTGACTAATCAGCTGCCACCACCCCACGTCTGAGTCAGCACAGAGGGGGATTTAACCTTGCAGTTGCAAGGTCAGCAGACCAACATTCCCCTCTTCCCCCTCAACGCAGCAGCGATAATTGCGCAGATATGTTGAGCAATTTAACTCACTAGAATGTCAGAACTTCAACCTTTTTTGACACACGCCATACATTGCACAGACATGACATTTCCGTGCTTTCCCCAGCAATTCTATTTCAATAACAATCAAGAAGCAAGTAGGGAAATAGAAAAAAAAGAAACCAACCACAAAACAATGTGATGTTAAGGTTCCCCTTTACCTCGTCAGCGTGAGGTATTTATGTATTCAGCCAAAACTGCAAAAAAGCCTTCCCTAAACAGTGGAACGAGTCGATTATACGACGAATCGCATTTTTATGAAAATGAGAAACAGAACACTTTCCTATTTAAAAAAAATGGCAGGAAAAACCTGACTCAACATAGCTGTTCTGGCCCATCCACCTTAAATTTCAAAAGAAAATAAAAACATGAAAAAGGAAGGAGGAACCAGAAGCTATCAACTTCAAACTACTATAACTCCTTAGGGTGCACAATTACTTTATCCCTATTTCCATAAACAGAATTCTTGGCTGAAAAACATGATAGGAACCATGATCGAATAAGGCACGTTGCACAGTTAAGCAATCACAAACTACACTGAATTTTTATTTTAGTGGGATGTCTTGAAAATAGACATTAAATATCTACAGCTTTGGAGACTTACAGCCAGATTTCATTTCAAATAATGTCTGCAGCTAAAGAAAACAGTAAGATAACAAATGTCATTTCATAGAAAACGTATCTCAAAATTTTTAAGTTTTAGGCAGCTGCATATCTCTCAATATATTTTAGAAACCTTCTATGCTTGTTAAAAAAAACAAGAAAAACCTCACACCAGCAAAAGCCACGGGGTTTTCTGTTCACATTGTATTTGAGTTAGAAAGAAATCATCTGCCGTGTTCCAGATAGTAGATAATTGTAAAATTTCAGTGTCTTAATCTGGAATTAAAATAGGAGAACAATTCACAGTAGGGCTGGGCAGAGTAAGGCTAAAGGGAATCTGAACCTGAACCCCTCTCCTCTAAGCTCCCTTTTGGGGCAGCTGTTTATTGATAGTGTCTTCCAGAGTCTCTGTGGCAGCCAACGGCTACCTGCAAACACTGCTATTTTCTTTGTAGACATCAACCAGTCACGTCACTACCTTCTTAGACTCAGATCCACCGAGTGCCAGAAACCACCAAAGCTTCTTCCTAAGGAGCAACCACAATAGTTTCCTACCGAGCCCTTGCAAAATAAGGACTATTCAGCTGAAGAACAGACAAGTACAAAAACCTATCCAACTTAAGAGCAATCCAAGGCCATTGCATTTGAGGATTTCCAATCGTGTGATTTTAATATCAGCTCAGAGGTGTAACAGAACACCATTTAGCATCAGTTGGCTCAAGTCTCAAAACCATTCATTGAATTTCACTTCCCCCCACCTCACCTTACGTACTGGATCCATCACACTGGATGGCTTCCCCTGGTATTAGAAGTTTTCAGAAACCAATCACCTTAACAACACATAATACTTCCCAAAGCTTAGACATGCCAGGGGCAGCGAACTGCAGAAAAACGCTGTAGCAAGTAAATTCTGAGCTCTCGCCATTAATCCACCAACCACTACAGCTACAAGGAAACAGAAACCTGGAACCACGAAATCCCACCGCCCCCCTGGCCCTCGGTCAGCCCATACCACTATCTTCCCCTGGTTGCACACAGCTGCAAGCACCGTCTGTTCTTCTGATCACCTCCCACTCTGTGACCTTTAAAGATCTTTGCATACTTTCCCTCCCTACAGAAAGTGGCTTAACCTAACCTATAACTGACTTAAACTTCAGTACAAAAGTGTGTTCACTGTTTGAAATCCTACTGGAATTTAGCACTGTTAGATACAGGGGAGATAAAAGTTGTAGAGCTGGAAAGTTGTGTATCTAACCCACCCACTGTGGGCATAATCCCTAAACTATGGATAAAGAGCTGACCGCTTCAAAAATCCCTTTCCCATTCTCCCTTGGCTCTCGTAGGGGGCCTGTGCTCAAGATGGTAACTCATGCATACAGAGTGGCAAGCAAACAGCAGCTTCTATACCCAAAATGTCCCTTCTGGATTCACACAGCAGCTGCAAAAACACATGTTGGCCAACCCCACTGGATGTCCTGCACTTGGCAAACAATCACAAACACATGGAGCCGCTGGGGAGTAGGGACCAGCCAAGGGAGATGCAACAAAACAGGAAAAAAAAAAAATCCCCCAAAAGAGAAAGGAACAATAGAAAAGGGAGAGAGGGGGAAGATGAAAAGGTTATTGCAAGGAAAAGAAAGGGCAAGAGAGTCTGGGAAAGCGGTGAGATAAGTGAAGCATATGAGGAAACAGGCTGTGAGGAAGATGTCCCGCCATCAGCACATAAAACAGGGCTCCTGCTGGAAGATAGTTGGGAACAAACGACCAGCAGAAACAAACAACAAAAAAAAAAGTCTGCAAGACACAAAGAGAGCTCAGTCACACGTTAGTAACCAGAAAGCCTTTCCAGTCCACAACTACTTCTGTGCTGATAACTGAGAAAGCAACACCCTGAAAGGTTTGAACATTGTCACTACCTAAGTAGGTTAGGCTTGAGAAGAGACGATGCATATCAAATGCTAAATGGATAAAATTAAACATTTATTGACAACATAAACAAAGCTGGGCTAAGCTTCCAAAAATACTGAGCACTACCAAAATACAAGTCATGCCCTGAGATGGAGAGACAGCCAATTGAGCCTCCTACAGCTTTTAGCTTAAATGGCTTGCAAGCTATTCCTTCAGGTCTTTCATATAGCAAAATTAGTGCTTCAGTTCCTGCTGACTGCTTTAACTGCTGCACCTGTGACTCTTTAAATTTGCCACAGCTGGGCTGCTCAATGCATAATGGCAGTCTTCATCGGGGAGGGGCTCAGCACATAACATGCCAGATCACCTCAGGGTCAGGGAGGAGAGAAAACACAATGTTGTTTCTCAGTCAGGTAGGATAGCATTTATGGCCACATGTTCCTGTTCAGAAGAGGCAAAGAAATGAAAGCTTTTCTCTCTTTCGGTGAGAGACACCCATCTGCCTTCCCAAACCCAGCAAGCTTCAAGCTAAACAGGGCAAAGAAAAAAAGAAGTGAGGAGAAGGCAGAGGAAAGAGCCACTTCTTTTCTCTGCTGGAGAGGAAGATGCAATGGTTTATAGCAAGGTAGAGAACAAGTAAGAAAAGACTCAATTTCTAAGTTGTATTCGCACACTACTCATATTACATTCCCTTCTACATTTTTAGCAACTTGGAGTCACAAAGAAACCGTAACCTCAAGTTGCACGTTTCCTGGGCCCAAGAGAACAGAGATAAAGCTGTTCTCCAGCCTCCACAGCGCAGCATTATTCCTGCTCCCAAGCCACACCACACGTACCATTCTGGGCAGGAGATAGCACTGCCTTTCTGTTTGCCACTGGCTGTTGGGTTTGGGCTAGAAGATACTTTGTTGTTGGGTTTTTTTGAGTTTTTCCCCACCAGAAATAGTTTTGTCTTTATCGCCAGGATAATAGATGTGCTTGCACTGTAAAGATGCATTACACTGACGCAGCTTACTCCCCTTCCTGCCAGCACTTACCTGCCAGTGTAGGAACATCCATAGTGCAGAAGTCCAGAAGGGTGACGTGGTTGTCACCGCGCTTACGTAGCTAACAGATACACCTGTTTGTTTTGGTTTTTTCAAAACACAGACAAGGTTTCATCTCTAAAGGAAAACTAACCTGCTCACAGAAAAACAAATTTATTTTGAATGCAATTTGCAAAAGAGGATTTCCTTCTACACATTTTTTTTTAAAACTGTGTGATTTAAGTTTACGGTTAATCCATTTTTCTAATTGCATCGTTTCTCTCACTATAGATCAACAGTTGATTAATCAGACTCTTCAGTGAAGCAGCAAGGTGTCCGACCTTCTAACTTGCTGTATTTGTAATGAACTTCATCTCATATTCTTCAATGAAATAAAAACACAATCCATTTCAAGCTATCTTTAGAATATCTGCCTCATTATGGGGAGCCTATCAGGAGCTCACCTATAGGCAAGGCTATCAAATTTACTCTCTGTCAGCACTTCTTCACAAGTCTTGTGGCTTACTATACTCCCTCGGTGTTAACGAAGACATATTTCAAAAGCCAATTTTCCATAACATAATCTGCATTTGCATGTGACAACTTCATAGTTCCTCAGGACGACTACACGCATACATCAGGGTTGTAATCCACTACAGAAGGCGGCTAAAAGAGATCACCTTCAGTTGTGAGAAAAGCTGTTACCACTTACAAGAGATGTAAGCACTTGCATTTCTTCTGCATCTTCAGTCTCATTCAGACTTTCTTCAAACGATTGTCCTCTTTCCCAGCTGGCACGGTACACTAACCTAAACTTTGTCAAAGCTGAACAGAATTTGGGAGAACTACCTGGCACCTCCAGCAGACCATTACCCCATTTATACTTTCCATTCAGGTGTCTTTTTATGTAACAACAGGATCTCATTGACTCCTCATCAGCTTGTGATCTGCTACAATCCCAAGATCCCTGCCTGTAGCCCTCCTGCCTATCTGCTATTTGGGTGGCTGATTTCTGCTATTTAAAGCTGGTAGTACAACACCTGTCTACACTGAATGTCATCCAACTTTTGGGGTTTGTTTCCCTTATTTAAGATGACTTTGAATTCTACTCCTGCCTTTCAGTGTGCTCACGGTCCAGCCCAAAACGCTTGCAGATTTGATTAGCACACACTCCATTCCATCATCCAGGAGAACACTGAACAGGTTTATGCATGATGATACACATTCACCAAAGATGAAGAGGGAACAAGCCACGCCCAACCCTTGACTCTTACCAGTTCGGACAATCCAACTGCATTACATCTTTCAACACTTCTCACAGAAACAGAAATTGGGGTGTCGTAGCCAATACCCTTTCATGCTTACGCTACGTAGCCCCGTAAACCAACAAGGAAATACGGTACTGGTCCGGTACCTACCCAAAAGATGCCATGCGAAGCATAGACTCTAAATAAAAAAATCCCATGGAATTCAAATCCCTTTCCCCTAACAATCTTAACAACATTTCAGAACTGGTACATACCAACCCTAAATAGAGCCAAGTTCCTGTAAACTTCCACAGTTTGAACTGTGATCGCCGAGATTATGAGTACTGCAAGTGAAAAAGCCTACAGTTGGAGTGAATTACATTAATTCCACGTTTAGAAAAAAAATATATTCAAGTTGATCTTGGTTTTGGCAGACTTATTTCCCAACATGCTAAAGGAGTACTAACTGCATACATTATTTAAAACAGAAGAATTGAGATTTTAACATTCTTTTTTTCCCAAAAAAAGATAGTGCATGTGTGAGGAACAAGCACACTGAAAAAGAAATAGTCTGGGCTAGCCTGCTCCCTCATTTGTAAAAGCTGTTTTATTTTAAAACTCTGTTCTTCCCAGGGCTCCCCACTAACATTTGGCTAGCTGACTCACTGAATGTTCCCTTTAAACTTACATGGTATCAATTAATAGATTATAGGAGCCATTGATTTACCTTTAAAGTTCTAGTTTATGATCTCTGGTCCTTTGGGAAGTGAGTGGGTACCTACATAGTGACAGCTCACATCTTGAGCAGCCTACAGCAAAGGCTTCCTTTGCAGTCACTGAGAGAAGACTAAGTAGGACAGGGAAAATACTGTATGAGTTTCAAATACCTGGGTTTCTAGCAAGGAGTTTGGCTTGCCTCAAAACCACTCGACCATAGGCTATTTGTTTAGAAAGACCAGAGGCTACAGAGACGGTACTGCTGAGGTGTATGTTGAAGCAACAGGAATATTTATTTCTATTGGCTCAATATTTCAAATTCAAAATCATGAAAGAATGTTCTGCAAGTAAACTAGACCACCACTAAATGGAACAACTGGTGGACTAAGTCCAAACCGGACCCAGGTTCAAACCAAAGGCTTCCTCAGACATCTAGTCCACTGAAGGTACTCCAGTATGATCACGCTGCTTCCCAATCACTGCCTGACTGTGGGATGACCAGATGTTCTTGGCCTGGACCCTCATACTCCCATAGACACCTGTGCTACCTCCTGGATTCATAACAGATACCAAGCTTTGCTACCATATCAAGAACAAAATCTCGGTGCCCTCTGCCAGACTAGTTACCAGGACAAAATAACACCTGAAAATTACAGAACGGCCATTTGGAAATGGGAGCAATATGAATGCTAAAATGGAAGACAATAAAGTGGGTATTCTAAATTATGCTCTTTATTGCTCCTCTTCACTTACTAAGCACCTGTGCAATCTGCATATTGGCCTTCATCCAACCTTACAAGTTCAACTTCTTGAGCCAGGCTTGGCAAAGGCATACTGAAAGCACAAGTTTGCACCAAATCCAACCAAGACGCAAAACAACGCATCTTAATATTCTTACAGTTTTAGGCACTTCTTATACTGCTTAAATCATTGCTCCGGCTCACATGCCATGGTTTCTTCCATAAACAGTGAGCCTTCTCTAATTGGAGGCTCCTGATAAACTTCAAAAATACCATGTTTACTAATTGGAAGATTAATATTTTCAAAAGCTTTGTCCTTTAACTGCAAGTTAGAAAACTCAGTGAAGCATCTAAAGGGATGCTATATAGAAGGGAAAGGCATCACTACAGTATTAGCACAGCAGCTGAAGGAACCTTACTGGACTAAGTGTTATTAAAGTCACTTAGTTATTTTTAAAACTCTTGAAAGATACGGAAAGGGTGATCGCCCTTTCCTGCAAAATCCCATCTGCTTCGAATTCTTAGAGCTTCAAAATAAGCACACAGTTCTAATTAATTGTAATGATCCATGCTGAATTACTTACCATTTAAACAAAACTATTTCATTTGTTAGTGGTTTTGAATTTTATTTTTTTCGTCTTTGCTAATTTATAAATGCTTTTCATAAACAGGAGCTACAGTTCACCTTGAAGGAGATGCTTGTATACGTAAGTGAGATGTATGGCTGGATAGGCCTATTGTGTTTAGGCACGCTGGCAGAACGATGCTGAATCCAAATTAATACACAGAATTTAAATACAGATCACTCGGTGCTCTCTTTTTGAGAATGCAGATCTCAAAGTCAGAGCAGGGATACCACAATTAAAAGGACCAATCCACATTCAAGTGAATTGAGGGTAAGAAAGGAGAGAAATCACCATTTAGCAAACTTGCACATTTTTCTCAGCCAATTTAACCATTTATCATCAAGGAAAGCCTGCACACTAGCATCTTTTGTAATGGTTTTGTTTTAAAATACAGTGTATTCAACTGCCCAGTTATGGCTGTAGAGAGATACAAGGGAAAAAAAAAAGAAAAGAAAAAAAAATTAGGATGAAATTCTGACTTCAGACTTGACATGAATTTTGCCATTTAACCAACGGGACCAGGGTTCCCCCCGCATATGCTTGGTAAAATGAGGAAGTAGCTCAGGAACTTTGAAGAGTTTAGTTTATATCCCTGATCTTAAAAAGCTTATATGCTGCTCAACTCCCAAGTTTTTCCCCATTCAAGGTAATATGGTGAATATTATAAGCGGAACAATTTGCAATGTAATCACTAACAAAACACTGTCTTATTGGCCTGGGAAAACATGGAATGTTGACCTAAAAGTCCATCCCCTGAACAGTTTTTCAGAGGTCTGTGAAACCTGTGTTGAGAAAAGGTATGTAATGCTCAATTCTCAAACCAACACTTCTATTCTCCTCCGCCTTGCACCGCTCCCTTTTTTCCCCCCTCTCAATACCCTCTTTTGCAGCTGCACTAAAAAACATCACAGGGCATAACAACTGAAATACATGAATTAATTTAATGTCAAAATACTATCAAGCAGTGCTCTTTTTTCCCTACTCCATTTCAACTCAGGGTTAACTTTGAAATACCTGTCGTGTCCCGCTTTGTGTTTTGTATTAGAATCGTGTTCCTCTTGCAGTCTTAGAGTTTGCAGCAATGACAACTGGCATTTAATAATTAGTTTCCCAATTTCCACAAAAGCACTCAGATTTCAGAGAATGTGACCTGTGGGTAGTTTGCATACAGACACTTTAGCCTCACTGACACTTTCTGGAAAAGGAATGGCTCATTACAATGCAAATTAAGCTAACCCATGTCATGGGCTATTATAAATGATAAAAAAAAAACCAAACAAAAACTGTAACATCCTCATGGGTTTCTAAGATTCACTGCAATGGACATACTAGAGCAGAGCCCTATGTATGACAAGACCATCATGTTTTTTCTGGCCCTAAAATCTAAGTTTCCAAGCATTACCAGAATTTAACTTATTTCCACCCCCGCCCCCCAAGCAAACCCATTTAGCTTTCAAAACTATTTCTTCTCCCCACATCAGCTTCAGCGTTTGATCCTTGGCATATGAGAAAATGTAGACATTCCTTTACTGAAAACGCAACAGAAACCCTAACACGGGTACAACATCTCTCATTTCTCCAAGTTTATTTGTATGCTGCAAAGCGAAAATCATCGACATACTAAATTAAGACCATCAGAATACTGGGGGAAGAGATTCTTCTGCTTTCAAAATATGCATACACTATTCTATTAATAATATATTAATGACCCTCCTCCTCCCTCTCGTGGAAGCTTCAGTCACTGAAGACAACAGTAAGAACATGGCAGGAGTTAGCAATGTGTTTTCCATCATTTCAGTTGACTATGCAGAGAATAGCGTAAATGTGGGTGATCTCTTATTCATAAGAGTTATTCTTTAGCATTTTACAGGGGAAAAAAAAAGATTTGTTACAATTTGTTTGGTATCTGGACAGCCTCCCCTCAGCCACACAAACAGGCTTTATCCTACCTCAAATCAGCTAAAACCCTCAGTATTTGTAGACAACTGATTTAAACTGTTAGTAAAAAAAAATTGATTATTTCTCTGCAACTCTCATTTGACAAGACCATCGCTACTCATCTTCTCCCTTGCAGGTGCCAAGGCTACGTGGACTTGATGAGAAAGATTTTGGACTTGACACTCAAGCGTTAGAGATTACAGGATAAGTCTATGACTGGCCTGCATTTTCTATTTTCCAGAGAACTATGAAGTAGCTCTGAAAACAGATTCAGGGCCAACAACCAGAAATCTGAAAAGTAAAGAACTCCATGCTGTATTCAAGGAACTTAACTCACAAAGCGTGTGCTCATTCCAGCATCTAATGTACTGCATATCAGTACCCGAGTTTCTTCCTTATGTTTTTATGGCAAGTTCCCCCCCGCCCCGTTTTGTTTTTTAAAAAGCTTCTCAGGCTGGAACCGTGATCAATTGACTATTATTTCTCTGGTGACTCGTGCTGCTCAATTATGACATTTCATTTCAACCTTACTCTCCCAACACCTTGCATTAATCCACCCAAATAACTACTGGAGACATTTCTGAGATGATGGATTTTTCACATCTGAAAGACATTTGTTCTGGTATGCTAACAGTAATAAATGAGAGAGGGGCCTTCAAGAGTACAGAATGAAACTGAATGCCAAGATAAATGTTACATTTCAAAGTATAATGACTGAAAAATTTCACATAAACATCCTGCTTTTTTTGAAGAGACTCCTTATTTTCTTCCATAACGTATGTATCTGTTTGTTTGTCATCAAGGATTTGAATACAACATTATCAGCATGATTAGAAACACAAATTGACCTATTTGTCATATCAAGAGCAGCTACAGCCAGAGGATCAAATATCCAAATTTGCCCTTGCACATCAGAGAAACCTCAAGAAAGCGAACTAATATTTCAAGAACTCAGCACGGAATACATGACAAATTAAGTCTCCAAAATAATTACGACATCCCAAAGGGAAAAATGTACTTCACTTGCAAATTACTCCTAGACTTTTACATATCTTTTAAAATGTGTTTTAAAAGGGCAGTACTGTCATAGTTTATAATAGATTATGTTTCCAGGATCTAAGGGCTTGTGTTTTGAAAACCTGAAATAGATCCCAGCACAGGACATACTGGGAAGCAAGATCAGGATTCTTTGCTCTGAAAGGCCATCTACCTTCCCAGGAAGGGTATTTTCTTCAGGGTTTATTTTAAATGCCATAGTCTTTATGTTTATAGTCTTTTCTACTTGTGTTTTTACTGATAATTAGTAATACTGGGACCTGAAATATGGGGTTCAGCAACATGCATATCCATGTATACACATGCAATTCACACCACTGGGTACAACTAGCAGGGGCAGTTCCCACAGAAGGGCTAACTCTGGAGAACAGGCAAATAGGTGGCAGTCAGGAAGTGAAGATAAGGGTACAGAAAATACTGAAATAATGGGTGAAATTCCTAGAAACCACTCCTACTTCAGATGGTGGCAGAGCCACATAAAAAGTGATGATAAACTCTCTCTCTTCCAGCCCTCCGGTGCAACTGTGGCATAGATCTGACAATATTTACTATGGGGAATTGTATACATTTTTCAGAAGAGAGCCATTAATTTCTCAGCAAGACAGGTCAAGCAGTATTCTCATTTCTTCAAAATGAATTCGAAATAAATAATAGAGAAACACAAAATAATGTGGTTTTTTTAACGACTCCAATACATTTAACATCTATATACACACACGCAACTACAAACTGCTTTCTCTTATTCAAGCTAGAAAGATTTCTGTTGTCTGCACCTGAATCAGAAGTCTGACACGTTAGCAAATTTTCAGTCAATCACTTCTCTAGCTTTATACTATTTTTTACTTCAATATAGAAAAGGAAAAAAAAAAAAATCATTTGGCAATGCCAGAGGCACCTTCTGGTCCAAAAATAGTTAGATCTGAAAACATCTTTTTCTACAAGTCAAGGAAGAAAAGCTAAAGAAAAACCTCTGTAAATCCCACTGGCAAAATACTAAAAGCAACGAGCAGGCTAAAGTACATTAGTTGTTAGTAGGAATGCACGACCAGACAAAAGGTTGCGGTAGCTTTCATATGTTCTTCTATTAAGAAACTTTAAACACCGTGTTGTGGTGCCAGCTTTTAAAGAGCAGTGAAACTGAATTTTTGGAAGCTATAAAAATGAAGTAGGTGAAGCAAGGAAAACGTTACCGCATCTGTCAAGTTTTTTTAATACAAAGGGATCTGATGACTGCCAGGGGGGGAAAAAAAAAAGGCAATCTATGTAACTAAAAAAACCATACCAATTTTTCCATATAATTCCATGGCTTGTTATGTTCACCTCTCTCCCTATTCTCTTTCACGACTTCGTGTTTTCAGAGAAAACACTTTTTATAGAAGGATCAAATATGAACACCCACCAAAAATAGCAGTCTTACGAATGGGTTTCTTAGGTATCACAGCTATATACCTGTTTTATGAAGGCCTGAGAAGCTTCTGCACAGCTTCAGTACAATAACGAAATCTTTAAGGACATCAGAATAGATATCAACATATCCCAAAATAGCTATCAACATATCCCAGTATTCAAATTCAGCACCACAGTGTTCAATAAAGAAAGGCACACCAAGCACCTCAGAGCCCATCCCTGGTGTTCGGGCCAGGAACCCGACAGCTTCCGAGCCAGATTGAGGCTTGGGGATTTTGTCTTGTTTTCACAAAGGACAACCCGTAGAATTTCCACTCAACTGAAACCATAGCACTGCCAACAAAGCAAAATTTTATACCTACTAACTAAATCCAAGCAGCTTAAGTAGGAATTTAGTAAAGCCTCCTATTCACCACAGGTGCATTTTCCCAAAAAGAATAGAGTCAGAGCCATTACAACCTGAATCGGAATAAATTTTGGCATGCATTTTAGTATTTTGAAATGAAAAACAAAACAAAACCAACAACAAAAACCCCTATAAAATTCACAGTGAAAATTCACATATTTTCTGACATCTACTTCCATTCTGCCATTTAAATACCCTTGAAAATTTTGAAACTAAACTTCAGCATACTTTCAATGCTCTCAGCATTGAAGTATCTTCTAACTACTCTCAAGTTACAGCCATCCCAGTTTCTTACAGCTTATACTGTCTTAAAAATCCTACAGACCCGTTAAATTTACATTAGAAAGTGATCAAATAAGAGCAACTATTGTGTATAAGGCTGAAAAAGTCAAGTATGTCAACTCTAACACTGTTCTATCTGCTATGCATAGCTCAAAGCAAGGTTCTTGTATTTCTTTTATATAGGCCTTACTTCATTCATTCAAGCACATATGGAAAAACAGCACCTGATAGCACATATGCAAGAAATAGCAGGCCACATATTTAAACTACCTTTTATTACTAGTTAAAAGCCGCTTCTGCACACAGGCATCGCTTCATGTAAACCGACTTAAGTATTTGAGAATGGCAGGACTGAATCCAATTGGTACAGTAGTACTTTTATATAAGCGGGGTTTTTTGTGGTCATTAAACACACATACGGTCAGCAGCGAAGCACAGCCTGATTGAGACACGAGAGAAGCACTCAGATACGTGATTGTATTTCACAGTTCTGCGACGTAGCTGCATCGTGCCCTAGGCAGGTCAGTTATCCTCTGCCTTAACTTCTAGTCTATAAACAAACGAAGAAAGAAATAATACTTATACACTTCCCAACTCTTCTTCGAGAATGAATGTCCTAATTTTTTCTAGATGCGACGTCTTCAGGGCCATAAAACTGAGACGAAAGAGCCAGAACTTGTAACACTGCGACTGCTGCACTGATTCTGAGCTTATAAACCTCCTAATGCTACTATAAATACTGCTTTGTTTGTCATGATGTGTGTTCCGACCAAACAGTTCAGTCAGCCTGGGGAAAAGAAAAGTATCAGCAGTGAACATCATCTATTTTGTTTGTGAAAGAGTTTGTTGCAGCCTCAGAGGTCTGTTCTTTACCATACATGTGCTTAATTCCCATCAGCATTAGTGAAGCTTAACGCAGAATTTATGGAGAAAAATGAAGGTTTTGTATTAGCCCAAGTAAATGGTTTGCTTTATCCTTTGGTCCCTCTTAATGAAAAATAGCAGTTGCTTTTAAGCATGCTTCGTAGTGAGACAAGTCTTTGTTGCTGCAGAGAAATGTAAATTTATGAGAGTAACAAAACAAATTGATTAGTGACATGGAAACCATTTACTTCTTGCTTCCCATATGGGAGATGGTTAAGCAACCATTTAACCTATTTGTATTTAGTAAGGAAGATACTGCAAGCCTTCAGCCGAGATGCTGAAAATTCAAAGTTATCATCTTTAATTTTAACCTGCCTGCAAAACTACAGGTTCCTGACAGCTCTATGTGGGACTAATCATCTAGCTCTTAAGTTTTTAGAGCCAACTAGGTTGTGCTAGGAAAGCAGGAAAAAGTGCCAAGATTCTGATTTAAAACAGCTACTAATTGTTGCTGTACATTATCCAGTCAACTCAAGGCAGACAAAATTATCTTTTTGAGTACAATCTACGCAAGCCCGAACACCTAAAGAGTCCAAAAAGCAGACTCACATATGCAAGCCATGCATATCTCTAGCTATGGCATTACACAGTGGTGTACAGTAACATACGCAATTACCTGGTCCCCATTTTTACATACAAAAATCATACATTGGACACACAGCCTAAATGCCACATACATGTAATTCCTCCTAGTTCTAATGCAAACACAACCTGCAGCGATCAAAAAGGCTTAATTCACATTCAGACACCCTTCCACACACTCTAATGCATCTAAATGGGATAAACATGTATTCGCCACTTTGCTTCCTCAATTTTGCAATTTCACATAAGCAAATGAAGTAGACTGAATCCACAGGCACTTTAGAACAGAATGTAGAAGTACAGTTTATAGATAATTTTACAAAATGCCAATGTAAAACTGTCCCTTCCTGACCAAACTGCTATACATTTATCATTCCCCTACAAAAAGCTCAGTATTTTAAAACAGAAATACAATAGCAAAATATTGAATTGACACTTATGATAAAATGCATTTGATTAAGACTTAATAAAGTAGTCTGTATATTACCAGTGAATAATGCATCATAAGATAGAGCTAGACATAAAGCAAATAGAGTGTCAAAGCTAATTCCAGTGTGCATTTTTCAGCCATATTACTTATTTTATTACTATATTTTAAAATGCACGCTGAGATTCAATAGTTTTTTTTAAGCAAATACAAATAAATCCCTTGAACAAATTTACCTGTTCTAGTCACGTTACTAAATTAAAATCAATGCAAACTTTCCAGGAAACTAGTTAGTTCCTTGTCTGTCTTCATACTCTGAAAAGCATGGTTTAGAAGGAGAACACTCCAAGAAAACGTTCAGAAATAAAGGTGGTTCTTTTCTTTTTTTCCTCCTGTACATCAGGAAAAAAAGAATACCACAAAAGAGCATCATAAGATATGACTGATTAAATATTTTAGCTGAAATGAATTTTCCCAAAATATTTTCTTAATATTCGACATAAGCCTTCCCAAACCAACAAGCCATAAACTAATTGTCTCAATAAATGACATAACACACACTGGATGTCAAAGCACAGAAGCAAACACTTGAGGCTTATGTAAATATATGTTTTTCCATATTGGTAGCAGGTTGGCCTTAACTGAACCACAACAGTAAATAAAAAAAAACCACCTTTCCAATAATTCAAGTTTAAATATATTTGCAAAGGCAAATATTTGTATGCATAAGCCAACAGCACATTGCTTGGAAAATACATTTTATACTCCAGTTGGAAGTTTCAGAAGCGAGGTGCCCAGCACGTCTCTAATTTCACCAAGTCCCCTATACAATTCCCAACTAATATTTTCACTAAAATTTGAACCCAAAGTTTACAATAGTATACAGAAAAATAATTGTTAAGTTACAAGATTACTAACAATGCAGATCCTTCTTCCACAAGCCAACTAGGCTCAGAAACCATCTCCCAAGGCACCAAAGCAGTGCTGCAGCACAAAAGAGCTGAAAATGGACCTTCCTGGCCCAAACGTTGCCCTGCTGCTTTCCCTGGTTTCCGAACTCTGCAGGACTAAACCCCACACAAGGAAGGATCTCTGGGGCATGTAACTGCCACGTTTCTCCTTTTGGTCCTCAGGGTCTGTGAACTGGGGTGAGATAAACATGCCAGAGAGGGAACTCGCCCTTAGATCAGGTATCAGAGAAAAATCAAGACAAAAGCACCGACGCTCTCAAGCATTAACACTGCTACAAGGCTTCAATTGCTTCCCAATGTTTTCACTCTGGAGATTTTCTCCCGTGGTTTTCCAGCCCATCAGGCTCCCTCCCCGTTGTTTTCCATCAGTGAAATTCCATCCCTGCCTTTCATCTTCCTTTTTGTTTGGCAAGTTAAAATTTTACTCTCCCTCTCCCACACGTACAGATAAATATAGATAGAAACTGTAAACCACCACTTTGCTTGCATGCTAAAGCCCTTTCTTCCACCCTGTGTTTATCCTCCTTACTACAGAGGTACTGTCACCATATACATTTATTACCTTCCTGAAGCCACATTCAAGAAACAGAAAACAGGAGCAGCAGCTTGAAAACATTTAGAATTCAAAAAAGTCCCAAAGTTTCAGGATAAGCGACAGGCCCGTGTGTGTTTCCACTGAATTGACAGTGACGCTTTCCACTTATTTTAGAACTTTAATAATTGAATTTTATGTTAGAAGTTCTGATGCACAGCAGTATGTGATTTCTAGAAATCTTACTTATAGTAACTTTTGAAAAGCTTTAAAAATGGCACATTTTAAATATTTAAGTATTGTTCAATAGCTTATGTTGTCTCACAAAAAAGTTAACTTCCTTTTTCTCTTGAGTAAATCTCAAAACACTGAAGGCAGTTTATTAGAAAATAATTATCAGGGTCTCTGCTCTTTTTTTCTCTTTTTTTTTTAAATGCATTCTGCAATACAATGTGTTCCTAGTCTTACCTGGTAAAAGGAAACACTGTCTCATATCTAGAACGGTACGAGTTAAGAGAAAACATTTTCGTTAAGAGACTGCGGCTTCCAGAGGACAGGCCTCTCGGCCTAGACGAGCACAGGCCACTCCTTACCCCGGAGCTCTCTGCATGCCACATATTGCAAATTTGCATTCGATTCCATGTACAATTGCAGAGAAAGCCCCCAATACAACACTTTTTCCGCGCACTATGTTGAAATGGAGCCTTTTAGTGATGAGCCAAGCTGACTCAGGATATTTACACGTTTTAGTAAGAAAAACTTTCTATTGGTTCTCTCTCATCTATACAATGGAGGAGTAAAGACAGCCCAAAAGTGTGATTTCTAAACTGTGTGAAGTGACTGCCAGTCCTGTAAAACTCCTAAGGAGCAACAAAAGCACCGATGTTTAGAATGATTAGCTCTGTGGCAAGTATAGAGAAGATTCGCTCCTGACTGGTTTGCAAGGAGCGCCGAGGGCTACGCACACTTCTAGCCCAAGGAGGGACTGAGCCACATCCTGGGAAGTCCTGCTGAAGTGGATACTGCCCGATTTTAATGAAAATTTAAAACCACTGCCTGAATACCAGACAAAAAAGGCCTCTTTTTCAGAGAGCTCCTATAAAAGTCAGACTCACTCTGAAGAAAGAATAGGGTATCAAAGAACTGCATAAGAAGCTGCATACATAAACTAAATTTGGCTGCTGTATATTAATCATAGAATGGTTTGGGTTGGAAGGGACCTTAAAGATCATCTAGTTCCAACCCCCCAGCCACGGGCAGGGATACCTTCCACTAGACCAGGTGTCTTCCTTCCACTATTTTTCCGAAGTACATGAATACTTTTTGAAACGCAGTAGTGTGTTATGTTTTGACCACTAAACCCTGCCTATGAACCAGTAAACACAGCCTTGCAAAAGCAGCCTTCTTCCCCTCACCTGAAGCGCTGCGAGTACCAGCCTAGGAGAGCAGTAGGGTGTAGCCCGAGGCTTCCATTTCCATGCACAGCCCTATGCACTACATTTCAATCTCCAGGCTACCAGGTCCTGCAAATTTTAACAACTCAAAAGGCAAAAATTACAGCTCAAAAATCCTAACATGTTTTTTTCCTCCCACTAAGTTTTCAGAATTAAAAAAGATTCACAATTCTGTCAACAAACAAGAACTTCTGTTAAAAAAAAAAATTCTCATTTAACAGTGTCCTAACCCTACAGCCTTTAGGATTTACATTCTAAAAATGTTCTTTCCAATTGGGAAGATGAGAAACTTTTTGCTAATAAAACATAGGGCTCTAAACAACTAGTGTAGAAAGCTTTTTTGTACACATGAGCTCACTCTTCATGCTGAGTGATGACTGCTCTCCTTGCTTGCTCTCCGAGTCAAGCTGACTTCCCAGGGAAAGAAGAAAGGGACATTACATCAGGCCCTGTCAGCAACCTAGCACTGTTGGAGAGCTTCTAGCCAGCTCAGAGTATGGGCAGAGCTTCAAGTTTGCTTGCAAATGACCATGAAGACATACCCTCAATAATATAGACCTCAGACCACTCTGTCCTGATGGCAGCACTCGGAAGATCCGCAGAAAACATCTGTGGCCCAATTCCACACACAGCATAACCAAGTGCAGCTCAGCCCAGAAAGATCCAACCAAATGTATTTAATTCCCATTGCCGAGGTTCTCAGCGAAATATCGGGGTCTTCCTAATATTTCAGGCACAAGAAACATTTCAAGGTATGTTATTCGCCTTCTGTCTCCATCCCAGATTTATTAGAGGGGCAGAAGAATCGCATAACTGGAGGATGACAGCTTACCAGAGAAGGAGGAAGCAGAAAACAGCCAGGAAAAGGATGCCTGATTAGAAAACACGGTGCATGGGAATCAAGGTAAGTGCACATCATAAACGCTTATGGTGGTGCTTGCTTACACAGGACTCAGGACACTAAATTTTTCTTTCTATTATTATGAACTACTTTTAAAGTTTTATTATTTACTCAGGTAATCTCAGTCAATCTGAAGACTAGAAAGTGAGTTCAGAAGTAAATTTCTTGGACGAAGATTGGTTTGCTTCATTATAATTTTGTCTTTTCAACTGTCTGTTTAACTGGTTCTTTATTAGGATACAGCAAAAATTACAATAGACTTACAAATTGCACATTGTAGTACCTGCAGCTTAAAATTAATTTCAGTGCGTTTTCTCAAGAACCTACCACAAGCTCATTTCAAGTAGCTCTTGGTCAAAGCAAGAAAAATAAAAATCACCAGAGGATCAGAGAAATAGAGAGCTGGAAGAGATTACGTAGTCCCAAGCCTTCTATAGAAATACATTTCCATATAACTTCTACAGAAGCACATTTGCATATCTACGAGGCTGTGATAGACAGACAGATAAGTATATACAAATTCTCTTCTATAAAGGAAATTCCATTAAAAATGATTTTAAGCTTATGACTTAGAAAAGGTTTTCTGACATCCAAGGAGAACCATCTTTGCTTCAATTTAAACGAATTGCTTCTTGAGCTTCCCCCACAAGACATAGAAAATGAATGATTACTATATTTTTAAATAGAAACCTTTTAAAATGAAAGGCCTGCCCCCCCGTCTTACTTTTTTTTTTTTTAAATGGAGATAATTCCTACATTTTTTCCTCTTAAGTCACGATTTCTACATGTCCTTACACTCTCATTTCTTCTTTGGAATAGGCAGTGTAGTTCAGAGCAAGTAGCCTCGAAAGCACTGAAACAGAACTGTTGCTCCCCTCTCCAGATTTAGGCATGCAATTCCTAGTTACATGCTCACTTGTGCACTTTTTTGCATCCTCATCATACTGATGACACTGTGGTCAGCAAAACATAAGTCCAAAAATATTCTTCATTTTAGAAGCCTTTACACACTAGCTCCCTGGCTATGGGCAGTCACGATGACTTCATGCCACAGTAACCAGCTGAGAGAGTTAGCTGGATGTTTCTACGCTTCACATCCTTGTTGCTTTTGTCCTCGTAGCAGCTGCTATGCAGTTCAGTAGCTCAGCCAAAATTACTGCTTAATAATTTTTATCTTATATTTACAACAAATTCACAAAAGAGATCATGTTTTGTTCCCAAGTCTGTCCTCAGACTTATTATTTGAGGTCTCAAAGGAAGCAGCTTTGATGTTCTCCGAGTTTTAACTTATTTACATGTAGCTCTTCATATAAAATGGTCTGAACACAGCATATTACTTCCTGGACAAGATCTGTGCTAACCAATACATAATTCCCTCAACCTAGACATTTTATTCCCAAAAATAAACCTTGTAACTTGCCACTACCGTACAAGATGACTAACACCCATCAGCACTTACCTGGCTCATTCACCTTAGAAAGCCAACAAAGAAAAGTTACCCTAGTAGAAATAGATATGCATTTGAACTCCAAAAAAAAAAAAAAAAGACTGTACCAGATGGTTCACTTAAAACTGAAGTACTTTCTAATAGTCCAACCAATCCATTTAGGAGAAACCTAACAGAAAGTTATATAGCATTTCCCCTCCAACCTTACATGTAAGTATGAAAAAAATAAACCTGGCACTTCTAGCGTCACCCACTTTCATCACAAAAAAAGTAATTTTTCAAACATCAGTCATTAATCTCTTTAACCAAACACTACAGTGCGATCCCAGAAGCACGTGCTACAGAGCTACAGTGTTTACAATGGAGCTAGACCCGGCAGGGTGCGTGGAGACCCCCAAGCTCTTCACGAGATATAATCTGGAAGGGAAGTAAAGCTTGCCATTGATTTAAAACCATATAGTATAATTTACACTTAGTATTTCAAACCTTCACTAATGCCATCAGATAAACAGAATATTAAATTAATCCCTTTCCTAACACAGTTTCTTCCAAGTTGTCAAGAACAATCAGCAAATGACAAGTTCTACACCATTAGTCTTTCTTGTGATTGTTTTCAAAACAACTAAATTATGATCACCAGAGGCCTAAAATACTGCTGGTCTTATTGATTATTGCTGTGCAAAGGCATTTTTCTTTCTTCTCTTTCCAGCTTTGCACGCAAAGATAATTAAGCAGCAAGACAGAGTAGTGCTGATAATGCACATCCCCAGTTGGGCAGCGAGGCACCCGCGTGAAGCCGAGCATCTTCCGTATGCACAAGTGTATGTTAATCAGCACTCAGCTACCACATAGTCCAGCGCATCTCCTCTCAGATTGCAACGGTTTATTCTGAATAATAAGGACACAAACCTGTATTCCTATGCCAAAAAAAAAAAAACAACCCACACCAAACAAATTAAATGCCTGCTACTGAAAACAGCACCCTACACCTCTTAAGTGTTTTATGAGCATTAATTCATCAGGTTCTCGGGGGGGAGGGGGAGGGGTGGTGGTGGTGGGGTGTATTTAATTATAATTTTCAAACAAACATTGTTTGAAACAGTAAAGAATTGGGTTTTAATATTCTGGGAGCTTGCAGTTTTCTTCCTGAAATGCAATTTCTGGCTAGACCCAGCCATGTTCCTACTCCATTGACTGATAGTTAAAAAAAATATTGAGTAACCACACAAAAACGTCATTGGGATGTTCCTTACGCACAACAAATAAAAAGAAAAGAATTACAGTGCAATAAGCCAGACTTTCTATGAGCTGAGAGAGGACAAGGAGTCCCAAGATGAAAGAACGGCTTTTTGTAGGAAACATTTTGGTGTTTTGTTTTGGTTTTTCTCTTCTGTTTTAATAATGAGTTGTGGCTACATTCACCCAACTTATCTTCTGTTTTCCATTGCAAATTCATGTGGGAGCTGCTTAATGTCGCTGCAGCCCACAGTGCGGAAACGGACAGGCCACCTCAGTGGTATTCTCATGTTGAGGAGCGGCACGAGGCTCATCCACAAGTATTTCTTCTGAAGGTCAAACAACTGCTTATTTTCCATAAGCAGAGAGTGAGTTAGCAGGAATGCCAGCAAGATGACCAAGAAGGGTTCTTGTCCAAACCTGGCATTATACAAAACATTAATAGGTTTTGTATATCATGTGAACTGCACAAAAAATAATAATGCTTTAAGCAATTCCACTTGTCTTTGCAAAACGCAGACCCAAAACAGATGGAAAATCTCTCATCCAATCCAACGCACACTGGATCAGGGGACCTTAACAGTTCACAGATCTGCTACAGGGGACGTTTCTATAGTATACATCAAATAACTGCCTGACATCTACATCTATACATTTTAACTAGCAGTTGATCTACAACATATTTGTGTTAGCAATGCTAATTTTCTTTAGTATCTATGTGTGCATAAGCTATTAAAAATGTATATAACTTATCAAAATTATTCTCCTGTGCATTTAACAAGCAAATAATGTGGCTGAACAGGGAATAAATGTGACTAAGTGTAAAACTGAAAAAAATCCAGCTACTTAGCAGACCCGATTTGTAATTTTCCAACCTCTACAACTAAACAGATTACAGTACAATTTCAACTCTGTTTTATTTAAATTTCATACTAGCTTTAATAAGTTAATAGCTCTCCAGTATGGCATGACAGCACCAGAAAAAATTCTGCGTCTTTCCCATTAGTGTAAGCATCATTAAATTGCAGCTTCCTATAATGTTTTATAAAGTAATATGCAAATTTCACTCATGATACTATCACTGAAAGTTTCATACTATGTATGAATCAGTAAAAGCATTTGACTTTACCTGTTAAGGACAGCAACTTGTTAATATGTCATCACACAGCATTAAAAATTAAGCAAGTGTACATTTTACAAGACTTGGTCATCTCTAAAATAAGTTCATATACTAAAAATCTGGGTGTTTCAGAACAAATTCTTTAATGAAAACTTTGTTATTTGCAATATTTTAACTCATAACCAAGAACACTTCCCACCTAATCCTTTTCTTTAAATATGGTCAGCGATCTGGTAGAACATCCATGAAAACTGACAAAACCAAGAGAAACCCATTATGCGTATATTCCTAATGAAAGATATACTAGAGATCTTACATCTATGTACTCTCATCGCTAAACATCAAAACCAAACAAGAACACATTATACCCTATATTACGTGTTAGTAAGCCAATCCAATGTGATCATTCCTGTTGTGTAGAGGATGACCATGATAATTAACATTTGTGCATGCATGTTTTGCAATGGGACAAGTGCAAGAGCCTCCTCCATTTGAATCACAGAAGTGGTGATGAAGAATGCTAGCTCAATGACAGATGTGAAGAGAATGTATGCAAGACATGAAATACTTAATACTAGATGAGGCTCTGCTCAAGTGGCCAGGAACATCTGCAACAGAATAAGACCTTGTTTAGCAGGTGGTATAAAAAATTGAGCACGTTCTCTGCCTCCTTTTTAGCTTTTTGTTTTCTTCCTTGGCTTAACACCATTCTCCATATGAAAGGGCCTAAAGATACAGAACTAAGGCAATACATATACAATCTTTCAGAGGAACATTGTTCAGAAATGGCACATGCTCCACAGCATGGGTCTCCTTGCAGCTGGCTGTGCTGCAAGCACAGCTGCAAGCATTCTTGTTGTTTTTACTATGTAGAAATAATACCTGGACACAGCTCATGTTTTTTTATGTATATATACACATATATACTTTAAGTGTTGCAACGCTGTCCTTAAAGAAAAAAATAGCAAACTAAAAGGATGATGAAATGTGAAACAACATCTTGATATAAAAGAGAAAACAAGATCATCCACTAAGGAAAACCAACATATGAAGGCACAGAAAATGAATGCTGAGAAGAAGGGAAAGCGGAAAACAAGTCAGTGAAGAAGGAAACAGAATTCTCTTAGGTAACAGAACAAACGTACATGGCACCAGGTGAAGGCAGTCAGACTACTTTCTACCACACAACTGACATTCTTGATATGCTCCACAACCTGTACATCTAGACTAGTTAACAAAAAAAAAAAACCACACCACACAGGAAAAGCAAGAAAAACCTCAGAAGAGAATCCAATCTTGAGTTACGGCTCAAAGAGGGAGATACAAGAGACAACTCGTGAAGCCCACTGGATAACATCAGTGACAAAAAGCTAGATAGCAACTTTTGTTACATTCTATTTTAAAATATTTACAGTATTTTTCAGAGGTTTCAATGAAGTGTAGGTATTTTACTCCTGAAACAGGATCTTGTAAGACAGTAAAATACAATCTACTTCTCCTTAATTATTGCCTCTTAAAATCCTTTCTCAGGGAAGCTGTAAAACAATTGACTCAAATTCGTATGCAGGGAAGTCAGGAGCCGTGTGCAGACCGTTACCACGTTGCCACACTGCCAGTCAGTAACATTCATATGCTATACACTTCAATTATTATGCCCGCCCAGAAAAGTGCAACGAAAAGGAAAAATAAGGAAGCAGCAGTGAAAAGAAAAAAAGGGATGAAATTCATTTTTGTCTGTCAATAAGCTTATAAACCCAGCAGCCTTGTTAGCGTCTGTTTAAAAGTGCATTTGGAAGCAATAGAGCTGATATCACCTGTTTTTAATTTTCTTTCCTCATGCAAGCAACTGAAATAAAAGTCCTCCTTGTAACCAAAGAATATAACAGACATTGGAAATAAATTTTATTAACTCAATTTCATTTTCCTATGATAAAAAGCACAAAGAAATGAGAAACAAAACACTCAAGACTTGAAAAAATAATAATCAACAACTTGAAGCTCCTTACTTCAAGGTTAATGTGAATGAAATTTACTCAAGTTGAACATCACACCAATTACAAAAGCAAAAAAACTGTAAGCTCCGATTTCTAACAGTAGAGGTAGACACGCCGTTTCCAGAATGCTCATTATATATAGATTTAAGTTGCTCCAGGGACTGATTAAGGCTAGAGAAGTTCTATCAATACCATTAAGCTCACTAAGATGCAGTTCTCGCCCCTCAATGCATTTATACCTTTGAAAATGAGGACACAACTACAAATGTTTTAAAATATCATATGATGTCATGGTTGCTCTTACTTTTTAAACTATAATAAGGTAAACTGTTCAACGACAACACCACAAAATGACCTACCCTAGATAAAAACCAGGACCACATATAAACAAGCCCTTCACAAGTTGCCGGTGTCGCTGGTCCATTATTTTAAACTTTGGGTCAGAAATTGAGAAAAACGTATCAACTTGAACAGTGTCTTAAAATGGCGTCTCCAGAAAGACTGTGCTCTTTGAGAATGTTACTCAGCCCACGGTAGTTTTTTTTAATTATTATTTCATCTTACACTGATAAGGAGGAGACATTTATATTCAACTTGACCACTACAAGATTAGTCAAACTCCACTCCTCGCAAAACTTGAACCTCTATGAATACCAAGCCATCAGCCATCCACAATCTGAAACAAACAATAAGAGCTCAAACATCTCACTGCAATCAGTGCGAAATAATGACACCAGGCAACCACAAAATTATTTTTGCCAAGTCTGAAAAATACATTTAATGTTTGAGCTCCTTCCGAACTGAAGAAAGCACTGCAGTAGTTTTAGTAGCGATATTTACCCTTACTGGACACAGGTAATTGTTTTTTATTTAGAGCATCATTTCCCTGTTATTCTTCCAAACAACAATGTCATTTTAATCTTTATAGCATGCATGCGAGAAAAATACGTAGATGCAATAAGGCTAACTCTTCAAAAAGCAACACTGCCCTGGGATCCATTCCAAGCCAAAGCGTATGAGTGCGTAGGGCAAAAGCAGAAAGGAAAATTCATTAAAGAAAATTAAAATATTTTAGGCCCAGAGAATAGTGCAGTTAAGTCTTCCAGTTTCATTAAATTGTGTCTATTCTTAGAGAAAACAGAAGCTGTCTCAGATGAGCTGTTTCCCATTATCCTTGAGAAAAATAAAATAGGATCACCTTTTAGCTCCCGATATTACTACTATCTTCTTGGGAATGTTTAGTTTCTTTAGTGAAATCAGATGTCTTCTTGGATCCCAAATCACTTTAAAGACATACAGATGGTCTAAATGCTTGCTTTTCTTTTCATCTTCTTGTCAACTAAGAAATGTCAGCCCTGTGATGGCCAGACCGTTATTGATAGTATCAAGCACTTAATTCCCCTGCATTTAGATAGTCTTTCCTGGCTACCAGTGTTGTGTTTTTTTTTTTTGTTTGGTGTTGTTTTTTTTTTTTTTTTTTAGAGCCACAGGGTTTAGATATTCATTTGCTAAATTATTTGTTCACAAATAATGGGCGGGTGGGCAGCAGAAAGCAAGAGCAGTACTCTTAACATCAAAAGGCTTGGACAACATTGTGACTACCTATAGGAAAAAAGGTAAATAAAAATCGTGTATTCCCCCCTCCCTACCTTCCTTCAGACTGTCAGGTTGCCGTTACGTAGGGAGGGGTAGTAGTTGGAAAGTGGCAGAGTTTAATATATTTAAATAGAAAATGACAAGAATTTTAAATTGGATGCAGCAAATGTACTCATTTTCCTAGAATTATATGCACTTTACTGATTAGAAGATGGCCTTCTAGCACATCAGGAGGGGCCATTCCCATTAAGAATAAAAAAAGCTGGTCCATTAACTACTCGTTTAAACAACCAACACAGAATTTCTAAAAAGCTTGGAAAAGAAATATAAATGAATATGTATATTCTGAGCAGTATTCAGTGCTACAGACATTACAAACGCGTCAGCTAGTAGTTTTTTCCTCCCCTGCACAACTTTCCCCACCAAAAGAGGAAGGATTATTCTTCTGCAAGAGATTATCATTAACTAGTACGAAAACTACTGCAAAATGCTGATGTTAGTCAAAGGAAATTATACAATAATTATTTTCTTATTAATAAACAAATGCATTGCTCCATTTGGCCTCTTACCAAAAATACTAATTAATGTACATACTACATTTTATTTGCAGTCTGAAAACCAGAGAGGCAGCTAAGCCTGGCAGAGGTTTTAAGAGCTGCTCAGGCTGGATGAACAGATGAATTAACTGCTTCTAGATGTTTTCTGTTCTTCACCTCTGTATCTGCTGACTAATATGAAGCAACCCATTAGCCATCCAACAGCTAGTCCAAGCCACATGCTAAATGAATACACACTGGCCATTTACATGCAGTTCCCTTAATTTAATATATCAGTGGCTACACTCCTGCATTTTTTAACAGTGAAAACGTGGCTTTTACATTTTTAACTTGCCAGAATCATTCGGCTCTCATGACTTACATATAATCAAGGCAACCGTTCCTTCAGAGCAATAAAACTGCAAAAGCGCAGCCAATGATGCATACCTAAAAACGCATGGCCTACAGTTTCATCTTGCATTCTTCATTTATTTAAAATCTGAGTACCTAAAACAGGCATACACATGCACCCATTGCACTTCAGAACTGAAATCCTTCCGAATTTCCACGGCCTTGAGGGAAGGGGCAAGGAAGAATATTCTTACAACTTTGTCTCCAGAATGAATCCCACTTACCATACAATAATTAGTCACATTGAACAATCAGATGCAGCTCACAGAAACAGGTTTTCTCAAGTATGTTAAATCCAATACATTTTACTGCAGAATTCAGCATTTTATTATCACGTAAGTGAAACACACACTAAAAAAATTAGAATTTCTGTTTTCACGTTCTAATAGCAATCTATTCCATTAGTCACACAGAGATATTTTTGTCAAATTGGGGAGCTTCGACAAAGGCGTAATAGTATCCTGAAAATATTCTCTATGCTTGTTAAATATTTCCATCCTTTTAAAATTTTAGAAGAATGCAGAATGTAATTAGTCTGACAGTTTATGAGTTGTACATTACTGTATGTGAGTTACAGCTATCATGAGCTGATTAAAAAAGAAGAAAAAAATCAGAAAAAAATTACAGTCAAAAGCCCCAATTTAGAAAGACATTCATGTTCAGGTATTCGTCTTAAGCAACTATGAGTAGACTATGAGTAGGAACCACAGGTCTTGATAACTGAGATACATCCCGAGGATTTGTTAGGTTATGATCCCCCAAATTCTTCTCTTGTAAATAAGCCAGAAGTTACAGGTGATGCCAGCTGAAAGCATTACTCCTGCTTAGGTAAACAAGAGCAACAACAAAAAAACTGTATTAAGCTAAAGCCATGCTCTTGTGCTTCTAGTCTCCTACTGTTCTGTAGGAAACAGCTGTATTTCACAAGATACAAATTTCTTGTTTCCATTATTTGAGGATAAAAAAGAAAAATCTCTAAGCTTTAAAGGGTTTTTGGTTCTTCTTTCTATTTCGGTATTTTTAGGAAGACCCACATGTGAAGCTGAAACCTAAACATACTATCACAGGAGGAGCACATACTTTCTAAGTTTACTCACAGAGAGAACCGTTTTGTCTATTGCTACACTGGAAGTAGAATTTCAAGCTCAAAAAATAAAGTGAAAATGTTCTGACTAAAGTACTTTGTTTTCTTGCGAGGATGTGTCAGAAGAGAAAATTATCAGGGAGCACATGTATCAAGTCTCCACCATTACTTGTCTTCACAAATATCTAGAATTTTAAAAGTATTGAAGGACACGGCAAATTAAATAATTCAAACACATTCCCATCATAACCCAATTGTGACTGTGGGAATGTTCCAAAGCCCCATGAATTCAAGGGGCAGGGGGGAAGAGTTAGAAACGATCACCAGCTTCCAATGAACTTCGTATCAAGCCGAAGAATCATTAGTACAGGATATTATCAAGTCAAATGGAAACTCTCTGAAGTCATTACTTCCGAGATGTGCTTTGTATCTTCTCGCTCCCAGGAACTCCTTGCCTCCCATCCTCAAAGTCCTCTTCTCTTCCCCTTTTCACCTCTGATGCACTCACCAGAAAGGGAGGCAGAAGAGATGTCAAACCTGATCCTTTCCCTCCAACCACACTCAAGCACAAGCCTTACAACTGCTTGCCTTCCAGTGCTTTTCACAACTATGAAGGCAATTCCAACGCTTTACGAGCAATCTCTGTGAGATCTGTAAGTCTGATCCCAAGAGCTGCTTGATAGCAGACAGCCCTCACCCAAGAGGCATTCCCAGCAGGCACAATTCATCACAAGGATGAGCGTCAAGCAAGCACGTTCAGCTGTGTTGAAAAGCGTATTTCAGAATATCTGATCACACAATAGAAGCAAGACACAGCTTGGGGCCCGAGCTGGGAGAGCCAGAGCTGCCATCAACACCGTGGAAAAACAACAGAGAAAAGAGACTAAATTCCCCTTAGGAAATTAAGTTCTCACCTGCTATTCAGTGTCACCCCACCAAGTCGACTTGGTCCTTGGCAGAGAAATAGATGGAGGTACTAGCTGGGAGAGGGAAGGTGGCAGAACAGTTTATGAAGGCGCAGACATTACATTCTCCCACACAGAAAAACAAGTCTTTACTTGGAGCTTTCCCCTGCCTTCGCTGTTGCAGTTTATCTTCATCTCAACTTTATTGTGCCTCCCCCTGCATATCCCTTCAGTTTTCCTCCTCCTATTTTTCAACTTACTCCTTCCTCCTCTTCCTTCTTTTTCTATTTACTGAGCTTCTCCTATTAACCCTAAACAACACTAATGAAACAATCAAGCAGCCACCTGCCTCATCATTAGGTCAAAAGCACTTTGGGGGAAAGATCAGTCCTTACTTACTTTGTGGTAAAACACTCAACAGCCTTCCTATCTTGTTGACTTCCATTGATCACCATTAAACAAGCCAATAAGCAAACATACATGCATACACGTGTATTTATTGATTAAATACTACTTAGCTTTCCATGAACTTCAGAATATTTAGCTGTATTTTTAGCCAATGCTGTTTTTAAAGACAGTAATTCTGTCTGGAATTGGAGTGGTGATGCACAAAACTCTCCGAGTGGTCACATGATGCAAAATGTTTTGCCTTTTTTTTTTTTTTAAGCCAGGTAGCTTCTTAAACAGAAAAGAAGCTTACATTCAGCTTCAGGATAATATTCTTCCATAGCTCCCCTGGGAATTCCCACTCCACTTTTGAAATAAATAATTTAACTCATTGTAAGAAGCAGAACATCAAACAGCAGCGTCCTATAGGCAATACCTCTGGTGTTCTAAAAATACACGCTTCAAAATCAGTAATTGAGAAATTTAGATTTATATAGAAATTTTCTTAAGAACAGCATAGGGAAGTATTACTAAGATGCAGTGTGTTTACAACGCAATAATACTGCCAACACGAGACACAAACTTTTCTCAAAGAAATGAGCAGCATAATGGAAAAGTGCATACTTGATCATATATACTTGAAAGCCACTATATAATTTGGAATAATTAAAGATATAATAACCTCTGACACCTGTGCTGCTGTATAGAAGGAAAGAGAGAGAATGCTGCCTGGATTTTACACACACCCCCCAGATATATTAGCTTTATTTCACTCTGGATTTAAAACAGAAATAGGCTTGTAAAATTTTTTGGCCTTGTTTCACTGTAGGAAAGAGCCTTACAGAGCAGCAGATTTACAGCATCCTTTGGTTGGATGACACAGGACAGGCTTGGGGCAGTGCTGGGGACATGCACACACACTGAAGAGCCACTGCACACCGAGTGTCACCAGGCACGGCCACCACACTTCTCTCATGCTGAACCACAGTGTCCAACTTTAATAAGCATTCACTTCAAAATCAGTCTAGGAGCATTTTAAACGCTTCCTTCTCCCTCTCCCTATGGGAGCCTTGAGAAACAAAGTCTGGAAAAAGCCTCTCGGCAGGACAGTGATGTAGTTCAGCCACCTTGCTGCGATCCACAGAGCACAGCTCTCCCTGTCTGCCAAGCAACAGCCAAAGGAACCGATCTGACATCATCATTAGCGTGAACTTTTCAAAAGAGGAACTAAAGACTAGTTTTTCCTTTTCTTCCACAGATTTGGGCTAGCCTGACTTTTCCCAGCTGTTATCACAAGAAAAAAAGCAATTTTTTTCATGGGAGCTCCTCCCTCCATTGCAGGAACAAAAAAAGCCAAAATATTCTGGTTTAGATGCTAGCAGCTCATGAAAGCTGTATTTTCTTAGCGCTCTCCTCTATTTATCCCGCATCTCTTCCCATATGCCTGAAGGGGACCTTTGTGGTCCCAACCGACCAAATCACTTGCGCTGACGCTCCCTTTACCCTTACATAATCCCTACACATACAAAAGGGAGATGGTGAAAATTAAGAGGTAAAAAGAAGAAGATTTGGAAAAAGAAGAGACCCAACAAGTCAATATGCCACCTTTCCTCCACTTTCCCACAAGCCAAGTAATTCTAAATGCCTCAGAGCCTCCTCGCCAGCCTACTGAGCTGTGATGGACTCAGTGGCCAACAAAGTAACACCACTGAAAATAAGCTAACATCTTTTTTAAACTTAAAAAAAAAATCTTTTCCTTGTGAGTTTCAAATACCAGTAATACCTCAGACTTAAAGAATGCACTCTACTTGCATGATAATGACCATAATTAGTGTGAGCAATCATTTACTGTCAGAAACTAATATCTCCAACCAAGTATATTAAATTCAATATATTTTCATTAGTTATAACAGACAGAGACTTGGCTTTTAACTGACACGCACAATATATTCATTGTTATTGCTAGCACTATACAAGATAATGGAAAAGTGGGTGGGGAGAAATAGAAGATTTAAAAAACACCATGAAAGGAAGGTCTCGGTTTTCTATGCATAAAGCTGCCCAAAAGCTGTGTAAATCACCTCTCACAGGCTGACAAGCCCTCTGCATTTTTAATCAGGCCTCCTATTAGCTATTACAGAACGTACAAGGAACTTGAATATACTGTAAGCCAGAAGACTTATGTTTTAATGAAAAAATGTTATGTTCAGCAGCTTACATTAGTAAACTTACTTCAAAGAATTCTCACATACTGTGATTTCAAAGCAAGGTGAAAATAATAAAAAGCCAAATTCTTTTATGACTTGGACCCAGTAAGCTCCAAAGCCAGAAATAAAAGTATACCTCGACCAAAAGCATGAGTTCTTTGGCACTCCACATAAAGAGCTGCTGGAAGAAGCCCTGCACTGCCTCCTCAAAGAGCGTGCCACATTTTATCTGCATTATTCCCCCTGCAAGAAGCCATTGCTGTATGGATCTATTCTCTTTAAAGAGCTGAAGAATTAGCCATTTATATTTTCCAACTACCATTCAGAGTATTTATCTTCTCGTGTGATATGATATTACATAGTAATGCAATTATTGGAAATTAATTATATGAAATGGCTCCCATGAGAATTACTCCATGCATCACACATTTAATTATGAATATTTTTGTAGTGCCACTAAATATGGAAGATACTCAATCTGTGTATGCTGATGTATTTCACATAATAACCCCCTGCCACAACCCATTTCTTCCTAAAAATCTCTTTATAAAGACAACTCTGTGCTTAGAGTGTTTCAGCTCACTTCCATTACACCACTTAATGATTGCCAAATAATAGAAATGATTGCATGCAGAAGGAAAAAAACAGGATTAAGGGCATAACAACACACTTAACTCTGCTGGAGTGGTTTGTGTTGTTGTTTTTTGTTGGTTTTTTTTTTTTTTTTAAATCAACACTTGTTATATTCCATGATTTGTTGAGAACTGTAAGTACAGCATGAAAAAGCAGATGAATCTGCATAACTGCATTGAACTAGATTATATATGATTTACTTTCACCACCATATCAGAAAACAACAAGCAACACCTATCAAAAATAAATAAATCACTATTTGCTATGTTTAGTATATATTCTTCACCTTACCTTTTGCTCACTAAACTCAAGCTATCTTACTACAGTATCCAAACCAATTCAAGCTTAAGTTTCCTCAGCAAAAGTAGCAGCACAAAAACACACCTGAAAAACACATTCATGAAATATTTTGCAGTCTGTACAAAACGCTTCTCACATGACTTTCTTGAAAAGCAGTTTCCCTTAACAGCATGGTAACTGGTAGTAGTAGTAAGTAATGGGAACACAGAGAAGAGGGGCCTCCCAAAATCTGCTAGTTCAAGGACAGTATCACATAAACCCTTTCATAAACTTTTCATGTTCCCTCTTCACTCCCTCCCCAGCACCCCAAGTCAACACCAGAACCTAATTTTTTGAGTCTTTTCCAGGTTCAGACGAACAGGGCCAATTCATGCTACCATCAACATTTCTCTTTCATCTCCCTACCTGATGTATGTCCGTCCTGTACTGAAGGATAGCTCTCATTTCTCCAAGCAAACAAAGCTCCCTCTCCTCCAACAACTCTTTACCTTCCCCAGAGAGATCTCTCTCGAAGGCAGAGGACCAGAATCATACACGATATTCCAGGAACTCACCTTCCCTAGCACTGCCCTGGTGCTCTCTGAGGCACTGCAGCCTGCTCTTATCTTTTTTCACAGCTGCACAGCATCAGCAGCTGACCACCATCTTCTCCTCAGCTAATCACCTGTGAAGCTAGCACACCTGGGTCCTTTCTCCCCACCGCCCTTTCCAAGTAGTCCACTCCCCACAAAATGGCAGCAGCTTTTATTATTCCCCCATTCCACAAAAGACCCCCTTTATCTCTTCTCACTCGCACAAGTCCAGAACTCTGTAAGAGATTTTGCCAAGTCACCCCCATATTTACCTTGTCCCATGTAACTCGTGACACTCCCAGGCTCCTGCACACACCTTCCCAAACTTCCAGCTGCATGGATATCATGCAAAGGGGTTGTAAGCCCAAAGTAGCAAGAGTAAAATCTTTTTTTCCCCCTGACTTTTTTTCTATTAATGGAAACACCCTGTGTTAAATACCAAAAACCCCTCAGTATTCTCTGATTTCACAAGATCGTCTACGCCATTCTTTTCATCATTGCACATAAGGAGAAAAACTTACTGCTGATTTTTTAAGATCTATTTTCAAAGAAACACTGAAAATGAGCCCGTTTAATTACTTTCAAAAGTGGGACTTGCACCATCAAAGTCTTAAAATTCTTCACAACTGTTCTTCCCTCCTAAGAATGGCAGAAGTTGCGTGAACTGAACACTCATGCAACGAAGAAATCACACTTCTTTACACGCTAGTAGTTAAACCACCTTCTTCTAAATTAGTCAAAGTGAAAAATGCACAAGCTCAAAAAGGAAGGACTTCAATCATCGTGAATGTAACATGATGCACTATGGCGTATCTCTAGTCTCGGAACGATGTCCCAGTCAGATGCATTTCTGGGGCAAACCAAAACCAGGCCCCAAAATAACAATGTTAGGGCCACAAACGAAGCAAAAAGAGACCTGGGCCACCACTCGGGAGGGTGCTGGTTTGGACATAGACCAGACCGTACCTGTGGACCCCAGAAAGCAGCCCAGAGACAGAGTACAAAGCCACGGTGTCCAGTGCAGATGCTGCATTCTGCAACAGTAATGTCGAAAAACAGTCCGCAGTTCTTATTTGAAAAGCAATTCTTCATACCACCTCCTTCTTTTGGATAAATCACCTCCTTTGGGTACGGGGGGCCCATAGTCAACAAAATATCCCTACTCAAAAAACATCTGAACGTGAAGTTAAGCAGAGACACGCTTACATGCTATTGCTGACTGGAAGCCATTGCTCAATTTAGCAAAGCAATTAAATACATGATTATTCAGAAGTAAACTTATATTCGAACCATCTGAACCTTCCTTATGCTTATCATTAAGCAGATTCTAAGGAAGTTGTCTGAAAGAAGTCATATGGATCTGATTTTTCAAATTATTTATGAGCAAATGTGTAGGGCTAGCTGTCAAAACAAAGGAAACAAACATGTCACATGTAAATAAATCTAAACAGTCCCTGATTTGCAAAATCAGTTTTTGCATTTCTGAACATAACAAAATTCAAATCACGAGCCAGGATGATGATGTTTCACATGAACATCGAGATCATCTTTTGTCATTCACGAAGCTGTCATCTACATAAGATTTTATTTTCAACCTACTAAGGATTTTGCTATACCCCCAGTAGTACATTCAATGTGCAATACCACCAGGTGGCAATTTGAAGCACTAACATTTAGATCCTCTTCAGGTGCACATTATCATTCTACAATCAAGTTACACTGAAAATTCCTCGCACCAGGAACAAATCAGCTACTTACTGCTAGAATTAATAACTAATAAAAATCTGTATTTCTATTTTAAACAACATTTTCTATACAAGAACTTTTATTACTTCATTGCCATTTGTGAAAGTTTCTTACTAATACAGCAAAATGGGTGCAAAAAACTTCCAAAATCTTTTATATATGGAGAATTTGAAACACAAGGAACCCAGTTTGAATCGAATCTAACAGAAAATGGATTTTGCTACTAAAAAATCATTCAACTTGAAAGCTTCTTTTTTGAAGAAGATGTGGGGAAGCAGGATAAGGAGACCACCGTGGAAAATCTGTTTACAGCCTTACCCCAGGTGTCTTTTTCTACCAAACAGAAAGTGTAAGAATTGCAAAGAAGTTGTGGGAGATGGAAGAGAGTATCGCTTTTTGAGTGAAGTTTGAAAGCGGCATTGATGGGGAATAGGGCACATGAGAAATTTTAAGAAAACACTATGCTGCTTAAGGAAGTTAGGCTGGGTATGGGCACGAAGACCTGTCATAAAGGGAAGGAGCGGCGTAATTTTGCAGATTGTGTAGGTTGCAGATTGAATCAGTTTGGATAGAAAAGCTGGAGAGTTTAAAGAGACTTCTTAAGTCCTGAATATTCATTTATAGAAAACCTTCTGTCATTTTCTTACTGCAGATTTCAGGCCTGCGTTGTCTGTTATCAGGTAATTTGCAGTCCTAATGGCCTGACTCAGTTGGAATCTTTAGTAACACGTTGATACAAAATGATAATATAACAACAGGCTCCTTGTTTTACTGTGACGCTTCGTCTCAAAGGCAGAGAAAACCTATTCGCATTAGAAATTCCACTACATCAAGCAATAAACCACACAGGATTTATACTGCATGCCTCCTGAAATTAAAGACAGTTCCACAGGGAGGTCAGTTTTAAAAGAACTAGAAAAGATAAGTTAAAAAACTTTCTTTACCCCCCTCCAAAAGCCTTTGTGGAAATTTAGTCAGGAGAGTTACCCAGAGCACCATCAACTGGCACAAGCTGAGAGAAGATACTCAAGTTCAAGGCCTGGTCATCTTAATTGGGAGAAAGTATTAAAAGTTAAAAAGCCACAGTCACTTAAATCTAAAAAGCCCCAATAAATGTTACATGTCAAACAGGGTCAAACTCAACAGAGAGGACTCGGCCATCACCCTGTAATGGAGGCCTCTTCAAAAGCTTCTTTTAAATTCATTTATTGCGCTTTGTACTGCCAGAACAGCCTGGAACCGGGGAGTGCACTGAGAAAAAGACTACTTTGCAATCCCCTCCTTCCATGGCTTCACTCCACACAAAGGACGACCCTGAAATACTCCAAGCATTTGCACATGTGCAAGGCAGCCTGAGTGTGGGTCTTGACCTTGATTTTGGGACATCTGTTGCAGATCTTCGCATCTCTTCCTTAAAGTATTAAAAACACCTTAAAAATATACAAGTTAATAACATGTGAAAACCTTTGTTACGCCGCATAAGCCCACGCCAGTCTCTCGAAAACCACCTATTGTCACTTTGATTTTACAAAGGTCTTTACAACTCTAGCAAGGGAAGACCAATTCTGCGGCTGTTAGTCCCCTGCCTGATGTCAGGGAAGTTCCTGCATTTCGTAACTCTCCCAACGAGAGGAGACCACCAGCGATGCTGCTCACCCATCAAAAGGAAACCCAGAACAGTTTAGTGAGCAAGCGCATGGTACTTTCTCACTGCGGTATTTGCACCCTGCTCTACGCAAATCGTTTCAAGCAAAATTTTCAAAGGCACAATGGATGCAGGGAGGAACCTTAGAGGGAAAAACACAGGAAATTATCACCTAAAAATCCTGTGCCATGAACAGTCTCCCCCTTTATCTGTGCTTCTCCATCCAGAAAACAAGAATACTGCTAGTTGCTTAAGTATCTTTAATGATGCTTTAACAATTAATGCATTATAGCGCCATTTAAGTTACTAGAGATAAGTATAGGCCTTTGAAAGACAACAGAGTACGGCGGAATACGTGGAGACCAGATTAACTGATTCATTCAAAAAGAAATCATTTTGACCACGTAGTTTCAAGCTGGCAGAGCAAAAGCTCTAGAGAAGGCTGAGCAAATAAACCACAAAAATACTTGGACAAAAAGCAAAAGACAACAGAGTGTGCAAGAGAGTACAGAGGCGAGCGAAAGAATAGCATGAAGAGAGATGCAGTTCTTTTTCAAAGAAGTGAAAAAATGGAGAATAGGAAAGATAGGAGAAAAATAAAAAAGTAAATTAAGGCAAGAAAAATCAAATGTAAGGAAACGGATGAATTGTATTAGAGAATTGGGGAAAAAAATATAATGGAGAGAAAAATACAACTAAGCAAGCCATGCTGCAAAGAGAATTAAGTATAAATGCGCTTCCATTTTGCTGAATTTCCTGGGGGCAGAAACCCAGGGATTTTTACCTTGAATCTAGATGTGGGTAATACAGGAATGCAGTTCAATTCTCCAGCCTGAATGATGCTGTCTATGTATATGAGGGTAGAAGCTCTCCCTATGAAACTTTTGCTGCATCTGACTGAGGTTAAGAACCTGAAGTTAAAAGCAGGAAAGGCAAATCAGATCTTCCAATTTTGAGATTTTTCTAACACACATCTCCTTCCGAGGCAGAAGCATAGCTATTAAAACGCAAGTCAGTTAACAGACCATTAATGACTTGGTGGAGTCTCTTTCATAAAAATTTTGGAGCAAAATGTTAAATGTTCATATTTAAGGAAGTAATCAAAAGATGAGTACTTTGTACTGGGACGGGAAAGAATGGCCTACCTTCCTTCATCCTTTCAGCCTCTCTTACAAGGAAATACAAGATACATTCAATTCTTTAACCACCACAGATTTTCTGTGTCGATTTCTTGACGAACAACTATGATCTATTCTGAGATTATCTTCAAGTACCTAAATATGCAGGGAAAGTTTCTGTATTAGCCTCTGAGGTCTTTGAACTTTAGATTCTTTCATTTTATTCATTTTTTTAGACTGTAATTTTAATGGAGCTCTACGACACTTCAGATTGCATAGCACAGTTTGTTACATGAGTCAGGAAGCCATGCAGGGAACTTTTGTATAGAGCCACAATGGACCAGTGCTGAGTATTACCTGCATTTTGGCATCTTTTGCTTGGTTGGCACGCTTTAAGGGAGCAACGGCACACTGTAACCCCTGGATGCTGGCTTGCTTTGGATCCTTACACAGTTCACCCATATAACCAACATTTCGTTTAGCATACTTCAGCTGATAGCACACTTCGGTTTATAAAGAGGCTAACTGCATTAGGATATTCAAGCTATCTGCCGCAAGACTGTAGGTCACAGAAACAGTGTCAGATAAAAGGAGCTAAGCCCGATCTCTCTTTTGTCTCACAGATTACAAGCTAGCCCGGAGTCTAAAAGAAGATGTGTAAATCCTAATTATTCAGGACTGCCAGGAGTATCAGTTTCTTGCACAAAGGAACACCTGGCACAAAATAAACCTGAAAAGCCTGATGTGAATATTTTTTTAGAGGACTTCCTGGGGAATGTCTTCCCTTTCCAGCTAGTACCTTCCTCACCCTTCCTTCCAGTGTGATGGGAAGCTTAGAATCACGCTTAAATCATAATTTAGTCATAATTAATGATGGACTAAAATAATTGCCTACAGAAAGCTATTCTCCAGCCTGCACACAGCTTAAAACTCGATCCTTTACTCACAGACAGGGTCCCCTCAATGCTGATTCAGACATGCACCATATTGATTCTCCTGCCATACATAGGCATACCTAGAAGTAAGGCAAAAGTTCAAGCTTGTGCAAAATGTGGCTGCTCAGAAACATTCATTAGCATTTCTCCAACTAGAAGGGATTAATTTGTTTCACAGTCCCTCAGGGATATTGTCTTATGCTCCTAGTAGATTCCAGCCCACATCTATTCAAGCTGAAAACCTCGATCCTGATCTCCAGGGCCATTCAACGGAACAAGTCCTACCTGTATCAGTCAGGGATAATAGATCCCTTTCTTCATGCCAGGCTGCTGCACTCCTTGGGGATTGTGCGGTCTGTAAAGCCCACGGATGACTGCACATACCTTTCTTGTTCGCAAGGATTTGTCAAATGAATTTTTTGAGCCTGAACACCTTCGCAGCTTTCCGATCCAAAAGAACACTTTCACAATCCGTGGCACAAACAAAATTATTATTCCCCAAGCTTGGATTTCCTTACTTCGGGGATGGACACTGCCTCAAATGCTAATAGCAAGTGAGAAAATGTAATTTCCTTAAATAATACTTAAATACTGTTTTGATAAGAATAAAAGAAAATGGCAATATTCTAAGTTAGATGAAAATAATCAACCTATTTACTTTACAGAAAAAGCTTGTAATTCATGTGGCTCTATTTCATGTGCCTGGATATACAAATCTAAAAGACCTTGACATAAAAGTTCATTTCCAACACAACATTATTTACCAAACAATAAAACCTGCTAAATTCAAAGGGAACATCAACAACATGATTGCCTTAAATACACTATGCAATTTCCCTTCCTAAATTTTGGCTTGAATACTGTTTGACAAATTTCCAGCAAAATGCAACAAAATTAATTCTCTACTTTGCCCTGTACAAGCTATGTGATTTACTTAGAGGAAATAAAAGTTTTCACAAAGTGTTTGATAATGGACCACCTTCATCAATCACTATGGCATTCCCCTCCCGTGACTTCCTGTGAAGTCTCTGAATGATTCTGCTTCCGCGCCATCCAAAAGGCAACGTGAGTTTTGTTTAACCTCTCTAACCATAAAACACAGCTCTTCTGTTAATCTGTCATCTACTAATCAAGACTCCATCCGGAAGGGCCCTGAATATCCATTAGCAGCTGGAATGCTGCATTCAGATCCTGGTTCCTAGCAGAAAAATGACGGATTTTGGAACTATTACTGTCTAGGATAATTCTTCTTCCGCAGATGCAGGTGCTTGTGTGAGTAATTTTTAACAGTTGTAGTGCAAAATACAGCACAAATCCCAGAAGTGCTCATGTAGAATCATCCCATCCGCTGCTCTGATAGGAGAAGTTTCCAAAACACATCCCTCTATTAAAGCCAAAACTTTCCGGTAAGTATAAAGTGTATTTATAACAATGTACGTCTCTGGCGTAACAGTTGAAAATATTGTGCCCTTTAGTTACCAACACAATGAAAATATTGCTTTTGACAATGAAAATCACCTTGTTTTCTGATGGTTACAGATAAAATATTGGGGGAAGCATGCTGCTGTTCCTACGTAAAATGACAGATGAACATTAGTATGATAAATTATAGCTCAGCATGTACTTAAACAAGGCGTACCCATATTTTTTAGCAGAAGAAAGTGGTGGTTTTTAGGGTGGCTAGGCAACTACTATGTATTCTCAAAATCTCTGCATATTTCAGAAGTTTCTGAAAGTTGGCACAAATTAATATATCTTACATAATCGTTATTACCAGCATCTTACTCGTATGGGACTAATTTTGCTCTATCCTGAGACACAACATGCAAGATAGTTAGTGGGACAAGTTTTGCTCAATTCAGACTTTTTTCATCGTCTGTCAAATGAATTCAGAACTTCTCTGCTCTCAGTGGTTTAAAGAGGGAGCAATCAAATTTTGCATAGAACCCAATCCTAGAATATGCTGTGCTTTCTACGCATTTTAAACCCAGTTTTTGACATTTTTTTCAAACCTGTTTCACATAGCTATCCTAACAGTTCACGCTACTTCACAATGGAGAAGCAGTTGGGAACAAACGTATTTCACTACCTTACATAAATTACCATGAAATGATGGCATATACTATAATGACAATGATGTATTAAATGTCTTTTATCTTCCAAAACAAAAAAATTCCACCCAAAATCCCCTCCTCCCCCTCCCAAACACCTGCAATTTCATCAGCAGGTAACAGGCTGAAGTACAGAACATATAATAAAGTGCATGTAGCGCCTACGTTTCAGGAA
The DNA here is from genome assembly GCF_964195595.1 of Calonectris borealis. Taxonomy (NCBI): domain Eukaryota; kingdom Metazoa; phylum Chordata; class Aves; order Procellariiformes; family Procellariidae; genus Calonectris; species Calonectris borealis. The sequence continues at coordinate 120,900,395 of NC_134314.1, forward strand.
TTTTACCAATATGAAGATTTACGACTGTCACTTTACCCCGAAATTCTCTAACATCAAAGACTGGTGTTAAAGCAGGAGTGATAGCCAAGACAACAGCTGTATGGATAAAATACGATTTCTGTAACATGTACCCTCTTGATGTAAAAAAGGTCAAGGGATGCTACTTTCATACTAAGTTCATACGCATAAGTTCAATAAAGCCTACCTTTAGGCAGTGAGTTCCTTAACAGTGACTGTTAACTGGGCAGAAAAAAGTATTTTAGGGGTGACACGGGGAAAAAAAAAAATCTGAGCTTGCCTTCACTGACATTGTGAAGGTTAAATATTGGGAAAGCTGCTGTCAGAAGTTCCTGCTCATTGGAATTCCACACATCAAAACCAGGAGCTTCCTGGAACTATGGAAACTTACTCCCGAATTCATAGACAAGCACACAATATCGCAGATGAAAGACTGCTGACTGCTGTGCAGTTAAAACTACTAATTTACTCAGCATATTCTCTCTTTCTGAGATGTCCTCGCAGCTGTTCATTGCAAATGATCCAAGGCAACATTCACATGCTTGAGACAAGCATAGCAAATTTGAACTAAGGAAACACTTTTAGGAAGAGGTGAAAAAGGATCTGAACTCAAGAGAAAAATAGGAACACCTCCTGGTTCTAAAGCATTCAAAATGCATGCACTGATTCTGTAGCTTCTACAAAAGCTAAAAGTTTGTGCGTGAAACTTAAAATACAAAGGATTAAAGGGTAAAGAAATTATGCTCTTGTTTTAGAAATAAGGGCAAATGTCAGCCAGTGAACTTATACATGTTATTTTGTCCTTTGTTGCATTCGCATTACACTGTTCAGAGTTCAAATTTACTTTGGGAAATAATAGTAAATATAGGTAAGTGCAATTATGAAATGGTGGAACAATTATGGAATCTAGTCTAGAGAAAGTGGATTAAGAGCGTTTTGATAAAAAGCCCAAATTAAAGGAACATGAGAGCAGGGGGAATGGGGACACCAGGAAGTCACCTGGGACCACGCTCTTTTATTGCAGCTTCTAGTCAAAGGCTTGGAGACCTCCATGCAGACAGCTCTGCAAAACCGCTCCGAGGCCCACCGGGGACCAGGGAACTCATTTGGTGAAATGGGACTGGGAAGCGGTCAAGTCAATGGAGCAGGACTTAGTGAACCACAGTTGGTAGACTTCGCTGACCTACAACGGGTTGAAGGGTGCTGTTTTCTGGCACTCCCTTGAGCTCTGCACATTCTGTTTGGATTGATAAATTAAAGTTTCGGTAACAGAGTTTTGTTTCATTTTGCTTTTGTGAGCTACCATTCAGAGACTCAAGAGGCAAAGTAATTAATAACTGAGATTCTAAGGCTTGAATTCTCGTCGAATTTTGCTCATTTCATACTGTATAATTTACCTTCTTTCCCCAAATAAAAACAGTTTGTGCCTTCTTGCTTCCAACTCATCCTGTCTGTCTGTTAACAGGAATGAAACGTGAAATGAAACATACTGAGTTGGATATCAGAGTTTGAAAATCTGGGCATGCTTCAGGCAGAGTTTGATACCGATCATTTTATTTAAATATAATTCCTAGAATAAACAGCTGTTATTGTTAATGACACCTCACAAGAAAAAGACACGTATATGCCACCATATGCGTATACATGCTCCATAGCCTTCGTGCATGTCTCATGGTGAAGACTTACTGACATGAAGGCACTGATGCAATCAGCCATGCAGTTCTTTGTACAATATTTCTTTCCACTCTTTTCATAAGTCTCCCACTGTTATTTCAACCTGTCAAGTTTTCAGGGAAATAGTGTCAGCTGCAGTTCTTATGTTCTAACTAGACGTGGTATGCACCCAGGTGCTCTCAAGTTTCCTTTGGTGTAAGTTAGTAACAGCTCAGTCTCTTTCTTCTGGCAAGAGTTACTGAGAGACATAATCCCCAGCTTCCCTAGTTCTTCACAACACCTCTCATAAAAAATTAACAACCTGATAGCTTAAATCTACCCTTTTCTCACAGCTCCTTCCTTCTGGGCACTCTGGGTTACAGTGCCTCTCTCTCCAGGACCAGGGCTGGATGAGATATGTAATATATAGCTTTGCAAAAAGGTCCTATGAACCTCTACTTTAGATATACCAAGAGATAAAAGAATCTAGGAAAAAATACACCAAACATCCCTCCATTCCAAAGCCTCACTTTCTTCACTCCTGAATGCCTTTTGGAATTTAGCAGAACCATCTGCGATGTCCTTTGGCACATGGTTTTCCTTCTACATAACGCTGTCCCTCTGTCCTCCAGCCAGAGACCTCCGTCTCTCCAAATATTTCTGAACTATTTTGATTCTACCACTAATCCTGGTTTCTTTGCTCCTGTCTAAATTGCCTTTCTTCTCAAGACTCTCAGCTCTGCAGGGGAAGAGGACACGGGAATCTCGGGTTTTAAGCAGAGCCCACATTTTTCTTTTGTTCTAAGTAAATTATTACCAGCAATTGAGAAGACATCTGATAACAGTAAACAGATCAGAGGTTGACAGCTTGGCCCCGCTCTCTGAATAAGCAGCTAACACTGAACTCAGTTAAAAAGCAGTCATTCAGCCCAAATTAATTATATACAAGGCAAGGAGCAAAGAGAAGAATGATCTACTGGGAGCTCCTGAAGGAAGCTTGGCTGACCCGAAAAGCAGCACTGGTGAATTTTCTCCTGCCCTTGCCCTTTCTTTCTGGCCAGACCATAATTGCCAATGTAGCAATGCAACGGAATGCTAAGTGCCTGATCAGTGCCACTGTAAATACCTAAGGGAGAGGGAAGATACAGGTTTCTAACACTTGTCCCCGATGTTGACTTGCCCAGAAGCAGCAGCGCTACTCTCTCTGTATAAAATCATCCTATAAAAACAAAAGTCCAACCTTCTAAACACCGTTCTCAAAAAAAAAAAATTTCTATGAAAAACAAACGTGTCCTCAAAGAGGCCAATGGAAAAAAGCAGGCACCATGGGATAATTGATTCTTTCAGATTTTCACGATGCTCTGCTATTGCTTCTGTACTTAAAAGTGATATTGTTCAAATTTATACAAAAGCTAACACTGTAGGCCAGCTCCCCACCCAGCAGATGCTGTAAGATACACGTAAGACTTATTTTCATGTTATGTTTTTCATACCCACCTTTTAAAAATAATTCTCTTAAATCTCACAAATCTTATACAGATATCAGGTCACTATACAGAGAGTCAACTGCCTATTGAAAATATGATTCACTCGCAATATTGAGCAAACCCCTGCTCTCTTATAAAATTCAAAAAAAGAAGAAAAAGAGGTACACTGAGAGCTCCACCACCACCACCGTAACACACAACCTGTCTTCTCTGTACCTGTCACGTAGGCTGTGAAGTCCTTGGACGGGACGTAGTTTTGCGTTCATCTCTTGCTTAGCCCCATGTATATTGTAGGCACACATCTAAAAACATCTAATTATTGGTTAATCTAATAATTGATTAACAGCAGATAGTTAATTGCAGATGCCCAATCTCTCTCCATCATTTGGCCTGGGGAAGAATTCTCAGAGAGAAACCTACCCACTCTCCAACTAGTAAAAGCAGCTGCAAAGGCTGCCCAACAGAGATTCTTCTGGCGACTCATACATTTCTGAAGTTTTGAGGTGTTTTCCTGTGCTAACTGCTCTTTTGCTTAGCAGATCATCTTTACTCTCCCTCCCTGCCTCTATGCTTCAATTCAGTTTCACTGTTTATTCATTTCTCCCTTTTCAGTGCCACATGTCCTTTAAACTATCTCGCATCTTCATCATTTTTCTTCTCCCTTTCTCTTCTCTCTCCCATATGCAAACTGGAACTAGTCTGGTATTTGCATATATCAACTGTTCATGGATTTTACCACAAACTTCTATGGATATCACTCACCGCTGGCTACTACGGGAGATTATAAACCCATCCCCATGTGTTTCTACATTACCAAACAAAGCTGGTCGTTAGGCATGACCAAAATAAACAGTATTAGCAACAATTAAATCTGCTTGATTCAAATCTCGCTACATATGGTTACACCATAGATTTGCTTAAATCATACACGCAAAAGAGCATATAAATTTTCATTATTTTTACTAATTTAAAGCCTTACACTTTTTAAAATGCCATTGAGGAAAAAAACCCACAAACACATTTCTGAGGTTAAATGCTGCAGTTCAAGTAAAGCAGGCTTAAAATAAAAAGTTGGCATTTTAAAGGCCTGCAAATAGGATTAGATCTACCCAGTCTGTATAAACATTAATGGAGCTCCATTCAGGTCTAATGTAAGATGTATGCATCTGTGAGTCACGTGGGCATCGGCGTGAACTCTCTTTAATTTGCAACCAAAAGGTCTGGAGGTTGAGAGAGGTAAAATAACCCAACAGAAAGGTTCCCTAGGACATAGATTAGGATCTTACACTTTCAAACCTCTGTTTCTGTTGGCTGCAGCTCTGTCTGATCACTGCTGAGCTTCAGCGCTTGCCCACTTTACATTTCTAGCCCTCCAAAGATATAAAAGATGGAATTCTTTATTCAAGCTGCTTCTCAGACTAGCACATCCTAAGTAGCAGGTTTCTGGGCTAGGATGTTTCTCCCTCCCCACCCACTCCCAACACCCATCAATACTGAAAAACGACATGACAGTAATGAATTAAATGATACTCTTGTGCAACTGTTCCTATTTTTCAGTGCTATAGTTCTATGCCTGAGTAGTCCTGGCTAATGTTTTCCACAGTTCCCCACTGACACTCTGTGGAATGTTCTCCTGCTGTAAGCTACTCGTACGAGGAGCCTTTGCTCCTCTGGGCAAGCCATGGCACGATAGGTCACTGGACGCTGGGAAGAAAGCAGTTCTTGGTGGAGAGCTTTGCCTTTCCTCTCTTGCTGAAGGGCATTGCAGAGTGGATGCATTTCAGACACATCTCTGCCCCTTAGCACAGCAAAGCGGAGATAAAAATCAAGAACAAGAAAAGCTCCTTTTGGATTTTGGGTTTGTTTGTCTGGGACTTTGGTTTTTTTCAGTGCTAACCAATGAGAAAACCTGCAGTAAGGATCAAAATCCCATCTCTTGGTTTCAGTGTGGTTCCCGTGCTGCTCCTTGGGCAGCCTAATACCACCATGGTTTCCACATGAGGCAAAATGCAAGGCTGCAAGTCTAGACTTATAGCAATGACATTCCCGATCTGTATAAGACCAAAAGAAATGAACTATAAAAACTGAAAAATAAAACTTAGCATTTGCTCAGTTGTGTGTACAGCCATGCAAAGGATACAACATACAACTTTCCATATCCTATAATCTTTATTCAGATGAGCCTATCATAAAATGAGGATTCACCCTTAGAAAAGAAGAGCAAAAGTTTAGGAATTAACAGTTGAGCAGAAGGAGTTTATGGAAGAAAAGTCTAAATGTAGCCTGCAATATATAATGTGAAAACTGACAAAGAGATGGTAGCAATATACCATCAAATCCTTTGCCAAAGCAAATGAAAAAGTCACCCGGGCAGATAACATCTGGATATGTGCAATCTCAATTTAGTCAAATCCCAATGTAAACAAGTCCACTGATAGCAGAAGGGTAGTTAAACATTCCACTAGCTTTGGGTAATTGAAACCATCTTCCTTTTCTAAAAAAATAACAAACCTTTCAATTATCTAACTCTGAGGAAGAAACTGACAGCTATTGGAAGGATTCCATTAAAATTTCAGTTTTTCACGTTGCAGGCAAACATCTCTGCAAACAATATTTTTGTTTATACGGGTTAGAAATTGCCATAGCTCTCAGATGGCTTAATACTTGTAAATACTAGTAATATACAGGATACAGATTATATATAATATAAAAAAATATATTTTGATCTGATTTATTAGACTTAGACACAGATACATGTTCTGCTAATTCTATTATTATTTCCAGTGATATCAGTATTAAAAGAAAATTTGAAAGAAAATGTATCTGTAGCTGTGTAACATGGAGTTTCTTTAACGTACTCACACCACTGCAAGAATCCTAAAAAAATGGTAGCAGTCACTCTGGGAATGGTAACAATGCGGCAAGGGAATTCAGTCTCAAACAGATTTCATTTAAAGGCTGTGTAGGATCAGTGGGAACGTATCATATTACACCAACCTAATTATATATTGCAATAGTCATTCAGTCAACCCCTATGTCAACTTACTGCATTAGTATATTATCACTGATAATGAAGTTTTGACAGTAATCTGAAACATCTGCAACAAGTACCATCAAAGCCATTGAATACAGAATAGCATTAAGAAAATACTTCTTTTTTCCAGGGCTAACAACTTAATATAGTTCTGGGGTAAATGTCACGTTAGAAATAACTGTAATCATATATGAATCAACTTTCATGCCTATTGCTTGAATGCACATGAAATGGAATAATCTATACATTTTAGCAGTATCCAAGCAGTTTTTATGCAACAAAGCTGAAGCCTATACAGCAGGTCAAAGTCAAGCGCTGAAGAGCACTAACAAGGTTAAGAAGCACTAGGGGGTTACGAGAAGAAAAAAATTGCACTAAGTTCCACGGCAAAAGATAACAATTAAAAGGAAAACATCATCCGCGTGTGCCCCAGCAAATCCTAATGGCAACTGTCTAATTAAAAAATAAATCCTAAAACTTCTAAAATTCCGTGTTCCTGTAGCTAACAAAGCTAAAAAGCTCGTTTTTAAAAATAGGTCAAGTCTCTCATCTCCATGTAACAGTGACAGAAGCAAGTATTAAACTGGTTGATTTAAAAAGAAAGGGATTATCGGAACACCTATTTGCACACAGTTATGCAGAAAAAATCACCTCAAATGAAATTCAACAGAGCCACATCACGTTGAATAGAATACACAAGTAAACCTGATAAACAACAGAGACAACCTGAAAATAAGCTATGAAGTTTCCAAAAAAAGAAATCAAAGAGGAAACCGCATATTTAAAAAGTTAAAACATGCAAAACTGAAAAGCTTGCTCACCAAAACCTTCCTAGTTTACGTGCAAATAAAAACGTTATATGGGTCATGCGTGTTCACTGATAACATCACTTTAAGATACATCACATCCTGACTGAGAGATCAACTGACTGACTCAACTCTCATGTACTACAGAAGGTAAAACAAATACGAGCTAGCTTTTTGGTTAGGACTGGAGATGAATTTCAAAATATGGAACCTCTGAATTGATTTGCACAGTAAAAATCACATTCCGGTGCCATTTAATAATGAAGGAACCTGGAAGAGATTATCTGACTTTTCTTGAGCACACCATGCCCAGATATCTGTGGACAACATTTTCGTAAGTGCAAAGATACAAGAATTTAACTTTCAAGACAGTCACCGAGACAGCCTCAAAATTAACCATTTTGAAGGTGTTATTCTATTGCTTTGCACTTTGTATAAACACAGCCTGGACGCATTTTGTATTACTGTATTATCAATTAGATATGGGTGTGTTAACAGTGCTGCATTAGACATGAATGACACAGTTCCATCAATCTAAGTCTTTGTGCTTAGATCCCGTTTTTCTATTATTCTTTAATGGTGGGATGCTTAAATATTATCATTCTAACCACAAATGGATACACGGAAAGAGGTCTCAAAGTGTTATGTTTCAATCATTCATACTCCTGCTACATTTTGGCAAGGTATGACTCATCAGCTGCCATGTATTGTGGCTGTATTTGGGGAATGTTTTGCTAATTTTAAACGACTTTTCTTCTACTGAAGAAAATACATCTCATTCTAAAGTTATTCGATAGTCCAAAATTGTACTGTCCATTAAAAATGGACTTATTTCTGCTGGAACGTAAGTTTCCAAATAGAAAAAAGAGAAACTGAAAAGAGTAGCTCAAACCTATCGGTCTCCTGAATCAAGTTTTGAGAAAGAGAACAGGTGCAGAGTCCATGCTTTTTTCAGATATCACAATTCAAACCTTTAAATTACATCAGCGTGTGTATTCATTCTTAGCTTCACGTTAATAGGAACGCATGCTGGGGTAGTTAACCTGCTGCATCATGTCGTAGTTCAGCCAGCCAACAAAGACTTTCATTTTAAGTGGCACCCACAAAAGAGCACTGCAGTGTGCCGCTCTAGGGGCTCCATCTTTGGAAAACGCTCAGTGGCCTCTTCTGAATGTTCACTGTGAAAAAAACCACTTCATAACTTCACCCAAACGACATGCTTCCAGCTTAGAGATTCCATGCTCCAGAACTGGAACTTCAGATCTCACCAGTGGACACACCTCTCCTCCCTCCCCAAATCCTTCCAGGAAGAAAACGAAACGAAACACGTCATATCTGAAATACATCTGGAGGATATGCATGTACCACAGAACTCATTAACATCTCTATGATATTCTTCAATAGCTGCACTGCTCCATTTCAGAAATAACATTTCTGGAAGGTATTTATACTATGTTAAACTTAGATCCCCTGAGCAATGCACTGAAGGTAATCACCGGTACATCTGTTTCTGTCATATTTAAATTCATAGCCTAATTCAATTGCAAATAATTAGCTATTTATCACCATGAAGTTCACATTATAAAATTAGAAAGGGCCAACATGATCCTAACCATTTAACAAAAGACACAGGCCTTAAAAGGAGGAAAGGGGAGAAAAACAAAATAAACCCTAGCAATCAATCCCCCAGTAAATCAAACACAATCCGTTCTGCTTGCCCATCATACCCCCGCACAACCCAAATCCCTTTGTTTTTTTCAGACTTACAGAATATATTGCCATACACATCGGTTAAGTCCATCTTTCATTTTTATAGCCTGAAGAGGAGAATTATTTAGTCAAAATAACATGAGTACACAGCTCTTGTAACACTGTTGTGACCTCGGTTTCTAACACCTACTTCGGAACATTACTATAACTCAAGAACTTTTTTCATTGCAAGGACATCTTAATTATCCCACCCGTGACATGAATGTTTTTGGAAGATAAAGTCTGTAATTAACTTGTTGCCAAACAATATGTTTACTGTCCCTGAAGGTCAGTTCTCGTATAAAGACATAAGGACACTTAACTTTGGGAGATGTGTATTGTGACTGCCATCAAACATTAACCAAGTGGTCATCCATTATCTATAGTAGCAGCAATGCAGAGTATGACGATATTCCAAGCACCATAAAATAAACCTCAACTGAGGTTTGCAACAGATAAGTACAACTAGAGAGACAGCGCTTGGCCCATTGTAACAGGATTTGTTAGAAATTCCACTTAATCTCAGGAGTCAGTCGGTAGTGGGAGAATTCGCTCAAGACAGTCAAACAAGATTGCTTCTGTGCTATAGAAATCTGTCTTTGCTGATTGCCCTTGTCAGGAGAAATTAAATTTTGAAACTCTTTTTAAAGATTTTACCAAAACAACTGTAAGGGCTCCTTGCCTTGTTCAGTTCTGAATTTACACTAGAAATTTGCACACACTAGTTTGACTAAGAAATCTGTGATGTGCAACGGGCGGTGGGAGGGTGGGGGGGAATGGGTATAACGAGAGATCTCATTAGTCCTGCAAAGCCATGAAGGGCAGCTTAGCACTCCTAGGACAATTCCTATACCAAAGGAGCTCCCTGTTCCAGGCAAATGAGAAGGTAACCATGTTTGATTAAAGATCTCCTATAAAATGTCAATTAGTTGTATACATGAGCTAGGAGAGGTACAGAGAGAACAAAAGAAGGACAAACAATGGAATAAAAAAAAGGAAAATTATAATAAAGAAATATATGTAAAGTACTTCTATGCTGTTGTGCCCAGTGTTACTCAGTCTCTGACTCACATCCTCATCATCACTCTGGATTTCAACAGGAAACCTAACAGACACTTGGCCCCTACTTTGCCTTACGCTCTGCTTACAGTCAGAGACAGATGGAAGGAACGGAGGGCAAAGAAAAGCAGCTAAGAAAATCAAGGAGGAATAAAACAATCTTTGTCCAAAAAGACACGCTCTGGTCCTCCTAAGCTCACAGCACGCACTTTCACGTAGAGGAACAGGTAACTGAGAACGTGTGTTGCCCTCAAAGTGCTGGACAGTATAGGAACTACTCGTGAAGCACTGGCATATGGAAGAACCTAAACATGGCAAGCAGGCAAGAATGAAAAAAGTAAACAGGAAAAAGAAATTCAGATGAGAAAAAAGGACAAATGGAAATGATGAATATTCAAATAAGGGAGGGAAAGATTCAACTACAGAAAGGAAAATATTAAGAATTTAGAAAGGGAAAGAAATGAGAAATTAGGAATGCCAAAATCACGGAACACAAGAACTGGAGGAGGAAGAGGAGTCTGGAGACGTTCACATACAGGTGTGGTTATTATCATTGCAGTGAACTAGTAAACAAAAAAGTTCTTTTGGCACACTGCGGTGCATTAAAGAAGATACTTTGTACCTTTCATGCAAAAGCAGTTGATTCAAGGTCTCTGTTATTTGAAAAACTCATATATGTCAGCACTTTAGATACTGGAATAGCTTGTTCGTGTTGAAACATGGACTATTTGCTGTTTTTCCGTTGAGAATAGATTAGATTTCAAATTCCCCCACTTGGTTACCAAAAGCATTTCCATCAGCTGGAAACACTTTTCAATCCATCTTGCCAACTTTTGACCTATGCTAGTTTCTTTTGGAAGGTGAAACCAGTCAGGATCAGGCATGGATAAGCAATTCTCCACTGAGAGCATGTCAAATAGACATACAGCCTTCCCCGAGCCAGAATGCACCAAATGTGTGTTTCTTGAGAACGGACACTTACTCAGAGCTGTTCATATGGAAGCAAATAACAAGAACCTATGTCACTCTGCAGTTTCTCTTGTAGATGAGCGTGGGCATCACACGTGCTATTCATTTTCTGAAATAATATTGGAGAGTGCTGTTTATATGCTGCCTATAGACCATCTAATTTAAAGAATGTAGCATATTAAAGCAATTGAAAAAGGCATTTGTTTCTGCAGCACAAAATGAAGAGTCTGATTACTAGACAAAACAATTGACATACTGTTAACACTATACACATTTGCCTGAACACTATGGTATAATAAGCCATTATATGATAAGAGAAGACTTCAGCTAATCTCAGACCAGAAACATTCAGTCTTATTCCTTCACTGTTAGTGATCCCCCTGAAGTGCCAGCCAGCTGCAAGCTGATTTTTGACTGAGCTCTCCCCTTTGTATGTGAAATGGAAGACAAAGATCCGTTGCTACGGCTGGCTGGCAGCTCACGGCACCTGGTACCACAGCAGTATTATCTTTACAATACTGCAGATGGAAGTATACCCGAGTCCTTCCTCGCGTTCTTCCCATCATTCCCCTTCACCATCCATCCACACTTTTTATTTTCTTTTTAAAACAAGTCCAGCTCTGATGTCTCTTTAATTTCCCAGATGATCTGCTGACTGACTTGTGGTTTGCAGGAACGAAAGCTTCCTGCAAGCTGGTTGCACCCAGCAGAGAATACAGATGCCTTGCTGCAGCAGGAGGAAGAAAATCAGAGCTGAAGTCATTATCCCCTTCACCACCACCCCTCTCCATCCTCCATGTAAACTCTCTGACAGCATTCCCCTCCTTATCTTCTTCTAGAGTGTCAAGTAAAATGAAAAGGTTGAACTTGAAGGCTTGTATGTGGCCTTTGGGTTAGCTATCCCCTTTTTAAAAAAAAGCCCTACATACAGCAAAATATTTTTAAAATCACAGAAACATTAAGGTTCAAGGACTAAATTTGCTACTTTAGCTGAATTACATGCAAAGTCTAATACCGCTCCCCAGAGAAATACTTAATACATGCTTCCCAACTGACTCTTGGAAGCCAACTTGAGAACCAAAATCTTGTTCCAGTATCCAACAACATGTCGCAGGTACAAATCCCCACACTTTGAAACACCATACTCCTTTATGTTGCTCTTCATACAAAAATACAGGGATACTAAAACTGGAACAGGTAAGTATTCTTAACCTCAATTTGGTCAAGGTTTCCCTTTTTATTTGCTATATTTAGCATCAATCCTCTTTCCCTCTTTCACATACCCACATTTCCTTTTCTTGCTCTAATGGAGGATATTTGGACAAGCAAGCAGACAGTAAGAAGTACAGACATAGTGCTGTGAAACCCTCTAACTGAAAAGCCTGCCGTGAGTCAGACTCACTGGGATCACAGGTTACCACTCCATTTCACTCACAGCAAGAGGCATAGGTAAAGCTTCATGTGAAAAAAAAGTGCGTTACTAAATATTCAGCTTCCAGCGCTACATGCCAGCAAATGTCCACTGGATGATGGATTGCCCTGCAGATGCCCTCCGCATGCAGTCACCCATAGCTCACCAGTGGCCGAAGCCTACTGAATGGAGCAACTTTTAGAGTCGTTTATAAGTCTTTGCAAAACATGAGCTTTTAGGCTTTCAGTCTTTAATTCAGAGGTATAGGGTCAAAATATATGAGCCTTGGTTTTGCATTAACACCATGAATGATCAAAACAACTCGTTAGCTATGATTCATCTATTTGTCTAGAAACAAGTAAATGTCAGTACTGTCAGGAAAGGGAAAAGTTTATGATTAAGCTCTGGCTATATTCATTCCTCATAATATCCGTTTGAAGATAGCACTCAAAAGCATTTTTAAAAGATTCAGCACTTGATTCTCCATCCACCTCATTGAGATAGTATTGCAGAGAATCCATACGAGAGAACATTTATGTAGAAACGCATACCTTTACATTCAATATGGTTACATGAAACCATTCTGCAATGAGCTTAAGTTTAAGGCAGAAAAATAATTCAATAGAAAATAACATAGCATGACTGGAATAAGCATAGAAAGCAATTGTGTTTGAACACAGGTAGACATCAAGTCAACGATCTCCTGCAACTCAATGGAAAGCTCATGTGCCGTTCTCTGTTAACTGACTGGTTCAAACAGTGACAGTCTTAACATTTCTGCTGCATGAATTTTTTATCTCCCCTCAAAGAGAAACAAGGAAACCATCCAGTTTTCCAGCATGTACAGAGTAACTAAGCAGTTCATATCATGATTCCACTGATAAAACCTCCAAACATGTCCTCCCCATCAGTGAAGATCACTGAGGGAACTCCAAACTGAGAGTCATTTTAGGATGCTTGATTTAGATTATATTCATCTTTATTTGTTCAAGTCATACCATGGATAACGTAGTAAACCAGGTAGGGCAGAGCGCACAGAGGCCACCTTCCTGTCTCATGAGAAAAGGCTCTCAAATGAGGAAAGAGCTGTTATACTAATGCAATCTAAGTTAATAATAACAATAATAAAACATTATACCTTTGGGTATTTTGAACATGGAATTAAGTCATTTATTTAAAGTATCACATCACAGCTCTAGAAACAATAGGCACAGGCACTTTTTTCTTTTTGATGTACGAATGAGTTTTGCATGTAGATACCTAGTGTCTTGCCATGTCATGACTACAGAACAACAGCAGATACTTATCAGCTCAGCCTTAATTAATTTACTCCAAAATGAATACCGCATTTAGAAGGAAATAAATTGTAATTTTCTCCTGGAAGACCACTTCACACAAATGGGACAAACTGTTACCTTATCTGATTTGTATCTATTCTCTAATCATGCAGAGACTTACTATAAAGGAATTTAAAATAATTCTAAAAATACCCAGCTGCTATTGCACATAAATATTGCATCTTCCTCTCTGGATAAAATCCTTCTGAGGGAAATAGCTGAGTTGCTTAAGGCTTGTTTTTCTTACATCTCACATGGACATGCCTCAAACACTCATATCGCTGTTCCATCAAATTTTAAATCACCTATGTGGAAATATCTACAAGTTCAACAACGTTCCACTGCTTGTGTTCTGCTGTTTTGGTGTTTTAATTATGTCACTTCATACAGCAGAACGAAGTTTGACATTAGTACTGAATCTCATCAATCGTCACTTTAACAAAATGCATTCCCTTGAGGAGAGATAATACAGGCCATATGAAAGTCCCCATTTTAGCTTAAAACCATCTCAAACAATCCTAATTGTTTTCAGAAAGTCAATGGCAGGACTATGCTCTGTCTGAGGCACAGAAGAAGTGAGTGAGTTTTATTTTTATGTTAGCTCATTTTTGTTTTTTATTGTGGTGGTGGTTTTTAAAAAAAAAAAACAACAAGGAGTCAAAAATAAAAAATGAAATGAAACGTGAATTCAGCATTAATTCAATAGTACCGACTCTGGAACAAAAGCACGATAACATCGTGCTGGAGATGTACAGTTAACATTGTGCTAGAGATGTACAATCCTTATCATTTTTCTTCATCTCTTCAAAACATTTTACTAAGGAAATGGCCAATGCTATAATACAAAGACCAGTGTACAACACATAAACATCAAATAATTAGTTTCACAATAAAATCCAGTGATTCAGCATGTCAGCAGCTTACACAGACTATACAAATACCAAAGCTTATCATGTTGCAATAAATTCCACTAAACTAATTTCTTAGAATGCTAATTGTTGCTTTTATAATGGTGAAATCAAGACACAATAGGTATCACTCTCTAAAGGGAACAGAGCAATCTGGTCTAATTGTTAATTGACTAATGAAAGTTAATTTTTAAGGTGGGGCAGCGGAAATTTCGCACTTGCATGACATAATTTCTACAGTAACACAGGCTTATGCTTTGAATCTGATAGGGATGCGCACGGACACAGATTGATATCGAACACTACGATAGCAACAGGCACACGTAGTCATCTGCAAAGGTTCAGATGTTTCTCAAGACGTCTTCTTAAGAGAGCTGCAAAGAGAAGGAATTGGAAGCATGCAATTCTTTAAAGAAATCTGCCCAACTTTTCCCATTGCTCTTGCCTCTTCTTTCAGTCTGTCTATCAAGAATACGCCACTGAGCCCCTCTCCAAGGACGAGCATGTCCCCTGTCAGCTGAAGAGTGGCCATAGCAATGGCTGCTCAGTTTTGTAAACGTATTCCCAGGCATTATCTCAACACTCTGCATTCTCTCGTCCGTGTTTTCAGCCTATTTACAAAAAGAAGACTTGGCTATTGCCAACCTCTCTACTCTTCCCCCCATGCACTGTGAAAAGGATTTCTGCATGCTAAAAATCAGCACAGCAAAATGCAGATCTTCACGTTTCTCCAAAGGCTGTCTCTGGAAGGCACAACGCTTTAGGGCCCTAGGTTTCACCTAGACCACCTGGTTTTAGGGTACAGAACCACTCAGAAGGGGGGGAGGTGGACATGAATGAAGGCAGATAGATTCTACTACTTTTTGGCTAGAAAAAAGGAAGCCTGCAGTCCTATTGCTATAGACAAGTGGCTCACGAATCCTCCCTTGCTCTGCCCCAGGAGACACTCTTCAAAAGAACTAGCATGTATGTGCTGACCTAGGGGTAATGAAGACACTTCTTGAATGCTGGCCTGTGTCACAGGTTTAAGTAGCCTGTGGGGTCCTGAGCCGCCCTTACCTCACCTGGGTGAATATAACTCACACTAAATTAATTTTCTCAGAGAGAGAAAAGAGAGAATCAATATTTATTCCAGGATCAAAATGCTTTTCGCTTAAAGAACTCAGCAGTCAAGAAAAATGAGGAGCAATCATTTTGTTCCCATGACAAACAAAAGCTTCCTTGCCAGTAGACACTGTATATTGACAATAACCTGTAAGCGTCGTAGCACGCATAGTAATAAGATGGTATTTTGCTGCAGTGGATTTCTATCTTGTAGACACTATTTTTTGGTTCTAAACAGAAATTCTAAAGAATCAAAATATTATATTTTCCATTAAATAGCGACATTAAAATAGTGACAATTAACAAACACTTAAGTCCCTCCCTCCCCAGAACATCAGCTTTATTTAACATGTCCTAATTTAAATGCTGAAGCCGTAAATAATGATTAAGAAATCATTAACTGATTCAAAATGCAAGGAACAGGAAGTTTGGGGTTTTTTTGGAAACTATTATTTTATTTTATTGCAATTAATTTGGTAGTGCAGCACGCTACCACCAAAAATGTCACACCGAATTAACTTTCTTTTTATTAACCATGGCAGCTCAAATAATTAAAAAACTGAAGGTGTCTTGGTAATGAGACATAACTCAAGGACACTAATTTACAATGACACAGGTTCCTCCTTTCTGTATTACCTCACATACTTAGTAAGAAATCCTTGAAGGGTCAAATTCTTATCTCATCTAGAAATGATTTTGATCACTCTCTATCTGAGCTGTATTCATTTTGCTTCTAATACAACTTCCAGTTTTCACCCTGTCACATCAACTTGGCGTTTAGTGGTTCAATTCTGTTTCAAAAGATGTCATGAACCACGTTTGTCATCACCTGCTGCATTATTACATAGACCTCAGCGGTAACTATGTCACAGGCCAAATAAAACCAGCTTTTGTTAGCCACCCACTGACTGCGACATGTTATGAACAGTTCTGGACAGGCAGTTTATAAAATGGCGTAAGCTGGTATTTAATCAATCCAAAACGTTCAAGTGAGTACCAACTCTCCATAGTTTTTGGCATATTTCTGAATATATTTTAAACACCTGTGACAGCAGTGTTTCCTCAAAGATATCGAGCGCATCTATTTCTTTCCGATGGTCTTCAATCAAACCAAATAAAATCCTATATGTACCATTTCACCACGATGCAGTATGTTTCTTCTCTTTTGGATTTTGCGGTTATTTCTGATTGCTATTTTATCTCATTTTTCAGAAAAACAGCACCTGTAAGACTGGTCAGTGAAAATAAGCCGCAACAGTGATGCAATAACTTGCTCTTCAACAAGGATGCGACCGAGTATAGGCTCGCTGTAGCCGATAAGTACAAAGTAATGCCCAGTCCTGAAGGTGATAATCTGATGTTATAATACTGGACGTTACAAAATGGATATTAATACGGATTGAGAAAACACTGAAAACAAGATTAAAATGCAATCAGAAGAGCTATTTTATTTTATTTTTACAGGGGTTTTATTAAGGCTTGGGAAAACCCCTGAGCTGAAAATCGGTAGAGATTAAGAGAATACTTTAGAGAAGCATAATCTATGCTTGCTCTGTTCCCGCTCTTCCCTTTGCACTCATTTACGGTCATCAGGGGACTTGTTGCTTTTTTTTTCTTTTTCTTTTCACACCGTTCTAGAAACACAGCAATAGCCGGCTTCATGCATGGAGAGGATGGCGTAAGCTCCAAGTACATTTCCCAGTCCCCAAACTCATTTAATATAAAATCCTCAAGTTGAGGACATAACAGATATTAAACTGATAAAAACGTATGCTATACTTGATCTTTGCCAAAAGGTCAAGAAGCAAACACGAGTCAGCAGACTCGATGGTTTCTTGGTCTGACTCAGTGAGCACACTGAGACTGAATCATCGTAAGATTTTAACACCGCAGTAGCAACAAATTATGTAGCTTTATCACTCAGATTTATTTCAAGAAGCTGCAGACAGACTACAGACCCCAAATAACTCACTCCAGGATTTCAATGAGCTCACGGTTTTGCGCACAGCGTAACTGTTCCAGGACAGGAACTTGGGAAACCTAACGACGCCATGTCCAGCCTTTCAAAATATTGCAGTCTTGGTCTGATTGCTTCCTCTACGGTAAACCAAATACAACGAAAAAACACCCAACCACCTTCCCTCTAACCTCCTGCTGCCCCTCTACCCCCGGTCCCAAACACTTGAGCAATCTTCTGGTTTCTGAATCATTACGGGGTTATTATAGAACCTTATCCCCATGGACTAGAGAGCAACACATCTCCCCTACAGAAAGTATTTCACAAAATTCTAAAAAGTTGAGAGACTTTTTAGTAAGTAACATACTAAGGACAGAACTACATACTGCAGTGCATTTTCTTAATGCTTGCTGGACTCATTAGAGCATCTCACACGCTAATTCAAAGACTACATCTCAGTCTTGCCAAAGCATGATTTTTAATTACTCTGTATCAAACTCCACAATAAATGAACACAGAAAATGTCCACACACAAAGAACACAAAGACAATACTGCTAAAGCTTAAAAAAATCATCCCTGTGTGTGGAAACTAAAAATGTCTTTTGAAGTTAATGAGGAATAACAAAAGACGTTTGAGTAACTTGGAACAAGACAACAATTTCTTAAAAATTATTTTCATTTTCAAGAACACTTTGTAAACAAGCTCGGGAACCTTTTTATTTCCCATTATATTTTCAATCACTCCTTATAATCACTGATTATTTATAAGAATAGCACAGTAGGTAAAAAGCAAAAGGAAATGTATTGTCAGAGCAGAAACACCCTGCTAATATACTGATGCTGGTGTTCCAAGCTGCGCAAGAGAGCCAGCCAACTCTAAGGTAATTGTTTTACTTTCAATACAGAGTATTCAGTGAATCAGTATCAGCAAATCTCCTGGACGTTAATGAGTTAAAATATTTTAATAGCATAGCTTTGTTCTTTAGTTTAATCACCTTCCCCTAAGGCTCTGAACAACATTTAAGCATGTGCTTAATTTGCTATTGAAGTCAACAGAACTTTCAGTGAATACTGGAAGTTAAACATGTGCTTAATGAGATTTACTGAATCAGAATGTGTAAAAACTGATGTGAGCAGAATCAAAGCCCAGAGGCATTAGTCAAGTCCGCCCTGAGTTTCCCTAAAGATACAGGGCCTCCAAAATGAGAATGAAAATTTTGTAATTATTATGACATGTCTACTGTACATCTGTATTTCTGAAATACTTATATAGCAAAACACATACCAGACTTTATAGGTCTTTAAAGTACCCTTGAATTTACCCTAAAATACCAACTGGAAGCTTTTGTGGAATTTTGTTTGGTATCAGTAGTTCAGCAATACCCTTTGACATGAGGCAACTGTTGATTTGTCTCACGTTTCCTCCGAAAAAAAAAAAAGCAGTACAATTAAAATGTTTTGATTGGGGGCAGGAGGGAATGGAGGGATGGAGTTAACACAGGTGTTTTAGCTACCTGTTGCTCTGTGGAAAAGAAGGAATGTAATCCAATACCAGTATCTCACTTCCTCAATCATTCAGGCAAGCTGCGTAATCCTCTCAAACCTGCATATGAACATCTGCATTATACCAGATGATACTCATTCTCAGATTAAATTAAATTACCTGCATGCCTTTAAGCCCCCTTTTTTATTACCAAAGACTATCAATTCTTCCTAGTGCGGAGAAGTTTAGTTTAACAAAAAACAACTCAATGATCTTTGAATGCAGTGTATAAAATACAAAAACTGGTTTTTACTATTTTGCGTGACATTTAAATGGCTTAAGTGAAGATTTAATTGTATTGCAACTAATAAACATTTTCCTTGCCAGTAAATATTAAAAAAAAAGGATTTGAGTCCAAGAGAAAAATTCTTCAGCTTCCACACTCACTATTAACGTTCAAATCTGACTTGGCAATATTTTAATTCTTTCTCTTCTAGCTTAAAAGGAGGATCTGGTTCTGACATCAAATGTCAGAGAGACTTTTTTTTTTTATGCCCAGAAAAACTAACAGTGTATTGGAGAAATGTTTAGCAATTTCTCTGAACAATATACTGTCATCAATCCCTTCTCTAATACGCTGTCAAAATCAGCAAATCTGTTAAAGACACGATTTTGCAAATTTAAATTTTGAACATAACTATTGTTACTTCAATATGGCAGTCATTAGCATGGAAGGAGTTAATCTTCCCTACTCTTTTAAAAAGTAAAAAAGTCTAGGAACAGCTGTCACTCAGGTGATGAATACAAGCTGCCAGCCTTTTAAACAGCAGGTACAGCATTTGAGCTCTGAATTAATTAGCATTCAGAAAGCCTAAACACCGCTTGATAACTCCGCAAGATAATTTTTGTCCCTTCCTGCAAATTAATATTGCTATTAAGACGAGCAAGGACACAATGCAGATCGTAATTGCACCCATTAAACAAAGTTTCACCAAAAACAAATTAGAGGCTCTAGCCAAGAATGCATCAAGTCAAATAAAGCATTGCTGCAAATAACGTACAGGAATTCATCTTCACTTTTTCACGGCATTCACAACACACGTACAATATGAATTCCTGTGTAAATGCATGAAATGTTTTCTGCGTATGAGCACAGGCTTCTCAAAAGTTCAAGTTTCTAAATGTTTAAATAGTGGCTTTGTCTCAAAAGCATTCGGGCTACTTCCATACAAGAGCCCCTTTTAACATACGCATGCACACTGAAATGACAAGTTAGCAAGGCCTCGGGGATTACACTGAAAACGTCTTAAAAAACAAGGCCTCCACCAAATGCTGTTTCAGCACCGCGTCGACGTCTAAACAACCTGGCGTGAAAAACCTTCCTCCTATATATATCATTTCATTTAAATGACGAACATATTTTAAAAAGCACAAAAATGATTGATGTCAGAATTTAACGATGTCTAATAAGTGGCCATCTGTCAGCAGTCAAGGAGTAAAAAAGCAGCACATTATTATTTCCCAAAAGATTAGAAATATTGATGCTAATTAAAAGGCACATTATCATTATCTCAAAGCAATGTCTAAACACTCATCAGACTTCAAGTCCGGCAAAGGAAAGGGGGAGACCTATGGATACGAGCGTTCCCCGAATGGGTCATTTAATTTGGTAATCTCTAAACTGGTGTTATGATAGCACACAGATCAGAACTTGGCAAGGGGCAGGTAGCTCCTGACTGGGTGGGCAAGCAATTAAACCCTGACCTGACGTATGAAAAGATTATTTATTTTTGACTCAAGTCTGTAGAAGAAAGCTTTGGTATGTTTTTACAAAGAACTGCAAAAGAAGAGAACTACGCTAAACACGGCATTTCACTATTTATTTTTTCCAATTTTCCATATATAGCATTTCAAACCAAAATGAAACTTGGCATCACGGTGCCCTGACATACGATTAATTGCACCACAGTAAACTGTAACGCACTAGGTATTTTTAGCCGAGACATGGATTGATGTCACATGTGCATACGGGGCTTGCATGGCTAGCTATGACTGAAACCCACACACAAAGGAACAAAATCCATGAGCATGGCGTCTGTAAAGCATTTTTGACTATTTGGGGCTTTAAGAACTCCCTTCTGGGATTCAGGGCTGCTTTGGCTCCTCATGCTGAGTGCTATGGAGGAAGAAGGTACCTAAAGGTAGGTGGTTCAGGCTGCTGCTAATGTTTGCCTGGAGCCCTGCTCCAACATTAATAGTCAGTTTATTACCTTTTAAAATGTGGTATTTATTGACATTTTCATAATTCATCTCAATCAGAACCTCTTTTAAGCAAACAGACTAACCTCAAAATCCATGCTTCATGTTTGAACAGAAGCAGCCAGCAGCCCATAACATGCTTTTTGTCTTAGTATGTAAAAAGCTGACAAGACTCTTGGCATTTTTTGCTTGCAGAGAGGCAAGGTTATAGGCCATTGGCAAATGTTTCCCTGCCCTTGGGATAGAAGAGATGTGTAAGCAAGATATGACTGATCCCACCTCCCACATCGTGGAAACTATATGTAGAGTCCCAAGTATAGCCATACTGACTCTCTGAGTCTTGCTCATGAGTTTACCAACTTTACGAGGCCCGTTGAACAGTTTTGTGGTGCCAGAAGAAAGAGGCAGGTGAGTGGTGCAGAATACTCCAGCGCTGAAGATAAGCAAAGCATAGACAAACACAAAGTAAAAGGCATACTGGGAACGGCTGGAGAAAACAGGGATGGGAGTATGGAAAAATGGCAAACTGAAAGTGCCACAAGCAGAAAAGCACCGCTACCCCGGCAATCGAGGCCCAGGGGCATGAGTACCCATAGATAATTAAGACCAGTCATTTTTTCCACCGTATTTTTAACAGCACACTTTTTCACCTGTAACTGCTGCTATCAAATTACCATCTCCACAGTGCAAAGCCACTTCTAGTCTTCCTCCTCAGGTCAAGGAACCCATTCATCACCGTCAAGTGAAGCATATTTCTATTTTTACTTGTCATTTTCAAACCATCGCTTCACACAGGTGTGACCTCTGATCCCGATTTTCCTTCCAACACTCCCTTGCCATACTCTCACAGTCCTCCATTATCTCCTCCCTAAGAAATATTAAAAAAACTTGAGGAAGATGTCCCTGGTTTTGATTACCCTATTCCAATCTACCTCCTTGATCTTCAGCATAAACACTTCAATCATTCTGGCATTTTCATTGACTCAAATTAAATGCAGAGCGAGTAATTATTTCACAATCCCCTTGCCCTTTCATACACAGGTCTTCTGCCTTACACAATGACAAAGTATTACCTCCCAGATCCTTAAACGGTTCAGATAGTTCAGATACGCTTTGGATATGAATCTGACATGAGGGGACTCTTAAGCAAACCTTGCGAGGCTTATCCAGTACTAATTATTAGCAATTACAGGGCTTTTCTAATGTTGAGCTCCAATACTCAAACATGATGCGAGCCATATAACCATACAATTGTTCCGCTGATTAACAGGTTCCTCAGGGTGATCACGAGCACTAGGTACAAGATCCCCTGTATTTTGCAGCCTGCTATATGTAAATTCGGTGGAGCTGACCCCAAAAGGGAAATTCACGGTACTGTGTAGGTACGTTCAAGACAGGAGGTTTAGATAGACATACAGAAATGAAAAAATACCACCAGTATCCAGTTTTACTTATGTTATTTACTTCCATATTCACTACATTTGTTTTAAACTGTCACCAAATTCTTTATTCTTTGTGCTTCACAGATTTGCCTTCTGACTCTGTGCAACTGTTGTACATTGTATAGCTGTCAGAGAAGAAGTGGAATGTATTAAAAGCTGGGTAATTGTAAATTGGGGCATATGGCACTAAGGAGAATGTAGGAGTTAGTGGGAAGAAGGGGGTTTTGTTTTGATTTTTTCAAGAGTCCGGATATGACTAAAGCTTTTTCCGGTGGGCAAAGAAAATATCCCTTGTTTCTCTTGTTTCTCCACAATTTGAAAAGTTGCTTGTTTTTTTTTTTTTTTTTTTTTTTTTGGGGGGGGGTGGTAGGAGAAGAATAGAGGAAGGGAAGTTTAATTCTAATTTACATGAAAAATAATAAACCTTCCTTCTGGTTCTCTTCTTCTGTCCCAAGAAAATATGTTCTCAAACAGCATGCACTACATTGAGGTTTTTGCAAAAAAAGCATAGAAATGAGCTAGCTGCTGTGTAAACATGTCAGACTTCATAGCTCACACGCATGGAAATGACCAGCACAGTTCGCTCTTCTCAAAGGTATTGCTTCAAGCTGATTGCTGACTCAAGACAAGAACACAACTCTGGTCACAGTGAGTTTCTGAGTATTTTCTCTGCAGCTGCAGGGTATAGAGGGTTTTCTGTTTGTTTTGCTTTTTCCCCCCTTTTTCATATGAAACCTCAGATTCTGAAGTACAGTTTGGCAGCACCAGACTGAATTCGCTGCCAGTTTCCTAGGGTACAGAATCTCTAATAACACAAAGCCCTGACTATCTTCTTGCCCAATAAATAATCAAAATTTTGCACCATGATCTTCCTTAAAAATATGACTTCTTGTTTTTCTCTCTCAGTTACAGCTAATCCTTTCTGTCAATGGGGTTTCATCCGTACCGAGTCTGCCTGTGACATGTTAGGTCCCAATGCATCTCTTACAAATCCCCCACGCACGGCGTGGTTCACAGAGCGCACAGGTTGCAAAAAGGACGGCAGAGACAGAGCCTCTCTTCTCTAATGGGATCAGAAAGGCTGCGCTTTCACATGGAAGACGCTTATCAAATGAGAGGACGGGAGAGAGAGCGCGCCATCAGGGAAGTCCAGGCTTACACATTGCATGTTAGGTGCATAAGCAGAACAGAGCATTCGTGATATTTGTATTCGTGAATATCTCCTCTGTCGGGCTGAATTATTGGTCACATGTTTATTGCTGTCATGCTGGAGAGCTGACCCAGGCAATGTTTGCTTCATACTCAGCAATTTTAAACAGTTTTTTTCCAGGCTTTAAGGGCTAGCATTGTATAACTCGCTCTCTAGGACTGGTCCTTCCTTGTCTCCTCCCCTCTTCTGTCCCTGCTTCAATTTTACGCCTGTTCACTTTGCCCAACGTATCAAAAGAAAGCGCATGAGGCAGTAAAAACCAGACAAACATTTTTGCCAGGAGCAAAGCGTCAGAGGCTTCCCTTGATTTTGCAGAAGGAATAAAGGCAATAAACTCAGTGAAAGCTATTTGCTCTCCCCACTTATTTGTTTCTTTTTAAAACCTGCCTGCCCCTCTATCAACAGCAGCCTACATTTAACATGCGGTTGTGGAGGGGAGGAAGGTGACAGACACCACTCACCGACCTCTCCTGCAAAATACTATTACACGGTGGGGCCACTTTCTTCCCCCTTTCTCAGGGGCAACGGCTCCATTTTCATCTCATTGACAAGGAAACGAAAAGTGTGCTTAAATTCACTATAGGAACCCTTGACACCTGGGGGGGGTCATTTCTTCCAGTTACCTGGGATTTTAAACCAGTTCCCACATGGCAATCTGGGCTTCTCTGAAATCTTCTGTCAAGCCAAGAGTTTCAGTTCACTCAGTGACCGAAAGTGCTGCAAAAGCTGCTCTTGATGAGTGCCAAACTGCTAATAACTGAGAGATTACAATGGCCATGTAATCAAAAATTACCGGTAATCCAGTTTCATCTTTTGAGATGTCTGAGAAAAAGAGTATGCCTGTGGCTGTGTATACACACACACACACATTCTCTAGGAGAGTGAAACCATGTTACTGAGGGTACTTTGAAAAGGAGATATCTGTATATTCTGTTCTTGGATCAATTAGATGGTGCTGCAGAACCGACACAGCTAAGCCCAGTGACATCGTTAGCTCACATACTGCATCATTTTATCTCTCACTAAATAAAAATTATAAAAAACATCTATCTGTAGTAACTTCTTAAATAATTCTATTATTTACATTATGTTCTAGTTACTTAACGTTATAATCGGTTGAGACACTCAAAGCACACTCTATAAAATTTCACCTGGGGCCTTCCGCTGAAATGCTGGTATTGCAAAACCTCCACAGGACATTTACACTTACGTAAATACTGTTGCAGACACTTTAGAAAAATTCATATACACAAGTCTGTGTGCCAGCGACATTAATGTGCATTAACGGGCAGAAATTTCTTCACACGGACTCTTATAGACCTTCAAATACTTGCAAGATAAATACTTTGCTTTTGTGTAATAAGAAATGACAAAATTTTGGTTTTGATGAAACACTTGGACCTTATTTTTGTTATGAGTATATCAACACTTGTACCAAGCACAGATGGGAAGAAGTATGAATTTATTTTACGCTCCCTTTCATATGTTCATAGCGATATAAATTTAGATTTATTGTATTACTGCTAATTAAACTTGAGATCCATTCATCTGGGGAAAACATGCAAGGAACACCCAGATTCCTGAATGGATGTTACTTGTTTGGGCCACAGGCACTCTACACACCTTGTAATTAGGCGAGATCCTGAGGACTTAAAAAAAGAAGAGAAAGAAAAGAAGGGGGACCTGAACAGGTTTTCCCATCTGCTTTCGGAATGGCTGGTCAATCAGCTGTCAGCTAAACAACTCAAAAAAAAAAAAAAAACTTAACTGACAGTTTTTGAACTGACTGTTCAAAAAGAGCACAACAGTAGCAAAACCAGACAACTCTTCCTCTTGTCCAAGTAGAGAAGCCAGCACATGCTATTATTTCAGGGGGACACTTGTCTCTGAGCAGTAACCCTGTTTCACCTAATAAATTGGTTTTATGTACTTATATCCGGTAACTTCAGCTGAATTTAGACACCTGTTTAAATTTTTTTTTTTTTTTAATCTGAATATGACAGTAAAAAGACCTACTTAAAGACATCTTACAAATGAATCAGACCTCCTGGAGGAAGGTAACACTACCAAGCATAAACAGAAAAATTGCACTAATTCCTTATAATGGCCAAAGACTTTGGCTTTTCAAGGCATCTGGTGATCTAAGCAAATCCATTGGGAACACATGGCATGTAAACAAATTACCATTTTGTTTAAACGTCAATCAACAAGATCTTTCCATTCAAACCCAGGTCAGCTGCACTGGCAGTTGTTAAGAGCAGTGACACTCCTGGCTTACACAGCTAAGGAGTAGCTGGAAACACCATTCTACTTTTAAAACATCTCCCTAAAACCTTACACTTTACACCACTTTTCAAAACTTATACAAATACATGTTACATGACAATTCCTAGGGACGACCTCCCCAATTCCTTCCTCCATCCTCTCCTCATTGAAAACGCTGCAGGTTAAAACCCCAAACCCAAAACCCCCAAACTCTAAAGAGCAACCAGTGCAATTTTCATACATCAGTCTGTATTGCTCATCATCACTGCCATACTATACTTCAGACCCAGTTTTACAGGGTAGTGACATAAGGCAAACTCTTTGAGAAAAACACAAAAGGAAAAATACTGGCATAAATCATCAATCACCAGATCAGAGGATACTTGCAAAGAATTCTGCCGGATTACCTTCTTAAGTTCATGGAATTTGCAGAAGGGTAGCACCTTGCCACTCGAGCAGCACAGTGTGAGCCCAGGAAGCCAGGCAGATAACACCGCATGATTCCGACAGAACAGCACGGCCCATCAGAGTCAATCTTCAAAATCCTTCATTGAAGGTGGCACATCGAAATAAAGGCCGAAACATGCTATGAGGGCATACTTGGGAGGCAGGTGGGGAAAAGTGGTGGGGCAAAACCAGGAAGAAATGAAAGCCACTCACAAAACCAGATAAATAATTTTCTCGGTCTTCTCTTTAACTGTTTGTCAAAATTTTATGTAGCTTTCGTTAGGGAGGTTTCTTTCAGTATGAAGAAACAACAGCGAACATTGCTAACGACAGACTCAATTTGTTAAACAGATTATGAACTACAAAGAACTCAAAGACATTCTTCCTCTTAGCCACGTAAGAACACATGATTGAGTTGCAGGTGATAAACAGTCAAGAATAATAAAATCCAGCCGACTTCACTGCGAGTGAACAAGTTATGCACATAATCCCTTTCTTAGATATTCTTAGCACACTGTACAAGAATTTTAAAATGTGTCGCACATGACGGTTCTCCTAATACCTTTAATTAAAACACTACCAGAAGTTATATTGAAAAAGGATTACTTTTTTTAAATACACTAAAACCCCAAGCTCCTGTTATTTTACATTCTGGTAAGAAAGAAATGCACAATGAAGCCACATTTTGGAATTTAAGATAATCGTAAGACTTTAAAAGTTGAAGGGCAGGAAAGAGGCTTCATTTTTAAATTTGCTTTTAACAGATACAAGCCGTATGTTCCTTTATTATTACAAAGACTCTCATTTAAAATATCACCCTTTTAAACTCCCTACATTTGTTCACAAGCTGCATCTTCCCTCTGCCTCAATATAAATGACAAAGACAGGCTCCCACTGAATGAAAGGAAACTGGTTAATAATTGCCTTTAGTGTCATTTCTGGCTGTTTTGTAACACCCTCTGGATTTTGCTCTGAATGCAAAATTCTTAATATCATCTTAGTTTTCATGGTGCTTAGCACGCTAGCATGTGACTACTTAAACTAAAACAAGGCTATTTGCTGTTTGCAAACTCTCCCACTCCTATCTGACAAAGGCATTTTATCCTCCCCTGGAAAAAAGCTGGGGTATGAGGGCAGAGCAAGATGAAGGTCAATTGACTCCGCGATTCCTGCACGCCCATGTGAAAAGCTGGCAGGTCCACCCACTAAGGGTATTCAGCATTTTATGGGGTTGAGAGCGTCGCTCCCCTATTTCCGTGGCAGCTGTAAGAACTGTAGTCACCCAGGCCTCTGTCTCTTCGCTCCAGGAACGGGGACGTTGGCAGGTGCTGTCTGCTTGACGTGATGGTGCCAGGTCCTCCACGGGGGAGACAATGATGGTGGCCATGCAAGCAGACAAGTAATGGGCTGTCTCTTCTTCACAAGACTCCCACCTCATGATTTCGGCAACAAAACAAGACAGGGAGCTCCTTCACAACACAAGCCTGATTCCTAAAGCTGTATCATCTTCCACACTCAAAAAATCTTCTGGGCTTCATGACCTCATCATTAAAAATTGAATTATGATGTTCATGTACGAAGAAAACTTACGCAAAAGTGTGCAAGTGATTTTAACTCTCTGACCTTTTAATGCACAGCTTCTGCATGTAATTTCAGGGGCTTGGAGGCTGGGAAAAAGAGATTGAAATTGGTTTGTTTGCATTACTATTTTTTAATATAAACTGGTTGTTTGGATTTTTTTTTTTTTAACATAAACTGCAATGCCAAACAGATATCCCATTATGGAGCAGCATCTTCATGCCGACAGGCATATCATCAATTCCAAAGATCCATTTATCAAAAATCTGGTACCTAAGCAATTGAAGTAAGAGACAGAGGTAGCAGATTATCTTCTGTGATAAAAGGACAATAACATACGTATCTGCTACTGTGTTTCATAAAATATTTGCTACCAGCAGAGAAAAATCCCGAGTTAATTCCAGATGCTTGATTAAGGTGCTGCACTTAGTACAGATCTGTCCAACCCAGCTCCATTCTTCTTGCAGAACACAGCTAAAACATTAACACCTCTGCTGAGCATGACACAACAGGGGTTTTCAGTGCCTTGTAACTCTGAGCAACTTCAGTACATGTTTTACAAGGAAAAAACAAAAAACATAACCCCTTAAGAATTTTCAAACTCTTGCTCAAAGCATGAGCTCTGCTTCCTGAAAAAAAAGCCCAACTTTTTTTGGTTGTTTGGACGAAACAGCATTCTACTTTACTCTTGGTCTCAATAAGTGCTTCAACTGTTTTCCAATGGACTTTTTGGGGAAAATACATGCCAGGGTACTCAATGGGTATAAAAATGTCTCAATTCAAACAAGTGAAATATGCAGAACTTATGAGCAGCTGACAAAAAAATCCAAAATGAAAAGTACTAAACAATGTAAGGTAAAAATGCTACCTGCTCCTCCCACAATTATTTATATTACTGGAGTGCTTGGAGACCCAAACTGGCACACAGTTCCCCACCAGGAACTGTGGGACAATAAAGTCCTTGTTCTGAAAGGATTTAATGAATGTTGGCCTTAAAATCATACCCTGATAATAC
This sequence comes from Calonectris borealis, assembly GCF_964195595.1. Lineage (NCBI taxonomy): Eukaryota > Metazoa > Chordata > Aves > Procellariiformes > Procellariidae > Calonectris > Calonectris borealis. The sequence goes on from NC_134314.1 coordinate 120,929,587, forward strand.
TGCAGTGCAACTCCAAAGAGAGCTTGAGTGTAACTGTGCCGCATGACGAACTAAGTCCCCCTTACAAAAACAAAACCTGATTTAAGATTTAACAGATTCGAATAAATTTGGAATCTAACTATAATATGATGTAAGACACAAAATAAATTCATTGCCGCTGCCAATATATTTTGCCCAATCGCTCTGCCAGGTCATATTGACCTAGAAAAAGAAGTACGCATACGTGTGCAAATCCGAGTGCATTACACATGCATTTCTTCAAGAAAGAATACCTATGCAGGATTGATGGCTACGGACAGTATTTCTAATGGCCTTTTTAATTGGCACTATGATGATTAATTGGTGCCTTCACAGAACTCCAGGAGTTCTCATTACCAAACAGCATGGTGTCCCGGCACACTGTTACTTTAGGTATTACTAAATAGTCACCAGATCATGAGACACAGATAAGATAAATTTTACAGAAGTCTACAAACCCCAGAAATTGAAGCCTACTACTGAGGCAGCGGGAAAATTCTGTTTCCTTCTTAATATATTATTTCAGCAGTTCCCATACGCTCAAAGAAAACAGAAAAGGCCTTGAGAAAGATATCGAAAACAGGCTACATATGTAATAAGGATTAAATAATCCATGCAGTACTTCTTGCCATTGCAAAAGTTTACATTTGCTTACAGCTACACACAGCATATTGTAATTATCCCCACAGGGATGAGCAGGAGTTAACCAAGCCAGGCCTGGTTACTACACCTCAGTAATTGCTGGGAGAAGAGCAGGTATCTGCAGCAATGGCCATCAACACAAATACCACAACTACACCTAGCTGCTGCCGCCTTTCACCAGGAGAAATGCCTGATGTGCTTCTTTTTGCACAAGACCCAATTCACGGGCCCGTTGAGGCTGGCTAACCCGCCACTGGCAGCCCGACAGCTCTTCCCAGAGCAGCCCGTGTGAGGGGCCAGGTGGGAGGAGGCAACGTGGAGAGGACCTCGACGGCTTCTGCTTTCGGTTTTTGGGTTTAGGAAGCTCTCATCCGGCTTCCCTCATCTGTCCTTCTGCCATTTCTCAGCACGGCCCGAGCACAGCATTCGGCGCTCGCCTCCACGCTCACCACAGCCCATCCCAGCTCGTGCCAGGTCATCGCGACTCCCTACACTGGTTTCACTGGGAGTGATTTGCTGTCTCAGGGGCTTCCAGAGCCGCGACCTCCACGACTCGGGGCAGCACCCCCGCTGTTTCGGGGGTGCCTGGCAGGGCTGGGTTGCGGGGGGGCCCGGCGGGAGGAGGTGAGGGGCGGCCCCGGCCGGATCCCGGACAGACAGAACGGCCGCGCGCCAACACCCGACAGGGGCGGAGCTTAGGCGCCGCTGCGCCACGGCCGTACCGGCCGCCCGCGCCACAGCGGGGGCGGGGCACGCGCTAAGGAGAGGAGCGGGCGGGCCAGGCCGGGGCGGGCCGGGGAGCCGTTTCTGTGGCAGCAATGGGCCGCTCACGGCGGCGTTCGCGATTGCTCGGCCCCACGGGGCGGCACGGGCGGCTGCGGGAGAGACTGGCCGGGGGGAACGCCGGCACCCCCGCGGGGACAGGGGGGACGCTGGTGGGGGCTAAGGGGCCCCGCTCAGCGCTTCCCTCACGGCCAGGTCAGGGAAAGGAGCAGTGCCGGGGTTGCTTTTACTTCTCAATACCAGAATCGGTGATTAAAAGCTTCTTAACTGACAAAAAATTAAATGGATTGAAATCCTCCTGAATCAAAGCTGTTTCTAGCTGGCGACAGCACGTACATACAAGCTTTGAAGCCTTGCCATTTTGCTTCGTTGCCGAATAATTATTAATACTGTGGTGACGCTGTGCCCAGCACATCTGTAACAGTGAAGGCTAATGGGCTTGGGTATATTCACAAACGCGATTGGCAAGACCATGCATAAACCCATGAAAGTCTCCAGTACATTATGAAGAAACGTTTAGCATTTAAAAATATTCTGTAAATAATCTTGGATAACATTAACACCATCTTAAATTCTGTGAATGATTTAGGATTTTGTCGCGCACTGACAAAGGACTCAGATTCTCATTAGAATTATGTAAAATCTTCTTACACAAATCTCCTGTCAGCTTCAATCCATTAAAAATAATAAAGGTATGCTCAAAATTAGGGACCAAAGCAAATTTTGTTTAGACTTAACAGATTCAATTTACTATGCTGTTAATCGGATAGCACCGATACATTTCTCACTTTGCCTTGACAACATGATCTAATACGACATTGGACTCCATTTAACGTCGCATCGTGAATCTGTAAAATGCTGCTCACAGTTTAACACAGATTCAGCCCCAGCTGCAGGTCAGAATTAACCACTTGGGCAGTTACCAGGCAAACTGGTGTTCCCAAAGCATCGTCCATCGTGCTGAGCATCCTGCGCTCGTACCTTTGCAATATCGCCTCCAAACCCAAAATCTGCAATAACGACCGCCCGCCAGCCGGCACAGGAGAAAAGCTTAGATGCTGTGCCTTTCCTCGAGCACGTCTTGACTGATTAACTGGGTTTTCATTATCTTCCTTTCTTCCAACTCCAAAAAAATGGAGGCTTTGCTGCATGAGAAAAGGCGCCCAACCTAACTGGAAGAAGACAAGGAACAGGTATGATGACCAGCAGAATAGAAGTCCCGTGAACAGATGGGAGTAGCCCCCAAGAATACATTTCTCAAAAAAAAAAAAAATTTACTCTTCTGATGAGGACAAAGTTCAGGGCTGTGTCCTGAGCTCAAGCCAGCCAGTGACTGGTTAGGGACAAAGCACTATTAGGGCAGTTGCCTGCAAATACCCACGTGGCACACAGGTGGGTACAGGCTAGTTTGGGTGTTTGCTTTTAGTTACAGCCTTCTGTTAGGAAACACACTGATTTTCTAAGAAATACGTCTTCCCAAGTGCATCTCCAGCTGACTTACACCAAAAGGATATATTGCAGTAATGTATTTTTCCGTCTCATTTTGTGAGTTAGGTAAAGGCAATGCCAAGAAAAAACAAGCCGACCAAAGTCAGTTGTCAGGAAAGCGTGCTTTTTTAGCCATGACAGTAATACTGGAGTAAACTGGCTTTGAAAGATTTCCGAGTTGTGTGTTTTTGAGGATTTTATGAACCAGTTTTAAATGCATTTGGATCTTTAAGAATTAGTTTAAGTTGTACTTCCCTGGGAAAAAAACTGCTGTAAATCAATCTTATTTTAAATACACATGAACAGCTTAAAATTGCATTGTATGCCATCACTAACATGCATTAGCTTCCAACTCCAAAGTAGATTTAAGTTTCACTACAGAGCTGAAGATATCATTCAGAAACAGATGTTAAAGTGTCATGAAAAGCAACTATCTTACTGAATAAATGAACTTCTTTACAGCATTAAAAAAAAAGACAGGTTAAATAATAGATACCCTATTCAACATTTTTAGATGGTGTAAATAGCCACCTCTGTGAATCACAAATCATAAGAAATTGCCATGTTTCTGGAAACAGATATTAATCTCCTTGGAACCCGTGCCCTTGCACTCATGACGCACGGCAAGCTTGCCCAGTAGAAGCTCATGGAAAAAGAAGGAAAAAAAAAAAAAAGAAAAAAAGAAAAATCAGAGGAACTGACACACAGTACACATTCGTAAGAATAATTGAGCTAGTGAATCACAAATCCCAGCCTTTTTCCCCAGGAGTGCTGGGAAAGGCTTTTTTTTTTAACAGAAAAAAAAAAAAGAAAAAAGAAAAAAAACAACCACACAATCCGCCCCCCAAATATGTCTCTGTTTTGAAGTGATCTAGATTTTTTAGACTATTACTACATTTGAAAATGATTCTATTTTGCCATTCTAAAGAAATACGGATAATAGCACACTAACTGTTGTTAAAATGAACCTTTACTTCAAGTTTGATTTAATAAGGAGTTTGTAAAAATACTGTGACACAAATGAACTCAATATGTTCTCTTCCCTGGCCTTCAGTAGACAGAAAATTATATTTTCAAAATCCATTGACATGAGTCAAATTGTCTTGCCTCTAGAGTTTTTATGGTTTCAGACATATCTGACATATCATTTTTGCTACCCTCTTGTTAACTCTCTCGAATCATTAGCGGCATTTCAGTGTACAGGCAGAGAACGCTAAATTAAAGAGTAGATTTCAGTTTTTAAGCCCCAGGGCAGAAAAGGTTGAGCACATCACAGAGAAAATGTATTTTACTTCCAACTCGGGTTGCCTGTGCTCTCATTACATTACCTCAGCACCCCTTCAGCTTCTGTGTGAAGCAGAGGTATATTAAGCTCTGAAGGGAGCTCATTCTTCTGTCCTATAAGCTAAAGAAAGACATTTCTGGAGTGATGAGAACTGCTTGAGTTGGATGGAGAAGATACTTGAAAATGCCTCGTGGGGTTGCAGCCGTACAAGCCTAAGCATAAGAGCACTGAATTGGGGGTGTGGCACACCAGAAATTTATAACTGCTGGTGGACAAAGCTTTTATTGCCTTTAGAAACACCAAGATGAAAGGGAAAAACAACTCTATATTGGGGGGGGGGGGGGGGGGGAAGGTGAATGCACACAATGGTTTTTTATATATTACCCAGACAGGCTTCTATTGCTATGGGACTTTTCTCATTCGTGGAGCTAAGAGGATAATTTTGTGGTGTGTCAGCAGACCAACCGAAGGACTTAACTGCAGCGCGGAGGCCGGTTGGTTCATGCATACCTTGAAAAATGGCTAATTGCAGCTGTGGGCTGTTTTGAAATTCTGAGCATTCATATGTCAGCTCAAGAAATCACCAGTGAAATCTGGTAGAAAAGGAGAGAGGAAAAGCACAGCACGGAGATGGGGAGAGAGGGAGGGTTCGTTACACGCAGCAGCAGAGTAACTACAAAAGGATGTGCAAGAAGTGCAACAACATGCAACTGGTGCTAATCATGAGAGGTGTCTAGAGAAATTCAGCATAGAAAGCAAAAATACAACAGAAAAATTAAAGTGAACATGCATCTTTTTCCCCAGTTCCTACAACTACGGACTTCGATTCCAAGAAAATGGGGATTATGAAAAAAAGAAAAGGAAAAAACCAAACCCCAATCAAAAAAACCACACCAAAAAAAAACCCACGTACCAAACCAACCAACCTCCTTCCCACCCCCATCTCTCCTTCCCTTCTCCAAAACCAGCAGCTCTAGAATGAAAGAAAAAAAAAAATCAGTTCAGTTACATGAAGGCAGGGACAGAGGAAGAAGCTTTGAACATGGTGAAAATCAGGGATAAGACGACTGCATAGAAAGCAAAAGACAGGTGCCCCAGCAGAGAAAAAAAAACATAATTAAGTATAAGAAATGTGACTATTCACAGAAACCTCATTGCCATCTTAGTCATGAAGGACATCCTCTCGTAGGGCCTATGCTGCCAAAGGGAAACTGTTGAATTGCCTTTCCTCAGACCGAGCCCTCAATGAACACCTTCATCAACGCCTTTCAAATCTGCACATAATCACTCCTCATTCTGTCACGGCTGAAGATGCACTGTGTAATTTCTTTGGGGACTGATACATTGCAAGAGGTGGTTGTGAAAGAAGGCTGCCCAAAATATTTCAAATTAGTTTCAAAAAATCCACTCGATACACCCTGCTTTTCAAAATACTGGCTTTTCATGCAGCATTTTCCAGTCTAACTCCTCTGAAGAAATAAATTCAATTTAAGAGGGGAAAAAAAGATACAATTTTCTGTAACTGGAAAAGGCAAATCAATACTTCATAAGTGTGGTATGCGCTAAGATAATTAATTTTCCACAATATGCTCAAATCTCAGCAGTGAAAACACTAAAAAACCAAATTAATGACTAAATATTCTACATACTAAGAGCAAAAAAACACTCTTTCATCCTAGTTAAATAGATTAAATGGGAAATGGTTTCTGTGGCTGTCAAACTACAGCCAGTCTGAACATCTTGAATTCTGAACCCTGTGGATAGTACCGTAATTGTCTTTTCTTAAGGGTTGGTTAGAAGCTTCATATTGTATCAAAAACCTTTTTGAAGGGAAAGGCAACCTTTAAAGGTCTCATTCATTTGGACTGTGCCTCATTTCCATTATTCCCAAAGCTCATGTAGATTTTATCCCTCTCGTTCTCTGCAAGGTCATATTCTTCTGTCATTTTACTCGTTACATCCCGAGCTTCAACATCAGCAAACACAGACTTAAATGCACTTCACCCTCACATTAAAAAAAGAAATCCTTTAGAAAAGGCGATTTTGACATTGGCTGCCTGCAGTTTGACTCCCTACCGCTTCGCAGTGAGATCAAGAATAATACTTCACTTTATAATGCTCACCTCGAGATTGCGTCAGTAATGAAACACTCCAAGCAGGGATCAGTTAGAACGGCAAATGGCTTTACCATTGCCAGGGAGCAAAGGAATTGAAACATACCACACTCTGCATTTTCAGAACAAAGAGGGGACTAAAAGACACAGAAATAAAAAAATAACAACAACAACAAAAAATCTTCTTGGTGGAATGTCTTGAAAGAGTGGATGTGTATGGCTGAAGTAGCTGCTATGCTGTATAAGGCACTATGGGTTTGTTAACCACAGCTTAAAATCAACAGTAAGCGCAAGATGAATTCTTACCAGAATATTTTCTGTAAGTATTTCAACTTACTTCCACTTTTTCATAAAAGCAAATATGTGACCAAAAAGCCTTCCTGAAGCAAAGTGTTGCGCTGCAAAGGTTTCTTCAAGATTAGTTGCAAATTTATTCCCAGATTTCTAACACCATACACAAATATACATAGGAAGTTCAAAAATATAGAGAGCAAATACACAAGCAGAAGCAATAAAATAAAATCCAGTCATAAAATCTGCCCCCTCTGAGTGGGATTTCACAGAATCTCAACTGAAGGAAAGCAGGCAGTAAAAGCAGATCTGTGGGTGTTTGCACTGTACACAAGAATGTATGCAGGCGAATCTCACTGCATGATATAAAAGTTATTTCACTGGAAATTTCACATCTTCTGACATGTCATCCCTACAGACCAAGAATCTGATCTAATTTTATTCATTTCTGACAAGGTATTTTTATATAGTGGGGCATGGACAGAATCCAATGCCAGCCTTGCCCCATTAGAGAGCAGGGGAGAAGTTTTTACCTGCACCTGTTCTGGGGCCAGATTCTCTGTAATAGACAGTGGACTTCTCCCCTTGTTTGACTCAAAGCAGAAACATTAATTTGATTCTCAGCTTTTCAAAATATTAAGTGCAATTTTATCCCAAAGAGTGACAAGTTGAAGATAGTTCTTCCTATCTTTAGATCTCCTCCACATACCTTCAGTATTTTGTCTGAAGCTAGATAGGGAGATGATAGTTAGCTGGTTAGAAAGCATGACGCCTGACTTGGAAGCTCTTGGGAAAACAGCCAGCTACAGACAAACAAATATTTTTATTTGCGCACACGACATTTAATCTGAGTCACTGAGACAAATGAAATGCAAAAATTTCACATCTACAATTATATCCCCTACATTCACTTTCCAGAGCATGAGTATGTCCCTAAAATAAAAAGGCTTAGGACTTGCAATGAGTTGTTACTCAGCTAAAATGGGGCTGCAAGGACGATAGTCTGGGTGTGTGAAATGGTCGCTCGATGGGATGAGGCCTAAGAAAATCATAAAAGGCTGCCGGTGATGCCAGCTAATGAAGTCACTCCTTCAGCTTAAGGGCTTTGGTACTGTCAGTCTTGCACTCAGTCTTTGCTGAATATGTAATCTCTATCAGTTTAGACTTTAAAGCTTCCATATGTATTTTAAGCCTACTTGAGGAGAAAACTATAGTATTAAGTTTTTTTATGTAACAATAGCACTGAGAAATAAAACCAACAACCCATTTTCTGAAAAACTGTGAGTTTGAAGTCATTCAGAGTGTTCACTGGAAACTGAAAAAACCCTATTTCTTGACTTTGGTATTTGCAAACTTGAGCTAACACAAGCACCACTATATATTGTCAGCCACTCAGACTTGCCAGTATTCTTAAAAGGCATGTAAATATTTTAAATTATAGCATAATGATGTAATATAGATGTATTTTCTCTCTTCTGTATATCTCTGTTTTGTAGTTACAGTAAATATTTTGCCATATTTTAATTTTAAGATGGAATATATACTAGCAGGAGGGAAAGTTTTCCATTAAAGAACATAATATTGGAAAATCTAATAAAAAAAAACCTTCAGAGAGTCCACAAGGATTTTAGTTCAAGGCTTTCTTATTATACTATTAAATGATTTAATGTCCACTCTGTGTATGAAGCAACGTTATTTATTGCATACCTTCTTCCAGAAGAGCACTTGAATATTTGCAGAGAAGTACAAATACATAATAAATTTTCCTGTAACTAACATTAAAAATGAAAACAACTGCTTTGTATTAAAGAATTACACAGTGCCAAACAATGAATTTGTAAGAAAAACATCAAAATTGCTTAAACTGGAGCTGGACTGGTACACTTCAATTGCATTTTGTCCCAGGGTTAATGTCAACCATCTTAGATTATGTAAAAGTGAAAAGCTACATTATTTTCCACTGATCTGGTGTTCCTGTTCCCATCGTCATACACAGATATCGAAAGTTTCTCTGTCTAGTGTAGACAGTATGCCAGGCTCCCATCCTGCTGGTTTGGGTCAGGTTATTGGAAAATCTAATATTTATCTAACACTTCTCCGCTGATGTAGCGGTGTGAAACAGGTCCCACATGCATCAGACCTGGACCACTGAAGGGGCAGAGCCGCATGCCCAGGAGGGTGTCAGCCAAGAGCGGGGCTGCCTTCGGCTGCGGTGAGATCAAAGCCCCAAACAGAGGACACGCGTAATTGAGCAAGAGCAGTTCTTTTTTTTCTTTTAGTCTGGTTTCCAAACCCCTCGCTTTCTCCTCAAGTTAAGTGGCAAGTGCTCAGAAAGCTCATTGACACCTTCTGTACATCAACGGTGCTTCTGTGTGTTTAAAAGGAACAAAGACGGCATTCTGAGCAACAAGACTTGGTTCAAGAAATTTAGTAGAATTTCTTCAAAGGCACCTTGGGAGTTTCGTTTCCAGACCAAAAGTGAACTTCAACATAATAAAACTTATCAATTCATATACCAGGGCACTGCTGAATCACACCAGCTACATTTCAGATTTAAAGCTCAGCTTTCTACAACTCAGATATAGTATAATTCAAAACGAAGGAATAAGAGAAGTAGAAACAGTAGAAAAAGCTCAGAATGGTACAAAAGAACAATTACAACCGAAAAAAAGTAATGGGAATGTCTTAAATGACAGAACTGTCTGTTACAGTATCAAAATCTAAAGCATCACTTGCAGCCTTGCAAGGATGAGGAGCACCTTCATGCAGGATTCCCCCCTTGTGAAATAACTTGTACCAATGCGCGACACCGGAAAAGAGGACGGGATAAACACCAGCCCCAGAGAGCAGAGGTGGGATGCCAGCTACTGGGGACTTCAGTGGAAGACGTCAGTCCATCCAAAGCCAAGGAAGGGGATTGTCTCGGTGTTACCTGGAGTATTCCCATCAGGAAGTTTGGAAGGGAGGTTTGGAAAGGACAAACCTGCCATGTGAGGAGTTGGCTTTTGGGGCTGAGCAGAGCCCAACCCAATCCCCAGTGAAGCAGTTTGAGTTGACTCAACTTGGAAGTGCAAAGCAGTTGGCAAGAGAGAAAGTTCCAGCAACAGGAGCCTGAATTGAGACTTTCCAGCCTACAAATGAAAACCAGGGACTACAGCAAACGGTTCTCAAGAAAGTAGATTAAGAAAAGCCATAGCCCTTACCCAACCTCTGTGGTCAGAAACCAATAAATGGTATAATGATATAGGGGAATTATGAATGTTGTGTTCCTGTTGGGAAACGAATAAGTATAACTTCCTACAAGGGCTTTGCCTGGTCTCAGGGCTTATCCTGCTTAGCTAAAGGTTTTATTTTACCACTCAAGACAGTCCCCATTCGTAGAGTTCACTCCTGAATTTTTTAAGAGGGTCAGGTACTTGACTACGGAAGGGAAAGGTTATCTCTAGCCAGGATCACTTAACCAGCCTGCTGAGACTCCTACCTGACACAGGTATCAGCACACAAAACTGTTGTCAAATGCATGCTGAAGAATAATATTCACTAACAACTGGAAAAAATTCCCAATAAGGACTGGGCAACCCTTGACATTATTCAACTACTAAAACTTTTAAAATGAAGATTTTTGGACAGTTGGAGTTTTTGCTCAGTTTACTACCTTTTACTCTGATTTTCAGGATGACAAATTACAAATAAAGTTTCTGAAGAACTCTCAGAATACACTGAGTCATTGGAAGGAATCTCTTTAAAAATAGTAATTAAAAAAAAGTCATGAAACTTAACCTGAGGATTTGATTGGGCTGTAATTATCCTCTTGAAATTCAATTTCACTGGCATCCCACCTCAAAGATGAGCAAAACACAACATGATTCTGTGATTGAAACCTGTCTGCCGTCAATCCACATAACTGCCTCATACTTCACATGGACCTGCTCATCTTGTCAAGCAAAGAAAAATCTCATAATCAGTTTTAGCACCCCGGAGCCCTTCCAATTCTCAAAGTAATATTCCAAACAGCTCAAGTAGAGCACAGTAACGCACAACTCAGCAGCCAACCTATTGTAATGCTATGAAAGAGCAGAACTTCAGATGATAGAGGCAGTAAATTTATAAAATCCTTTTAAGGCCATCCATACCGCAACATGAAATTCAAATGAGTATTTCTCCCATCTGTTTGTTACCTTTTTTTTCCCCTGGAAGAACTGGGAAGCAACAAAAGGACAGACAGTTATGTAGCACTGTAAATCTTGTTAAAATATTAAAAAAATATATAATGTACTCCTCCTTTAGTCTCTGCAGCATGCTACACAATGGGCTATAAACAAATATAAACACTCTCGAATCCTACTTTACTTTTGCGCGTGCACATACATGAGCACAAAGGTGTCCTTCGAGTGGAGATACATCTGATTTCCTCCTAACCGATCCCTAGAACAGCATCAAAAGAAGGGCTCCATAACCTATAATTATGCTAGAGCAGGCAATATATTTCCATGGTTTTGGGGAAAATCTTCTGGGTAATAAATGCTGATTTATAGCAATCTAATATATTTATTATTAAATATAAGTATTCCTAATAATGATTCTGAATTATTAATATAATTTTATTACAGTCTGCAAATTAAATTGGAATCAAATACATGCAATGAACAACCTGTCCACAGGTTTGGGAGCACCTTCACCTACGAAAACTCTTCAAAATACCTGTTTTCTAATGCTTCTGATACTTCTTAAATCAGCCTGTACTGCATTTTTTTTAATTGATCTTCAAAAGCATTACTACGACAGAAGTAGTAAAGGCACCTGTTAGTTGAAATGTATGGGGCAGAGAAAAAATTTGAGTTCAAATTGCTAAACAACTGTTAGTTTTGTGTATAAACACAATCATCCCAAAATTAGGGTGCTGGGACAGGGTATTGCTTACTACTGATGACGTTCATGAATCAATAAATCGTATCTTAGAGGAGGAGATGGAGTTCAAAACAGAAGAGAAAGAAATGAAACTCAGAGGGATGGAAAAGAGGCGGCGCTGTTTTAACACATTATCTTCCACATCTGGAATCCAGCATGGGAGCCTGAGGAAGGGATTAGGAATTCATAATTCTTGATCAGTATTTCAGCATGACAACGAGCTATATCATCTGGCTAAAGAATGCCTCATTTAGGTAAAGCTTAAGCATCTGTCGCTAACATTAATTTCTGCGCATATCTTGTAAAGCTCCTTCGAACTTTCATCTAAAAGGAAGTTTAGCACTAAATACTATAGATATTTTTCTAGAAAATAAGCTAGCAGCTCTCAGGCAGAGGGAGGTGAGGGTTTGGGGGTTGGGTTTTTGTGTTTTTTTGTTTTGTTTTTTAAAAAAGGCCATAAAGTGGTGCCAAACTCTGGCCCGGGTGATGAATACTCTGGCCTTCATGTCACACTTGGGTTTCTCTGTAGCTCAACCCTGCCAGTTCTTTGCATGCTGAGTCTGCTGCAGAGAGAAATGGATTTGCCAAGTCCGTTTCTCTCGGCAGTAGGTTGTGTGAGCTTTACACACAAAAGGGTTGCTGAGGGGAACTCGCTGAGGTGGTAGTCGATGTCCTTCCCAAGGCTTTTTCATGTGTAGAGCCACTTCTGCTGCGCGTTGGAGGCCGGTAACAGATGAAGTTGCGCATCAGAGTGTAAATACGCAAGCCACAGAATGGGGTGAAAATAGTGCAAAAGGAGATTCACTGCTCAATGATTCCCTTTTACGAAACTTCTGCAATCAAGGAAGCAAATTCAAAAGAGACAGCAGGAAAGGAAAAAGGGGCAAAACGACAGACAAGGGAAAGTCAACAAAAAGGAAAAAAAGGGGGGAAAAAAAAGAAAAGAAAAAAATCCCATTTCTTGAGGACGCACAGTTAATAAGATGTAAAAACATTTCCAAAGATTAAGTTGCGCATTTGCCAAGCACCTTAGTCTCCTAGAAATCTGCATTTCATTCCTATTAAGATACAGTAAATCTGACTCAAAGATTTACACAAAGCCTGAAAAAGGAGGCGAAGGAGACTCAATGGGGAAACAAAAGCTGAAAATTCCTGTGGTCCTTATAGGGCAGCCACAGCATTTTCCTATTGAGTAGCATTGAAAGCACAGGTTATCTTTATACAAATAATTCAGCATGTGCTTAGTGCTTAATGTAGGTGCCATTTCAATGCTGTTTGGTAAATAATTATACTTCACCTTTGTTAGCAGTGCCAAACTCTAGATTAAACCCTGAATCAAGGTTCCTGCCAAAGACTGAATTTGAATCACATGCTCTAAAACAATTCCCACCACTAACTTTTCTCTGCGTAAAATCAAAGACGAGGACTCAATGCAAATATCGGAAGGCAATGTTTCAACTTACTTTTATAGTTCAAATTAAAAGCATGCTTCTGCCTTTACAACACAATGATAAATTTAAGTTTACCACAATAAAACAAGAATGACACTAATATTACATAGCCATGGTATCTCTCCAAACACTTACTGTTTACATATTAAATTAATTGTCTGAACTTTTAAAATGAAAAGTCTTTTGCAGTATCTCACAGCTAAACTACTAAATGAATCTTACCAAGTCTTGCAGGTATGTCATTTAGTGACAACGTAATTGTATTTTTTAAATGTGTGTGCAAAAGACTCCCCAGTCCAGTTTATACTGAGGCTTTACCTAGATAATCGTATCAACCAGTAAGGCAAACCTGTCCTGACTGGAGACAAGACCTCATTAGGTTATGTTGCGTTATAACAAATTCATAACGGTTCCTAATGAAACACTTGCCATCCAGCAAAGTAAGGCGATTAAGTAAACAGCGCTGCAGCATGACACCATGTGGTAAAATGCCATGGGGAAGGGTTTAATTGCAGAAGCTTGCGTTAAATGCTGAGCTCCAAGCGAGCTGATCTGAATCCGAAGTGATAGGAGAAGAAATAGAGCACTCTTAAGTATTTCTGGACTGTACATCTAATTACTTGTGGACGAAAACTAATGAAGTCCAAAATACGCACAGCAAAGAAGGAAACATGATGGTGTGCCTATGTACATGTGCTTATTTTTTAACCCATATAAAATTCACATCCCAAGGTTGCATATAGAGTGCATACGTTAGGTCATATACGTGTATTTTCACAGTTGTTACCAGTCAGCTCTCCTGTTTGCATAAGCAAATGTTGAAAGACTGATCTGATGAAAACCTCCACTCATAAATACTGGGCGAGCTCTGCTCATCAGGCGCCACGTTTTGATGTAGGAAGTTCACGTCACCTTCAGGTGCATACTGGCTCGATGGCAGTGGAACTCTTTGCTTCTTGGCAGAAACCAGACAAGTTGTTGCCTTCCCATCCTGTTCTCCACCCACAGTAGGTCAGTGTAGGCCCGTGCATACTGAAGCTTCGGTGTGAAATTTTCATAAGGGCCTAAATAACTTGGTCCCATCATCCAAAGTGATAGAGATGCCAACATAGTAGAGCAAGCCAAGAGGACCTCACATTCTATGAGCTCCAGTCACTTCATACTTTGAAAGATTTGAACATTTTTCCTCTCAGAAAAGAAGAATCTTCTCATTTTCAAGTAATTTGATGACTTGAAAACCTGAGAGTTCATTGAGCTCCCCAACGAACTTCCTCTTAGCACAGCAAAACATCAGAGCATCTGCAATTTTACAAAACTTTGCAGAACACGCTTCACAAATGATGGCTCAGCTACTGTAGGTGCCGCACACCAGCGGCCAAGCTCTGATACTGTTTTCCCTGAAACATGGAGCCAGACTTCCAGACAGACTTGGCCCCTGATGCACGCAAAAACTAGACAGCAGCAAAGGAAACTGCTCTTTGTTAAACGAAATAACACAGCTTGAGAGGGATGTTTTAAAAATAAACAAAAGACTGAAGACCCAAAGAGGCGCCGTGGTTTTGGAGGCTGGGTTATCCTCTTAACTTTGGATCATGACAAGTCAGAAAATCTGCCTCACCTGCCTGCCCTGCTGGACAGTCCACTTCAGCATCCCCAGCCGGGGTGAGCCGAAGGGTTTTCAGGCATCTGAAAAGGATCTGTGGAAGTGTCCTCACGAGACGTGTGGGCTGACCACCTCCCAGACCACCCAAACAGGGCCTGGTGAGGTAAATCTGCGCTGCCCAGGCTCCTCTACCTGCACTTCCAGTGCAGACAGCAAGTGCCACGGACTTACCGCAGGGGAGCAGGGTCCGGGTTGCCTGGGCTCTGCTTATTTTTAAGCGTAGCCTAGGAGAATAAAACATGCCGTAAGCGAAACAATTACCCTTCCAAGACAAATGGTATGGGTTGGACAGATATTACAGTGTGGCTTCTGATCTGCCAATGAAGTGGGCTACAGCTGGAAGTCATTACACTGAAGTGAAAATAGATTAACTGAATACATAAACTGCCTGATCCTTCTGTAAAACTGAGCAGAGGATTTGTGGGATCTGTAATCCTGGTATTCAGGTCTTTTCCTTACGCTCGACAGAGACGTCTGAATCCGTTTCAGGCATGTCACAGAGCTATTTTCAGCTGAGTCCTCCAATATTGGAGATTTTAAAAAAGGTCTTTGCAACAATATTCAGGTGCACTAGACACTAACTGTCATGGAGTTTCAGGCAAATGCCTATACGTATTGCCATTGCCCTTGGAGGGGAAAATTTATAATGCCATATATACAATATTACATAGTATGTGGAGATTATACTACTGTGACATTACTGTTTTCTGAAATTGTCACTTTCTCAGTTCAATTTGCAAGTGTTTGTCTCTATAAATTAAAGCCGTCTATACTATAGAAAAAATACATATTTTAGGGCCATCACTACTTTGATGTTAAAAATACAGATATCTCCGTATAGAAAGTAATGTGAATATCCATAGTGTTTGTGCGTGTCTGTATACAGATAAACCCAAGTACAGAGGCACACATTTAAAAAGTCACCAAAATAATGCTCCTGTCCGAGAAATTAGGAGGGAATTTTGCAAGTATTTCACTAAATGGGGGTGCTGATTGACAGCCGGCTGAACATGAGCCGGCAGTGTGCCCAGGTGGCCAAGAAGGCCAACGGCATCCTGGCCTGTATCAGAAATAGTGTGGCCAGCAGGAGCAGGGAGGTGATCGTGCCCCTGTACTCGGCACTGGTGAGGCCGCACCTCGAATCCTGTGTTCAGTTTTGGGCCCCTCACTACAAGAAGGACATGGAGGTGCTGGAGCGTGTCCAGAGGAGGGCAACAAAGCTGGTGAAGGGCCTGGAGCACAAGTCTGATGGGGAGCGGCTGAGGGAACTGGGACTGTTTAGTCTGGAGAAGAGGAGGCTGAGGGGAGACCTCATCGCGCTCTACAACTACCTGAAAGGAGGTTGTAGCGAGGTGGGTGTTGGTCTCTTCTCCCAAGTAACTAGCGATAGGACAAGAGGAAATGGCCTCAAGTTGCGCCAAGGGAGGTTTAGATTGAACATTAGGAGAAATTTCTTTACTGAAAGAGTGGTCAGGCCTTGGAACAGGCTGCCCAGGGAAGTGGTGGAGTCACCATCCCTGGAGGTATTTAAAAGACGTGTAGATGAGGCCCTTAGGGACATGGTGTAGTGGGCATGGTGTGTTGGGTTGACGGTTGGACACGATGATCTTAGAGGTCTTTTCCAACCTGTATGATTCTATGATTCTATGATTCTAAATCTAACCAGTCAGTCTACAAATACATGTAAAAGAACAAAAAGCCAATATCACAAAACTCTTCAGATGGTAAAGATGCTTGAGGAACCTACAACTGGTGGCTCAAGCTCTGGAACCCAACCCAGGTTTTCAGTTCATCCTGCACGGAGGACAGAGAGAGGTTCCCCATAATACGATGTCCTTAAAGTTGGATGCAGTTCTAAAAGATATATCCTTTTAGCCATATTGTCACTGAAGCAGAGGATAGTATTAAGATAAATAGTATTCTTGAAGAGAACGACCTTATCAAAATGGTTACCCATCCAGGTCTTGCTAATATCAAGTGGAGTTCTGTTATGCATAATTAACCTGAAATCTTGGCAAAAATCTGATTAAACACATGACACTTAAACCATGTTAAGCATATCTGTACTTTTGTCTAAACTCTCTCTTAATAGTCCCAACTGTTCTCTCCTGGACCTTCTAGAAGAAGTGAAGCCATCCATACAATAAAAATTATTTTACAATAAAAAAACTATTTCCTTGAAACACACAATTTTATGAAGTACAATATTAACTCTTATAAAATTACAATCTAGCCTGTTTCTATTAATATTCGTGAACATGCTATTCACTTATATGTAGGATATGCAATTTATATCATTAAATGATTCTTTGACAGTTTCAACGCAAAAATCAGCATTTTGGTCAGATTTTAATATTTCTTTTTGATTTAAAAAACTGTGCACTTGTAATACCAAAAACTACATTTGTAAGCGACAATCTCTAGATTTTTCTTACACTGTTGGTTTTCAGTAGTATTATGCTCCAGCAGTATATAAAAATGTGCATGCGAACCTGCAAATAGACTGAAGTTTTCTTTGAAGAAAAAAGGAATAATTGAATTATCAAAAGGAAGTGACAGTTTTGAAAGTATCTTTGTCAAGTTATTTTGAAAAGTGTCACTTCCAGCTCACCGTCAAGAGAGGGAGCATATACTTAGGTGCCAACAAGGGAGAACGACGGAATGCAAACTATCAAAATATTTCATAAGAGAACTTAGACCTCCTACCTCTTTGCTAAAAATCTGTGCATCAGAGAACCTAGTATTAGTCCATAATCCAACATCAATATTGTTTTGGCAAGTAATTATTAATCCATTCAGAAATAATAGAGTTGAGTTAAAATCTAACTACCGCTTTGGATGTTGAAGAAAGAGCCTGACACTTCCAAAAGACAGAGATAGCTAACTATTGGCATGGGTCTTGACTGAAGTATAAATTAGCCACTCCCTTATGCATGAGTATGCAAAAGAACTCCTTTAAACAGATTTCCTTTGCTTCTCCATCAAACTCTCAGTTTTAGTTATTTTGTTACACAGAATAACCATTTTCTGGTTTAAAAAAATTGTAAACAAGTATATTTTAGGAATTCAGAATTCTGTCATGCCATAGGAACATTTCTTCTTTTTTTAAAGGGATATCAAATTAAAAAAAAAAAAAAAAAAACAAAAAAAACCCAACAAAACCAAACAAAAAACGCCCCCAAAAAACCCTGACAACAATTTGTATTTTTACCTCCACTACCAGCCAGGTCCTGAAAAGATCAAACCAAAACTATATTTTCCATCTATGCTCAGTTAATGTTGTGCTCTTGACAGGCTTATGCGGATGATCAGTTCTGAAACTTGCAGTAAATTATTCTGTAGGTACTTTGTATGCAGGCAGCATGAAAGGCAGATACACGCAAAATAAGCATCTCTCTAGGTATCTTCCTCGGTTGGTTTTCAGCACTGAGAAAAAGTAAATTTTTTTTTTTTTTACTTAACCGAATTCTTTGTTTTCTTCTTCTATTTGTTATTTATCATAACTCGTAGAATATTTCTTTCTCTCTCTCTTCCATGATTTTGCTGGTACACTCAAACAGGACATTTTGCTCTGAAAAAGCTCCTGTTTGCTTTTTTCCACCTAATGCCTCAGCCTACCTCACCCAAACCACTTTCTATACTTCTGCCAATGAGGCTTTTCCACTCTTCTGAAATCCCTGCCTTCAGACAGGACTACAGGGCGTAGTCGCAAGAGTTACTTGATCAACCACAGTCATAACAGTTATTTGATCTGCCGTGGATGTTAAAGTAAATATATTCCCTTCGCTTTGTTCTGGAAAATTTACGTTTCAGAGGCAACAGCAAGATGGTGGATTCCACATATACTGTAGTCTCCTGTAAGACATAACCAAAGCCGTAACCAAAATCCCGACGCGGCATATAGACTCTCCAGTTTCATGTACAGGTCCGCAACTGAAGCGCGCTACTAAGAAAAGTCATTCCCTACAATTGCCCGTGGACATTTCAGATGAAGGAAAGGTTTCATTTTCATTTATTTATCTTTCATTCCGGGGGAAAACAAGAAAAAAAAAAAAAAAAAACAACCCTGTCTTTATTGCAAACTATTTTATTACTTAATTGAATGTATTTCCTCATTCTCTTTACTTTCTCAGAAAAACAAAACAAAAAAACCACCAAAACCAAATTAAAAAAACCAACCCTACCGAGCAGCTTCACATCTGCAAGCACAGTCCAGTCTCTCCCAGATCTGTTAACTTTGGCAAGGAAGCATAATGCAGTCCAAAGGTGGGGGGGGGGGAGGAGGGGGAAGTCAGTACAATTCCAGAGACAATCAAGTCCTGTACAAAAAACTAACAAGGTTTTAAAAATCTTTTGGGACCTACCTAAACCAAAAATCATTTGAGATTATGAATAATATGGGATTTTTTCCCCTTACCAGGAGGATTCAAATAGTCAAACACAGGAAGAACTCCGATTCCTAACGCCTAAGTAAAATTGTAAATCAAATGCAGTGTGAAAGCACTACTACTTTTGGTGCACATTTCTGCTTGAAAACTCATGATCTGAACTGAAAACAGCACTTGTGCTTTCAGACGTTTTTCAGCCTACTTTCATATTTTTTAAACTATTTTTTGGTTGTTCATTTGAGCAACGTACAAGAACAGTGTGTGTATCTACATATATGTACCAGAAATGGCAAAGTATTAAAAAAAAAAAAATATTCCTCAGTTTTTAGTAAGCCTGCAGTAACTACAGTAAATAAAATCTTAGTACTTGTGAAATATAAGGTCAACAGCTCTGGTCTTAAACAGTTGCTCTCCGTTTTCAGGCTAGTTTAATAAAACTAGCCTAGAATGCCAGTTCCTAAAATATAAATGGCCACCAAGAGACTAGGTCCACAGAAAATATGTAGAGTTTCACATCTGGCAGATTTTGTTTTTAAACATTCCTTCTAATGGCAATAAAAAAAATAGGAAATAATCCAGTGGAGTGCATCGACTTGATGCAGCCTCTGGTAGCTGCCTCAGGCAGGGGGAGAGGAGCACACTTCGGATGCCGTCAATTAAAGGGAGGTGGGTCATTAATCTCTGCTGTCAAAGCCAGAGTTCTGCTCGGTTGGCTTCTGCCGTATAGAACTTGTTGGATATGCTTTAAACCAAACCAGCTGAGTTCACCTTGATTCCGTTTCAAAACTTCTGAATGCACTGATTAATTATCGTCTGTACTACAGGAGCAATTAGAGAAGCAACCTTCCCATAGATATGTATCTTGACCCTTCTATGCACACACACCTTTTATGTTCAAAAAGTCAAGTTGCCAAAACACCTTCCATCACTGCTGGTAGCAGTTACTGTAACAGTTTTCCTTACTTCTTCATCCAGCCCAACCTCTGAGGCCTACTAATTCTTCTTGCATACAACATTTGCAAAACAGTTTTGCAAAATCTCTTGATACTATGGTTTTTTGAAAATTAATGCTAATTTATACAATTATTACTACTCAGAAGTCAATTCCTTGTAACCAGACCAGTTATTCATCTGACCCGAGGATCAGTGAAAGTCCCAGCTTTCAATAACCGACCCTCAGTAAACAGCAAAACAGTTCAGAATGAATTTCCTACCACGCACGGGACATGCTGATACACTGCTAAGACTGGAGCCGTGTTCAAGCAGTCATGTTCAAAATGTGGAGTCATGACACGAAGGTTGCAGCTCGTACTGTTGGAGAGGGAAGTGTTTGGAAGAGACCCATCCCTAGATGAGACCCAAAGCCTAGATTAATTCTACAATGCACATATGGGCTCTGTTTTGATCCTGGCTCCCTAGAATAAACAAGGCCCAGGCAATTTCCTCCCCATCTACTTGCCTCTCCATCCTTTTCTTTGGAAAATTGTCTTCTAACACATTTGGAAGCTATTAGTCAGCTTCAACCAGACCTGGAAGAGGGGTGGAAAATGGTAGGCAATTAATTTCCCTTCGGTTTGGGAAATCAAAAGATGGGCAGAGGGGAGGCCCCCGAATTCACACCCACACAAAAGCAAGACGATCCTGGCGTTGCCAGCCCTGCCGGGCAGATCCCATAGACGCCGGACAGCTGTTCAGGTGCTCCTGGCTTTGAGCTAGTTGCAGAACACCAAAGGGGTCCAGGGACCAACAACAGAAATTTTAAGACAACTCGGGGTTTTTTGCCCTGCTATCCACAGGACTCACTCATTTTCACTAGTTGTCAAGATTAAGGATGCTTTCTGAAGTTTGAGGTTACGGATCATACTGAGCACGAGCAATCACTTCACCTACCCATGCCCACCATTCATCACAGTCATTCAGAAGGGAGCTGTATGCCCTCCTTTATAGGACATGCCAATCAATTTCCAGTTATTTCATTAGCTGACTTTATATGTCTTCCCCTATAAATTATACACAAAACAAAGCAGGTTGTTAGAAGAAAAACCACCTTGTTTCTCACAACACATCCTACCTGCAATATCCAGACAAGGGTTTTTTGCTAACTAGTTTAACAAGATGAGGAATGGTGAATAATTAAAATAGTAAAAACACTTTTCGTAAAAATCTTCCTAAAGACGGTCTGTTAGTGGTTTGTTGCCTTTTTTCTAAATTGGAAAAAAAATTAATTCTGATTTGGCATCTGTGGCTTGGGGTTGGATTCCAAGTTTTATAGTTAAATAACTGTTCCATTGCACATGTGTGCATCTGTGAAAAAGAGCATTTCTATATCTGAAGAGATATTAGTAACAGATAACATTAACTTTCACACTAAAAGGCAGAAGACAGATTAAATATTTGAAAACATGTTGAATCATGAATAAAATTATTAAAAGGGCATTTTGACAGTATTCTAATATATTCTTAACTTCTCATCGAAGTATGAATTTTCGCTGTAAAAAAAATAGAAAATCCAAGTCTCTACATATTGTACACATTTGTCAATGGAAACTTCAGCCTTTGCCAGTGGGCACAGAATCAGTTTAGTTTTGCAGTTGAGAACACAAAGTTCTTTAATAGGCTTCTAGCTGTATTTAAATGATATGGATGCAGTCCTTGTAACAAACAGCAAATCTGTGCAAAGACGTAATCAAATACACTGTTAGCCATTACCTCCAGACAGAAGACGCTGAAGAACCATTCTCATTTTTTCCTTTTTATCACATTATGTTGTGGTGCAAGCTTATTTTGTAAAAAAAAAAAAAAAAAAGAAAAGTTGCAATCTCAGCACAGTACTTAAAAACTCAAAAAAGTTTTGAAAAATCTTAAAAATTCAGAGTATTGTGTAACCAAAATAAACAATAAAAAACGTACCCACAGCATTCATACTGCAGCAAATCAGTATCACATTCCACAACTTCACTGCAATTAGCTTGGTTTGTATAATTACTGTTATTTTAGTAAACACTTCACATTCCAATTACTTAATACATTATTCACTGCAAATGGCTCTATTCTGCTCTTGTTAAATCAATATCAATACTCAGCAACTATTTTGGATTGAGATTAAACTGAAAGTTTATATAGAGAAATTTCTCTATCTGTCCTTCTCTCTATAATATTTTTATATAGAAAACAGTATGTACCAGTTTGGGGGCATTTCCTAAATTCGTTTACACAACAGTTCTCAGAACGTAGATAACCACAGCAAGTGAGATCTGTAGTCCCGGATCCTAGTGATTCCCAGATTAGGATTGCATTTCAGGTATGGCGTAATGCACCATAACTTGGGTTTAGACCATGACAGAAGCTTCATCTTTCTACTCGATGTAAGATATATTTTTTTCCCCTTGATCTGAATTGTTTCAAAATTATCATACCTGTATGCTCCAGGGAAACCAAAGCATCACATCTTTCTTTGCAAAGCTCATAGGGCATTTTTGGATCAATACCTCAATGCATTAGATTTTCTCCAGTGCCAGCTTTTATCCTTCAACATGTTTCCTTTCAATATTCTTACTTTATTTTTTCCTTCACCATTGGTTTTTTTTTAATCAAACTGACATTCTTGGTCAGTGCTTGCCTCCGCTCTGCTTTGCCGTCAATCTTTATTTTCTGCCCTGGTTGCACATATCTCAGGATTGGGTAGTTTTGAAGAGAAATTCTCTTTCCATGGTTTTGTGAATGCAAATGGAGGATTATTTGAATCCTTCCATTTTCTCTCTGCCACCTCCAGCTGTTCACACTGAATTGCAGTAGTGAACGCTATTTGATCTTACCTTTTTTTTCTCCTCCTTCTCCTCTTAAAAATGCAGTTTCCATTTGTCTGGCATATCTGTAGTGTTTCTAGCTTTGTGGAAGTGAAAGCATGGGATGAAGAGAGGGGCAGGGTTTGAGCACTCCCAACTGTCTACCTAGCACCAATTGAGAGCAAATGCAAACTCTTCACTTATAAAACCCCTGCCTCCCCAAACATAAATCAAACTCTGCATCTGTGGGAAAAGATTGAACCTTGGTTTAGAAAGGATAATTTTTCAACAGAACTGGACATTTTGGAGATTTTATACATGCTAGCAAATGCTTTAAGAGGAATACGGAAACACATGATGGGAACATCTTGGGGGAAGAGCAGAGCTCTGCTAGGGGCTTCCAACTCAATAGGAGATCGAGTCATTTCCTCCAAATCAGACCACACCACTTACCACTTATACATACATTCAAAAAATATTTATTCAGCTTCTTTAATGATAGCTTCCAGAATATTAACTTCTTAAAATATCAAACACTGAGATATACTTACCTATTTCAATATTCTCTTCCTTCACCCCAATGGAAGTGAAATCAAGTCAATATAAGTATCCTAAATTGGCAATAATGTTTCAGGGAACTGTTTTGATTTTACAGACATTGGGGTTTTTTTCGTGAGATTTGGGGGGGGGGGAGGAAGGGTGGTATTTCGGGGGGGCGGGAAGAAAAAATCCCTGACTCTTCCAATAGGAAAAAAGTAGCTTTTTGTGAAAAAGATACGTCTTTGGGACAAACCAGTTTAACTTGCTGACTTTAGCTGAGTGTTTTTGTTTTCTTCCACCACCGTTTGTAGGTCTTTCTCTCCATGAATAACTCCAATAGTTGTGAGCAGCAGGAACCCCCCTACACACACACACACCCCTGATTCTTGTCAATTCTACAGCTCCCCAACAAGACTCCTGTAGTACTGATTTGTTTGTTGCTTTTTTTTTTCTCTGGGTACGTTATAAGTAAAGAAACATGGAAGCCATCTGTTTGTGGATGTTTGATGATAATCTCCCAAATGTAAGCCTCTACAGGCCTATCTCTAGGAAGATAAATTCATTTTATTTTAATTGAAAACTTAATTTCCTAAGAAATTGATGAAATGGATCCCACTTCCTACCATGCCCTTCCAGATACAATTTCCTACTCACCAGTAGCAAACTGATCTTCCAGTGCTGTCATTAGCTCAGCTAAAAGTCCTATTGAAAATTTAATCTAAATGAATCATAGAGAAAACTAATTGGAGGGGTTTATTTTGCTTACCAAAATCTATTCTTAGCATGAATTTACTGTCCATCACCTAACTGTTCAATATATTCCAGCATTCCTGTAACTTCAGGATCAAACTTGTGATCATACTTTCATGCTTTCTTTCCCCGTTGGTCTAGCTACTACCTTCATTTAACAGATCTGCGTCTAGCTCTGGTCAGGGCACGGTCAGGGTAAATAAGGCATTTCAGATCCTTTTTGGTGTCACGATCGGAATATGACAACATCTGTCTTCTTCCCACCAGTCACAAGTTGGACTAGAATTCAGTAGCCTGCAAAGGACACAGTCCCTTGGGTCTTGGGCCAACCTCTGTTGTAGCATCGGACACATGGGGTATAATATGGGGAATATATGGGAACTGTTTGACTTTCCTTAGCTTTTATACCTGGAAGCAAAGCGATGCTCCCAGGAGGACAGCTAACATAAATCAGATTAGTCCTGTTTCTGAACATTTAGCTTTTTGAAATTTCACCTTCATCAAACAATGCAAGCACAATTTTGAATGTGTTTTAACTTCAGAATGAAGGAAAAAGAGAAGGAAAAGTAATCGGAAACTTAAAGTGATGGCAAAAAAGAAGGACTGTTTCTGCTCCATTACTGACAAAGGGAACTGGGCTTTTATCATTACCAGAGAAATGGTCTCTGTTTTTCTTTATTCATTGAAGATTTATTTAAAATAAACCATATGACCAAACCATTGCTGAAACGTGAATGCTAATAACCTGGCTAAGATACTGTCCTCTCAAGCCTAAATTAAAAATTCCCATATTTACATATTTTCCTTTTTTTTCCTTCCCCCTCCATACAAATAAAAAGCCATTCAAAGTCAAGTTCTGAACATCTAATAAGAATTCAGACTTTGAATATGTTGAGTGCTTCTCAATTTATCAGACTCCATGCTGGTCATCCCTTGGTTTTCCACCTTGGTTTTCCACTGGCTTTAAGGGGAAGCAACACTATCTCAGCAACACTATCATCGCTTTATAGCAGGTTCCTGACTGAATTAATTTTTAATTGTTAAAATAAATTACTGCAACAACCTAAGAAAAAGTGAAGTTGATTTTTCACTTTATTACAACTAGCCAAGCTAGCATTCTAGCTGCTCTTCTCTGATTACATTGTATTGAGTCTGGCTTGTGATATGGAAAAAGATCCCATTAGGAACTGACCTAATCCAATCATGCAAAGAGCCCACAGGCTTAACGGAGAGGTTGGCTCCGTATCATCCATCTATCACACGTCCTACATAATTGTTGTCAAGTAATACAGGGCATTGATAGAGCCACAGACTCTCAAAGTAATTCAGGAATAAGGCACTTCACGATCAATAATAACCGCAATTATTTATCTCTTTAAAAAAAAAATAATCCTTATCTATTTTCCCATGTTGGAAACCTGGCCAGATACCTGACAACACACATAGCTGTTACGTTTCAAGTAAAAAGACAGGCAAGAGCAGAAAACTACATCACTGCTCCTTCTCGGTCAGCCAGTGCAGTTGCTGTTGTGGCTGGGCAGTCCTCCCTTCCCAACCTCAAACTCTGATCCTCCCAGAACTCTTTCAACTGTTTTGCCTTAATCTGTGCAACCCTGTTTCCACTGAGCAAATGCATTCAACTGTCAACTCGGTAAATGATCAAGATTTTGGCAGTTCTCATCTGTAACGTAACTGTTGACAGAGCAGCATGAAGGCTGAGTCTGCTGCCTATGACCCAAGAAAACCTTCGTAACGAAGCCGCTGGAGGCAGTGGCACAGAATGAACAAACATAACACTGGGCGGTTAGGGAGGCTGCGCAGTGCATCCTCTCGCTTCCTCCTCTCATTTTGCCTTGCTAGGTAAGGCCCTGGGAGAAGTACGGCAGGTCTTTCACAACAGACTGGAGATTGCTTGGTGCTCCAGTCCGGGTGGGCCTGGAAGCCCCCCCAGTGCTGACGCTGAGCCCTGCTGAGGAAGCTGAGGTCGTGCTAATACAGCCCCCTGTCTCTGGATTTGGAGCTGGGTTCTGGATGCTTGGCTTGGAGCATAGGCGAAGTGAGCAGGTCAGCTTGCAAAAGAGAGAGGAAAAAAGCCAGACAGGATGAGAGCCTGGCAAGTTCAATGTTCTGCAAACAGCACTTCCAGTAGTGAGTGTCTGAGGCCAGGCAGGCATTTTTATGCAATGCAGAAACAGTTCATGCTCTTACAATATCTTTCTGATCAAAAAACAGATTACTCCTGTTTGCATAAAGAAATTAAAACACCAGTTTCCTTCCGTTAGTATCACAGCATTGAGGTGAAGGGGGTGCTTGTGTGTGTGTACACATCCTATCCTCCCTCCAGAAGACGCTCAGTAATTCCCTCCCAGTACCTCTCGCTGCGATAGTCATGACCCAATACAACTCAAATTAAAAAGGCCAGAGATGCCTCGTAGACGACAGCTGAGTTAGGGCCCAGCTGTACAAATGCGACATATATAAGTCCATAAAATAGCTCTGCTGTAAAGCACCTTGGAGGTCCTGGCAGACGGCAAGGTGAACGCGAGTCAGCAGAGCATCTGTGAAGCAATGAAGACAAACCGTCCTGGACTGTAGCAGGTCAAGGGGTGCGATTACTGCACTCTATTCAGCACTTGCTAGGGCATGCCTGGAATACTGTGTCCAGTTTTGGTCCCCCCACATTTCAACAGAGATATTGAAAAACTGGATAGGGTCTGGCGAAGGGCCACCAGGATGATTAGAGAATTTGAGTAACTGATCATATGAAGAAAAGTTGAAGGAACTGGGCTTCAGAAGACGAAGCTCAGAGGATCTAATCACAATCATTTAATACCTTAAAAAAGTCGGTATAGAGAAAGCAGAGGTACTCTTCTCATCAGGATGCATTTTGACAGAAGATGAGGTAATGAGAACAGGTTGCTTCAGGGGAAAGTACATCTGGATATAAGAAAAAAACTCTTCACCACGAAAGCAACTGAGTATAGGAATAGATTGCTGAGAGAAGTCATAGAATCTCATCGCTGGAAATAGTCAAGGCTCAGCTCAGTCATGGCCTGGATAACCTAATCTAAGGTCCGAAATCTAAGGCTTGCAACAGAACGTCAGACCAGATGATCTCCAGAAGTCCCTTCCAACCTAGACTTTTCTGTGGTTCTAATTCAAAACCAAAAAGAAAGAAAGAAAAAAAAAAAGCAACATTTTTCTCTAAATGAAGATATTTCCACAAATGAATTTCCTTCACTCAATTCATTTAGCAACAATCTTTTTTAAATAATACAACTCCCTCCCTCTCTCAAATCAAATAAAAAAAAGAGGACAGCAAAAGCCATCAACGTGACTTGCCACGCACAAGTTAAACTAAACTGCTGGCTTATAAAACTACGCAGCTTGTGGGAGCTACGTTTATTTTTAAAACAGTTAAGATCCAACTCGGTATCAACAGTAAAGAGCTTAAGCAATCATCAATAGCGCAAATCGTTGTTTTATCCTAAATGCCAAACCTAAGTGACTCCGGTTACTGAAAAAGGAGAATTCCACAGGACTTCCCTGCAGTATTGTAAGGGAAATCAGAGGACGGAGCTGCCTGGCATGCAGCAAGCCTTGGCTTGATTGCCGAGCAATAATCCACAACCAGATAAAATGACAAGTGGTTGTCTGAGACAGAAGGCCTAAGAAATGGCTAATAACAGGCTTTTGATGAATTACCTAACCAAAATCAATACACATGAAAAGGAGATGATTGTCAAGATGATTTACTAACAAAGATGAGACTTCAGGACCATCTTAATAAGAGGAAGTGTTTTACATTATTTCTCCATTCAAATTTGGAGGAAAAAAAATCCTGCATAGAATTTTAGGAGAAACAAGATGTTGAGTTATGTTAGGTAGTTACACACTCTGATCACAATGATCCAGCCCCATGCTGGAAACCACTAGCAAGACAGCATTAAGATACAAAAATTAGAACAGATGAAAGCATCCCTAATCCAGTGCTTCTCCAGGGACAGTAAGGAGTTTCAGTTCTTCCAAGGTCAGGTTGGACAGGGCTCTGAGCAACCCGATCTGTTTGAAGATGTCCCTGCTCATTGCAGGAGGGTTGGACTAAATGACCTTTAAAGGTCCCTTCCAACCCAAACCATTCTATGAATCTATGATTCTATTATTCCACGGCTTTTAAATTTCCAAGTTCAGTTCTGCAATCGTAAGTTGCACATATTATTTAAATACCATCCCTGAAAACTCAGTTTGTTGTTGCCTTATGCAGTTAGGAAAAGAAATTGGACCAGCAAAGCAATGCTCAACTGGAATCAAAACTGGACAGAGACTTATGCTCACCAGCTGCTCTTACTGATCCTCTGAACTTAAAGCTCATACAGTGTCACTCCTGCTTCTCCTCTAAAATCAAAGCAGCACAACAAGCATTTCATTCTCTGAAGTCTCTCTAATGGGAACAAAAAAGGTAACCGATAGCTCCTAACAGGTGTCTAGCAGGGCAGGAAAGATGCACCCGGTGTGGAGCGTGAGATAGGTTGTTGGGTCTCCCATTGGGAAACAACAGAGAAAAAGGAGAATAAACAACACGCGCTGGGGGAAAGCAAGATTTGGGAGATAAGGAAGAGAATAAGTTATTTTAAAAATGAAATAAAGGACAAGAGGGAACAGGAGGAAACTTTGGCAATTAAAAAGGAGATGACAAAAAATAATTAGGAAGAAGCCTAAATGACACATAGGAGGGAGAACGCAGTTCGCCTGCTCAAGTTGCTATGTTGCCATGCCTCCCTTGCAGAAGCTAGGGAAGGAGAGAGGAGAGCAAAGCACACTACTGAGAGCGGTGCGATGGGGGAATACTGGCTGGCTGACGCAGCCTATGGGAGGAACTGCACAGCAGCTCTGTATTTCCCCCGATTTGATCTCTGAAAAATAGCACTAAAGTAAATATATGCTCCTGTGGAAGTTCAGCGATGTCCCTGGAGCTCATTCATTTTCTAACCTTTTACCAGCTGCTGGCCTGAAATGGTAGGAGTTCACTTTAAGCCAGACTGGATTTCAAAGGAAAGGTCCCAGAGGTGACAAGCTGCTCATTAATTCACTGTAATGCTTTAGTGCTGGAGGAACTGTTTTAAACGCACAATCTGAAACTATTTAGAGCCACCAAATAATTATATCATGAGAAGCCACCACACACTTCACATTTACTGATGTTAACATCTAGCTATGTAATCTGCTGATAGAATTAATGCAGAAAAAGGAGGAGACTGGCATTTTATTAAGAAATGCTAATCAACCTGGTTTTGAAGTGTCCCTCATTTGCATTACAAACATTATTATGAAAATTCAGCATTATGCTTCTCTGTGCAGCATTGTACTGCTCTACTGAACATCAAAAATATTCACTTCCTTAGAGCAGGGAAAAAAAGGGAATGAAAAATCATGATCAAAGATAACTTCAATTACTTGTTAATTTCACCTTAATTCCACTCTTGGGATAATAAGCCTTCCTCATAAGTTTCCTTCCCTGTAACAAATTCTGATATATGCTTATAGGCCCCTAAATATATTCCCACAAGAGGTACATGAATAAATATGCATCAGTGTAATTTACATAGCCTTCACCACAAGCGTGGTAGGACTGTTCATAAACTCACTACTGTTTACTGTGTGAAAAACTCATTAAACTCCCCTTTGAATACAGGAATGAAACTTATTTTTTAACTTATTAGACGTATTCTCATTGGTCTTGAATTTAACAACATCAAGTGAGGGATGCACACAGATATTTTTATTCTCCAGTAAAAATAAAACAACAGCACAGAAAAATCATGTATATACATTTGATCGCGTATCAAAACTTCACACACTCATTCCTGAATAAAATACTTCTTTTGCTGTTGTATAGATTTGATAAATTGATAAGAAGAAAGCTGGTTTATCTATCAATATTTATCCACAATTTATTAATGAATATACATTCTTTCCCTCTCACAGAGCGCTGAAATGTAACTGCAAAGACTCAGGGAAACAGACCTGACTCACTGATAAAAACTCTATAAACAGGTAGAAAATTAAGAAATCATTAACTTGAAAAAGCAAGCAACAAATCACTAGATCTCAGTTACTTATTTAGCTCCATATGAAATAAATTTCTTGAAAACATTTCTCTTTTGAGGAACTGGTGAGCTCTGAAGAAAAAACTTCATCTTGGAAAATTCTTGACCAGCTCTGCCTAAAAACACAGGCTATATGATTGATTTCCAGAATTTTCAGTAAGGCCAGATAAGCTCAAACGGGAAGAAAATTTTTAAAAGATACCCGACCATCAACATAATATATCTTCTTTGGCTATGACTCTGAAACTTAATTGATCAGATGGAGAAACAAAACAACTAAAACCCAGCAAACACACACAGCTGCTTCTTAAAACACAAATCTTTTGAAAGGAAAGGTGAGCTCATCTCAACCTCCGAATAGAAAAATACCTATTAATCTTTCTTTTTTGTGTGTGTGTGTGCTTGTTTAGAAAGCAGAAGCTGAGGACCAAAGGTTGCCAGAGTCTTTTCAGAAATAGAAGCCACCAAATGTTGGGTATCAAAATGGGAAGAAAAGCCCCCTTTTACTGTCACATTAGATAATGAGAACAAGCTCTCTCAGGAAAAAGGTGGACTAACTGAAATCATAAAATGCAAGTCTTCTGGAGACACAGCAGGAATTGTCATGGCATGCAGAAGGAGCCCAGCCTGCTGCCGTCTTGCACATACTATCTTTTTGGAGCAGTTCCTGAAGCAGGTTAGCTCTCCAGCCAGCCCCAGACTTGGTCTTTGAGAGAGCAAGTTGGAGCAATGCAAACCAGAGCTGGGGGGAATGCCGAAGGTCGCTTCATCGCCCTCTCTTATTTAGCAGCGTAGATGCACCCAGTGACCCCGTGCTTTTGCTTCTACGTGTCTACTATTAGTCACATATTTTTCTTCTTTCTTTGGAAATCAGGTTAATCTCAGGGATAGGAAAAGAAATCTGTGTTAGACTCCATTTTATCTGTTTGGGAGAGTATATGATTATGTCTCCATTAAGCCAAAATGTGGATGTTTCTGTAGGATACTAGGACCCACACTTTAGTGAGGGGTTTCATAATTTGCTAAGCGTATACGCTTAGTAAAATAGCATCTCACATTGGCCCTTGTTGTGGTTTAACCCAGCAGGCAGCTAAACACCACAGAGCTGTTCGCTCACTCCCTCCTGCAGTGGGATGGGGGAGAGAATCAGAAAAAAAAGTAAAATCCATGGTTGAGATACAGACAGTTTAATAGGAGAGAAGAGGAAGGGAAAATAATAATAATAATAATAGTAATGATAAAAGAATATACAAAACAAGTGATGCACAACGCAATTGCTCTCCACCCGCTGACCAACGCCCAGCCAGTTCCCGAGCAGCGATCCCCTCCCAGGCAACTCCCCCCAGTTTATAGACTGAGCATGACATCATATGGTATGGAATACCCCGTTGGCCAGTTTGGGTTAGCTGTCCTGGCTATGCCCCTTCCCAGCATCTCACTGACAGGGCATGAGAAGTTGAGAAGTCCTTGACTAGCGTAAGCACTACTTAGCAACAACTAAAACATCCGTGTGCTATCAACATTATTCTCACACTAAATCCAAAACACAGCACTATACCAGCTACTAGGAAGAAAATTAACCCTATCCTAGCTGAAACCAGGACAGCCCTTCACATGATCAGGATTGAACTTTAAGCCTATAAAATGCATTTTGAAGATATGGATAATGATTTGAGAATGACTAAACCATAGGGTACCTGAGGGTACATAACTCTTTACTTTTCTCCTCTGTTTGTCCCCAGACTCTATTCCCCCAGCATTTTAATTCCACCGGTGGAATGGCTGACCTAATGAAAAGCCAAAATACATGGTCTTCTGCTGTTACAGATGCTTTCTCTGCACACCAGAAGTTCTTCAAATTTTTCTCCCTACCTGAAGACCAGGCCAATGATTGTTTGGCCTCAGTGTGTTAGGAAGGGGTCTCACTTGCAGCCTAATAAAGTGATAGATTTAGCAGCAGTCTGCTTCTCTGTCAACAGGGTTATAGATTTTCCTGACACAGTAGGACTTCCAAAGGAAAAAGGTACACAGGAAAAAGGCCATGTTGTGTAAGAGAGGGAGAGCTAACCATGATCACGAGTGCGTCCCTAAAATGCATCTCTCTCCTGTATTTCTGGCTGTAGATAAAAAAACTAGCATATCCCCAGTGAGCCGTGCTATGATGAATAGTGCTTTCATTGCTTTTCTTTCTACCTGGACTGCAATTTTAGATGTCCCAAATTTGCTTTTATTTTACTAATCTGGATGGTTGAAATGTCAAACACCTTAAGGGATGTATAAAACATTATTTACTCAACTGAAATCTAGTTTCTAAACCACAGGCATTGGTCTGTCCAATCAACATGGCTTGAAACACGGCATGCTTGCATAAAGTTCTGCATTGATATTATTTTTGAGTTTTCTGGATTTATATTATTTTTGAGTTGTTTTCTCTGCCGCATAATCCTCCCAAGGATATCAAAGCCCAGGTAAATCAGCATATGATTTGTCAAACAGGCTGCACTCATTTTATTCACCAATTTTCATTCACAGTATTTAGATATGGCAGACCTTAGGGAGCTGTTTGAGAAGCTACTCAAATCCATTTTCCCTTTTCCTTTTAAAAACATGCATTTGTATTATTGAGGACTGTGATTTAGGAAAGGCAAGACTATAGCAGACACCTTGAACCATCCTGATTTTCCCTCTTAGGCTACCACATTTTAAGTGGCAACACTGGTTCTTCCAGTCTTCATCTTTTATTGGGGTGCTTGACAATGTTGACTACTACAGTATTTTGTCTTCTCAGGTTCAACAGTTGTAGCAGTCCTTAATTAAATCTCCTCTGTTCATATTTTTTTTACTGCATAGCAATCTAATAAATACTAGAAAACAAAATCCGTTAAACAGCAGAGTTGATAGAAAAAGAGGAAGAAAAAAAGCATTTGGGTAGGTACAGGCAAAGCCACTACTTAGATGGCTTTTGAATAAGCACCTGGAACTAGGTTCATCAAATCAAAGGAACAAATTACATTTGTGGATGCAGTCTTTTGGGAGCTGCTTTTTTTTTTTTTTTTGCTAATTCACCGCATTCACTGTATTAATTCTCTTGGCTTCCCATTCATATTGAGTTTCTCTTTTAATCAATACTTTAAACCAAGGGCTTGATCCAAAGCCAACAGGGACCAATGAAAAGTTTCTTCGACTTCAGTAGAGTGCAAGCACTAGAATTACATTAAGTAACTAGTCTTCACTGTAGATTGACTATGTGCGAAGCAAAGCATAAAATATTTGAAATTACAGCTTTTTAATAATGCTTCCATAACAGTTTAATCACATAGACATTTGCTCTGGGACTCTAACTTCATATACCAAAATTCAAACAGAAGCTATCACTTTTGTCTCATTTACCCAACAGTGTAAACAGAAAAACATACATCATAGGAACTATATTAAAACTATTCAACAGCACTTCAAAAGACAAGTCTCAATTTAAACCTCCATTTCTTATAGTCTGGATTTCAACCAGGATACCTGGGGCTAATAATTAAACTCCACAGAAATTACAGAAAGGGAACACTGAAAAAAAAGTCAATAAAGAAACCTTTTAGAGGAATATATCTCGGGAACAAATGGTTGCAGTATTCATTCTATTAAACTGTACCTGAAGCAGAGAAGACCTTAAGACAGTCCTTAGCATAAATGCTGCAGATGCTACAGAACAGCTTCCTATCACTTGGGAGATGCAGTTTCATTGCAGGGGCTTTACTGCCTTTTAAGTGACAAAAAAATAAGATAAAGCTCAAGTTTACTGAAAATCATGGCATTAACTTTCATTCACAACATTGCACTGCAGTAACCACCAGTGATGGATGCTGAAGATGAAACATCAAGACTTCCCTGTCCTGTGTGCCTAGGAAAGTCCCGTTATGTTCTCATTCAGGGGATCTGACACATGGCAAGTGCTACCTCACTTTATTCTTTTTCGTTCTAAAAATAACTCTTCAAATAATAAACTCAGGGTGGTACCTCAAACTTGCATGAAACTGCATGGAGCTAGGATAACTATTCACCCCATTTATCATTCCTTTGTTTCTTCCTTGACAGGGATGATAGCCTAATTTTTCCTCTGCATTAATAGGACATTCATGTCACATCAAATTCCAAAGTCATTAATTAGTATATTCACCAGGTTTACATTAATAAAGCAATAACTTGATCACTGGCTTTTAAAGTGCCAATTCAAAATAGAAAAACAGGTGCTGTTTAAACAGCATAATTATTATTCTAATTGATACCTTATAGTTAACACTACAGAAGAGGGAGTAACTACGAGCACTGAACTCGCACATACATTTTAGTTCAAGCAAGCGTCTCTCACTCAGCGTTCAGGGCAGAAGAGTTACCGGCATGCGAACAAGCACTGCTCCCGCTAATGCTTGTGGATCTCTATCTCATGAATGTATGCTATTGATTCAGCTTCCAAACGCTAAACTATCAGACTTTCTCGCTGTGGGAGAGTTGTAGAGGAACAGGAACTCCAGCCAGAGACAGGATCATTAAATGAACCATCTCTGAAGGGACCTGTTGCAAAAAAATAAAAGCGCCTGCCATGATTCTGTACTCTGTAGGTCTAAGTCTGCTCCATGGGATTCAAAACCCTTTGAAATTGTAAGGTATGTGGATCTAAATTCCAAAGCCTGTGAAGCAGAGAGATAGAGAGAACTGGGGTTAAGAAGAGGCTCCAGCGCATGCCCTGGAAGCTGAAGGATTGCAGAAAATGTCTAAACCCTGAGAGAAGAGCTTAAATCACTTTTCTAGTAATCTTTCGTGGAGTCTGCTGATTAGGCCTGCAACTCGTAACGGGCTCTGGACTTGAAGTAAACATTTCTCCAAGTTATATCAGGGACAGTATGGAGTGCAGACCAAAAAAATGAAGTCTGAAGTTGTCTAGCAGTGGGGAGAGATGAGAAGAAGAAGAAAAGAAAAAAAAAAACCAAAAAAAACCAAAAAAACCCAGCCTATTTCGCAGTATCTCCTGCCTGTGCGCCCTGTTTACTGAATGACCAGGAACAACGAAGTTTTCACCTACAATTCTGATTAATCTGTTTCTAGGTATCATGAGTACGTTTTAAATAGGCATAGTCCGATTTAAAATGCAGCGTAGATTAATCTCCTTAAAACTTACAAATATTTGGAATATTTTAATCTATCGTTACAAAAATAAATACAGGGTGAAGAGCCCCAGATTTACTGCAAAATACGTTTGAAAGATTGCAGTTCATGTCACAGGTAAAATGAACAAAAAGAAGCAGCAAATCTTATGGGTTTGTTATTTTAACAATCTATTATGCAAAATAAACGTGCAAATAACAAGAACAATAGTACTCAAATTTCAAGCATATTCATTTTCACACAATTGTTTATTCATCTGTCCTTTACATAATCCCTGTGACAGGCACTCGCAGGGGAACATAAAATATGTGTTCACTGATGATACAACTGCACAAACAGGCACATTTTGAAGTAGTTCAGGTACACAGGCGTCTCTGCTCTACCTCAAAACGTAAGAGTTTTTACTTTGTTTCAGAATACGGGCGTATTTGTAAGAAGGTAATTACTACTGAACAATTTACTGTTCCATAGTACAGTTTCCTAGTGAACGCTTTTTACACCAATGTGAAAAGGTTAAGTAAAAGAAAAAAGCACAAGTAGAATATATGAAAGGGCACCGTGTCTTTGAACCTTCATATGAAAACTTAACTGAAAACGATGAGATGGTACTAACAAAGCAGAAACACATTACAAACCTACAATTTTGCAAAGCTTGGACAAAAAAACATCAAAAAATTGCAGCGTAACAAAATGTTCTAGAAAACTTTACAGGAGGAGAGTTTCAGGATGACCCACATGGTGACAGATCACGAGCCAGAGAGCATTACCCTCCACTACAGAGAAAGTAACCATGGTAGAAAATAGGTAGTGGCCACTGAGAGAGAAAAGGTGGGGGGGGAGACACCAAAGTTCAATATGGAAGTGAATAAAGATAACAGATACATAAGTAGCCAGAGAAATAGGTAGAAGTGCTTTCAAACATTTTAACTTTATAGTGCCTCTGAGGTAAGTAAATATTACCTCTTTTTGCTTCATAATTGAGGCAATAAGGGTAAATGATTTATCAAGATCACACGGGAAGTCTGAGCCAGAGCCAGGAACCCAGATTTATTACCAAACCTCTACACCACGCTGTCTCCCGCGAACGATGTAGACAAACTGCAGGGAGTTCAGAAAGAAGAAAACTAAGGCTCCAGGCTGGCAAGACTAAGATACAAAATGAGATTTAAAAAAACAGTGGGGTTGGCACAGGTTTTCAATGATAAAGTGAACAAACTCATAACTGCACACAAATCTAGCACTTAATTAGATACATAGCGGCTCACGCACGCTAAGGAAAAGCAGCAAAAGACCCAGCAGAAACAAAAGTCTGTCCTGCACATATTCCTCCCACTGGTGACAGAGTAAGGGAACAAACAAGAGTGACAGGAATTAGTCGCATTGCTCAATTCAATGCTTGATGAAATGCTGGACATTTCTGACATACTTTGGTGTAGCACAAGACCCATACAGAGTAGTGCATCTAACAATTCTTGAAAAAATTCATTCCATTCCTTGGCTAAGGAATGATGAAGTAGTTGTGGGGCTTAACAGTTTCCATCGCTATAAGGGCTATCAATGCAAAGGACAAAGATAAGTTATTCAGGGTTATCTGAAGGCATATTGGATGTAATAGGTTGAATGAAGAAACATAAAATTTAGGCCTAAGAAGTAAGAATTCACCTATGAATACAAGTACTCCTCATATAATTATTAAGGAAAAAAAGAAACATACTGGACACAAATCCTGTCTTAATAAAGAGTCTAAACATCTATTCCAGCTTTAAAATGTGTATTTGCTGGGAAATGGATCAATGGACTATTTAGGGGGACTCAGTTTGACTCATCCAGAAGCTGAAAGACACCAGCCCTTTCTACTTCCAGTAATTTCCACTTTGAATGTAATATTTTTATGAGGCGGTGAGCGTTATACAGAAGTGGGAAACTACTGCTGCTGAAGCAGTGACCTTCACTTGAGAGGACCCGTCAACACATGAAAGATTTGAACATCAAACGGGTTTAAGGTCAATTTTAGCTGTAACCTTTTAACTATTCCTTTAGCTTTAACATACACAACTGAGATCACAGAATTGACATCTCTCCTTCATGTCCTCCAGGAAAATTGATGAAAACAAGCTTAACTTTAGCAATATACCCTGAAGAATTCTGTTTCTGGGATACCACTTCTAAGGAGTTATTTTACCTATTTATTTTTAATTAAAACAACATTTAACACAATACAAAGCTGAAATGAGAAAGTATAATTAGTGCAGCCTCAGAGACAGGGCAGCACTTGCTGGTCAAGCAGGACGAAAGAGGTCACGGACCTTTTCTGGTTTATGGTTCGTGTCCTCAGGTCCTATTTAAGTTAGTTGGTTTTGAAAGAAGTCTAAGTAAGACAGGGCATCATCTGTCCTAGCTGACAAGGTATATGGTACATATATGTATTTTTTCAAGTGCAACCCACTTTTGTAGCCACAAGCTCACAGTAAGGTACAATTTCATTGTGCTTGATGGGCTTGTCAGGATGGGGAATGATTTCTTCTTGCATATTCAAATTCCATTCCCCACCAGCACCACTACCGCCTCTTCCAGTATCCATCCAGACAGATCAGGATGTTGCTACTTGAACTAAACCAATTAGCAAGTGGCAGATGTCCAGGGTGAGTATCTTTTCCATGGAAGTCTGGTTCCTTGAAATCAGTTGAAGGTGAAGACGACGAAAGTTAAAGACTCTGGCTGGACTGTAATGCCTGTCACAGGGATGAGACTGACCACAGACAGAAATCAGATCAGGAAGGGAGAGCAGATGAAGGCAGCCCTACTAAAATTGTCAGATACAAACAGGAACCTACAGTGCGCTATGCAACTTTTTGCCAGATACGTCTCTGAAAAAATTAGTTTAGCAAAGCTCGCATCTAATTAAATCTACTCTTTAGTGTGTCTCATTCTTCTTGCAAGTCCATGCAAACAGGATTATAGGAAACTTTTTGATTATATTAAACATTAATTGTTAGCTGTATTCTTACATCCTTATTCCAACTTACAAGCTCCTAAATCAAAATTTATGCCATGCATAGGAAAATACAGCACGTGAACGCATCAGGATCTTGTGTTGTAAGCAAATCTAAAAGCAAATCTATAAAGGTCTAGCATGTATTGGGAAAAACATTATCTAAAATTAAGGGGGGAAGGATCAAGGCCTATTCTTTTATCAAATAATGTGTGGGTACTGAGGGATTTGAAACCATTCTGTGTTATGCTCCATACACACCGCTGACAGCCAAAACTCATAAGGAAACCTATCCTAGTGCTATTTGATGACTGACAATCTCCATGCGGCAGTATTTTCATTGGCAGAAAAGGAACATAAAAAGGACAGAAAAGACAACTTAAAATTTCCATTGATCTGTCAGACTAAATTAGAATCCTTATATTATCAAGTAGATATTTTTAAAAGCTGAGCACAAAGTAAAAAGGAGACTTCAAACTTCACAGGACCTAAATCCATTCACAGTAAGAAAATTTTAACAAATGGTTCTTGACATCGCACAACGAAGACATGATATAGCAGGAAATTGTCACCTTAAACCATCATTATACATCTCTGTAGACCTATCTTTTAATCTGTAAGCTTTGTCAAAATTTTTTAAAAGTGCATTTTAAAAGGAACTGGATATATAAGGCTATGAAGATGAATAGTCAGCTAGAACTTTTTCAGATCAGCAGAGGGGTAAAGCACTCATTTTTGCAGTGGTTTATTTTGACAGTGTGTGACTACTCTTCCTTGAAAATCATGTCCATACAAAGGTAACAAAAAGATAAATATATCTGAGCAAATGAGACTTATACGGTCTTCATGATTGCAAAAGTGACTGCATGTCATACACACTTTAGGTGGCTGGAGAACTGAGTGTTTGCCACTTAATTGACTGAGTTTAGAACATGCATGTCCCTATTGCTGTTGCACCTTTCTTCAATTTACAAACATTTACTGGTCAAAAAGCACTATGAACACCCTTAACTGCATCACGGTTACCTTAGAATCATAGAATCATTGGTTGGAAAAGACGTCTAAGATCATCGAGTCCAACCGTCAACCAACACCACCATGCCCACTACACCATGTCACTAAGCGCCTCATCTACACGTCTTTTAAATATCTCCAGGGATGGTGACTCCACCACTGCCCTGGGCAGCCTGTTCCAAGGCCTGACCATTCCTTCGGTAAAGAAATTTCTCCTAATGTCCAATCTAAACCTCCCCTGGCGCAACTTGAGGCCATTTCCTCTCGTCCTATCGCTTGTTACTTGGGAGAAGAGACCAACACCCACCTCGCTACAACCTCCTTTCAGGTAGTTGTAGAGCGCGATGAGGTCTCCCCTGAGCCTCCTCTTCTCCAGGCTAAACAATCCCAGTTCCCTCAGCCGCTCCTCATAGGACTTGTTCTCCAGACCCTCACCAGCTTCGTTGCCCTCCTCTGGACACGCTCCAGCACCTCAATGTCCTTCTTGTAGTGAGGGGCCCAAAACTGAACACAGTATTCGAGGTGCATATATATCTTCTCAGTAGGCTGCCACTATTGTGACAGCTTTATGTTTTGCTATATGTATGGTTTTCAAACATCGCTAGAAAGAAAATTAGGAAATTGCCCATCATTACACAGACAAGCATAGCATACAGACTGCCATGTTTGTGCTATTTATGGCGTTGACTCTAAATGGTATACATGTTTATCCAACCACAGGTAATGTTGCACCTAAATATTCCCAACATTGGAAAATACTTAAGTATTGGACAATAAAAAATTATTTCTTTTAAAAAAGCCTTTAGAGAAACCTCAAAACCTCAACAGGATCACATACGCAAAATTTAAAGTCACTGACGTTAGACAGATCTACTTCAGTGTAGCACAATTTGATGGCACAATTTGAACTTTATCTGTTTTCCGAAATACCACTTTAAGCCACAAAAAAAAAAAAAAAATCAGAATCTCCATTTGTTTCAAATACTTTTTAAAATATACCCCAAAATATGTCTTTATATGGTGAATAATAGAGAATCATTTTTCCAGAAAATACAATCTCAGGACGTGGGCACCTCTCTGAGTGAAGGCCGAGGAGCTTGTCGGGTAGCTCTGGCTGATGGACAGAAATCTGCTTCCCTACCTTGCTGTTTCCATATGATACCAAGAAAATACATCTCTTTTCCTACAGTACTGTATTTCTGTAGGTTGTTTTCATAAAAATAAAAAGATTCTTGGCCCCTTTTGTACTATAGGGGCTGTCAGATGCCCCAGTTTCCTACTACCTCCTTGATGGCCTTTGAAAATCTTCAGGCCGTTACGGGATCCAGGAATGCCAGCTGCCCCACTCATAGCCAAGCATAATCTCTTAGCGCCCGGACGTATCAATTAGATCTGTTCAATGCATGTTTAAACAGCAGAGTGTTTAATAAGATGCGGCAGCAGACAGTCCATCTTTATTTCTGTTTTCTATGCTATTAGCACTAGGGAAATCGAAACGAAGCTAGCAAGACCAGGTTCACAGCACCGCAAACGGATTCTGCTATTTCTCCTCTCCGTAGGTTAACATAGGAGTTTCTCATTCCTTCAGCAAGTTGGTTTCCACATTAATGAAAGTAGACCGGAGAAAACATAAGTAATTCCTAGTTGGCTCTCCCTTCTTTTGTTTAAATCACTTTTTCTCTTTTCCCATTTCATTTTCCTGACAATTATCTTCTCACTTTTATTACTCCATTTATTTTCTTCCCCTTGCGAATGTCCCCAATAGAAATGTGAAAATGCTAGTGTTGCTTGTAAAAAATGGGTTTGGCTGAAATAAGTGGAAGGATTCCTCTGACTCATGAATTTGGCCACAGCTGTAAAGAAATAACTGGGTCCCAGTTGAATGTCACAAGATATGAAGCTAGCGTATCTCAAACTAGGTAAATTCAGACAAAGAGTCTAAGTCAGCGTGTCAAAAGTTCACCCTTCACTCTGCAAAAAGGCAGAGCCGTAAGTTTTCCTGGCTGCTTCCCACTTGTTATATAACCTCCAATTTAAAATGTTATGGTCTTTAGGGAATAGGTTTTTTTTTTTTTGGTACTTCCTACTTATTACCTTAGTTACACAAGTCACATTTTAAACTGCTGTTGTTGATGGAAATAATCACAGCTCCAGATGACACACTTCTTATTTTTGCTGCTCTGATTGTAAAATTGATTAACGAGCCCTGAATTTAGAAGCATCTATACTAATAATCTTGGTTTTTAAATAGTCTCACCTTCCTCAGCTAAGACAGACTATGTTGTTGCTTCCTTACGGTGAAATATGTACTTACAGTTTTAGTAGATAGAGATTTTACGTCTACAAGGACATCTTGTTTAGTACAAGCAGCGTAAACTCCTGTCACAAAATTAAGGTCAAGATGTTGGTCTACAGACACACTGACTGTCTAATAACCAGAACATCCAGAAAAAAACCTCACGATGGTTAAGCCCAAGGTCAAAAGTAAGTGTTTAATGCTCAAAACTTGAAAAGTGGAACTAATTTAAATTTTCATTCAGGAGACGTCAGTCTTGTTCATGTAAAAACACTTATGCTGGTTCCAGTTGCTAGCACAATGAATTGTTTACTACCAGAAACATGTACCTTTTTTATATTTCCCAAAAGCCACATCAACAGGTATCCAAAAATATGACCAATCTTTGATGAAATAAAAGGTGGAAGAGCTCAAACATATTTATCAAAATATTCTAAGTTTCTTCTGCAGATTGATTCCTTTTACAACTGAAAATCAAATAATTACTTTATTTACATAGAGATGTAATGGTCCATACATACAAAGTCAACTCATTAGTTTTAAAACCATTCCTTTAACAGCAAAAATAGAATATACCAGCACTCAACCAGCATCTCTTTAGGCAGAATTTTGTCACTAGGGAACACAACTGCAGGAAGCTGTGAACTTTCATTTACTTGACTGCTCAGCCACGAGCGCTGGCATCTCTCGGCATTAATACGGGAAGAGAAAGTCCATTGTGGGGAGACGGGGTTCTTGTTACAAAATTGACATCAGAAACTGAAGAGAGATGATCAACATTAATCATAACTAATAAATGTTATTAATAATTAAGAAACAACATGAGGAGAGAAACACTCCCTTCCAGAGCAGCAAGACTCAAAAAGTCACGTTCGAAAAAGAAAGTGTGTTTCTGGCTGAACAAATGTATTGACACCTCAGTACCACAAGACCAAGATATACCACAATGCAGTATCTTCAGAAAAAAACAGAAGTCACCCCGGAAGCTTTGGAAGCCACTCATGAGGCAGCACAGTCAAAACTAGAAATTCAATATCTTGTTTTGCCCCTAACTGGGGACTGAGCAAAGAAGATTTCTTGCTTTTTCGAGAGGCGAGCAGTTGCAAAGCGGGCTGACCCTTCACCACCGGTGAAGTCTGTGGGAACAGGAATCTTTAAGACTGGACATGATTTATTAAAAGGGCAGGACCAATTAAAAACTCATATTTCTAGCTGAACATCTTATTACCAATAAGTCTTAAGACATTATCATTACCAAGGGGTAATAAAACCTTCTCCTTCTGTGTTGTTTTTTTCCAGTTCTCTGACTACATGCACGTGCCAGTTTGGCCAGGTAGCTCGCAATAGCTCATATGAGTATTTCATATTTCAGAGTCATAAAAATAGGCCGCAACCATGTCATTTTAAGGCTAGAAATTTTCAGGAAGATCTTGTCAGTGAAATATCTGAAACTACTCAAACTCTCTCTTTAGCAAATTTGAAATATACAGCATGTATTTGAAGAGGTTAAATATACAGGCAATCGAAATGCGACCTAATTACAGAGATTATCTACTGCATAATATATTGTATGCAAAAACCAGTTACTTATCAAAGTTTTAAGTATAGCAGGCTTCTCTTC
Source organism: Calonectris borealis (assembly GCF_964195595.1). Classification (NCBI taxonomy): domain Eukaryota; kingdom Metazoa; phylum Chordata; class Aves; order Procellariiformes; family Procellariidae; genus Calonectris; species Calonectris borealis. Next base: position 120,972,877 of record NC_134314.1, read on the forward strand.
AAATAGTAGTATCTTTTACATCTGTTTCAAGTTGTACATTTTATGTGCATCTCTCTTGTCTACTGTGCATTATTTCCAATGCAGCAGACCCCTGTAGTGAGAAAGATCTTTAACAAATAAGTGAAAATTTTGCTGCCAACCTTGACAGCTCAGAAGATGATGCAGGTGACATCTTAGAGGCAGTTCTCAGAAGGTAGCGTGGTATTGTTTTCCCCACACACACTTGTAGGTGGTGCGACACTAAGTAAAAATTCCCTCAAGAACTTGTACACAGACAAGTTTCTTCAAGTCTTACCTGAAGTGCTATCAGCAGAATGGGTGTCAACATTGTAACAACAGCAAATCTGAATCTCAGGATTGTGGCTTCTGTATTAACACTGCCTGGCCCAAGCTGGAACCAGCAGAGAAGTCACAGCTGTATCATTGTCTTTCATTTAGCCTACACCTATCACACACAGATCAAAAAGAGAACAGGAAAAGCAATCTTTGCTGCATTAATATTTCCACTCAACGCAAATTAATGTGAGAAACAAGCCTCAGCTCCCAACCGCACAGTGCAATACAAATCACTTGCTCCAGAGGGAAACACATAGCTGAATCCGGAAGCCTCCAGCTAAAGGTTACCGACATCCCACCCATCAGCGTTGAGTAAGCAGAAGGAAAAATACGCTTCAAATCAAACCTGCATCCTTGAGACAGTTTTGTGTAGTTCCGAAGTTGGAACATCAGTTTGTGCACCGCCAATACACAATGAAAGTGTTACAACTCGCTCAGGTACATGCTGTGCTGAACCATAAGCTATCAAACAGCATAAACTTCTCGGGTGTCTCATGCACAGACTGAGAAATGTGCGTGCTCTGAAAGAACAGAGAGCTTAAACGTGTGGATTTGCAGTTACTCGTAGTATTTTCTTAGTCAGATTCCTCGAATTTGTAAAGTATTCACCTTCAGAAGACTCTACGGTGGTTATGCCGTAGAGGCCAAACATTTATTTAAAACTACACAAAGCACAGAATAGTTTGGTGAAGACCAAGTATGTGCAAATAGGTAGCAATAAAGTAGAGCCTGAGAGCTAGTTTTAGCATTTTACTGATTTATATTATTTTCACTTTTTTTTTTGATGCCTCATTCTGAGTCCTCAAAACAAAACAAAAATCCACTTGAGTCAGTACAGAGGTCAACAATCACCATTTCAACTTAAAATATCTCCATTTAAATGCAAATACTAGCCTTTCTTCCTGACCTTTAAATGCTCATTTCATAGAAATGGAATAGAAAGTGTAAATTTTGTGTCTTGATATCTCTAAGCAGTTCCCATGTCATTTAGTCACATTTTTTGTCACATAATTCCTTCTTACTAAATATATTCCTTCTGATTAAATACATGTCATTGTATCAGTGTGCTCTACCTCCTCAGAGACAAAAAATGGTAATTTTGCATGATGTTTCATTTCACAGAGTACACAGATTAAAATGGAGATTATCATTGCTTCTTGCTCTCTAGTATTTGAGATAAACCCAAGTTTATGTGATACCAACAATAATGCTACAATATTCTTTCTGAGGCTCGATAATAACAAATTTAAACAATAGTGATACTCACAACAGAGGCTTGCAAGCTCTCCTTGAACCAGTTCATCCAACTCAAAAACTCCCTCCCCAATTTATCTACAGCTATGTATTCCCCTTAAATTTCTTGGCAATTAACAGACTATTATATGCATAAAACAAAGAAAATAAATGAATTAATATTTCTTTTAATATCAAGGGGGAAAATTGCTCATCGCCCATTAAGTTATTACAGCAAAGGGTTTCCAGATGAGGCAGGACAAGGTCTAGCGACTAGTAAAGAAGTGTGAAATGTAATATTGAGCTGTTGATGTCTTAGCCCTGCTGGACACTGTGTGGCATGATTGCCTTCACTACCCGTATTGCGGTAGCATCTGAGTCAAGCCCTGGACCGGCACATTCAGCGAGGTCCCACACAAACAGACCAAAGAGATTCCTCCTCGCTCCTAAGAAGACCCGTCCCGTGTTTCTCTTTCACTGAAGTTCTTCTGCGGAGGTCCTCTGCACCTGCAGAGCAAGGCAGGGAAGACCTTGTTCCTTCAAGGAAGGTTTTTCTGCCTGTTTAAAAAAAACTGACACTGCCTTTTCAAGGAGCAATAACTTCGTAAAATGTCAGATTTTTAGCTGGAGGGCAAAAAGGAACCAGTTCCTAGGTCAAATATAGTCACATCATCATCAGTCCAGAGCAAAGGTCAATTATTACCTGTACCATCATTTCACATGTCATGGTCTCCCCTCCCTGTTTCACCAGCAAACCATGTTTATAGGTACAACTGTCCTCTCAGGGAGGCAAATAGGATTCTCTATGCCTGCACATGAGAAAACGTTTCTGTTGTTGCTGTTTTCACCAATTCAGTCATTAGTTTCTTAAATTAGATCCCATCCCTTTCCATATATTTTACTTCACGATTCAAATCGGGACAGGCTTGGTTTTACTGTCAGTGAACTACACATACAGAATCACATTGGTGCTCCGGCAAACATGACTCTAGCTTCGATTAAAAAAAACATTATTATGCTTTATTATTCCATTTATTGGGGGATGGGGAGAAAAGTTTTCAAGATAGATTTTTTTATGATGGCATTTGTTCCTCTTTGACTATCAATCTGGCTAATGGCAGTAGCAAGTCTAAGGAATTGTCAGATTCTCATCTCTCAAATCAAAAAATAATGAAGAAATCCCGAGTGTGAAAATTACTGTTTTGTACAGATTGTCAGAGTAATTCCTGACAAATATTTTGGCATGAAAGATCACTGCTTATATTTTTTGTCATTGTATAAAGAATTTCTCTGCTGATTCTGCAATTCAGAGTTTAACTATTAAACAAATTAACTCTTTAACAAATCGTATGGAGTTTAGAAAGACTTACGCATGCAAAGGACATAGCATAACGTCAGACAATTACTAATCACAGCAACTAGAGAATCACAGCACAGTCAATTCAATTTTCAGTGATGCCTCTTTAAGCTCTAATGAACCATGGTGCCCTAATGAGAGGTTTCACTGAATCCTAGCCAATCAAGCAGAAATTTTATGGAGAAAAGGGAAAAGCGAAGAAGCAAAACCACTCAATAGCTATATTTTACAGCAAGGTATTCAACCATGGTTTAATGGTTACCCGTTAAATCTGTAAAAAACAATCATGATAGAATTTTAACTTTGCAGCGTAGGTTTGGCTTGTTTCTTTCCCCTTCATGCCCCTCTCCCTCCCCTCAAAAGGGGTAGGCAGTGAGCTGCATGGAGAGAAGAAATAAATGCTGAAAAACAGTGAAAGGAATCATGACGCCCTGCTTTGTCAGACACTGTGACAGTATCTTCGGCTGCCCTCATAACTTGAATCACTTTGATTTATTGGGCCATTAAAGTTCTAGTAATAATTCCAGCACACTTCCACAACTAATGGTTACTGACAGGAAGAGTTTCTGTCTTTCCACTTAACAATGTTAAAAAGTAATGGATGCAATCCTGACCTTGCTGAAGTCAATAGCAAAACTACCACTCAGTTCTGACTGATGGAGCTTTACACAGACATGTCTTCCGAGCTGTAAAATGGTTTTCTACACAAGTAGTTAAAATATGCCAATGAGTGTTGTCAGCTGGCAAATTCTGGGCCAGAATGAAAACTTTAATCAGAGGGATGGGTAGTCTTCTACCTTCTTTGTAAAGGACAAAAATGGATGACCTGCTAAGTGTTTGTCTTTCAAAATATTCTTGGGTTTGACTAGGTTGCAAGATGAGATACGTTTCCACAGTAAGCATCTTAATCTGCTGAGGAAACAAGAGTCTTAGCAACAAGATTTAGCTTTGGTCTTACTAGAGCAAATCAGAAGAAAAAGAAAGGAAGAAAAATAATCCACACCTCTGAACATTTTCTTGTTGGAAGGGAAGAATTTGGATGTTGCTGACTTAGCAAAGGTTGTTCTCCTTATGAGAGTTCAAGTTGGGATAGAGGAATAGGCTCTTCATGAATTTCAAGACTCTAAGCTTTGTCTTCAAAGGATGATGATGAAGGACAATATAGAAAAGAAAAAAAAAATCTTTCCTTTCTGGCTTTAAGAATTAGAGTAAAGATTAGTGTGTCAGCAAATCTCTCTCGTCCTTCCTCCTGAAGAAGCAGAAGCGGGACATGTCATACTTGTTCAAGCTCAAGAGCAAATTAATGGATTTTGGGCCTTACTCTTTGCAGACTCTCAGAAAAACCCTGTGTTACAGGGAAAATAACTTCTACAAAGCACTTCACTGAGGTTTCATGGGCAAAGTGGCACAGGAGATTCTCTGAGGAAAGGATACAAGAAAATAGTCTAGCTTTCTTGGCAATGGAATAAATCGAGAAAAGTCATGTAGTGGTCACCAATATGCTGCCTTTTGCCTTTATGTTATGTCCACTAGGTCAAACTTGCTTTCCATTCCTCACCTGTAAGATGGGAACGATATCAACGGAATAACGTCGTGGAATAATATTAATGAATCAAGGAACTTCTGATCCTCTAGGTTCAGCCTCCCACACATGGATGGTAGATCATATTTGGACATTAGTACATCTCTTCAGTCTTAAAACATGTTTCACTCTGAAGCTAGATTGCTCGGTTTATAAGAAGAGATTGTCATATGGCTGCGATGCTTCTAAACCACATAACCTCACATTTTAAAATGTGCATAAAAAGATTCTGGTGCTTAAAATTCTAGACTAACTAGAGACAAATGTGCGAACCAGAGGCACAAAAACTGATTCTGCTGCTTTTATATGAGGGAGCTAATGAAAATTTAACTGAAAAAATATTGTTTCATAAAGGTCCTGAAAATTAATTGAATCAATGAATTTTAACAGACAAATGTAATTATACAATCTGTATGCTTGGAAGCATCAAAATTAAGAACTGAATCAAAAGCTGCTTTATTGTTTTTTGTGCCAGAAAGACATCTACCAGATCCTTCCCTTTTCAAAGCAATGTTTCCAGTTTCCCAGTTTTTTGTTCTAATTTCTAGGAGTTTCGTTAAAAAATAGAAATATTATAGAGATGTTCCTTATAAGTCAATGATTTTCTCTCAAAAGTTTGGTGGTTTTGTGGACATCTAAGTCCATATACCCTGAAGAAAATACAGGATTTAACAACAGTTCAGTTTAGTACGGTCTAGACAGTATAAAGGATTGACATCAAAATACAGAGTTTTTCACCGCTATACCTTCATCCTGACTCTGACCTGAGCTCATAATTACCTTCATGTCAGTGAATCAATTCAGCTGTGCTGCTAGAATTCATAAGTACTGACCTTTGATAAATGTGAAAGCAGATGGCTTTGTTGGATCATTGGAAATTTGGCACATATCACACACCACAAAAACTATGCTGGCCTGTCAGCATCTTTTTTAGCCCCTCCCTTTTTTATAAGAGCTGGATCAACACAGAACATATGTTACGTTCAAACGTCAGTGACTGCTGTTCTAATTTGCTCTTCAGGCACGTTTAAGAAGGAAGGCAGCAAGGTAGCACTTTCCCAAGCCATCACAAGCCATTCTTGCTCTCAAATGCAAGAGTATTTTGGTTTGAAGTTTACCTTTTAGCATCTTTTGGAAGGAGTAAAAATGTCTTGACCACCCAGAAAATAAATTATCAACACGTACAACAAAATTACTTAGAAAAAGAAGAGTATTTGTAAGCTGTATTAATCAGGATAACTAAGGACAAAGTGGTAGATGAATGGCTTAGCAGTCTAGGAATTGCCAGACAAGATCATCTCAGTGATTCAATTTCTTCAGTATCGTTTCACCAACTGTGGCCAATACCAGATGTTTCCAAGGAAGATACAAGAAATCCAGATGGACACAGTTAAGGGATAACATTATGCTTAAAGATAAACGTTTTTGCCACATTCTGAACGTAATCTGAGTTTGTCTTTTGCCCTGAAGCAGGGTCGTTTAAATTGCTTCCAAAACCCAGGTTTTCTCATTAGGTCTAGTTTCACATAGCAAGAAGGCTTATGTGACTGCACTGGCCATGACAGTTTCCCTCCTTCCACGACTAAAACATGACTTTTGAACCTTTTGGCCAACTTCATCAAAACTAAAATGAAAGGGCATGAAAGTCTAAGAGACAATTACATTCCCAGAGTATCATGAAAGCCAGCTGACACACCTAAAGAAACACCTAAATTCATGCATCTGTGGAAGGAAAGACAGGCCATGGCCTGCAGCTATACATCCCGTTTGGCAGCACCCAGCCAATCAATCACATCACACTTCCAGGCTGATTAACCAAATCACGTCTAGCCCGAGACAAAGCCTTTTGACCCAGGCGAGGTAAGGGTCTCCTGCACAGTCCAAGGGAGGAGAAGGAAAGAAGCTGGTGTTAATTCATTGGGGATATTCAGGTGACAAAGGATACGTACCCAGAGGAAACGTGGTTTCATTCACTTGACTGAACACTGAGTAATTTGAGAAGATTTTCCCTCCATGTGTAGCTATTGACCCTACAAAAGGTCTAATCCCAGCACCTCCCCTCCCACCTTTTGCTTTTACGTCCTTTAAAAGCTTGGCCTAATATTTTAGAGCTGTAACTAATCAAACAGTACATATTTTTTATATCAGCTTTTGCTTTCTGTAGCTTGTTCAGTTTCATTAAACTTCTCCGACCTTTTTCCTCACGCACCACAAACCAACCAAGTTGGCATCTCCGCGTTATATAGCGACTATTCAATGTTTTCTGTGTCTTCCTCTACAGGAAAAACAATCTTTTGAGTCTTTCTGTATAAAAGATTCTTTCTGTGCCCCTAAATTATTTTCACTGCCTAAATGTGGATCATTTAAATTCTGTGACAGTTTTTCTCTTAGAAAACATGTCTAGAGGCATCCAAAGTGCAAACACGCAATTAATTCATCATTACAGTGTCTTCTGCACACACTTGCAGTCCATGCCATAGACGAGCTAATATTTGGTTCACTTTTTTTAGCTGCAATCACACATTGGTCCATGATAACAAACATTTTTAAAAAGGGGGGCATCTGAGATTCAATATATATTTACATAGAAAGGCACTGTATCAGCAATACAAACCTGTACAGGATAAGGATTTTAGAGATGTCTGAAATTCTGAGATTAATTTCACCTGCATTCCCTCATAGGTGTTACAGTGACCAATGTAATACTATAATATAATACCAGTAATATATACTATATGTTAAAAAGCACAACAAAATTATTTACTAAAAATTGGACTAAACTTTCAAGGATTAAATAGTCATTGGAAACCTGTTTTATGTCAGAAGATACGCCACGCACAGAGCTTGCACAGCAACAGACAGTAAGAAAAAGCAAATTAAAAAATAAAACCAGAACTGAACAATGCCACAGCATTTTGCTGTCACTGATTGATTCTACTGAATAAAATTGCTACTAACAGACCTACAGGCAGAAGAAGACCTGGAACAGGAGGAAACAGTTCACCCATACTAGAACATAAGCTGAACTTTTCATATAAACTTCCTTGGGTGCATGCCAGGGCACAGGGATCAACTTCACGTAGCATCTGAATGATACATGCCACCGACATATCCAAGCACACACGACTGAAAATACAACATAATTCATAAAGCAGGGGAAAGGCTACTGCACCTACTGACCGTAAAACAAAGGGCTGATGAACATGTCCTAGAAAAAATAACTTTTGCCAACCTTCAGCTTTGACATTGTTTTATCCTGAAAAGCCTAAATAATGAGCATTGATGCCTTAATTTGTTCATTCAAACATTAGAGGCTTCCAGATCTATTAATTTGATGCTCTATTTAAATAGTCTACTGATTTGCTAAACTTGACTACATTAAATTCAAATTTTAAGTGATTAATTTAAAACAACTTTTTTCCTGGAACAGCAATTGGTATTTAAGCTTTTAAACTGCTGTCAACATTTGAATTTATCATATGTAAGTGTTTCAACCTGACGGGGCAATAAATTAATTAGGATTCGTTTACTATGCCTTTTCATGAGCACATGTCACAAATGTATCCTGGCGGTCACAGGGCAGTATTTTAATATTTTAAGAGAGACAAGGAGTGGCTACCATGCAGCACGCGGTGGAGGCACATCAACACAGCGCAGCGCAATTCAACAGAGACACCAAATCTGCCAAAACCAGAATAAGCTATTAGAATAACGAGGAAGCGGATAGTAAAGTGTGTGAGAGAGTGCATGTGTGATAAGATCTAGGTGGACGCAGCGCAGGCAGTGCTCTGTAACAAACAGAAAATATAATCGATGGAGCAAAAACCCTTTCCCCTGGAAAGAACCAGACTCTTGGATTTTTGTGGAGGTGGTCTGGAAGTCTTTTAAAATGCCTCTTTATGCATCCTTCCTTTCATGAGATTTAATTCTTTTGAAGGCACATATCTCATTTCTCTATCAGATCACATACGATTGAAATTCACTGTGATGAAGCTACAGGACAATAATTTGCTCTTGTAATGACTGTCCCCTCAGACTGAAATGTCACTCAAATATGTCTTATTAGAGTAGTCCAACTTCATGTTGTCTGAAAGAGCAGATGAGAACCCAGCTCCGTGACTAACACGTGGGGCCCAAATTGCTGCTCTCAGCTGGCCACTCACTGCCTCTCACCATCTGATCTAGCAGCAGCAAACAGAGGTCAAGGGATGCACTAAAAACACTCGCTCTTGGACTTGTCCCAATCGCTACCTTCAGTAAGAGTTTCTAGAGAGCAGGGATGAGGCTCTGATATAACACAGCAAGCCAGGCTACGTATCTTTTTTTCTAGTCAACCAACTATCTAGTATTTCTTGTGGAACCCGGATACTCAGCACAAAAGTATCTTCTCTAAATCATATACCACCCTAAATAAAAAAACTAGTAATATGCAGATCAGCAATGATTAGGATATAAAATATTTAAACAATGACCATTGCTTATGAGTCCACACACAAAACTCAACAAGCTGTGCTTTGTTATCTCATTTGTTGTTTAAGTCACCGGACTTACTTTACACGAAGCAGAGAGTGATGTTACTGCAGCTTCTAGTCATGCAAGGAAGCGGTGCTAATAATTTTACTATGTCCAGGAGTAGGTTCTAGTAGTTTTTGTTCTGTTCCTGAAGCCCTGGTGACAGAAGTCGCTGCCCTCACAGTGACTGGGCAGGCTTTTGCAACCAACCCCACTGTGGTGTTATTTGCAACAGAAAACTAGTTCACACACACCAAAAAAAAGAAAAAAGAAAAAAGAAAAAAGAAAAAAAAAGAAAATAATAAAAAAAAGACAAAAAAGAAAGACTGATAAGCAAAATAAGTCTGCACAGCAAATGCTAGGAACTAACAACAGCTAGTATCTCAAAACTCATCTCAATTTTTTTTTTTTGTCAGGAAATAATTGTGAGAGCCACCTGCCAAAGTAGTACTATAACCCTCTTCATGTTACTGCCATTTCTACAGGAAATTTGTTTAGCAATATTAAGGAAAAACAAATGTTCTGTCAGAGTAAGAAAACAGTACAGACAAAAAGCAATTGAGGAGAGGAATGAGTGACACCACCAGATTTGGACTGGCTGGTCTGAACTGGCTCCTTCTAGGCAATGAGATGGAATATCCAAAGGTCACAAAAAGAGCGAGTGGAATGGAAAATCTGATTTTCTCTAATCAAATTTTGTGCATACAGGTATGTGTAATCCAATTCCAGGCTGCCAGATTAAGATATTAACCGAATTATGTTCATTTTATCACCTTGTAAAAATGAACCATCATTTTATTTAAATTTGTTCAACTGTTCAAGGCTAAAAGAGTAATATATTCCAATGTCAATACAGTGCCAAAATATATTTCATATAGAAAACATCTATTTATATGAATCTTAATCAGTCTAGACAAGTGCAGAAGCACTTCTTAGTGCAGACCCAGAGGCATAGCAGATAGTAAATTGAGTGGGCATAGAGAAGATTTACATTAGTGAAACTGAAAACTCATTTCCTAGGCCCGTTCATAATGGGGAAATTATTGTCCCATTCCCTACAGACTTTCCATTATCCTATTATAGGAAAGCCAGAACTCCTATCTGTGCTTCCACACCCATGCACATATTGCATCAGGAGAGTATGTGAACTTAATTTGGCCGAGGGCCATAAATTCACTGTGAAAGGCAAATGAAGATCCTCTCAATCTGGTCAACAAGGCATGACATCCTAAAATCCAAGTAAGAGAGAGCTCAAAAGCCTGGTTGAATACAGCATGTTCTACCTAGGTGGTAAAGACCAACTGTGCTCTAACAACGTGGGTGTCCCAAAATTAACAGAGTAAATATATATATCCTCAGGGCCCAATGACCAATTTTCAAACTGCTAAGCACGGGCAAATTGAGAAGGAAAGGGCACAGTGCTGCAGCTTAGTGGCACTAAAATTCTTCCAAATTGGGTGCCGCAAAGCCAGCCCAAACACCAGTTCTTCTAATGCTACAATGTTATATTGAAGGCAAGGGAACTTGGTTAGTGCAATTTGCAGGAAAATGGGATACCACCAAAAGGGAAAATGATTTTTTAAATCAGACCACTAGAGAACTTTCTGTATCAGCCACTTTTTCACCTGGGCTCTTCAGTCCACGCTTAAGTGCTTTGGTGAACCGGGGCCACATCACGTTATCAATCGCATTCACGTTTTTTTAAAAAAAAAAAAAAAAATCTTAAAAATATTTACCGGAAATTTTGAAAAAAGCTTATCTATGAAATAACACACCACATCCTTGTCAGGGGCAATCTGTTATGAAAAGAGAAGTATCACAGGATGAGGAAGACAACCATGAGAACTTCTGAGGTCCGTTTCATGAACCATAGACTAGCATTCTCTTTTCTCAGTGGTTTTTTTCCTCCTTTTCTCTTTTGCCTGCCATCCTTCTCAAATAAGCCATCATCATCTGTTATGAAGATTTTATGAAAACCACTGTTTTATCCTATCTTGTTGTCCGTTTCTTTTCTTCACAAAACCAGCCAGATGGAGTCACCTACAGGTGGCTAAAGTTTACTCTTCAGAGAGGGATTCTGAGAAGGTTGTGAAGTTTTTATCAACACTGTCTAAACGCCAGGCAGGACACGGATGAAGCATACAGGTCAAAGAGACATGCACATGGCTCTGACCTCTCTGCTATGATTAACGTGCAATTTATTAAGGCAGGATAATGTGCAAGATGTTCAATGCCAGCTAGAAAGGACAGCTTATCCAGTAATGGAGGTTTCAGTATGTCTCTACCAGTCCTCAGAACTACCCCATCCCACAGAGCACGTAACTGTAGCTATTAGGGTTTACTACCCCAGGAGATACGCTGTAATTACATTAAGAGGGATACCTGCCTCTCTTACAGCCAACATATTAAGGCAAATGTAAAGCAAATTACATTAAGGCAGATGTAAAGCAAAATATGCATGATGTAAAATAGATCGAAATAAACTAAAGTGTACTGCCCTTTGAAAAATGAGTTATCTGACCACAAAAGCAGCAGCACTGCCTTTAGAAAAAAGGGTGCTTGCTATGTAGATAATGGACCTCTCTCCCAAGAGCTGCACAGGTAAAGCTCACCCTGGAGAACAGAGCGCCGATTGCTTCCTGGGTGCAACATAAACCACAAGAGCAGATCAAAGGTATTACCTTGGAGTTGTAAAAAAAGACAAATCAAAACAAAGAAAATCAGCTCTACACACCCCTTCGGCAATCTAGTAATTACCTGTGTTTATATGAACGCATGGACACCACCCTCTTCTCATAACAGAGAACTCCAGTAGGTTTTCCTTCAAATCCCACTAAGAGCTCCAGGAACTCAGCACGTAGCCCTAACCAATAAGCAGAAATCATTAAGTATACAAGAAAACCCCACTCATTAATTAACATAAAATATTTTAAAATAGCAACTCTAATAATTATTCCTTTAAAAAATTGGGATGAAGGATCATAGTGACTTAAGTGGCCTGGAGAAGGGGATTAAGTAGCAGCTGTTCACCACCTCTTCACATGCAAGAACAGGAGTCAAATGTAACAGGCAGGAAGCAGGTGGGGAAAAAAAAAATACCCCAAAAGAAGAAAAACAAGGGGACATGGTTCTTCATTAAACATGTAATAAAACAGTGAAAAAATGTGACAGAATGCTGCAAATATGAAGCATTATGCGAGTTCAAAAACAACAGGAGACATTCAGGAAACTAAAATCTTGTAAGAGTTATTAAAAAGTAAAGAAAAAACCAACACTACCGTTGGCTGACAAAGTCTCTGTTACAGATACCTGGAAGATGGGAGAATATTCTGAGATTTCGGAATATTCTCACTGGCTCCTGACACGACACTGGGCTAAACACATCTTCAGTCTGATCCAGTACAGCCAGCATCATTTTCTTTTTTCAAAATTGGTAAAATTTGTAGATGGTTGTGGGGGACTTCAACCTTTAAACTCCGCTTCCAAAACTGTGACACAGGCACTTTGATACAAAAGACTACAGACTTCTGGGGAGCTGTTAGCTTGTATCTGTCAGGTTTTCAGGCTCCTTCAAAATTAAAAGTTGGTTTCTTTTAGTAGCCTTGCAGTAGACTGAATGTCCTCTATCAAATGTCTTAAAGTAAAAACCTATTCAACTTCATGGATTTTCTGTTTTATTTATTTAAGCAGTCAGAGCGCACTTTTTTCCCCTTGTTTACACCCTGCAATTACTCATTTGTTTTATCATTTTACACAACTCAAATGCAATTTTGTTTTATCAGAAGGCATAACAGAAAGATCACTTTAAGGCCAGCACCCCATATAATGTAATTTACCTCTATTACCCAGTTTGCTTAAAACATTTTGCCTGGGAACAGTCAGTAATAAAAAGCCCTTCAATCCATCTCATTCTTGAGCTATGCCATAATTTTCAATTCAGGGTGTTGGCACCATGAAAAGAAAGGTAAGCTCGAGTCTGTTATAAACATATAAGCATATTAAAAAAAAATTGGTGAAAGAACTTGAGAGATCATTTTTCCCCTACTTCTTCAATCATTCTAACAATTTCAAGCTGGACCCAAGTTAAACATGTTAATATATGCATTTAGAACGTCTACACTATTTCATTATACACCACATATAATTTTTAAGGTATCTTTTTCAAACGCAGAAGTCCAACTGACTTTCAACAAAATTCATATTCTGACCTCATACGCAAGTTTTGTGTTGGGGTTTTTTTAAGCCTTGACTTGAGGACAAGAGTCTTCAAAAGTTTTCCTCTTCTCTTAGCTGCTGTAGCATGGATCTTAACTATTTTACTAACAGAGTTACTTAGATTTCATACCACCACAGAGCAAGGATTCTGTCCTGGTTTTGGCTGGGATAGGGTTAATTTTCTTCCTAGTAGCTGGTATAGTGCTGTGTTTTGGATTTAGTGCGAGAACAATGTTGATGACACACGGATGTTTTACTTGTTGCTAAGTAGTGCTTACGCTAGTCAAGGACTTTTCCAGCTTCCCATGCTCTACGGGCTGCACAAGAAACTGTCCAATGGGGTATTCCATACCATATGACGTCATGCTCAGCATATAAGGCTGGGCGAAGAAGAAGGACGAGGGGACGTTTGGAGTGATGGCGTTTGTCTCCCCAAGTAACCGTTACGCGTGATGGAGCCCTGCTTTCCTGGAGATGGCTGAACACCTGCCTGCCGATGGGAAGCAGTGAATGAATTCCTTGTTTTGCTTTGCTTGCGTGCGTGGCTTCTGCTTTACCTATTAAACTGTCTTTATCTCAACCCAGGAGTTTTTTCACTTTTACCCTTCTGATTCTCTCCCCCATCCCACTGGGGGGGAATGAGCGAGTGGCTGTGTGGTGTTTAGATGCCGGCTGGGGTTAAACAGATTCTAAAACATAACATTTGCCCTTTCCCATTTTCTGACAAACTTACATTTTCTTAAAAGGTGAAAACTACAGCTGTGTATAAATGACAGATGTAGATATACATCCCTCTTATTTAAAAATTACTTTAACAACCAAAACAAGGAGATAAGGGTACTACTGCAAACTCTTAAAAGCACAATGCAGATCTGTGACCTAATTGTATGCCTGCAAAATCATTCTCACATTATGAAGACACTAAATGCAGAGGCAGTGAGCTTAACTATAAGCACCGATTACTGTGGACTGCTGAATGACATTGTACAATAGCGGATTCACCCTCCTTTATCAGAGGAAAGAGAGACTGAACTGATCAGATCCACCTGTGATACTCACGCAGCACCTTCCTACTACCAAAACTGAACATCCTGGGTCCACGAGATGGATGAGACGTGAGGATACTCAAAAGAGATTAAAAAAAAAAATCACTTTTTGCCAGTGTAGGGAGACTCACAGCATTCCTTGACCCTCAGAAAATAACAAATAGCAGCTTCACTGATGTCTGTTCAAAATAATGGAGCCCAATGAGAAATTGTAAAAATAAAACTGTAGAAACAAAGAAAAGGTAAACAACAAAGTAACAAAGTGCAAGACAGGCAAAAATGAGAAAAGGCCAGGTTTGCTACCTATTATACATATCAAATAGTCCCTATTATCCACCCTTCTCCTTCCCATCTCTAGAAGACAGCTCGTAGGTTATAAAGTTACATGAGCAGATGTAGGGAAAAAAACAAAGGATTGGTTATTTTTCTATATGGACCTAAACTCACGCAGAGACCATCCAAGATTGTAAACAAATATTCTTTCAAAGCAGATAAAAAGAAAACTCAAAATTGAAGTACTGTGTTCCTCTGTGAAAGACAGACTTGATCCAGCAAATGATTAAGAGGCACATACCTGTAAAGATTTACTTCAATAGCATATTCCATGTCCTTTAAATGATACGTTTAGAATGTTTTCTTAATCAGGCCAGTATTTTCCTCTAATTTATCAAAAAAAACCAAGTGTTTTTTTTTCTTTCTTTTCCACTTGTTTTCTTTTCTTGAGGTGAAAGCTCTTGCAATTAATTTCAAAATATATTTAAAACCAACTTACAGACAGTAATATAGCCAAGACAGGCTTGATATCTAACAAGTCCCCCGTTAAAGAGTCACAGTTAAATCCAAAGAAAGAGTTACATAGCAAAACTAAATTCTCTAAGAAACATTTGATAGACTTTGGAGAGCCAACCCGCCCAGCAGAAAAACTCATGTAGATCTGCAAAGAGGTCATTAGTTAGTTGAAAGTGGATTATGCATTACTAAGTTGTTTGCTCTGCTCCTCTCTTTTTCCAGAAGTCAATACATCGTATTTCACTCAAGAAGCCGTTCTCTTTTCCTCTAATTCTTCCAATGTCTCTAATAATTAATTCATTTTGCTTACACTGCAGCAGCCGCAAAATCATGGTTTCAGTTTCTCAGTAATAGAACTCTGCCAAAGGCAATATGCCATGCCATAACCTCAATTACAACTTACACAGGAGAAGGCTCCACTTATTTTCTGCTGGAGTCACTATTTTGTCTTAAACAAAATTCGCTGTGGGTTATTGGGTGCCAAAGATGTACAGCAAAAAAGCATACCAGATAATATGAAAAAAATCCACTTCAGAAACAAGATAAAAGATCCACGTTAGAAAACACAGATTAGAGAAGTGCATCACTATTAGTAGTTATCCTGTCAGGTGCTTTCACAACTACAAAATACAGCATCTACAAAATATTTGTGATTTAGCCTGTGACAGAAACTAAAAATAGTACAGGTAATACAACATTATTTCCAAAACATATGATTCTCCCACAAGAACAACGGACAACTTTGTGTGAATGGGTTTATTCATAAGATGAATGTTTAAAAATACATAACGAGGTAAAGATTAATTCTGAATTTCCTGAGGTCTTAAAAATTCCATTTCAGCATTTAAAAAAAAAAAAAAAAAGGGTAAAAAAGGTAAATTCCTCCACCCCTGGCGAAGCTTGTAATCCCCTCAACTGCATTTTAAGGGATACTATATTCGTTCACTTCTTGCTGCCAAAAGCTAACCGGGTGCTCTGCCACTTCCTTTGCCCCTCTTCCAAGGCTGTTGACAGGTATCAACATTCAAGTGTACGTTGTAGACTACGGCTAATCCTCCAGGAGCCATTATTCCCCCAGTAAGTCTTGATGGGGCTACAAAAGCACAACGCTCTGATCTACCTCACTGACAGAAATTCCCAGCAGGCACCCCCGCGCTGGCCTTTACAATCCCCAGTTCTCCCTCTCATTTGCTCAAGAAAGGTCCTCTTTGGCGGCCACACACAAATACTTTTGACAGACTTCATGTGTGTTTTTCCTTCATTTATGCATCAGTCATAAAGGTCACCTGCTCTCTATGAAAGAGAAGGCAAGTTATTGGAGACTCGTGGCCAGTATAATTGAAGTAGGTAGAATTAGCTGTGCAGTTTTCAGAGACAGGCCTAAAAATCATTTATTCCACCAACCCCTGACATAGGGCAAAAAAAATTTGGGTTCCCTGAATGAAGTCTTTTTAGAGATCTGACATTCCAACAGAAGTTCAAAGATTTTCCACAAAGTGAAAAATCAGATAGAAGACTTTGAAACATGAATGAAGAAATGCTTTGTCCAATTAACCTCCAACCTTAAAAAAAGACAAAGTCTGCTGGCTTAAGATCACAGAAACCAAAATAAGTGAGAAAGGATCTTTTACAGGGGAATGGAGGAATTGGTTAAAATCTCTTTAAGAGTCAAGAATGACTTGGCGTGAATTTTATTTACGAAATCACCAATGTAGCGACATGAAATTAATTTTTCTTCCCTTGCAATGAATAACAGTGAGTTAATTGTTTATCATAATGAACAGTATTTATTCATCTGAGAAGACAGAAAACAATTTTGTTAGTCAAGTTTATGCAACTCCTATTGGACATTCATAGCAAGAAGTAACTCATGGATGTGAATATGACTGAAAAACCTCAAGTCTGTTTTCCCTTGAACAATTAAATTAAACAGTTATTAGAAGTTACATGTTTTTATTCACAAGCTGTATGTAATTTCCTGTCAAAAGAACCATTATGAAACAAAATACTGAAAAAGACTAGCATTCAATTATAAATAAAACAACAAAACAACAATGGCAGCAAACAAAAAAGCTGCTGTAAGAATTTGCAACAACTTTTAAAAAATACACAATTGTTTAACAGGACTCATCAGAAATTTTAGTTTAGTGCAATGAAGTAAGAAACCATGTGATGAGGGCCAAACTGAACGCAGAATTTTCAACAACTGTTTAAATTTTACAAGTTTAGTCTTCTCTCTTAATTGCGATTGGGAACAGTCTAATGCTTTTCCCCAAAGCGTCTTCAGTGCTTAGCAGAAGTTTAACATGTGTGGCATGTCCCTTTAATCATCATATTCATTATGCAGGAATAAAATAGTCAAGGCAATTTTAAGAACTGGAGTATTTCATATATGGAAAGGGATGCATCGAAAAAAGAAACAGTGTAATTTGAAAAGAAACTGAAAGAAAAACTGACAGGTGACAAAGACAATAGCAAAATTTTGCCAAATATTTTCCACAGCGGGGCTTTTACATACAAGAGGGTGGCCCTGTTCACTAATGCATCTTACTGTAATGGAGATGAAAAAAAAAACTGGAAAACTGAATTACTGTATGAATCGAAATAACTGGAGCCAACAGGGAAAAGGATAGAGCCGTCTGGGATAACGTTAAAGACGAGAGCAATCCTTCTTCCCTTTGTTTTATCCAAACCTGGTTCTCTTGTCAGAATTAGTGAAATCAAGTGACAGCAGTAACTGACGCTGTCAACAACCTCAAGCTAACTTCAAAATCACATAGTCTGGGGATGAACAACACAGCTATCTATTCTGGCTGTATCTATCTATCTATCTGAATAGATAATGCCTTGGGCGTAATGCTGGTATTTGGTTTGTTACCTATCCGTCAGCCTCATTGTGCCCTATGACCCCTTACAGATTAATGCACCTGACTCCAAACAGGTTTAGGCTCCAAAAAAAAAAAAAGGGACACTCTTCTTTTAGACTCCTCTCGGTAATATGCTTTAGATAAACTCTCTCTACAGATACATAACTGCATATATGTCGTTTTAATCAATGCATTATAATCCACTTTTGCATATGCATTCTAATCTGAAGTCAAAATTAGTTAACTTACTCCAAATACAGTTCTAAGCCAGATTTACAATAATACATAGATGAATATAAGAAATGCAGTTCTGAAGCTGAACTGAGGCTATCAAGAATACCTTGAAGTTTAGCACAGTATTAAAAATTCCATTAAAAAGTGCTACTTGGTATCCTTTGGACCAAGAAACTTAAACTTCATGCATCAATTCAATTTTTCACATCTACACTGAATCTATCTCATATGGCTAATAACTCAGTTCACATCGGCTGTCACAAGCTCAATCTGATTTACAAGTCTAAAACTAAAGAAGGGAAAAAACCCAAACCATCAGCGTATCATCTTTTTATACCTTCGGCCTGGACTCTCCCCTTATTCTTTTTGGCTTTTGACACCTCTATCATTCTCCCTCACAACTGTTACGTGGGTATCTAGAATTGATACCAAACGCAACACGGATGTCAAGGAGTGAACCTAATCTTTCTTGCGTAGCATCCTCCCCAATTTTCTGATATAATGTCACCTTACTTACTTAGGTTCCGCTCTATCAGTGAGTGACCTTTTTATACAACTCATCATGGACTATCTTTATGATTTATATTTGTTTCTACTTTTCCAAAAGACTAACCAAGCATCAAAACTGATGTTGTAAGAAGCATTAATAATTAATAAAAGAATTTATAGCACATCAAACAACTTCATTTAATTTCTAAACAGAAATCCTTCAGAGAGGCAAGATACACACATGGTTCTTTATATAGACAGGAATATGTGTGTCTTGGAGAAAGCTACACATTTTATTTTTAATGCTTTCAAGTACTTTTCAAGCATTTTTAAACACTCTGGAAAATTAATTGGTCAGTATATCACCGATATGATACTAAGCTGAAGTTTTCCATTTATCTGTCTCCATGTTCTATCTTCCATATACCCAAGTCCCAGAGAGACTAAGTGCTCTTCTCCTGGAGTACATGAAAGGATAACAACAGCGCGTACAAAGAGAAAGTTAGGCAATTAAGCAATACAATCTCTATGACCTTTACTCATCTAAGAAGAATTTGACCTGATGCTACTGAAGTGGTCCTTTAATGGAGCATGGCTCCCTGCTAGCAGTTTGAGCAAGTTCATTTCTGTTGGTCTACGTATTTGCATTTAATCTTTTATTTAGTCACAGAGCACCAAGGTCACCTTTTTAGAAACCACCTACAGAAAGAGGGGAGCAAGTGTTATCTTTCCCTGGTTCCCATAGAACGTTGCAAGACAATGGCAAGCGGAGACTATTTCTTCCATTAACCCTTTGACCCTTCCAGTTAATGGCCTTTTGGCTCAGAGATATACAACAAACAGAGCTCCCTCTAAGATCCTAAGCTACAGGTAACCTAAGCAAGTAAGGCTCCATAGTTACTTGAAAAACATCCTAGGTCTATATGTACGCTGAACATAGACCACACTTAACCACCAAGTCAGAGGTTCACAAGTTGGCTCGTTGGTTTAATCATCTCATGCAACAGATCATTCCTAAAAAAAGGCACACACCGAAACATTTTAGTTTTGTACGTTACAAAGCTCAAATAGTCAGATCAACAAGACTTTCAATGAAAACGGTCTCCTTCAAAAAGTGGTTAAAAAAATGGTAGTAGTCCCTTTTCACTCAAAAAGAATGCATGGTTAAATATCTGCAGAGTATGTTTCAAAGTTAAAAACAATGTCCTTGTGATAAACAAGCACTTGTAGCTAGTTAAATTAATATAAAATCTTAATGAGGTGATAGAAGCAATTACTTTCACTGATTTCATGCATTCTTATTACTGTTTTGCAATAGACTGAATGGGAAACCTTTCACACAACGAGAATACCTTAAACCATGATAAACAGCATCACTGGAAGAGGAAGGCGTTTCCCAAGGCCAGTAATATTTTTCATCATTTGGTGCTGAATACTGAGTTAAGGTACGCCAACGTTTCTGCTA
This sequence comes from Calonectris borealis, assembly GCF_964195595.1. Classification (NCBI taxonomy): domain Eukaryota; kingdom Metazoa; phylum Chordata; class Aves; order Procellariiformes; family Procellariidae; genus Calonectris; species Calonectris borealis. Next base: position 120,993,002 of record NC_134314.1, read on the forward strand.
CCACCTTCCCTAAAATCTAACTCATGACACTAAGACTGTGCCTGAGTACAAGAACTTGGCTGCAAGTGTAATCTTGCATATTTTGCACAGGAATTATGAAGTGCTGGGTGCACTTGGGATTTCATAAGCTCAGAAGCTGGCATTCCTGTGATTTTGGGGGGGAAAAAAAAAAAAAATCTATTCCCAATTTTAAAGAAATCCGTGGATGTCTGTAACATTTTGGCTTCTATAATGATTATAAAAATAATAATACCCTATTTTAAAACAAAGCTACACAAACCCATTAGACAAACATACAGCCTCAGAAGGAGTGCCAAAGCAGCCAGAGCGGGCTACAAGTAGAAGACTGTAGCAGAGATGTAGAGATGGCTCATTCCACCACCTGAGAAAGAAAGGAGACCTTTCAAGTGTCAGATTGAAGGGCTACAGAAGCACAGGAAAGACAAAGTACAGATACTCCTATTCTGATTCCCTTTTTCCCTTATACATCCCCATCTTCCTACTCTTTTCCAGCTCATATCACATCATCACTAAATGATCTTATTTTTTCTGTACACGAGTGATGTGTAGAATTTGTGATCGTAGATAAGCCCAGCCTTCCTGGCCTGCCTCATACATCTATTCCACCTACGTAACCTTCGGAGGCATCAGGATGTGGACCTATTCCCACACTCTTCCAACCTTAGGCTCACCTCATGGGAATGTGCCATGGAAGACAAAGCTGAGAAAACCATCACAGAATTCCTAAAAAAAATTTCTGTGGCATGCAAGGAAGTGAATTTCACCCCCAATAATCCTTATTAAAAACCAGTAAATTAAGATGGATATCAGATCCAAATTTCATAACTCGGTAAGACTTTTGTGGGCTTTGGATCAGTTTCTACACGAGGACAAAACAAGATGCTGAGGCCCAGTATTATGCCTGAGAACGAATCGGGGCAGAATATCTGTCTAAGTGGACAGAAAAACACATTAAAGCTCGGTAGCATTTTCAACATTAAAGTTGATGACAGTGTTTATATACAAGTTCATTTATATTTTAATTTGCACAGAAATGGTTATTATTTGTAGACATTCCCATGGTGATTTTCAGAATAGCATCAGGGTTCTGATTAGCTGCATGCTTTGAAATTAAAGTCCTTAGGACTGCCTTTTAAATAAAGGGACATATTGCACATGAAGTCACACTGTATTCAAAACTTGTTCACTTTTTCAGTGAAAAACTTCTTTGCTAGCAGATTAGGATTTTTTGCCATTCCCTATTTTTAATGTGTCATGAAGGAGACTACATTTCATTGTCTGTAAACACACTTGTAAAGCTGAGACCTGTGGTATAACGTGGCCCTAAACAAACTCAGAGAAGGATCCCTTTGTTTGGGGCAGACAGCTCTTACGATTCTTTCTGTCGGACACATGATAGCTTAACCACTCGAGTGCTACTGAAACTTTATTCGATTATCATTTTCTCAATGAAAAGCACTTGTGAGACACATCACCTCCCATGTTTTAAAACCAGATCAATTTTCTCTTATGGATTCCAGTTGTTTCAGGATTAGAACGCTCCCCAGAGCTACACAGATCAAACACTGTACTTAAACCAAAGATGAGGCAGGCTAGCAGATGATTCACCCTATCCAGAAATATGGGTTATTTTTATTCTTGTTTTGTTTTGGCAACTAGCACTCATAAAATATCTGAGAAGACCACAGCTACGTATTGTTTAAAAAGAAAAAAAAAAACACACCCACTTATAAAGAATTAGACCTTTAGGAGACAGCAAATTCCTCCTAGAGCCAAGAGAAAAGCAGACCGCCTCAGGCAACATGTCATCTTCTTAGTTAACACACTGTTCTTTTTCCCCACCCTTTTAAGTGAACTGTTGGAAACGTTTTAGATCTTGTCTAGAGATAAAAGTTAATTTTACATGGTGCATCAAAGACGCAGCATAAACTCATAAACGAAATAATATTTTCCAGTGAGCCTTCTGCTGACAATGCAAGAGCTTGACTTTGCACTGTTGCAGAACCTTCCCATAAGAGCAAGTTTCTACATATAAAGTTCAACTTACTTGTCTATCAGCAGTATTCAATAAAACAAGTTCAGATTCATTAAGTGAAGTTCATCACTATTTAATATCGAATACTGTCTTCCTCTGCTAAAAAGGCATTTAAAGTTCTAAAACTATCAGAATAATCTCCCATTGCATGAGGATAGAGCACATATTTTCAGCTTTTGTACTGAGAACAAAACAGACACAAAACCAAAATGAACTATTAAATAATAGCCATAGTTTTATTATTAATTTAGTTATTATTTAATTATACACATAAAATAGTTATTATATTTATTTTTTCCTTGCTTCAATAGATTGTTTTTAATTCTTTGCTTTCCCTTAGCACAAAAAAGATGAATGCGTCTTTTGTGGCACTTTCTGCATGTATTATGGATTTATTTTGATTGAAATTATACTTTTGGGTAACCCATGTAGTTCCAGAAGATGAAGAACAGCTCTATGTATGTGGTTCCTGTTTTACAACCAATAAGAGCTACCAGTAACTATGCACTGAATGAGCTGTTCTTGTCAAGAGACTCATTTATCAACTGAAGAGGAAAACCATGAAAAGAAATTCCAAAACAACCTCTGATGATGTATTTGTGATATGATAAGAAAGAATGTTAACATGACCTCAAAGATTAAAATACAAATGTTTAATACGTCAGCACAAGTATCTGATGCAGACCAGGTAACCCAAGTGTTTTGAGATACAGGTGTCCTAAGCTAATGACTTCATGCACCAAAGATAGCTGCACAGAAAGCCTCTTTATCCGAGTGGTTCTTCAGTTTGACAGGAAAACCTCCCCTTACAACAAGAGTGCTTTGGCAGATTACCAAATGATTCTTCATACCCAGATAAACAGTTTTAATCCTTAGAGGCTATCCTAGCCAATCCTCCGCCAAATATAATGAATGCAATTAAAGTCTTACCCTACAGTACTAAAGTGATAACCTGTTGTTGTGAGAAAAAGCCAGCTGAACACACGTAATAAATATCTTCATCTGCACATATTAAAAACTGAGCCAAACAACCTTCCCAAACAACAGTCAGGATTTCTGCTCTCTTTGTGGGTTTTTTTGTTTTGTTTTGTTTTTAAAAACAAAGCCAAAGACGACACTATAAATATGAAATCATTTCAAAGAAAAGCACACAAACTAAATTGCATTAGTTATTATAAACGCAGAGCAATATGAGAGGGCCTGCTGATGAACTCACCGGTATGACATAATAATACCAGTAAACTGAGTATAGAAAACATCATGACAGTAGTACTTAAATGTTTCCCATATGTCTGAACAATTTGTGCATCAGCAGCCTATTGCCTCATCACTTACCCACAAAACAATCTGGACTGACAACTCTTTCTGACAAAAACTGCCATTTATTATCCATTCTTACAGCGCCCAGAATAGTGGTACTCAATTTATATCAGTAATAATCGAAAAGAAAGCATCCAGTTTGTGACACAGAGCCGGTGTCCAAGAGGGGTTGCAATTTGCAGCCCATCTGCCAACAAAGATGTACAGAAGAATCTAAGCTGGTGACCGCAGCTTCGCACAGTCATCATGGGCACATGAAAGGACACATATAGAAGAAGCCTGGTGCCCATGGGACCATGAAGAAGATGGTCTTTCCTTTCTTGGTAGAGATCCTCTGTTATTTAACCTCTCAACCTAAGGCTAGTAAGCAGGTAACATGCCCCAGAAGAGGTTGCAGCAGTGGGGTAGAGCAGGCAGGAGAGATTTATTGGCGTTTGCAATAAACCCAGACCAAGGCAGGGAAACAAATCGTACAGGGTTTCGGTTGTGCCTCAACTCTGCTCCCCTTGCCTTGAGCACTGTACAAGACAATAAAGAAGGAAGAGAACATCACAGCGCGATCAATATGGCCAAGACACAGACGTATATGCAGGGGTCGACTTTCTCATCAGTTTGTAGAAATAGTAGTTTTTACCCATCTCTCTCTTTTCTTTGCCTCTGTCTTATGCTCATCTTTACATTACAAAATGGTGGCAACTGAGATAAGACCTTCTTCCAAAAGGGATTTTAGACATGGTGTTTTTCCAAATACGTATTTTCTTTTTTTAGAGTAGATACAGGTTGATAATATAGACAGATATAAAGTAGTTATAAATACAATCATACAACCAAAGGATGGCCACCTGACAAGAAAACTCTGAATCAGGCTGCTAAGAAAATAAATACTTTGTCAGAAATATGAAAATACTCTGCCATTAACAAAGTCTGAAGTGAACCATTTACACAAAACGCCAAGTCAATTAATTGACAATAACTGGTTCTACTTTGAAGCATCTCAAATTCACATTTAATTATGCTTAATGCATCATTTTATTCTCCTAATATAACTGGTTAGCATAAGCACACAAAGTGCTGACAGTGACCTTTCTGTCTCAAATATGCTATTCACAGCTATTTAATTAATCCTTTACGTGTAGCAGGACATACAGCCGAATGTCCTACAGAAGGACACTGAATTGGCCTTATTGTCACCATATGAGATGGCATTCATCTCCAAATGCCAAAGCGCAGCATATGGAATGCAGAATAAGAATAGAAAGTATTTAAAAGAACAAGAGGAGAAGAAACTCTTGAATAGCTTGCTCTTTGATTATCATTTACAGATCAACTTTTTCAATGAAAAATATCCAAGAGATTGTTTTCCAACTTGTGCAGTCCAGGTCTTCACACACAGTGACTGCTTTTGCGCTTCAAAGGAGTGTTCCTTCACTTACCAGCAATTAAGAGTCCAAGGTCAATCAAGGCAAAATTAAATCTTCTCCAGTTTTGTAATTTTCCCACTTATCAAACTGTATGTGTGCATAAAGCACAGACTGCGATGGCTGTCATAAAACAGCTTGAAAGTTTCAGAAGCAAAGAGAAAGTGAACTGTATTTAGCTTCTACGGCTCAAGCATTACTGGAAATTTTAAGAGATTCTACTTCTCTCTTTTCTGATCCATAAGCCTGTCAAGAGATTTTCAGTTTGGGGATTTCTTTTAAGTTTTGATCTGAGTAAGAGTACGTTAAAATCTATTTTAAATAGTTCCAAGCACAATTTGAAGGAAATAAAAAAAACCCCAAACTGTAAGTTACTAAAAATACAGAATGTGCTTAAGGTTAATAATATTACATTTAAGACAAAATTGTGTTTCCCAATGTATTTAGATGTCCAGTTATTTTGCCTTAAAAGCACAATCTCTGAACAACAAATAGAAGCGCTATCACTTCTTCACCCACCTTCTGCAGCCTGTCCTCCTAGTGCCCTCTTGTTTAAAATTCACACCGTATCTCATATGCTGGACTGTCAACTTCTAACTTTATCAAGAAAAACAACTTGCAATGGGTTACATATTTCTTAATAATGACAGCCATTTACAGCTGCAAAACTCTATGGACAAATCAACAGTTATTCTAATCCTTATTGAAAAGGGGGACTGTTCCTGTTTCTTGTTTTGCTCTGTGAAGTCTTAGGCAAACTTCTTTCCTTGGGGCACTAGGTAAACACAATTAAAAACAAGTAATTCAAATGTCTCTTTTACACTGGAAATTTAAAGTACCTCAGAAAACACCATGAGATTCACAAAAATTTAATTGTATAATCTTTAAACAGTTCTACTGAAGTACTTCTACCAAATACAGTTCCCCAGATCTCTTTCTACTTCATAGTTATTACCAATAGCATGTGCTCCTTCTACACACAGACTAAGCCATTAAAACAAATGTATGCTGTACGCAAAATCAATTTTTATTGATTGGTTTTGAAAAGCAAAAATACTCCTATGTTTATACTACTTTCTTCTTTGTGCAAGGAAAAAAAAAAACCTTCATTTCTCACAGCAAGAATCAATGCTACATTTCTAAGAGAAATTCTCTTTCCTGAATACGTTTGTCTGCTCTGTACCTAGAGAAAGCTGATGGTGGGAGGAAGGGTGATGGTTTTGGGGTTTTTTTTCCAGTTTTGGGTGGTTTTGTTTTTTTGTTTTAAGAGTTACAGACACTTAGGTCAGTCCCAATGTTTATGTTAACTGAAACATACCTACATACCTGTTTCGGCCCATCAAGGAAAGGGATGTATATTTAGTCTGCAGTCTTTTCAGGCCCCAAAGTCTCTCTTTAGCTTAGCAGGACCTGTTAAATCTGCAGCTCTGAAGTTTACATTGAATGTCACAAGTATGATACTACACCATCAGACTCCTAGTGAAGAAATCAATAGGAAAACAGTACCTTATCTCATTGTTTAGGCTTCAGAGGTTATGCACTGAAGTTATGGGATAAATAATTAAGGAAAGGTCAGCAGAACTTTATCCTTTTGCACATGTACAGTACAAATTAGACTACTAACAGCTTACATAAATATGAAGAGTACAGAAAGAAGTATTTCTTGGCACTTCTTATCCCTGTGCACTTGCCTACCATGGCCCCTACTTAGTCTTTTGCTGTTCTCCAAAACACCTGCTGATGTTTCCAACCCATTTCACTGGGCTATAAATTTAAGTTCAGAATTGTGCTATTCAGAAAGCACATTCTGTTCTTAAAATGGACACTCTGAAAACCCAAACAGTTCTTTCAAAAAGCTACATGTGAAGTGGTGGGACACCAAAAAAAGATACACGTACCAGGCCTTTGCTTTAATAGCAGAAGGAAGAATTACAAGGTAGCAGGCTTGTTAAGACAAGTATGTAAGTATGTCATGAAATGTATTCACTCAGTACTATGTGCTGTGAGGATGCATGATCATACACTTTGTCAAGAACAACTTGAAAAACGCTGTCACGTTAAAACACGGGACTACACTGCACTAAGCCTTACACGATTATTATAACAGACATTTCAAGCAGCTCACACTTTGTGTGTCAGAGGGATCTTCCTGGCATTTTTGGATAGGTGCCTTTCAGATTTGACACTTCATACTCGATTAATCAACATTGTAAATCCCAACAGTTCCTCGTCACCCCCAGAGGGCCTTAAAAGTAATTTTTTAGTATTTTATCAGAAATGACTGCAGAAACTCAAGTCAGAAAAGAAGCAGAGGTGTGTCACTGAGAATTGTCATCTACTCCATGTAATAACATTGAGATTCTGTTTCGGAGCAGCCAAGCTTCTGTAACTCCCTTTTCTCTTCTGAATCAATTATCTTTTACCTTTTTTCTTCCTCAAACTCCACACTAATTCTAGTCCTCTGTTTGGGCCATTTTTACCTTTAAAGGGTGATGACACCTGGCCAGCAAAAGCATGCAAAGGGACAGCGTGAAAGCCCTCAGTATGGCTGGGGAGAAGAATATATAGTATAATTCTTGACAAATTGAAAAGCTCTTTGAAGCCTGCCATTCCCTGCTTACACATCCTTTTAGTACTAGTCTTTCTGCTCCATCCTGGATTTTAACAGTAATTAACGCCCCTTCTCAAAGGCTATGGATATTGATTCTAGATCAGTCTTCTATTCCCAAATAGCCCCATAATCTCTATTTACTTTCCTAAATTAAAAATGGCATGCTTTTCTTAGAGTTGCTATGTTTTCATTATTTCCAGTGAAAATTGCAAGAGCCCAGCTTCTCTAGATTCTGGCTGTACAGCGTGAAAGGCCTGGCTTGTGCAACTCTGAAAATGCTACAAAAAGAAGCCCACGTCGGAGACAAAAGTAGTCCTTTGTTCAGTCCACCAGATCACACAGCTTTATGTTACCAAGTCTCCTCTCGCTGCGAGAGGGATTATACTGGTGTTTTCCAGTTCCAGACTGTCAAGTTGTAAGAAACTTGAAGCAGCTCCTGGACCACAAGCAATCAATAACGGTCCATTCACCTTCAACGTGGCCAGCAGGGAAGTGAGAAAAGCAGAGCAGGTATCCTGCATCACTGCGAGGCGGCTGCCAACAACTGCTCCCTTCAAGAAAATGAACTCTGAACACCAACAAACATCCTGTATTTATTTCTTACACCAAAGGCTAGCAAACTAATGAAAGAATGAAACTTCCCCTGCTTTTTTTGTTTTAGAGTATGTGAGCATAGGTAACAGATGCTCCTTGGTATTTCCTGTGTTGTCTCAATTAGTGGCCCAGAAATCCCGGGTTTTAGATTCAGGCTGAATTCCCCCTCTACTAGACTTGCAATCTGGCACACAGCAGGCACCAAAGAAAATGACTAGTGTGGATAGGTATGCAGCAGAGATCGGAAGCATGGATACGGTATACCTGTCCATTCAAGCAATGTGTGTTTTCAATATCCAGGCATTCAAGTCTCACATTCATCACGTTCAGTGCAAGACAGAATACTTGCTTTTACCTGCAACCTATTCAGTGTACAGAGAATCTATATCCACATCCATCACATTCAGTGAAACAGAGTCTATCTGCAAATGTTAAGCTTCAATTTTCCTGCAGTGATCTGAATTACAATATGCTGCAGGTGAACATGTTAAATTTCTGAATTGGTAGACTTGAAAAAAGTTCTGCCAGAGTCATTAATAAGTGTGGCTAATGTGGAAAAAGACTCATGTCAAAATGTAGCTATGCACCATTAAGGTGCTGGAAAAAGCTCGTTTTCAACAAGCAAATATAATACTTATGGCAGATGTCAGTGTGTGTAATAGAGATAAAGATGGAGCATCTGCATTTATTACTGTAACATGTAAAATGCCGGTATCCACAGTGTAATCTACCGAGGCAATGCTGCTTCTAAACCTTCTAAGGCAACATGGTACACTTTCAAATTCATTTATCATGTCTGTGTTGAACTCTTTTTTTCCCCACTGACAACCTATCAGCGATGCCAAGTACCAATGATGAAAACCTGGTTTTGGAGGAAAAGTCTATATAAAGTACAAAACAGTGAACGCCTATCAGACTCTTGAAATATTGTTATTGTTTTCAGGCACTGCTGGTCACTGCTGTGCCACACGAAAAAGAAGGAGGGCTTCAAGTGAAGTGCACTGTCAGTGCGCCCTTGCCACAAATTATGCAAATACAAATCAGGAAACGGGAAAAATGGAACTCCACATAAAGACTAATTCAATTCACAAGTCATGATAATGCCCATAAGCCATCTGGATATGTGAATATCTTTTAACTGCAACCTTGAAGAAAGAGATTTTGTTTTCTGGAAATGAAGAGAATTAATGGTTGAATGCTGATTAGTTAGGTAAGAGCACCTTGGTCCCACAGCAACGTACAGGTTTGTTTTCTTTTTAATCTCTCCTGCTATACTGTTGGGAAATAGAGTATCTACTAGTTTCAATGTTTGAAATTAGCTTTCAGATGGAAGTAAAAACTCCTAACGTATAGAGCATTATAAACAAATGAATCTACAAAGATGAGAATCAAAATAATCTTTGGATAATGGGTAGAGGGTTAACAGAGACCTTCAGGGAAAAAAAATCCCATCCTTGCTGCCATAACCACAGCACATGTGCTATTCTTGAACAAAGGTCAGAGAAAGGGTAGTAATTGAATAAGAAATTGGAAAAGTCTCTTTTATGGCCAAAAAAACCCCAAACCCCCAAACAAACAAACAAACACAGCCCAAACTCAAAAAGGAGTAACAAAAGAGAGGATTTCAATCTGCTTACCCCAGAATCCTTCCCAGCCAGGTCCCCCACAAAGGCTGTATCACCTTTTTCCTACACCAGAGATCTCTGCTGGAGCCATGTTGCTCCACACCCTTGACTCCTGAATAAATCTTGATGGCCTTCAGGAGGGGTGGCACAGATGCACTTCATTCTGCTGATTATTCCCAGCTGAGAAGTTGCTAATCATTCAGAGATGGGAACTGGCTCTGTCCCACTGACAGGCTCCATTCACTCTCAGTGCATGAAGTTAAAAAATATAGCTTTATTCTGCCCTGATTCCAGGCCAGAAGCTAGTTGGTTAAATAAAACATACTATCTATTACAGCAAAACTATCTCATGCAAGACATTAGATGCTTCTCTAACTGCTAGAGACAGAAAAAAAAAAATTCGTAAAAGTCCTTTTCCATGATGGCTTGAGAATTTGATAAGTTCAAGTCTACTGATCCTGCGGAAAAGTACAGACACACCCAACTTTTACTGGGCTTAGCTTGAGAACCCTCTTAACCATGAAATAATGAAACTAAGACAGAACAGTACTGAAATTGTATCAAATGGAGTGTGGAATTAGTATTATATAAAAGCAATTTTCTTGTAATAACAAATCTTACTTATTTTTATGGGACTCTAAATAATTTCTTCCTAGACTTTCTATATGGCTTTTCAGCACTGCATAAATGAATATCAAACAGCTATTTAAGGTCTTTCCCATTCCTTTTCTAGTTGCCTCTTGGCAACTAGACTTTTTAATAGGAAAATATTTGATATTTATATCTGACATGGCATTTCTGTGATACGAAAATAACTGAAAGCCATCCGTCTAACAAGAGAATGGGGTGTGAAAACCCACATGTTCCTAAAACAACCTCTTTTAGACTTTCATATAAGTTTTTCTCATTAAGTTTTTATGTTTGGAAAAGGCATTATTAAATATTGTGTTTTAGTCCACAAGCTACCCAAAAAGAACATCCTTTTTATATTTTCTGAACCCCCACTAGTGCCACTTTATTTAGTGTTCCTGTTAACCAAGATGTTCTTCATACTTGCGTGGTCTAAATAAGTCACTTTCATATTTTTTTCATTCATTACTAAGGCTGCTTTTTTTTTTTTTTTTAAAAAAATATGCAGCTGTCACAGGCTAGCATTAAAACATCACGTGGAAACCAGCAGTAGAAATGGATCACTTAATATCTGCTTCAGCAAACACTATGCAGACAATATTTCTCATGGTCCCCTGGAATCCTTGGCAAGTCCCATTTGTTTGTTAGTGGTTTATTATTACAAAGCTGACATTTCTGTCGTGAGGAACAAAAGATTTCTATCCTTCAAAGAAAAAAGAAGGGAACATCCTTTCTGCGTTGGGTCTTCAAACTGAAGATGGAGGATTTCAAGTTTTTCTCCAATTCATAACTATGCAATTTTTAATTTGTACTTCTGAGACCACATGTTTGGGCATGCGAGTTATGCTGTCTGTCCACTGCGCTCATCTGCTGGGTCTGCTTTTTTGTTCAGTGGTGCTGTATTTCACTAAATGTTTCTTCAGTCTCTGTGGAAATTTGATATTTATTTTAGTACACTGGATGCTACAACTTGACAGATTCATGCTTCTATGTTTTTATTCTTCAAAAACAGTTAAGGTTTCCATCTAGTGTTTGTTGAAGACACTCTGTGTCATGACTGACAAATCTAAAACTGCAGGTAGCCCTAAGAAATTTGGGCATTTTCCATGAAAAAAGTTTTGCTACCTCTTCCTTCCCCCTTTGATCCCCTCCACCTCACCCTTTCCCCTCCTCCTTCTGACCTTAAGTGATTCCTCTCAGCCACTACCATACCACTATGTACCCAAACTGGTGGCATTATTGTTTTTATGTACTCCACAATTTACTGTTTTATGCTACTCTCTGAATGCACTGTAACATTTTCAACCTTTCATTATCTTCCATGTCGAAGAAGAGTCTTGTAAAGAAAATTGCTGAACTCATTTAAAGCAGGAAAAGAAGGTTTTCTGTTCACTAGCAGAACGTTATATTCTTCCATAGGCTTCACTACTTAACCTGACATTTTCATCAATATTAGTACTGTAGTGATGCCTTTCCTTTTGGTATTTCTGCATCCATTGCTGCATCCTTTCTCTTACATTATTTCCTCTTCCCGTTCTTCACTGAAAATGTGACATCTTCTAACTCGTTTCTTCCCCTGCCTTTTGATCAAATACCTCAGTGGATAACACAGAGAGGTATGTCCTTAATGTTCATATAGTCTCCTTTCCTCCATCGCTTCCCTAGGTTTCCATCTGAACTCTACCACTGAAGCTGAATTTTTACTTAAGTATATACTACTGCTTCATTCCTGCATTTAGTTCTCTGTTTTTCCCTCTCCTTTCTTCAGACTGCCTTCTTATTTTAATACATAAAACCCAAGGACTTCATCCAGATTTCTCTACCTACCCAACACACATTATCTTGATTTCTGGTTCCCATTCACTGGGCTGTTTGACTGTTTGCACCCATTGCACAAGAGAGCTCTGCCCCTCATTTACACTCAGCTGGAATCAAAGTTGGGAGGTGCTCTTTATGTCCTCAAACGAACGGCTTTTCTTCCACCACTGGCAGACAGCCATCTGTTTCCTAAAAAATCCCTCCCCGCTGCAACCATAGCCACCAACAGTGTTCAGTCACTTCCGCTTCCTTAGTTCAATTTCACCTGCCGACTCAAAAGAGAAAGCAAGTGGTGAAGAACACAACTGAGAAAACACCATTCATAAAATCATTACTCCCGAAGGACTGGTGGAGTTTATGTCAAACTGTGAGAGTGCATGAGTATTTCTTGAAAGTCAGTAGGTGTGAGAGAGAATTAAAATATTTATTTGAGGGACTAAGACAAGTAAACCTCAGAGGCTTAATATCCAGATTCAACAACTTAAAATGTCACCTAAATTTCACTACAAAATTTTGCATTACCACTTTGCTGGGGTTTTTTTTAACTACCATTCTTCCTTCCTTCCTTAAAGTATTCATGGCATATGTAAAACATGTTACAATCACATCCTTATTCTTTATTCTATTTAGAAGAGATACAAATCTAAACAAACATTATTATGCAGATATCAAAATACAAATTATTGGATCAGAGATGAAAATCTGAAGAAGAAAGATCCTACTTGCATGAGAAAGCAAATTAATGTTGGTTCCTTATAAGACAGAAGGAAATTCCATGCTTTTCTGCAATAAAAAACAACACTTAATGATCCAGCGCATAAATATAATTTGTACCATGAATAACTGCATACATGCTTTGAAAAATTCGTAGTCGTTTGAAATTTTTCTTCACAAGTATTACCCTGTAGAGATGTGAATGTAATTTGAATTTTAGGTTCAAGGAGGATGTTAGGGCACATTAATTGCAAAAACACCTGTACCTTACTTAACACATAGTAAAATAGTACAAATGCAGAAAAATCCAATGCTTTACAAAATCTTTAAGCAGAGTATCTACTTAATTTCTAGGATGGAAATTAATAAAAAGGAGAAGCTTGAAAACTAAAGAGAAGGTCACATCATAGGATATAGCGGCATAATTGATGTGAAGACAGTGTGCCGTGTTTGAACGTTAAAAGTGTGAAAACTTTTATCTCTTCTTAGATGTCAAACAGCTTTTAAAAATTATGCACAATTAGACCTAATAAACATCACACTTCTTTTTCAAGCTACTGCACTTTGACTGTAGGCTACACACATCCTAATGCTAGAAGTGTTGGAGAGACATTTTATAATGCCATTGCATGCAGAGACAAAATCATTATGAACTAACATCTCTGAAAGTTACAGGTAGTTGGAAGATACTCTTAACTATATATGCCGTATTAATAAACTACTTTAATCTGAAATACAGAAAGATAGTCATCCCTGAAAAGAATTCTTCTTTTATTTACCTATTGGTGCACTGTACTCTACTATGTATACAGAGTTATATTGGACCTCTGATAGATATTCACACTCTTAACTGAAACTATGGTTGGTGGTATGTTCATCTCTAGTTAGAGCAGTTTTTTTACTAGACACTCACTCTGTTTTATTCACGAGGTACTAATACATCAGATTTATACTACAGACAGCACTCAACTCCTGCAAGGAAACTTTTCTTTCTCTCTCTTCATTTCTGAAGAACATTTGGAGAGGTAGAATTAGACGCTCCCCCCCCAAATCATTCCTATTCACTTAAAATTGTTAACAGAGCAAAGAACGTGTTTTGTGTCAATGTTTAAAATCAATTCACTCTCCTTTGTTGTTTAAGATTTTTTTTGAGATCAATATTTAATGCTATATCAGGGACTCGAAGAAACCAAACAAAAAACCCTACTGAATGCGTTTAGCAGAAGTACTCCTCTATGTGCAACAAGCGAAGAAGCAGATGGTGAACAGGTAAGTCCAGCTCTTTAATTCACATTTCAAGGAGCAAGTGTGATTCACATGAGGTTGTGATCTGACCCCTTTTGTAGCTTATTCAGTTCAAAGAATACTATAAAAAGCAGCCAAGGTGTGGGACTTTTGAGGAGACACCACGGAAATGGAAAGATTAAGATAAAACTCCTGATAGTAACAACTGAAGTTGATACCTGTGGAGGTTTGTCTGAGTGAGCTACTGCATCATGCCAGTGCGTGTGGATGCTCCAATGAACTGGATTCACGTGGACAGACCTTCTGGGGACAAGCACAACTATCGTGCACTTGCTGCTTTCTGTCCGATTAAGGAGAGGGTTGTATAAACAATATTTATAAATGACAATTTGTACAACATTCCAAGTCAGCAAAGAGTTATTAAAATGTAGGTAAATTCATCTTGATCAGTGAGAAAAATAACACACCTTGTTTTTAAAAGACCACAGCGTAGCAGCGCATGGTACTGATTTGGTTAATACCAAATACTCATAATACTTCAAGAGATGAAGTTTAATGCTTCTTTGTAAGAAATATTTAAGCATTATTTTTTTCTGCCAAAAATGATTTCACACTTTCAAACAGGTGACAAAATAAGAACCACATTGCCAATTTACTGAAGTTGTGAATTTTGTTTTCTACCAAAGCAGAGAAAGGGCCCTAAATCACAGGTACATTGTAAAAATAAAGCACTGTAGATCTAGAAAAACAACAAAAACTGAAGTCATCAAGTTTTCCTGTGAAACCACAGAAGTACAAACACCCACCGTGTCTTTGATTTTACTGAACATTTGGGTTTTGAACTGAGCCGGGCAAAGCATTTCTGGAAAATATCATAATCAAAAATTCAGAAATTTTCCACCGGAAATTTTATTTTCAAAAATGGAGTACTAATGCTAAAGAATTAAGCTCAGTTGACATAGGATATTGTCATTAAAATCACCTAGCTATTTTCAATTCAGGACTTAGACAAAATGTCTCAGAGACAAAGTCCCCAGCTTTACAAAGCCAAGTATATGCAACATTTACTTGGCTGTGTACAGCCAAGAGCGTACTAGTGGAAAGCACGTACAGTACTTGTTTTGTGATTAAGTTAGGATTGTAGAAAGATGAAAAAAAGTCACTGCATACCTTTCAAAATTTGATTTGAACACCTTACGCTATCCAGCTGGGGCTGAGAGGACTCAAGGCGTTGCGGTGGGAATAGCCACACCTTCTCCCCTCCTTCACATTCCTCCAGGTATCAGAGACCCAGAAAAGGCAAGAAGCTGGGACAGCGAGCCAGCTGATACGCAATCAAGCAGGTCACACGTGTTATTGAGGCATAAAGTTAGGAGACACAGGCTGCTCTGATCATAAGGATAACAGACAATTTGGCAGGTGTCCATTTATGCTGGAGATAATGTCTGTGGCATGGGAAAGAAGAGTGGTATCTGAGGAACCCATTTTTCTTCCTGAAACAAAAATTATGGAGAACATCTGTGAGCCTCCAAAGACCACTTTGTCGGAGAACTCACTATATGCAAGGAAGCTGGTACATAGCAAAATGGAATGAATGTTTGTACAGCATATAGGGTCCTAACTGCAGTTGCTATGGCTTAGACTAACTTGGTAAAGTAAAGCTACCTCATTCTGAGAAGACGACTATTATTGAGCAACATGCTACCTATACACATTTGCTTTGTAGTTTATGTTCTACTTCGGAAGAAGCTATTAGCATTGGTTTACTATGGAAGGAAAATGAGTGTATATCAAAAAAGTACATCAGTCCAAATCTTTATTTTAATATCCAGGTTTCAGCCAACACTACTGTTACAAGACAATAGAAAACTAGATGTGCATTCTGGGTGTGGACATGCAAACAGCATAGCAAATGATCTCAGATTGCTTCAGATTGTTATACCTGGGTCTGCCACGAGAAGTAGCTTTTGAACTAGAAAATGTGCAACCATGGGAGCGTATATTTTATATTCTTTGGAGGCTCATTAGCACATTTCAACAATCTGCCTGGGAAAATAAGGCTTGCTACAGAGAGTAACAGTCAAGCCAAAAATGGGAGATACTTCCACAATTCTGGCTTGCAAAACAGACAGGAACGAACCATGTCATTCACATGCATGCCCAAACCTGTTTGTTCCCAGAGCTGAGACAGCAGCACTGCTCATAAACAGCTGTGAGCAGGGTAATGACATTCAAACGCTGAGCAGGTTGGATTTCTTTACAAAGCAGAGGAAATATTTACTGTATAATACATACTGCCTTCAGGTCTTAGGGTATCGCAGCCTCAGTGAAGCAGTGATCCCGTGAAAAAACATTATAGAGGGTATGTTTTATGAAATTTATGTTCATACACAGAGCTGATGAGTGAACAACCAAATTTATGGCAGTGCATCCAATTCATAGAAGATAGACTCTCTTTCAGAAATTCTCAAAGGACTCTGTTGGGAAAATGGCAATTTCTGATTCACTCAATCATTCCACTTTGAAACATTTAATAATAACCAAGAAGCTTTATGTTTTAATAGAGAGGGTTCTTTAAACAGAGGATGATAGGAAATCTTCTCTGAAGTCCTGCAACATTTCATAAGACTTAGTGACTAACAAGCCAGGATAGCGTAATTGGGCATGCTTCTTCACTGCTCAAAAAATATTCTCATGTTTTATCCTAAAGGGGAGAAATGCAGAAAAGAAAACTTTTGTCTGTGCTTTACAGTAAGATTGCAAGAATGTATTCTGAACCCTGATACTCGTGCTCTAGCCTTCTACTCATGCTACAGTCCCAGAGAGGGTAGAAGTCCACACATGGGAAGATCTCCTTGACTATAAAATATGCAAGTCATGAGGTTGTCACATATATAGCATCTACCTCTTTAAGCAAGGAGTTGCACCATGTGATTACATAAACCACATTTTGGAAATTTAGTCCCCATTATGGCAGAACTTGGCCATATCTGCCAAATAAGATAAAAGATTGCTTTTGAAAAGACTTTTTTTCCATTTCAGTGAAGCAAGAAAGCAGAAATGACTGGATTTCCCCACAGCTTAGGTAAAACTTGAGTTGTATTTTGTTGAGTTGAAGATAGGTGGTGCAGAGTTTCCTTTCTTTCAGAGACTCAGATGGGACCCTGTTGAGCTCCATTCCTTGCCCACGAGCCACGTTCAGAGATAAGTCCATCATGCTGTACGCTTGAACCAATTACTTTGGAGGCAGCAAAACAGAGGGGGTCTCATCGACCAAGTTAAGTTAAGGTATCACCCATCAGGGAGCCTTCCTAAAATTCTTTTTATGCAAAATTCTTTCGCATAAGCAGATATGTACACTTTGCAAAAAAGTCCCACATCATGCCTTTTACTAACATGCTCGGTAGTCTGCGTAACTCGAGGTCGGCATAATATAGAAGATTATTTGTTATGTTTTAATCTAGGAAGACATGCAATTATAAAATTAACACAGGCAAAATGTTTTTTTGGTATCAGTTCACGCCTTTGATAACTTTAGACAGCCAAGTAGATTACAAAAGCATCTGCTCAGCTACTCAACGGGTGTCTCCTCCGTAAAGGATCTCATGATTGGATCTCAAAGAAAATGTGTGGGTAGTCTTCAAGGAAAAGAGTCCCAAGTGATATCCGTTCAATTAGAAAGGATCTGACACTGCAGCTAAATTCCTTTGTAATGCTATCTGATGTAGGTGACATGAGGCGCATATAATTTCAGGGCCATCCCCATTCAACTGCAGCATAAGGCCTATTTGTGGAACACATCTCATTTGCCCTCTACCCCAAAAATACCACAGGAGGGCATGTCATAGGGTAGGAACTGAAATATTTTGTACTATCTGTGCTTGGCAGAGTTGAAAAAGTAGCGAGACTAAGATAATCATACCCAGTCATAAGTCATACGTAGTCTGCAACACCCTGAAGAAACGTGATGACTATGACCCAGTCTGAAAATAGGTAACACACATCTGAAGAGGCCGGAATGGATCAGCACTCAGAAAGCAACAACCCTCTGGACATGCTGGAACAGACTAGTTCTGACCTATGAAAAGAGGACGTAATCCTTTGGACGAGACTGGTCCCAATGCGTAGAAAAAGTGTATATAAACACCAGTGATGCACAGTGGAGGTTGGGAAAGAAAGGTGACACACACTGGCTTTCCTTGTCAAAGAGCTCTCATGCTGAGCCAGCTCGACCTTGGGGATGAAGAGCCGTCACGGTTTGCAGCCAGTAGAGCCAACAATACAGTATCAGATGTATGGTACTGTACAGCTAAGGCTTGACTAATATGTTTGATTAATGCTTGATTTTTAGTTGTTAAGTGATAAATGGCATAGTAGTTTAGCATAAATAAATGCTTCTTTGTGGTTCCTGAAATTTGCCAAAATATTCCCATCACAGTGGTCCCGAATTTCCTAATCAAAATAGCTGCTACACTTCCTAAATCACCCATATCTGAGCCACCCGTTTGCATACTAGCTCTAACAAATTACAAAACTTGTATTGGATTATTTCCAAAGTTGAGCCCAATGTACCATTTCAGAAATCCCAAATTCCTTGTTGCTGTAAAGAAATGAAAAGCAATTCATTTACTTTGGAGACAGGCAGGATCAGCTAACTATCTCTGGCAAACATGCTTGAATGTTGGATACAGACTCTATCTACAAACCTACTATCTCACCCAGGCAATCAGACAAACACATCCTGCAAGAACACAAACATACCTGCTAGTCTGGATTGTACTAAAGGACAAGCTTTCCAACTCTTGTATTCTCTTAGAGCAACTATGTGCACAGATAAAGACTATGGATCAATGCCCACGGGATCTCATGAGTGCAAAGAATCCCTTTCATGTGGTAAGATCACAAAACTGAAGCAAGCACAGAAAAGCTTTCTATTTAATGCATGAATTAAACACCCAAGACACAGAGGTCATTACTGCAGATGGCTATGATTTCCAACTGCACAACACAGAAGCAGCAGTCAACCTAGCTGCTTAAGCAAAAGTTCACTGCTATCTGCGATAAGGAGCGTAAACACTTCTTTTCTCAAGAGGCTGGAAGCAACCCAGGGGACAGCAAGGCAAAGAAAGCTGTGTCACAAAGACATGGTTAGGTCTACAGAATGCTAGGCTGTGCAGAAGCATATAGAAAAAGAGTCTATGGAAAGAACAGAGCTGTAAACACAAAGAAACACAACAATATGCAAAACGCAGCTAAAACCGAGATCTTGTTGTACTGAAAACACGAACGTTACTTTTCCATGCAGGTGGCATTGCATTTCTCTCAGTACTAGAATGCCATCCCCAGAGGTAGTGGGATGACAGCCCCCTAAGTGTGGGGTGTGTGTCTCTTTTTCTAGCAATGCAACACATTAAGGGTGTAAAAAACAAACGAGAAAAACTGAGACAAACTACACCGGCTCGTGTCTCATCTTTCCAAGCGAAGACTAAGTGGTGCAGTTGGTTGACTACAGGGAAGCAAGATGTTATGCAGCACATGTTCTTTGATAATGCCCTACTTTAGAACCAGAGAGCAGGTTGATTATGTTTTGAAAGCTACATGATCAAAGGAATTCAGAAAAAGCCTTTTGAATCATTTTAGTAGATGCTTCTATCAAACTGTATTAGGCCAAATCCTCCCTTTCAGTTTGAACAGTTTGAGCCATAGCATCAGTCTTCTGCTCTTTAAACCTATTCATAAGCAAAAAATAAAATCCTTCCCCAAAGAAATGACCACACTAACCCATTATCTTGTGAAACCAAGTGCAATCAAAGAGCTTCATTTACTTTATGTAAATGTTCTCTCCGTTTCCCAGGCCTAATGTTTTCTTATTCTCTGGTGTGTCACCTCATATCTAACCTAGATGCTAAGATCGTCTGGGTGGAGAGTCTGGGTAAAAAAGTCACTACTGACTAAAAAAATTCAGCACCTCAGTAACTTAAGATACTTTTGAAGTAAATACCCTGGTTCCTCCTTCTCTGTTTACAACATATAAGAAAAAGTGTGCATGCAATATATCCAAATATTTCCGTATTAATTGCAATCTATTTTCTGTCAATAAAAAGTTTACAATTCTTTATGATCTAAAATCAAGACTGATTTTCAGTAGCCTAAGATGTTTAAAGCAGACACGCATATAGTATGGTATTAGTAAATATATAATTCCTTAATGCTTACAGCATTTCCTCTGTTACTGTTAATAAACCAGCCATAGAAGTCAGAATCGTTTCCTCCAAACAGCACCACTCAGTCTGCCATTGTTTCCAATTACGTTTCTGCTTCAAAGACCGGTAGCAGAGAGCCAGCAAATGACAGCTGCTCCGTTGTCAACGAGTCCTACGGTACAAAACCACAAGTCATGGCATAAAGGGGTTAAAGTGTGTGATGGCAATGACAGGATTTTGGGGGGGGATATCAAAGCTGTCTGAAGCCTTGGCGGTTTCTTGCCGAAGTGTAACGCATTCCCATGTTTTGTTCTGTGGCTGGTTACGACAGTGTGAGGTATTTACTTGTATGGCCATTCTTGCTTCCACTCGGCTTCTCTCCTGAAAACTACAGTATAGTATTGGCAAAAATAAAGGGTGGCGACATTTTGTGGACCAAGGTCTCCTCCTCGCAGCCCAGAAGGCCAACCGTATCCTGGGCTGCATCAAAAGAAGCGTGGCCAGCAGGTCAAGGGAGGTGATTCTGCCCCTCTACTCTGCCCTGGTGAGACTCCACCTGTGGTAGTGCATCCAGCGCTGGAGCCCTCAGCACAGGGAAGACATGGACCTGTTGGAGCGGGTTCAGAGGAGGGCCACAAAAATTATCAGGGGGATGGAATGCCTCTCCTACGAGGAAAGGCTGAGAGAGATGGGGTTATTCAGCCTGGAGAAAGGAAGGCTTCGGGGAGACCTTACTGCGGCCTTTCAGTACTTAAAGGGGGCTTATAAGAAAGATGGCGGCAAACTTTTTAGCAGGGCCTGTTGCGATAGGACTAGGAGGAACAGTTTTAAACTAAAAGAGGGTAGATTTAGACTAGATATAAGGAAGAAATTTTTTACAATGAGGGTGGTGAAACACTGGCACAGGTTGCCCAGAGAGGTGGTAGATGCCCCATCCCTGGGAACATTGAAGGTCAGGTTGGACGGGGCTCTGAGCACCTGATCTAGTTGAAGATGTCCCTGCCCATGGCAGGGGGGGTGAACTAGATGACCTTTAAAGGTCTCTTCCAACCCAAACTATTCTATGATTCTATGATTAAAATTCAAACACTAACATTCACTAAACAAATGTGAGAGGAAGACTTGCCTTATATGCTTTGATACAATAGAGTTTGATGGAAGAGATTTTATCTCTGTTTTCCCTTGTTCTGTTTTCACTTAACAGGAAATCTTTATGCATTGGCAGTCAGATTTCACAGCTAAAAAAATACCTACCTTGAAAATCTGAGAGTCTTTCATCTATTTTCTTTTATGGCACATCAATGAGTGTTTCATCTGAGACGCATCAGGATATACACTAAGCTCTTAAACACATTAAACCAACTGGATCAAGTCCTTTAAATGTGTTAACTTATGTCTACCTTGCTCTTTCATTTTACATCATTTCCTTTTCGTTTATTAATTCTACGTGTACCGTACCAAAGCAGAATAAACTAGAACTAATTTTTTTCTCAGGCCATTTTATATCCCTTTCCCCTTCATCTCCTTGCCACTTTACGTATTTCTAGTAATCATACCCTGGATAGACAACCAGTATCTCAAATACAGGAACAGGAAAAAGTTCAATTGTTCCTCTTCCTTGTTGAATCCCTTCTGGTTCCAGCCATCAGTGACATTGCCACTGCTCCACTATCAACTGAAGTTCATACTTTCTTGTTTTTCAGTACTTTTTTCCTTCCCAATGGTCTCTTCAACAGTTTTTTCTTTATTTACCCATTGCAGAACTTGTAATAGCTATCTCTTCAACCCTTTTAATTTTTAAGTTTCCCATTCAGGTCCTAAGTAACGTCTAATAAGATGAAAGGATTCTCCTATTCTTGAGCTTCCACATATCTGCTACAATTCCTTTTATATACATCCAGAATATGGCTACTCAAGTCATGTCACCTCTCCAATCACTTTGGCTATGTCCAGCTTATGCTTGTCCACATTTAGCTATTAACTTTTATTTAAACAAAGTACATCTAATCATTTTACTCATTTATCTAATATTACATTAACCCATACTACCATTTTAGCTGAAAGACAGAGATTAACTGTGTCATCAACGTAAGCATCACTGTAGTATTCAAGCCTTCTATTGGAAGTTGATATTCTTATTATTTTACTCTGGCATCCAGCAAACACTGTGCTACAGCAGCAGCACGTGTACTGATTACAACAGGGTACGGGAGGTCATAACCTACATCTACTCCATGGCAAAGATCTGCTGACTTTGGGGAAATGCTTCTTTCCTGCTCTGAACTCGAGTAAAGGTGATGTAACGAGAAGGAAACCATGAATCCAAACAAACAGAAGATGGAGGTTAAGTTCGTATTACAATTTACACTGGTAGCTTCCAGAAGCTTGCGGTTTTCAGCATCATAAAAGGTCATAGATCTGGCTTTCACAGTGAGCTAGGTCACATAATCTTTATTATCTTTGTTTCACGGATGTATACCGCACACAACCAAAATAACAAGAAAGATGAGCATCCACTCTGACATGGCACAGTCATGCGTTTCAGCAAGCTGGAAACTACCACTTAAACAGCCGGGAGAACATCTGTAGAATTTCTGAAGGTATTTCAACACCATCTCTTTTGGTAGCATTGCAGCAGAGTGCAAACAGCCAGAGCAATTTTATGTAAGTGTTTCACATAAACATTGGTGGACCTTTTCTACCCAAAAGCACTTCAAAGAAGTAGGAGGCAATTTCTTTAAATACATTGATTATATAATTTAGTCTATTTGTTGAAAGAGAGGAGGAGTTGATAACAGGGCCATCATTGGTGCGACTTCTTACATATGTAACTCATCTCGGAAGCTCTTCATCTCTCTGGCTCCCTGCTAGCTTCAACCATGCTGACAAAAAAGGGAATGGGCAGAAATCTTAAACCCCTAGGCCCTAAACAAGAATCGTGATGGACAGAAACAGTAAGAAAATACACACGTGTATGGCCAGACTCCAGACCTGCCCGCAATAGCCCTGTGCTCCACTATGGCTCATCTGTAACAGAGGAAGAAATCTGAATCTCAGATTCATTCCTGATTTCATCATTAAATGCTATGCCAGCGGGATACAGGCTGCACAAGTCCAGAGGATGTAAAGCCTGTGCTTAATACTTTTTCAAAATTATTTGCTTCTAGGGATGACTTGTATCAATTTTCATTTCAGGTCAGCATATATAACATACAAACACTTTTTTTTTTACCATACACACACACTATATTTGCATATTCACCTTTCCCTACACTCAGTTCTTCAAGACCTCCCATTCCGTTGCGCTCCTAGATGTGACTAGGGACAAATTACTGCATGTTCCATTCCCAAGGCCATACTCAAAATGGGGAACGGGAAGGACAAGAAACTATCTGAATTTGAAACCTCTGTTTCTGCTACAATTAGCTTTCCTAGAAATAGTATTAGAAGCTTAAAGTACGGCAAAAAACTAAAACACAGCTTTCTGCATAATAATCTTCCAATCCAGTGCATTCTATGGTGAGCAGTAACAGGTGAGTTTGGGACTTTAAAAGCCATTCCCCCTCTGCCCCTAAGAAAGCCATTGATGGGTCTAAGTTGTACAAATGGCAGCATGCATATATATTACTCAAACAGGAATTTGTAATATGAGTGCTGTCGCGAGTGAGTGGTTTAGAGGCCGCTTAAAGAATCACCGTCAAAGAGATCAACAGGCGGCCCAGATCAACAAGTGGCCCAGGGAAGAAGGGGGGTATGAATGCACCACCACAAGTGCACACTGCACATGGTGAAAAACGCTAAAAAAGACAGGGGAAGAAGGGTAAATCTCTAAAAGGGAAATACATTATTAAAAGATATCTTTGTAATATATGCAAAGCTGTCTTTTTGACTAAGCTATTGACGAGGGAAAAAGGACTATAGGTCTTTGCTATTACAGTGTGCTGCCAGCTTTCAGCTTTATATACTCACTTCTCCGGTGCAATTTGAATATCCTAGTCCTTTGCCATTTTTACCCTCTCTCTCCAGCATTCGACTGAATTTTAAATGTCTAACACATTGACATTCACTGAATGAGATGGAATAAAAGTGTGCAGTGAATAATCAGCAGTGAATAACATCCGGAAAGCACTTGTGTATTTCTTTCCTACTGAGAAAAATGTCCTAAACAACATTTGATTTATTTACCCCGATGTTTTCCTTACAGGGACTGACATTGCTGTTGACTGGGCATTTATTTATGATCAGATGGTACCAGGCTCTGTGGGTTTCGTAGCAGGAAATGTGAAATTCATTACTCTTATCACACTACACAGTCCATCTTTTATGTATTATATAGTGTACCGATTTACCGCAGGTGTAGACTTGAAAACCTGAAAAATGAATATTTAATGATTATAACATTATATATGCCTGTATTTTGTTGTAAGGAAAATGTATCAGTGTATTTTGCTGCATATATTCTGTTATGTTTTTCTAACAGGTCAGTATTTGCAATGGTATCGTCCAGCTGTTGGTACCAGACATTTATTTCTGCTTTACATGGCATCACTTCTCCCAAATTCTTTCTAGTAAAAGAGGTTCTACTAAAAATAGGAAGAGCAAGATGACATCTCTTCAATGAGCAAAATTATTGAATCTGATAAAACAGAAGCAACTTCCTCTGAATCAGAATTAGTCTATTTTCATATCTGTGCCTGGGAACCAAGCTGTCGTCTCGCTTAAATCACATGACCATTGGATTCAGAATGTGAATTTAACAGCTGAGTTCTGAAGTAAATCTTCTTCAATAAGAAGCATTCAAACAGAAGTATTTAAAAAAAAAAATGTTTCTCACTAAATTTTCCTTCATAATATAATTAACATATAATGCAATATTGTGGTTGTTGACTCAAATGCAACTTCCATATATTTCTATTTATAAGCTAAATAACTATGACACACAAGTAAAGTAAATACTTCAGCTTATACTCTAAACCTTGAAAGTACATAGTTCATCATATTAACTCTGCTTAATTCACTTGTTTGTGTGTTATCACACATTATTAAGATAAATAAAACTTCCGTAACAAAAGTGAGCAGACTAACACTTCACATACCGGACTTGATGTCAAGCATATAATGGCTCAGCCAACCTAGCATTCTTAATTTGCTGATCTATAGCAATGAAATGAAGCATAAAGGAAAAAAAAGGGGGAAAGGAGAAGAACACACAAAACCTCAAAAGAAAATAGCAATTCAGTTACAAGATTTTCTATGAAACCATGAATATTTATGAAAAAGCTAGGGTTTTTTTTCACTTAGCTTCAAATGTCTCCTTTAAAAACTCTTCTCAAATATTAAGACACGTATTAAAAAAAAATAAACTGTGCATATAAAAGAAGGCCAGAATGAAAGACATGCAGCTTTTAAGATAAGCATGCTTTCAGTGCCGGCATCTGCATTCAGAAGAGCATTTACACAAATTAACATATTTTATCCACTATAAGGACCATAAAGCATTTCCAATTCAGCACATAATTTTTATTTGAATTGGTATGACAAAATCTTTAAGTGTAGCACTAGTAGAAGATATAAGAAGCTGCAATGACCAAAGGCAACAGTGGATTTCCCTGCGTAAAGAAATGAATAACAATCAAAAAAAGAAGGTTTGGATATTTGGGGCAGAGGGAGGATGTTATTCTCAAATTTACAGAATCAGCTTCTTATTACCATGATGTTTTAAAGCAAATATAATCTCTTTCTGAGTGAAGACAGAGAAAAAGATTAGATGATACAGTACAATCCCTTCTCTAGAAACATGGCAATTTTGTCATCAATACACGGGTGAGAGATGTCATTACTCTTGGAAAATAAAAGAATTAGAAAGCTACTATACAGCTATCAGGCACGGTGCTACGCCTAGCAAACAAGGTCTCTCCACATTCAAAGCTCTATACCGTTTGTACATTAAGGTCTGCTCATACTATAGCTAGTTCCTTCATCTACCAAAATTCAAGTTGCAATGCTTTGGCACATGCCATAGATAGGGTTGCTATGGTACAGCACTCACAAAGGGAATGACTGCTCCAGCACTTTATTTCATGGCTGCAAGGACTTGTCTTCCTTGATCAATTTTAAGTTAGTGATGAAAATACTAATAAGACTGAAATAGGAAAAGCAAATTTAGGGAACTATACTGGCTCTTGGGCTGTGCCATGATGTAATTCTCTGCAGTAAAACTTCCAGAAGAGATCATTAATTCTCAGGTATATGTAGGAAAAATACTAAACTACCTTCTAAATATACACTATGTTCAGTTGTATGTATAAAGCATCAATATAGTGGATAATAAGTTACTTGTAAATTAGTTTTTTCCACTTTACTCGTGCTTTGATGAACATAAGACGCCTTTCCAAGGTGGGTTCTGTATCAGAAAAGATAATTTATTCTACATTAATGATTACAGACAACAAACTTGATTAAATACATAACGTCCAACATGTACTGCCATTCTCTAAAAAGACTTTCCCAATAACAAGTTGTCTTTTGCCCATGTTTATGGGTGGCATTTATCCCACCCTACCATCAGACACTTAATGAATATGCCTAAATTATCAGCTTAGCTGTCCCTTTTTGGGAGGGAGGGAGGGAGAAGTGTACCTCCTTCGTTCACGTCTGCAGATGCCTAAACTCAGATCCCTCAGTTAAGCACCCAAAGACAGATAACATGAATCTGGGCCTTACCGGGCCACAGAAGACTCCATGTCCTCACCTGAATATTTTTAGGGAATCGAGATTTTTTTTTTTTTGCCCGAGGCAGACTACGGCAGAGCTCCCTTTCTCAACTCTGTTTCTCAAAGGATTCTTAGTCAATCAGAATTTTTTTTTATTAACACAGGTGCATATAATATGGCATATGCACAGTACTCTGTCTAAAATCTATTGCAAATTATTCTGATGTATATTACTTCTAGTATACTTCATTGCTTCATGAGCACCACAGTCTTACAGATTTAGAAATTGTTATTTTAATTTACAAACTGAGAGTCCAGATCCTAAGTAAAAGTAAAAACTGCCCCAAAACAGGTGAAAATACTGTGAAGAAGCTGCCATTACTACCACATTTGAACCCTCAAAACTAGAACCTCCACTGTGAACCTAAAGTCAGAAATCCACGGCCTGGACCTACGCAAGAAATCTTGGCAGCTGCACTGTCAAATAAAAATCTCACTGAAATATGTCTGAAATGATACCAGTAATTTGTTACCCTTGCTTAAACAATGTGTAGGAGAGAGAAGGCTCCCGGTGACTCAACATGCAGGCGAACTGGCACTGTATTTACCCGTTGTCACTATCTGGAACTCCAGAGTAATAAATGGATGAAATGCAGCTCATAAAAATATTCATATGATGAAATTTATGGCTTACATTAAAGCATGTTTAACTTGAAAAATGACTACGTAAAGCTCAACTGAGCTGTTCCCTGTGTATATTCACAGTCATATCTGTTTACTTTGGAGCTGCATGTTTAAATTTATTTCCACTTGTGCATGTCCAAACTGTGTGCACGTCCCAAACAGCTGAAACTTTTTCTCTTTTGATTTTTTTTTTTTTTTTTTTTTAAATTACATGCAGGTACTAGATTTAAAACAGAGCCTGGTACAATTCAATCTTCTGGACCATAGACATAGCCAAACCCTGAGATGGATAGTGCAGAACTCCCGTCCTCTTCCCTCTGCAAAGCCAAGGCAGAAAGGACAGGCGAGCTTCGCCGCTCGCAGTCCAAGAAACCAGCCCTGCAAAGCCTGGCTTGCCGAGAACAGGACTGTATCCAGAGCGCTGGTTCCTCTTTCTTTTAACACACCATTCACATGGGAAGAGCCACAGTTATCCTCCATGCACAACACAGCTGTCTGGGACCATGGAGGCGAACACGTCTAATATCAAGCCATCTTTGCCCACCTCAAAGGCTGCTGGGGGAAGGAGGCAGCGGGAGGAGGCTGGCCACATGAATCGACCTGCGCGGGCAGAGCCAGCTGGCTGCCGGTTAGGCAACCCAGCCTAAAGCTTCGACCAGAAAGCTGCTGCACAGATGCCAGTATAGATTACATAGGTCTTATTTATACCTCTATTAGCATAACTAACAAGGAGTAAGCAGGATTCTCTTCCAGCCCATACATAAAACAAGTATCTCCTTCAAGTGTTTTTCACTGTAGATAAAGAGTGAAAAAAAATCTTTCACATGCTCTTAAGCTTAACACCACACTTTTTCTTTTTTTGGGCACAGCAGAAATATACTACTAGTACTTCTCAATTTAACATCCCCTACGGTTTTATTCTGTCATCTTTTCTGTGGTATCTACATTTGTAATATATTGAAGGAAAATAAATACGAAACTTCCACAATGCAATCTGCATGGTCTTCAAACAACACACCGTGTTCACAACGTGACACACTACTATCAGGGGGTTCATCGCAAATTCCGTACCAACATACCGATAAAAGCAGCTAGTAATGAAATACCTATGGACAATGCTACTCTTTGGACATATTACAATGTATATGGGAAAATGAAGAATTATCATTCTAAAAATATTGATAGAGTAGTAACAGGATGAGGTGTTTTTTGCAAGTGGACTTGCACTCCTAAGGACAGTACTGAACCAGAATGTTTTCAGTACAGAATTATTTTCCCTTTATTTCATTCACAAATACAGGTCAGCCTTATGGAAATAATACTTTAAAGACAGAAGTACAATTTCCAGTATGTACAGATCAATTCATGCTACAGTGTAATTCATGCCACTCCTGTATTGAACTTCTTTTAGTTGATCTGTTTTGTGTAAAGAACCGCTTTTCCTTCTGCCTCAGAAAGAACCTATCCCTCCCCCCAAATATATATATAAAAACTTGAGTGCAGTTTCTTTTTCTTTTCCCTTTTCTGAGACAAAAACCCCCAACAAATTGAAAACCAAACCAGCAAGTGCAGAGGAGGACAATCAGCCAGGGAGACTTGGGAGCAACCAGATGACTTCACAAAACTATTGTGTATTTAGATGTGAATATTTGCAATTAAATGCTGTTATAAGTGAATAGCATGTACAACCTTTTCAAAACCAGCATCTATTCCTAATTCCATTACATCCAGTTTGCTAAAGAACAGCCTGAGTGACCCGTCATTTACAGAATAAGTATTCCTCAGAGACAGACACATTTAATCGGGGAGGGAAAAAAGATATAATTCAGAGGAGACATGTGGATTGAGAACCAAACTCTTCTTAAATCTTTTCTGAACTGTCTTTTATTGCTCAGTTGAAAGGAATTTGCAGTGCAAAATGATAAGAAATACAAACCACCTTCTTAATACTTATGCCAAAACATTTACTTTTCTTTTTAATGCCACTTTAATTTCTGGTAAAATTCCAAACCAAGGGTTTATATTTCATGATATTGTCAACTTTGCATAAAACTACTGGTACTACTCATGACTTATACAGCCTCAGGGAGACTATTGATTTTTTCCCCTTCATAAATCTGAAAATGCTCTGTCTCTTCCCAGTGGACCCATTATATTTATTGGTATCTATCCCAAAACAACTGCTCAAGGTTATAGCTATGAAAACATTTGGGGTTTTAATTCACTATAGAGAGTCCAGAAAAGCCCACAGATTTTGGCTCAGAACCCAAAATTTGCCCTGACTGCAAAAGATATATTTTTTTTTTTATTGTGTGTCAGGACCACAGGGTAAAACTTCTTCTCTGGACAGGGCTTATACCCTCTCTAATGGAATATTTCGAAGCAAATTTTAAAGGAAGGTGAAAAGTGAAACAAGTCTTTCTTTATAGGCAGTCGAGATCAGACAATGACAGTTACCATTAAATATTGGTATAAATAAATATTTCATAAATTTCATAAATTTTCTTATGTAATAGCTAAAATAAATAAATTATCCTGGCCCGCAAGAACAGACGCCCAACTTTGGAAAACCATTTGAATGTCTGACATCTCAGATGGAAATAAAATATGTGGAGGTGTGGTCAAAGATGAAAAAGAAGATTTAAGCTCTTCAGGTCATTAAAATACAGTATGCTGTAATGACTGATTATGTTGCTATTGCTTTAATTGGCATTTGACTCTTCAAAGATAACTTTGCATCAACTTTTAAGCTAATTTATGAAGGAACAAGGGCTGGCATCATGCAATAATCTTCTACTTCCTCTACCTGTACTGAATCCAAATGGAAAATTTGCATGTGAATTTTTTAAAAAAACTATACTCAGCCACATATCCTATGCTGTAATGATCTTCCAGGACAGTATATGCTGACTGTACCCATGCCTGTGGGATGTTCCGCTCAACACAAGAAAACTGCTGCCAATATGCACCAAGGCACTTTAATCTGAATCATGGGGCTACTTGTAAACTTATCCACGGCCACCCCTGGAGCAGGTGCTAGAAATACGTAGAAAAGCATTAGAGTAATGATTTTGATTTCTTTCCCTATGTTACTGGTATGGACTTGAAAGGGGGGAGTACCATCACCCTTAGCACGTTACCTGTTTCGCAAAGCAGCTGTGCACCGCACTGCAAGGAAAAGAATGCTGCCTCCAAAATCAGCAGCTACAGCAATGTCATTTAGTTTTCAGACATGTAAAAATATAGTCATCACAATAAAAACTGTAGCCTTTGCCAACAGATTTCACTAAGTGGTATCTGAGATACCATAATTTTGATTACATTTAGAACAAAAGCATATGCCTACTGTGCAGCTGAAGTACGCAAATGCGGACTGTATATTGCTTTGCACTGTACTTTAATAAATTAAACACAGAAATTGCAGTATGTTATCCATATTCTACATGAAAATACCTACAGCATAATTGATAACTGGCAGCTGACCAGTTGGCAAGGCAAGCCTAGACTTTGCATATCACATGAACACATAGTCTTCCATTTGTAATCTAGCTTTCATAAAATGAGCAGTGGCAAATTTTCAGGTCTGTAAATTCTAAGCTGAACCAACACACTCAACTATAAAATCTTGTGTACCAAGAGTATGACCTGTTCCAGAAAAAAACTAGTTTTACTTCAGATCATTCTACAGTGTCAGCTTTTATAAACATGTTTGGTAAATACATATCATGGCACATACTTCTGTTTTGCTATAAACCTTCGAAAGAAAACAGCTTCCAACAATAATCCAAAAATGAGGGGTATTTCCAATAACGTGAGATTGTCAAACGTTAAGACAACAGGTTTACTTGCTTTCATGATGTACTGGTTATTTTTTAATGACAAGATTTCATAACGTTGCTCTTCTCCTTTACTCTTCACAATATTAAAGTTACTATCACCTGATTATCGTGGCAAGAGAATTATCATAAATCTTTCCTGCTTTGCTCGAGTTACATTTAAAAAATTCAAAATGAGAAAAATGCTCCATGTGTATGTACCCCTAATTGTACATGGAGTTTGTTATAGATACATAGTGATGACAGAAACAGTAGTTTTCAGAAATTATTTACTAATACATTATCATTAAAATATGTCATATCTACAACTTAAAAAATGATTGTCATAGTAGGAAACATTCACAGCCTACAATCACAGAAAAACTGTACTTCCTAAAATTTATTGAGGAATGTATAGACTATATTTTGACCCACTCACATGTAGAATTAGTTTTTATATGACAATTTATCAGAGGAAAATGTGGAATGTAAATGTACAGATAATTAAAATCTCTCAATATTTTACAATAAAATCTTTACATAAATTACTGAGACTGTGTGTAGGGAGAAAACACAGATAGAATCCAGGCTCGTTTCAGGATTCAAGCAAGTGACTTCAAAGTAAATAAACACACCTCTGACAAGCACAAAACATGATAAAATGCACCTTTTTTCTTTTCTAAACAGGACTCATTATTAAATAAAACCTCTCTCTCCAGGGGAAAGCAACCATGTTGCATGGTAAAAAAAGCACTGGAAAGCACCGCACTTGGGCTGAAAGCCACAAACACTCTGCTGCAGCTTTTTTCCTTTGCCATTAGAAGCAATGACATAGTTAGTCAAAACACTGAGCTGATACGATGTCCAGGGCGGGTTTCAGTGCCAGCCGTTTGCATCATCTTTAGGGAGAAAGGGGTATGATTTGGGACTGGAGCTACGTTTGGAACCTGTCCAAGGTTGTCCAAGAGATCACCACCCAAATAAGAAAAGTCACAAGGTAAGAAATGACAAAATATATTTGGTGTTATCTCGGTATCAACCTGCCAGTGAATATGGCATGATTCACTTGGTCCTTATAACCTGGTTTCTCCCAGTACAACTCAGGTTTCTTGCTGCTTCCCCTTTTTCCTTCTGAGCACCCCAACATAAAAAGTCATCAAGCAGATTATGCAGAATTCCAGATTAAGACTTTTTACATATATCTGTACGGCAAAATGAACATGTGATTTAGCATTTGCTAGACTTATTTTACATGTTAGATAAGTTACACTATTCTTTTCGTTTCCTCTGCTATGCAGTGAAACAACGAGCAGTGGGTCTAACCATGATAGCATCTACATTTTGAAGTTACACTCACTGAAATAAATACGACATTCCAGTTAGAAATATCTAAAATTTCAAACAGAATTGACTATACAAGTTGTATTCGCTTCACAGTCACACAGTTGAGAAGTTTTCTTCTCAACTGCAGAGACAGAGACTCTCTCACCCCTCTCTTTAAGTGACGGTTACAGCTCTGAGCAACAAGCATTTAGCATAGTACACACTTTAGGATGAAATACCACTACGTACTTAACCCTTTTTTCAGTGCATACTAGCCTGTGTAATATTTTTAGGGGAAAGGATGCAGCTGCATCATCTTTAGATCACTAAGAAATTGTTGCTGTCATAAGAAAGTGCCCCAAAAGGCCAAAAAGCAAGTCATGACGCTGTGATTTTGCATTGATTTTATAGAGAGGATGTCTGAATGCTGCAATGGTGAGAGATATATTCATATCCTCAAGCCCATAGGACAAAACAGAAATGGGTTAATTAGTGAAAGTAATTAACTGTAAAAAGAGAATTTGAAAATGGAATTTAAAAACAAGATGCGTGAGGAGAAACGTAAGATTTTTAGCGAAGATAGCAAATACTATGAAATGCCTCGAATGGTACCTGTAGAGATATCTCACTTTCACCTACACAGAGGTTACCATTCCAGATGTAAGGTTAAGGTATTTCACCAAATTACATTCCCTACTCTCCTGTCTGTGTTTACTGCAGTGTCAAAAGCATGTATACGAGTACCAGATGAACAGCAGCAGGAAATAAAATCTATTTTAAATGGGAACTACTTAAATAAAGTTTAAAAATAAAGTACTTATTTTCAGAACTAGATTGCTTAATTTTTTAAGGGCTTTGGCTCTGCAATGTACAAGGGTGCTCTAAGATGCATATACCCAAAACCCCGATTCGCTTTCAAATTAGTGCTCTCTTAGAAGTATGAATTGCTCCATCTGGAAGTGATTAGGGTTCCAAGGATGTGCAGCATTAAGTAATTTAACTTACTGAAGTACTTCTTTTTTAATAAGCACTTCAATTTAAAAATAAGAATAGTTTTTAAAAAAAAGGCTTCCTAGTACAGCTGTTTGAGTCACATGAACCACTTTATTCATTTAATATACTGAAAGAGGTGGGGGAGGGAATTACTTGAAGTCGACAGTTGTAATAGCAACAACTTAGAGGTACAACTGTACAGGAAAAAAAAAAACAAATACTTGACCTAAATGTTTGTCTGTGATAGTCACCAGGCTATCCCTTCCCACAGCTACCACCTGGATACTTCTTATTTTCATTGGAAGCTCTTGCTGGAAAAAAGTAGGAACAGCATAATACCTACCATGGGTGTTTGATCAATCAACAATGCATATATACGTTACACACGATAAATACTAAACGTAATTGTTGCGAGTGTAATGCAAAGGCTAATATTTTGAGCATGGAAATCGAAGTGCATTTTGCAGGGGCAGAGACTGATGCATGCTGACAGAGGTGACTCTTTTTTTGCCTCTTAAAAAGCAGGGGGGAAAATACTTCACCGGTCTTGCTAGATCGTTATTTGAAGCCAGACCCACAAATACGTTAGGTGTATTCCAACTGGAAGAACCCACCAAAGCACCAAGGATTGTGCACCCCAGGCAAAGGGTGCGCGTGAACAACAAACAGGGACAAACGGTGCAGCACACAACTGCGGAGGTCAGTGTTGATCGAGAACTTTTTCTAGAGATCAAGTTTTCCTCCATCAGAAACGTATGGTCTATTTTTATGACTTCTCACTTTTGCCACAATTATTTTCCTGAAAATATCACTACAGAGATGATTCTCCGTAACACCTGAAAACTCTTTCGGGAATATGCTCAAACTGGCGTTTTAAAGTTCAATATCTCAGGCCACAGATTAAAACAAAATTTGTCATTTTATCTTCTGGTAGGAACTTCTTCCTGACTTTCCGGCTGTCTTTGAAATTTTTTGATGAATATTTCTTAGATGTTTTTAGGGGGTTTTAACAGAAGGGAAGTTAAAAGTTGGTATTTGACAATGGTAATCTTGGCATTTTTCAGGTTAATATCTCTTTGTAATTTTGAAGGTTTGAAATGACAAAGTAGGAGATGCAAATTTCTCTGGGGACCATGAAAATTAAAATATATTTCTAACTTGAATGAACTGACATGCATCATCAGTTGTATTTTCAATTAAGGTTCTGCAATGTTGATTAATTCACTCATTTGAAAACAATTTACATACAAGATGGTCAGGGAAGTGGAATGTTGCCCTGGGGGAACTCAAGAGAAGAGTCAGGGATCAAAGTCTGAAAGCAAATTGACATAGTTGGGGAGCTTTCAATAGAGTGATAGTGGTGGTTGAAGATCACAGCAGTCAGATGAGTCTTTTTTGCTTAGAAGATGGTTATTGCCATCACTGAAGATTTAAGCCTTCAGATTTTTCATAAACACACAGCCTTATACTTCAAACTATCAAGAAAATGCCAGCCATCAGTCTAGGGAAATATTTGAATACTAAAATGGAAATTAGCTTTAAAATTTGCATTTAGGAATGTGTAAATGGGCTTTTATGCTATGAAATTATTTCCTTCCTTAAAAAAATGTACAACCTTTGCCAGCTGACTCCAGAAAAAACCTAACTTTCCCTCTCTACTCAGTTGTTACGATTAACCAGGAATATTAAAGGAAAATTGACCTATTTATAAAGAAACTTACAGAGAAAGATTACCCATAGTTGCTATAGTATTTCAATGGGACGCCCCAAGGTAGATTTCAATTTGCTATGCTTAAATTGCAAAAACAATTCCAATTGCAATCAACTGCATGGTCTCTTTGAATTGTTTAGAAAAATCAGAGATGCAGCATCTGAGGAATTTAATGTAGCTAACATTTTAAAAGCAATTCAACCAATTATAAAATCTACTCGCAACGCCGAAATACCATGCCAAGACTGTTGGTTTCACACTTCCCACGTAAGGAAATGTTTAGTAAAGTAAAAAGCACATATTATATATAAGCTAAATCAATGTCAAGCAGAAACAAAAAATTCAGTAAATATTAGTTTGAACTTAGAGACAAGCTATGAAATATGAAACCATGTGCTTTTTTTTTTAATCCATTTCATAATGAACAGCTAAAAGTGCCCTTCACCAGCTGTTGTTGGAAAGCTGTCAGTTCATTTTTAAATAGAGATGTCAAAGGTCTGTAAACCTGTTATTGAACAAGACTGAAAAGCATATGACTATGAACAATTGAAAAAGACTGGGGTGATAGGGTTAGGTGCAAGGACACATGATTTTAGGCAACCTTTTGGCTTGCCATGTTCTTTGAAACTCAGTCCTCTGGAGCTTTCAAGGCTCTACTGTTACCCCAGTGATACATAGATTCAGGACCACAAAGCATACCTCAGCCTCTCTGCTCTAGGGGCTCCTAATGAGTTAAAAATGAGCATGTCAGCACAGATGAACTTTCAGAAGTGAAAACTTACGCTATACATCTCTGGAGGTAAAAAGTAAGTCTAAACTCAAATGCAACACACTTCTGCTCTAATAATACATTCTCCAAACAGAAAGCATCCATGCAAAATACCATCCAGTTAGTTCCAGAAACATAGAAAGACATTTAAAACTCTTACCCTTTCTGACAAAAAATAGAGTTCTTTATTGTTTAAGTGTTCTTTCCTATGACAACGCGAAGGTACATATATTTACTGATGTAATTGTGAAACCTAACTCTGATGTGGACACTGTAAGCAGAAAGCTGCATTCATGTAAAAGTGCTACCTGTGCCAATATATGACACAGGAACAAAAATTTCTCTATTTGCTTCAAACATCTAGTGCCACAACAGTGACTGTGCTTGGGCAAAATTGAGCATCTAGCCTGAAGGAAAAAAAACATATATGTTAATATATCAAGAGGTCCTCTTTAATATATCAACAGGAATGAATAATACTGTGTGTAATCATTAACAGAATCACAGGTAAGTTTCCTCCACCTGCTACATTTAGCAATGGCATCACAGGCTTATTAATGCAAACAGTGAGGAACATATGCTCCCTTTTGCAGTGGGGAAATAAAAAGTTTGAAAGAGACAAATGCATGAAATGCAGAAACAAGTTGTTACATCTCATGCCACTGGTATCATGCAGATAAACCAATACGGCAAAACCACACAGAGGTGTGGCTGAGCTGGGTGTCAGCCAGGGGTCTTTCTGCACGGTCCTTGGATTAGTGCCATGTTCTATATGCAGCATTCGCGTGTGGACCAATACACAGGGCATGTGAAAGACGGCGTTACGTTTTTAAAGATACAAACCCAGAATACGGCCAAACACAACGCACAGTGTTTCAAGAAAGTAACACAGTCCAATACGTTTGTTTAATGATGAAAACTCCACCCCTTAATGTGTGCAGAGAGACCAACAGATTATCCAAAAGACTAACTGGACAGTCGTGAAGAGTGCACAGTTTAGGAAAAACACTTTCTAGAGATGGCAGGTAAAAGTAATAAACTATACTGGTGTTATCAGTATCTTGCACATTCTCAGCACCTCCACAGGCACAGCAGAGTCCTTCCTGTGCAGAGTGATGGATGACTACATGCAAGCCGTGCAGAAGGGATGCTGTTACAGATGCTGTCACGAGGACCCTGGTTGCTGAGCTTAAAACTGCGGAAACTCAGGACATTAGCTCTTCAACTGCCTCATTCAAATCAGAGCGTGCCAGCTGAAAAGGCAGCCATCGCACATCTGTAAAACCCACTTCCCTCTGTGGGCCGCTCTTAACGGGCCTCCCGTGCAAATGAAGAGCTAGATGAGCCGACAAAACCAATTCAGTAGAAACCCAAAAGCAAAACGTTTTTCTTATTTTTAAAAAATAGCAGTTGACGGAGGTGTCCGTCCCCTGGCAGCTCTTGACTCTGGAACCTGTGCATGCCTCATTTTTAATGCTGTTTACTTCAAGTAGTTGACAGCACCAGCAATAATCATCGCGACTGTCTTTCTACAGGCAGCTTTGCAGGATCAGGGTTTATGCTAGTCATGCCCCCCAGGCACAGATCTTTCCCGCAGCAAGAATTTAAAGGAAAAGAAACAACGAACAGAAAAATACAATCATTAGGAAGTTTTAGAAGAAAAATGTGGAGGACACATTACAATTGAAGATATTTTAACCATTCTTATTTAATGAAGGCAAGATGACTCTAAAAGACAGAAACAAAAGAGAGCAGACTGCAAATTTGTACTTAAATAAAAAGGGGAGAGCAAGCAGTTGTATACCTGGATATAAACCTTAAGTAAGGCAATGAAACACAGCTACATTTCAAATTTTGCTAATGCTATTGTCAGATTATTTATTTTCAGGGAAACATAACAACGAGTTAAAGCCCATTTAACAAAAAAATCCTGGGTAACTGGATGACTGTAAGGATTCATCTGTAAAAACATCAAAAACATCCAACTACTTGAAGAGCCTACATTTTTAAGTTGCATTAGGCCATGAAAAGAATATGTCCTTTTCCCTTCAGCAGGCCTATTTATATGCCTAAAATTAAACACATGCCTAATAATTAAGCGTGATTAGGTTCCAATTACTTCGTTTGTGCTTCTTTAGTGCTTCTTTCATTTCATTCTAGCTGCATCAAAACGTGAAAACCAGAGATGTGAATGGCTGAGATTGACTGCCATCGGTTTCAGACACATTTCAGCTCACCCTGAAAAATGTAAGCTTCCTGTCATACGCTGTCAGTAAAACTCATGTCCTCCAAACAAAGGTTCTGAGAACAGAGCTGACATGGCACCTTTAGATTTTACATTTTGTTTGACATCTACTATTTGTGAGAAATGGCATTTTATAACCACTTTCCATCCTGTCTGTCCCCATCATCACCCCCCCCACCAAACATAATTGCTTTTACTATAAATATCTGATGGTGCTAGTGAAAGTAATAGAGACTAAGATTTAGAAGGCTCTTTTTGACTGCCTAATAGATTTGTTATATAAGTGCAAATCTTCTTCTAGTGTTAGTGTTAAGTAGTTTCTTTTCTACCAAAAAAAAAAAAAAAAAAAAGGAATAAATCGTCTTTCACAAGTGGATAGCACAGTCTGACCAGGAAGAAAACAATTCTTGTACTTAAAGCACGTCCAAAAAGTTAGCTTATTATCAGGCAGCGCACTACATACCTGTAAGTTTCATCTCAGAGATTCAATATTAATGTCCTTTTTATCAGTGTCTTATTTGAACACATCCTAAGTTTGGTAGGTACAGTACATTTACTAAGCAAGAGGAAAAGGAATCGCATTTGCCCAGGTAAATCCTATTATTTTCTGACTCAAATACTCATTAAAGAAGGAAATAACTGGTGCGACGCACTGTATCATCCGCTATGGAAAACTACCCTCAATGGATGTTCAATTTACTGAGCAGATCTTAAAAGTATTCCAGAGCTGCCAATAATAACTGAGCGGCAAGCCTTGACAACAGAAAAGCAAATCAATCGATCTAAACCAACATACACAGAAATCAATCTTGGATTAAAAAGAAACTTAAGCAAATCAAACAGATGTTCACTTTAAAAGATAAACATTCCAACACAGTTATAATTTTCAGGTAGAATTCAGATTGTATGTGTTATTCAGAGCACCAAAGAGTTTCCAAATTAAAATTGCAGAAATGTCTCCCTACAGGAATCGTGCTGGTCACATTAGAAGAGGAGATAAGGATCTAAGTAATTTTTTGCACTTCTCTTACCACTCAAGTAATTCTATAAACTGAGAGAGCAAATCTAGGTAAGAGCTATTGTGAAAACACAACCTTAAATACCAAAACCAAAAGACTTTTCTGAAAGTGTTCTTCATATGTTTCTTTCATGGAACAAAAGGGCTGGGTTTCAGAACGATGTTCACAAACAGCCAACACTTGCTCCTTTGTGCTTTTGCAAAATTTCACCTATCTAAAACATATTTTGCTAAACTCAGTGAAGAACAGGATCTCAGCCAGAAGGTCCCAGCTTATCCCCAAGATCTTGGGAAATGATGAAGTCCTGAAGCAGCAGTAGGACTGATGCATATCTAGCGACTTCTCACATGATTACGCAAAAACGTAAGGAGGTGGAAATGCGATTTCACAATCGGCGTCAAAGTTCAGGAATAGATTACGGCAACCACAGCCCATGGAAAAATGACTATTCCAGCAGTACCCCTAAGTGGAAGAGACCCCCCCCCAGGCTACCCCTTCACAGCCCAGACCTTGTTCCCTGCCTGGTATCGACTCCCTGCCCCAAGCAGCATCCACCGATAAACTCGTATGTTCTCGGATCATTCAACACAGCGAGTTACAGGAGGAACTAGGCTGAACGTGTTGGTAACTTGCCTCTGAAGCACATGGGACAGCTTGTACCTCTCAGAGCTGCCGTTTCCGAACATCAAAAAGTAATTAATTTAAGTTGACTTCCATCATGGAACGAACAGTTTGCCAACAGTTACCACATAATATTATGTTAGAAATTATACATGTTCACTACACTGGAGATGTGCCTAAGGCATTAACTGTAAATGGTATTTTCAGCAGGGATGTGTATGTGGGCATGCTCACTGGAGTAAGAAAAGCTGTGGCAGTCATGGATTGCACAACGGTTTCCATAAACAGCATCTTCTGTTGAGAGCTTTTCCCCCGCTGTACTAAAGTTTTCCATGTTTGGCCTCGGAAAAGAGCAGAATTGCTCCAAATACTTTGGGAATGAAAGAACTGCTCCCATCTCAAATCCATCACTGGGGAGAGAAACAGGAGTCTGATTTCACTGTGTTTGTTCTCTTCCAAGATTTACTTCAACACGTGGTACTTTCTCCAATTTTTGGTTCTTCTATTCAGAAAATATTAACTGAAGCAAAGTTTACTCAGATGGCTAAATATATCTGAGCAGAGGGAAGTCCTGTCAGTGCTTTACATCAGTTGGGACATCTAGGGATGGAGGGCTCATCAACTGAGCCTCGCAAAGCCTGGACCAGTTAGGAAAGGCTGAACAGCAGCTTATGCCCTGCTTTCTGTATTTTGGAGCCTGGAAACGTACTGAAAAGCTGTAGTAGGCCTTAAAATACACAGTATGTAGACCTGTTAGGGAGAATAGAAGAGTGGCACTAGCAAAATTCAATCGTAAGTGTGTAAAGATCGCGGTAAACAGTCTGAAGCATTATTAGCTAAATTCAGTGTGATGGATGAAATTCATACATGGAACCAATTCCTGCCCCATGTATCATTTAAGCTGTTATTACCTCAGGCAGTGCATAAACCCTATGATGGCATTTTAAGCAGGGTGATTTCACACTGAGCCATTTCCAGAAGTCCTGTGAGATATGAAGATCTACTGGGTTGTTTACATTTGTTATGTTCAAAAGGAGGCTTTCTCCAGACAGACTCACGACGTAAGGTAGATAAGCCGCAAGCAAAGGAAGGTATCAGTCACACACACAGAATAAAGTTTTCCCTTTACAACCTGACATTATCTACCTAGGCTGAAATATAATCTGTGTTTTCTTCTAAACATTAGGAAAACAAAACGGAAGCCCAAGCATACACATTAAATTGCTATCAAGAGGAAAATCCATATTATGCAGGTGACAGGTTCCTCTAACAAAGCATTTAAAATAGTAAAATATGGGAAATACCAGTGCCTGCCTTCAAACACCCGCAGAAAAGGTTAAGGAATACAAAAGGCAAAAGAGGAAGAAATATTAGCGCACAACAGCATAAGCTAAGAGTGCAAAGTGTGTTAATTAGTGTATTATAATGACTTCTGACAGCTTCACATAATGCCTTTTCATCATCATACTGTTTCAATTACGCATTCTCCACTTCCCACATTAAAACCAGCTTCGCTATTCTTTTTCACCTGCTGCTTCAGTATTAGGTTTAAGCACTTATGTCTTTCAAGAAAATAATTTTATTTTCTGGAAGTCAATCACTGATTCCCTCAATAAATACTGGGGAAAAAATTCCTCTGCTCTGTGAAAGCATAAAAGGAAAAGAAAGGGAAATGTTATAATGTGGTATGCTTTGTTATCTCCAATACAACATGATCCTCCAGGCTTCACAAAGCTTTTGGTTAGAAGCCAATCATGCAGCTCAGAGTTGGAGCACATTGGTACAGAAAGCTTAAAGCTGGACTAACTTTCCCCAAATGCTAAAAGAATGATGAAGCAGCCCATTTTTTTTAACCTTTAGCTCAGCTATTAAACATGGAAACAAGCATTGAGACAAATGTCTGGAAGTCTGATCTACTAACAATATAAATTAAAAGATAAAGTTCGCTATTT
Source organism: Calonectris borealis (assembly GCF_964195595.1). Lineage (NCBI taxonomy): Eukaryota > Metazoa > Chordata > Aves > Procellariiformes > Procellariidae > Calonectris > Calonectris borealis. The sequence continues at coordinate 121,035,081 of NC_134314.1, forward strand.
CATTACTAATGACCTGCTGGGGAAATATGTACCTTCCAATTTATTTTTTTTAACCTTGCGCCTTGAAGAATCACAAATAAGAAAATCGAAAGTGAATGCATAAATGGGCCTAAATCCTCTCCAGCATTTAAAGTACTGGATTATTTCATTATTCCCATTGAAATGGGGCATAACGAAGACTGGAAGACTACCTCACTCCTCTCCTTCAAAGGCCAAGCAGTACACCATGATGTCAAATGCAAAGGATGCGTACCGTGGGGCAGAGCGTGAACACATTAAAGGAGCACAACTCCACGCCAGATCCCTACAGCCACTCACAGAAGAGGGCTCTGACAACAGACCTGAGACCTAATGAATAGGTCTCCTCCTACGCACACCTCTGAGCTCACACTGGGGAGAGGCAGCAGCGGGAGGACAATGATTGCCTCCGGGAAACAATCTTTCCCATCCCAAACTTCATGGGACACACCCTATCTCCAGTCATGGTATGGGTGGAAAAATTTTTTCCATGTACTCATAGATCGCTCTGTTCCAACAAGTTCGGTGCATTCTTCCTCCATCCACTCCTGAAAGGTGCCAAGAACCTGTAAAGCAAGTTGAGATTTTTAGCAGCGCTCTAGAGGTACCCAGAGCCTTACAGGATTTGGTGTTCAGAAAATCACCACAGGCAGAAAAGTGTTACACAGGGCAAATCATCTTGATCATTTAATGATAGTTTACTGTAGTAAGCTTCAATATACGCACATCTTCAACCGCTTCTCCACTCATTTTATGAAACAATCACTTAGTAAGAAAACTCTTGACACGGAGCCACAAAACTGAAACTCCTCCTTGAAATTTTCATGCACCAACTCATCACCCAATTATTCCTCTTCCTTTTATATCTCACTGAATTTTAACACTGAAAATGGCATGGAGGTAAGAGGCAACTTTTTGGCCTAAATTCTGTATTTGGTCAAAGTTCTCAATTCCTCTTCTTCTCTGCCCCCTCTTCCCCAGCAACATAATGCGTTACGCCCTTAATTAAAGTTTATATGGCTAGGGCGACACTCCCAGGCAATGAAAATGTATACTTGGAGGTTTGAAAGCAGTATCTTCCATCAAGCAATGCATCACATTAAGTAGCTGCAACATTTTTTTAAGGCATTTGGATACTTGTAGCAATCATGGATTGCTGGACTGAATTTTCAACCCCAGGCACCTTTTAAGGAAGACTCTTCAGGCTCCACAGTGCCTTTTTTTTTCAATCTAAAGAATTATTTAGTGACCAGATTTTCCCGTGTGCCTAGTACCCACGCACTCATTCTGCAATCTCTCTCAAAAGGCGTCAAGTAAGATCTTAAATCAGCACTGGAGTGCTTAGAATTAGTATGTAGTAACAGATTTAGGCAATAAAATTTTAAGCTACTGAAGCTTATTATTTTCATCCTTAAAATCTATTCATGTAAGTGCAGCCACCTTCTAATTCAGAGCAGAAGATTTGAGATTTAAATGTAGGTTCATTTGAAGTGAATTTAACACACACAAAGTGACAGGAGTTGGAATACGGCTCTTTTGTGAATTGAAGAAAAAGAAACGAAAGAATAGAAGCAGCAAACAAATTACAAGACCTGTCAACCTTGTTAAATATTGTGTTGAGAGCAGTAGGGATGAATGGGGACTTCCCACTTCTATGCCTATCACAAACAAATGAAAATATATGCATGGTTTTGAATAAGATATTTAGGAAGTGACAGATAAGTCTTGGGAAGGCAAGTTTGCTTTCTCTGCTGAGAAAATAACATATCTCAATAACGCTACTTTCAAATTCCTCAGGACAATGATTCACATAGGGCAATTTCAATTTATTTTGACTGTGTACTCTGTGTTGACAATCTGAATTGGCAACTTCCAGTATTCTACTGTAGGAAGCAGTCTTAAAGTGACAGCTCAAGCTGTAAAGAATTAATATCTTCAAATTTATACATCTCTTAACAAACCGTCTTTCTTCCCAGCTATTCCAGCCTTAATTCCAGCATTCCAGCTTTGTGTTTGTTTTGTCCAAAAAGAGGGCATTTCATTCCACAGTGTTATTCTTTCCATTATTTTGGAATTACACACATCAGCCATGTCTGGGTAAGCCCAGAAAAAATGAGAAAAAAACCCAATTTGGAAAATTATTTGAATGGCAGAAATTGCTATCCTCCAGTAAGATCGGTGTTCATTTATGTATTTGAAAAATTCCTTCTCTTACGATTTCCCTTATTTGAAGAACATGACCGTATGCTATATGAACATACAGAATCGTAGTGCTATCCATAATATCAAAATAGATTTATGCAGACAGTAAATTTAATTCTACAGTAACCATCTTCTCATGAAGGGCACAAGCCAGAGAAAGAAAACCAATCTCTGCTTGCATAACTAAGGATTGTCACTGCCACAACCTAACCAATTGCTTTTAAATGTCACAAGAAAACCTGCAAACTACACTAAGCTCCCAAAAAGGCTTTCCAAGCAAAAATTTTCCGCCACCACTTTGTTCAGGTTGCTTAAATGACATCTTTAACAGAGGGCAAACTGAAATTTCTTGGTCTTAGAAGTCTCAAACAACAAGCACCATTCCTCTCAAGCAAGACGCTATTCTTATTTTTTAAATTGTTCCATTCCTTTCTCTAAGTAGAAAAAGTACACCCTACTCTTTGCTCACTACTGTCAAGTAATCTGAAAAGTATAGGAACGTAAAATTAAAGCTCTAACAAAACTGACATAAGCTTCAAAAATCATTCCACATCATTTGAAGTTTCCTGCTTCACTAAGTTTTATTGTTCTCCAGTTTAGTTAATCTTCTGATATGTAAAGGACATCATTGTTCCATGTATTTTGAAGGTTTATACTTATGCAGGAATGTAGGAATGGTTGTGTAGGTAACTCCGAAATCAATCCCATTAGGGTAGAAAAAAGAATAGATGCCAAAACTCCTCTCTTACAAAGATAAAATGTAAATGGTGTACAGAAAGTGAAAACAGCTCCTCAGGGAATTGTTAGGAACTGGGCAAAAGAGCAATGCAAACGTTTCGTTAGTCAAGTAGAAACTTGAAGAAAGAGATCTGGGAGTGCTTGTGAGAACAGAACAGCACTTGCCAGCATGGTGCAGCAACAGAGAAAGCCCATGCCTAGTTCATTGACCTTGCACGCCGATGTAATGTCAATAAAAGAAAAGGAAATAGATAAAAATCTGTACATATAAAGTATATCCCATTTATTCCTTAAAGGATTTAGTAAATTCCACAAGTCTTCAGAAACATAAAGATAAGCTAGCTATTCATGAAGGGCAAAGTGCTGCCCGTTTTCAAGCCGACTTCACTGAGTTTAGCAAGGGCTTCAGGGGGAAAAAGCATTTAATAACATCTCTCGCTGCTCTTAAAAAAAGTGCTACCTAAATGGGATCCATAATTTAACCTTCTTCCCTTTGGAAAATTGTTCTCAAGAAAACACTTCAAAATGAAGAAGGAAAACCGATTTACTCTGTATCAATGATCCACCTCAATTTCTTTTACCATTTCTAAATTTTTAATATAATTTAACAAAATACGAAAATGTTAAGAGTGTTCAGCTGGAAGAGGAAAACACAATGATAAATATATCACAGTCTCTTTAATCCAAATATTTTCCTTAAAATAAACTCCTCTTTCAAGCTTCATTTACAATCTCATTTGCACAGAGTTGCCAATCCTGATTAGCCCGAATGAACTCCCTAAACATGAAGGTGAAATCTCCCAGACAGTGATATAGCAGGAGATTAGAACACCTGCAGACATCCACTGTGCCACAAGAGACTTTCTTTTTACTTGGAATTACCCTCAAATGAATACCTTCAAACATAAATGTACAAAAGAAAGGATCTCATAATCCTTGGTTACACAGAAACCTCGCATTTTTAAGACTTAAGAAATGCATGCTGTTTCAGACGAAAAGCTAAGAAAAAAAGAAGTCTCTCTAGCTTTCAAAAACAATGATCACTTAAAAAGAGAGGAAAGCATGATTTTTACCAAAGTCTCAAGACACTTTTAATAGGATAACTAGTCATGAGTGATGTTACAGTAGGCAAGGTAAAGAAATATTTGTTCAGCCCACCAGCTGAATGCATAATTCTCCATGAAGACCCAAAACGCACCCATCTGAAAAGCCACGGTTTCTTTAAAAAAAAAAAAAAAAAAAAGAAAGAAAAAGAAATCGATAATTTTATAGATACTATGCATATTATGAGACTGATAGCAGATGAAACTCATGTCATGAAAGTAAGTAACAAATGCCTTAATAAAGGAGGATTTTCACACCCAGCAAATCATCACATGCCATCTACTCCTGTTGATTATGGCATTTATTTGGTCAAGTAGTCACAAGTTAAAACTCCGTGTATTTAATCATAGAGTCTGGCCTGTTATAAAGCATTACGTCTTAAGACTTTATTTGATCAGAAGGCAAGCTTAGACTAGTTCTTGCAACTTTGAGAAACTGCAATCAACCATTTCTCAACATCTGATAGGAAGGAAGCAGAAGGAATGCATTTTAAAATGTGTACGGTTTGATCAATGATATACAAGCAATGTTTCAACAGTTGTGATCATTAAAAATGAAGGGGTATTCCCTGTACGTATAGAAGAGAGTATTGCACATATCACACCTTGTGCACTAAAAAGAAATATCAATCATCATTTTAATGCATATATTAAAATAAGGTGCATAACCCAGATGAAAAATAAAATATCTTTAGTTATTGAACTTGTACTGTGAATTAACTACGTCCTGAATTAACATATTGGTTTAGATGGGAAAATAATATTTCCAGATCAACTGGAAATGCTTGAGCCTAGCTACACAGATACGTGGTGAAAGAGGACCGGTTTGCTTCTGGGATGATAGCATTTCCATCTCCCTGTAGCCCAAGCTCAGATGCTTTTCTTGCATTTAGTAGGAATGAACCCTGAACTTTAATTCAAACTAGTCTAACTTTAATGACACTCAAGATTTAGACCCAACTTTGTACTAGGAAGAAGCGTTCCTTTCAGGTGGAAGGAAGAAATAAAGGTAAACACTAAAATCAAAAAAAACAAAAAAGAATTCACATCAAACAGAAGCAAGCTGGACAATGAATGGAGAAGGAAAGACAGCTGAGAAAGGGTGAGAGAGGCGTTAGGAAAACACTAAACTGATCGAGGATGCTCTGCCAACCTATAAAAAGACACAATAACAGAGAGAAGGCCGCTAAAAGTGACTGCCCCAGAAAGTGGTGGAAAGAAGGGGGGAAAGTTTGAAGAAGTAGAAAAACGCAGGGGAAGGGGAGGAATAATATACTTGCCAGGCACAGCATTTAGATAAGAGACACTGTAGTTAAATCTGTTAATTGTATGTCTGCCATTTTATCAATTTGGAGGCTAAAGGTGCAAGATGTAATGGATGCTGGGCTTGGAGCCAAATCACAGCTCCTGCTGTTGATCATCCAGCTACTGTAACCCAATAGGGGTGCTTTTATTTTTTAAAACACTGGTAGGTAAATACATTGCTATCCAAACACAAACAGCACACCTCCATTACAATTTCTCCAATAAAATACACAATAATCCAAATGAGCATTAGCACTGGTTTGTATTAAGGATAGCCTGGAGCTAATAGTTAAATGCAAGGCCCAGTATGAAAGAATCACATAGAATTCCTCTGCCATAGGCTGGGAGATATATTTGGCTGGTTGGATAATATGGAAAAGTGAGGAAAGTGTGGGAGGAGAACAACCATGTGTACCGCACAGGTGGCCAAAAATGGCACTACCGAGAGGTGACCACCTTGGAGGCATTCGTTTCAGAGCAGGGCTCAGTGCAATCGGCCCCGCCCAAACCTTTCCTAGTTTTAAAGCCACTGAATTCACCTCCTAAAAGACTGGGCAGATTAGGAAACAATTAATTCACTTTACAGCGATACATCGAAAGCTCAGGCTGCTCACACTGGCGGGCTGCTGGAAAAACACTAGACAGGGACTTACCAGACCTGCATCTAATATGACTCGCCATTTATTTAATAAAATAGGATTCTTATGAGGAACTAGATTGGATAATGGGTTACAGAGCCATTTGCTTATACACTTCTGCTTCAAATCCGACACTGAATAGCAGTAACAGAAAATTATTACTAACTGATGCCGGTTCAATGCATTACTTGAAATGCACTGATACCCTCAGTTTGCTCTCGGCAGGTAAGTTACTCTGATACAAAAGTCACGTCCACAGTTGGAATTAATTGAAAGAATATTTTTTAAGCACAGAATATTCCAAAAACGGAAAAAATTATGTTCCTCTCCTATTAAAAGATAGTCAACCTAAGTCAGATTTGGAAACTTTCTCTCTCCCATTGCTGTCGTGCCGACCCACCTGTCTAATGTGGGTTACACACAGCGGGGTGTTATTTTTTATTTTTAAACAGGTGCTTAAAGTCTGCATCGCTGCAGGCATGAGCACAGCTCTGAGCTGTCTGGGAGAAGGAGAGCAACAGCAGCGGAAGGAGCTCTGTAGCTACAATTTCTTCATACACCACAGGAACACATGACACACCAAACAGCATCACAACATGTGAAAAAGGCCGAAGTCCCCCAAGCTCTTTGGTGTATGTAAGTCCCACCTTAGAGGATTTCCTTTCAGAACATGTTGTGTCTGCCATACAGAGGATTTACTCATTTGTGCTGCCCTGATTTCTTATTCATAGTCATTGGGCCCCTAAAATACTGTTACAAAAAAAAAAAAAAAAAAAGACTGAAAAAGTCCTCTCTCATTTTCAGCCTCACCCTCTGTGTATGACCACAAGAGATTCTCTGACCCATGAACTAACTGCTCTTTTTGATAAAACCATCTGGCAGAAAAGCTAAATAAAGCATTGTCTAAAATCAACAACAAAAAGACAGGGGAAAAAATAAGATGAAATCTTACTGTGTTTTTTGATCTTGAACTGTTACAAATTGCATTAATTTGACAAAAAGTGTCTGGGGAACATATATAGTTGCATATTTAAATTTTTAAAAAAGGAGAAAAACTCAGATACCCCAATTGCATAATTAAAGTTCCATAAAGAAACAGGACTCGTGGATCTGCAGCTGCAATAGGACATCCAAGTATCTGTAAGATTCACAGACCCCTGACACTTCGACGTGGATCTTCTCTGCCGCCTTTGAATTCCCCGTGGCGGGGAAAAAACCTGTATATAAGTTTTCTTTACTACTACCCTTATTATTCCCATGCTAACACAGTGGCATTCCAGTTGATCAAACATAATTTAGATTTTCTTTCACATCCCAGTCTGGGATGTCAGACTGGCCCCTTCCCTTGCCAAAAGCAGCAAATCCAAGAAAGGCCAAAGTGGTGGCTGTGCCATACAAGAGCTAATTTAACTCAGGAGCATGAGCTAGTAAGGAAGGCAAGGACAATACCAGAAGCATTTTAACCATAACCACTGTAAAAATTTTAACCCAAACACGATTTTTTGTTGTTGTTGTTGTTGTTTGGGGGATTTGGGGTTTTTCTTGTCTTGTTTTGTTTTTCTTTTGTAATCTGGAGGAAAAGATCAGTCTTGGCTAAAACTATTTTTTATGTCAAATGCAGTGTCCATTCATACAGTCCCTAAACAAGACAGGTAATAAATATTTTTTAACAATAAATCACAACAAGAGGAGGGTTTTTATGCCCTTCAAAAACCATACAATAAGGAGGGATGCTGGCGATGATGGGGAGGCAGTTTTATTCTTAAGTTGTGGCCAATCGTTCAAAGTCAAAACTCGTTTTCTGAAGTTGTCTTTCATTGCCAAGTGTAAGACTGATTTAAAATGACTTGTTTTTTCATCTTTGTTTATGTTCAACTCTCTAAACTGAAAGAAATCCAACAATATTCATGGCTCCCCAGTCAATTTTGCGTTAATTTCACTTTCAGCTTCTCATGAATAGGGCTGTATTACAACAAATTAATTTTAAATGAACAGTCTTCCCTGGAAACATTTCTGTTCCATTTTGCGAAAAAAAGGTTGTTTTGAACAAGATTACACCTCTGACGGGATTACACCTGACACAAATGCAATCTCTTACTTGAATGAATTGTGATTTTCAAAACTGCGGGCTTTCAGAGCGTATTATATGACATTATTTTGCTATCCATGACACCTCTCAAAGTCTCAAGGTTTTTTCCCCTGCTCTGCTTCACATATAACATGTGCGGAGTTTCCCCAGTTCTACTGGAGAATTAAAAATGAATATTGTGGCTGTTAAAACAAAAAGCTTCAACGAGAAACTGTTTCCTCCTCTGTGTTCATGGGTACTTTAAACAGTTTACAGTGTTGATGACCTGCTCTTTATAGGCCATGCAGTCTATGAGATATTAAACGATATTCTTACTGTATTCTTACTTTCTCAAAACTGACCCACATGGTTTAATTCTAAAGCAAACACTGTATAAAATTATACTGAAAGCGTAGTAAGAAAGTTGCAAAAAAATAAATGTGATCCAGGCAGACATACATATAATTAGATATCAAAGGGGTTATTTTTAGTGTTGCAAACCATTTCTCATTTATGTATTTATTTATTTATAAGCCTGGAAAAGCCTTGGAAAGCTTTCAATTTTTATTGAAAACTAAATAGGAAGCATACTTAGAAGTGTGCAGTGATGTATCAAACACATTCTTTTTTGCCACGTTGAAACATTAAAATTGTCGGACATTTCTCTGTCCACCTCTCTGATACATCACTAGAAAATATAAGAATTCAGACCACTGTGTCTGAGGTTAAAGGGAATTCAGTATAACTCACTTTCCCGAGGAACCAGAAAAGAGATTTGTAGCATGACAAATAGCTAAGGAAGAGTACGTAAGAAGATGTAATTCAAAGTTGGTGACAGTTGTTTAATTAACACTTTCTTCTGGCTTCTTACTGCGTAAATTATATTATACAAATTATACTCACCTACAAACCAGCATGTGGGCAGAAACAGCTATAAAAAAGTTTACACTGAAAGTACTGTATGTTGCATTAATACACTTTCCTCCTAAACCTGGTCCTAGAACTATTACCAGTCACTTGGAGTACCGCTGCGTCTTTTTTGTTACACTTTGTTTTTTTGCTAACGTTCAAAGACATCCAGAAGGGTGTAAATCCCAGATCAGAGTGACTGCTGCGCCCTGTAGATGATGCATTTCAAAGTTCCTCTGTATTCCCAACAATGAAACTTCAGTCCTAATGCAGCAAGCTAAGAAACCCGTGCTGCAACCACTAAAAACTAACAACATTTCTTCTCCGAGCATTCAGAAAATCGCCAAAAATGAATGACATCCAGAATCTATTTTTTCTTATCAGCTAATTAACCTAAAAGATACTGCCATCTATCTAGAAGAGAATAAGTGGTAGAACATTTGCAAATCACGCAAGGGTATAAATAATCTACAACATTGACTAGCATGCACAGAGAAAATATAAACACACACACATAGATAAATAGATGTATAGCTACAAATATATAATAATGTAAATGTATCCCCTCCATCACTTGGTTTTCCTTTTTTTTTTTGTAAAAAGGTACAAGATCACTGATGATAACTCAAGAAGCTTCATAAACATCATCAAAAACTCACAAACACCAAAAAACGAAGGAAAGAATCTGAGAAGTCTAAGAAGAAATGAAAAAATAAAACCTAATGTATCCTCTTCAACTTGTATGAAATATTTCAAATAAAACTAAAAAAAAAATACTGAGCGTGAAGAAAATGTGAAGAAAAAGGGGACGCTATCAGAAATCTAAAAAAAGGGGGAACTAACTTCTCATAAATTTCTAGTGCTGCACAACAACAACAAAAAAAATCCATGTGATTTTGAACGCCGTACTCAAAGGCAAACGTCCTGGATGATGGTATCTTTTCACCGGTAGTGAAACAGCATCTTCAGCATGTAAAATAACACCAATTCTTTTTTTTTTTTAACTATCTGGTTAATCAGTATTTAGATTCTTTCCTACAATTAAAACATTATTTACGCCCTGCAGTCTCACACCTGATGCCTTCTTCCTGAAGAGAAATGTTTCGAATGTTTGACCTCCCTTTTCACCAAAAAAACATGTTTTGGTCTGTGCACTTCGTTTATGTGAAACAGCCTCAAGATTCCTCTGCTCGGTGAAACAAAAATCTTTTTAAAACCATTTTACATAACCTTCCCATCTAACCACTTTAGACTGGTCTAAAGGAATTAGATTACAGGTAAAGAACTCTTCTTGAAACAGTCCCACTTTTCATCTGTAAGATTCTTTCAAAATATATTAAAAAAAAAAAAAAAAAGCAGCTTTAAACCTCAAGTAAACAGCGAGGTTTGGGGGCGAGTGAAGCATAACTCAAAAAAATCACAGCACCTTTCATATCCATAGTATTCCTTTTGCTTTATTTCAAAGCAGTAGAATGAAAATAGCTATGTCCTTATTTATTACCTATGATCTGATTATTTCCATTTGAAAATAATTTGTCGTATTTTTGGCTGAGGAATATGCAGATTCAGCACAAAAAAGAACCCTATACTTTGCTTGCAGGAAAGAAAATTAGGCTGTACTGTTTTTAAAACATTCCAGCTACAATAATATAATTATTATTAATCTGAAGAAATGATATGAAGTTAATGACCTCCAAGAGGCTACAATTTTAAACCTTTTTCCTACCCTAGGGAGGTGGAGGATCAGCAGTTAGTGTTCCAATTCAAGCCCCAAGCCTGTGCCAACATATTTTATAAGCTAAATCCAGGTTTGGGAGACAGGCTGCATATTTTTCAGAGACTAAACCAGCATAAATCACAAAGTGCCAACACACTATAAGGTTAATGTTGTGTTTTACTACAGTAAGCAATTTCTATCGCCATTTAAAATGAGACAAGCAAAATTCAGGCAGACAAAATCTCATGCATCAAAGATTAATTTTTCAAGTACTGAGCATAGGCTTTGGCTGCTGAGGGAACGTATTAGAGTGGGAGCAGCAGCAACCGCTGCAGTTAAAGGAGCATAAACATCTCCATTATAACCCACTATAACCCCTTTTCCTTGTCAGCTGACTGTAGCTATCAGAATTTTGTTTATTTTTCTGCTACGCATTAGACTTTTTTTTTTTATTATTTTTTATTTGAGTAAAAAGGAACAACTATATCCAAGTATGGATGAAATAAATATATTAGCCTTAAGGGGCCCAACGCCCTGCTCCAGTGCCAACATGCCTGAGGAATGACTATATGCCACCAGTGTGGAAAGGCATATTCCAGTGTAAATTATTTTTCACCGAATTAGGAGACATTTTAAATAGCACCTTACACATAAATTAAGCATTAGGAAAGTGTTTACACCTTGTAACTTACTCTCTGTTTCATCAAGGGGGTATCCAGAGGGTGAACGTTGGACGCTGATGCCAGGGAACTGCAGTACCAAACAGCGTGGGCTCCCATCACCGCCACACTACACTGCAAACGCAGTTCTGTAACTGCTTTCAGTAACACCAAGAATTAGACCTTTGCAGAAATTGTAGATGTCCAGAATTACAGAAATAGGGGCAGGGAGGGAAATTTATGGCATCAAGTTTCTACCGCCTGACATTACATTGAATCAACACACACGTTATAAGCCAATGGTGGACCCAATTACTGCACAAATGGTTCAGTCCTCCTCTTAATTTTGTCTGTGCCCACTCCTGTCCTGGAGTTCAGTGTTCAATGACCAGATTGTAACAAGTGATGCCCAGAAAAAGAGGATTTAGATTTAGCAGTGAGGATCAATAGTAAAACATTTCCTTTAGCCACAACACATACAGTTGTTAACTGAACAATTTGATGTGAAACGAGGGTTTCCAGCAGTACACGCCGTAAGTTAAACACAGCACGACACTACACAGAGGACTGACAAATGCGCACTCTGGTCCATTCACAAATTAAATTTTAAAGAATCTATCCATTAAAAAATGTGTATGAGCTAGGCTCGAATCCAAGGAGAAAGACCATATACTCTCGTGATGGAAGATTCTCGCTGATTCATGCTGATTCTTGCTGATTCATAACCACATTTCAACTGGTAGCTACAGCACTTGTCCCTTTTCTACCCAAACTGATGACGGACCCTGAGCAGCCTTGGAAGAGAAGGAGATGTTTGAACTTGTTTAGTTGAAGTTGATAAATGCATTCCCCATCATTCCCCAGGAGTCCTAACTTCTCCCTTTGTGTGTGTAGGGGGGGGGGATGTACAGAAGGGAGAGAGAAGCTATAAAGCTTTACAGTATACCATAAAACCCTCTCTAAAATCTAAGCAGGTTTTAGGACCAAAGAAGTAATCATTAATATTTCCCTTCCAACACATTTACAGCATATGCAATGTATGCTATTGTTAATGGTGAATACAGCAGGTCATTAAGATGACTGGAGCCAATTAGACCAAATTAAAACAAAATAAAGACATCACTGCACTTATTTTCAAAATACCCATAAAATACATAAATTGAGCTTATAAAAAAAACCTTTGAAACCTAGACACAACTCAGAAGAAAAATACACAAATACGTAGTAAGTGGTTTTGTTAACCATAAAAAAATCCTTTCCCAAAGAAATCTAAACAACAACAATATCGCTCAAGAACAAGGGGTCTTGGACCTTTGATTAATATTAACTTGCTTTGCTTCATTTTAAATTTAAATATTTAAGCAATGATAAAGATTGAAGAAATACAAAAAAGGGAAAGCAAACAGCTGCTGCAGCTCAGCGCTGTTTCAGGAAATACCTATCTAGAGCTTTTTCCGGCTATATCTTTTTTCCCAGTAGGGGTCACGCAGTTCGGGCACAATGCTGACAATAATGTGATGCTACTCGGCTAAGATAAAGAGCATAAAGACATCCCTCCTGGAAAACTATCATAACATTCATGAAGCTTCAGTTATATTAATGATTGTGTCACCCTATGCTTATCAGCAGCCTTTTTCAACTGAAATTTCATCAAACTACAGCCTAGTTATGCATCTGGTGGCACACCTGTTTTCACTTAAATATTTAAAAGCAATTGTGGGAGAAGATCGAGGACCTTGACCAACTAGGAGTTTGTAGCCAAGTTAGTCTTCCCTAAGCAATCCTCTCTTGTCCACATATTGCTCACTTTTAATGCCTTCCTTTTCCAATTCCCAGACTCACCTCTTCCCAAAACAATTACGGAGGTAGCAAACTGAACAGTCATGCAAAGATAATGTTTTTCTGCACATCAGAACCATGCAGAAGAAAGTATATCTCTGACTCTCGCATATCCGAAATTTAGAATCGTTTGAAACGAAACTTACGTATTATTATATCAACCAAGGTTTTAAAAGTAAGTAAACAAACAAAATTCTTTGTGGAATCCTGGAAATTCGCATAATACGTTTGAATATTATGCCCCATTTTTCCAATTCATCAGTTTGGGAGTACTGGAGTAGAGCTTTGGAGTTCCGTTTCTGCATAATCGACCTTTTAATTACAGCTCTGCAAGCAATCTTCAAGAAAATATGGAGAGATTTAAAATCACTACCCTTACAGCCTTACTTTAAAATAATACCCTCCAAATATTCATCTTTTAAATACAGAAAATTATGTCGATATAATAGAAGCACATTTTCTAATCTCTACTTTTTAATCTCCACTTTTTAATCTGATTAAACAAATTTAAAGGCTGATTCCTCCAACTGCGTTTAATACTAGCACTCCTCCTAACCACTTATTTCACAGCAGGAATTGTCTTTGAGAGCACATTCACATTACTACTCCAGATTGATCTACACAGTGACTTTGGACTAGAAGACTATGCTATATATGGTATTTCCTAAAGGACATTGCTTAAAGTACTAAAAATATCAAGCAAACAGAAAAAATATTCTAAATATTATAGCTTAATTAACAACATTTAAAAATGTCTTAGAAACTGCACAGCATTTCCAGCAAGGTACCTCCACTGAAAGTCCGCCTTTCACATTTAATTTACCCATGGTTGGCTCTATCCCATATTAGAGGCTGTAAGATTTTATTTTCCTAGGTTTAGGGGTTTTATTAGCAAACATTTTTCAGAAAAAGAAAGACAGACTAGACATATTAACAATTTTTACTAGACATATTAACTATAGAAAAAAGTTAGTTCGGGGCTCCTTTTCTCCCGAGGTGGGGGTACCAATCACCTGTGTTGGATGTCGTCACCATGCCTTCAATTGGTTTTAAGCCCGTTAAATACCTTGCAGAACGGGACTGTATTTTCTAATGTGTTCTGACAGGGTCTTTTTTTGTAGTGAACCTCTGCAAGCAGATAACAATTCACGAGGCTGTTATGGACCCTTGGTTCCAGCCATAAACACAATTTACATTCAGATCATTTTCTGCCAGTAGAGCCAATTGAGACTATTAATCAAATGAGAAAGAAAACAAGCATTTGTAGAGCTTTAAACAGATACTGTTCATCTGTTATTTAAAGCATGACAGTATCAAAGTACTGCTCAATGTTTGAAGATCAGTTGTACAATATTTAGAATGAACTTTTCTTTAAAAGGAACAACAATATGAAGTACAGAAGTTAAGTAACTGATGATCGGTTTGGGAGAGCATTAAAGGAAAATATCTCAGAGCAAAAAGCACTGCCTTTTTCAGCCCTCCAAAGCGCTATGAAAACATGGGTGCCTGCATAGGTGTTTGCTGAAAAACAACAATAGATGACATCAACCAAATTATGTATTCAGCAAATAACTCAGTTGGCATTTGGGGGGGGGGGGGTTGTGTAGGCTTTTGCAGTACAGAAGGCAGATGGTGATTACACTGAATTCTGTAAAACTGTACTGAACGTTACATTAACTGGTAATTAGAAAGCTCAATTTGATTTCACTTCTATTTTCATACAGACTATTTTTTGGCATTCAAAAATATGTATCTTGAAAAGTTCATAAAGCAACATCTCTAGGCTATAGACATGTTAATCTTGGTCTGTTCACACTATTAGGATAAAAAGATGAGGAACAAAATGAACTATTTTATGTACTCTCTCCCTGAACATTTCCTGTTACTTTTGTAGTTCACAAACCGATCTGACTCAGATGCAACAAGAACAAATCACAGAAAGCTAGCCTATACCCTAAATCTTTGCATTTTTCAGTCAGACATTATTTTTCAATTTTTCCTTTGTGAAGAAATGCAGGCTGCTCCATCCCAGAGCAGCTTTGCTGATTTCAGCAAACTGCTTCCAAGCAAAGCATTTCACGATCAAGAACTAGAGATGGGAAAATCCCAGGGGTAGTAAATACAATTGTAACATTTTACAATTCTGTTAAATAACAAAAAAATAACAATTCATCATGCTAGGAAATACATTTCACATTTTCACATTTACTGTCATTACTCATCCAACTGCAATCATGAGAAGAGCAGAGACAACAAAATAATCATTGCACTACTCAAACTGTTAATGCATTATTGTAGTTGGTCTCCTATATACAAATAGGTAAGTGAAAAGCAACCTCATTGTGAAAGCTGGCAGTTATCCATTCACCTATAACCTTCAGCAAATTGCTGACACACAAAATTGCATCACAGCACATCTGGATGGGGAAGTCCGGACCTCCCGTCATGTTGCTGCTCTCATCACAAAAATCAGATGTAAAATAGTTTCCACAGTTAAACTGTCATATGTTATGACAAACTGACACAGAGTGACAAAAGATATCCAGTGGCTCTATAGCTCTTTAAAAGATGAAAACAGAGTCTTGATTGTTTGATCACTTTCAGATGAATGGTACAATAATTTAATGAGCCTACAGCCAAAAGCTTCTAAGGGGAAAAGCAAAAGAAAACAACAGTTGGTGGACACAAATATGTTTTAAGGAAAAAAATCTAAGAAATCAGGAGTATCTAATTCTCAGCCTCTGCATGCAAACTGTACACTTCCCTCCCTGTGCCTGTTTGTCAGTTAATGTATCCTTTCCCCCTCTCATGTTGATGCATGATCAAATACAAATAGATGTGTCTTTGATGCAATTTCAATTTCTAAGAATATTGATTAAGCAGAATATTGACTTTTCTCTACGTCGGTTACAGGTTTTATTTCCAACTGCAAGTGATAATGGGTTTTCTCATTGTTTCGTTTATTATTCCTGCATAAAGAACAAAACAAAAAAATTTCCTATAGTCTTCAAACAGGATCCCATTCTACAAACCTAACTTAAGCAAGACCCACTAAACTGCTATAAAAGTTAAAGGGAGGCCGTGCCTTGGACATGACCCTCTCTCTTTCTAACACAATTTAGTGCTCGTTGCTTTGATAACTTGTATTTAATTTCTCTCGTTAAAATACATGGGAGGAATTATGCACCTATGGATGAGCAGCTTTTCTGTCCCTCCCAAGATATTTTTTTTAAAGGGGAAGAATTAAACATCAAAAATCCCCAGTAGAGTAAATTACAATGCATTATCAAACAATCCTATCAGTTTTATAGGAATCCGGTGAAGATTTTGGCCATACAGAAACCCAACATAACTACCACATTGGATCTTTCTCCACAATTTTCCTGACCTCTAGTCAAATTAACCTGTCATAAATAACCATTAACATGTGTGGTAAAACTATGTATAAAATATAACAAAGTTTTCCCGTATATAGCAATTACCACTGTCAAGGAAATAATTGGTAGCTCTCATCATCATCATTGAAGGTGCCAGCAAATGACTGGGAACACAATTTTCTTCTTTACCTAAGGCATTAAGGGCCACAGGAACCTAAAAAGATACCTGCTACTACAGTAAGCATTTGATTTTACATGAAAAAATGTAGAACAAATTAAGACAGCAGATCTAAATACGTTTGAATGAGCCATGTTCCTAGTGCAAACTGTATGTAAAAAAAGAAATCTTGAATTCTAGTTATATGCTGCTTGTAATGCTTTCTTGGTATTTGTATCATCATCTCTTAATATACCATTCTGTAAGATCCTAACTTGCAAAGATTTCCTACTTTTTATTCTTCCATAATAGACTGGCCGACCAATATGCTGTCAACATGTTAGTTTTTTCCAAGACAAGCTCAACATCTACGCAGCAAGGTCAAATAGCCATCTTCCTATTTTAAATAGGATGGGAATTGTGACAAATCCACTTTCAACGTGCAAAAACATTCCAGCACCGAGCTGCACTCTGCCGAAAGCTAAAGTGTGACAGATGCCTTCACAGTAATTGCCAATCAGCCTCTACGTAGCAGCTGAAAACACAATACATCACTTTGATCTCCTCGGCTCTCAAAGTATTCACAATCAAGGAATCTGCATGAAGAGTATGAAAAATGCAACATTTCCTAAAATTATCTCCATGAAACTTAAATATGATAATGTATATTTTGTTCATACTTCATAAAGCATTTCCAATCCTTTATTATGCATATGAAAGGATATGTTTTAGCTTGCAAGAAATAAACATGAAAGATGCTTTATATTTTAGAGACATGTAGGTTTTCATCGGATAACATAGGTGAAATAATCATTTAGAAAAGCCTGAATTGCTTTGAGGGGAAGACATTATTACAGAACATGCTTAATTAAGTCCCACTGCTAATTTCGTTAAATGAATACCTCGTTGAATTAGACTACAGGGAAATAAAGCACGCATACCAGCCCCACGTGCTTAAAACAAAAAGAAAACTCTGAGAAAGGGTTGACTTACATTTTGCAGGTAGGTCATATCCACACGTAATTTTTGCTTGTCCAGTCTCACAGCCACTCAGGTTGCGACATTCAGCAACTAAGCAGGGCCCAGCAGCTCTGTGTATGCAGCCATCCACTACAAAAGCAAACCCAGAAACTTTCTTTATTAAAAGCCAGTCTTTATGTTGCCTTCATACAAATATAAGGTCACAAACATTTACTGCTCATTTTTACATTCACAGCACAAACCTACTGATCTACCTACTGGAGTAGATATCCAAATACATACAAACATTTTTTCTGCCAGAATTAGCCGATGTGTTTATCAAAAAAATAGTATTTAGTCAACTTCTGCTAATTGAAAAGAAAACATCTAGAAAAGGTAAAGCAAAATTAGAATTTCAATATTAGAAAAGGGTCTTATTCAAGGCTCTAAGAAATTCTCACTACAAATTATGAAAACAAATTTGATCCCCAGCTAAATACCAAACTCTCTTTTACTACATACCTCTGATACTTCTACAGTTACGCAGACCGTATAATGTCACTATCCTATTAATGCCTTATACAAAAATTCCAAGAAATAATGCTTATGGATTTGAAATATAAAAATTACCTTGTTTTGACCTTTTTTCTTTTTTACATTTTTAATTTTGCATTATTCATGCAATACTTTGGAGTTAATTAAGTAATAATACTAAAGGTTGCAACTGCAGCTAAGTATGCACGAAAATTAGTAGAGTACGTAGATCTTACCACCCTCGGGAGCCAGCAAAAGAACAGTAGCAGCAGCAAAGAATAAAAAAAGGCTGCTGGCACAGCATTTCTGCCCTCTCAACATGCAATCAAAGAAATCACTTACTGTAATTATGGCAAAAAGTTTAAGAAACAGGAAACAAACAAAAAAAGGAAATACTATGTGCATGAACATATTAACTATAGTAAGGTCCTAAGTCAGCAGCAACGATGAAGTTCAACTACAAGAAATAATCATCATATAAACTACAGTATCAATTCAAAAAAGGTAAAATAAACTGAAGTATAAAGGCTATACAAATACTTATGGAGACAAGAAAGGGAGATTCTGTATGCCTATCGTTCAATATTTTATTTCAGATTTAACCAGTTCAAAGTTACAGCAGTTCCCAACAACACGTTTGAAGCAATTAAACCACAAAAGTTTTGAAAAGCCAAGCGGAGATGGACTTTCAAGAGATGCACATAATCTGTTCATAGCATAACCTGTGTAGCTTTCTACAGGCTAGCATAGCAAGATTTGGGCAATACCAGGCTTGGGCACTCAGCATACCTACCGACCATTCCCTGCCCACCGGGATGGAGGGAGACCAGGTAACTCCCTCACCCCAAGATCTTTTTTGAAGCTGGAATGGAAACAATGACTGGCCTTTCTGCATTAAGGGCATAGCTGGTTTTGCAAGGTGTTAATTATTTCCCTGAAGCCACATATCACCAAGTGGAGGGGCAGGTAACATCTTTATCTGAATGAAGCCTTCTTCTACTAAGTGTTAAAAACTCGATTGCCTTTTTTGAGGTGTTCTATGCTAGAGTTAATACTCAGATGACACAGTAAAAAATTGGATAAGCGGTTCCTTGTAATACTCTATACTCATCCTGGACACGGTGTCACTGATTTTTAAAATGTCATTTTGAAATACTTTATATTAGACAGATAATTACAGAATCACGTGATGTTGCACTTGCAATTAGATTTCCATATTGAAAAGAATGTGGATGCCAAGCGACCAGTCATAAGCTCGCTGTGCACTGTTTATGCCGAGATGCCAAGTCTTCTTACTCTACCTTAGCTGAACTTTTGGTTTTAACTTACCCAAAATCTCTGCTCAAAAGACTCCAAGATGCTAATGCAAGAATAATATTTTGTAACCTCGAGGGGAAAAAAGAATGCTTGAAATCTATCCTGTGCTCATAATATCCGATTTAATTATTTTAACTTAATTACTAAATGCTTTTCCAAACCAAGCAGGATAAGTAAACCAGTATGCATTGAAACCTCAAGTATATTTTTATAAGCACCACCACCACAATCTTTACCAACATTAATATTTCCTGAGACATTAATATAAAAACAGCACTGATGCTTAGGACTAGCACTTTCTGCACGATTCTTTACAGAGGAAGAAATCTTTCACCTCGGGAATACTAGACAAGAGCTCGAGTCCATGCAATTATTCCCTTGGCAGTGGATTAATCATTTCCACCCCTGAGCTCCTTCTCGTCCCTAACAAGTAGGCACCCTCCCTTGAGCAGTGTCTGTACAATGGTTTGTTCAGCTACCCTCTCAACCAAATCGTCTGGATAAATCAACCTCTTTTCCCCCAAACTCCATGCATTTTAACCCAAGTCCAGCTCAGAGCACAGCCAAACAACAGAACCCGCAAAAAGGAACCACTGCCTCTGACGGGGAAGTAGAAGCACAGATTTATCACTGCGTCTAAATCTGCAGTGTATTAACATACCCGATATGTTAACATACCACGTGCCAGATCAGCTGTGACAGCCAACACATAGGCGGTCCCAGCTCCCCATCTATAAACCATCTCATGACGGAAGAAGCATGCTTTTAATGCACATACAGCTACGATACAGATGGTCTATCACTAGTTTCCTGGAGCTGGTTCCACACAGGTCCATGTCCAGTCTTTATAATCGAAGCAGCCTCCAGAAAGATGAAAACATAATGGAAAAAAATTAAATTCTTAACGGAGGAAAATCAATTCTATCATAACCAATTTTGACGTGAGACAAGGAAAATGGAAGACATCTGCCAAAACCAAAAAAGTAGACGTGCATATTTCCCTTATGAAGGTGGCATAACAGAAAATGATTGAATACTCCAGACAGGCGTAGATGGAAATGTAGACATTAGCATTTGATATACTTCAGTGACTGATGACATAAAAGAATGAAGGGGAGGGGGAACAACCACCACCACCAAAAAAAAAAACCAAACAAAAACCCAAACACCAAACCACCCACAACTTTCTGAATAACCTCTTTTTTCTACCATACTTTATTAAATACTTGAGCAGAGATGACCTCTGATCTATGTATGCATTTTCCATTTAATATAACTCAATAAATCATGCTAGAAATATTCTATGTTTCCAATAATATATACAATCTATAAGACAAGTTTGATAATTCTTAAAGCAAAAACCCAAGCAGTGAAATATCTTGCCAAATATGAGCACTCTGCATAGCATAAAGAAAAAAATTGGCAAAGGTAGAGTAGATTAGCAAGTCTAAATGTGATACTTCAGCCTCTGCTAAAACATGTCTTAGCTCTATTAATTCAAAAAAACATGGAACGGGCATGCACAAAACATTTACGTGAGATATTTTGTTTTCTGGAAGTGTGCACTGACTAGTAATGTAAGTGTACAGAGGAGTAAGCATTGTTAACACGGAAACTTTATGGAAATTACAGATAACGGCAACAACCTCAAGAGGGAAAAATGATGGCCAAAGATACATTGTTATTGTGTAGTAAGGAGGAAAAGATTTACATGATAATCATGGCATGCTGCCAAATTACTTTTTATAGGAAAGTGAAGAATCTTTGATATATTGGTTTCAGATACTCCATCTGTATCATGCATTTGATATATAGATGCTCATCTGCATTTTTCAAAACAGGTTTGGAAAAAACGTGAAACCATATCCCACTGTCCCTTCCCTGGAATTTCTTTGTGCAACCGGCTGAAAGAGCCAGGCACTTATGGTCAAATCTAACTTGCGTCATGTGACAGTGATAAGGAATTATGCATTATCACTGTTTTTTACAACCAACGAAAAATGTCATTCTGCTTCGAAGCTATCACTATGCTTCACAGTATGCCTTTTTTCTACAGGCTGCCTTCCTATCCAGGTTTATGAAAATCATATATATACTTTAGGTCATTTATATACACATGTGACCTGCCATTTCACAGCTACGGGAAAGATGTGGGAAAATCCTGCAGAAAAAACTATTAACCATAACTGACAAGAAATCCCGTCTCCGGTCTGCATGCTGATTAATTGGCATTTCTAAGTACCGCTAACACGTGAAGGTACTAGAGACAGGGCTGCTTATCCTTATTGATACTGTGCTCCTTGATACGAGTTTCATGCTTATAAATCAAGCTACTTCTAAGGATTTTTGACAGCATTAATACTAAATAAGTCCTGCCCGGGGCCACCAGCAAGGGCGGCAAACATCCACAGGATGGTCCCTCTTCTCTTCTGTGTTCCCCTCCCAACAAGCAGGCTGCCAGGCTGCCTAATGCACCCCACAATCTACCTTGAGGTAAAATAAAGAGGAAAAAGCATACAACACTTTTGCTTTCAGATGACTGCAAAGACTTAAGCAGGTCGACTTGTCTTTTGAAATGTGACCCCATTATTCACTGCACTGTGACGTGTGGAGACCCCATACAAATGGGGTTTCTGTATTTACAGTTTCACCATGGCTTGGCTGGACGAGCACGTGAAAAGGGTTTCTTAGTTTTGAAGACCTGCATACAGGAACTGTATTTTGAGGGCTGAAGAACGGCTCAAGGAGCTTGAGTTCAAGTTGTTCATGCTTCCGTAAAGCTATTAAAGGTACTATTCCAACATTTTTTCATTAAAAATAATATTAGCAATCTCATTGCATGCATCCATAAGTTTTAGAAGCCACTAGGGACAGCATTTTTTTCTCCCAACAATTCAGCAGAAGTTATTAATGAAGAAAAAGCTACTCTCTTCAAAGCTACTGCAGTCAATGGTATTGGTTGCACAAAGAAGTCACCAGAAAATAATTGCTTAAAATACATGCACAAAATCAACTATCAAAATAAAACTCCTAGGCAAAATGAGAGTGTGCTAAAACCAATGCGTTAAACAAAAATATGGAAGTCTTTGACACCATCTTTCTACATTGCACACTAAAGGATACTAAAAGGTTAAATCCTTTCATATTTAATTTATTGTAAAGCATCTGTATTTGTTTTCCAGAATTAAAGGGTTGAAGTTATATAGTAAAAACTAGCTAATTTACTGAGGTACAATATAGAATAAATCTATTTCTTTTAGAAAATCTCTTAAAATTGCAAATGAAGCAAAAGCGCAGGAAACACAAAATTAATGGTATCATGGGATGCTGCTTAAAAAAAAAAAATAACCTCAGCAAAACTAGCCTTGCAGTGCAGATGGTAATAAAAAAGGGTAAGGTAATCAAACACCACGGCAAAAAAATACAAATTCCCCCGGGAATGATAAGGCCCAAACTTCTTTTGTGACCTTGTGTGTGAGTCTGGATAAATTGAAGTTACGATGTAAACAACATATGCAGATTTATCATGTTCTACTTCAAGAATCTATATATTCTTTTTCCATAGTAATTCCTGTTCTCTGGTGCTTTTCCAGATTTTCATTTCTCATTTTCACTAGGAAATTCAGGAGTTTTACTTATTTAAGAAAGTTAATTGTGCGTGATTTATCTATGAAACAGTGCTGTTCTTCCACTTGGTAAATGCCAGGAGTGAATAAAAACAGAAGAATGTCATTATATCAGATGTAGAGCTAGGCACACACAAGAGGAAGCTGTTTTGCCCAGACTGTAGCACACCTCTGGAATACATGCCCTCAGTCCTTGTGGACCTTTCAAAAATGCCCATTGCAAGGACATATGTGGAAACCAGGGGGAAAAAACCAACCAACCAAACAAACAAAAAACCCAAACCAACACCAAACAAACAAACAAAAAAAACCCCAAACATCCCCCAAAAAACCCCACCAAAACAACAAAAAAAACCCCAACTGACAACCAAAAGCAACCTCATTCTGCAAAACCGGTAAAGTATCTCTAGGAAGTTCATTGGAATCAAATGCTGTTAAAGTCGCAACTGCACCTCTGAGACCGATGTCAAGGGGAAATAAATCCTGCCCAGCAAGAGACAACAGCTGCTGGTCTAATGAACAAAGGTGGGGATCTTAAAAAGATTACAACACAGATGCCAGTCAGCCGCCGCCGCTGCTAGAAATGGCAGTTTATATTACAGAGATAGCCTCTGCCATTGGGAAGTTTAATGAACTGAAGATTTTTAATCAATGCACTGGTTTATAGGCCTCCAACATAATTAATTTTAAATACTTAGCATTTATACAGTACTTTCTGGCCAAGATCTCAAGGAATTTGAAAGCATGATCTGATGTAGCCTTAAAATTCTCCATTTTAAAACCAAAAAGCACAGATGAACTATTCATTTTGAGATGGCTATTTCACTGAATTAGGTTCACGTTTCATCACAGACAATCTAAATTTATAGTTCCTTAAATATTCTTATTTTCAGAAACTCTTAGTGCCTACACCGGAGTTAAATCAAGACAAAACTGAGAGTTTAAAGTCTCGATGCTTAAGCTACTGATTACCTAATGTGTCAATTCACATTCTCTGTATAGTGCCGATCTTCATTTAAGAATCAACATTTTGAGATCCACTAACCCATGCTGCAGAGTGAGTTTAATGAAAAGTAATAATAAGATGTAGTAAAACCATTATTCCAGCACAAACTGCAAGGAACAAACCTACTTATAACAATGGAACGAGTAAGCCTTATTGTAAAGTCATACTTGCAAAACTTGTATTTTACAATATTGTTTAGCTGAAATCCTCCAAATTTAGCATTAAAAACCATCAGTTATTGCCCGCTAAAGTGAAAAGTGCTGGAAATTAAATTTTAAAACAAACTGGTTGTTTTAAGAGAAGGCTGTCCTTAATCTGAATGCTGTTCACATTCAAGCATAACAAAAGCAGCTGAAAGATCCAACACAATCGATGTCCATGCTATAAACTGTCAAAAAGACATATGGAAATAAAGAAGTCAACAATGATTCAAAATAAAGCTCACTTACCCATGGACCTGTTAAAATTTAAGTGTTCTACATTTATTGCACACAACCAATCATTCTTAGTTTGACAAAACCACAAAACAACAGTAAACTCACAAATTTTGGCAGAATTTTTATTTTAGTCAAATATCTTGGGATATCAGAAACTCATATTAAAAATATATGGAAAGCCAAGTAAAAGTTGTTCTGTTACATTAGCAATGACGATTGGTAAACTCCTTCCATAAACGACTAAGCAATAAAGAAAGCGTTCGTTTTATCTCACACTTAGGACGTCATCTTTCTTAGTCTCTGAGTGCTCCTCTCCAATTTTGGAGACAGTTATAATGTCAATAGGATTCACACTTTTGTCAGCCCACTCAAGCAGCATAAGGGCTCAGAGAAACATGGGTCTGATAAACCTGTCTGAATGTCACACTTTTGGCAGGAAAAAAAGAACTAGGAAAGGCTCCAATAGTGTTTTTCCAGTTTTTCCCAGTCCAAAATGCTGACATTAAGGCATGTGTGAAGGAACCGTTCCTTCCTTTTAATTGTGTTAGTGTTGAGACACCTGACATACCACACTCTTCTACAGATGGAAATGAGACAGCTAAGCCTTAAATTCCTCACTGCAGCAAGCAGAAAAATTGCATGTTGTTGTTTATTGAGAAGTGAAGTGATAAGCTGAAGTCTGGTGAAATTTCAGGCTATTCTATGCTATTAAACCAAACTCAGCTCATGTTCACCTCAACTTGCTCCCCCAGCTTCCCAAACTGACTATTAAGAAGCTGCAACTTTTTAAATGTGGTATCACCCTGAAGAAATGGGTTTGGCGACTCCAAAATCCTTTCCTCAGCCTCCTGGGCAGTCACAGGACTTCATTTCCAGCTGGATACCGCACAGATTGGAAGGACAAAAAGTCTTAACTATATTTCGTTGCTAGGATGCCTACTTTGTCCTGGATTTCCGCTCATGTTAGTGCGCTATTATTACAGGACTCTTATTCTTTATCAAGAAAACAACTTTGAAGTCCAACTTCATGCATCATAGCCTCCTCTTATGTCCACTAAAAAAATAAAAAGCACGTGGAACAGATTCAGAATAGGACCATGTGAAAAAAATTATAGCTATGTTCCTCTGAAAAGGCAGGAAATTGGGAGGGTTAGTTACACTCTTTGCACTACCTAGTTTAGGGATACAAATAAAATACTGTTAGTTCAGCTTTAACCTACCATTTAGGGGTTTGCACCACCTTGAACTTAAATGATGTAAATGTTTAGGGAGATGACATCAGAACTTCTTTTTTCCCCTGCTTTCACAGCCCTTTGCAAATTAGGCTCTGCTTAATACTTATTTCTAACTCCACACAGCAAAGCCGATGCCCACCTTCACCCGGGCCAAGATGCCAGCCTCCTTCAGCCCCTCACCTGTTTCTTTTTTTAAACAAGTATCTTTATGCTTCCTCCCTCAGGCACAGGAGAAACTCACAGTAAATATCCACTTTATTGTTTTTGAAATCTCACTGAAATTCTCTCTTGCCACGATGGCTGCTAAGCTATTGATGACATTAGGCTACTACTGTCATATCAATCTCTGTCTAGTGCATAGAACTACACAGTCTATTTTTCCTCCTGTGCTGTTTGGAAACATTAAGTTAAATTCTGAGAAACAGTAAAGAAACAAGTATCTAAAAAGATAAAAACCATGCCTGATAGGGCAATGAAACTCAGATTTTATTAAAAAAAGCGATTTACTAATGTTCTGATGCTGCATGTAAATGAAATAAAGAACACAGAAATGGACAAACTGGTAAGACTCACTGTCCATCTGTCTCAGCAACTTATCTCACATGATGGCCAAAGGCAAATGCTTAAAAGATCAGACAGAGAAATTACCAGTGCTTCCACAGAATATTCTTCCAATCCTTCAGTACTGGCAACTTACTGGCCTGAGCAAGATGCCTCTTCTGATTCACTCTGGACATGCTTTTTTCTTTCTTTTTTTTTTGTCCGCATTTTGTGAGCATCTCAGACTCATACAAGCATTTGGATATGTATCTTCCAATTTTATGTAGTCCTCTGTGTAATGTGGACAGCACCATTAGCAGGGAAATAAATACTGCAGATTATTCTGAGTAAAAGCATGCTGCTAATCTAGAAAAAGAGAATGAAAGTAAAAAAACTACTTCAAAGTCTTTAAGGAAGTATTTTGTTTGGTTTTTTCCCCCATTTACAACAAACACAGACAAGCACTTCGTCTCTGTTTTTCGATAACTATTTTTCTTTGGGTTTTTGGTAATACATCTTTTCCTTCTCTGTAGGTTTCAGCATTTTAGGGCTCCGCGTGAAAAGACAGGAGACTGCAATGGCGTGCTCCATTACTTGCAGACGTTTCAAAAATACTAAGTGCATGGGCCAGCCATGGCAGATGAACTGTATTAAGCCACAATAGATATTTGCATATTTGGAGTACAGTTATTAAGCAGTCATCACACAGTGATTATACGAATTTATTCACTATGATCAGCTAGCAGTTGTCAGGCACAGGTCAAGGATTTAGAAAGAGCAGGCTACCAAGTAATAATTGTAAAATGACTGTGTAAAAGGGAGCCTTTTAACTGTGGTGCATCCTCACAGCCCAACAGGCTGTTGGCATGTCATTCCTAAGAGTTTTAAAGGTATATTGAAAATTTAAAAAAAAAATGTTGAAAGTTAACCACTTTTTCCCCACTGAAATGCAAAGGGAAGTGATCTAAGACCTCCTCTTCACAGAGAACATGGAAGCAAAGGCATTCTCACATAGGTCTTTGCGGATTTGACGCCTGAAGGCTTCTGTAGCGAAATACGACTTCTAACTAAATATAACTAAATCAGACACGGGAGAATGTGATGTTTCTCTTTAGCTATAGGGCACACCAAACCCCACAACACTATACATCACTGCTAGAATAAAGAATACATTAAATATTTTGAGAAAACCTGGGAGAAGTCACTGAGCCTGAGCCAGATGAAAGAAATGTGATGCGAGGCGAATAGCTCCACTTCCCTTAAAAATCTTGCAAAAGAAAGATGGGCAGGTCTGCCAAGAAAAAGTTTTTGTACCTTATGATTTCAGATATTACGTTCTAAACACATTTTATGAGCAATTTGTTTGTTTGTTTTCCAAGAGTCATCTCCTCCCTTCCCCTCTAACCCATACAGGCTCAGCTTGACTATGTGACAGCACTGAAGCTTCATGCAGGTTTAAGTGATGCATTATCTACAAGAGAGAGAAGATGAAGAAAGTAACAGAGGAAAGGTTAGTTACAGAAGCAAAATACGTCCAGTTCTGGGCATACTTCAAAAGGGACTTAAAAAAACACAGGGATTGTAGGAACTCTGAATTTGAGCAGCAGCTGGAACGTACAAAGGAGTAAGACCAAGTATCAACAAGGAGATATTCTCTTGCTTGCAGTAAGGCTTAACAGGCTATAGGAATACTAGGAATTATTTACTGAGTAGCGGCTGGGTTTCTTATTTCCTGGACCATTCTCACTTGTGCTAATTTACTTTTATCGTGAACCACTGAAGGGAGAAAACTTGGTTGAGATACTTCTCAGTCTGCAATCACAGAAACATCCTCTCAATTTGGAGTGCCGTTTCAAGCCAGATTAATTAACAGTATTAATTATACAAAAATTGCCTTGCAATAGGTAAATCCAATTGAACACATTACAATGTATTCAAAGGGAATAAATACAAGGGAAGAAAAAGGTAAACACAAGATTAACCGTAAAATGATGTATGAACAAGGTTCTTTCAGGCAGTGTTTTAACACAAGCCTGAGAACTAATTACCCATAAAAAGTCTCACATATTCTTTCCTTTTGTTGAGAGGCTATGACAAATCATATGTGCAACACATCTAAGACAAATGCTTGCCAAAAGATAACTTAAAAGATCTAGGACACAATCAACGTTCAGCAATGTTGAAATATCAAATGTTTTCCAGCAGCATGCAAAAACATCACATACACTACGTACAATTTCCCCTATAAAACCAGTATCATATCCTGATACAGACTCATACTGCAAATCAAATACAGAAGAACAACTATTTACTCTCACTAATACGTCAGATTGCATCGCAGAATCTGACAAATCTATAAAACTATTAGAGGCATCAGCACAACCTTCACACATAATTAACTCTATATGGAGTAAAGGGGGCAAGCTGCCAGCATCAGACCCTACCTTCCATTTCCTGCACAGATTGTCTCTGACAGTAAAGTTCTGTTTCCAAGGTAAATGGAAAAGCGTTATACCAACCTAAGATCGTCAGATATATTCATAATGATCAAGTGGAATTTAAGTGACTGCATAACCATGAATAAAAAGAAAAGGAATAAAAACTCTTGAGCATTTGTTTATTTATTTATTTAATGTCAGAAATAAAAACAAGATAATGGAAAGAGCGTTAGATAAAAAAAACGCCTTCCGCATTGCCCGCTGTACTTGGTTTGTTTTGCAGTGTAATCACTTTGGACAAAAATAATTTAAAAAAGGAGGACACAAAGCCTGATAATAGCAAGTGACCTTTAGAGTTAACGGAAGACTCTGAATCCAAAAGTTGCACAGGGAACTTCTCTGAGCTGTTCACTATCCAGCCCTCCACAGGGCCGTACCCCAACAGCCTGTTTAATCAAGTCCCACACAAGCTTTTTTAACCTACAACAAAGGTAAGCCTGTAATTAATGAACTTATTACTTACCTGAGCTGGCTGCAACCCTCCTGATGCTCCATGAGTTGTGGGAAGGGAAATTAAAGTACTAAGCACAGCTTAAAATTACAATCTAATAGTCTTCGAGTAAGAAACAAGATATCCCACTCAGATGGCTATATTTACCAGTTCGGTAATTCTGGTAATTCCCTCCCAAATAACTTTATGTTTGTCCTAAAACACTATTAAAAGAGAGATAAGGAACAGAAGAACTAAAGAGCTGGTTAATCTGTGCAGCATCATTATGTATTATTTAGTTTAATATCTTCTTGTAGTAAATACAAAATCATTATATGCCATTTTCTTCAAGAGAACATTGTAGTAAATTTGGCGTTGCAACAGAACCATTAAAGTATAATAGTGTACACAGAAAAATTCTACTGATTAGCAAGCAAAAATATGTAATTATAGCCACAGTGTGGGACTCAGTTGGCTGGTGTTTTATTGCATACTGCTTTGTAAGACTACTTTGCTGCCAAAACTAATGAGGAAAATACTGAGTTGTTACTTCCAGTTGTACTAGAGGTTTTTGTCTTGATTTTATTGACATTTATAAAGTGATCATCACATGTAACAAACAAGCCACAGTGCCAACACTGTGAGCTGCAGTCTACAGTAATTAATGAGTAAACAGCATCAATTCCATAGCAATGTTCCATGGATACATAATGTATTAACTGAATTTTTAAGAGGTAATTTTGAACAACAATTTACCAAAAAGGTCTCATGTTCTCCGCAGTTTGTGCAGTATTAACGAAATAATACAAGAGCACTAAGACATGACTTCAAAAGGAAAAAGCAGCTCAACATTAGCCCATAAAAGTTGCAGTAAACATATTCAAATGTGCCTATGTCCAATACATAAAAATACAGTTTTTAAAGAAAACACATACGATCGTAAGTAGAAAGATTGAACGATATATATCCTATGATATTTGGTATTATACTTAAGCCTCCAGATTTTCCTTTCCAGCTTTCATTAAAAGGGAGGGGTGAGAGGAGTGAGGTATATTTCTAGCATTGTACAAAAAGATAGAAAGTTCCAGTTCAAAAAGCTTGCAGAGAAATAAAAATAACGAAGAGTTAATCTGTTCTGAAAAGTTACATTGGAACCTTTAAGCCAGACTCATTAAATTTACTGGTTTTTTAACCATATGTGGTTCATATCTAAAATGCAGGCTGATACCATTAGAAAGAAGTCATCATTCTAATATGCCAAAGAATAAAGTGAGAGGATATGTAACGCTGGCTGAAGATACTGAAGCTCTAAAGACTGTATCAGCGATGGACCCAAGGCATAAATTCCACTTCCAAATCAGCATCCTTTCCAGAAACATTTACAGAACAGAATCTTTACCCATATTTAAAACAAACAAACAAACAAACAAACAAACAAACAAAAACAACAGCTTATGCCAGTGGTGTCAAATGCAGAATAAATTTCAACATAATTCTTGATCTTATTCTACTCACTGTCAGAAAGTATACTTTTAAAAATAGTTTGCCTGCCTACTTTCATATTATTCAAAGGCTTGCAAATAGGAAGTCATACAAAGGATTATGGAAATAAACTACAGTGAATTTGGCAAGGAAGCTCAGAGGGGCATTGTGTACTGCCAAATATACAAAAGGTATATTAAGCCCCATCTACACTTTTCTATAAAAATTTAGCACTTTGGATACATCTTCATTAGCAAATACAGATGACCAATAAAAGCACATCTGTGGAGTAAAACAACTGATGTTGAGAGCCTGTAGTATAAATACTATACACATTTCAGGTTTTTTTTGTGGTGAGGATGGGGGTTTTTTGTCTGTTTTGTTTTTTATTTATTTTTTTTTTGGGGTAGTTCTTGTCTGGTCCATGGACTGAATGTCAGTTTTCTGATGGAATGCATTAGGGACACATCCTCCAGTCTAGTTTTACCCAAAAGAAACCTAGCTCATGTGCTCCAGGATACTTGATGATGCTAAATACCGAAGCAGCGAGGAGAGTCAGGGGATTTCCTTCAAAAGCACCCTCTAGGCCCCAACTAAACCAACAATAATAGACCAGAACACCCTTTAAACACCCTTTTTGAGTTGAAAATTTTGTGAATTTTTCAGGATTTTTAGCAATGTCTGAGGTAGTGTACCTGCAAATAAAAGGGAAAAGCCCCCATTCTCACTCCCAAGTAAAACAAATTTCTGCATTACAAGAGGGTGGCAGTTTTGTTACTGAGCCCTAACAACCTGTATGAATCAAAGTTCAAAAGATCAAAGTAACAATTCACATCAAACTCAAATTCTGCACCAGCCACACACAGAAGTCTGCACGATAGGATATTCATCCCTTAAGGTTTTAGTTGTAAACAGGCACTAACAAACAACTGAGCAATGGCAGAACAAAAACATTGCAGCAGCCACCCTGGGGTACAAGCATAAACAAGCCTTGTCTTAGAATGACTAATATGTTCTGCTTGCACTGGTGATGTTAAGGATGAAGCATCAGGAAGCAACAAGACTGAAGGAATGATGGAGAACCTCGTTCAGAGCATCGAGACGACTTACACAAATAATCTCAGGCCATAGTTCTAGTTACTTCTGATGGGAAGACGATCGAGAAAGTAATCTCGCCCTGCCTTCACAATATTATACATAAAATTTTACACAGCTAAGTACTTGTGAAATACACATCTCGGTTCAAACTGAATAAACAAAACGCGTGAATATACTGGTGAAACATTTTATTAGGCAGACTCCAGAAGACCTATGGTTAACTTACAATCCCACACCATAAATATTTCACATGTTTCAGTATTACCAGCATCAAACATAAAGACAAGCTCATCACGGTTCTATGGAAAGATGATGCCTTTCACTCCAATAAATGGACATCTTAGATTTACTAGCTTTAATAGTATTAATATATTTTATTTTCAACATATATCTTTTCATAGAATCAGAGAATAACTTAGGCTGGATTGGACCATGGAGGTTATCCTACAAAACAAGAGCATGGTAGACACAGATCTGCCTTCCACCCTTCTGAAGTGATGAAAATCTACAGAAAAAGTTGAGAAGCTGTTCTGCCATCTAAAATCTTTTTATTGTTATTATTTTTACTAATTATGTTTATGCTCCAGGGTAAAACAACACCCAACACCTACATGTTATTGAAAATAAATGTTTTTCAATTATTAAGATGGAAGACCGAAAGCTAAACAATAATTGGCACAAAAGGCTCACTCAAAAACAGTCCCAAGACGACACCTATTCAGTTTGGCCAGGCACCTATTTGTGGTGATAGCAAGAACCACAAAAAATAGGTGTAGCTGAAGTATTAAGGAGGATGAAAGGTCTAAGCTGACAGCAAATACAAACCAGATCTGAATACTCCCGTCCGACCTCCATTTGTGGAGGCCAGACTATTATTTGTTATCTGAGGACTGAGGTATGCACAACACTGCAGGCACTGCAGGCAGAGGGGTGAGCGCAAAGATCCTTAATGAGGGACAACCTAAAGCCTCAAATCTCTATACGTAACACAGTGTGATTAACAAAAAGAAAGGGCTGACTTTTAACACAGCTTTTAGCAGAGAACTGGGGTTCTGGTTTCTTTTCCTCACATCTAGATTATTTTTCTTAATTTTGCTCTTCCTTTTCAACAAGAACAAGTTTTTGTATAACTACCTCTTCTAATTAGAAGGCCAACTTCCTGATCTATTGACCTATTGCACAATACGATTTTAATTAGTTCACGCCAGCACGCAATGCCTGGAGTTTAAGTATTGTTTTGCCTGAACAAATCTATGTGCCCACCGAAAGCATTTACATAAACAACCCAACAAAAGCATTTTTAAAAGTATTATTGTACAAAATCCAGTGGGATATAGTTGATAACTGGCCCGACTGTCGTAAAAGGGTGAGAGTGACATTCACGACCTTCTGAAAGGCAGTTTTCTCTATTGAACTACACTTTCTACTTGATTTTTTTGTTTACAATTAATAGGGGGGGTTTTGTCAAGTACCAATATATTGTTCCTTCTCCATTAATGCCTTATGTGCATGTCAGCACAGATACAGATATTACAAGAATATTTGTTTTGAATAGAAATCTCATTGAGCAATGTTTTACAACCAGACATAATTTGAATGCAAGAGTTTTTATCACATCAAAACAACTCCTCAAGGCTTTACACAGCTTTTTTTATTAGAGGATTTTATGTACTTCACAAAGGAGACGGACACCAAATAGGAAAAGGCAGAGAGGGAAACTGAGGATAAAGTGACGTGTAGTATTTTCAGTATGTTCCAGACCCTCGCTCTACCTCCAGAAAGCCCCACGTCTCTGGTCTCCCTTCACTTACTCTACACTCGCTTCTTCCACGCCTCCAAACCTGGACCTTTTTCATTTGCCGGCAGGGTAAACGCCACACGTGCTATACTGAATCTGAAATACTGTCCAGGCACACGATGCCAACAAAATATTTAATGGCTGAATCTCCCTGGATTTCCCCCTCTTAAGAGAGGCTTTAGCTTCTCTCTGGACATCAGTTTTCAGAAATGTGCACAAACCCACCTGTTTTGAAACTTGCAACCCTCTGTCAAACACATCTGCAAATAACCAGTAGATTAAATAACATGTTGGCAATTAATTAATAGCAGGCAAGAGTCAGCACAAGGAAACCAGAGTAAGAGTGTTTCAAAATCTGCAGCCTGCTCATATAGGATGGGGCATAAACAGAGGACAAATGGATACTATCACATATCTCCTTTCCAGTTTGACAAGAAATCCCTGACAAAACTGTCTTTGGCTTCAAGGAACCCCAGGTTTCACTACAACAATCTGCCCATCTGTAAATGAGTAAGTGAAGTGTGTGCACCTGTGGTCACAACATTTATGAAATACAGCAAAGATCACGGACATGACTGACAAGATGACTCAGCGAACATCAGGGTTTGAACTTCCACCTCTAGCACTTATTGGTGGACTATTGACCAAGGAGTCATTCAGTCTGAACATTTTCTCATGTTCAGCAGATTCCCTATCAAATAGGAGACGAGTTAGTGTTGCAAGCCTACTGGAAAGCAACAAAATATCTCCACGAGACAGCATTTGCGCTTTGTTTAGATGCCATAGAGTTAATCATTGTGAAACTAATAATGTTCTCTTGATACTTCAAATAGATACCCCAGGAAAGCACAGAATAAAAAGTGGAAAGAAAAAAAGTTTAGATAGCCACATTCAATCTTTCCCTTTTATTATTCATAAACCTGCGGGTTTTAAAGGAGAATGCAATTATTAGGGGTTGTCAGAGAAACCTGGCCTAATTAAGTTTTAATTCCCACAGATCAGGAGGTATACTTCTCCCCTGCAAACACACAGAGCCATATTTTAGCAGCATTTCTCGAAAAAAGACAACGTTCTTCAGTAACTCCACAATGGATTTAGTCCGAAATTTTGCACCATCTGTATATCATAATAGGCTTTTGTGATTCAGGAGTCCAACCAGCCATCTATAGGACTCCAGATAGTCACCCTGGCCACAGACGCCTCCAGAATCCTGTGAGGAATTAAAAATCATTGCAGAATAGCTCCAAAAAAGCCCCTTCCTTCCTCTTAAAACCTCTTTCTACTTACTGGCCTCAGGATATGCTTAAACTTAAACTGATGTAGAAGTACTTTAATAGTAAAATTATATTACCCAGGGATTGATCCCTTCAAAAACAACAAAACAGCAAAACAAGTCAGAGGGACTGCAGTGAGGGGAAGGAAGAAGAGTAGAGATTTGTATGTAAAGCTTTTCGTAGAGCATAAATGCTAGGACAAGCCAAAAGACCCAAGAGTCAGTGTCACTGTTCTCATTTCCATCGATATGTTCCTAAATTAGTCTCAATGACAAAATAAACTGTTCCCATGATGCAGCAAACAATAAGGAGCAAACAATAAGTCTTGCAATACACAAGACTCCTCGACTCAGATGAAAACTTCACCCACGTTGCCATCAGTCTAGCATACTCTTTAATGGCACTTTCTAAACATATTCTGATCTTGAGCTTTGTGAAACAGTTAAAATCGAAGCATTGCTAAAACACACTCAAAAATAATGTCTGTACAGGGCAGAGTCACCACTACAGTCAATTAGGTATTCATGGCTCTGCTCCCATTTCTGCTGCAATAGGTGTGATTGTTGTACTTTACTGTTCCCCCAATTCTTGCGCTCCATTTAGTTACACTGGTCTAGATACCGCTTCACTACACATCAAAACAAAACACGCTCCAAAGCAAAGCAGAAATGGATTTACAACGTACAAAACAAGGCATAATTTTTCAAAAGCCCCAAAATTGGATGCAAGACCACATGGTACACTGCAGAGGGTAAATGTGGATATCTGAAAGGTCTCTTCAAAAATGAGGATTTTGCGAGCATTCTCTCCTGAATGCTGAGACACTAAAGCACCATGCTAACTGCAGCACGTACTTTTCCTTGGCACAGGTATGGGAAAACAACAATTAAGCTTTTGTCAAACATATCCTTTTTCCAAAAAACAAACAAATTGTTCCTAAATACCTGTGCTGCCAATGTCTCTTTCATGTATATAGTTATACAGGCTTTCTTAAAAGACTACAAACAGTCAAATGGCATTGTTAAATAACTAAATTTATTATTCAACATTAGCACATAAATTGACAGTTATTAAGCAAATGATAAATGTTATCTGTTCATACACAGAGTGCTTTAGTGAATCAAAACCATTAACAGTTCCCAAGAGCATAAATGTAATTCTTTTATAATACTGAAAAGAAAAGCTGGGGGGGGAGGGGGCGGGAAAGACGTGTAGATGTTATTACACTCGGGAACATATGCAGAGATTCCCCAGAAGAGGCAAGGAACATAGCTGACCTAACACAGTACAGCTTAAAAATCATTGTAAAAGGAATTTAATGTGTGTAAGATTAGAAAACACGAAATTTGATTTCTTTTCCTTATGCCTCAAAGCTTCTGTTATGCTTCTGGTCGATTTTACCAGGCTGAAGAAATACTACAAATTTTAAGCATAAACGTACCCTTGCACATTTTTTTTGCTACACAATAAAATAAGTATTCTTTGTCAAGCCCAATGACCACATTAAAAAATGGGAACTTAACAGAAAGTTATTTCTGTTCAAATACCCTTAATTTAACTCACAAGATTCAGAAACGCTGCAGAAACTGGAGGGACAGATTTTGAAAATTCTTCCAGGACAGGTAATGGTGACAAGCAATTGAAGTTACAATCTGGAAGATGTCCCGCATCCTTCTGTCTTCTCAAATGTGGTATTACGGTGTTACTCTGATGTCTGCCAGGGAAAGAAATTAGCAATATGCTGGGAAAGAATTAGCATTGTTTTTCTGCTGGGAGAAAAGCATATCTCCTCGTAGCTGTAAGATATCCCTTGCCCTTCGGATGACTTCTTGACCTATCAACACCAAAGTTTACAAAAGGTCCATCAACAAAAATCAGCAAAGCCAAAGAGAAAACCCTTTCTGTTGGTTTTGCTCTGTCACACCTTTGATGCAAATGAGTGATACGAGGTCTCAGACTGTAAAACGAATATCCTACAAGAGAGTTAGAATATGGTTTTCCCTAAGAAAGGGAACAGAGGTACTTCTGGATAATGAGACAGGAAATGTGTAAATCCCATCCCACTTTCTCGTTTAGAGAGTTTAATAAAGCAGCACTGTATTGTGGCACACCAATATATTTTGGCAGCATTTGGAAAGATAGCACCTCCTGAGCTGTGAGTACCGTATTTTACTGCACCCTGTCAGGTTAGATAAAAACTGTCTGCAACTTTTATATTTTTCCTAGACAGAAGAGTTACACAATATTGCCAAGAAGCTTTAGAACCATACATGCTAGCCTATCAGTACTGTCAAACAATTTTTTAAAATTATATTTCCCCCTCTGTCTAAAAGTTGCTCTGGCAACTCTACAAACATTCAGGAAAGCACCATATTCTCCAGCTACTCTGCAACACGCATTGAGACAGGGCCTTAGAGATCCTGACTTTGGAGACTGAAGTCTTACAAATTCTTAAACTATTTATAAAACAACCTTCCTATAAAATGATTTTTCATTTTTTTTTCAGTTTCACATTTAGAGAATAAACATTCTTTTAAAATTAAGTTCCCTCCTCCAAAACTAGCCCTGAAGGTGTAAGGTACAAAGTAAAAGGAACAGGAAAAATAAGGAAATAAGCGCACGTAGTAAATACGTCAATTATTTTAGCATGTTAAATATGAATGGAGAGGAGAGAAACTTCAGTTAATAGCAGCCTGATTATTCCAGTAGGGCCACTTAGTAGTGGTGATGGAAAGATAACACTTGCTTAACTAATGTTTGTAAAGTACTTTACATTCCTCAGATAGAAGAACTATAGATACGCAAAGTATCATCATCATTACACTGGCTGCTACTATGACTTTTTTAAATAATTAAAGGTTGTGACATTACTCCTGGTAAGCATATCGTAATATAACATCTGGGGGGTGGGAGGAACAGACATGACCAATTCCTCCATCCTATATTTTATGCATGAGGAGTGATACTTCATCGTGTGGTCAGAGCATGACCGCCAAGAGGGATACCTTGTCGCTGGTAACGTTTCCTGGAGAGACTGCGGAGTTCCTTTTGTTAAGACAAGAAAGGATCAATAAGCTGGAGAGGTAAGCTGCAATAATACGGGTCGAATTTCAAAGCAGTCTTTCTTTTAAAGAAATTTGTTTTGTTTACTTTGTTGGAAGCTCTTAAAAAACATCTTCCAGTCCAGTGCTCAATACCTTCAGGGGACAATTAGTCCTCTACCAGAAGCATTAATTAATTTTAATTACTCCTTCTGACAAATATTTTGTACAGAGTGTAACGTAGGTATGTTTTATTAATGATCCAGGAATTTAAGTTTTTTACATGGGGAAAAAAAACACTGTTTTATTATTATAACAACAAGAATTAAAGCAGGAAAAATACAAAACATGCAACACAAAATGCGTAAAATTCTGACTTTCAAACTAGGGAGGCAACTTCTGAAACTCTTTTTTCAGATCATTTACAGTAAATACAATTTAGATTTACTTGTTTCTGCCCAAATGATTTTTGCTACTCATCTATCAGATACCGGGCAACAGTAGCACACAGTAGCAACAGATAATGGTGCAGTGAAGATGGAAAGGCATGAAGTAAGAATAAGTCTATTCTAGCACAGAGAAGAAACACAGAGAAGTTATGAGACACTTCAGTTATGAGGGATTGCCATTATTTTCAATGGTGAGGTGATTCATTAAATGATGTCGGGCAGACACGTCTGTCAATACGGGAACAAAGCTACGTATAAAAACATGATTTTAATTAAGGTCTTAGAGGGTGTCCAGTGAGTTAACTGGTATTAAATCACGTACAAAGAATGTTCTTATTTCATCTGTGTGTTTTCTTCCAGACATTCATCTCGCAGGAGGAACACTGAACGCAATGATAAAATGTTTTCAGTCTTCCTGTGTAGGAAAAGATTACCAGCAAGCTAGAGATTAACTTCCACTGTATAATCATGGCAGAGTAGCTAACTTTATATGGTACACATGCGGTTGTATTCCAATTAAATACATATTTAATTCATCTAGAAATTCTAATATAAGGTGCTGCTTTAAAACATCTAAAAACACGCATGCTGCGAAAACAGGAAAGCACCACCAAAAAAGCACCTTGTTAATTGTATCACAATCTGAAGTTAATTAAGTTGGTGACACTCAGTGTGTCAAAAAGCATCTCTTCGTGCTTAATGTGACCTTAAGCCATGGCCGGAGATTGAAGGAGAATTACTAAAAGGAAAAGAAAAGAGAATGATCTCCAGTGCATGCCACAACACTGCAGAAAACTGGTTTTATTGGGCAACCCAAGAGCAAGAAGGGGAGCAAACTGAAATATGCTATACAGCAATCAGAAATATTGGTGAGAAGAAACCTCTGGAGGTCCTGTAGTCCGGCCCCTCACTCAGGGCCGGACAATCTCCAGACACCAGCCCTGGTCAGTTTATGCATACGACATTTTAGGTGTCTGGAAGGGAACTGGTTAGAAAACCACTGTTTCAGAAGAACGCAGTTCCTACCCCTTCATTGCTGTTTCGTCATCTTATTTCATGTCAGAGGCATCTGCATGGTGAGCTCTTGCAGTTACCTGGGAGAGCAGGAAAGCATCTGGGAGGAGACAAGTCGGCTCCCTGAAGCCAAGGCAGGGAAAATCTTACCCACTGCTTCTAGCAGGTGACCTCCACCATGCTCCCCCCATACACACCTAATTAGCAATGTGTCTCAAGCAGCGTACTTTCCACTTAGGTAATGAGGAACATTTATCAAAAATATTGCCTTATTTTTTCCGGTACACTACAGACTTTGTAAAACTGATGCGCTTCCTGCAAGTATATTTTCCTCACCTTACCATAGCATTTGTGCATTATTTATTAACATGATTTTTGCAGAAAGTTTTCCTTTCGAGTAAGAAAAATCTGACTACTAGCACTGCATTAAATATAATGAGAGAGAAGTTTTCCACATATTTGGGTTAGTTTTTAAACGCATGTTTCGGTGCTTTTCTAATTCAAGGCCAAACTCTTTCTTGTACACACATCCTTCAACTTTACTCATGAGCTAATTTAAACGCAGGTATCACCCAGTTTCAATGAAAGAATGAAATGAAAATGAATATAATAATTTAATACAAACTGCTATAATATGATGAATAGTACATTTTAGAAGAGCATGCTAGGAAAATAATTTATATTGTATACTAAATAAAAAGGATCATACTCTCAAGAGCTTTTGAAACGTTACTTTCCCCTTGATGAATTACAATGCAATTTTCTAGCCAACTAATTTCACTAAAGAAGATAATGACTTGAGCAAAAGGCTAATCAACTGCCAATCAGGATTCCTTGAAGCACAGAATGTCAAATATCGAAGCAATTTTTTTACAAGTCATAAAAGCACTTAAGTTCCATGATATGTCATAAAACCTGTGATGAAAATCTGAAGTTGATGAAGCATTCTTATTTCTCCAGTGATATTCCTAAACAAACAAGTTTCAACTTTAACCAAATCTTCCATTAATATTCAGATCTATTGAAGAAGCATCATCACTACACAATTAGCTGTGTAAATGTCAGTCAGAGAACTAAACAGATTAATCATCCAGGTTGTTTTCTCTATCAAATCTCTGAATTGTCAATGTTATTTAATTTCTTCAGGAGTGGAGGGTGAGAAGGGAAATACTTTTTTTAAATCTTCACTTATTAGAGTAGATTTTTAACATGATAGGAAGTGCTAATTGATCATGACAATTTATTGTTAATTTAAATGCACTTTGTTTTTGTGTTCTGTAACATTCTACTTACACCTTTTTTTGTAATGCAGCAGAAAATGTTTCAGAACTAAAGCTTTGTAGAAAAACATTAATTGCCATCGTCTTTTCTTCATGAGAAACACAGGTCACTACTCTCTTACGTGCGGATAAATAATATTCTCTGAAGGCAGGACTTAATTATTTTTATGTAGCTTGTCTCTTCCTTTCTATTTTTAAAGTCAATAATTAATTATTTGTCTGGGCTTCTTTTTCACCATCTTGTGTATTTTTCTGGGAAGAAATCAAGTCAACTTGAACCTCTCTTACCCACTTGATTTTGTTATGATGTTTTAAGTTGGATACATATTACACCAGCAGAATGTTAACGCTGATGAATACTGGAGAACAGAAAAGAACATCTTCAAGAAATCTAAAACAACAGTGTTTTCAAACTCCAAAACTTTTGGACACCAGGAAGGAGAAAAACAGACAGTGCAGTCTAATATCCTAAAAAACTGTATCTGAAAATTGAGTACACTGCATAATCCCAGAAGACTCTGGAAAAAGGGTTATAGATCATAGATTAAATACAACATTCTTAAACAGGACATTGTGTGCCAGCTAGAACTATTACATTAATTTTTGGTCCTTACACAATTAAGGACCATATCTAAACATAAGAAATTAAAGTCATCAAATGTTTTCTTAGACTACGATATTTCACTCTGCTTCCAAAATCTGCTTACAGCACAATGCCTGTACTGACTTATGCAACCAGAATTGGTGCAATTCCTGTGTCGACCTTAAAAAAAGAGTGGATATGATGTATGTTTAACATATAACCGAAGCCCACGTCAAGAACAGGTAACTCCCCTAACCACGGCACCAGTTATTTTTGCCATTCCCCACCCTCACGTGGCATATTGCTCCTCACACAAGTCCCCTCTTTTCTGCTGGGCTTGGCAGACCCGGAGAAAACACTTTCCCCTCCTTTCTCACACTAATAACTATTATATACAAGATTCATGTGGTCTTACCACTATTGATATTAGATGTTTGATCCTGCTGCCTTCCCTGGATATAGATTGCATACAAATAAAGACCTACAGCAGCTTGCTCCAACAAGCTAGCTGCTTCCAGCTGCTGGCACGAAGAATTCCTTGACAGTGCCTTGGTAGCTGCTATGCTTAGTAGCTACTATGCTTTGGATAGCCTAACCCAAAATTCATGATCACCTCTCCATTGTGCTGGGCTTCCCAGGCCTGCTTTCTACATCTGCCTGTTGTCTTTTGTCCTCCCCTTACACGGTGAGCTCTTCAGGGCAGGGATGGTCTTTTATTGTTCCATGTTGGTATCGAGAGAGAACAGTAGTGCCATAGTCACTAATTAGAGCCACCTGGAGCTACAGCAATTTAAAAAAGAATTTTAAATCCTTATCAAACATCGGAGGCAGCAGAGCAGTGGGATACAAGAACTTCCCAGCAAAGCAAGGACCCTTGACAGAACAAAGCAACAGGTAAGAAGCAGTCTTGCAAGAGAAACAGCTGCATCCCCTGCTTATCGGGCTTGCCATCGCCGACCCTCACTTTTCTACAAATTGGGAGTGAGTGTTGGAAGAGGCAAAACACTTTTCAGTGTAACAAAAAAGAGGAGATCTGGGCAAAGACAGGAAAATTTGGCGCTTTCTAAGGCAGTGGGACAAATCCTCAGTCCACACAGCAGGGACAGGAAAACTTCATTCCCTTTTTCCAAGAGAGAGATTTAGAGAGATATATATAAAAATGTGCATGTACACACACACAAAAAATCCAGGAAGAAAAAGACATAAAAACAGTCCCTTCCAAGACCCTAGGTCTTCCTTAGGCCTCCATCTGTTCCTAGAAAAATTCTCTCTCAGTGAAACTACTTAATGTCTTGTTAAGATTTTTACCTCCTTTCTATCTATCAATCACTTTGGAAACAATTAGTTCATTTCAGGGAGGGAGCAGGAAGAACTAAGCTTAGGTTTGCTGAACAGCCGTTCCACCCTCCGACTGGCCTTCCCAAATCCCCCAGGTCTGCAGAAAGCTATCAGGTGATGACAGAGTCAATCAGCTAAGCATGCAGTTAAAGTAAATGCATTTGTACAAATTCTCACTGGCCAAACAAGCACAGAGAGCATACAGCTGGAGAAAGCCACTTCTGAACGTTGACCTGCCCAATGTACATGCCTGCACCTCAGGAATTTAGATCACAGACCGGGGTAAAAAGCAAGGCTGGAACAAAAAAAAAAATCTACAGGCAGCAAATATAAAATGAGTTACAGCACTGTAAGCACAGTAAGACGCTACGTGTTCTATATTCTTTGGATATTAAGTCCAAGAACATCCTTCTGTCTCGCCAAACACTTGTTGAATGCTTAAGTATTTTAACATATCAGGTTTATTAGATCACTGTTTGGAAGTCTTTCCAAGCAAACTGATCTGGTAAAGCAATCACTATTTCAGGGAGCATAGCTGAGCTGCAGAAAGCCACATGTGCTAGGAAAGCTTGACTTGTTTTAAAGCAGTCAGTGGAAGGATAGGGTGGAAGAATAGGATAGAAATAACTTGCACAAAAATCTGGATTTAAGGAAATCAGGAGAGAAGTAAAAAGGTTCAGAAAGTCCTATCAGACCTAATAAAATTAGACTTCCTAAGTCTTGAGTTATTTTCTATTTATTTTCATTTTCATATTTTCATTTATATGGACACTGTAGACAAAAAACGTAGCTGGGATGGCCCCAGACTTTCCAATGCAATGCACTGGTTCCAGACACTTGTATACTTTTCTGGTGTTTTGCTTTTCTGACTCAAGCGAGACAGGCTTGTTCTTTGATGGGACCATTTTAAAAATATTTGAACCAAATAGCTGATCTGTGTCCATACAGGGGTAAAAAATGTGTAAATTTTATACTGTAAATTGCTGTCTCCTTCCTCACAAACTTCTAGGTTCATATTCCTTATGTAGGATTAGCCCTAACCGGTCTGCCAACCTGTTCAGGTATGTCCCTGGGTGGCGGGAAAGGAGTCAGAGTGAAACAAAAATGCCGAATCTTTCTTGATAGACGAAAACGTATCGAGAAAGAGACAATGCAATACAATTTTGCAGTTGACTGTCAGAACATACTGAAGCCCAGCTCAGACTTTGCAATAGCACCGCTGAAAATTACTTGCACACAAACAAAATAAAA
This sequence comes from Calonectris borealis, assembly GCF_964195595.1. NCBI lineage: Eukaryota > Metazoa > Chordata > Aves > Procellariiformes > Procellariidae > Calonectris > Calonectris borealis. Next base: position 121,079,002 of record NC_134314.1, read on the forward strand.
AGACTGTGACGAGACTTGTTATGGAGATATTAAGGAATCACTGAGGATTTTTTTCTTATATATATGTATATTTATAACTGCTCTGTTCCTGGATTATTTTATGAAAAAGTGAATCAAACGAAATCACACTAGGGAGTGATGGAGTGGAAAGCAGTGGCGAAGACTGTAATGGGGCGGATGAGGCGGCAGGCTGAAGCAGGGAATAGCAAGGCAGGTATCGGGAGCTGTGCTGACTGTGGGATTCTTCACATCCATGGCACGCTGCAGAGCAATGAAGCACCATCTGTCTGAGGGGTTTGCAGTGTCAGGGCAGGGAAATGACAAAGGTACTTGCTAACCTGATGACCCGTGACTTAGTTTTCCGTGATGACAGAAAAAGTAGTACAAATGTAATTTGCGTGAGTTTATATAGCCACGTATACTGCATCTCATTTATTACCGCAGTTTCTGACTGCATTTCCCGTTTCGGAGGAAAATGCTTCAGACTCTTTAGAAAACTAAAAGCTGATGCTGGAGCAACCTTTACGCACCAGAGCACAGTATCTTTACATGCAGGAAATTTTAACTTTCAAGCCTAGAAGAAATACAGATGGTGAGAATACTACCGCTAGATCACCTGCCTTCAGACAAATGAGCAAAGAAAAACTATTTGCAATAGAGATCTTCTGAAATCAAAGGCATACATTAACCAAGAAACAGGACACTGATTTTTCCCGCTTTTTTGACCCCTGTATGCTGTCATTTTCTGTCCTTCCTTGTTTCCCCACTGTATACATTTATATTGACACTTTCTCCTTCCATTTTCCTGTCTCCACCTCAGCTTTTCTGACAAAAGAATGGCTTTTGCCATCTGTCTCGCTCTGCTTCTGCCACCAGGGAACAATGTCACTGACTAAGCCTCATATAAAATGCCATAAAGATCTAGTGAGCCATGGGACCTTGACGATTCAGGGACGATGGAGCGGCATGCACCCTATTAGCATGATACCACTGCCTGGCCTTGCAATAAAAACACAGAAAGGGCACATATGCCCCAAAGACACATTGTTGTATGTCCTGTGACTCTGTTGAAAATAACAAGCTTCCACGACAGCGTGGAGTGAAGGGACTGTCATAAATAAACGGCATTCAAGTGAACTGGTTGCATTTTAGTCCTACTTTCAATTTGTTATTGATTTGCGAGGCTGTTTTCTCTTGAATGTGACGTTGCACAGAAGTCACGGCCATGATACAAGCACAGGCCCCATTCGGAAAAAGTTTAACACACCTGTCTGAGCTGACCCTTGTCAGTGCCCCAGGGCTTTCAGAGCCAAGGCTGCCTGCTTCAGCTTTGCTCACCACGAAAAGCGGACATAGGCACATTTTTTAAACAAATTGGAGACAGGCCTAATGACGCCTCCACCAGCAACAATAGAAGAGCCATATTCAACATCAGACAATAAAAGCTACCTAATATAATTTCTATTTATTACCTGCAATAATTTTTTTCCTACTGTTTTTCATTGCTATGACTTACCAACTTCTCATATTTCAATGTATAAGTTAACCCTCTATTTAATCAATACCTAACTATATTGTACAAAGAAACAAAACTTCTTGTAATGGCCCACCGCTGGGAATTAAATACTTAATAACCGAGCACTGCGTTAATTTGTGCTTAAACTGGCTTCCTCTTGATGATAAACATCTGGGTAGATAATTTTCACCAAAAAGCTCTATAAACAAGGTGCAATGCCAAACAAACCTAATGTATGTTTTTGAATTTAGCTTCATAGGGATAAAAGCAAGAGATCCACATGCTGCTGCCAAGAGCCCACGAGTGCAATTCTTTCTGTAGATAATGTTCTCTTTTCTGCTTTCTAAAAAAATCATTGATCTAGTTTATGATTCAAAGTCTAGATAAGTGCCTGAATATTCTGTCTCACAACCCCACACCTCATTTTAAAATGTAGGCAATTTAGGAATAATGAAAATCTGTAAGTAGTCAAAACATACAGCGTATAACAAATCATAAAACTTGGGAACAGCGATGGGTATATTATGAGAAGCTATATAGTACCGACTTAGAACATAATAGGAGAGAAAAGCTCTATCAGGCCAAGCAGAGGCCAGTACATGGCAACAGTTAAATTCTGAATTTACAATAAGTAGAAATGTCAAAACTCCTCTCTCTTCCTTTTACAGCCCTTCCACCTTCGGCTCACTTGCAGAAATCCTTCAGTCACGTTAATAGCACTTCGGGGGAGCTGCATCTATGAAATGTATCCGTATGGTGATGCTTCTTAATAGTCCTCAACAAGGCACAGTGCTGGAAGTTTGATCCGGACGTCATTCGTAAGGGGTAGCAGAAGATATAATGGCCATTATATGCTTTGGGGCAAAACTCCTACTGACTACAGATGTAACAAAGCAGCCAGACACAGAAATGAGCAGTGAAGTAATGAATTTCCATCTCTCCAGTAAAGTAAAAAACTGGTTTGCTAAGGATTAGCCTTGTGCAACATATAACAAAACAGTAAAATAGCAAAGGGAAACTAATTATTTGAGGTACTTTAAGAGAAATGTCTGCCTCCCCCACAACACACACAAGCCAAGGACACGGCCAGGAAAACTCTGAAATTGCACACAATCACTTGGCACATCACGAGTACGTGAAGAACAGACACTAGACGTGAAAATTAGAATTCACAGAATTGAATTCACTCAAAATCGCGTAGTTTGAAACTACGTAGGTTGAAATTGGGGCAGGCGGGCAGTGAAGCAGTGCTAGGTTTGCAGAAGGCTCTTGCAGGAGGACATTTGTGATAAAAGGGAGCTACGTGGTACAGTCGAGGCTGCTTGTCCTCTGAAGCGAGTGAGAAAGATTCAGACAATTTAGTAGCCAACTTGTGCTGCTGTACCGATGCTGCAGTGCAGTGCACAGATACCCGTGCTAGTCTTAAAATTCCTATGGCAGCACAGAGCTAGGCGTACGTTAACCAGTTCGGTGTTTCTTCTTCAGTGGATTTTGCAGGCTACTCTGGACTCCAGGCTCCAGCAGCTCTCGGTTATTGCTAATGCCCAGACAAGATCTGCAGTGACCACAGTCCACATGTATCCTCCAAAGGAGGCAAGAACTGCAGATTTAATGCAGAAAAAGGGAAACCACAACTGTGTTGTGAGAAGGAACTGATTTTGCCAGAAATTTTAGTATCTAATCCAAACCTTAAGAGCAATCCTACTGCAGAACAATTCTGACAAACTGTTGCAATCTGAAAGCATTTTTATACCAAAAAGTGGCGTTTTCCCAATCTTTTCTTTGATTTGAAAGGGATCTCCTTTGAGAGGCAGTATTTTATTTTGTTTTACGTCTCAGTTTACCGTTACGGTGTGTTGCCTTAAAAGGCTACGAAGGGGCACGGGGAGAGGGGGAGACCGGCTCTCTGCTGGAAGGAGCTGGCCCTGCCTCGCAGCAGAAGGCTCCCCCGGCCGGCTGCAGCAGACAGGAAAGAGGGGACCCCCAGCAAGACGTGGGGAGCCCGCGCTCGGACTGAGGCTGCCGCAGGAGGCAGAGGGCCGGCAGCCTGCTCTCCGAAAGCTTCTTCCCGTCACCCTGCTGCTATCCGAGGGCACCGAATTGACTGAAACAGAGCCTGAAAGCAGGAAGCTGCCTGCCAGGACAATGGGGGAGATTGTCTATAAACCCTTTTTATTTTTGTTCTGTCTTGCCTAATCACTTCAAGTTTTCTCTGTTTAAGATGTGAGATATTATAGTTCACATCCAAATACAATGTGGCTTTTTGAGTTTAAAGGCTCTGCCGCTGGGCAGATCCCCTTCCCAGCTCTGGCCAATTCAAGGTCTTGCAACAACTTCGCCTCTCCCTTCCCCCAGTGTAATCCAATTTACATGACCACTGTACTATTTAGGGTATCTTACCACCCTTAAATGCACTGTTCTTTCTGTAAGCTTTTCTTCTATTCCAGAAAATACTTATTTCTTGCAAGCCAGTGTCTTTCTAGTGCGTTACATGAGAGCCAGCACGTGCCATTTGCCATCAGTCTGGAAATTCATAGCGGGTACAGGAGGTGGGCTGTGTTCGTAACGTGGAGGGTGACTTCATACTAAAGGTTGGCCAGCGGGTAAGATTTCTAGCTAACAGGAAAATGGAAAGCTGCCAGGAGCAAAGCATCTTTCCAACCCAAGCAAACCTGCTTTGCACCTATACTTTGTTGTCCAAGAAACCATTGTGCCTTGGAAACTGGAAAAGAAAATGAGGCTCACCCTACGAGGGGGAAGAGAAAGGGAGACCTAGGAGAAGGACCACAACACTAGACGTTACAAGTCCCCTTGACATTCTGCCCCTAAAGAAAAGCCCTGCTAACACTGAGAACAGACTGAGAGTGGAAGATCAGTAGTCTGGGAAAAGGAAATACATTTTGCGTCTTTCAGAGTAAAGACATTAATAAGAAATCACATTTTTCAGGTTGAAAAAAGACACTGTAAAAAACATTAATCTCTGCAAAAATTTATGTAAACTCCACTTCAAATAAATAGCAATCACCACCCATTTTGATTCTATTGTTAAGACTAACAATGTCAGTAGCAGTACAGCATAACAATATTTAAATGCCATAACATATGCAGAAGAATTCTGCAAATACTGTATTTATAAGTTGGAGCTAACCTCATTAACTGCCTGCAGCATTGCTTCAGTTCATTACGTGACACAAACCGAATAAATTTATATAACTGCATCTAAAATTACAAACAGGTAGTGCTATACTTCCGTGACTATGTCTTAGCAGTGGTATTTATGCAGCCATGAATAACGTCCTGCCAGCATTTTGATTATAAAACTGTATTTGTAGGATTTTTTTTTTAAGTTGGTTGGAAAAATGTGATTTAACTTCAAAGTTACTATGAAGATTTTGTCTTTAGCGACCTTGTACAACTAATAAGTCCTTAATACCTAGAATAATTTTCCAGGAAAAAATCCCATAGACTCAAATTAAAGGAAATCGGTAGTACAGGAATGAGATTCTTTCTCAGAGAGATATTGACAAGTTCACTAGGACAGAAATGCAAACTAATCACAGATTTTCCAAATCTAAACCGGTCTGCGGTGAAGCTGAGCATCCTTTTTTGAAATCGCAATGGATGTCTGCAAGGGTGAGAATCCTTACAGAAATCTGTAATAATCTAAATAAATGCTATTAAAATGCCAAGAGATTAAAGGCTGAGGTTAAATATACATGCCAAAAATATTTGTATCTGCAGATGTTGACATCAGATCAGTTCACAGCTGTACTCCTTTGTTGTCTTAAAAAAAAAGGTAATAAAAAAATCAGACCCTAAGACTACTTTTTTCTTCCATAACAACTATCTTTTTTGTCTTGGACACAGAAACAGCAGCAGGGGGTATGGTTTAGTTAGGTTATAATTCATCTCCACTAAGAGTTATCTGACAAAAACGGTGTGAAGTGTCATTCTTCCCTTCTCCTGGGAGCTGGCGAAAGTGTTTTTGTCTTGTTTTTTTCCGTCCCTTACAATACAAGGTGTCAGGAGCTTCCAGTCTATTCCTCAGGTTTTTCTGGCATCTTTTGACCATTTTTATCACTTGGCATTGTACCCTCCCACGAGTTCATAAATCTTTGATGAGATCATATGCCCCTATTTGCTGGAGGTCTGTATCTGGAAGGTGCCGAGGGTGCAGCATTGTGCGATACTCGTCTGTCAAGAGTTACCCAAACATCACTTAACTCTGAAGCCACTGCCATTTACTAACTCCTTAGGGGCCGCAGCACAACATAGTGATAAAAACATCGAATTAAGTGCTATGAACACATACCTAGGACCCCCTCTGCCCCTTCCCTCTCCCCCAATCATAATTTAAATATTTTAGGCAAATATTCACATAAATACTAGGTAGTTTTCCAGAACATTTTCAAAGCAAAAAAAAAAAAAAAAAAAAAAAGAAAAAATTTAAAAGTAAAATAGGAACATATGCCTGATTAAAACCAAACAAACTAGCAGCTGAGGCCTATGACTCCAGGATAGGCTCAGATGTCCAGTGCTATGTATCAGCTGTTACTGCTTGGGATGTAACAAACCAAGACCTTGGAGCGTGGCTTCCTGGCCCCACACAAGACAGAGGATCCATCGACCTAAGCATGAGTCAACCAAGAAACCGCCGTCTGGAAACCACCACATCTGAAGCTAAGAGGAGAAATGGGTAACAATCTGGTAAACCTTCTTCCCCAATGGACACGAAAGTTATAAAGAAATAGAGAGCACGCTGTCTTCCCACCAGTCCCTGCAACACATGCAGAGATATCTGACATTAAAAGACTCTTTGATACAACAAACAAAGCAAAGGTCCAGTGGTTAAAATCTGAGTCCAGCAAAGTTCAGACAGAAATAAGGTTCATAATTAACATATATAATTAACCAGCTGGAACAGCTTCTGACACAGGATGCTGTAAATTACTTAGGAGCATATAAACCAGATTTTTTTGGTAAATTTTCATTTAAAACTTTCTAACAGAAAAGCTATTTTGACCCCAAAAAAGTGACAAAAGTAGCTACCAATCGACACAGGAAAGGGTAAGAGGAGAATTTTTATCAACTTGTGACTGCTAGATTTTTTTTTTCCCCTAATTTGAATTAAAGAGACACAAACCTCAAAACCTTTGCAAACAAACAAATTGTGCAGTTCAAGTGTTGCAGAATCTCTAAGGGAAACTGAACAAAAGCAGTCCCGACTCCACTAATCTGTTCATGTCCTGGAAACTGTTCTAACAAGACACACAACAATACATTATTAAAGAGGGTTGTTTTGGGTTTTTTTACTTTTTAAATTGTTATTACTCATACAGGTAAAGTAATATCTTTATTTTAAATATGAATCATAGGCTGACACAGTGCATTAAAAAAATCCAGGCATTTATATGGCACATCTCACAAAGTAGCTGCCACTGAGATGCATTAGATTATCATCTGAAGTCTAGTCTCCAGGGGGAAATGGAGCACTAAATTGGACAAAAAGCTATCATCGCTTTTGTGGGACAATCTTGAACATGCCAAAAGATGGAAGAGATGACCTAACAAGTTTCATCTTCAAAGTGAGAACCCTCAAGGGATTTAAAAAAACAAAAAGAAAAGAAAAAAGAAAAAGACAAAAAAATCTTAACATTTACAGTTTGAAAATTTTAAATAATGTTTGTTTGCAGAAGGAAAAGGCTAATGGGAGAAACTTGGTAGTAGCTGCTTCCAAGAAAGGTGATGAACAGATTTATCAGGAAATTATGGGGTCTTCACGTTAATCTTCCTCATCACGACAGGGGAGAGAGCACAGCTGCTGGAGACTGCCTGGGGCGTGAGGACTCGCTCTTTCTCCCAGAGAGACTCCCAGCTGAGGAGAAAAATGTGCAGTCCCCTGCTTCTGTCCACGGTGGAGATCACCCAGAAAAAAAAAAAAAGATACTTTAGGGGAGGTTTCCATTCACAACCTCAGTAACCCTCGCCTTTTCCAAACTTCCACTGAAGGGAGCCCTATCTCAAATTAATTTTAAAGCTTCTTTCTAATGGCAATGTGACGTAAGTGGGCATTCAGCATGGAGGGAGGGCGCACATCCCAGAAAACATATAGTATCAAGGTACAATGCCATCCTCAGGCATGAGCGGGTAAGCAAGAAGCAGAAATATTAACACATTTTAAACATCAAAAGTTTTAAACAAAACAAAACCTAAAGACTAAGTAATACATCATCTGGGGTTAGTTTGTGTGCGCATGAAGTTTTAGAACCGAGCTAGTTAAGCAAGTGCCAGGCATAAGTCTGACCACATTTCTCATCTTCTTCAGGTGTTTTCAAAACGTAATTGTCATTTGCCTGGAAGGGAAATTTTTTCTCCATCCCAGCCTATTATCTATACCCTGAAGCTGTAACGAGGGCCTGTAACAGAGTGTTCTGGTTATAGTTTCTCTCCTAAAAGCGAAGGACATTTTCATGCTGCTGTGGGCTCTGTTATCAGAAGTTCTGATGTACTGAATACAAAGTCAACGATATTTTAATTTTTCCAGGCTTACATGAAAGGCAGCATTCAGTTCAATTTAACAAAGCTTTTTCAACAATGAGGCAACATTTGGCTCCAAGTCTGCCATTCAAACAGCAGCTTACCTTCAGGAATGAAGAGTACGTTTCTTTCCCAGAGCCAGATTTTTGTGACGATGAAAAAGCTCCTGTTAAGCATTGATGCATATAACTAATTTAGACAAGTTAGGAAACGCACTCTTTGCTCATTACCTGAAATTTACAGTATCTGTGGGAAAAATACCAGTTATGGCACAGATTCTCATAATGTCATCTATGGATCACCAGCGCTTAGCAAAGAAGTTTCTAGATAAGCTTGCTATTATCTGATAGCAATGGGTCCTCTTCAACTGTTGAACTGCATTAAGAGGCACAAAATACTCCTGAAATATTTATTTTCCTTCTGAGCAACTGCTGAAGTATTGATAAAGCAGAAGGGCTTTATATACAAAGTCAGAAGTGGAATGCACAGAATCCGCAATCTGAAGTACAGCTAAAACATGGTCTACAAAAACACTCGCAAACCCCTGACTTGAAGCACGTGGAGAGTAACAGGACAGAGTTCACAGACATGCTTTATAAGGGCAAACACTTTACATATAGGGTGTAAGCAGAAAAAAAGGATTGAGGTTGTGAACGGGGGCAAAGCAGCTGAAGATGTGTAGTAACAGCAAATTATTCCACACACTTTCAGATATGGATGTCCTTAGCACACAGTTTGATAAGAGATATCACTAGCTACATAGAAAATGTTTATCTTTTACATCAAAATTATCTTTTAAGATAATTATTGTATGGAGAACCACTTGAGAGTTAGGAAATGCCAGTTTGAATTTTATGCGTATAGCCTTAAGTCTATCCATTTTATTATACTACAGGAGTGGCTGCTTTTCCCCAAATAACATCTGCCTGACTCAGTACAAAGAACGGACGATGCCCTAACTACTCAAAGTTTTAATTCTTGCTGTTTAGCATGAGGCCGCTTCTTGTTTACTTTTCAGTTTACTTTTTGCTCAGATGCTTCTCAAGACCAGCCATGAAAACCAACTTACAAAAATATCCTGGCAGGAGTTATGACATTTGACATGGAATTATCTGTGTGCTTAATAACAGTCCTCAGCTTATTTTCATACTAATGAAATAGCACTATTATTTGCATTTGTGAACTGCATAGAAACATAGTTGCCTAAAAAGTCTCTTTCATCTCTGAAGCAGCCAATGTTCCACATGGATGCACTATTTACTGAATATATTAGTTAAAATGTTAAGAAGTCTGAAAATTCAACTGTTGTTTAAAAAGTGCCCAAGTAAAAAATACTATCAGAAGGGGGGCAAAGGCTCATCCTGTAGCTAAATATCAAATTTGTACTCTAAAACTCAGGAGTACTAGAGCTATTTAAGGAAACGAACGATTCTAGCCTTATTCTTGGGAACTGGAAAGCCATTTTACCTGAAAAATATGAAAAATGAATAAGCTTGGCAAACACCCAGCAAATTAATATTACATTTTGAACAAATAAGTGGGTAAATTTACAAGCTATAAGAAGATGGTTGTATGCGAAGGATCAAGCCATCTTAGAAGTATATAGCTTTACTTATAAAAATAAACACTACTGAAAACATTTTAACCATTTTCCCTTTGGTATCGCGTAAGTAGGTAGGACCGTTGTTCAGTAATGAGAGAATCACGTTTAAGTTCCCTCGTCTTAGACCATCATTGGCCTTGTCCTTAAGTTCGCAGTGCAAAAGAGATTAATACATCCGAGGCACCAACGTGCTTCCATTTGTCTGCAATGGGAACCACAGGAGTACCTAAGATCGCTAGAGATACCCTGTGCTAACAGTAAATTTCAACAAATGTATTTTTACAATAAGTCATATTACAGCAAGAAGAACTTTTTCCTTTAAAGAGAATATGAATGATTTAATGCCCCCCAAAATCCATTACTTTCATGCACTGTAGCAAAATAAATATTTTACAAACAATGAACTTCCACCTCTCTGCCTTTGAATTCCTTTTCATGTCCAGTTCTAAACTGTTCAAGCCTGGTTTCCTCTCTTACAGAGCTATACCATCCTAAAATGCCAGAAAGTTTCAGCACAAATGAAGCAATCTTTTCACAGTATGTTTCCTGTTTAAACTCACTTAATTAAATATGTAAATCTAATGATCTGTCTCAAAAGTTTCTGAAGATGCATTTTAAAAAATCCAAAATACAGCAGAAGTCTATTTAAGATCATAACGCTGAAGTCAAAACCTATACTCCCATAGAAGAATCCACGACCAAATAAATTGACATGTGGAACAACTAATTCAGAGAATGAGATCTATTTAATTAGTCCATTAAAACAACGTATACAGTTGTGAAATTTGTGTCATTAGAAGCCTTTTTCTTTAATCTGTTCTGAACCGTTTTTCAAATCTTTTCCACGAGGTATCAGCAGGTCTTTAAGATCAAGTATTGTTAGCAAATGTTCTCCTGATACAACCCATCTGTTAGGTGTTAGCGTTGATCTTTTCTCAACATTCATAAAACAGTCTCTTCTCTATTGTAGATTATAAATATCAGCAACTGTGCAGAAACAGATTTGCCAAGACCCTCAGTCCTGCAAAATGTTGAGTATTAATTTCCAGTAAAACCAAATTTCACAGGATTTTAAATAGTTCTTTTTAACTAGTGTGTGCTTTTTAAAATCATTGAAAGTATAATCAGCAGATCATTTGTTAGGTAAAAATTTCAATTTCTGTACATTGAGAACAAAACATGAAATTCATATTTTATAGTATTAATACATTTTGATTATGTTCAATTTATCAAAAAGGTGTCAATTTACATTTTAGTCACTTGCAGTCTTTAAACCTTACAGGGAATCTACTTAGACATAAACAGTAGTTATACATGGAAAGATGAAGCTAAAATACCCATAAAAAGGACAAAGGAGGAGGAAGCACATTTTCTGCATCTGAGGCAAAGCAAACAATTGCAGCAGTAATTATAGCCTTTTTCTTTAAAGGAGACTTTAGACCAATTGTCCTGAGGCCACTGAAGGAAGAACAAGATTTAGTTACAGTGGCCATTTGATACTGCAATTTATTGCTTGCTGTATTTTCCTTGAAACAAGATATTTGAGAGAGCCAGTTGCTTGGTGTTAAAAGCTTAATTTTCAAAGCAAATTTGAAGAATGATTCCAGATTTTGACATGGCCAGTCTTCTTATTACTGCTCACGTATTTTCCTTTGGCTATGAAAACAATTCCAGATTCTTTTTTCATTTTGACCATAGCAAATGAATAATGCATCCATGCAAGTGATACAGTTAAAAAATCAAGGTCAGGCAATTCTGCCCCTATGTTCTTTACTTATATCCTACATTAACAGTGTATTATTATTAAATTACATACTGAAATAAGCTTATTTTAAAGCCCCTATATGCTTTCTAAAATATTATATTTAGAATATTTTTCCATTATTAGTTCTTCAAATAATAACTTAGAATGCCCCACAAGTGTTTAAAAGTACCCATATTCTATTTATGTAATGAATAGACAAAAGAAGTTCAAGTCAGGACTATCTATAGGTATACCCACACGCTTACACACATTTTTAAAGACTCGGTACATATACATGAGACCAAGATCATCTTTGGGAACCTGAGCTACTAAAAAATAAATTTAAAACTTTATGGTTGAGATTTTTCAAACGTCCTATGCTGATTTGACTTTAAATGAATGGAAATAAAATTGTCACTGTGAAGTGATCTGATGTGGGCAAGTCTAACTTGCTGCCTGCCCTCAAGACAGGGAGAGCTGACAGAGGTTCGAGCCTTTGAAGGAACGGCTTGGCACTGCACAGGATTGAATTTTTCAAGTACTTGTGAGATGGAGAGTTATGAATACTCAAATACATACTGATGGATAAAATCTTTTTTGAAATGATAGCTCCCTTCGCTAAACGTTCGATATGCAGCAGTCAATCCCAGCTCCCGGGAGCTGACGAAACAGAGAAGGATTTGCTAATACAACATGCAAGCAGAGCGAATACGGTGGTCAGTAAATATTGAGCGAGCTATGCGTGTTCCTTCCCTACAGCTGCAAGGAGGCTTTGCAAGGAAATTATTAAGAAAGTAAAACAATGAAGGTGACATAAGAATGGGCATAATGAGAAGGCCAAATTAAATGAAAAGAAAATAAGGAAACAAAGACAGAAAAAGAATAAAGGGAAATAGCAATAAAGTTCATATTAGACCAAAAAAAGTACTTGAGAGAGGACGGACGAAAGGGAGCGTGTTGAACACACAGCTGTGGATCAGATAGGCTGGAATGGTGGGAATGAGGAGACCAGGAACATATCCAACATCTGAGAGCTTCACATGCAACTGGTTTTACAGGCTCCTGCCAACTCAATCTCTCTTCTGAGCCTGTTTCATCTCGGTGACGTTCTTCTTTCCTAAAGCCACATCACACAGAGCAAAGCAGCATGCAAAGCGTCCTGCTCTCTCTTCTCCTCCTGCGTTATCTCTGCTCTAACTGGTCCCATGCAGCTTCCTGCCGACTACCCATCCACACGCAATAGCCCACTCCAGTGTTAGTGAATACGTGGCTCGAGCGCTGCATTTTTTTCCATCCATCAATCTCTGTTCTCCTACCACAATGGAGGGAAACAGAAAAATCCCTGTACGTGCAGCTGCTAGAGGAACAGATGGGAAATAAGAGAATTGATGAATCTAAGGCTAGCTCCCCAAACATCTCACCGTTAAAGATATACCAAAATTATTTTGCTTAGTTTTTCTAATCTGTACGCTGGGATTAACATTTCCAATCTGTTTGTGCACAGTCCTTTAAGATACGATGATGAAAACTCCTTTAGCAATGCTAAATATTAGTACCATTAATGTCACGGCATGGTTGAGAGTAGAGGTATTGTTTAATACACAGTTATGAGCATTTGTAAAGTTCCCATCCCACCCAAACTTTTTAAAACTGGAATGGAAAAAGCCCCGAAATATAGAGAGAAATGCTGATGCTGCTCATTCAAATAATATGAAGAGCTAAATATTAGTGATCTCAGCTCAGTTTCGGATAGATGATTGCTCAGCTGCTCTTGATTTTCCCTATCATTACTAATAGTAAATGTCTTGAATGTATCAGATGAAGACATTAAATAAATTAAAATCTAATTTTCCCATCAAAAGTAATTAGCACGTTTTTTGTATCCTTGCCAGGTACTTCTCTCATTACTGGTTATTCCCTTTGGCACATACGTTGGAAAGTGCGAATAAGTTTGTATTTTCCACTGTCCGACAAGACAGATTTATTCTTCAAGGACTACTAGCTAAACCATTTCATATATTTCTTAAGAAATAAATCAGCAAAAATAAATATGCAAATCATCATCTAGCCAACCATGAGAAATTCCAACATAACTATTTTTGGCAGAATCACCACTATCTGAAATGAAGAAATTAAAATACATTGCTGACATCAATACTACCAAAAAAAGTGGAAATAAATTTGCAAAGCGATGGTGTAATTAACATGGCCCTTGGGGTCTTCAGCTGATGTTCTGCCCAACTGCAGAGAAGAGGGGAGAAACTTAAAAGGCACCCAAATGCAATTCCAGCCTGCCACAGCACTATCTACGACAGCAATAATTTGTGTCAATGGCTTCAGAATTACTGTCGCTGAGATCTACTTTATTATGTTTCACCCCTCCTTCAGCATACTTTCAGTGCTATAGAGCAGAAGAAGAGCTAGGTCAGAAGCAATAATTCACTACACAGTGAAGTCTTCATCTTGATAAGAAAAAAAAAAAGTCTGGTTACCATTTTCAGTCAGAAGGCTGCCACTTTATACCACTTAAAACACAGGGAAAAAAAAAATCAAAGAATATTTTGATATATCTAGATTCAGTCATCCTAATATCCTTAAGACAGAAAGGCAAGTGATACATCATTAATGATCCTGTTCATATTTCCAATTCCTGGATCATACTAGGCTTTTTGTCTCAGGTAATATTTCAGCTTTCTCCAAATTTTTTCTCAGCTTCTACACCTTGGTTGTTTTTGAAGCTTTATTCATCCATCCATCCAAACCAGCTATGCCACAGACTGATAGCAAGCTAGTTATAAACATTTGTTTACTCTTGCCTCCTTCCTCTATACTTAATTTATGTTATGTTTTAGAAGCTTTTAATTAGGGAGCATCTACTGATAACAGGAAGGAAATGGTTTAAAAGTGCAAGAACAAACTCATAGATAGGAATCAAGTTAAAATAAAAAGAACACATGAAAATGTTTTTCATTCTAACTCACAGCTAGGAAACATAGCAGCGATGTCCTTGTACCTTGTATTACTGACTACAATTTCTGCTTTAGAAAAATGTGGACTACCTGGAGATAAAATCTTTTATTCTATCAAACAAAGCCTTTGTTTCATATATGAGAAAATATTAACATTGCAAATTAATTTGTATGCTAAAAGGTTTTTCAAAATTGCTTTAGCATTGTTCAAAACATTTGCTGAAAATGACAGTCACCAGGTTGCCACACAAGTTTTTTAAACGCCATTTGGGTATGGCATATTAATAAAAAAAAAAAAAAAGCCGCCATTTGTGCACAGATCAGAGCAAGGAGAGCAAATCTCTTGGGTTAGAGCAAGGGCTGCGAGACTTGCAGCTCACCTGTGGCAGGCTGGGGAAGCTCCTTTCTGTAGCTCTGGATCAAGTGGCCACTCTACTCTGAACGGATCCCAGAAAACCACTTCTCACTATTAGATGTAGAGCTGGGCCACAGCCCAGAATAACCACTTGGAAGAGATCCAAGGCTCTTGGCTCTCACATCTGCTTTCTAGATAGTGGTCTTGCCCTTGTTCGGATATATTTATGACCTTCGTAAATTAAAGATAAGGTTAGGAATATACCGCCCTTAATAATGGGCTTTAATAATTAATCTTTAGAATAGATTATTATAAAATTGGTATTATTTCCACAACACAATAAATCAAACACTCTTAAAACGGAAAATACACAAATCAGTAGAAAACTGGCCACCCATACTTGTGAGAATATCTCTGACCTTTCCAGATGTATTTTTCTGTCCTTCTCGTCTCTCCTCCCTGCTTTATTTTCTGTTTTGTAACATGGCATTTATTTGTCTGAGCCTGATAAGCTCCTGGGACTCAGTTTGACCTCTCAAACGAGACTCCCAGAATATAGCCGTCACAAGAAATCAAAATGGTGCATCCACAACCACCTCGTTTAAAAGCTGTGCTTATCACAAGCCATTTTAATTACCTTACACAGCTTTGGTTCCTTTCCTTGGGGGTACTAATTACATGAGTGTGTTTCGTTTCTTTTACTTTCATAACATTCACTCTTTCCACATTTTCAAGCAATATTCTGAGTGCACACTACTCTAAAATGGCACAACATTCAATTCAAGCCTTAACGGTAGATTGGCTTTAATCATCTGAAACATGCTATGCCATTTCTCTAGCGTCAGAGAGAAGCCTGACTTATTGGATAACCTAAATCATACTACTAGCAGGTTTGGTACATCAATTCCTGCTTACTTATCAAGTTCAATTATTGCTATAAAAATGTAAAATGATGTACAATGGGTTACAAAACGCAAAGTAAATGTTAGGTGTAACAAATTTGAGTTTTCAGCTTAGTTTACATAATTTATCATTATTATTTGTGTGGCAAATCAATGATTAACTAAATCAATTCAGCCAACAGTAAGTGTTTTACTGGAGACAGATATCCTTCACTGACAAAAGTTAAATTGTTATAAATGTTTTTCGGTACATAGATTTTTATTTTCTTTAGGAACTCTCAGATTTATTTACAAGAGAACAGGGAGGCTTCTGTTCAGCTCATAACCATAAAATAAGCCAATACTAGACTGTCAAAACCTGCAGTTGCAGAGAAGGTGATATAACCAAAAAGATGAAGGACTTATCATCTGTTACTCTCAAGAATATAACTTCTCCCCCAGCTTCCCTATTCTTCTTTCTTGTCACTCTATCCGCAAAACAAAAAAAGTCGGATACTAACAACTGTTCAAACCAAGTCTAGCTAACTTTTTCCATCTTCAGCTGAAAAAAAATCCAATGCAAGTGGGAAAATAGATTTAATATTAGTAAGTACATAAACTGGTGCATATATTTAAACTAAACAGAGGGTTCCTTACATTAGCTAACTTTATGTTTAATTTGGATGCTTTGCAATGCCAGGTTTTACCCCCGCAGAAATGCTTACAGCCTTGCCTGCGTAACTGAATGCCAACTCTAACAGATACGTAAGACTGCAGAAATTATCCTTGGCTTTTCCTGATTTAATCCAGATAGTTTACACATAATTTATGTAGGCTATGTATATGAAGGATCTGCTTTTATCAAAATGAGTTTTTTCACTTAGAAAATACAAACCAGCTTTGGCTTTATTATTCTTCTCAAACCTTTCTTCAAATGACAGGCAAATCAACACATTTGTCAAGCATCAGGCACCTAAAAATTTTTTGGTTTACACCAAATGCACAGTGTGCCCCCCAACAAATACATACTCTCTGTTTTCCTGTGACACATTATATTCTCCAGTCAACGAAACAGGTTGTGTAGGAACATATATGTCTTCCTGAAGCATATCTCACAAAACCAGTGAAAGAAAACTAATATCTTGGATTAAGTGTTTTTCTTTTTCTTTACTCACAATTGTAAAAGGGGGAGAGAGGAATCCCCCACCCTGTTTATACTTCAGTCAACAACAACAAAAAAAAGGCTTTAAATGCAGGAAGAAGTAGAAATTAAGTAAAGTTGGGTCGTATCTACATTCCACTGAAAACATTTTATAGGCAAGTTTAATGTTAGCTTTGCAGGTAGAAGTTCTCCAACATGTAGCCACAAATGAGGGAAAGACAGAAGGATTTAAAATCAGGAATGGCACAATGCAGGAAGAGGTTCAAGGGTGGTATTCCGGGAAAGCTGAAGAGTCACTGACCTAGAAGGAGATTCCCATTCAAGCAGGAGTCACCTGAGAGAAAATCTCTGTGCAGACTCTCTGATTTTCCCTGAATTGAACATGGAAAGAGGCAGCGGCCAAAATCAAAGCAGCCAGTTCTGAAGAGGACTTTCAACTCCCAGTATTTACAGTGCAAGCATTCAGGGGTTTTTGAATTAGCTTACGTATTTTGATCTTTCAAAACACCTAGACAATTTTTATATTTCTCTATTCAGGGTTCATGTTTTCAGGATTTGCTGGAAATTGTAAAGCCCATGCCAAGAAGGACCGTGTTATAGATGTGGTATTCATATTCAGTGGTAGAATAAAGTTCCCTGTTACAGCCCACTTTGAGAAAGTCACTCTTTCTGGCATGCGAAGCAGTAACTTTTCAAATGAAAGATGAGACTTTCATGTCATCATATGATTCCACATGTCGTAATTTTAAAACAGATCCTCATTTACCATCACATTTAGGATCTAATTGCAAATGAAAATACTTTTCAAATCAAAAACATTTGTAAAGCTAGAAGCAAGCCACATACTACAATCTTATCAAACACAAACCTGTCACTTTCCCTAACATTAAGAATAGCAAGGGGTAGGGAGGAAGTATATTTTCAAAAATAATCAAATCTAACCCCCTGGCTTCCCATGTAAGAGACACCTCGGGTAGAGGCTCAGTGTTCAAAAGAGAATCCACTGTTTAACCCACCAGTGGCAATGTCTTCTGAGACTTCCTCCTTTGATCGCTGAGCAAGGAAACGGGGCACAGAATTTCCACGAAAGAAATTCCTTCTCAAGAAAAAGACATGAAAATAACTTTCTAAATGCAAACGGACACAGAGAACAGGAAAGGAGTCAGATCTACAAGGTGTTGAATGCCCTCATCTCATGCTATATTAGTAACAGTCACAGGAATCCAATAAGCCAACTGAAAGAAAGAATAAAACAGAACATCTCAGTATCACTTATTCTTCATTAAAAATAATTAAAAAAACCCACCCTGAAATCATATCATTGGATACATACGAGTAGAAGAAACAGAACAATCTTCCTAGCCCTTATACAATGTCAGAACGTACCGACAGTTTAAGGCTTTATCCTTCTCAGTAGAGCACAAGCGCTACCTAAAGAGATAATTTTTCATTGAGCAACTGAATGTAGGAACATGGATTTCTCACATAATGTACATGGCTCATTTACCACAGAACAGAAATACATTTTTACAGACATTAAATACAAACTACCTAAATGCATTGCATAGTTAGATACAATTGCCATCCCTATTCTTTCATAAGCAATGCCATCTAAAAGGATAAAGCCAGGGTTAAGACCTTCATTTAAACTGATCAGAATAAATGTCAACATAAGCATTAGCAGAGGAAGGCATGCCAAAAATAACAGAAAAATAGTGAAGACATAACAAAGAACAAAGCTAGTTAAAATCTTGTACACTGATCTATCCTAAGATGCAGCACAAAATACTAGAAGGCAAAAAAAAAGTTTCCTCAATTTCTATTTATTTAAAGGATCTAAACATAAATCCTGTCCTTGTGATTTCTGCAAACAAATGATTTTGGAATAAGTTTTTTGCATTTCTTTTAAGGCGCTATCTGTGCTAAGCTGGGACATTTCTGAAAACGGAAATTCATTCAAGTCAGTGTAAAATAGCGAAATGATACAACAGGAAAGGTTCTTCATGCCCACCTCCTCTTGGCCATCGAAGCAGGCGTGTCTGTACGGACACAGATTAACTGATGATGATGTTGGGAAAGGCACATATGTAACAGAGGGCTGAATTTAGATGACGTTCTCACAAAAATTACGGCTAGTAACTGCTGCTTCCAAAAGCAGCAAGTTAGCATTCTTTAATAATTGTTATTTGTCTTAAGTGTTCAGAGCTATGAAGACACCATCATGTCTGGCAAACTGGTAAAATTGTAACTCCCAAAAATACAAGCCAAAACTAGGCAACTGATAAGGGAAGCATTACTCAGATCAAATCGTTCAAAACTCTGGTTGGCACCTGTAAACATTAATGTCAGGATTCTTAGATTAGGCCTCAGAGCTAGGCCCACTCACTAACTACGTAGTTTCCATTGCTCAGGTGCTGACCTTTGCTAAAGTCGTCTTCCATGTCTGGACATCAACCCAGACTGGTCAGTAGTCCAAAGCATTATGCGCTGCGTAATGTATTTTTTTTCTCCAAGCAAAGCAACTAAAACACTAATGGGCAGTTACTAAAAGAAGAAGAAGAAAAAAAAGAGGATGATTGTAAGATGATTATGAAGTATGATCAACAAATGATGCTTTTTTCCCCAAAGTCTGAAGTATTGACAAACTGATGTCCAAACTAATGCATGACTACATTAGCTGTCGGTAATCACTAATCAGATCTAGAATGTCGTGATGCATTTAGTCATTTCCTTTAAATACCTAGCACTCATTATTTAATATGATGACACAAACCTGGACCGTACAATGACCTACTGTAGCCTCATTAGTCATTTTCCTGCAACAAGAACGAATCTGCACAGAGATTGAAGCAGACTGCTTTTAGGTAACTGCCCAAATACATTGTAAAGTCTTTTCCTCTCTGCTTTCATGGCTACCAGCAGTCTTACCATTCTTTAACAAAATTAACCTTAATCTAAGGCATTTGTTGCTACTACGAGTGACTTACTGAACATTACTATCAAACGCAAGATGTATAAAAAACATTGCATTAGTTCTGCTAATGGTAAACTTACGTTTGCAAGACATTGTCTCTCTTTTTCTGTTATAAGAGAATAAAGATTAATTAAATGAAGCAAGAGACATGAAGCCTCTAACCTATTTCTGTCAATTGTACAAAGGCATTCAACTCTTTAAAGCAGGAAGATATCTTGTATGGATTTTGATTCCAAATCTGTGACAGATTTCTGAAACAGACCGTTGCATCTGGTTGGAAAGTCCTTCTATTTGGGAATATTCAATTGCAGGATCAATGCCTCAGTCCACGAACCTGAAAAGCCAGCAGTTTTCCATTTTCTTTAGAAGTTATGCATATTAGTAGTAATGCACAGAACAGTAAAAGACAACTGTCTTTGGAATTCTCATGACTTAGAAATAATTGTATTCTGACCGAGTAAGAAATTTTTTCAGACATGCATCTATGCTCACTTTCCCCTATTTACTTGATTCACTTGAAGAGAGACACATACTGTTTTGTAACTTGGAAGGCCAATTTGAGTGCACAGGATTTTAACAGCACAACAAAGGGTTAACACACATGCCATCACCAAGGGAAATCAAGAAATACGATCTCGAATGACCAAATATTTCCCCAAGGAGAAAAAGGACCGAGTACAACTTCAGTAAACTGCTACAAATCATAAAATAATCATCTAGGACTTTTAAAAGTAAAGTAGGAGAAGTGAGAATAAAGGGGTTTAGGTGGTCTAATGCTGATCATCCACCAACACCTCTAATGACTTTTGGCAATTACAGAGATTTCATATATGAACAAACACCTTTTTTCTAAACTGCTGAGCACATACAAATGTGAATTAACCATTTAGTGAGACAAGCAATTAAGACAAATTAGAAAACAGTTTCATGTGCTTTCTGCATCACAAATACCTTATAAATGCCTTTCAGTGACCCAAAAAGTGAACAATAAGGACTATGTTAAAGGCTACTGGCAGAGAGACAAAGAGCAAAGACATGCAAGCTTTGTCTACACTCATCCAGAGAAACTCAGCAAATTGCTCTGTCATGCATCTTGTACCCTCCCCAGCAATCATGCGAACCTTTGCCCTTTTGCCCTGACAGATTAAATCGAAGCATGAAGGAGTGGGATCTTAGCCAAAGAATATTACATTTTAAAAGCTGACCTAAGCTCTTTTTATTTGCCCTTTCATTTTGATCTCATGATGATGTTTGAGTACTTTCCTCAGATATTGAGTTCATCAATCTCTAACCCTCTCCTGATGTATTTTAGGTTTCTGCATTTCTTCCATTTCAGGGAAGGCTAAGGTTTTGCACTGTACAGATCAACTTTAATAAAAGGGCCTATATGATACAAGAGATCTAGAATACTCAGTCATAAAGAAAATTTGTAGTCTGTATTTTTTTTACCTCTCTAATTATGAATATTTTTATGCACTAAGACTTGAAATAGTAAAAGAATTATCACTTGTTTAAATACTAATTTGGTACTTGCATATAATTTATCCCCAGTGAAAGGATCTGCCCAAGCATCCCTTTCACTCACCCACCCACCATCACCCTTCCTTAAACAGTTGCATTAAGTACCTTGTAAGTAGTTTGTAATTGGGTGTTCGGCTTTTCTTAAACTTCTAAAACTGACATAAAGATTAATGATATTTGACACTGTGAGTGAATAACAGCATAAACTGTCGTGCTATTTTATTTGAAATTAAAATTCTCTAGTCTGCTACAGTTACCTTTTAAATGTGCCTCTGGCATAAAGCTTTCAGACCTGAAAACAGAGGGTGCAATCTGCATGACTCAGGACTTAAGTAATGAAACGCTGAATCTTCTAGCTCATTGAGTCCCAAATTTTTGAAAGGCTTAAGCACCTTACAGAGTTTAAAACAAACTGGTTGCTGCAGTCTAGCTTTGAAATGCATGTATCACCCCAACTGTTATTAATAGGAACAAAAGTTCATGGACATTCGAACTACCTTCATACTTTTAAAAAATACACTTCTAAGTTAGGACCAAAGTTTGTAACACCATTGTATGAGCTATAAAAATACTTGCTTGGGTGATTTTACTTGTGGAAACATGTGCAATTCATATAAAGCAAACGAAAACACTATTATAGAGAATAGTATTATAACATTAAAAAAAAAGATCAATTTATGAAGCAGCACAGTAGAGCCAAAGATAGAGTATACCAGCTCTGAATTTTTATGTGGGACACACTCCACACTAAGCACACAGGCTGAATTTATGTCATTCCTGATGACTAAGAAGCTAATGTCTCTTCTTTGTACACAATGATCTAATATTACACACAATCATTCAAGTCTTCCTGACAATGTAGTAGAAAAAGCACACATATTTGTACACAAAGGATCAATATGTAGAGACTGCATAATTTTTCATCTCCTTAGATGGGCTGTCCTGGAAATTAGTCATCTTTAAAAGTGATTTTCCCACAGAAAAAGAACTTTTTTGCAGCGTGCAGGTTGTTGTGATGGATACAGAACGTTCAAGTCCTCTAGAAACACTATGCTTTCTCTTTTTTAATTACGAAACTCTTTTTTTTTCTATTCCATTTTTCAGAGATAACAGTATAGAAAGGAGGTAAAGTAATATTCCAGATAACAGAGGAGTTAAATTTGATTCTGAGAAAAACATTCATTCAGATTGTTTAAAACGCTACTTAGTAGTACTTTACGACAAAATCTCTCTTAATTCAAATATTCGATGAAAGCTGCAAGACATTGCTCAGCTGTTAATGAGCCCTTAACTCCTTGATTTAAAGGCTGAGAAAGTTCACAACAGATACTTAAAACTTCCAATAAATACAGTGAAGACAATGCTTATGCTTACTAAAATTTAATCCTAAAAATCATAAAGTGGAAACTCAAAAACTAAAGATGAAAAGAAAAAGAGAGAGGGAAGATTATTACAGCAGACACAAAGTAAAACATAGAGGTTTTCAAGCCTTCGGCTTTTTGACGTAAGTATATCTTTGGCATATCAATTTTCATGCATAAGAAAATATTTCTGTAGCACCTAAATCTGCTACTAGTTAATCAGCTTTGGAACACATCAGCCTGTTGTTGACACAACCCAAGAAAAAGGGTTTTCAGGGCAGTATTTAAATGGGTTTGACTTTGTTCCATCCATAACAAGATGCCTATGTTATGAATGCAAATTCAAAATTGTTACAACGTAACAAGCCCAGCATATTACGGCTAGCAACAGTAATTTCTCTCTTATTTAAAGGCAACTGTTTACATTAAAGAACCTCCCAGCAGGATTTTTGCATACTGTTAACTGACAGTAAAGTTATTAGCAAAGTTATAGTCTATTATTGGAACGTCTTTTATTATTATGCATGTATTACCGGAGGACTATGCAAAATGTTTCTAATACTCATTGAAATAAAACCATTTCAATTCCACAGAGAATGTATATGTACTTAGACAGAAACTAAAACTGTTAATTATACATATACTTAAAATGATGACTGAGACATCAGCCACTTGCATTCTACATACTGGACAGCTTAAGAAAAGAGTCTGGAAATATTTCTCTGGTCCTACATACTGCTGAAGAGAATAAAGTTACGTGTTTGTGGTCTCACGTGCCTACACTGGTTATCAACATGCTTTCTACTTTAACTTTAAGAACATTTTATACAGAAAAAGTAGCTAACTGGTATTCTATGAAAACGGATTTGGTAGGCCTCTAGGTATTTTATTCAATTTCACTGGAAAAGCATGCTGAAGATGTGGATGGCTCTAGGGATGTTCCAGACAAAGCATTCTGAAAAGGCTACACTTTAAGTGGTTAATGCAATTCTGGCAGTCTCTTAATTTCTCTCCTTATCTGGCAGCAATAAAGCTCAATTATATAATCTGACACTTCCTATGCTTGGATGCCCAATTAGATAAATTGAAATAAGTGAAGGATTCCTCAGAAACTGTGGGTTTTCCACCCAAAAAAGAAAGTCACTCTTGATATGCTAATGTAAATAAGGAGATATTTCTACAGACAGAATTCACAGAAATTAAGAACGGACCTCAAGAAGTCATGCAGTCCATCATCTCCCACTCTCTGATGCTGCTTGAATATCCATGGCATCCCTGCCAAATCTTTATCTATCCAATGTTTAAAAAGCCCTTCTGCCTGTTCAGTATTTAACTGCTACGTAGCTGAGATTTCCTCCTACTAAAATCCCCTTGCTACAACTTTAAGCTGTTATTTCTTCTAATGTAGCCAGGCATGGAAAACAATTGATCATTATTCTCTTTCAAACAAAACAAATCCAAGCCTGTCAATCTTTTCTCAAAGATCCGATTTTAAACATATTTGGTTTTGACACATTTGTCTGGACTTTCCTCTCTAAAACTGACTGTTGTGCACAAGAAGCAAACTGAGAAATCAGTGGTGCTAAAAGGTGTCTTGAATCCTTTTCCAGCATGAGAAAAGTATTTCACTTTAATCACTCAGACTCCCGTATCTCTAAAAACCCGGGGCCAATTTTCACAAAATCCTTTGTACCTGCTAGATGTGTGGAGGTTCTTAGATATTCCAGATTACAGGAAAACCTTCAAAAGCCAATTAAGCTCCATATCTCTCTTGTACTGGGGAGCCCAGAACTGGACACAGTATTCCAGATGTATATATACTATTTATCATTCCTAAGAAAAGACATGAACTAGATAGCATAGCGCTAATGCCACATTTTTTAAAAAAAAGTCTACGTGAAACTTTGACAGTGTAGGTGAAATTTCTAAAATTACAAGTATTTCATTTACTTTGCCCTAGTTCGTACATTCGGCAAGGGCAGAAAAAGCTTCTTAATTGCCACATCTAAAGATGACACACATAAAACACATTACAAATACTTTCTTCTGTTAGGATTGCGAAGCTAATCTAAACATGCTACTCGCAGATTACTTCTAGGCCATTTTATTAGATTGAAACCAAAGAGAATATTTCTTCTATTTATCAAAATAAAATGCAAGAACTGAAAATAAAAGTGAGGCTGAAAGGCATTTGGTTGAGTGAACAGGCTCTTTAGTTATCAAACCCCAACCCACAGAACTGCCCAAAGGAAGAGGGATAAAAACATGAAACAATTATCATTCTGGAATCACAGTTTTGTATGATAATATAAACAGATTGATAGTGGTCAAAACTGACAGTAATTAAGTATTCAGAGACAAGATATACAGAACAGAGATACAAACCTCTCTTCAGTTCTGGAACTTGTAATGCAAAGAAGGATGAAATGCATCAGCAAAGAAAAAAAGATTTAAATCTGTTACAAGGTCCAGAGTTTAGTTCATAACTTCACCAGATTTTAAATTTTACACTTTGGAATTAAAAAAAAAAAAAAAAAAAAAAGAAGAAGATTCAGCCAAGAAAATTCAATACTTTCAAGAACATGTCTGGACTATTTAATCTAAGGACTGAATTACAACAGCTTGGAGGCAGGGGAGGGAATGTAGCCAGAAACAAGAACTTGGTAGAACTCCTAGTTGGAAGGATGGGAAAATAATCCGGGACAAAAGAGCTAAGAATTAGAGACAAGGTTACAACTGGGGAGACCTCTGCACTGATTTGCAATTTTTCATGTTATGTTTAAGTTATTTTATTCCCAATTCTCAGTTTATTTTACCTACATGCAGCACATGTAATGAGAACACACCTTCACAGTGAAATCTGAAGTACCAAGAATTAAATTGTCCCTATCTCTAAGTCAACAAACATCAAGAGACTGAGGTGAAAACCCTTTTTTCCCTTTTTTTTTTTTTTAATGTGTAAAAGTCAGCAGAGAATTAAGCACCTTCATGTTTACAGTATGAAAGACTATATTTCATAAAACCTGATGCCTGAAATAATGGAGGCACTGGAGGCTTGGCCAGGCCAGAGTTATAGTCTGAATGCATGGAAGGTATAGCAATAATTAGGTTTTTACAAAACAAAGCGCACATTTCATTTCAGTTAAACCACAGAAATAGTGTGTGTTTACATTATCTACTCCAAAGTCTCATTTCCTTTTCACTTATTACATATATGAGACAGGAACTTCAAATAACAAAGCTGAGGTGCATTAATGAAATGGAGAATGACTTGCTTCTTGTTATTTACAGCACTTATGGAAGAAATACATGTTATGTGCCAAAGAAACTTGGGTGAGCATCAGTACTCTCTTTACCTTTTAGGATTTAAAATAAATTACTCCAACACAGATTATCATATGTATCATGAAGTGTTATACACTAAGGTAAGGAAATAGATGCATAACTCTAATGAAAAACAAAACACACAGGAATTCTGCATCTGATTTGGTCATCAAAATATCTGTATGGAGTAAAGGAACAAATTATGTTCCCCACCAGTGTTTCAAGAGATATTTTTATTTTTGCAAGTTAAGAGACATTTCTTTCCATTTTAAAAACTGCACATTCCAGACTGGCAATGAAGATATGTCTGCCATCCTCTTAATACACTACATTTGTTAAAAGAAATTTACTATAATATACAAAGGAAGTTACCTTATTGGCTGTTTAGCAGACAGCCAACGCAGAGAGAAATTCTAGACACATAGGAACCGACCGGCAGAGATTGGTTTTGGTTTGCTTCTAATCATGCCTGTTATTGTTTGTGAACGTCATTAGAGCGCTACAGATTTCTTAAAATGTACCAGATTTCAACCAGTTGCGAGTTTGCGCTGCAGGCTTGCCTTCACTGCAACAACATACTCTTAAACAAACAGTTTGTCAACAAAACAAAATGAAAAACATTGATCGCTTCAACATGTCAGTGATGTTTAAAAGAACTTTAAACATTACTTCCTGAAATATATTTCCAGAGATCATTCCAGACACAAGACAACAATCTTGTGCCCAGAAAGACGGTATTGTCTCGCAGCTTCCTCCCAAAAGGCCTCCCTTTCATTCCATGATCCAGCAGCAACCCAGATAACATTCAAGTACCACACATACTCCCCCTTTCACCTTATTCATGCCTTTCTTCTAATAAGAATCCCATTTCCTCTCAGACCATGCAAACATCTCCCCTTTTCCCTACTCTATCCATGGAGCAGGAGAGGGAAGATACACGTTCCTCCTTCACTCTGTCTTGGGGAAATCAGAGCAACAGTATATCCTTTAGTATTTTCTGGTATTCATCTATGAATTATCCTCGCTTCCTAAATAATGTACGTTGACATACGGACACCACCATATCCATCTGGAAAGAATCTCAGTGTTTTATATTACCATTGCTATTTCAAGAGGTACTGGGAGAGATTGTTACAAAACACACGTAGAACAGAACAGGATTCTGCTTTCTAAGTGGGTTCCATGCCAGCACTGACAAGATAACCCACTGAGGGTCAATAATTTTGCCCTGAGAGGAGTTTAAAGCAGTCTTTTCACCTCTCAGAGAAACCCAGAACTTGGCTTCTAGGAATGGAATAAACAAACAAAAAGGTCCCATCACAAAAGCTGTATTGTTATGAGACTTCAAAAGACCAGGCCCGTGCTGAGTGGCTTGTCAATCATTTTAGTGTCCATCCATCACCTTAAAACACTGAAGTTTTTTGTTGAATTGTGTTTTTCGCTTCTTGCCAGTCCCAGAAGTTGGCCATTTTAGATACTTTTAAGCAACAGTTCTCAAATATTTTTTAAATGATGCGTAACATCTTTGTGGTAATCCATCTTTCATCCAGGACTGTAAATACAGCAACATCCCTTTGCAACTATTACAGATGTTAAAAAAGTGAGAGCACAAAAACTGAACTGAAATCTGCTAAACTCATATCTTTATATCTGTATTTATTTTATATATATATATATACACACACACACACAAACACATTCAGATAGACGGATACACACACATGCCCCTAACATGAAGAAAGCCAGTATCAAGGGATTACTGAAGCCTCAGGCCACTACCACCAAGTGACTTGCAGACAATTGAGAGGTTCAGACTCACTACAGCTTAGCAGTAATGTTTTTAATTTACACCAATTCAATCCCCATCTTCGTTGATGTTTCTATGAATACAGGGAACAAACTCAAGCTCATATTTAGTATCTGTGTTGCCTGTGTCCCCATCTTTCTCAGCGTAAGACCATGCATTCTTTGCTTCATTTACAGACCCGAAGTTTCAGTCTGGTAATACCTAGTCAGGTCTCTGCCAAACAAATGATGATTAGTAATTATTCCTCACGTTTCAGATGCCCAAACTGCAAAGGGAAGAGGTTTGGTTGAGCTCACAGTCAACTCAAAGCCACAACTTCAAAGGAACTCAAGCTTTTATTAGTTATAGTATTCCTAAAATAACTTGGTTTTACTAGTGGCTTGATGGCAATAAAAACTATTATTTGTGTTCTGGAAAAGCAATGTCCTTAATCAGAGAGTTATTTCTTGTGAACATGTGTGATTAATGTACAATACCAAAAAAACAACCCATTCCCACTCCCTGCTTTCACCAAAGCGAAGAGCCGCTGCTTAGTAAATGCAACTACTACGAAAGAATTGCTTTAAATAGCCTCAACTTCTTAATTTCTAAAATAGACTCCAAGTTTAGCTCAGAAAACAACTTAATATATTCACTTCACATCATAATGATTGTTTAAGATTCTCTTATACAAAAATCCTCTTCTGAATCAAAAGAAAAAACATTACTCATAGTACATTATGCCTCAAATATTGAAAATTACTTTTCAAGAAACACATGTACATTAGTAATCACTAACAGTAGTAAACAGCACCTAGGTATTGCCTAAAAACTATGCAAAATGCCATCTTTCTTTAGGTTTCAAAACTTAAAACTGTGGAAAGCAGCCTCATCTTATAAGTTTGACTCTGTAAATAATATGTCGTGATGAGTGAAGGGGCAGACAGGGGATGGCAACAGAAAATGGTCAGCCAAGAACAAAATACCGGTAGCTGGGTCTTGGGAGGACTTATTTTGAGAGAGCGTGGGCACTTATGTAGAAAGAAGACGTTCTAGGATCCATATTCACAGGAGCAACATCTTCCACAGTATAAACGTGCCAACCAACCAAAGAATTTGTTTAATGCTCTTCTTGATGAGTTGAAAGCTCCTCATGGCTTAGGTACATATTATGGCATCTGAGTTTAGAAAGGACAGATATACCTTCAAAAAGGCAATTACCTTCAGTGCACTTCGGTATTGTTTATTTAGAAACAGGTCCTCCTGGCCAACATTTAAATTGCAGCACTCCATTTTTGCAACTGCAAGGTCAGAAATTCTCCAAAAAGAAAACAAACTAAAAGATATGATGCTGAATAAGGTTTTAAAAGACACTCAGAAAGGTGATTTCTATGTACACATTCTCCTACAATGACTACAATCTTCATTGTACTATATGAAGCTACTCCTAGGCATTGCTGTGGTACTGAATACGAATCAAACTATAAATTCCAGTATCTCATCTGAGCATGTAATCACTTGACAAATCAATCAGCACTCACTTCACTCAAAAATACAAAGGAACAGATTCACCCCTGGTTCCAGGAGGATCTGCAATCAGAGATTGAGATGGAAAGAGCCCAGGGCTTCTCCTGTTTCTCTTCTCTGCCTGTTCTGCTTCAGGCAGTTCCAGCAGGAAACGGACCATATCAATGCTGCTCGCCAAGTAAAAGGAGTCACACCTTTACCTCATCTGGCTTTTGAAAAAGTCCAAAAGCCAACATGGGAATGGGAGACGAACTGGGGTGAAACTTGGTGCTCGGGCTTCTTGTCAGGTACCTGTCTTTTCCGCTCTCCAGCCCATCGCCCTTGCAGCGGATGAGCCACATACCCCATAGCCAGCCAGGAAGGCATTGTATTCCTTCCCAGTGAATGTACAGGAGTTACAGAAGAGAAGTAGGGCAGGAGTAGTCTACCAAAGGGAGAAACAATTTTTCCACAGGTAGTCTTGAGGAAAGACTTGGCCTTATGGATGAACTAGACATGAGGTAAAACTTACAAAAACATGAAACAGTGCTGGAGAAGAAAGATGAGTAAAAAACCCTGTAAAATGGAGATAGGGCTTCTATTTGTGCTACCCAAAACTACGGGGCAAGCCCTCAACCCAGAGATCAGTTAAACCTTGCCGCACAATTCATTGCAGCAGGCTGCATGTCTAAATCCTGTGAAATACAACTATTTAAGGAACTCATTTAAAATTAATATATTTTTACATTGAAATGGGAGAAACAGCTTTTATATCCTTAATAATACATTTTCACAGTGGAAAGACTGGCTTATAACAAAACCAAAGTAACCATTACAGTATCTGCAGAGATTGTGCCATTTTCCTGCATGTTTCAAAGTCAGTGTTCAAATCCAAAGCACTCTGGTCCTTCCCAAAGGAATTTGGTAGCAGGTGGTGTTAATAATCCTTGAAACAGGATTCTCTTTTGCTGTACCAGCTAAAAGTTAGGGGAAAAGGGATTATGACAAAGACTTCACCTGACCCAGTAATGCCTCTGTCATTTGTCACCTATCATGTCAGTTTTAGAATAAGCAGGTATAACATTTCAATCATAATACTGCAGATTTACTTCTACACCTGCCAAGGTTGAAGGCTAATGTGCTCTTAGAGAGCCATTCTCCTGCAGGAAAATATATGGAAATTAGAAAGAACTACATTCTGCAAGGAACTGTCAGTTTTCTTGAGGGCTTTTACAAACCCCTTCTCCTCTGTTTAATCATAAAAAAAAAAAACAGAGAAGGAATGGTGAGGTAGAGGTCAAGCCAGAATGTCTCCCGCGAAATATCTGTGTGACAGTTTTCTGAAGTCACCTTATTGAAAGTAACACTGCTTCTTGTCTTAACATGAATGCTTTCTAGTTTTCATTTATGTTGATTGCTCATGCAGTAAAAAATGTCTGGGGCAGCAATGTCACATCACATAAAGAAGAGTTGAAAGATATGATACCTTTCTAATATCTAATCCCAAAGTTACAGATACATCAGAGCCATTATTTTGTCATTAAAGTCCTATCTTGATAATAAATTAAAGACCTTTGGACCCATATTATACACTGGAGTTATATAAGCACATAAGCAAAGAATTTCACTATTAAATATGTACTTTTCCAAAATGCAATAAAAATAATTTATTTCACGTGGGACATTCACCAGACACATTTTAAATATACCATACAAATTCTTGGATGTTTTCCCATAAATATTTGAGGTATAGATGAAAAATGATAACAGATATTAAATAACTTTAATTGGTATATATTTCATTCATTTTAAACTATTCAATAAATTTCCAGACTTCTTTCATCTTTTAAGTGGCAATTTAGCACTTTAAAATGCTACAAGATAGGTATATCCATATATTGAAAACAACTCCAAAAGGCAAAATCACTATATTAACAGCAAACTTAGAAAATCTGTGCCTAGAGATCTAATTTACTGGGTTGTTTGGGGGGGTTTTTGAGTTTTTTGGGGTTTTTTCCCAAAAAAAGGAAAAACAAAATTTTCAGGAGCTGGGTCATATCAGAAAGAGAGTTCATCTTCTAGTGCTACTGGCCAGAACCAGAAACATTAATCTAAAATGCCCTTACTTCGATTTGTCAACTTTGTTGCATTCAGATATAACTGGACAGAGCTACTGTATGGATTAGGTTTATGAATAAAATTGTAATTTTCAAAAATGGTTATTTCTACGAAATTCTAGTCTGTGGTGGTTACAGTCATCAGATCTGTTGATTTTCTATCAGCTTTTCAATTCAAAGCAGACTATCATGACCACCTTAGTCACTAAAACCAAATTTTACCTCAGAGGCAATCTGCATTCCCATTTTCAGACCATATGCTATTTTCAACTCAACTACAGTAGGTGCTACGATACCCTGTTAGAAGATCAGGGCACTGTTCTTTACATGTGCAAAGAAAAAACAATCAGCATGTATTCAGTTTAAATAAGAGTAAAATGATTAGGAAGATTTCAACTACACAGATTATATACAATTGTATAAACTTTTTAAACCCTTAATCCTTCAGCATTTGAGAGAGATGTTTGTTTAAAATATTAAGCTATTGAGGAAGTACCTTTTGGTGCTTTAGCTCTTCATAAAGAAAGCATTAATGTACTTTATTACTTGTTTTAAGCAGATAATGTCAAGATGTGGTCGTCAATGAGTAAAGTGGAGGCTATTTTACTGTAGGTAAGGCCAGCATCTTTAAAGAAAACACCACGTTTCAGGAGTTTTCTTCCCCCGTCCAATTTATTCCTGCCCACGTTTCCCAGTGCTCTCAATCCCACTCAGATTTCCCGTTCTTCCCACTCCCTTACACACACTTGTAGCCATTCTTTTCCCTTTCCTTTTCAGCCCATCTCCCTTTGTCCTTCCAGCTCCATTGCTCCTCTGAATCACCTCTCCTCCCACTTCTGCTATTTCCATACTACTTTTAAAATAAAACAAAAAAACAGACAGAGGAGGAAAGAGAGAGAAGTCCCCCAAAAAATTCCCCCTTAAAAAAGGAAAAATAACCCACTAAGAAAAACTCAGGGAAAACAATGAATAACCCTGCAACTGTACAGAGCTCTGTTGTTCTGTATGCGACATTAGACTCTTATCTTTTGCCTTTTTATTTATTTAGACTATAAACCAAACAAGTTAAGATCAGAGATTTAGCAGGTCACTTATTCGATTTCAGGAGGTGAAGATGGATGGCTGGTGGAGTTTAGGTGGTTTAAGCAACTACTGCAAAAAACAGTCAAAATTAAGCTCCCATCAAGGAGATGCAAGATTCTTCCTAAACTCATCGTCTTACAGCATCCTAGCTGCATCAACAGGATTACTTACATCTTGCACTACAACCAGTAGCAATCTGGAGGGCTCTGCAGTGTCTGGTTGCCATGTAACTATCATCTACATCCGAAGATACATTCATGTCTGGAATAAGAACTAAGCTTTTCCCATGTTACTGGCTTTAACCGGAGTGTGGCTTTCCCTTTATCCTCCCCTCTCTGACTTCTCTACTTCTTTTCTCCAGGCGCTGAGATTAAGTGCCTATATATAAAAGAATGATTGCCAAGGAAAGCAAAAGTTAGATTATAATCAACACAGAGCTCGAGCCTCAGTCCTTACACTCCTCATATGGCTGGTGTCAAAACAATAAGTGCTCCATATGCCTTTAGACAGATTCAGCCTCACGTACTCTTGTCCCTTCACGAGGCATGTGTCACCAGCCTGCAATGAATAGTGCAAATGCACCTGCACTGATCTAAAAATTTAACCTGAAGTTCACATTAATAATGAAGCACTCCAGGTGGTCTGCAAGCTGGGACCGTAATGAGGAACTTTCAGTGACACTGGTTATCAAATGTTGAGCCAGGTCACTACACATGAATAAAGTGATCTCCCTAGAAAGATGAAAGGGGAATTATTTTTTTCTTTTTAAGAGAGATTACCTTCTGTAAAAAGTCTGAAGAAAGACAATGTGCTAAAACATTTAACTTGATTAGACTGGAACTGAATAAAACACATCAAGACCTATCAAAGGAGCAGAAAATTATTCTGAACTGTATATGCAACAGTGGCTAAATCCCGCCTGGTGCCCTCTCAGCCCCTGCTGACAGCAGACCTCTTAACTGTGGTTGCACCGCTTGCAAAACCAGTGGAGGAATGACGCTGATCATTCTTGTTGCTGCTGGGGGAAGGAAGCAGGGGCACAGGGAACGTCAGAGGTGATAGCACTGGCCCTGGGAACTGGGAGCACCTTTCTTGCAGCCCAATGCCTGTCTCTGCTCACCACTTAACAATCCCAGGGAGCAGGCTGCCCCCGAGCTCTGTAGGGACAACCTTCAGGAAGAGGCATGACAAGCGTCTGAAGGAAAATTAGGGTTTCCTTCAATCTGCAAGGGACTGAGCCCCCATTTGCTCTGCTTCACACCTGCTCTGTCCCCTGGCAAGTAGGAGGGATATGAAAATACTCTGGGACTCTTCACAGGGAACTTGCTCAGGTAGAGGATGTAAGGTATTGTTCCTGCTTCAGAGAGCCCAGGCAGTATATGTACAGGGAAAAACATACATAGGATACAAAACTGATATCCTATGTTGCCCGTGCGTCAGAAGGTCTTCATACAGCCCTGGATGGCAGGTCATTATGGCAGACAGCCATAATAGCAGCTACATAACAGTTCTGATCTGTTCAGTCCCGTGTGTGCACAACCCATATAGCACATCTAGTACAAACCACTTTGTGTTCTTGGCTGAAACAAGGCTTTGCCCTTGCTAAGGAATGGCAGGAGGAAGCAACGGCATACAGAGGGCAGCTCATTCCTACAGCCACCTCGGGCATCCCCTTTCATCCCACAAGGAGAAAACAGAATCAGGATCCTGAAATGAGAAAGCTGAGAAGGTCTTAAGCTTTACAGCCTTTTCTAAATTTTTAGTCCAGTGGCTTGCCCCAAGGGAAAATTACTTTTAAAGCTTTGCCTACTGAGAAAGAAATGCCAGCTATTGTAACAGGGAGCAAAGAAATGTTGGATCGCACACTCAGCAACAGGTCCCGTGACTGTATAGGAGTAGGTTGATGAAACCTGGAAATGGGGAAGGAATGAAAGGGGGCAGGATGGTCCCCTAAAAACTTAGCAACACTAGGTCTGTTTGAAGTTCCCTACATATTGTAGTATTTCTGTGACTAAGCACTAGAACAATACAATTGTGTTATAAATCAAGTTCAGTTCAGACGAGAAAAGTTCATCTATTTCACAGATAGGTATAGTACAAGGACACAGAAAAATACAAGGAGTAAAGTCTTTGAATTTTGTTTGTACCTGATCCTGTAATCAAAGGCAAGTAAGCTTTTACTGTTTCCTACTCTACTTCTTCACAAAACAGGAATTTCAGTGAGATACCCAAAGATATAATAAAAAATATCCCCAAAGATATTATAAATCAGTTAGTTGTTCTTCTCATAAAGATAATTAAAGCACTATACAGAAATTATGGGTAAGTTTCCTTGCCAATATCCACAATTCAAAATCAACAGCATTCAAACCTCTTCAGAAAGATGAACACATATGCAATCGTACCAGCTTGAAAAAACAAAAATAAGTCTATTTACTGCATGACTCTGGAAACTAAATGTAAAGCTTTCCCTGAGAGCAAGCCAGCTCCAAATCTTATGAAGCTGTTTTAGCTTAATTGTTTTGAGATGTAAACGTAAACAAGGCAGAGTGACATTCTTCATTTGGGAGAAAAACCAAAACCAAAGAGTAAACACAGTTGCTGGATCTGAAGCAAGCTGTTCACTGTCCTGAAATAATATAACTTACTTAAGACGTGTTTTCATGCTGAGAAGCTGGAGAAGCCAAAGTGTTGCTTAAGGGCCATTTGAGACACTTTTGCACCTAATGAAGCCAGCGTATTTTTTGCAAGATCGTCTTTTTTCTTTTTTCCCAAGCATCCCTACATAGAAACAGATATTAACTTCTGAAATATCGCAGCCTGTGTATTATCACCCAAATAAATCATTGTACTTCTGGGAGAAAAAAACAACACCTGGAACAGGAATAATGGAAAAATGAATCCAAAAGCAGAAAAAACCATATAGGAACTAAGTGACAAGTTATTATTCCTATCAGTGTGCAGGCCTCCTTGCCAGAAAGAATTAATCCTGATACTAGTTTGAAGACTCTATGAACTCATACTAAACATACCTATTTTAATCTTTTTAAAATTCATTTTTAGTAAAACCTGACCACTAACTCTAGCAAGCTGTTCTCAGAAGTCAAGCTTACTGTTTTTCACATCACCTGAAACATGGTCTTCTGTCCCTAAAGGGCTCTTTCTGCAGAAACAGTATGTTAGCATTCATTACTGTAACCCATTGATGTATATTTTATTTGTGGTTTTAAAGTTTCCAGCCACTTTTCTTTGATGCGATGCATAATCAGTAGTAGTTAAAAGACTACCTTAAAAAATGGAAGCCTCTGAACAAATTTGGTGATAAACCATCAAAGGAGTGGAGTCTGAATTAAAAGCCTGAAGGGTAAGAAACAAACCGAACTTGAAACAACTGAGGTCTCTAAGAACAATGGCAGGGATGGGGGAAATCTCTACCATTAACAACACTGGAAAGCTTGATTCAAAACAACCATCAGACACAGCTTCTTTGTTTACCTGGATCGAGAATTAAAACAATAGATGCTGTCAATCTTACACCAGTATAAATGTGAACCTTTATGTTTCTGTACTGAAAATGGTTCAACAGTCAACCGTAAAATCATACTTCACAGCCCAATGAAAAGTGATCACACAGGATCCTTAAATGAAAGGTAGCATATTTCAGGTCTCTACTAAGGACTTGTGGTCCACGGAGGGCTTAAAATCCTACTTAAAATCCTACTTAAAATCCTTCCTTCCTACTTTGAAGGAATCCACGAAAGGTAACTAAGAGAAGGCGGCATGCTGGCAGCAGGCCTAAACTCATGGTACATACAGGCCATACTTTTACTACAAAATGTATAGTCATTCACAAATTAGAAAAGGCTGAAAAATGTTTCTGTAGACAATTTTCATTCATTAGTAATGGGAATGTTTTATGGGTACCTTACGCGTTAGAGCAAACGTGCATCAATCATTTATCTAATTTTTCTATTATACTTAATGCCAAATTTATGTAAATATAGATTACTAATAATGACTAGAAACTAGAAAATACAAGCTTTACTTATTTTTACTTAATAGATTAAAACAATTACCAATCTACAAGTGGAAAAGTTTACTGCAATTCCTGTTCACTTTATTTAAAAATTAACATTATAATTTCAAAACTTTTTGAGAGTCACTTGCCTCCGAGGCGTCTTTTACATCATTTCAAAGCTCAGGTCCTTGAGCTTTAAAAATAATACTTGAGTTTATTATTCCAGGCAAAGAATTCTACTGAAAACTCTCTTTCAATGTTTGAACAAGCATTGATGAAATGGTGGCAAAAAGTTCACAGCCAGGCTGGCAGTCACAGAAGCAGTTTTACCAGTGCTCCACGAAACTCAAGATTCAGACAACAGACCCCTACCGTAGTTCAGACCTTTTCAAACAGACAGGGGCAGATCTGTCGTGGAGTGTGGGAAGTCTGCCAACCCTCAAAACCAGCAGTATAGCTGGGAAAAGAAGTCTGAACTATTGCAACACCTGAAACCAAAAATGTAGAGCTCATAAATACTTCTAAACACATTTAAACTAAGAGTAATATAAACTTTTAGTCCTCATTAGCGTTTCCTATGTATATCAATCAGAAATGTTAATATAACTCCTTGGAACAACCAAATACTGTATGCATTTTTTTAACTGCAAAATTAAAGATACAGAAAAAAGGTCTTGCATAAGACAAAGATAAAAGGTTTCCTTCTGAATTCAGCTAGTGTTAACATTTGCACCTGGTGCTTACATAATTAAATACAGAAAACAACAATTGTACCCTAAGAAAAACTTAATTAGATTAGGCATGTAGTAACAAATGCAAAATTACCATCATTACTATGTCAGTGTTCTACAAATGGAAATGCTTAACTGCCAAGCCTACAACTCTCATGTCTGATTTATTCCCACAGATGAGGAGGAGACAGCCATTTGCACCCTTTTGTAATTTCAGGGCAACTGCATCCAGGGGAGATTTACTCACAAAGGAGCAGGCAGGAGTACTGCTGTCATCTTGTCTCTCTCTCCAGAAATTCAGGTGTACTTTCGTTTACAGACATTTTGTGCTACAAAAGCAAAACCAGGTTGGGCAGCCCGGAAGAAACTAATGAGTCTACAAATCTCCTATGTGTCTTGATCCTTCATCATTAGCCTTGTGGGCTGCTTCACAGGCACCTGCTTTTCTCACAGATGAGACATTGTGAATGACATGACAGCTTCCCCCCCGCCCCGAAAAAGCAACAGGAATCCTTTAATTTCAGGCTTAAAGCTGTAACAAAAAAAAATTAAGATTCCAGGGAAAAATGTTTCAATGGCATAATGGTGTAGATAGTGATGCACTGGAAAAGATTGCCTACAGAAGTTGCAGAGTCACACGCAAGAACACAAGGAACAGTTTGACAAGTATCCACCTGGAACAACCTAAGCAAAAACGATACTGTCTGATCCAGCCTTGCTTTCCTCTGATTATATATAGAATCTTTTAAAATAGTTGGATTACTCTTACCCAGACCTGCTAAAGATCAGTAGCTGTGATGCCTGTGTGCAGAGTCACATGAGGGAAAGAAATGATCCCCACGGGTATAATAAAAAAAGAACTTTTCCAGTTGTCTCCTACCATCTTAGTTAGGGGAACAGTACTCACAAATCTTCAAATCCCTCCACCACGAGAGATCAGACTCAGTATGACTAAATACAACCGCCTACATCATAGCCATGAACACAAATGTTCTATTTCACGTGAAATGGGCACACTGCTGTAAGGCCCAAACTCACTGCTAGAAGTCTGTAATTCTCTAAATGCCACGATACTTTAATTTGTCAGGAATTAATGCGAGCTTAAAATGGGTATTTAAATGTTTTGTATATTTAATCAACTTT
Source organism: Calonectris borealis (assembly GCF_964195595.1). Lineage (NCBI taxonomy): Eukaryota > Metazoa > Chordata > Aves > Procellariiformes > Procellariidae > Calonectris > Calonectris borealis. The sequence continues at coordinate 121,117,333 of NC_134314.1, forward strand.
CCTCAATTATTAAATTGTAAATATTCCCTGAGTATTAGGGCATTAATTCGCTCTAAGAAGCTCCTAGAGACTACAGCAGCCTTCCTGGATATTTCATGCCTGCAAAGTTATTTAAACATTACTACTGAAATTGTAAAGCTAAGCAAGTCTTCCTCACAGTGTCTCCCCTGGCAGGACAGATATTTAACTAAAGCTAGCACCTAAAGCTAGATAATATTTAAACTGTTATTTGATAGCAGTTCCAGAGGAGACCTGATACAACTTGGTCAATAAGAAGTATGAAGTTTTAAATAACATAAATGAAAGAAAAACACATAATTAAGAATTCAGATTGTTTTTAAAAAACATACAACCATTTGCTTGATGCAAACCTGTCACACCCACCGGCGTGGAGACTCTGCCTTTCTTGTGCTGCAATACTAAAAGCCTGCAATCACATTTGGCCTTGCAAAAGGAAAAAAGCCTTCCCTTTATTAAGAAAACCCAGGAAGCACTAGGCAAAATTGTGGTCTGACCTTAAAGTTTACCATGTAGGCAAGAAAAAAAAATAGGAAGTCTGGTTTATGAATTTTTGAAGCAAAATTCACATTAAGATAATATGGGGCATAGATATGATTGTTTCTTGAGAAAACTATAGATACATAAGGTTACCCAGCTGTGCAGCCATGAAACATATTTTTCTTGATTAAATAAGGAACTATGGCAACCAAGGGTACTATGGCCTCACATATGCTGTAATAATGAGACATAATGAAGCGTCTTCTGGGAGCTCTCCCACAACTGTTAAAATTTTATTGCATCAAATTTGGGAATTAATTTTGAAAAAGAGAGAATCTTATTTAATATTTGATGTGCATTGGTACTTTTTTCCTTTATAATGAAACAATGTCCTCTAAACATCCATATTCTTTATGTTTAAAAAAATTCAACTGCTCCTGCTGAATCAAATCTCAAGGGAGAAGAAGATAATAATACCACATATGAACTTTACAGTATTTGCTTAGTATATCCTATTTGCAGATATCATCTTATTTGAATAATCATATGTTTGCAATTTTCCAGCTCCTGCTGAAAAACTGACCTGTCATCAGAGCAAATTTCCTTCAAAACTCACATATGACTGTTATCTGTACCTGGTGTTATTAAGAATATTCATTTTTTTGACACTCGTTCCACTAGTTATCTACATATAAACTTACACATATAAGAGGTCTCATCTCAGTCCATGATGAGCTCATGCTACTTTTCTTTTCTGTAAAAAGTGACTCGAAATAATTGTCTGATAAATCTGCCGATTCTTTGTCCAGCTGTCATTTCAAGGGAAAAGTTTTCTGCCAAATCTTTTGTTCTCTGGGAGGGCAGGCAGTCCTGGCTGAAGCGCTAATTGCTTGTAAGCCCAGAGAAGAGGCTAAATTCCACCGCAGCTGGGTTATATCTGGATTGAACAGAGGACCCACCCTTGAACAAATAATCCCCGTGGAGAAATTATTGTCCAATCATCAAGGGTGAAGAAATACAAAGAAGGTAGTAACACCAGGGGTTTTATCCTTTTACACCAACAATACTGCCTTCATTCCTAAGAGCCATGGAACAGCAGATGGGGTGACCACCACGGTACAGCTAGGTTGGGCTAACCATTTTAAATCAAAATTGTGATTAAAAGATAAACAAAGATGACAACCATAACTGTAGGCTTTCATGAACTTTTTCTTCACTTACAGCAACTCTGAAATTGGCAGTTCTCTTTCATTTGCTTGAGTAATGAATTCATTTGGCTCGACAAATTACTGCCTGTTCAGAACGCTTTTCCCTTCATGCCAGTACAAACTGGTGAAAGGAAGGAGAAGGGGAGCTACCTGCATTTAGGGGCAAATGGCATGATTCAAGATGAGAGGGATTGGTGACTAAAGCTGTGATTAGGATATGGCATAAGAGTGAAGTTGGCAATGAAAGGGCACAGGCATGTGAATTCAAAGAGAGAGAATCTGGGAAATAGGCCTGGGACTAAAACTAAACCATTTCCCCAGAAAGAAATCAGACAGTGAGCCAGGAGCAGAGAGAAACCGTGACTGGCTAGACACGGAGGCTAATTTTTAGAAGTGAACATTAAGGTAAGAAGTTAGAAAGGGGACACTCACTCCCTGCACCCCAAGTGTTTGAGAACAGGGTCTCACATGACAATCTGCCCAGCAGCAGAGGAAGTTATCACTCACCTCTCCCCCTTCGCACTTGTTTCCACACCCATCACTCCTCTCTCAATCAGCTTTCTGCTCCTTAATCATGTCAAAGCAAACTTTTTTAAGACCACAGTCTGGAATTGTCTAATTAAAACCCCTTCCTAAAACTAATCCCTCTTTAATATGTAAATTTAGGCCAACAGACTTTTGAATGGACGTGATTTAAGGGAGCAGTAAACTGTAAAATGCAGGTAGTGGGACTGGGAACAAGAAGTAGAGAAGAAGGTGGGAATCTCAAGCTGAATTTCAGTCTGACGATTTATAATGTTGCATTACATCCTGAATTGATGTACAAGTTCCAGTTTGCAGAATCGCTTGGAATTTACCAGATGTACTTTTTGAAATTTAAGAACTTCCATTTCTTTACAGAAATTAGTCTCCTGTTGTATAGCTTGGGCCTTAAAATTAGAATTCTGACCTTATCTCTGGTTTTCTTTTTTTTTTTAATTTTGGTAAAGATAACACCATTGTTTTGGGGAAGACAAATATATTACCTATGAAATCTTTAATTTACTTATGAAATCATATACCAAACTGATAAGTACCATACCAAATACTGGTTTGCAGACTAAAGTTTATTAAGTACACAAAAAGTGAATCACGGTTTATGCTTGGAACAAAGAGGATGACTGAGATGAGGCTCCAGCTGGAAAAACAGTGTAATTTTGCAGTTAGAGGCAATATCATAATACATATATGCATAGAGACTGCGAGCCTGCAGGCAACTTTAATTCTGGCACTTCCTCACTTTAAGTTCTTGGTTTTGCACCTTAATAACATTCTTTTAACCTTGTGTGTGTATTATACACTCATAGATCACTCAGCCAAGACATAATTGATTTAATCATCCACATTTGTGAATGATTTGTGAAGCTTACATGAGTTTGCTAGGTTGCAGCCCTGCCCAATAAAAATTAAAACAGATGCCTCTATGAAGCCCAGAGAAACAAGCTGATAATGTAAAAGGAACAGACTGAACTGTAACAGTAGAAGTGTGACAAAAAATATTTTGTTCTTTGCTACTGTGTATGTAGCCAAAACTACAACACTAGAGATCTGTCAGTCCAAATGGCAAAAATATGATTTTGAATTTTAAAAAGATAAATTAACTTTAAAAGAAACTTGAATGATAAACTCTACACAGTACTAGGCATTTACATAGGAACAAGGAAAAAGATGTAAATAAGGCAACTTTGTAAAGAAAAAAAACCCAACTATTTTACATGTAATTATAAGGTAGCATTTTTAATGGGAGAATCATTGAAATTCTTCTACTCTTGGAAGAGGCTAGATTTGGTAGATAACAAAATTAGATACTTTCTTAATCCAGAAGACACTGTCTTTTTGTCATCAAAAAGATTTCAAAATGCTTTGTTATTAATACTACACAAATCCAAAGTAAAAGTAAACAGCCCTTCTCTAAATATAGAAAAGCCTCAAATAGGAACAGTGAATCGCTGTTTATTCAGAATTACTAATGGTGGTAGCCTCAAATACGCCACATTTTTCCTATCTTCAATTTTATCTCCATTAGTGTAATACTGGTTATCTAGCCGTATCTTATTTCCAGTTGGTGGTCCTTCTGCCATTCCTTTAGAGAATTTGCTGTATAACCAATTAAGGTCTAATTGTCAGAAAGTTGCTCTCAGCAGAGTATGTTTTCTCTTTTTCCAAATATCATCCTGTTTCTACCCATAAAACTGGTACTAAAATTAAAATTCCTCTTCCTGCCAGATAGGAATCAAAATTCCTATTTGCAAAACTGATACAGGCATTATGAAACCCCAGTGAGTTATGCTTTGCCTTCAGAGAGCTGATTTTTGCTCTTTTCTACTTGGACCTTTTGCAAAACATACGGTTTCCTCGTCTCATTTTCCCAACTGTAAAATGGAGAAAACATTACTTCTCTGTTACAGAGCAATTAGGATAAGTGCACCAAAGGTCTGCAGAGCATTTAGATTCTGTGACAATAACGCTCATGCGGATGAGGTTCATCATGTGTTTTCTTCCATATCAAAGCCATCTTCAGCAGTTCCTGTCCCTGGTTACTTCACACCTCGGTTTACTGTTCCCCCACTACAACTGATTTTAAAAATAAAGTCTAAATTGAATCTACAAAGTGATCCAGGCTAAACTTGAAGTCTTAGAAAGGGCGGCAGGGAGGGATGTGCGTGTAAGCTTTTTTATTTGTTTCTTAAATCATAGGAGCATCATTTGTAGCTTGCTATATGGCATGAGAATGAAAACTAACAACTGGAAGCTGCATTACCATCCAATTTTATCAGTTAGAGAAGACGAGCAACTGCAAAGACAGACTTGTACATGCAGGTTTTCCACTAATGTCTCTTAAAAATCAGTTCTATCTATGTAAGAGTTTTAATCCTTCGTTACCAATCACCACATTTCATTTTTTTTTTAATAATGCCAAAAGTTCATTCCACTTTATACTGTCTATTTGATAGAGGGTTCTCAAAACTGGAAGGACAAGAACTGCAAAGATAGGCACGCAGAAAACAAAGAAGGCTCAACCATCTTGCCAGCCGCTCTGCTGGAGATTTTCTTGGCTTTTGAAAAGCTGCATGTTATAATCTGTAAGCGTTTTGCACAGAACAAAGGAACTTTGGAAAAATGTGATCAGCAAAGAGCGACTCATAAATGAGTAGTGAAGCTCTGTGGAAAGAGCAGAAAATTTGAAATAGAAGGTGAGAGGTGAATGCAGACCTGATTTCATAATCCTTCATTCTATGCGGCAAGAAGAGAGTTGTAAACTCTTTCTATAATATCAGTAATTTCAATACTTGGTTTTTGCTTGCCTCTGTAGTTTAATCCTGGGTTTTATTCAAGATTTTCTTTGAAAATACGGTGACTAAGAAGTAATTGCTTTCATCAGAAACAAAAAGAAGAAACTATTGTAAAATCTTTCTATTATGGGAGGTGGGACGTTAAGGACGATGACAACCTCCAATCTCTGACCTTTGGGGAATGCGAGTTTTCATGCCCGAGCCCATCAGCAGACGTAGTTACAGCTATCTTCTCCCTCCTTCTGGGAAGGTGCTAGTGTCATGCAATGCCCATACTTTCGTTTTATTGGACGCGCACACATTTTAAAAAGAACAACCAACAAGGATCAACAAATAGTTGTCGCCATTTTTCCATGCCATTTTTCCATGCCTTGCTGCTCACACCTGTATCATTTATATACATTTGATGTAGAAAGTAAGGAGCTTAGGGCTTAGAGATACTTTTAAGGAAGATTAAGGTCTTTTTTTTGTATTTAGGCATACCAGCGTGAAAGCTTCAGTAAATGGTCTGATATTCAAAAGTGCCTCTATGTCTACAAGTGAAGTACCTCCATCACTCCTTTATTTCAATTGTTCTATTTCTTTTGATATCAGCTGTAAAAATAAATAAACGTGGTTTTAAAATGTTTTAAATTGCAGTTGGCATTTTCCTCCTACTGAATAGGCAGTAGTTCTGTTACAGGACCAGGAAAATAGCTGTAGACCTTAAATCTGAGAAACAGACTTAACACCACCATCCCTGTTTGAGCCTAACAAAACATGTCTTCATTGCAGCGCTCGCTTCATTCTTACCTCAGCAAAAGGGACACTGTCGAGATTGTTAGGCGTGAAACTGAACAACTTTGACAGGTGTCCCAATTTACAGATTTTTCTTTAAGGAAACCAACCAAATGCTTAATTTTAAAAACTGTCTTCTGGAGACTGGCACATATATATACTCGATTGCCTGACTTACTATATTCTCATTGTAGCACACAGCCACACGTGTCGCTTCCTGCACTCCCAGACTCTATTTTCACTCTGGGAGCTGTGCTCTTCACCTTCAACTGCAGGGGGAGAGTCTCCACAGAAGTACCCTAAGATGCCTGAGCAGCACCTTGGTAAATGAAAAAATAATTGTATCTTCTGCATGCAAGACATACATGCGAGACATATACGTAGTATTTGTCCGTATGTGGAAAAAGTGTTTAACGTTTTTAGAGCATATTTCCAATTCACGTAACAAACATACCATGAATTGTCTTATACATCATGTGATATCTCTGGATTAGGGAAGGTTTGTGATCTCTCATCCTGATTTGCAGCTCTGTCCCGTAACATGAAACAAAAAGGAAAAAAGGAAGAAACGCATTCCTTACGTAACTGCCTGCCTTTTCGGCTTGGATTTTTATCAAGAGCACCTTAAATTTTCAATGACCACGAACTAAAGGTCTTTCCCAGTCTAACAAAATTAATGCCATATTTGTATTTATACACATGTGCATCTGTGCGCGCACACACACACACGAAGTCAGACTTTTTGAAAAGACTGCAAGATTCAGTGACCAATATGTACAGTGACATGCTTATATATAAAAGTACGTATATATGAAAGCCATATATAAGCCATATATATGTATGGCAGAAACTGCTTATGTTCATTTTTTAGTTGTGGGTAGATAACACTTTAATTACCTCATAACAAAATTAAACAAAACGAGGAGAGTCAGTGTGACAGTCTATCTGAGTAAGAAAAAGGCCTCACAATTAAGTGGGAGCTCAGGGTGTTGTGGACTCAGCATTCAGTAACTGATGAGTGAAAAATAAAACATCATCTTCTAATGCCTCATTAAGGCAACACAGCAGCAATATTAAAAGGCTGAGGACAGCCGTGAGTAAGTATGCCTGGACACATTAAATTTTAGATTATTTTCATGACAGAAACGTACGGTCCTGTTCCTATACCACTGGCTGGAATAGGAGAACCACTTTAAAGGATCACAGGCTGAACACGTATTTTAAAGCCATCGTTAGGGGAAGTCATTTATGTGCATCAACAACTATATGTACACATTTGAAACTTAACACCTGATCACATACCTGTACCAGTTCCTGTAAATAGCAAAACATAATTTATTTATTTTTTAAGTAACTGCTGGGAAAGTGTAATTAACAGGATACAATTAGGCAACAACTAAGAAATACTTAAAATCAATCCAGAGACTTCCTGTTTATGATTATTACCTGTAACTATAAGAATGTATAATATGACTGGAGAAAGGAAGGTAGCACCATGTCTAGCCAAAGAGCAAAATATACATCATATTTAAACAACAACAAAAAAAATCCTCTATGAAGTAGAGCACACGATTAAGTACAGTCATGGCAGTTTGGGTTAAGGGTCTTTTGAAATAAACTATGCTTATTTATTTATAGAGCTATCATCACTGTATCTCTAGATGCACCACAAAATGAGAAAATGCATTAATTTAATTAAAGCTGAACTGAAACTCACATGGAAGTATCCACTGCAATAACAGAAGGCAAAAAGCAAACATACATACACAGATTGAAGAAAGAAAAAAACCATTTCAAGAATAACTGACCTGTAAAGAAAGACTTTGCTTACATAGGAAGTTTGAATAAATTCTATAAAAGCGGTTAAATTACAGAGAAATCTATTTGCTTTGATCTAATCCAACAAAAAGCTCATAAATAATAACAAGATTTTGGGCTGAACCAAACACCTTGAAAGGGTTACATTCTGCCCTGAGCTACTGGGCTACCAATGGAACTAGTATTACAGCTGTACAGAAAGAAATACACAAATGCATAAATACTAAAATTTTAATCGGCTGATGTACCGTCACAGTGGGGGAACCGGTGGATACAGCCCTCTCAAACCCACTCTATTAACAGAGATGAAAAAGAACAGCATGCAAATAGTAAAAAGAGATAAAACACTTTAACAACGCTACAGAATTGCAGCGGCAATCTTCTAGCAGAAAGGGATTATTTAGCAACAAAGGCAAACGGCCATTTGCCTTAAATTATCAGTCCTTCTACAAGATCATTATTTGCTAGGAAAATCTTTGTACCTTCATAGCTATTACCTAAATACCTAAGATATGATGACGCAGTGTACAAAGCAAGTGAAAGCTTTTGAAGCTAGTTGAAATCCCAGATGAAGCACATTTGTTCCACGAAGCCATTTGTTGCAAGCACACCCCAATCTGACAAACATATTTGACACGATACAAGAAAATGACAACAGACCGACATAAAAAAATACAAAATAATAACGCTTATTTTCTTGATGAAAGAATCCTGTCACTGCTCCTCTCCCAAACTCTTTCTTCTCCTCTCAAGGGATGCATTCATGTTATGCGCACGTCATGCACAAATTTGAACTTTGGATTTAAACCCTTGCTTCACTCGCATTTAAATTATGTAAATATCAAGCCCAAGCCCTGTGAAATCCAAAACAGAGAGCATCTCATCCTGGTTCAGGATAAAACAGGCTTGTCTTCTTCCTATTATACATTTTGAATGGGCTAGCGTAGGGCCAGTCTAATATTTAAAGTATTCTCCTATTCTCCTTTTAAATTGCTATGGGGTGCTTTGCAAGTTGTCTCATTTCTGCCTCCAATTTTCTCTTGTACAACTGTCACTTCTCAGGGTCATGAATATTCATTTGCCATGTCAAGTTACTGTTCAGACAGTGAAAAATCTCCTTTTTTTGGTAGAGATTTAACTATCAGAAGGAGGCTGGAAATGGTTAGTAGTGTATCTAAGTCACAGCCATGAGAATAAAAACTTTATCCCTGGCCAAGGGGAGGGAAGTTAAGGAAAGATATTTATGTCAGCTGTTCCTTCCTGCCACTACTGACTGGATAATCACTGGCTTTTTGAACCCATTAATCTGCAATTAATTGACAAACAGACAGGGTGGCTGGCAAACACCAGCGACTTTGTAGCAGCACCCTACCAGCAGTCATCCTCTATTTCTATAGCACTAGCAGCAGCCATGGTGGTTTTGCTACACACCTGCTATACCCCTGTTTGAAAACAAACAACTCCACCAGCATTTTGGACCCAAGTGGTACAACCCAGATGCTCAAACACTGGTATCTAGTGGTATTTCAGCAGCCCCAGACAAAGCCACATATCTGAGCCTCAGTTGTCATTCTGGAAAGGTGCAGGTGCCCACCCAACCCTGCGTCCTATCTGCCAGATCCATGCCTGTATCTCAGAGAGCCCACTGGGCTGATGTGGCACTAGATGCTTGCACGTAGGCGAGTGTAGCTGCTTGCATTTTGAAGTGGCATACTGACCCTCGCACAAAATCCGTCTCCTGTGTCGTGTGATTCTGTGCTCAGGCTCAGCAAAAGACTCCGGCCATTGAATAACTCATTTCCCTCCTGATAAACCCATTTTCCAGGATAGAAGTCAGTCTGTGGTAATTTCTTTCTAGCGGGAGAAAACGCTTTTTTTGCCACTATTACAATCTAATGCAGAGGTAAAGGCGAACAAAGGCAGCAAATCCCGCTTTCAAAATGGAGTCTACCCGATAACGTACAGAGGAACCCAGTTCCCTACTGTGATCATGAACACAATATAAGTTCTCCACGCCGTAACAGTTACTTAAAATGACATGCCTACAAACGGTATCTTGGCAGACTGGAGAGGTAGGTCTGGTCGACATTTAAGATATGCTAACATACTTACGGCTATATAGGAATTAATTTTTTCCATGCCAGCAAAAGCCCTAGAAAAGACTTAGTTACACTGGCCAAAAAAGAGAGACAGAGAGAAACAGAAAAGCAGACAGATCCTTTTGGGGCAACCAACTTAAACTGGGTCCAAACAATGCTTACAAAAGACTGTGAATATAACCTGCCTTCTCTCAGAGTTTTTAAAGACGAAATTATCATTTTCAAGCACAGAACTGACAAAAATTGTGTTCATAACAGGACACACTAAACAATGATGTCTCCTTCCCCAACTCTAGCATAGGCAACAAAATCTTATGAGGAAAAAAAAAAATCCCTAGCTTGCTATTTTAAATATACCCTCAATTTAAGGTCAAAGGAAGCAAGCCAATCCAGAAATCAGCATGTAACAAGAACTTGATTACAGCCAGCAAATGAAGTGAAGGAAAAACGAATCCCAGAAAAATAATTGAAAATAAGGTGCAAACAGTGGGGCACAAAACCCCCCAAAACCCACAGACTATCAAAAAATGTTAGAGGGAGGAGAAATCTCAGCTCTTGCTCACTTCGCTTTAACAAAGTGCATGAAATCACATACTTTCATTCCTTGACACAGCTGTAAAAGAATGTAAAGAAAAAAATTGCCATGCAAAATAGGGCATTTCAATTTCTCAACAGCCAAAACTTCATGATACATTTTTAAAAGAGGTCACTTTTTCTCAAAATACCAAGTGTTTTTTCCTCACTCCCTCCAAATGCAGGTAATTTTCTTAACAATTTTCACCTTTGCACTGTTGAACGTAATGGGACAAATAATACATGATGCACAAATAAGTCATAATGCTCTGTGCAAGTTAATAGGAGCAGTGAGATGCTGAATGTGTGATAAATCTAGACCTGAAAGCGAAATATGCCTCCTAATTAAAAATCAATTATTAAAACCAGTAAAGAATGAAAAAGAAAAAAGGCTCGCTCACCAAACTCATAATGAAATCCTGGAAACTTCAGAGTTATTTGAAAAGCAGAAAGAAACCTTTGACATTTATATTTAACTAAAGATTCTTCTAAGACTCTATTGTGGCTTTCTCGATTTTATGATTAAACAGTTCTGTGAAAAATTGTTTCTGGTATCTTTTCTACTTTATCTCTTCATTCCAAGTGGTCATGACAATGAATAGACAGCATTCAAATCGGGAATGCAAGAACAAATCATTACTCTGGCTCTGGGAAATCAAAGTACACGGATGCCCTGATGTGGCTCTGAGGTGATGCAGGGATGATAAGCAGCCGCCCAAAACCACCAGCACCTGAATTTACAACCAGATGCGCTACGTTTGCCCACAACATCACCCTTTGGGTTCCTCAACAGTTCTCCTCCAGAAGATTCGCAATTGTAATTGAGTAATGTATTGAGTAATTCGCAAGCGTTAGATCAGGATGTTCAAATAACCATTTCCAACTATTTTGTGTTCAATTCTGGAAAGATTTCAAACACAGAACAGCTCAAAAACAGCTCAAAATCACGAAACCTGTTGCATGAACTTGGACAAGCGGAAGTTTCTGGTTTTCATTTTCTGTAAAACTAAGATACGTATTCATACCCCCAGCAGTGACAGAGAGATTAAATTAACAAACGTTACTGAAGAGATCTGAATCCCGTTATTGCAGAAACTACACTGGTATTATGCATTATCATAAATATTCAGCATCTGCAATCAAAAGGAGGCTTTGGTGTTTATATATATAATAAAGTTTTAATAATTCACTAGCAATATTTTACATGGAGTGCTGTCGCCACTTCCTTTTGGAAAAAGGAAAAAATATATCCAGAATTTAAAATCCAAACCCATTCAACTGGAAACAAAATGATCCCTTCTACAGAGAAATGCACGTTGCCAGTAACAAGTCATTTTTCCAAGAGGTAGGGACTCCGGGCTTCATCTGCCTGCAGCAGGCGGGTAGGCCAGCCAGGGGCACCTCCATCTTGTGCTCCCCTGAGCGAGCTCCAGCCTGCAGACCCTGTGCACCCTTCCCTTCTCCGAAAAGCCAACGCATGCACGCAAGGACGGAGCCACAGACACCCCATGGTGGCTGCTCAAACTCAGGAGTACTTTGGGAGCAAAATTCTCAGAATTTTTCCTCAAAATACTTGGAAAACCTAAGTGAGTGCACTGTGAGGACGCGTCGGCCACCCTACCCAAGGGCAGCTCACTGCACCTCCAGAGCACAAACCCAGCCCCTCAACCATCAGCAGTCAAACTCTAAGCCATAAAATAGTAAAATTTGGTATTTTACCTGCATCGCAAGCAAGGGGGTAGGTTGTTATCGTTCCACTGGAGATTAAAGGATCTGGGATTGTGTTTCGCGGGGTTTTGGCCACAGGGGGCTGCGGGGAGACCTCCTCTGTGGGAGGGCGTCGGGGCTGTCCTGTGCCGCCCGCAGCCGGTTCCTCTACAGACCCACCGTGCGCCGAAACTCATCCTGCCACAGGAGCTTCCGCTGAGGAAACTTCTTTATGAAATGGTGGTAAAAGCCCAAAACAATGCCAGGGCAGGAGGAGAGAGGGGAGATGCAGGAGAGAAGGTGCAGCAGCACACTGACCCAGCCTCGTGTGCCGCCATCACCTCAGCCTGCCCTGAGAGGGCGGGAGACCTGGAGGTGGCGGGGTAACGGCGGGCGGGGGCGAGAAGGTGTTTTTAATGGCCAATAAATTAACTTGATTGAAACTCCCTCACTTTTAACACAGAAAATACAGGAAAAATCCCAACTTGACTCACAGCGTGGGCTCATCCTGCCTGCCACGGAGGGAGAGCCACGTTATCTAGTGCCATGCTGAACAGACATCAACTTTTGAAGTACAGTCCAGCTGAATAAATACCACGGAAAGTCAATAGCCAAATCCTTTCAGCAGCAGCAGTGCTCTGGGAACCTGATTGGAATTTCAACATTTGCATTGATTTATTTTTTTTTTTATGTTACCCATTGGAAGCAAGCGCTGGAGAGGAGGTACACGGACGGCTCCGCAGGAACATGAATGGCTAGCGAAGGATTACCTTTTAAAGGATTATCTTTTAAACAAAGAAAAATTTGGTATACTGCAAACAACTAACTCGAATCAAAAGAAACAGATTAATCCAACAGGATTACCAGGTAAGGCTTCCCTGTACTTTAACGTCCAGACACACAGCTGAGAAACATGAACCGTTTTATTTAGATGCCCGGGTGCAGTTGTCAAGCACCTTTTCATGGTCCACAAATAAGGGAGGCCTGTTCAGTTAAGGCTGTTAAAACAAAAGCTTTGACAACTTATCCTCAAGCCTCACAAACAACAGCTATCTTCTGCCTTTTTACAGAGCCCTTTCCTTTACCCCTGCATATGTAAGCTCTGATCACCAAGTCCTTTTAACTCCAGCCAGGAAGGAAGATTAGTCGCTGCCTGCACCGCTCCTGCACTGTGAAATTTCCAGAACCGAGCTCTTTCACTTCCCTCTGGGAGGCAGGGGAAGTCACAGAAAACTGAGATCAAGCTCTTCACGGTTTTTTTTTCCTGAATTGTTAACACTCGTGTAAGCTCTTATGGCCACGGTACTACAGTATTACAAAAAGCAAAACAGCATCGACCTACAGCACCCATGTATTTGGAAACAATACCCACTATGTGCACTTGCGCCTCTTTGTCTTACTAATACACGTGTTGGTAGCATCTCTTACATGCACCAAAGATTTGTATCGAAATCTACTTGAGTATTCTGGCGAGTAGAATGGGGTAATCGACCAAGCTAAAAAAAAACAATGTGCAAAGATAAAACCTCATTAATTTACTAAAATGAGTTTTTACCATGTTTTAATTATTTAACTTTTTCTAAAAAACTATTCATTTAACAGGCATTCAAGGCTCCCTTGAAGTAAGTCAACTAAAAATCCTAAATACTTAAACAATATAACATAGGGCAGTTCAGTTCCTTTATGTTTCAGTTAGCCCCGCATACAGGTCAGCCCTAGTCTAAGCCAGAGCGGAAACCAGATTCAGCAGCAGTCACACACCCTGCTTCTTGATGATACGAAACATTATTGACTTTGGTGACTTTTCCCATCTAATAATTTTATTTATTTTTCTACCTTTTGAACTTATATATTGTTTTATAACCAACTAAGCACTACATCTGCTCAGCATATATTTCACATTTATTTAAGAATAAATAGAGCATTAAGCAAAGACTCACCTCCTCCACCTCCAAGAAGGCTGGAATTAGCTGCAAGAAGAACAAAAGGAGAATCGTTAGCACTGAGCTTCCTAAATATAGATGGAACCAAAACAGAAGACGTTTCACTAGAGATTTTCCATTGTTTCAGTAGCTTTGCTACTCTCCACTTATCCAAAAACATTTACTGCAAAAACAATCATTCACGTAAATTGTAATTGCAATCTTTAACTTTGCATTATTTTGCAATATCTTTGAACATGTAAGCTAATAAATAGAACAGTAATACAATTATTAAATCTTAATGTGTTGAATAGCTTATGAAATTACAATCTTGAATTTATAATTCTATAAACCACGTTCCTTTTTGATTACTAAATGAAGTAAACGCTTTTCATTTTCAAGAAACTTAAATAGACTTTGATGCAACTTTTGATTAGCTCTCCTTGTTTTCTGTGACATTGGACCTTTGAGGATGATGATGAGAAACCTTGACCCCATTGATATCACAGGGTGTTTTACCATTGTATGCAATTAAGTTGGGATTTTACTCAGTATGCTTAATTGCCTCTGTAACCATTCAGCTATCCATGCCAGAAATGGATAAATCACTTATGGAAAGCAATTTTCAGAGCATGGTGATACAAGATGGTCCTTCAAATCAAGCTAGCACAACTGGAGTCATGCCAAACATTTTCCTTTCACTGCCTAGGCAAAAACAGAAGGAAAGCCTAGGCTTCTAAGCCTGCCTTCAGTAAAGTATTCACCCTTTAGATGTGTGGGAAACAAATCCCTCTCCTATCGTAATATAGATAAAACACAGTATAAAAGCAAGAGTATAAGGGATGGACACAGGTGTTTCTTCTTGCTTGCTGATGAGTAAAGGAGAAACAAGACATCAAACCATTTCCTGCTCCAGGACGAGGGTAGATGGCAAGATACACAGAATAAATGAGGTATTTTCCAGTATCCAAACTTTCTACTGTTATACATTATTGTTTCTATGATTTCCCTCTGCTTCCTACATAGAAGAATGTAAACAGCACATTCCCCGCTGTTGTTTTCTTTCCACCACTTTCTTGAGACTCTCACAAAAAATCAACAGTTACCTTGGTCTTCCTCATTTCTTTTTCAGATACTCTACAAACATCTTTGACTTAACATCCACTTTCAGCTCAACCATTTGCAGTCAGCTTTGCCTGACACTGCAGTGAAACCGTCTTCATTGAAAAGCTAAATTTTCCGTCAAAGTAGCATACCCAAGATCTCTCACTTATAAAGCAACATATACCATTAATACTATTCTCTTACAGTGACTCAAGAAGTAGCTTTATATTATGCAAAATGCAATGCTCTTTAAAGAAATAAATATGCAGCTTTATATCCAGCATAGCTGACAAAATCAAATCAAAATAAACTGCGAACTACAGGAACAGCTATCCATCCTAGAAGTAGTTGCTCCTACACTCAGTGAGTGAGTGAATTGTTGAGACCAAGACCTAGAGGGATGTTCTCGTGCATCTTTCTGATCCAAGTTTGGTTCTAACACCCTGGAAGATTAAGTGGAGGAAAATGGGGCAAATGATCTTTGTTTCTAAAATGAAGCCATTTGTAGCCATTGTCAAAGAAGTGCCTGACTTCCTTTTTGCTGTCTGGATTCTTCCTTCGGATGCAACTCAGTAAACCAGCTGAAAACTATCCACTACTCCTTTTGGTTCAGATTTCTGACACATCACTGAGGTGAGCTGGCTCATGGAGAGATACACAAGTGGCAGAACGGCATGGCTGGAAAGAGAAGATGGGGCAACACGGTTTCGAGAAGACAGCGCAAATCCTCCCTTTCGGCTGTCACATACTGTTATATTAGCTCAAGATCCTTAACTTTCATGTATCTATATATCCCATGAATCAACTACGTTGCTATGACATCACTGTCACAGTTACTTTGCTTTTACACAGCATAACAAGACTGCTATATATCTTCTATAAAGTGCTAGCAGGGAACAGATATTGCCATATATAAATTGCCTTTGAAAAAGATATAATGATAGTAATAATAAATGTGTGCGGGCATATTGCAAAAAGCGCCACTGAACTTTGATCCTTCTATATTTACCTGCTCTTGCCCTCACTGAAATTCACGATTAAAGAAAGATACAAATTAAAAACAGCCCCACGTATTTCTACAGCAGCTTCCAAAGGACTCCTGTAACACCACCTTCCCTGCAGTAAAGCCAGTATACCTGAGACAATATTCAGCAGAAGGAAATAAAAGTAACAAAGTGTCATCTACTGCCATAAGTCTCCTATTCAAGATTATTCTTTTTGGCACTGTAGAATGCACCTACAATTACCATTTCAGTTCTTGAATGAGTCAAATTCTAGGATTTCGGTTATTATGTTTGAGACACTTGAGAGACACAGCTAAGACCGCTATACCTCACTGTAACCAAAGTTTCCACTGCTAAAAATGTTTCTTCTGATACCCAGCCAACATCCCCACTCCAAACTCTCATTCGCTGGCTTCTCAGAGAATTATGTTTCTCTCATTAACTTTTCCTGACAACGTTCATCTTTCCAATACTTTCTAACATTTGTTAATAACATATAGTATAACTCAGCATCACACACTTCTCTATAGAAACAGCAAAAACAGTTCAAACAGATTTTTGGCTGCAATGCATCTATTACAGCTATTGAAATTGCAGTAATAATTCATAGGCACTTTTTTTTTTTTAAGCATTATGCTTGACTGTTAGGAGGAAAATCAAACCATTTTTCTATGATGCCAGGAAGAACATGACTGAATTATATATACAGCATCCTTTCCAGAACGATAATGTGTCACTCAAAAAGCAAGAACTTTTATTTTCAGATTTTTTGGATTGTACCCGAAAAGTTCAATAAAATGTATCTCTCTTTCCATTTTTTGGGAAAGCCTTACCAGCAAAGAAATAACTTGTCACTTACCACCTAAAGAATACTTTCCCCAGCCACAGCTGAGGATTTTCACCCGGACTCAGAGAGGAGGTCAGCACAGCCCCATGGCTGTAATCACATCATATTGTGTTGGAGCAAGTACTCCCTCTCTTCTCAGTCCCCCAGTGCTAATTTACAGCTGCATTTTGTCCATCAGTGCTCCCAAATGATCAAGTCTTGCAAAACACTTTGAAAGGGGCTCCTGCTGTAGAGGTTCAACTATGGGTAGGTATGAGCAACCAGCGGTGGCACCCCAGGAGCTTTCAACCTCCAAACTTGATGTAGTCCAAATTGCTCCCCAGGTTGCACTACTACACTGTGTGCATGTACAACTCCCCCACCCGACTCAGGGGCACCCAGCCTTAGGTAGCACATGTTACAACATATGTAGACAACTAGTAAATCCATCTGGACTAACCTCTTGTCCTTATTTCTCTATTCCAGAGCTGAACAAGTCAGAGGAGTGCTAGGGTGGAGGAAAGAGGAAGACTGAATATTGCTACCAAGTTACCAAGACCAAGAACAGTAAAAGAAAACAAACAAGCGTAAGAGGGGCTCCAAAGAAATGTGAGGTAAAGACGTCTCGCACCTCATTTCATTCCCCACGTTACCCTTTCAAATCAACCTGCCCAACCTTTCTAAAATTGCCTCCTTACAAACTACAGTCTACAATAGATTCCTGGGCATTAATTCTGAAAATCCACTCACAATACAAACCTTGAAATATTATTTTAATATGTACTCATTTATACTAAGAGGAGTGATGACACAGAGTGGTCAGGCAGCCAGCAGACTACGTACTTCCTTGTCAGACCGAAATATAACACACATTGATAAAGCCCCATCCAAAACATCTCACTTAGAGATGGCCTGCAAGAGGCAGCAGAGGTGAGAGCTCATCTAATTTTAAGTATTTTTGCCTGCACCAGTAACACAGGCTTCAATAAAAAATAAGAATAATAATAAAAAAAAAAACAGCCGTATTTGGGGACTGGTTTGTGTGGTGTATCTTAAATAGTGGCTTCAGGATGAGCCAAATCACAGCACAGGAGATGCTGCGCATCGCCACTACTTTAAAAGGAGTCTTGAACTCTGCATTTTGAGAGGCAGATCTCACCCTTGCAGTCTGCCTCTGTGCAGTGAACAGAAATACATCCAGAAGTAGTAATATGGCTTTCATTTTTCTTTCTATTAGGCACATTAGAAGCATTAGCCGTAAAAAGTGTTTCTACAAAGTTCAGGCTCATCTCTAAGAAAAAATCCACTCTAAAAAGAAAAAATCCACTTAAAAGAAAAAACAGCGTCTAATCACCGAGTATAACGATTTAGCCCTTAATGAGATGACTGTGATCCCAGATTCAATCAGAAATTCAGTATTTCAAATGATTCGGCACCTCAACAGACTAGACTTTTATGCTTTTTAACGTAGAGGAGCAGCACCAGGACAGCGTTACTAAAAAAACTCCATGAATGCTGGTCTGGTCTACTCAGAAAACTCCACTCGTGCTCTAAGAAATAAAATTCCTTCCAAAACATTTCTGTGGGGAGAGAGGAAAAAAAGAAAAGAAAAGAAAAACAAAAGACCTGGGAGGGAAGAATTTAAAGTAAGCTTAGTTTCTCATTATGGAATACCCACAATGAAATATCATGTTACTAAAATGTACAAATTTGCATAATGAATATACCAGCATATTTGACAAACTGGACATGAATGTTTTAAATCTCAGCCTTCTTAATGAGTTAAGTCATATAGCTTTCCAAAACTTTTTTGACTGAATAAGCAGACCAGAAACTCTGGCACAAGTCTTAACATTTTCCTCAATGTTCTCTTTACAACAGCGTTCTTGCCAAGAAGCAGGATTACTTGAAATTTTGTGGAAAGAAAATGAATGCTGAAGAAGTTCACCTCAAATGAAACGAAAAATCTTTCTGTGCTGTAAGCCAAAAGGTATAAAAAGTGAAAAAGGATGTATATATGGGTTGCTTAAACAGACATTTGCAGACACAGAATTGTTTTTTCTGCTGTCAATTCTGTGGAATTTAGAAAACAGAAATGATGCGAATACCAGTTTTTGTGATGTCTCTGGAGATAACATGCTTTTAGCTTTGTTAACAACATAGCTGAATAACTCTGGTTACTTTTTGTTGGCATATTCTCATCTGACAACATTTTAAAAACGTAAATTCTTCCGGGAGCATGTCTTTGTCAAGTATTAATGGCACTAGTAACTTAAATTGACATCTATGTCATGCAGCCATGCATCTGTCAGTATAATAAAAATATACTTTTAAAAGATTACTTGATATTGTCTGACTTTGGCAGCAGATGTTTGAGCTTATTTTGATGTGAAAAAGATTAAATATTTTTGTCAATACTTTCTAATTGTGAAATTTATTCAAGAAGACATCTTTATAACTGGCAGTGTTGTAAGATGCAAGACATTCTATTGCCTCAGACACCATTTTTATTCATCAATAAAACATCATAACAGGCAGCTGGTGAGCAGAGTACCAGTAATTTATGGAATGGGAAGCTACATTTCTCCTACGTGTTTTGTGAGACATCCTTACCTGTCACTGCATTTTCTTTGATCTTTTCTCAAGAAAGCAGAGAGAACGAAGAAGAGTGAGCTAACAACTGCACCTTGTACAGTCAACCATTTTTAACACGAGATGCGTTTTGGTGCCTTAAAGTAAAAAGCTTTAGGCTTAAAGATCATGAAGGAATTTCAAAGTATATATAGTAAATAAAATAGAGCCATATACAATAGACTACAGTATAGTAATAGACTACAGTATAGTCACCACTATAATTAATTTTACTCAAAATACTTTCTTGCACACAAGACCACAGTAATCAGGAGAGGTAAAATAACCTTATAATAACAGACTGGGCCAGATTTGCAAAGTTATATAAGTGCCTAATGATGCAAAGCAGAGACTACTGGAAATTAGAAAACCACCCAGCCTACAAAATAAGATTGACTTAAAACGTTTAGACACATCAGTAAGTACCACTATTAACATCTTCAGACACCTATATGCCTTCTGTAAATACAGCCTTCAGATACTTACTCAATACGGAGGGTGTGACGATAACCTGCATGCAACCGTACACCAGAAACAGCTCCTTAATGTGGGTAGCAGCAATTTACTCAACTGTTTTCTACGGTGCAGAAGATTTCTACAAACAAGTTGCTTCTCTCTGTTCCTGGAAAGGGCTTTCGCCCCTCTGGACTAACACCAATTAGCCAAAATGGGATCGAATCCTTCGGCTCACGCACAAGCCGGAGCCTTACGGAGACGGCCATGCATGGTGGGCCAGTCCCTGTGGAGGGCTGGCTGCTCTGCGCGCCCCGGCCCTCACACTGCAGCTCCTTGGAGCGATTCCTGTGTCAGCCAAAGAGTTGGCCCTGACCCGCTCTGCTCCTGAAGGCTCCTAACACTCTTCTGAGTTTAGCCCAAAATGTTTTTTTGCTTGTTTTTAATGGGTGATCGAGAGCAGATCGCATTCTGAAAACACACCCGAGGACTTGAGGCTTCCATGTATTAAGAAATCTCCTCCTCTTCTGCCCATTAAAAACCTCTGTAAATAGAAGTGAAGGTCTACCCGGCCCTATTTTATTGTTAGTAAAAAGTACTGACTTCAAGCTCTCTTTCTAGAAAGACAAGATGTCCAGAAGCATGACCTAATGAGTCCAAACAATTCAGCTTATGAAGTTTCCATCATTTGTGTTAGCAAAATGGGAGACAAAAGAAAGGGACTGAATTTTCCATACCCGACTTTATTCCCAGATACTGAAAGTGCACACTACAAATTTGTCCTGCTTTAATGATAAAATCTAACAGCAGGCTTGGTACAATTAAAAGTACAGGTTTTGTATTTGGACCCAATAAAATGCCTTTGTGGTTTACTCCAGTCATACAACCTGTGCTATTCTATTCCCCTCTCACAAATTCTGTAGAGAGAACAAATGGTTAAAACTAAGTTTTGCCATCTTTGCAAATAAAGTAGTCATTATCTCCAATTTCAAGCTCGTAAAGGGTATTTCATAGGTAGATTAACGGAAAAAAAAAAATCAGCATACTAGTAAGTGCTCTGGAGTTGATCCTGTCAAGGAAATTGCCTTCACAACATTCTGAATTCAATAAGGAAACAATAACTGTCATAACTTTTCAGTTCTTTTTCTTCTTTTAATACATTACCAACTCAATATATAACGTGCATTTATACAAGAAAGCTGTTTTTAAAAATTATATATTACACCCATTAAGCTTAATCAGTCATATGCAAAGCATCTCTGAAATCTGATACCAAGAGTAAAAAAAAAAAAAAACCAAATGAAAAAAGCGCACCGCAAAACCAATGCAGGCACTGAACTCAGCGCTCAGCAGCAGCATCAGGGTACTGTGAAAACAGTATAGAAATAAGCACACAGCTATCAGACTGGCATTTAAAATTTAAAGTACATCGGAGGCATACCTTCAAAGTAGAAGGAGCAAAATGACAGGTTTTTACCTTACAGTGAAATACGCTAATTGCTTTAATGCAGAGTGAGAGAAAATTAACAGAAGCTGAAGCTGTCTAACACTTACTGAGAAAAACACATGAGAGAAAGCGTTTGGCCTAGAGTACTTCCTAAATGCTGCTGTATAAACTTCCATGTGGACTGAATATTAGCCTCCAACTTTAAAAGGAGCCGAAACTTTACAGTAGCCCGAGGACTCCAATCACTACATTTGCTTCTTGGTGGGGAAGCCAGTCAAACACAGCAAAAAGTGTAACTTCAAAGAATATCCAAAAAAAACAGATGAACTTGTTTTTAAGAATGGTATTCATCAGGAGATCTTCGGTCCCAAACCCAACTCTGCAAAACATTTTCAGGTGAAATCCTGCAAAAACAGCAGTTCACACATTCATACCAATGAAATTCATACCCTTCATACCCATCCATTGGCATTATTTTCAGCTAGACAGAAACATCTATTCCAAATCGAAGGAAAGAAAGCAATGCAAAAGGAAAAGGTTTCCCGCCAACGCCTTGTGAAGGACAGTTAGAAGAACCTGTTTGATGAGGCTGATCTCATCCTTGGGAGGGAGAAGACGACAGACTTGTTGAATCAGAAGCTGCAGTTTGAAGAGAAGGAGCTAGAAAAGGCTAAAACCGGCTGGTAAGCACAGAAACGTCCATCGTCACGTTTTGCGTGAACCCCTTTGCCGAAGGCACGCTCGTTTTTCACATCCCTCTCATTCTTTCTGGCAAATGTGAGAAAGGCACAAAGCAGGAATAATTTCATTCTAAAACAGAGGTTGATAAATTGTCACACGCACTACCAGATGCTAAAGGGAAAGCTATGAATTAAGATTTCATCCATTTTGTGTGTCAATTTGTGGTTTGCTCAACCACTTACCGTTGCCTTCTAGATCATCAAGGTATTTTAGAATATAGCCGAGCTGAAACGTAAAGCAACAGGAACTTATTTCAGGGCAGAATAATGAGGAAAAAAATATTCAGGTCTACTACAGCCAATTCTTCATCTCATAATTTGGGCCATTTGTGTGGTTTATAAATGTAACATTAAAGGGAATCAAAGTGCTGCAGTATATAATTAATCCATTTAAGTAGAGTCATCATCAATATTTAAAAGCCTACACAAAATAGAGTAAGAGGTAGTCCTAGGTTCTACCTGCACAATAAGAAAAGCAGCTTTGGTAATAATTATTTCAAAATAATTAGTGAAATTTATATAATTCATGCATCTTGCCAGTATCCCAAAGGCACTAGAACATGTTATCTGGAAAACAGAAAAAATTAGAGTGAAGTTCTTTGTGCCTTCTTTGCTTTTGTCTTTCCAAAATTACAACCAGCTCTGAACCTCCCAAAGCCTACCTGTACACAAGAACACTACCCTAGGAGCTTTTTCTTCTTTTTTTTGGTTTTTTTTTTTGTTTGTTTGTTTTGTTTTGTTTTGTTTTTTTAACACATTGGTATGGTACTTATGGTATAGCTAATCACAAGATTTCATTTCAATTTCCTTCGCTACGAAATAATTGCATAATATTTGATTTCAAAAAGGAAAATGTCTGATTGCAAAAAGTTTTAGTAAAGCAACAATTAGGCTCTGAAAATCAAAACGAAACCAAAGGGTGATAAAAACTAACATATTTCACACTTGAAACATTAATATTCAACATTGAGGCTTCAAAACAATAAAAAACCCCTAACTTGTTATGAAATCAAAGTCAACTGCTGAAAAGAAGCTACCTGGGGCCTTGCCCTGACAGCAGCACAGTGCATTTTTCCGTAGGGTAACCAGCAGTAAGAGGTACCCTGTGGTGTGGGCACACCCCGTCGTGCTTCTGATTTACACAAAGGCAGTCGAAGCAAGGTCAATCCTGGCTACAGCCGCAGGGCTGACCTCAGTGGGCATATTTTGGAGTAAAAGGAGCAAGTGTCCACACCGCTGTTTTTTCTTAGGGTATTAACACTCGTGAACAATATTCAGTTTTAAAAAAGAAAAAGAAGAAGAAAAAAGAAAGGGAAAAAAAAAAAAGCCACACCTCACGCCCTACCAAAACAGCCCTCCCGCTTTTTTCCAGCTATGCAGACAAGACTTCACTTGTAAATTTTGCCGCAAAGTTAGAGGAAGGCAAGGTGTTATTGCACTGTTTTTGCAAGAGCAGCCTGGAAGGAAAATTTTGACAATGAATTACAAGCTCCTGCAAGCAACTAGCGCAGACATGTAAGATTTGAAGAGCCTGCAAGTAAAGCACTGAAGTAAGGTCTACTTTAAAATGTATCCAACTGGGTGAACGTAACATGCTCTGCATATGAACGTCTTGTATAACCTCTCTAATGATCCTTTCTTTATATAGCCTGAAATTAGAAGCAGCTCCCACTGTGGTCAGTGTGAGCCACATTACAGAAGAAACAGAGAATCTGGTTACGTATTTTACTGTACTTTTTTTTTGTTTTCAAACATAGGCCCGAACTGTTGCTATAGGGCTAAATATTTGTATAACGACGGTCATGTATTCCTTTATAAGGGAAAGTGGAACTTAATAACCTTGGTATTTCAGTCAAACCTGGAAAAATGCATTAAAGTAAAATATGGACTGACATCTTACACTGTCCATAAGAATATTGTCCCAAATCTTTCTGTATACTGTTGTCAAATACACTATCCATACTTCATCTGAACTGATTGTTTCAAAAACTTACCATCTATAAGCTAAAAAAAAAAAATCTTGAGAAGACCATAAAAGATATTAAGAATAAAGTGTAGCCATCAACTTACTCTATCAGAGAAATCAGAAATTGCCCCTTTTATGATAAGAGTAAGTCACCTTAGTCAGAGGGAGATCGATTATCCTCTCCATTTTACTGTTCCTGGAACATACAATCCATGACATGTCTTAAAATGGAGAAACATAATCTAAAGTTTGAAAAAATACAGGAAAAAAAAATATTTTTACTCTTAGCTTACAATTTTCACATGCCCTGAAAACTTGAAAAACTCTATTCAGGAACTTTAAAGAAAAGGGACATCACAAGTAATCAAAATGACGTGAAGGCCTGTAGATACTTTCAAAGGCACGACAAAGCCCAGATGAAATCCCTGGCAATGACAGGATCTCAGATTGTGTGGGACAGTTCTTTGTTCCTGTCAGGTTGTTGGGGATTTCTAATCTCTCCCAGCTGCAGATGCTCACAGTTCATGATTTATCTCAACAACCACCAGGTTGGAGCCGTACTGCTCGGTTCCCTGCCCACCGAACAGTGCCCTGCACTTCATTTGCCTGCGTATCAGCTGCCTACCTGCTCCTTGGCTACCCCATGGCTGCGTGAGAAATAAAGCAAGGAGTCAGTTTTACTATATTCTCAAGATACCTCTTTAACACTAAGATTACAGGCACTTCTTAATGATGAAGGAGATTAAAGCTATTATTAAAAAAAATGCAGTAAATAGGCACCGTTGTTATAAGACTGTGCATTCAAGCAGATAATATCTGGCAGAAGCGGTATTAAGGCTTTGATGAAAAATTTACTGAGGTCAGGCCGGACAAGAATCCTCTTCTCTGAAGCGCAACAGGAGGGTAGGTTGGCTGCACTGTCGCACACCGATAACGCCGTGCAGAAAGACAAACGCTCAAGCTGCAACACCTAATCAATAACTTCATCGTATATGCACCAAAGCATTATACTAAAATGTCCCGTCCTTGCTTCCTGCTAATTCCACTGGTCACATTTAGGTATGGAAATGTTGCCTGCCCATATCAAGCAGGACTCACGTTACCTTGTCGTGTAGGGCTATTCCCAGTTAGACAACGTATTTGAGCAGACGCGACTTCTGGATGCAGATCGGAAGACCACGTGCGGACGACTGATTTCCCTAAATGGCCAAAGATGAGATGTAGGCACTGTCAGGTGGCAATGCAGGACACCCGTGTTTTGGGAAGCCAGGACAGATGATGTGAATTCACCCTCTGGTGGCAAAGATGCTTGTGGTTAATTTACCATCATCACCACAAGCCCTTCCACCACAAATCCTTTCAGCTATAACCACTACCCAAAACCGCAAGAACTGCTTGTACTTGCTATTTTTGCTAACATTTTCTTTCGTTGCTTCTAGTAACAGTTTGACTCAAGAGTAGTACCACCGTGTAAAACAAATAAGCGAACAGGTTTGACCTGGGCCACAACTGGATCGCAAGCTTTTTTGTATACCATAGCACCTAATTGTTGGAGGTATTCTCACTGAAAGCTTCAATAAAAAGGACCGTGGCTCGCTAATCAGAGTTTTAGACAGAGGAAACAAAGCAAAAAAAAAAAAAAAAATCCTACAAACAATTTCTACAGACAATTAGACCAAAGATAAATTTGGGGAAGCTGATTAATCGTATTAAAATATGCTGCTCCCTTTTTTTCCCCCCTATTACTGAGTATTTTTTAAGTGTTCATCAAATAAGCACTTCTGTATTTTGGGGTTTACCCATCTTTCTGTAAGGCAAAAAGGGCGACAAATACATGTAGCACAAAAACCAGACTAGGATGGATGTGTGCAGTCCAAGGTTACTCATTTTTCCCCCAAATGCTGCAATGTATACTGACCATCCAGAGCAACTTTCTGAAAACATGGTCTCCATAAGTTGGTATTTTAATGAGTTATCATTCCTTCTATACTTTACATCAAGAACATTCAAAATCTTAAGAAGCTCCGAGCTTTCATATAGACCTTTTGCATCCAGGATTAGTATGTAACTCCCAGTGATCTATTCCACATCTAGGAAACACAGACAGGGATACTATAATCTGATTTGTGCACAGCAAACACTTCATTTTATTATTCTAATACTACTAGCCTGATTTATGAGTCAGCTGAGTACTTTTGAAAAATGCATTGAGAAAACAAAGACAGAATTAGGCAAAGTACAAATGTTGCTTATATGAATACAGAGACCAATAATGTCAAAGGATATTACAGGCACCTTATGCTATATATAAGCACATCTGTAAGGCAGGTAAAGCATGTTTTTATAGCTGCTCAGAAAACAAAAATATGAAAAATCTTTTAAAGCCCTATATAAAATTACGTCTCCAGTGGCAATTAATAGAGAGCGGCCCCAAAACACCAATCGCATGCTAACTAATCATCAGGGAGAAGGAAATTAAATGACAATTAAAAAAAACCCCACCACTTTATTGAATATGGAAAATTCTGTTTTCTCTCGGAAAGCAACTACGGCCATCTCATATTCTATAACCACATTAGCAAAGAAATGGTTCAGTGGATAGCTAGAGAAGATCTTATGTCCCTGAAGCATCAGGTAGGTAGATTACAATACGAAACCTACACTAGCATAAGTTTATGGTCATGACTTGCAGGAAGATATGTCCTGTTAATTTATTTCTAATAATATATCTAATAACATATCCTACCGATATGTATAAAAGCCACAAACAGTCCAAAAATTTTACCAGAATTTGTTATGGGCAGCAAAAACCGTACTACTCTGGCTGGAATAAGTGACTGCGCGAGAGCACGGCTCTTTTCTTCCCCTGAAGTCTCAGGCAGTCTTTTCTTTATACTTCAAACAAATTAAATCTACCGCAATTAATGATTATAGTTCTTCCTTCAATCAGCCCATATTCCTCTAGGAAATTAACTTAGCTATTAAAAGCCTAAAGGCTGGAAAGGAACCTAGTTAGATGAGTTTTACCTCTTCTATATTGCCTGTGTATCAAATGCAGTTTCCCCACCAGTTTAATTCTAATCAGTTTAATTACTGAAAATTACAACAACCGCCCCCCCCCCTTACTTCTTACGCCAGAACAAAGGAGAAAAGCTACGTGTGGCAGCACAAGAATACTGGGTGGCAACAGCCCGATACTGCATGCGAGGGAGAGGAAATGACCGAAAATAAAGACAAATTTTAATATTCCTTAGACAACAGCTATCAGACTGAGGAGGTGGAAACGGCAAGCCACAAGCCAAGAATAAAACTCAGCGCAGACTACTTCCAAGGTGTGAAATCAGAGGAAGAGTTTATTACTCCAGTATTGCAAAGCCTTGATTACACAGGATCTGCGTAGCTCCACTGAGTCTTACGCTGTATTTCCCACTCACTCTTTCGGACAAATCCTGCTGCACAGAGCAATGGAAAAGCAAAACGTGCACCACCCGGGACGGCTTCCTTCTCTCTTTCCCACCAAAAGAAAGAAGCTAATA
This sequence comes from Calonectris borealis, assembly GCF_964195595.1. NCBI lineage: Eukaryota > Metazoa > Chordata > Aves > Procellariiformes > Procellariidae > Calonectris > Calonectris borealis. The sequence continues at coordinate 121,144,974 of NC_134314.1, forward strand.
ATTCAAGCATAGGAGAGCTGTCCATGCACGTGGAGAGAAAACCGGGCTAGGAGCCACACACTCTTCTCGCCACACGTCTCAAACAATATTATTCTAGTAGTCCACACTAAGAAAGGAGAAACCATAGGTGAACATGGAGATAAATGTCTCAAGTCTAGAAAAACATTGGTGGAAACCAAACTGAAGAATAACACCAGGAGAATGGATCCCTAAAACAGAAAAGGAGTGAAAGAGAAAGCATAAGCTGCTTATTGAAATGCTCTATTTTATATAAAAATACTGAGATGAAAGGTCTCAAACAAGTCTGTTATACACACGCTTATATAAACATATTTAGAGAGAGTAAGTATGCCTGTTTTCCTCCACTTGATTTCCACAGCAAAAGTATTTCTTAGTGTTATGAAACTCCCTTTTTAAAAAGTAATTATTTCATGGTATGTTTCTCTTATCTCCTGCCACAAGGAAACTTCTATGCTGATCAGAAAAATACAAGGTAATATCGTGCCTTTATTTCTTTTGAAATACACAAAATGTAAAACAAATCCATTCTTTCTTTACATCTTAATTTCTTTTTATCATTTTTCCTCTTTGACCATAATGGCTTTACTGTCTACTTCATAATTTTAAGGACCTCAATCAAGGCCGCTTTAAATCTTCTCCGTCCAGATGACTAATCCCAGTAATCTCATTTAAACTGCTAGTTTACATTCTACTAATACTGCAAAGCCATCTGATCTGTACAAGAAAGGGGTAGGAGTATGCTGGTGACTCTCACTGGAAGACATTGCGATCACTGCAGAAAGTGGAAAACCAACTGCCATAAAGCAAGGATCGGTGCTAGTAAGAGAGATACCGGCACTTAAGAGTCTAAAAATATTGGAACAAATAATTTCATTTTTGCTGAATTCACCAATCGGCCAGCTTTGTGTTTTGTAATGTGCACCGTGGAAAAGAGAAGTTCTCGCTTGCCACAGAGAAAAAGTGGAATCATTCTCTAAAAAGGAAACTTGTGAAATCCAAGACAAGTTTTTAACTTTTAATTGTTTTCACCAATCTTTTAATAATGGAAACTGGGCAGGGAGGGGGGAGTGGAAATACCATAGCAGTACTTACCGTCCTGGAATCTGCACAGAAACATGGAAAGGTAAACTATATAATCTTTACCAAAAGGCAAACCACGCATTTTCTTAGAGAAATGTCATGTCTTTTAAAAAAAAGACGACTTTGTTGCAAGACAACACACATGCTTTTCACAAGGTTTCCTTCTGTGCCAAGATGTCTGTAGCCATGAAGTCTTTAAAAATTCCCTTTGTTTGTAAAGAACTGCAGAAAGCGGTAGTATCTTGATGAGCAAACACACCATGCCCGTACCTGAGTCTACTGTACTCTTCTAATCAAGGATATCAAGATATAAACTCCCAGGGTGCAGAATCCTCACACTTAGGTAAATGCAAGTCACTTATTTACAGCCTTTGTTCAAAAATACCCGGCTTTGAACATTTAAAAGGCTGTAGTGTTAATGGGATCAAGTGTATCTAATAGGACAATACACCTCAAACAAAGCTTTTAAAAGTTCTAGACTTAGATAAGATGTCCTCATGTATCCTTACCCACTCCCAATTGCTTTATCATAAACAATTAAGAGGATATTTTATCCAATCCTTTCCCAAGTTTTCCCTAGACTTTTCTTCTCTTTAGAAGATGGGGAAAGCTGCAGAGAAGTACCTTGCAAATCCTGAAGGTTCTGACTTTTGAAGTACTCATAAAACCTCCACTGAATAGAATGGGGAATGAATTTAAATATTCCAGAAGCATGGATCTATTAGCAGAAACTCGTTACTAGCCAATGGCTTTTTTGCCTGCTCCATTCGTGATAAAATTTGTTTTTCCTCTGCAAGATCAACAATTAGAAAACAGAATAAGAAGAGAGAACCAGAGGAAAAACACCCACAAAACCCAAAGAAACCCAACAAACAAACAAGAAACATTAATCACAAGGAAACAAATAAAGGCAAGATTGTGACAAAAGAAGATTTGCCAAAATCCCCGTCTTTTTTTTTCCCCCAGAAGCTACACCAATGTATCTATATTTTCAATGCACATTACAAATTTTAAGTACACCTCTTGAAATGTATCTGTAAGAAACTTTTTAAAAGAATTATAGTTATAAAAGCTGCAGCAGGTCCTACAAGAAACAACACAAAAATCAGTTGTACGTGTTAGGGGGGGATCGTCTCATCAGGCTGACACCACTGTCATAATCACGGGTACCTCTCCTGTAACAAATTGAAGAAAACTTCCACCGAGGCCCACACTAACCGCATCTCATACGGCAGGATGAAGTCAACTCTTATTAATGCAACCAGATTTTATGTTCCACCATTACAATTTCCAAATTAATCTTTAACAGAACAGAACTATATTTCTTTGAAGCACCTAAGATAGTTCCTTAAAATGAAGAAAAAAAAGTTGAACTGGAAATGAAACAGTCCATGTTAGTTTTATAACAGAGAGGATATTAATATATACCCTCTCACTGCCATCTCATTGAAGCTGAGATTTGAAATGCATTACGTCCGGCGTGCAAAACATCCTTCCATAAAGATAAATTCAACCATTGGTGGACCCAAAGGACTCTTGAGAAGGATAAATGCACTTAACCTGTGTTTCCTGTTCTTCAAAAATCAATAACTCCGGAGGATGGCCATTTGGAGGTTCAAGCCCCTTTCATACAACCTACAGAGCTGTAGGTCCCATGGGACCCAGCCAAAACTCAGAGCTGCATGGAAAGCTCTCATGCCACAACCACCACAAGGGCCAGCACTGACTAAACAGCCAGGCTTAAAAAGATTAAATTCTCTAATCTGAGAAATACCGTAGAAGCAGAAGACTGGATATGTCCTAAGTATAGTTTCAGAAAACAAATCTTGCAGCTCAGCAATTTCACTTTTTACTGTAAGGGATGTTATGACAGCTTCACAGTGGATTCATATTTAAATATAACTTTAGTCCCCTCTTGCATCCTTCGAAACATCCATCACTCTAACTTTAGCCTTTTCATAATTTAAATGAATAATCTTCAGCTCCTAAATACTGCTTCAGTCTGTTTTGACAGACAAAATTAATACCTCTTGCAGTTACTGTTGGAAAGTACTAGAAGACCCAGCTATCAGACGCTTTGACCTTCCCCCTCCAGCCAGTCATTCACGCTGCCAGCTAACTTCCGTGGGTCTCCGTACCCAGCACCCTCGCCGGGAGCAGCCCGGCCCAGCCGAGCCGTGCCGGCGGAGAGCTGCTGCGACAGCCCGGCGTGGGACTCGGCAAACACCGACCTGCCCCGAACACCGCTTTTAGAGACCAGGCTTCCAGTTACGCTTTTGGCTCCAGAGCACGAGAGGTTTTATGCTTTTAGAAATGGCGTCGATCGTTAGAGGAAAGTAGGTGTTTTTACAGCCTTTATAGGGAAAAATGTTCCAATGACCCCAGTGGGTTCAATCTTACCTGCTACGAGAGAGAACTGTTGAGCTACTATTGAAGAGGAGAAAAAAGTCCTACGTATATTTCTGTCAAAGCTGGGTTATTTGGGGGTTTTGTTTATTTATTTAGGGGGAGTTCTAGTTAATTTTAATATATGCATACTTTCCGTCTTGGGAATTTTGACCTACACTGAGCCTATAGATCAAGTGAAGAAAAAAAAACCCAACAAAAATCAGCTCTCCGCTTTCACAAGTCCCTCAGAGTCCCCAGTCACAAACCACTTTTCTGGCCAGTAGAAGAAAATGAGTACAGGAAGAGCAGTAATGTTTTGATACCGTTGCCATGGTGTAAAATTATTATTCCATACATGAACTTGCATTAAATTTGTCATCAAAATCATATTCAACAGGTAAACCCCAAGTACAGGCATGGGAGGAGTAAGACCCTGATGGCCAGCAGCTTTAAGCGGGGTTGATAAAGAGCCAGCAAGCTGGAACTGAATCTTGCGTTATTTCCCAAGGTATAAACCAGGTTTTACCAATATTAATTAAGATGCTTGGTGAATGCATTAAGAATCTTCTATTAACAACATCTATTTAATATTGGACGGTGACCATTTATGAACAGTATTGTCCTCACACGGGAAAGCATTCTGTTAAAAAAATACAGTGAAAAAGGATCACACATTCCACTTTAACGCATCATTTGAAAAGTTCATCAGAAGGAACGAAGTCCATGAGAAAAGATGCAAAATATTGTTTATTCACAGGACATCTTCTAAAAGACTAGAAACTATAAGAAAACTCTCTACATCCCAAAGGAGTATTTTTAAAAGCTAAATTATCCGCTTCCATTTTGTTAAGCAAGACATACTTCGAGCATTTACCCAGTTGCAGTTAAAAAAAAAAAGCTGTTGCTAAAAATTCTGTGTACTATCACCTACTTATTAAATTAATTAAATCAAAAAAGTATCAGTTTCTTTTGTTGAAGAAGAAACTACTAAAACTTATAGCAGCTTTAAAAACTGCCAGGAACACATAAGTTTTTTCCCAACCGATATTCCTTCCTTCTTTCTTCCATTTTATTCTCTTTTTGTAAATGGTTGTATATATATCACCTCTAGAACATCGAGCTGAGATATTTTTATTACTATTCAGCCACTTAATGCTTTTACTTTTCCATGATTTGCACTTGAAGAATGTAATAGCAAATACACGTAATGACAAAAAATGTTTGCTAAAGCAGCCAACTTTAACTAATGCTGCTGAAGCCACATGAGTGGAAAGCAAATTGGGAATTTGTAAATGGCCGTGTTTGGACTATTATATTTCAAAGGGTGTTCACAAATAATCATGTTAGCATAACGTACTGCTCTCCCTGGTTCCCTGCGTAGTCATCAGTCCTTCTAGAAAGCAAGTTAGAGCAGGCAGTGGATGTAGCCACCACCGAACTTCCCATCCTGTGGAGCAATCTCCCTCTTTCCACCGATTGCATGATGGATCTAGTTAGGTTTTGTGAATATCCTTCTTTAGGTTCAGAAACAGCGTTGACCTATAAGCTTTGCAGCATTCACATCATGAGCACACATATTTCAGAGCTGGAAATCTGCACTCTGGAGGAGAATAAGGGACAGCCGATACCAATTTTCAAAATTTTGGAGAGTAAGAGGTTACTGCAGTTTGGGAGCACGTCAGCATTTTCGCTTTGGTACAGTACAGTCAAACAACACAGTAGAAAAGTCCAGGTTTTCACCCACGGTAACACTCCGAAGCAGAAATCCACAGCTAGAAATGAAGTGAGCCCTTTGCAAAGTGCACAGCAGGTACAGTGGGAGAGCTCGAGCACTCAGCGGATACTGTCACAAGTAAGTGGAAATGCATCAGAGACTGACTCAGACCAGGTTTTCATCCACAAACACAAGTTTAAGTCAGCTTGTATGAACTTCAAGTCAGCAGCTCTATTTTCACATTACTCATTACTTTCATCTGGCCTGAGACTCCTGCAAGGGATTGTCTTATATGACCACTGCATCCTTCCGTGACTGCACATATGTTTAAATACAGACAGTTGCACCCAAAATACCACAATCTGTAGTACTTAATTGAAAGCAACCCTTTGGGAACTCAAGAAATAATCTTGAGCCTGAACGAGATGCTGTTATTTGTCTCCAAGATTTTCTTTCAGAGGGAAGCCATCCCGTCTCATGGTTTCCTCCCCCTGACCTAATCCCTACATTTCTCCTCTCTTTCCAAGGTTCTACGCGTGACATTTTCTCACAACCACGTCCTCTACCAGGTACTTTTTTCTTCTTCAGTTCCCCTCTCAGCCGCTTTCTTCCCCCCACAGGTCCACGTTGCCGAACCAGTTTGCTTTTCTACACCCCTCTGCTCCATCTGCTTCTCTGTCAAGCTGCCCTCTTACCGTTTGCTATCCAGCTTTCCACTGCGATATGACATTTTGCCTTTCAGTTTCAGCACATACGGTTTCCAGTAACCGGATTAAAGTGATTTAAGTTAGAAAGAAGGCAAATATGTAAACAAGCAGCTATTAGATGTAAATGCCTAAAGCAGGCTTCATCCAAGCAACCTTCACACTTGAGAAAATAACCCTTTTTTCATTGCCCCAATAAATACTGCCTGCAACTTCCCAACTGCTTTCCATCTTTCAGAGTCATCCTTCATGAAAGGTACCTACAACACAGCCCTGGGTAGTCAAGAAAAATTCAGATTCAAATTAATTTATCGGGGCTTTCTCTTGAGAGGGAACGTAGCTGCTAACTAGAAAACCTTACCTGATAGCTTGGGAGTTAAAAGGTCACATGAGACCGGGAAGTATCTTGATTGAAGAATAGCCATTATCTTTTCATATGCGTTATGGTAATTTTTTTCTCTCAAAAACAAGAACAGTTTACTGGACACCATATAGATCACTTAAAGTTTGTCCCTCGGTGTCTCATAAACGTTGGCAATCTAATTATGAAACTGTTAGCAAACGTGTTGCAGAATCATACTATTGATTGAAAACCAGAAGTATGTAAGATACAAATGCATGTATGCACTATTAAGATTAGATATTAAGGCATTTTTCAACTACAACTCAATGTATATGCAAAAAGTTTCACTTACCAAGATTCATCACGAGTATTAAATTATTAAACAAACAACCCAAATTGGATATTTGAATACCAATCATTATCACAATGTGAAAAAACCTTGCTCCCTTGCGACTAGACAATTTAATCAGCCTACAGGAAATAAATAGTGAAAAAGTTAAATTTACTGCTCAGTGAGTACTATTTTAACCTCCCTGGTTCAACAAGATTTAAGATTTGTCTCAGAAGAGTTATCTCTTCTCAAATTAACTTTACTCTCCCCAACCTTTCTTCCACTTGTTTATGCGATTAACAACAAATAAAACAACAAAATCCTGTATCGCAATTGCATTTCAGCTGTAGTAGGTCAAACAACAACCCTTCTCCTACCATTAACTGAAAACTAACATTTAGATTAAAGCCCCAAGTTTTTTACTTACAACCATTTGTCAGATTTTTATCCTGTATTTTCACGAAGCGTATTGCAACATCTAGTTTCTACCCACAGAATTAGACAGAGGAAACCTGAATTAACGACTGAATTGGAGGCTTTACGACATAAATTAATCTGCCAGTATCCTGCCACCTGCTCTACAGGAACTCCTCAGGGGTGAAGCTGGGCTCTGTAACTGTGCGCGGTTAAGATTGCAAGTGATGTTTAAACCAGAAATTTAACACCGTAATACGTCATCTGGAAAACAGAGACTGAGCAATGATATTTGAAAAATAATTCCGTCTAACAGTTCTTAAATATGAAGGTAACGAATATACTGAGCACTTAATAGTGCAGATCAGACTCTGCAGAAATCGGCACACACGGTTTAGCTCCAGGTAGGGATATGGTATCGTCAGCCACTCTAGACCACCTCCAAATGCCACAGCAGGTCTGGTTTGCGGCTGGCAGTAGGGCTTGGGTATTTAAGAGCCCAGAAGCTCTTCTGAAGGAAAACATGAGCAGCTCTTACTAAGAGGAGCTTATGGATCATGATTACGGAAGAGGCAGTCTGTCTTGAAAGTCCTCAGGAGGCCCCGTTCAAATCCAAAGTGGTTTTATTTTGAGTGGGTGGACATGCATCAGCTATGTTTTCTACAATGGGTAGAATAAAGATTTTTTTTCCTCAAATAAACCATCCAGAAATAAAATTGTTCAGATACTCTTCACAAAACGCGATGCTTTCAAAACGCCACTTGTGAGAAAAATGAGACAGAACGGAAACAGCTTACAGAAACAGGGAAAAACTCGGCATTTCATGACACGTGCCACGGCTCTCCGCACGGCTTTCAAGTCACTGACAGGCAAGTCACAGAACAGCGCGCGCTAACTCCTGCTTTCCACGGCACTATCAACTCTCACCGATTAACCGCGACACGCTGGAGAATACAGAAGTCGTGTTTACACGGCATTTGGCGTGTTTGCTCCGTGCAGGATTTTGCAGCCCCGAGTAATTCTTTTGCCAGAGCTTAGTCCTTCGTCAGCGCTACTCTCTAATGGTAATTTGTTCCATCAATACGGTTTGCGTGCTGCCTGTCGGGGAGCGGGACGTGAAAAAGGTGATCAGAGCATCTCAAAACTAAAAAGACAAATTACTGGCAAACTGGCTCCGTTGTCCTGTTTTCTCCTTCATTTTATTAATTTTACATAGCAAAACATGGCAATCTCAAGCACCCTGGCCACTGAAACACCAACACGTTCAGAGCTACGAGGAGCCATCATGAGGAATAAGCCATGAGCAAAAAATGGAACCAAAAGGTCCATCGAGCCTTCAGCTCATTCTCCTGCACCCTAATGCACAACGTTTAGTCGCATACACAGAGCAAGCTTGAATTATTTTCACCTGAGTGCTAAGACTGCTAGAAAAGAAGCTTTAAAAGTTCAGCTGTAGCTATTTTTTTGTTGCTGTTGTTTTATATAATTAAAAGGGGAAACCTTTGGAGCACTTAAAGCACTTCATCATTGCCCATTTAACAAACACAAAAAAGATGCCTCTTGCATCTGGCAACGGCAATGAAACAACCTCTTTCGTTTGAAACAAAGGTTAAACAACTGGGAAGCAAAAGCAAAGCACTCACTAAACACGGTGCTTCCCGAATAAAACCATAAACAATAGAAAGCATGAGCTGGATGAATTCCTGGCTGGTATCTCGACTCACAAAAAGCATGACTTTAAAGGCCATGCATTTCAAAACCACTGCTTCCGAAGGGATTAGAAGGTTAACGACCATTTCTCTTAATACTATCATGCTGCCTCATCCTTGCGTCAATGAAAAACCTGCTATGGTGACCACGTCAGGCTGAGCAGAGACGCTCAGGTGCAAAACAAGCCAGGCTCACTTTCCAAAGTCCTTTGTAGAAGGGAAAAAAAAAAAAATTTCACGGGCCAAAATCGTGTATTTTTTTAATTTAGATGAGGGATTTAGATGAAAATACAATGAAGGTCTTTTACTCCAGTTTCTTCGGGCTGCTTAACCAAATAAGGATGCTATCACAAACCAGGCAATTCAAAAGTTAATGTAATTTCTAAGAACTGGCAAGCATCTTTATCTCAGCAGCCGCAGCAGCCTTCCTAGGAAACTGCCTGCTGCATACGCATTTTTCTTTTAATTTGTGTCTTTTCTTTCTCCTTTGACATGGAGAGATAAAACTTCCTGCTCCAAGGCAGGTACTCCTCCCTTCATTCGCACCTGGGATCCTGGATGCAATGAAGGATATATTCCAGAAGTTATGCCCCTAACACTGGTAAAAAGCTATTTAACAGTATTTACGATGATATTTAAGAAGTATTTCGTTCTTACTAACATAATGTACACACATAAAACTAGATAGTGAATTCCAACTCAGGGGCCTACAGGTAATCAATTAACTTCAACTGGCTCGATATTTTAAGAGTCGCTAAACGAGTTATCAACCAAGTCCTGTCACATTCAGTGGAAACTTTGTTGGGGAAATCTCAGGATTATCACAAGCGAAGTTCAGAAATTAGACAGACAGAAATCAAAAAGTGTTACTTATGCGCATAAACAGTTAAGATTTTTCTAAACTTCAACATATGATACGGAAAATATGCCAGTCAATCTTAGATTCTCTCTAATTAAAATGAGTAAACACCAATTGCCAGAGAATGAGCAATTTTTACAAACAGATATTCCCCCATACTTCCACATGCACTGAGGATGATTATTCACACCCACAATTCTAGGAAGTCTATTTCAGCATCTTTTATTATGGACTAAAAACTGAATCCACACTCTGTAACAATGGAAAAATTGTTAACAATATTGCCCCTAGAGAGGGTTGGGTTTGGTTTTGGGTTTTGTTTTAAGACCTAATTACTTGTTTTTCCATCGCTCTATTTTTTGCTGTTGGCTTCAGCGCTATCAGTTGTAATTAAAAACATAAAATATTATAACCCTGCTTTATAACCCATCTCCACAAACAATCATAAATTCATAAATCATGGCAATACAAGTCATTGTCCAAGCATATATCTACCTTAAATATTACAAGTGTTATCTAGGCTTCACTGGTAATCATATTTCTCCTCTGATTTTTCTTTCTAAAGCAACCCTGCCTTTCCGATCCTGAAAATGAAATACTTAATTGCCTGTGTCAGACTGAATGCCGCTGCTTCCTCTGTCACTAACTAGAGGTCTAAACAACTGAATGGTCCTAACAGACTGCCAAAAACTGATGTGGAAAAAAACCCAGCCAAAACTAATGCTTCCAATTAAAAGAATCACAGCCTTCTAAATGCGACGGTATTGCCTGCTCCTCCACCAAGAAGACAGAACCCTGTGACAGCATCGACTGACAAAGCAGATGACATTTTCAGTCACGGCAAGTGCCACTGGACCACTGTACGATGCCTCCATGCCGCTGCGGCCCCGAACAGAAGGCCGCCAGCTTGTTCACGTAATTCAATATGGTGAAGACCCCCATACAATCTGCACTCTACTCCCCACTCTCTCCCCCCATCCTGCTTAGCTGGACACGCATTTCTCTGATGTAAGGACCAGATCAGACTGTACTGTGCCTGTACAATGAAGTATCGATTCCTATGCGGGTTCTGTAGAAATTCTAATTTAATACGACCTAAAAATTTGCAAAGTTACACAAATGCAATACTTTAATGTGGAAAGTTTAATAGGATTTTTCCTAGTCGTACTATTTTAATACTCCAACGGCTGGACAAATGGAAGTTAAAGACCTCCGCACTTCCAGTTCCATACAACACTTCTCCGATTTACAGCCTCAGGAACTGAAGAATAAAAAGATCCAAAACACAGCTTCTTCTTGCAAGACGACAGGAAAGGAAATCAATACCTAGCCTGGTTCTAGAAGTTCAAGTCCTCCAAGACAGAGGGCTGGTATCGTGAGGCAACTAACTGAAGTAAAAATGAGGCCATTTATTCCCAAAAGGATGATTTGGTAAGCATGCTTGACACTTTTCAGTAAGGCTTATTTTGCAGCAAGATGGAGGCTCACAGAGAGTTTGAAGTCCATTTTGCTTTTTTTTGTACAACTTCTTACTGGATCATGTTTTCTCCTGCCCCCTGCAATTGCCTTTTCCACGTCCTGCTTCCAGGAAATGAGCGCTCCTGCTGACAACCTCGTGCCCGCTAATCTCAGCAAAAAAAAGACAGCCTGCCACTTCGTACGGAAGCAGCAAAACAAGATCTGAAAGGTCCTGCCCTCGGGAGAAGCACTCGTTCCTCCCCTTTCCACGCACCAGCCTGGGAACCGAGCGGCGAGTAACCCCGACCCCAAGGAAAGAGCTGATGCTGCTCCCGGGGCACAGAGAGCAGTGATGCACAAACTCAGGGGCTAATGACAGGTAATCAGGAGCAAGGAATGCAAGTCACTAAACAAAACCAAATACTATTATCTGACCTCCCACTCCCCTCCAGACGTTCCCACCCATGCCTTTTGTACCGTAAGCCAGAGCACGGGATAAGAAACAGACTGTGTAATTCCTTTCAACCCGCCAGATGAGCAGAAACTCAGAGGTCCTGCCCTAATCTTCCTTCCAGCATTTCTTTGCCCTCTTGTTGATAACTCAACGTTGTTCTGCAGAGAGAAAGAGAGGAGTACAGTGAGACAACATGATGGATACGTGACTGGTCTACTGACCTCTTCCCGCACACCGCCATGGGATTTTTCTAATAGACTGTGTTTTCTGCCATTTGCTGATTTATTTTTGTAACCAGCCTTTCATACATGGCAGATGGTGTTCTGGAAAAAAAGACCACAAGAACTGCAGTACTATTTCAAAGCAAAGATCCACCTAGCCCGAGATCCTACTTCTAACAGATGACATGAAAAGATGACCAAGAAAAAGTACGAGAACAGGATAATCAAGCACAATATTCCCAAATACGGTTATTCTTCCTAATACTCCGTATGCATTCAGCTCAGGGAATTCCTCAGTTGGCTTTAGTTTCTGAATAATCCTCAGCAGCTTTCTTGTCTGTGAACTCATCCAGCCTCTCTTTAAACCATAAGCATCTGCAATACCCTTTGGCAACAAGTTTCATAAGCCTAGTACCCATTGCGCAGAAAGTCTGGCTTTTGCACGCTCCGAACCTGGCGCTAGCTGTATTTACGCAGGTGTTAAAAGTTTTAGTTTTTATTACATTTTTTAATAACTTGCTCAGAACGTAGGAAGCTTGCAGTCCTCAGCTTTCCCCAAGACGTGCGCAAGATAATGACGTTACATCTGCCACCTTACACACCAAAACCGTTTCAGCCAACCATTTACACCTTTAGTAATTCACCTTCTTCATTCTTGAGCACCTTCACGTTTGAGAAACGCCATCTCATCCTGGAAACATGCTACTGCCGGTTTTGTCCATTTCCTTCATAACCTCTTTCACATTTGTTTTATCTTCAGACACGGCCTCTAAGCCTCCAACAGGAAAGCTTTCTGTAGCACAAATCTCTCCATTTTCTTCCAGAGACACAAAGAAGTCACTTACTCTCCCCAGTGGGGCTTCCACATTTTCTGCTCCACCTCTCCTGGGCTGCACGTTGTTTCAATGGGCAACCACGTGAGACAGCAGCAGTCGCCTCTAGTCCCGGCAAAGCAATTTTGCCAAACCTTAGGTTATCATCTATGATAGTTAGAAGCAAATGGATTTTTGACGGGGGCAGGAAAAAGAAAAGCCAGGTTGTTTTTAAAGAATACTATAATAGCCTCTGACCCTCGTCTCTTTTGCTTTTGCTAAGTGAAGTCAGTGAAAAACAGTTTTGCACTTCATACAGTTTTATTTAAATTCTCAACCCCCCCAAAAAAATCCTTTAAATTATTCAAAACCAAATAATCAAATAACTTATTTTTGTCCATGGTTCACAAACTCAATACTGATTTTAAGTGGTCAGTTTTAGACCCCTTTAAAAGGGTTGAGGGGACTGTAAAACAGGGATTTCCACAACATATTGCAATTCACAACCAAACTAAAATACAAAGGCAACAGAAAAATGAAACTCGGTGGGGAGCATTCACATCAATTTGTATATTCCCACCCAAAATTACACAGGAATGAGCTAGTCACTGACCTTCTGTAAATAAGACTTTTTTGCTATGTGCCTTATTTATAGCAAATACATTAGAGATCTTTTTACATCCTTTCCAGCTTCAGTTTTGATGTAAGAGTTTGCTTTTTCTTTACTAATCTGACAAACCTTCAATGGCATGGGCCTTATCCTGGAAGGCATCACGTGCAAAGTGTGCAAACGGAAAAACCTCCAGAAATGCTTGACTTAAAGAAAGACGAGTGAGCCTGAGTCACCTACAGAAGAAAAAGGCACTAAATGTAATCAGCTTAAATTCTGCTTTTGGTATTTTAAAATTCATTAGTATTTTCAGGTAATGTTAAAAGTAATGCTGAAGGGCTCTTGGGGAACAGAGGCTCTTGGGTAAAGCAAGTATTTGCTATAATTTGATTCTGATGAGAATAAAATAGATGGAATTGTCTGGAATATATTTATAACAAAAAGACTTTACAAGTCACAGCATTTTGACCTGATCATCTTGGCATCAGGTATGCAACTCATCTCTACAAGCTCTTCTTTAACTGATGACAGAATGAAAACGAATGAATTTGAATAAGAATGTATTCCAAACAAAACGTTACTTAATTAAGAAAACTCCTGTTATTTTCCTATTGCAGGAAACAAATTTCAGCCGACAAATATGATGTAAGGCTTTTATATACATATAAATTTAACATATTAAAGAACCATACTTGAATATTCATATCAAATTTTAAGCATGAGACTTGCAGAAGATGATTACTTTTCATTAGAAAATATTACTTTTTATAAATATCTTTTAATCTGTACAACTCTTCTTCTTCATGCATTGCTACTGCTATCAATATGCCATTTATTTAGATTACATTAAATATTCTGTGTATTCATCTGTAGGAAAACAAGATTCTTTGTTTTGTCTTTTGAAAAAAGATTATGATGATATGTCTTCTCCCAACGTTTAAGGGCTACCAACCTCTCTGGCAAAGTCAAGGTGATGAACACAATTAAAAAATCCACTTCTATTGACAGCATCTACATACTTTTGCAAAGCAAAAACATTCCAATCACTGATTGGATGAGTAAGAAACAGAAACAAACAGGTTAATTACTAAAATTAGTATTAGGAGTCAAACTAACACAATCTAAGCAACCAGCAAGAAGTATGTAAGAATTACAAAAGGACTACGCTAGTTTAAGACACGGTTTTCTACTTTCATGTTAATGTTATGTTCAGGAAAAAAAAAACCCAACCAGTGGTCATACGCCCAGTCCTCCGCTTGTTTGCACAATGCTGAAACTCAGACAAACCCAAGATTAAGATTGCAAAGAAGCAGATTTCTCCTCTGCTGTCAACACTTTTACATTTGTGTTGGTTGGCTTGACTCCTTGATCTCCAAGGAATCATCCCGAAGATCACAGGCAGACACAGAACCAGAGGAGCAAAGAATATTTAAGTAGCAGAATTACTTAGTGGGAATATGCTGCAAATACATTAAGATTCTGATGTTGTTTTATTTTCAAGTTCCTTTCTAGCCTAAACAGGTTAGGTTTAAAAACAGGCCTTAAAACAGCATGCTATTTCAACTGAACTGACTCTTCTGATCATTAAATGATCAACCATTTAAAGTTTTACTTTTGGCATTCACCTGACAGTAAACAAAGCAAAACATTGTGATTTTATACTGCACATTTTTTTTGCAATATCTATTTCTTGAGGACAAGAGAGGTGTTGATTTGATCTCCAGCCACAAAGGCAAAAAGCAAAACTCAGCTTATATCGTGTCAAGCAGGCACTTCTCCCCTGAAATCCATGTTGGACCATCCCTGACAATGGAAATTGGAGAGGAAAATTCTCTGCTCTTTGTGGTTACCAGCATTTCAGTGCAAATCCCTTCTGGTATGTGTATTATACCACAGCAATGTCATTCTTCGTGTTCTACCAAAACTCTCTATGACACATTCCAGAATTTAAGAGCAGAGAAGCTTTGGTACCTGAATACTCACCTGAAAACTGATTTCCGATAACCAGCACAATTTATATAACATAAACTTCCCCTGTAAAGTTTGGGGTTTAATAAACAAATATGGAAAAATAATGAATCACTTTGGAAATGATCCTAGCTCTGTGCAAGGGTCTCTTACTACAGATGAAACACAGTTTTTTCAATATAGTCTGGTCTGATCCCACTGCATGTCCCTTCCTCTTGGCATAAAGGGTTGCTGCGTCACACTGGCAAACACCAGCCCGTTTTCACCACCACAGAGTTTGCAGATGGGTCTCAGATGCAGATGACTATGCCAAGAACGCAAAAGAGAGTTCAGCGTTATACTCATTTAATTACAGACCCGTGGAGTCTTTACTCGTAGTAGATTCAATGCCCAGTTAAGTGAAAGGAAGTCTCCCAGCTGAAGTGGAAACCCTAGCAAGACCTGTATCAGCCTCATGAATGACATTACGCACCTACAAAATTTGGACAGAGGTTATCAGCAAGATTTTTTTTCCTCCTTGAGTCAGTTCCGTCATTAAAAATAACTCTGACAGATTGACCGTTTCCTAAAATAATTCTTCAAAAGATTCATCGCAATAGACGGCTCGTTCACTCGCAAACACCAGCTTCATGCAAAGCAAAGACAAACAGCAACAGTGCAGCAGCAATAGTTATAACGTCTTGGAGTAACTCCTAAGTTGGGAAACCAGGATAGACAAAGTACTCTTGAATATTAATAGTGCCAAACCAATGTTGGTAGAATCCAGCAAACCTGTCATATCATCTTAGAAATACATTATTTTACTTAGAATCCAAAACCTCTTTAAGTAACACAATTTATCGCCTCAAATCCTAACTATAACACCCAATCAGCAGATGCTTCTACGACATTTTGTGAGGTGCGCCTTACAAAGTCTGAAAATAAAAAAATTAAAATCAAATCGCCATAGTTTATCTGACTGCTTTGCAAAGACTAGATTTCACTTGGAATTTTATTTTCCATTATGCCAAATATTCCACAACTAAACCCCTTCGTATTCTGAAGTGGAAAAAAGCCAAACGACAGTCACAAGCTTCTGCAACTCATTTCTGGAAAAAGAAAAAACTTTTTACTTTTTTAGTTTCAGTGTAACATTTTGTTCTAGATATACATATATATTTTTAATACAAGCTTATGTTAGCAAAAATCAGAACTAGGAAGCTGTTTCAGATCCAAACACTTCATGCTAAAAGAGATTTTTTTTTCCCCTAGAAGCAAAAATTCCCCATCAGCTCCAATTGTTTTTTTCCCATCAGAACTTCAAGTTTTTGATCACACAACATTTTCCTAAAGGAAAAGCAGTCCTTCAGTCTTTTAAATTGCAAACAGGCTTCCATGCCACTGGAAAACCTGTTAATGTTACTGTTGAAGAAAAAAATAATCACTTTTCCTGTCTAATGTAACCTTATTTGTTGGATTTCTATGCAGAGCATTCTGGAATTTAGTAAAATAATTTCCACAGAAATGCCAACATTGGAACAAGTATGGCCTTGAAATTACATCTTATATTATACTTAGGATGTACACATTTGAAAGATACTGCAGTCTGGTCCCAACAGGATTTGCCATTATACTCGTATTAACCCACTAAGGCATTTCTTTCCATCTGTAATTCAATGCATTAGGTAATGAGCTCTGGCAATTTGCAAAATGTTTTTTAAAACTTTGCTCTAAATCACATCAGAGACTACAGACAAAACTGAGTAACACGGTTATTATTTTACAAAGCATTTCCATAAAATTATGAGACCAAAAACCATTTCGTAGCTTGGGTAAAAATAAAAAATAAAATATGATTCAGCCACAGAATAAAACCCAAGACCATTAAACTCCACTGCATTTTATAACGGTTTTTCAGAGAGATTAACAAGATCTACGCAATTTAAAGCTACTTAAACACAACTATCACCGCAAAAATAGCCAACATCACAGTTTCACACCGCTGACAATAATTTCTATCACAAAAGAGATACGATACAACCTGCCAGTATTTGCCGTTCAAAGGATTTGGCATACCACTATCAAAGGATTTGGCATAGCACTATGTTTAAAAATGATCCTGAAAAGAAAAAAAAAAACACCTAAAACTGTTTTTTTTTTTTTACAAAGCCGGGAAGAGTTCTGAGTTTACAAAGTATTTTCAAAGCAAGCCATCATACGGTACTTCTTTCCACAACACCATCTGGAAAAATCTCTTCCACGCAGAAGAGAGATCTCTCCGCTGCCTGTGTCAATTGTCAGAGGACGTAAACTCCCCGCCGCCGGATTTCAAAGCAGACACTTGTTTTCATGACGGGAAGGCACCAGCAGCGCGCAGCCGGAGACTCCCGAGGATTTGCTCGCTCCGTGCGTGGTCCTGGGGGATGCCGGTGGGCGCCGAGCAGCGGCAGAGACACAGGAGCGAGCAGCTTAGGGCAGAGCTTTTGAAGATACCTCTGCCTGTGAAAACGGCCACGCGCCCCATCTTCTAAAGGCCTTCACCTCCACTTTGCATGGCTGCAGCCCTCAGAAAAGCTCCTCAAAACCAAGACCCCCATTGCACTCAGTGGCATACAAGTAAAGCAAATGCCGGTGAGGCATTAAGAGAGTTTAAATCTGGATAAAACCTAAGAGGTGAATGCAGCCGGAGCCCGGCCTCTGAGCCCATGCCAGCAATGATGCCTCCAAGCAACTCAAAACCTTCCCGCTCCCTGAATCCTCCTTTTCCCCATCACTCCTCCTTGGTTTTCTTTATAATGCACAACCCAGCAGCCTTCTAGGCAACGGCCCTTCGTCCAGTGTGTCCACAGACACGCTACCTACAGGAACGCGATACACAACCCAAACAGGGATTATACAGAATTTCTGTTCACAATTATTTTTCCCTCACGGTATTCAGGATTTCCGGGATTGCTGAAGTTGCTTTTTGTAGCCTAGTTTATCTCTGATCAACCTTTCTCCTCTAGTTATAGGGAATTTGTCCAACGGAGTTGTCAGATTATCACCGCAGGGTAAATCCGAGCTGTCACTCTTATTCCTGGTTTTAGAGCTCGGTGAGATGCGACCAATGGGACACTCGCTCACAGCACACACCAGAAATTTCACGTTAATTTATGCCAACGAACCAGTTTTTAACAATTTTGAAAACTCCCTTTGTGCCAAGATCCTTCACACGGAACAAAAGTTCCTTTCTGTATAGGCAAGAGCCCTGGTTTTTATTTGTACAGTAGTTGTGCCTGAATTTTAATGCTTTATAAGCCTGGCTACGAAATGCCTGTTCATCTGTACTGCACATTCTTTTTTTCCCCCCTTTTTGGAAACCACACTCTCGCGCATCTGCAACCATGAAGACACCCATCTGAATTCCTCTCTCCCCCCAACCTCCTCAATACAGCTTTACAACTTCCCACCTCGCATTTCTTCAATTCCGTGACAGTTTCTGCAACAACAATGTGCAAGCTAAAACTTTGGATTTTCTGTAACCTTCAACAAGTTTCTAAAAGCTGTAAGTGATAGAGATTTCTCAGACAAGTAAATACCAATATAAAACCAACCCTCAGTTAAAATATTCCTTGTTACAATAATTTTGTTTGCAACCTATCCTAAAGACCGGGCCATCATTTCCAACATCAAGATTACAGCACGTAAAAAAGGCTTGAGGTACCTGAAATTTTTGGGTGGTACTCACCACTACTTCAGACAGGCACAGGTTTAGAAAAACCACGGAAAAGTGGGAAAAGAGCACCCTACTCTGGAGTTAACCTTCTTGCAACCGATCTCTTCAACTCAACTCACTCTCGTACCTAATGCTTGGGGTAATCGTACGAGGGCCACTGCTTGTCCCTGCCAGACTGGAGTGCGGAGACTTTCCGTTGCAAGATCCATACAAAATATGATGAACCTTCAGCAGCTCCTTCCTTCTCTCCCCTCTGCTCTCATCAGGGCCATATCCATCCTTGCTTTACAGAGGTGGTGATCAGCCATCTCTTTTAGTTCAAGGTTTTCCACTACAACTTTCCACTACTAGGCAAAGTTTTCCACTTCTGAAGGAGCTCCCCCTTCTCGTCTTCCTCCTCTCCCTCCAAGAAAAGGGAAAAAAACTTGATACTTGGTAGATTCTGCAGCTACAGGCACCCTTTTGAAACATCTTATTTTACAGAAATATGTTATTTCCAACCAACCCATTCTTATTGTTCATTACTATACAACTAGCTTTTTTATTGCAAAATAACACTTAGCAAGAAATAGTTCTGTTGCAGATTTCATTCTTGTGCTATTTTTCGCCCAGCTCAAATGTATACACACAATAAATAAGCTATAATTTTGGTTCTAAAACAGCTGTCATCTCTTATGAAAACTTGCTGCTCACAAGCAATGTTTGTTGCACATTCAATCCTATAAAGATATAATACCCATAATTACGCTATTGTTATTAAGGCAATCATAACAGATACCATATGGACTTTAAAGTGGCTTTGAGTACAATTTTTTAATAAATGCAACATCGCTAACACATTTTGCAAGAAAAATCCACGCCACAAACTGCACACTATTGGTAACATATATAGTTTACTCTGTTTGGGTTTTTTTTACGCTGTATGTACTGAGAATAACAATGCAACTCATAGCCTCTATTGATATCTCACTTTCAAAGGCTCTCCAGACTCGCTGCACATCATGTTTTTAATACAACAGTGACTGCGTGCCAGAATTCAATGCTCCTGCAAATATGCCAACTTGTAGCTACTTTCAAAATGAGCTACTCACCAGGAATTAGTGCCAGGATAAATCAATGGCACATTCAGCTAGATGTTCTAGCTCTACAAAATGAATTATACGCTATATACAGTCCTTTTGTACGTGTCTGTCTTTTTTGCATCTTTATCAACTGAAAGCTGAAAAGGCTAGAAATGAAGTTCCAGAAGGCTGTCAATTACCCAGTCAAGGATTAGCAGAACAGGAAGCAATTTTTTCTACCTGCACGTTAAATACTGGATTCATGTATTAGAATAAATTCTGCACTATCTAAACTATTTCACCCCTTCTCAAAAAACATCGCTTTCTTTCGATCGTTACTGCTGTAACACACGCAGAGCGGCTGGATGCTCATAGCTGCAGAGTCTACTAATAGCTGAGTGCTGGGGTCTCGTTGGCAAAAAAAAGGTAGCTTAAATCGCAAAAGCTGATGGGCAGCAGATAATTGCGGGGAGCAAAACTGAACTTTTCAATGCTCAAACACAAACCTGCTACTTGCTAGCTGCAGCTGGTACGGACATGAGACAGAACCGCAAACTAGGAGGCAGATGATACATTGCGCTTCTGCACGTGGGCCAGTCGGACTGGGACAATGTGGGGCTTGGGAGGCAGGAGGAAGGAGGTGAAGATGCTGGTTGGAGGACAGATCCTGAAGATCAGGCTGATACATGGAGGCAAACATTGGGGGCCACCCGGGGACCTTGGCCAGTGATGCCCAAGCAGTGGCACAGCGCAGATCGACCTGACTTTCGGTCCCACCTCCCGTGGCCAGCATCCTCCGTCCTGGGAAGGGAAGCAGAGACCAAGTAAAGGTGATGCTGGGAGGGCGCAACGTGAGTGCCAGACCGTCAAACAGGGTAAAGCCTCTCATCTTAAATAAACCCCAGTATCCAGACCCACTGTGGACTGTGGGGGTTTTCCCTTTTTTTTTTTTTAATGTTTTTCATTCATGACATGGAGTTCGTTTCCTTTTTTCTAAAAAAAGATGCCACCAAGTTGCGCATTTTACCAATACGGAGTGCTCCTGTCGCAAAATCTGTTAAGCCTGAGGGCTGTCACTCTCACAGTCAATACCCCTGACCAAACAGCAGGTAAATTTTAGTAGTAGTTGAAGCTCATGGAGTTGTGATTGTGATAGAGGAGAGGATAGTCTTCTCCTCAGAGCTAAACATTAATTTGTGGATGAAGTTTCAGTGGCCTGACTGTGTCCCATTTATACAATCTTCTTATTCACTACCCTTTCAGTCCCTTCAGACATTCAATCAATTTTCCATCCACATCTCAAAAGTGCGACTGCCTTACGAGTTGGGTGTAA
Organism: Calonectris borealis; assembly: GCF_964195595.1. Taxonomy (NCBI): domain Eukaryota; kingdom Metazoa; phylum Chordata; class Aves; order Procellariiformes; family Procellariidae; genus Calonectris; species Calonectris borealis. Next base: position 121,166,148 of record NC_134314.1, read on the forward strand.
CCACGTGTTAATCATCTCCTCCTACAGAACTGGATTCCTTTATCTACTACAACCTCAGAGGCACATGTCTAATTTGACCTGACTTCACTATTCAGAGATAGTATATCATATTTATTTTAGTATGGATTATGCACAGTGCCTTAGGTGCTTACACTATGGGCATTTTATAAGTGTAAACTTGATTGATTGGTCACAAGACTGTTTTGGATAGCTGTAAAATGGATTTGGCCCCCAGCCACGGTTTGCTCAGCACAGATATACTGTAGGACAGAGATAACTTAACATTTCAAGAATTCATAATGAATATGCTAAGAAGTATTACAAACCCATATTTGTACAGTCGATACTATACATGCTTTTCTAAACATTTCTCAATAGCAATGCATACTATAACATATAAGAGAATTCTGGTTGGATATTTATCAGCAAAGAAGCCTTATGAAAATGTGTTTTCAATAACTGGTGTGAAGTCAGCCCACTCTCTGCCGATTAGATACAGTCGCAGTTCAGAAACAGCCCTATTCAGCATAGTAGGAAGCAATTGCTCGCTGTATGGAGGCTTGAATTGAGAGCTTCATGCTTTATGCTGAATGACTAAACGCAAGAAGATCAAGACGACTGCATTAATTGCCATCTTCAACAGGAATGGCAAAAAGAAACCCAAAATTTAACTCAACATCTTCACCTGGATTCTCTTTACATGGCTTTTACAAGTACTGTTTCAAAAAGTCCACTTTGTAAGATTAACTCACGACGGTAACGCTGTTTTATCACGGCGCAAACGCAGCAATATCCTAAGAAGCTATGGTTTCTACATAAACTATACAAGCTTAATACCAAGATCGTTTCTTGTATACAGAATAGTCTCTTCATACCATTTTACGCTTCCCTTTCAGGTTACTGACTTGACTTTTCCGTCTTAGTAGTTATAAAGGAGCCCTCATGTAAGCTGATGTACCTCTTCCTGAAATCTGGTCTTTATGGGTATTAGTCTTGAGAGAAGAACCGGGGAATCTTCAAAGCAGAGAAGTCATCAGCATAACCATTTCACACACGAGATGAAAGCAACACAAAACACTCTGTTTTTCCTAAAGCCATAACTTTCTAGGACTCTGCCGTTTCCCTGAACTGATAATCAAAAAGATTGCAGCCATTGCAGCCAGCCAGGCAATGGATCATCCATTATTCTCTATCTGCACTACCTTCAAATAATATTCAAACCCATAAGTTTCAGTTTAGAAGTGTAATTCTCTTGTTTTCATGTATTTGCGTACTAACATCTGTAATATGTGGCAACATTACAGCTATCTTGATTTCAAACATTTAAATTTTACATTTTTAAAATACTACACAGTTGTGTTAACATTTATTTTTTTAAACAAAAGAAATCAGGCTGATCCTGGTTCATTTAAAAATTGTCTTTCAAAAGGGGGTATATTACTAAAGTATTGTGTAAAATATGTATGGTCTGGGTTCTTAAAAGCATTTGAGAAGGAATTTATTTTTAATCCTTACGCTTTGAATAATCCTTTCTGTACCAACTCACATATATAACTTTATTGCTAGCATGAAGCAAAATCAGACAACTTAGGCAATACTGAGAAGATATCTATGACATCTATGGGGAAAAAAAAAAACCCTACGCATATTTTTAGAACACACTCTGATACTAGAGTTTTAACTTCATATCCACAATAAGCTAAAGACTGAAGTGATACCCATACAATGAGCACCATTTTTCTTTCTCTGGTGTTTAATGAATCTGTGTATGACATTTCAAGAACCGTGCTGTATCTAAGCACACAGCCAAACTCTAACATATTCCTACAGCAGCCAGGAAGGCACTGAGAACGGGGGGTTATTTTCCCCCGACCACCTCGAGTCTAAAGAAGAAACACACATTTTGACAGTAGAAGAGCTAGGTGTCCTACCTCGATTACTCAGTGCACAAAAAAGTTCAGAAACACCAACACCAACCTGTAAACAGGAGAATACTTCCTTTTAACAAACATGCCATGAGCAGATAGAAAATATTTTGTGTTATAAGAATGAAATTTGGTAAAACGAGGATTATTTCTTTCAGAGGAGGATTAGCTACGTATTTTGGAGAGAGTCTTACTTCTCTTTACAGAAGAAGCATGGGTCCAACCACAAACAGCATGAAACCCTCTCACGGGCCTCTAAACTTTTGACATAATAATTTCACAAACCTCAACCAAGGACAAAGCAGCATTTGTCCAAGCCAGATACAGGCACCTCTTCCTAAATTTGAGTCAAGTCAGACTGGAATCGTGAATCTTATCTGCAAGAAAATATGTTGGATTTTTCCCCCATTAATAAAACGTGAAATAATTTCCAGCTGGTGTCTCCAAAAAGCTCTGCTGGACACCACTGAAGAAGCACCGCTAAGGAAAAGCCACCTTTTTCCTCTCTATGACAGCCCTGACATTAACTTACAAATATCCTTGCAGACTGATTCACTAAAGCACCAAAGCATATGTTCACCTTTAAGAACACATACAGTCACGACTGACGTCAATGAAACGAGGTCCATGCTTAATGGTTTGCTGGATCAGCTCCTAGCCCACAGTTGGTTACCCATGAGCAGCACTTCATCTGTTGCTGATCATCTGTGTGCTAACGCGGCCTTCGAAGATGGCATGGGAAAATAAGAAAAAAAAGATACAGTGACAAGATGGACCATTATGACAGTTCACCAAACCATCAAAAAAGCAGACAACAGTAAATAAAAATGGGGTTTGGGGAACAATAAAATCATTTTGTCGAGATCATGCTGTTAACTGGCACCTAAACATAATCTAACATGATCCAGCTACCACAGTTCAGGCTACCATTAAAGCTAAATTTCACTCCGTGGACTGTGGAGTTTTTATGACTGTCTTCTTTTTAACTTTCTTAAATTAAGATGATTTTTAAAGTAATCCATTAAATCGTTAAGGTCAGAAAGCATATTTTTCTCTCCTCAACAGAGAATAACCTTTAGTGGCATGGCAATGTCAGTTCTCCAGCAATTAAACAGGCATCATTTATATAGACTTTAGTATCCGTGCGTGGGACAATGAAATCCTTCCAGAAAAAATGCAGGATTTTGTATTTTTCATCTCAAGGGAAAGCCAATGAGACATGGGCCATCGTAGTTACATATCATTTACAAAATGAAACATGGCACTTGACAAAGGAAAGAATATCTTCTAGGTAGGATGCTTGCTAAGTAGGTCCCAGCTCTCAAAGCATCAAAGACAATCACCTTCTCCTCCTGTCATTCAGAGTACTGACAACCTATGCGTTACCATACTAAGAGAGATACTGCTGAAATTTTTTAAAAAAAAAAACAATACTGGAATCTTTTGGCTTATGCACTGCGTAAGAGTCCGTCAAGAGGAGCACAAGAAGGTTAACTTTCTTACTTGTGAAACTAACATTAAGGAAATATTTTTTAAAAATTCAGATCAGACGTATCCCTCCACTGAATTCCCCAGTGAAGTAATCTTCAATAGTTTGGCAACTACCAGGTTTCAAATGGTAAATAAGTAATGCCTTCTTAAAATGTGTATGCATATTAATGAAATGTTACAATATTTATGTACATTTTCAAAACTGTAGAATAGTCCAGTATTTATTAAACTAGATTTAGGGTAGGTTTTTTCCTCCTCCCGTTATTATCACTTTGGCTTCCTCGGGTGATCTTAAAACCAGAGGAAGAAGTATGTTTAAGAATTGAGTGGGCACTCGTGGTATACTGGTGCACAGTCTTCTGGGTAGGACACATCCGTTAGATAACCGATGCATAAATGCCGAAGAGGTGGGCTTGCCCAAAAAATTCACCTGATGATGTTTTTGAGTTCTTTGCTGGAAGCCACGAGAGACGATTGCGGGGAGGGAAGGCTTGGAGCTCTTTGAAGAGAAACCGCGAGGCTTGGGCAGATCAGCAGTGCAGCAGAAGCAGGTGACACAGCAGCAGAGCTCTTCACGTCGAGTAGCAGCAAGAACGGTGGGAGAAATGTTTACGGGGCACAGGCCTGTATAGCCACGTATATGCTACAGCTGGTTCAATGAGCTGCCGGGGCTCTCATCTGCAGCTCTGAAGAGCTGACGATAGCTGCAGCATCCAGGGGAGTTCTGAACAAAAGCTTTTCCCTATTCAGTCACTCAAGACACATACTAATACTCGAAATATAAACACGTCCCACTATCACATACGGCTGCTGACAAAGATTGAAACTGAAGATGATGCAGCTCCACACACACTTCTCATCACAATTGTACTCACCTGGCAAAATTGTGTGCTGGGGAAAAAACAACAGGGTTTGAGAGTAAAGACCCACACCGTTCTGTCCGAAGGGTGTTTAGGGGGAAAGAGGGAAACCATAAGCGTAAACCTGCCATGTTTTCTTCCCCAGCCAAGCTACCCTCCTGCTTCTGCCGGACACCTCTCTTCTTTACGCTTATGGCATGAATCTTATGGGCCTCAAAATGCTCTTCCTCCTTTCAAGAATAAATCTTCTGTAGATCTTAAAACACACACTCTGATCGACCTAGGGTGGGTAACGAAGTTAAATCCCATAGCCTGGAGGGGAGCAGCTGCCCTGGAGCAGAGGAACAGCACTGCCGTCCCTCTTCACTCAACTCACAGTTCCCCTTAGCTCCTACGTGTGCTTTGGCCCAATACCATCACCTTTGGCAAAACTAGAAAGATCCTGTAAGTCCAGGTTGGCTGCTCTGGCTCGGGCTGCGGTTACAATTCAGATTTCTTTTTTAAACTTGGGCTAAAACCTGTCATCTTTGCAAGGAGCACAGCAGCAAATGCATCGAAGTGTTCATGGTCTTCCAACAACTTTCCCGCTATTTGCCCTAAAGGACATGCCTGCTCCAAAACTGTCACGATTAACTTGGGCAAGGGGGAGAGCTGAAGACCGCAGAAGCGTCTTAGTAGAAAGAAACACACGATATGTCCCCAGATGCTCTCGTGGGAGCACAGAAATAGCGCGCAAACAATAACAGGGGTATAGGTTTGTTCCCAGTGCTGTCACGCAGGCGCCCACCCCGGGTTCCTCCGCTCGCAGCCTCAGCTCCTCCGGGGCAATACACCCGCTTTGTACTTCAGGCAGCCCCTGCAAGGCAAATCCCTGCCTGCCTCGGCTGCAATACAGCCATGCTGCTCAGCAGCACCAACGTGGCAATTTAGCTTAAATTAGGAGTCAGTTTAGGATTTCAGCTCAGCTTTATTAGCGAAGTTGAGGGACTGAGGAGGACTTGCACAAAGCCATGGTCTCCAAGCCACGGCTCTTGTAGGATGGAGGTAATTTTATTGACAAAATTGTGCCACGAGCTGAGCAAACTGCGCTTCAGGTAAGCATTGCTTACTGCTGCTGTTTTCTCATCCTGGGTTATCAGCGAGTCATTCGCCCCCTGGGATACGCATTTTAATGCCGGTATCTGAACGCTGTAGCCGTTGTGATAGGTGAAGGAAACCCATTCCCAAAAAGCCATCACCTAAGACAAGAAATGAAAGATATTTATATGGAAGGTTGCTAGCTTATAATAAACCACAAATATATTTACAAAAGCATTGTCCAAAGCAAGTAACTGAATACCAAAAGGGTGAGCAAAATAGATCACCTGAGGGGAAAAAAAAGAAAAGTAGGGTGGGAACGGAGGGCATCAGGCACTGAGCTGCAGGGACGACACACAAGGATGTTTCTGCAGTTAAAGATTTTAAAAACAACTGGTGGGACAAACAGTAACCCAGCTAATCCTTGGTACTGGCACGCTGCCTATTCAGAGAGAGCAGCAGCTGGTGAATCTGACGTAAGTCTCTGCATCCAAAGCAGGAACTTACTGTAATGAAACCACAGCCCACATTGGAAAAAAGACTGTAAACTCGACAAAAAAAATCAGGATCTCAATACATTATGTGCCGCATTAAATTATTTCCATCCAAATAAAATTAACCACATAATATCACAATTAAGCTGATTCCAAAAAAAACCCCCAAAATCAAAACCATCGCTTGGACTGAACCTAGTATTTAAAAAAGAAAAAGGGGGAGGATGAAGAAATTACAAAACTCGCATATTCTTTGGTTTGAAAAGTACAAATCTGAGACCTTAAGTGGCATAAAAACCCCATTCCAGAAGCCCGAGGCGCTAGGCAGAACTACTTGGACTGGAAAAAATACGCGCATTAGTGAACCACCTAATTCAGGATCCAGTTACTTTTCCACCCCCATTAGAGTGCTGCAAGAATGTCAGTCCCTTTATCTTGGGCACCGTGAGAAAAGCACCTTCCCATAAAAACATCCACACCTCTCTTTCCCCCTCCCTCCCTCTCGGAGGAGGGCTAGGCTCACGCGCGGCTCCGAGCATCAACAGATACCAACCCTCTTCATTGCCCCGACCAACTGGTTTCCAGGATTATTCTTTTTCTTTCTTTCAGAGAATGGAAGGGGAAAAAAAAGGCTTTGAGGCACATGGTACCTTTTAATCTTTCCCTTGGCTGTTTGATATTAATCAGCAAGGGAAGAAATGACCATCTGCATAATGGCAGCAGCGGTCACACGACGCCCCTGCACCTCATTTCAGGAATTCCAGTTGCTGCACCTGGCAAGGGTAATGGAAGGTGCGGATTTCACAGACAAAGTCCTTTAAGGGTTTTTGAGTGAAGGGACGGGCCGAGAGACTCACAAAGAGGTGAACAGGTTTGTATTTCATTGAGGGAAGAGAGAAGAGGAAGCGGTCAGGTCATTAAATCATTTAATTTGCTCCATAAGCAACCGTGTATCTAAACATCAGAGTTCTGATCGTATTATCTCTCACTGACCTTCAACGTCAAATATGCTCAGTTCAGAAAGAAAATGTTTTCTTTTGTTTGTCTTTAACAGTCAGCCTTGTAAAAATAGCTCTGGAGTTGAAAGTCAAGCTGTGTTCTTTTTTATTCATGCATCACCATAGAAATTGGTGATGGAAAACTTAATAGAAATTGTCACTGGAGTCAGCATCTTTGGCAGCGCCGTCGAGTAAGAAAGGGGACGTTTTCCAGAGCAGAACTCCTCTTGAAACAACTAGATTGTGCCTCCAGGGCCGCGCTTGAAGCAAGGGAGCGGAGAGGAGCTCTGCAAGATTAGGGGGACGACGAGATTAAAATGACTCACTTTTTTTTTTTCCCCTGACTAGCAGCTCTTTAATGCAACGTAGGTATCTCGTCCCCCTCGCCCCCGCCCCCATCGGCCGTGCAGGGCTTGGTCACGTTGTGATGTGCTGTCTCCCTGCCAGTGGCTCCCTGCCTTCTCCCGCGCCAGCAGAAGCGCTGTAAATGTGGCTCCGAAAACACAAGAAGCGCTATGAAAATTTTCGCTATTCTGATCAACCATTCCTGCTTGTTAACCCTTTGCTAATTCTCTCTCTGTCACATTTCAGGGAGTTGAACCTCAATTTGCGGCGGGGAACTTCGCTGAAACAAGATCAGCGTAGCTCGAGTCAAACTCCAGACTGTCTCGACGCCGAGCTCAATTCTGCTAAATGTTCAAAATCTTCACAGATTTCTCTGCGCAGCCAGGAGAGCCAAGTTCAACACTGAAATTAAATCTGTTCCACTTTCTCAAGATTAAGATCTTTCATCTCCAGCATTTAATTCACAGCTTTTAATGCATAAGAAATAACACTTATCTGAACTAGCTTCTCCGTTGCTTTTACATACCGTATCACATCTAGCCAGGCTTCACCAATGTAATTTGCTTTGGGATCGCCATCATCCAAAAGGGAAAGTTTGCTGCAGGGTGGTGGTGGCAGAACCAGCTCTTGCCGTGTGCTGGGCAAAAAGGAGTTTCGGGAGGCATTACAGATCGGGGCCAAATCCTTCTCCTCCCATCTAACGCCGTAACTTGCCCTGGTTAAGGAAACTTTATGCAGCTACGAAAGGAGCCGCTCTTCTCTCTTCCCCTGGAGAAAAGGCAGTTGGATGTCTCCATTTAATTTCTGAAGCGCTTTACATACCACTAGCATTATGCATCTCGCATTTTGACTTCAGTATTACACCGCTATTATACCGCTGTTGAACAACATGATAAATAATACGTTGAAAACAAACTTAGAAGTATAAATTATATTCACCGACTCAAAAACAGTTGCTTGAGATGTCCCATGCCATGGGGCCAATTGCCTCTTAATTACAGACTGCTGACCGTCTTGTTAACTTTGTCTCCCACAATCGTCGTAACAGGGAAAATGGTGAGATACCAAGTATGCATTAGAGTTAATGAAGTTGTTTAGCATGGATGAAATTATTTCATATTATGTTCATTACAGTAATCTTGTATAAAATAATTTCTTGGCTTAATATTCACAGAATTTCAGCATTCTTCACACAGGCTTTGCTTTAATTATCTATAATGATTAACCCTACCATTTAAATGGTAATTTGAAACATTTCTGGCAGTACGAGAACAGAGGAAGCTTCACGATGATGTGATACAAATAGAACATGACGCAAATAGGTCAATGAAACATAATAAACGTAATGTATCGGACTAAAACTTTTCATTATATTATTCAAATATATTTAAGTCTTCTTTCTGGATTGACACGAAGATGCATTGAAATAACATTGTGTGTTTTCCCTCGCACGAGGATTACAAACTGAGTTATCTGCCGGGGCTATAACACGAGCTGGAAGATGCTCTGGTGGCTGGACACGCCAGGACACATAAAAGTATTCTATATTTTGGACTTCTGTGACTAAGGGAGGAGTAGATTGCTAAATATTACTGTTGATGTTAACAGATAGCCTCCTTCTGTTGCTGTTTTTTAATCCAGTGATTTTTCTTCCAAGATGTCTGCTGGGCATGGTTTCCTGGAAGGTAGCAGAAGTGGTTTGGGATTTTATTTATGCAGTGGACTTTTAAGGCATTCATTTTAAAACAGAAATCCGGAGACAAAACTTCCTTTTTAATGAAAACTTTTGGGTGGGGAAAAGGGGAGTATGGTTTGGGTTTTGAAGGTGTTTAAGTGATCCCCCCACTTTTAAAGATTTTTTACCTCACCCTGAAAAACAAGAGCACGTCTCAAAGAACCCATGCAAACAGATGATGTTTAACATCAAAAAAAAAAAGAGTGTACATTTATAAAAGCGTAGCAAAGAGATGGTGGCGTTTTGGCGGAAACACTCTGGTCCTTCTCCTTCTCAGGGCTTTCACAGAGCCACGCGCTGGTCCACAGGCTTCCCGCAGCAGCGGGAATCTCCTAGGACGTCAGCTGAGCTGCGTGCCGGGTACAGACGAGCAGAGGCTCCACGCACCATCACATCCTTCAGACTCATCCTTCTTCCGACACGTCCCCCCCATCACCTCCGAGTCAGTCGGAGTCAAGCTGGGCGTCCGGCAGCACAAATTGTCTGCGCTCCGCCGGCTATCGCACAGCTCGCGCCAGCTGACGAGGAAGGGAATGGCTTTAGCGCTAGGAGATAATTCGCCAAGCTGTTTTGCTGCTCCTGAAGCTAATCTGTAATTTTACAGCATGTTATTTGATTTTGATAGGAAGGCCTTCTATTAAAACAGAAAACTCTAAACTCCAGCCTGGAAGAAGCTCATCCAGGAAAATCTCAGACTCAAACACACGGGGCCAACTTTTTTCCCCTGGGAGCATTTTAAAGTAGTTTATGAAATCAGCCCCAAAATGTATACAGAAAGAAGTTTATAACATTTCAAACGGTATTGTATTTCACCCCAATTTCACAGTTTTCCTCTTCCTACAGCGTAATGACCTAAGTTTCCGATCTTGCCGACGGGTTTCTTTTTGTTTCATATAGAACAAACACGGATTTCTTCATAATAGGCCACTTAGGATCTGTATAGTGAGAGTATTTCCAAAAGATCTGAAATTTGTTCATTAAAATAGGTTATGTCCCTGGTAGACTAAACGTTAACTTGAGAAGTCCAAACAGATGCTGTACGAGAAATAAATTTTTCAAGGCACATGGTGAAATAGCGGCATTGCTGTAACCAATTGATCCTGTGACATTACAACGAGAAGATGCTGCAGCTAAGAAAAACGTCAACTTCATTCTGGCCCCAAAGAAGTTATAAACAGCAGCAACATTGGCTCAGGGCATTTTTAAGGAATTAATAACCAGCCAGGGTTAGCAGCCCGAGGCATAGTCAAGGATTAAGCACTATGAGGATAAACACATACAGCAGCTTCAAATAATGTAGTTGACTTCAGTTTAATCATTTTGTTTCACTTTCAGAAAAACTTATGATCTCTAGACAGAAAAAATAATTCATATCTGCAAAAGAATAGACACATACACACACCCCCAGGCAAGAGCTGAAGAGATAAATGGAAACACTGTAAAAAGTAAACATTTTCCTCTTACCAACAGAAGGGGAAAGCTTCCCTTGGTTACAATTAAAACAAACAAACAAAAACTCCAGAAAATAGGCAAATACTACTAAAAAATAACCAAATGATATTAACAACTGTATGGAAGAGAAAGGGTGACTTAGGTGATCCCAAAGGTCATCGTTTTTCCCCAAGAAGAATCGTGGCGCACTCTTCTACCACAGCCTTCACCGCCCCGAAGTGTTTACAAAACCGAGCTAATATACCAAACTGTATATGCTTTCTTTTTTGCACAACCAGTAAATAAAAAATAAACTTTGCTACGTGTGTTGTTTAAAAGGATTCCATACTTCTTTCCTCTAAAATAAAGCCACCCAATAAAATTCAGACTAATCTGGAAATGTGTAGTCAGAACAAGAGTCAAACTTCACTAATATATAAACTAAAAGCATCTTTAAGGCATTGTCATGAGCTATAAGTTTACAAGACAAACTCCAATGAAGAAACTAAACAACAAAAGCAACACTTCAATTTTTAATAAAAATATTTTCTTCCATCGTTCAAAGTCAGGAAGGAATAAACACAAGATAATATGCTTCAGCATCTTTTTATTTGAGAAGGTTTAACCAGCCTAAGCATCCCAACTCAGAGAGTCTACTGTTGGAAGGTTTAACATCTATTTGTCTTTGCAGACCGAGAGGAGAAAGAAGGCTGTTCTACCTGGATGACTTTTTAACACTTACCTCTAAATACAGTAGATGGCATTTGCTCTCCTGTGGTAGGTACTTTTTTTTTTCCTTTTTTTTTTTTTGAAGCAGTGAAAGGTCACTCTCCCACATCGCGGCAAAAATTTAAAGGACAATGCAAAACGCTGATATTACTTAAAATTACTTTAGGACTCTTCTTCCAACATTAAATACAGTATAGAAAATTTACAATGAGTAACTACAAAGATCCTGAGCTGAATCTTTCAGACAACACCTTTCATTTATTACACAGACAAAAATCTGTGGAGTCAGTTAAATATTAACATGCAACGGAAATGCTATCCATCTTTTTAATCCCTTATTTATATTGATATGGTGATAGAAATGCATTTATCATTAACAATTTACTTTTTAAAATGTATAAAAAGGTAGGGATTTTTAGACAGCTTTTCAATACTTGAAATGTAAGCTGACCTCAGTGAAGTCAGAGGATGCTTTGTCACGGACCCAATTAAGACCTCACCGTAAGCTTTTATTTGATCATTCGTCGTTCAGAAGCACAACGGTTATATCCTTAGAGATTTGTTGGATTGGATTTGTTTCTAGTCAAAACACTTCTCATGCGACCAGCACTTCTTGACTCACCCAGAAAAGCCTGCGACCGCACAGGAAAGCATCACCTACCTCCCTGAGCACGAGCTTTACGACAAGGGACTCGAGAGCTTTAGTCCAAGTTCTTACAACATCTTCCTGTAGCTCCGGGGGATAAACGTCCTTGTGGACTGAGACAATATTCATGCATGAATATTGCACAAGGATTTTGGAAAGGGTAACATTTTGAGAGCACAACACTTCCTTCTTGGTGAAAGAAAACATGCATGCAGAAAAGGAAAAAAAAAACCTCACTCCTTGTAAGTTATGGAACACAGAATGGAAAACTCAAAAAAAAGAAAGCAACATAAAACTTTAAGAGGCCTTATATCTAATCTGGAAAAAAAAATCAGAGTATTTCAGTAAAAGTTACTTTCACAATTGCTGGTGATGAACTATGAATGAATGCAATTCCGAGCACCGAGACATGTTTTCATTGCCTCTTATAGATGGTATACTTCTGAATATTGAGCTATATTCTTGCAATGCTTTTCTATCTATAAATTCTACACTTAAGGTAGGGTTATCCATTTGGTGAATTGCAAAAGCAGATAATAAAATGCATTTTATCATGTATACGTGACAGCCGCACTTGCTATTAAAGTATCTTCCAAATACTATCGTGCTCTTGAAGAGCTCTAAAATAAACATCAAATCCCAACCACAAGTCAGAATCTCTTTCCTCCCGCACAATCGAGCATTGCCGCAACTTTACCCCAATCTCAAAGTACAAGTATTCAGTTCGAGTCCAGAGTTTGCAGGGAATTATCTCATAAATTATTAGTGTCAGGTGCATCTTCTTTCCACCGCTGAGGAACAACTGGTCATCTAATTCGTTTTACTCCTTAGACAAAACAGCTTCCATGCTATCCATCCTCTTCCCCAAGCACAAAGTTGACAATATTATGGGGGGGGAGGGGGGAAACAACGAACTTGTAATAGATTCAGGCTTCTACATTAAGTTTTGTTTCTGCCTTTATTCCTAACTCAAAAATACCGGCTGCTCTCCATGTTCCAAACAAGTATTTTTTTGACAGCTAGTGCCGGCAGTTCAGAAGGTTAGCCGCCTTAAAAAAAAAAAAAAAAGGCAAAAACCACCAAACAAACAAAAAAACCCCCACATCTTCTCTTTGTAGGTCATCTAGTGTCTTCCCAGACACTTGAGTGCTGGCCTCAAGTGGAAATAGCTTGGCTAAAACCGGTCTTATTACTATCCAGACCTAGTAGAATATTTCACAAGTACTTCTTTTTATGTCTTGTCAACATTTGCATAGTCTTTGTGTCTGGAAATTTCAGACCACCACGCTACCAGGCTGTCGGCTACCTTTGCCGCAGTGCTGTCATTTGTCCTTCCTCAGAATATTTTTCCTCAGAACTCAGAAAATACTGATTTCTAGTTAGACAACGTAACTGTCACATCAAAATACATTCAATCATTTAAATCGTAACACATCGCTCACCCCAAAATTTCTTTCCAAAGCATATCCGTCACTGAATTTGTGATATTAAACAGACAGAACTGCTGTCTGCTAAAAGCAGCATCCGTAATTAAGCAAGCAGAATATATGAAGTGCAGTATAATAACAGGAAGGTGGGATTTCAGTCACCTGAGGTATGGTTTCCACGAGTTAATGTAACTAGCTCACATTTAACTGTCAAAGTTTCCTATAGACAATGGAAAGGAATAAATGGCTTAAGACAGCAATTACTCTAACTTATCTTCAATTCCTAATTTGATCAAGCTGAATCACTTTCTGTGATTTATTTCTCTCCATTGATTGTAACAGAAAGCTCAGAGATGTGTAGCTCACATTTAGGTCTTTAAAGGTTAGCCACCTAAGAGGAGGTAAGATGGATCTTACCTTGAACTAAAACGTTTCACCCAAAAGCGTGAGTTTCAGATTAGATGTATCCTCCATAGCAAACTCAAGCTATTTAAGAATTGTGGAAATGCAGTTTCATGAAAACACACAGCGCATATTGCTAGAAAAAAAACAAGGTCTTGCTGTAAACACATACACAGAGATCGTCTAGATTTAAATAATGAGAGCGTAGAGAAGTAGCATCTACAGCAGGAACATGATCTGAACTGACAACCGATGACTGTCACAGATAGTGCAGGCAGCAAAATCACTTGGACTAATGATCAGGGGATCCTACGACCCAAACCCCAAAATTCTTGCTGGTATGTGTCAAGGACCTGATGCAGGATTCCCGAGTCTCGACGGTCATGCCTTCAGGAATAAAAAGGACATTACGTTTCTGGTCAACTTAGCTGGAGTCCAACCAATCTTCTCCCCGTAACAAAGAAGCCAAAAGAGCAGATGCTGAACATGGAATGTCAAACCATTTACCTCATTGCTCTGACAAGAAACCTCACACGCCGCACAGAATATAACTGGACCAGTAAGAAACACCCTAGTGTGCGTTTATCTATCCTCTGCATGACGTCCTGGCACCTGCCACCTTAGATTTCCATTAACTGGAAATCCCAATGAGATATAAGGCAAAACTTTTCATCATTTGGGCAGTTAAGTATTAGAAAAGGTTGCCCAGAAAGGTTGTAAACTCTCCACCCTTAGCGATGTCAGAAGCTGGGCTGGACGCAGCCCCGAGCAACCTGATCTAACTGGACCTGCTTTGAACGCGGGGTTGGACTGGAAGGCCCCAGAAGTCCCTTTCAACCATATGTATTCTGTGCCTGTCCTTTCAGCGAACAGCATCACGTATTGTAAAACCATAATCTGCAGTCACGTACAGGAAAGCAATCCCAGTAATACGTCATCCGGGTTTTGACAATTTACACTTGGAGAGAAAAAACTCACTTTACTCTCAAATAAACATGTTAGAAAAATTTGCAAAACTTTTGGCCAAACTATCATTTTGATTATATTTTTGAAGGTGTGAACATCTTTTATTATTTGCTTTATAAACCTGAATTTAGCACCTCTCCTCCTCCCCACCATCACACCACCCCCAGAAGAAAAAAAAAGTCACCAATACACACAGATCAACCACAAACAAAATCATTTAGAGGAACACTGAAAATTAATCTTTTCTCATCTGTGCCACCTAGCAACACACAGTACCAGATCCGACACATTTGTGAATCTGACACACAGGAGTGCATAAGCACCAAAACAGAAGGAGAGATAAAATCTCCTTTCCCATTTCAAAGATTCCACAGGCACAAGAGTTTTCCATTAATTTTGAAATATTGTCATGCTTACAACAGAATACATACATTATTTGGGGCGGGGGGGGGCTTGTGTGGCTGATAATTTCATCTTCTATAAATCAGAACCAGGCCAGGTATTTCAGAGATACTGAAAGTTATGCTGAACTTCAAAATTAAATGCAGGGCGACTATGCTTTGCCTGATCTGTTGTGTGCAGCAATAGAAAGGGCAGACTTTTCTCTTTAAATTATTACAAATAAATGGACAGACTTCAAGGCTTTAAGCCCAATTCCCCTCTTGATAACATTCAAATTTCATAGTGATAGTGAGTGAAGTATTACAAAAAAACCCCCACATTATTATATGTACACATAAGTACTAGCATGCTACTCATTTAATAAAATTTCTCAGTTAGGTACTTAAATTCCTTACCTACTCGCACGTTCCTGAGCCAGGGAAATAAACGTTAAGAGACTGCACGCAATAGGTCGCAAAATTACAGCACATCTGGGGACGGACTTGAGGCCTCCTGGCTTCAGTGTTCTAGCACTGGAGTAAATTTATTTCTGTTTTAGACTGTATTGAATGTTTAAGTAGTGTTATCTATATAAACAATGCATGTGACAGTTCAATAAACGGCATGATGTATGTAATTTTAATTCTTTTAAAAAAATGCAAGATTAATCTACTACAGTACTTTGAGAGTCAGTCTAAAAGAAATAAAGTATTAAATGTCTCTAATTTCAGTTAATAGTCTGGAAACTATTGTAGCTTTTCACTTTTTAGGCATTCCTATTCATAATTCTCAACTGGATACAACAAACACAATACCGTATTTGTAAGCTGCAGAGCAGGTTCTGTGATTTGTGTGTACAAAAAAATTAATTCAGGCTACATCTCTGGGAAACTTTCAAAGACATCCCTCTCCTGTTTTTTTTTTTTCCTAGACAAAAATACAGCAAAATTCAGTTTATGTGATGGTCAAAATGCATTTAAAAAAATTGTTTGGACAGATACATACATATTCATTCTGACAATTTCATCTTGATTTTCAGCCAGCAATTTCCCAACTGAGGTATCTTTTATATATATCTCTATCTACCTTATATGAGCCATTCTGTACAAAGGGAACTTCATTATTCATCTTTAGACTGCTTTTTCAGATTTTAAAATGTATTATCTTTCCTGCAGATTCTGTATTTTTTAAAAAAATTAGAATTTAAAAACAGCAGCCTACTTATGTCTTTGCACGCGGAGAGGACTCCAGGAAAGCGATGAAAGGTTTGCCACTCCGAAGGAAGAGGCAACATGGAGACCAGAACTTAAATGAGCACAGGAGACGAAGCAAAAAAAAAAAAAAAAAAAATTTGAAAAGAAAACCAGAGATGAAGATCACTGAGGCAAAACAGACGTTCAGAAGCAAACATCAAGATTGACAGCTGTCAAGAACTGAGTCACCTATTCAATCAACTAAGCAGCTCATCATGGGCAGAAATAAGCTCCTCCAGAACACTTCATCAGCCTCCCTTAAATATGACCTAATGCAGCTCGGATCTCACTGTTACAAGAAACCCCATCTTTGCACTGTTTCTTCTTAAAATTCTGCGCTGCAAAGCAATAATCAGCAGTGACTGTGATCCAGTATAATCTGAAAATCCATGAAAACCAGGCAAATTGTGGCTTCATTTCACAAACTGCCACACAGTAGCAATTACTGCTGTGAACTAGTACTTAAACGACATACCCAGCATCTTGCCACCAAAATCAGTAGGAATATTTGTTTCTGTTTAAACAGGGGGGAAAAAAGTCAGCCAAATGTCCGTGTAAAGTTGCGTTCTCAGCTCTGTTACAAGTTCACATTGCAACCACAAAGCTAAAGCTGAAAACGGGAGCAGTACGTGAGCTTTGCACAGGGTAGAAAGACCAGAGTCAACCATGCCCAGCAGGGCTTCAAGGACCTCACAGAAAGCCCCTCCAAACACAGCTTTAGAGAAGAGGGGGGAAAATTATTCCATTTTTAAAGGTTTCTTAAAAGCAATATTAACTTTATTAAGACTGTAATAGGAGATATGCATAGATTAGTCACTTAAAAAATCAGTTCACTTTCATTAAAACCAAGGAAATCTGGCCTATTAATTTTTGGTTCTTTGGGATATGCAAATAATTTCACTTCAAGTCAGAAAGGTGTGAGGACCAAGTAACTCCTGTTCAGGTTTTGCTTCCACGTATAAAGCCCCGCGATCTCCACTCCTGCACACTGCTAAATATCCTTACGCACCAAAAGAAGGCAATCTAAAAATCAGAAACATTTTTTCCCTTCAGTTTTTCTATCGCCATGCAATCGACTTAATCAATATTTACTTCAGCATAGGGGAAAAACTTATCTGTCCTTTTCTTTGTTTGGAGAGCTGATTCTTAGATTTCAATTATCAACAGATCTGTGCTGGTTAAAGAACTTCGAGAGGATTTTAATACAGTGAAGCAATAACGCAGGTCATAAAACAGAAAACCTAGCATTATGCATTAGTTCATTTCAAAGTAAACATAGAAATTAAATTATTTCTCTCTCTTAGAAACCGCAAAACAACAATAAAAAGGGTAACTACCATACTGAAGTAAATGTTTTTATAGGATCCAATTAAGATACTGCATTATTGTTTTGCCTTTTAAGTTCTGTTCCATACTTTTTCTTTATCGATGTCTAACATCCTTCACCCTCTCACCTCTAAAGAAAAATTCGTATTAGCTTACTTTTAGTACTTGACACAAGAACTTCAGTTTTCAACTTGACGTAAAGAGTCAAGAGCTGGAGCTCTTTTTCCAAGAAGAAAAATCAGTTAGCGATTTTCCATTCATATACGACCACCTTCCCAGCGCTGTCTGGGGAGAGGTGGCGGAAGAGACAAGATGGTACAGCAGATCTTGGGGCTACGGTTGAATTTCCTGATGTTTTGAGTCTGAGATAGGATGCTACAGAGATTTTGGCTGATGAGAGAAGCCAACTCCTATGTGCATTTCAGTGGCCCATCTCAGCACGGCAAGTGACTGCTAGGTTTGTATAATGAGTATCTGACTTTTATTTGCTACTAGGGAACAAAAAAACAACTTTTACTTCTTCACAAAACAACCAAGTTGTGAAGTTACTCCCATCATCTTTACTACGTAAGTCCCTTTTTACCGTAACCATTTGCTGCCCTATTTTTTTATTTTCTGGGTACTTTTTTTTTCCCCCTGAATGCACAAAACACTTTCCACGAGAGAAAATAATTTTTTCTTTCCTTAACTTCTTTTTATACATTGGCTTTTTTTAAACTCTTCAAACTAAGTATTATCTTCAAAGTAAACAAGTTTACTTATCATCCATCATTTCAGCCTGATGCAATGAAACAACATATATACTGATAGTCTCCGTAAAATGCAAATGGTCGATGGATTCATCGACTACATTGTTTTGCACTCATCTGCTCGTGATTCTTTAACCAGTTTTTAATACATTGCAGACTGTCAAATAGTAATTTATTTTTCAGGATGCTTATTTTGTGTGACACATACAAAAGGCTTGGATTCATTTAGACTATCCTATATCCTTTGTGCAAAACTTTTGTAATAATCTCAAAACGTCTTTTTTTCCAGCAGTGCTTAATTATTTCAAGCTCGTCCCACTTACTGCTCACAGCTCCATTATCCTCTAGCTTCTCATTTTTTCCTTCCCAAAAGCTTTTATATTTAGTTGGAAACTAAAGACAGTTTTTACTAGATAAAAACATTAAGGCTGTTTTCTTCACTGTTCATAAAACTTCGAGATCCTAATCCTCTTCGTTCCCTTTGCTTTCCTCCGACAGAATCAGCCTATGATGTGGTTGTGAAGGTAACTGCCAAAATTGCATGAAATGATGAACTAATTTCTTACAAAGCTGGTGATATTTTGTCACCCAAATATGTCACTTACTACACAGAATAATTTTTCCACCCAGCAAAGCCTTCTACAGGTGTATTGACAGGCTCTTCATCACTTTCTAACTGCCCATACTTACTTCTCGCTAAAAGCTGATCAAATTAAATTCTCATCTCGGCTCCATACCAAGTCTTTCCGTAGCGCTGGGTAAAGCATCTTTGCTTCTTCAGCTGGGAAACGAGGATAAAATATACCACGTACGCGCACCCCGTGTCTGCGTGTGCACGCACGCTGCGTAAGGGCAAAGCGTTACGAAACAATCGACGACTGCATCCTCGCCTGCGACGGTGCCTGAGCCGGCCTCCCGCTTCATTCTTGGCACTACTTGTTTATTTGTGTTTTGCTTCAAAAACTCCTTTCTGTTCTCCTTGGGTTTTTTCCTTTGCATTAATTTGTTTTGCTTCTAAAATGGAATGTAACAGCTGGTTAGTAGTTCACAGCTCATTTATAGTTTATTCACCTTTTGTCGCTCTACATTTTAGTTCTCCTTATTCAAATGAGCATTACGTGCTGGGATTTTCGCATTAAATAAATGCTTTTCTGCTCAGTTTCACCTCTTACTAGCTCCAAACCCATCAAACATATTATAAACAAAGACCTACAACAGAACATATAAAGCAGCACTTAGAAATCCAGTTTACCAGTGATGGATTAGGGATTTGCATTCCCAAACTACCAAATACAGTGGTCTCCTTGACCACCCAAATACAGTGATTTATACACAGTGACAGATTAAGCAGTCTTCCTGGTTACGTATCATTAGTGGAAATCAAAGTCATGTCAGATATTGATGGTAATACCTTTCAAAGGTACATTACTAGCCGAGCTTTATGAGCAGCTTTCACATGAATTATTCAGCGAACAACAATGCTTAAGATATATGCATATATATACCCTCAGATCCTTAGACTATATTCATCACCGATGATTTTAAAAGAACAGAAAATGTACTCAAACTCAAAGCTAACCTGTACATAGAAGCAGCAAGTTCAGGCTATTCAATTTATAGATTTACTATTGTAAGTGCATTACATTAAAGTGCAACAAGGTTCTCAACTGCAAAAGCAGAAACGCCTAAATATCTAATTTCTAGCATTCAATAAACACAACTCTTCCTTACGTGTGCTGCAAATCTATTGAAATCACTGACCAAAATAAAAAATTAAACTTTTAAACTTCCATTTAAAAGCATGCAGTCATTCTGGGTTACGTTATTGTGGATTAAAACTAATCTATTATAGGAACAGAGTAATCCAGTGTTGATGCTTATTTTAAAATTGAGAAGTGATGAAAGCAATTTTCGTAGCCCATTTTAAACTTTCACTCAAAACATGTAAGTTAATGGAAGTTAATATAAACAGCACGAAACAGAAGGACTAAAATCTGATGAGGAACAATCAGAATAATTTGGTCTACCAGCTGAAAGGATACACATGTACAACTAAATTGAATTTTGTTTATGCATTTTGATTTTCAAGCCTTCTCTAAGATGATTACCCTATTTCCAGTTCTATCAAGGGAAAAATGCCTCCCTCTTTCTTAGTCCACTTCTAAACCAACTTTTAAAATATTGTTTTTTTAATACTAGGTATGTCCACTATTTAGTTTCTCCTTTAAACATCTGCAAAGAAGTGTACCTACTGCAACTCCTTGTCAACTCCTGACTTTCTCTAAATCTGCTGGTATTATTTTTTATAGTCTCTGATTTGTTTTGGACATTCTTGGATCTAAGAAGGATTAGGGGAAGCCCCCTTTTGTTTCTCCCCTTGAATACCTTTGAGAAATGGGATCATAATTACAGTGCAAAACCATTTATGCAGCTGCAAGTAGTACTCCCAGGCACTTCAAAAGAGTTCTTGACCAAAAAGAAGTCTCAGATGCTTTATAAAAATGAAGATGTTAGCTATGAATGGAATTAAAATGAAACATTACCTAAGTGGTGGTACACAGTAAATGATCAGATTTAATATAGACAAAAGAGAGGCCTCAACAAGCAGCCTGCATTAAGCTTGCGTTTATATTAAAAAAGCTCCAGTACTTTCTACCCTTAAGCGCTTGTTTCATTTTCGTACACAAATTACATCCACTCTGCCAGACACCATTTATAATGGTAGACAATCAGATCAGACACGACACTCAAGGATTTTTTTAAACTTCCTATTAAAAAAGCAGCATGTCAGTATATTTGGATACTACAAGTTTCCCCCATCGTTTAATTCACAATTGCCTTAAATTGGCAAACAGCTTAAAAGTTACTGTAGACGATCACCCATGTACCCACACCTCATGGGCAATGGCACAAGCCTTGTTTTTTAGGACATCTCTGTGAAAAATCTACCTTTGTGCCACTTTCAAAGTCCAGGGCAATTACAACATGCTTCACATGAGAAAGAAGAGTTCCCAAATATAATTTTTGAGACACACAAATGGTGAAAACTCTAGTTCAAAAGGTTTATTTTTATGCAGTGATGAGGATAGCAGCAGTTTGTTACGTAAGAAATAGGGATAATCAGCGTCGCCGTAGCCACCAACAAGGAAAATCACAGTACTTGATAACACGGAAAGATCAGAAGTCACTTAATTACAACACATTAAAGTTGTTCTTCAGAAGTAGACTAAAATTCACTGTAAGTTGTGCTTGAGCAGTTCCATTTTGCACAGTAAGATTAGTAAGTATAAAACTGAATATCCTGAAAAAATAATTATAATGCTCGGTATTTTTTGAAGAGTTCCCTTTCTGAATCTTCATACTGAGCCTCCTCTTATCCAAGTTTTTTATCAAGAAAATGGATACCTAATCTAACAATATCCTGGACACAAGCGACTTCACAAGTTGTAAAAACTAAAACTAGCAGAATTATATCTCACATAAATCAGAGCTCCTCTATTAACATCAGGAAAGGATTGTGGAAATTTCCATCCCTATCAACGATTTCCCTGAAAGAAACCAGACCTTTGAAGTGACTAGCACGGGCTGTCCTGGAGACCGTAAGGAAGAAGAATTCTTTTCAGATAGGGGAAGACGTGGCCCAGTAACAGCGCCTCCAGTTTCACTGTAAACGAAAGCTCGGACAGCGGGACTATGTCTGGTGCAACTTAGAGAGCATGAGAAAAACAGGGGCTTCGTGGATCTGTAATAAACGTAGCTGCAAAAGGAAGGACCATGATTTTGTTCAAAGTAAAGGAGAGCAACAAGGAAAGCACGCTCTGCTGCCAGTCATTTCAAGGGATCTCTTGAGCAGCACAAAGGGAGTTGCTTCACGCGGAGGTGTTGCAAAGGTGCTCACTGCCATTTCTCATGCGGTGGCTGAAGCCAATGAAGGATACGGGTGGTTAATGAAGACAAAAAAATCCATCAGAACGTGCGGCTACAACATGTGTCAAAACATATGAATTAAAATCTAGCAAGCAAACTCACTATTAAGTTAGCAAATTTTCTTGATTTTAGTGGCTACCTTGGAAAGATATGTCGCACAAATTTGTAGCCAGAGATCCCTAATACATCTTTTCCTCTCAAAGTATTTGTTTCGTCAGGTTTACAATTCTTTTATTATATCCCGGTAGTCTACCTCCAGCGGAGAGTCGCTGTTTATCAACGAAGGAGATGCAAACTCCTTTAATAGACTTCATCACTGGGACATGGAAACCAAGTCCTACCTTTTTCTTTTCCAGTGTTACGGAATAATAATACAATTTTAGATGTAGTCCCTAACGATACTAACAGGCGATCTAGTGAAGCACATACAATGAGGCTCTACAAATCAAGGGATCTTAGGTTACGTTTTAGATCAATCCATATACAAAAGGATTAAATGCTTATATTTTCCCACATCACAAGCACATTTCCGTAGCTGGCTAGTGCTTGAAGTTTGGGTTCGGTTTTTTTTTTTTCTTTCTTAATTATGTGATTCTGTCCATCACATAAAATTGATTCAAAATAATGACCATAAAGAATAGTGTCATCACCACTCATCAATTGATCACAGCCAAATCAAATTCCAGGAACACTATTTGACAACTCCCAGAGGACACAAGTGCCGTGAGCTCCGTACTTGCCACGTTAAGAAATACCTTAGTTGAGCTGTTCTACCGATAAAGCATTGAAAGGTGCACAGAGCTGCAGGGAAACAAGTGGAAGAGTTTGCGGCAGCTGCTTTTTCTTCATCTTGCAAGAGAATATCTTTGTATTAAGAGGTTAACACTGAAAACAATTCTCCCTGTCCCAGGATGGCACCAGTACAAGGACCAGCAGTGCCTCACTTATCTAGTACATAGTGCTCTATCAACAATTTATTATCAATGCAAATTGTTTTTCTGTGTTGGCAGCGCTGCCCCTGGTCTACTGCATTTAGATATCCTCTCCCGCTTCGGTTGTACGCCATGGGCTAAGTCACAGTATTTAGTACATCCAGGTATGTCACATATATGAAACTCCGCACTTTTCCCAAGGCCAAAACAAACTGAATTACTCTTTAAGAGAAGTACTCTTTAAAAATATCAGTTAACTTCTTAAACTCTGCTGACATATGAAAGCCTCCAAAACACTAATAAGATTGCAAGAGTTTATACAACGGAAGAGTTGAAGGAATTGAAACTTACTTCCAGAGCGGGCTGAAAAAATAGGTGCTAAACCCGAATGCTTTCACAGGAGAGGATGTGAGAGTATCAGTGAAACAATTTGGGCTGGGGCAGAAGGGCACTGTGAACACAAGAAACGGGGGACAGCACTTACCTGTCAAGTACTACATTCGTGTTCTGCATTAGAAAAGGAAACTGCCAAATCCATGAGAGAGCTATAAAGAAAGAGGCTGTAATATATCCTACGAGGCTGGAAAGGTAGTATCAGAAAATAAGAAGTCCCTTCTTTCCCCTTACAGCAACAAAAAAAAAGTATTTAAACCTGTTTGAAGTGGTCTGTTCTTCATTAGTATTAGCATAAAGACAACTTTGCCTTCGTGGAACTTGGGATTGAAAGGAACGGAATCTGTTAAATACCAAATATTAAGATAGAAAAGGTTTAGGAAAACTACCCAAAAAGCTAACAACTCACCTTTCAGAGGCAGAAGTAATGTATTAATGACTCTTATTTTAAAGAACATAATATTTGTTTGTTATTCCCCTAATACGGCACAATAGAATAAGCCCTGACAGATCAGCCTTTATTTTGCTGATCATCAGGTTTCCAAATTCTTCCGCTACAATTAATTCCAGTGGATTGAAAAGGCAATATTACACGGTTCTGCCAATCGCAAGAAAAGGCTTGAAACAGCCCCAGGTAACCGAGGCCCTCCCAGGACCGACGCTGCTCTTCCATCCACCAGCACCAGCACACTCCGTTGAAGGGAGACTCTGACCCCACTCTTCAGCTAAATTAGTTATATATCAACAGTCCGTACTTCCCTGCTGGCAACTATCCCAATGATAAATTGATAATGCATTTTGATGAAGGGTAGAATATATATGTAATGAAAAATATTGATTTTGCTTACATACTTCACAATAAACTTCTTTTATTCATTTCATTAATTTTGGTTACTTAAACGTGCCATTAGTCGGATTTCCATCTCAAGAATAAATTCATGGTTCACACAGATGGTGTTTCGAAATCAGGGGTCTGCTGACGATACTCAGATACAGTGCATATGACAGTACTTTGCTTGGTTTGGGGGGATTTTTTTGATTTGTGGGGTTTTTTTAAACTAACATAGCGAAGACGTAAAGTCATCCACAGCTCCTGATTTTTGTGCAACATACATCATTCTCTGAAAAAAGCGCAATAGTGCAGGTGTGCGAATAATAAGATATTATAAAGCAAAAAGCTTCTTGCTTGTAAATGAAAATGATCATATGGCTGCTCAGTCTTGTTGAATTGTGACATAAATGTGCTACGCTAGACTAAACCACCAAGGCCCATTCCATGAGGAACCCATATAATTCAAGTGAGCCATATTTCCTTTTTTAATTTAAAAAGCCTCATTATCTAAAGGAAGAACCTAGATATGTTTTTAATATATGTGCGACTATTACATATATGAAGGAGGGCTTTTATTAACAACTAACAGAAAGCAGGCACATAAACCACATTACTCCTGGCTTGCGCCTCACCTCACCGCTGTGAAGGAGAGAGCACATCTTTCATCAAGAATGCTAATATATTCTTCCAGCTTACTATTTTACATCCTCTCTGAGGCTTTTAACCACTGGACTGAATCCTGGACAAAGGAATCGGATGCCCAGACAGAAAGGCGCAGGGGAGCAGCGGCTATTTATCCACTCTTTGCGATATTCTTTTGACAGTGTGAACCGAAACAGCCCGCCGCCGATGCCCACCGCCGCTCGATATTGAACGTCAGCATCCAGCGGAAAGGACCTTTCCATCAGATGTCTCCAAAGATCCTCCTATTAGCAAGACTTAAGAAGGCCTTTGTCATATCAAATATGCTCAGCTGCTTACCGCATGGCGAAGCGGTGTAAGAACCATTTAAAGATGTGTCTGACATCATTAATCTATTTGCCCTCTGACCCGCGGAGTTGAACTGTAACTATGGCGACCAAAGCTTGACCTTACAATGCTGAGAAACTTTAAAGCTCGGTAGTATTTTGAGTCACATTGTTAGGCTGAACAAAGGAATAAAGAAGAAATGTGACAGTTTCCTGGGAATTAAGGTCAGCAGGTCAATTGCCCTAAAGCTTTATTGTTATATGATAAGCAAGACTAGCTGAAATAATTTTTCAGCTATCAGAATAAAAAAAAAAAATACTACAGCTTTTGTTGTCTAAAGTAGAAAATTGGTCTCTGTAAAAGCAACATATAACCCATCATTGAGCAAAATTACTCAACAGCCTTCCCTGTACCATTTACAACACAAACACAGGAAAAAATGGGTAGCAGGTACCAATTTCATATTCTCACATCGGGTTTATTGTTAATTCAAGCTTTTGGAAGCGTGCAGAAAGTATTTATTAATGTGTTTCTGCGATTGCATTTGATAAAATTGTCAGTGTTTTCCATCCTCCCTTTTCAAATGATTCATGAAAGTGAGTGGGAATAAGCAGTCTGAATATACTGATTTTGAACATCTGGGTAAAAGCAGCATATGCCTTAGACTTAGAATAAATACAGTATACGAACTTGCCCTAACACAATGCTATGACAAATACCAATCCAAATATTTACAGTCTTAATAATTAGGATTATTAACATTGTTTATACAATTGTGTACTGTGAAGCTAGCAATGTTCACTTTAAGGATGCGTCAGCAAAATTCACAGGCGCCTCCATTTCAAGTGGTTTACAATTTAGTCAAGGAAATCAATTCTAGATTAAAATTAGCTAATTTACGATCAGATTTTTTAAGCCTAAAAGCTTTTCAAATTTTAGGTATCCCAACCCATACTGTGTAGGACCATAAATGTAACTTATAATACCAGCTAAAAAGCAGACAGATATAAAAGTTCTAGGTTGTGTCTTGATTTGCCAGTGTCTTGATTTGCCATGTTGTTTTTTTTTAATTTCTCACATCATTGCTGAAAAACTACTGTAATGAACATGTACAGCACAGTACGTACATAACATGCCAGTTTAGCTGAGCGTATTACCCACAAAAGTATAAAGGGAAAGTTTGTGAAGCAGTGTCCTCTTTCACAGAGGGTAAATTAAATCTGTATCAATATAGCGTTTTGGGGTTCTCCAAAATCAGTATATTTTATTCAATTATCTAATAAATATCATGCCCCATGAAGTAGATGCTGAAACAGCGGTGCTTGTTCATTAATAAACATGCAGGAGTACCAGTTCAAGATTCTAAGATATTCTTGCGATTATCAAGGAACACAAGATCAAAATTCCACGCTGCCTGTAAGAGAGCCCATTTTGCATTTCATTTTTTAATGCTCTAGCCGTGTCTAAGAAACAGAATTCTACAAAATTGGTTTAAAAAGGTCTATAGACTGCCAGCCTGACAAGAAAGTATGTCAAAAATTATGCAAAAGCGGGGATGCTATCGGTAAAGAATTCAAATGGTCTGTTGGTGGAGCGCTATCTGAAGGTATCACTGCTGCAGCTGTATCCACCCTGGGAAAAAAAATGTTAATGGCTCTAGAAAAGCACTAGAAAAGCTCTACAAGAAGGAATTAAAAACCTAGAAAATTTGCTTCAATGGGGGCAAGCAGAGGAATGTAATCAATGTACGTATCCAACAGCGAGTTAAGAATGATTCACCTGCAGCCATTAAAACCCAGAATGTGTGAGAAGTCTTACCAAGTAGATTACTTATCTTGCAGAGAATGTCCAAAGCCACTGAAGCCAGACAAATCACAAACTAGAGAGAACAGATTTTAATAGCGAGGGCAGTTTGGAGGGTAATCATGCAACAGTTGATATTTAAGATATGCAGTAGATTCTTCATTTCACCTTGGAAGATCAGATGCTTTCTGAAGTTGTGCCTGTGACAGCTCTGATAGCAAAAAATAATGCTGAGAGATTATTTGGGCTCTGTTATACAGAAGGTCACGCTAAATGTCATAATGGCACAGCAGGTTACTTTCATCCACTCTGAACCTGACACAAAACATCTAAGAGTCAAAAAGCACTGGCTTTTAATAAACTATCCTTTCGAAATGACTGTATTTTACGTTTAATTTAAAAATAACAACAAACTAACAAACTTGCCAACTTATTGTACGAACACACAGGGCTGAAGCTTGGCACTGAAGGGGAGCATTACCAGGTGCCACACTCCTCTTACCCACTCATGAACAAATACCTACTCTGGAAGTCAAAAGAGACTCTTTGAAAAACTCCTAAAACCTCAACAGTTATTACTTTCTATACAAGTGAATCCCATCTGAAGTCATACATTTAAGTACTACTGAGTTGGCACAGAAATGGATAAAAGTCAGGAAATTCTAAGTTTAAGCTGACTCGCCATCCTTAGCACACACTATTGTCCTTTATCCCTAAAATTTAATTAAAACCCAGTCCTGACCAGTTGTAATAAGTAGTACAGAAAACTGATTATCGGAATTGCTTTCCTCCAACCGTCCATTGTGCTACACTTCCTCTCTGCAAAATACAAAAGACTCTATGTACATTTTTCTTTCTCTGTGAAAAGAGGGCTGGAAAAAAAAATCCAGTCTGAACTTTTATTTAGTTGCCAATTGTGCTGTGGAATGAAACTAAGCATTTTCTTTTAAAAGCTGATTCAAATTCAGTACTTAACCATGCCACAGCAGAGTAAGAGAAGCAGCGAATTATGTTACAATTACATTAGAAATTCTTTCACAAGATTTTGTTTTCAGTCACTTCTAATCTTTCAATAGCTGCCATTTCCAGGGTTGGTATTTTCCTAACAACATTTTTGCCTGAAACTAGCTGCTCTGATCAGAAACATTTGGAATGTAAGGAAAATATGTATGTGCACATGTGTGCAGAGCGCAGACAGGGAGGAAAGCAGTCACACTCGATTACAAAAAAAGTTCTAGAAGCCATAAAATATTTCCTTTATTCTTCTAAATGGGTTTTTTTCTTCCTTATTCTAGCAGATTATTTACTCCTGTACTTCTAATCAATTTGTTTCCTGTGCTGCAGATCACTGCAATGTACTATTATAAAGCAATTGTTTTAAAATTGAAAAAGGCATATTCTATTAACTCCATTTCAAATAACAGACTCAAAACACAGGCCTCAAGTACCTACATTAAAGTAGACACACCACTAACTACTGGATGACTAAGCCATCCAGAAAGAGGTAAAGGAGCTGGCAGGCAACGGGACACAGGTTTCAAATTGACAGCACAGGTTTTAAAAGTCCTCTTTGTCTGCAGCGTTCTCCCTCTTAACCCAGAAAAAGTCAGATGATTTGAAGATATCAAGTAACGTGTTTTCGAAACAACACACTAATGCCTGCAAAATTTACAACACCCACTTTTGAAACAACCCCGAAAAGACTTAGCTCAGTCTGCAAATCCAAAAACTTTAAAGGAACCTTAATTTGCGATTTCAAAAAGGTGCCTGTAATCCAGGTAACATATTCCTGCCACGAGATGAAATAAAAAAATACATGTAAATCTATCTACGGTATTATAAGGATATGAAACAGAATTAGAAAGTTTTCAGGTAAAAACGATGAAACTCGTATAGCTTCAAAGAGGAAAGGTACAATCCTTCGCAGGCCAGCAACAGGTCAGTGCCTGTTGCAGCGATGCCTCATCATTACTCTTGTAAATGACTTATGGTTTGGCTGCCACGGCTGCCGTCGTTCTCATCTACCTCTGCTTTTCGCCACAAACACAACACAGTAACATGTTTGCTAGCTGAAATGAGAATGCAAAAACATACCACGTCCTCCTGGCTCTCTGGCCCAACATACATGAATATGCTTTTCTAGTACAGAGTCTTCTACAGATTGGGATCTCGTAGCACAGGACAAACTGGCAGTT
This sequence comes from Calonectris borealis, assembly GCF_964195595.1. Lineage (NCBI taxonomy): Eukaryota > Metazoa > Chordata > Aves > Procellariiformes > Procellariidae > Calonectris > Calonectris borealis. Next base: position 121,195,434 of record NC_134314.1, read on the forward strand.
CTCTGCATTTCTCCATAGCATTCCCAGGTTTACACTGGTTACAGTCATGTTTTTCCAGCAGGCACTCCACAAGCAACTAACGGTCAATGTTAATAACCTCTCTTCATCTCTAAGAGGGAAAAGAGCCCCAAACACCCTTGGATGAGAAGGCGGCTGGATTTCATAGCCAGTTACGTAGGATTAATGAACTGTACTGTCCTGGGTAGCTACCAAGCAGCAACCCCACTGTTCAGGTGACTACCAGAATAAATGCTGCACATTTCATCAACAGTTTCATGAGACTGTTTCGACTTGAAATCTTAGGTAACGGAAGCATCACACTGCCAGAGAGCAAAGGGTTGCTAGTCACGACAAAATGAACAGCTGCCACACAATTTGACGAAACTGCAAGTTTCCATGCCAATACCACAATCCCTTCGATGAGGCATTCTGCCAACATGTTAAAATCCTTAAGACCGTCGGGAAAACAGCAAAGTAATGCCACAGTAACAGCCCCAGCATGTTATGGTATCCATCACTTTTAAAAATACAGTAGCTGTAGCGTTACAGGTTACAAAAAGAACCGAGTATTTTTTAGTTTCAGAAATAAAAAAGCAAAGAAGAGAACTGTTTTTGCAGTAATATGACAGGCGACATAAACCATAAGAAAGTTGATAGCTGCATATGCCAAACTTGCACGTTTACTAAGAACAAGTTTATACGAGAGCTCTAAGGCAGAAGTTCACAGATGCAGCGTTGAAGTCAGTTTTGAACGGCGATGCTGGATGGAAGACCACAGCTAACTAGCAAGCAGCAGGGCTTTGCAGTTGTTTTGCAGGCAGCATAGAATGGTGAAGTAAATAAACAAATAAGTGAAACTGAGCCAGCAGCAGTTTGTGACGTGCACTGTCACGGGCTGTCATTCAGAGCTGGATCATCTGCTCTTCCAGCTGATGTATTCTACTTGAAACCATTCCACGCACACACATACACAGAGTATTTCCATTAAATCTGTTAGACACTAAATAGAGCCGCTAACGAGGCTTAAAACTTGACTTTTCATCTTTCTGAAAAGCATACTTGCAGTACTGTTAAAGCTGACCACAAAAGCCAACTTCAGCTCTACAGTGCGGCACGCCTGACCTAATCACCAAACTGCAGGGGAAGAGGATGGTCCCGCTCCCTTTTTTGCAGTGACGCAAGCACCAGCACTTGTCTGGCTCCGTCATGAGCTGGATGGAAAACCAGCACCGGCAGAACATATTTTGGGAGGAAGTCTGATTTTCTGGCAGCTGAGCTAACTAAAGGGTTGGCCAAACACTAGCACTGATGCAAAAGCGGAGACGGGGCTGCCCTCTGTGATAGCAGCCAGCCACTGTAACAGCCCAGCTGTATTGTTAAAGCCCATTTTTAGATGCTCTTGCCTGGAGTATCAGGGAACTGAACTCAATAACCTGAATCCCTTCTGCTATACGCTTTTAGGCTCCACTGTGTGCACAGAGTACAGAGCTGACCCGGCACAGGCCTGAAATGATTGTGGTTGAACAATCCATAGCACTCATGACATGTTCGCTAAAGAATTTACAATTGCAATCAGAGCCTCTCTACATCCCCTGGGAAAAACGATCAAGAAGAAATGAAATAGGCTTTGTTATCTCCACGAACAATAACATAAAATAACATAAACTAGAAATAAGGACAAATGCTAGGCAAGCTAACAGCAAATAGAGTTTTCATTTCTCATTGGGGTTATTTTTAGATGTGTTCATATTTGAATATGAAGGTAATTTCCCAGTGCAGCTGTCAACAGCTCTTCCTGAGCTTCTCTTGGAGTTTGGGTGTTGCATCTGCTGGCATTTGCAAGGCAAACTTCTGGTTTGAGTGCTTTAAAACTACAAAAGCAAATGTTTCAAGCATTACTTCCAAAAATCATACTTTGTGTCTCAGGGGATACTATGGTCATTTTATTTGTAAAAGGGTTGAAGTTTTAGGTATAAAACTACGTTCCTATTCTAACAAGCATCTTGAGTGTTTTTTAATCTATCAGAAGACATACTGAGATCTGTATCAGGTGAACAGCAACTATAAATAATGTGCTAGTTCAGGCACCGCTGGTGGTTTTAGAAATGCACGATTTTACAGAACCATTGTTAAGGTCAAGAACTATTCCAGTTTTAATTGGGAGACTTGGTCTGTTTCCCTCATTCAAATGAAGATTTTTTTCCTCCCCTCAATAAGTAGAAATTAAATATTTCTCGTACACGTTACTGTACTTGAAAGCCTGCTTATGTAGAAATAGATAAATTAATGCTTTAATTAGGACCACGGACATACCATATTTGATTCAAGATCATAAGTCCAACTAGCCCTGTCACACCACCAAGTAGTTTTTGCTTTCATAGCAACAGGTTTTCTCATAATACCTGAAAAGTAGAAATTGATTTATATTCTGGTTTTATAACCTGTCTAGACTACCAAGCAAAGAAATGAAAAGCCAAACCACCTAAGAGCGTGTATCACTGATCTCTCTATTCCGCAGCATCACTGGCACTGTAATGACTATACTACAGGCCTTCGCTTTATCTGCTGGGTTGGCAGACCTAGGCCTGCCTTGGACCTGCTCTCCAACTCCTCTCCAAAGGGAATGAAGATGAAGCCTCTGGCATTGATGCCACAAGCTTTCAGTGGAGAGTTGTGGGTTTGAGGGTGGAGGAGCAGGTGGGAGAGCGACTGTTAAACAGCTCTGAAAAATCTTTTTCCCCATCAATGAATTTGATACAAAGCTACTATAATGTAGACCGCTCTTAGGGGAGACAAAAACATGTTCTACTATGCATGTGAAAGGTAGGATGTGTTTGTTTTTCGTACTTTTAAGGTGAGAGGAAAAACAAGGAACTCGGATAAAATACAAGACTGCTGAAAGTGTTCAGCAAATACACATCCTGCCTTCTGCAATCTTCTACTTCTCTGAACCATCCAGAGTCAGAAAGACTCTGTTCTTCAGTAACAAACCCACTGCTGCCACCATCTCAGACAAGATATCTGTCTTGCATGCCACACACATCATACATGGCCACATCCAACCTGAGCTCAGCCAAAATGCCTCTGTCTTCCTGAGTCACAGAGCTGAAGGTCTCTTATGGGTTTCTACAGGTTGTTTCTCTTCAGGATTCCCAACATTTCCCCCAAGGCCTTGGGATTGGCAGCAGCAATTACCCATGTTCACAAAAGGCCAAAGAACAAAAACTTTGAAGAAGGAGATTAAAGATGGATTGAGGAAGAATAAAAAATGTAGAACACTGCTCCAGATGCTAAGCTTGAAATGGCTTTCAGATCCCGTTTCCCATGAAACTTCCGCTTCTCACCATTTCAAGGAACTTCATCCTCAGTAGCGGCAAGGCATACCAACTAAATAATGCATGGCCATCACCTGTTCAAAGTAATTCCCAGGTCTCAGGCCTTCTCCTCACTTCCCTGCTCACCAGCAAGCTCTGGGCAGACACCTGACAGGGGAGAGCTGCTCTCCGCTCACCAGTGTCCCTAGTCGTTCTCTCCAGGTGTTGCAGCTGGGACATGGGTGAAAACTGAAGAGGGATGGCTCTAGGAATAGCCGGGAAACCCTCCAACATGCATATGCTTCTGAGACTCGAAGGAAACACTATGCCTCTGCCAAGCATGCCAACGCTTTGTAAATGAGATCTCCTTTACATTCCAGGTAAATTCTAGAGCAAATTTCACCGGTAAAAAGTAAAATCGGGATTAATAATGTATAACTAAGAAAAACAAATGTGAAAGAATACACATATGCCTTACAACTACTTTTTTTTCTATTTAGCTTCAAGGAGCTTTCCACAGTACGTTCAGCCAGCAGATGCTGAAGACAAGCCAGCTTCCACAGCGATTCATGCAGATGGTGCTGGTGGAGTTGATTCTCGTACAAGAGCGGCTTGTCTTCTCAACTGAGATAAAGTTTCTGCATATATATACTCCTTCTGAGTCAGAATCTCATCAAAAGTAACTACGCTCCTCATGGCCAGGGAAATTTCAAAATTCTTGTTAACTCATTTTTAATCACCGTATCAACTTGTAACTTTCTGCCAACGGCATTAACTGCTGTCGTGCAAAGCCATTTCTGAAACGCCCTCTCTTGCTGAATAGACAAAGACGGAATAATCACCCCTACTTACGACTAAACAAATCTGTTCAGACAATGTAAACTTAGTCCTTCCTGAGAATAAACACTTTTGAGTTATTCATGTATTCAACACTGGCATATAGCCTTTCGTAATTTCAAAACCAGGTATTACATAAGCAAATCAGCAAATGCATAGACTCCAGCTTATTGCTAGATGTTAACACAGACTAGACGCAAACAACACAAACAACTAGGGTGGTGCATCTGGCCAAAATAACATGCTAATGCTTTGATTTCATTTGCATGCAAAGTGGGGGGTGTACATTTTTTTAGAGATAACAGATCACCACCTAAAGCCTTCACCAGCACTATATCCACACTATTGCTTTACGTTTACAAAGAATGCTAAATATTCAAATTAGGTAACTAATACGTTATAGATCTGCCCAGAACTTGGCCATTGTAATTTTACAAGATTAGACCTGTGGAAACTGCTCACCTAATTTGGAACCAATAGGAGAAGGAAAGAAAATGGAAAACTCTTTAACATGTAAAAGGGGGCCAAAGGAGAAGGACAATGAGAGAGAGAAAAAGAGTTCAGCAAAAGCAGCTTCTCATAGCAGAAGATCAATGCACGAAGAGGCTGGAATGTAAATGCTCCTGCGTGGGTTTGATGTGCAGAAGAACAGCTATTGGGCATTGCAGGAGGAGGAGAGGCGGTGGGTAAGTGCAAGGGCGTATGCAGAAAGCCTGGCAGCGAGAGGCTGACAATGGTGAGAAGAAAGAGAGAGGCGGCAAAAACTCCTGGGCGATCAGGAACTAAAACAAATCAAAGAGAAAGGACCAGGAGAAGAATCATTTTGGTGGCCTGAAAATAAACTTGCGAGAAAGAACGTGAATTTCAAGCTTTCAGTATATAGCTATGAAGAACTAAGATTTATGAACACTGCATATGGAAATATAACTGTTATTTCAGCTACATGCGTTTTTTAAACTTCTACCTCAGAAGAGGGGAAATTCCACCATAAAAAACATCACCAGGGGAACGTTAACTCCTCCGTGAAAATATTTCTTTGTCTGAGAGAATCTCATTTGGAGTCAAGATACATAATGTGAGAACTGGTCTTAATTTTGTAAAGTGAAGTCACGCTCAGTCAAATAATCCTCACATCTAGGTAACTAACATTTCAAGGAAACTTGTAATCTAAATGCACTTACAATAACTTTTTCATATTTTGTTATTTAACTTCCAGCGCCCAGATCTTTCATCCAAAAAGTCTCCTGAAAACTGCCCAATTCCTGAAGTAATGGAGAAAGCAGATTTAATCTTCAAATGGATATACACCTCCTAGACCCAAAGAATCCAACAAGAAACATGAATTTTCACCACACGGATGCCTGCTTGGTATCTAAACAGTCAACAGTAAAACAGTAAAACAGGAGCAGCAAAGAGTTCGCAAACACCAACAGGCAAAACAGGAACATGGACAGAAAGGAGTCATCCATCCCAAGCCCCTTCTTAGCAAGCCACAAATCACTACCGCCCTGCCTATCTCTCTATTCTTGAAGGCTACCTTTGGGCAGCTCTCGCATAAGCAGCAATTAAAGCTCCAAGAAAAAGAGTCCAAGACCAAAACTGCACCAGAATTTTTCTGGCCATTTCAGGAGGTTTAAATTTTTTTTTTTAAAGTATTCCTCTACTACTGAGAGGCCTTATATAGAGGCAGGAGTTAAAATGCATTTACCACTTTGTTCAGCCCAGTATAGGCTGCATCCATAAAAACTTGAATCTGCAAATATAAAAAATACCCTCAGGGAAGAACAGCAGTTTTGTCCTCTGCAGGATTCTTCCTCGCACATACTAGACACGACCAACAATCTCTAAGTTTTCAAGGTTGTTTTCGGGGAACACTATTTTTCCTTCCTTTAACACGCTCTCAAAGCCACGTCAAGCGTACAGAAAGTCTATAGCTTACTTTGTCAAGTTTGCAAGCAAAAACTCCATATTCTTCATAGCTGTGAAGGAGCTAACCCTGTTTCTCCTAAAAACTTTGTCGTGGTGGCTTCATGGTTTGACAACTAACAAATAGAGAAAATTGCCTTCTAAATACGAAAAGCAATTGGCCTTAAGCAGTAGGAGCAAAGTTTCTTGGTACGGACTTTACCCAGTCAGCTTTCTTTATCCTTTTCTGTATGTTATGTAAATAAAAAAAAATAAATACCTTACTCATAGGCTTTGCAATTTCAAGTACCCCCTTAAGTTACTTAATTTTGCTATCAATAGCACATGGTCCGATAAGGAAAATTGTTTATTTGCCTTAGGAAAAATACAGATGTGGTTGCATCAGGGGTGTTTCTGAGTTGACAGGGCTTTTCCCTGGGGCTGTTTAGGAGAGTTGGAAAGAAGAACGGGGAGAGAGCATGGAAAGAAGGGAGAGGAATGGCAGAGAACACAGGTGCAGTCGTCTAATCTCCTGGCCCTTACCGACAGAACAAAAGAATAATCACAATTACAACTATTACCTCTCAAACATTCCTCTGTCAGGGAAAAAAAAGAAGCACTCTTGAGCCCACCTAATTTTAAACAAGTACTTAGCTTCAGACTCTTCATAGCTTTTTAGCTCTACGGTGGACCGTCTTGCATGATTACATTCTCATTTTTGTTGCATTTGATACAGAGCTGCTGCACCAACTTTGACAAGGTACTCTATGTACATACACAATGCTGAAAGCTGAATTTGACAGGCATTTATTTTTGAAGGAATGTATCCAAAATTGGATTATAATTTTGAAATGGTTCAAATCATTTAAAGATTAAACTCTAATACAAAGTGCAATACGTATTTGCTGAGAAACTGTACTTAATATCAGAAAACCTTCTAGGACGTGTATCGTACAAAAGTTCATATATTATAGTGTTTTCTTTTCTTAGATGTCTCTACAAATCAACCAATGCCTAGCTTGGATTTGGGACAGCCTGCTTTGAAAAATCAATATAACCTGATAAAAGCCTAAAGCTAAAAACCACTAACGTTCATTTCAGGGTATTTCATTGAATATCAAACTATTACTCTCGGCTTTATCTAAAAGAAATCTGTCCTCGGGAAGCTCGAAGAAGCAACAGTTAAGTTTCGATGCTTGAAGACAGCTCTCTCTCCTCTGCGCTGAGGATGAGCGATCTCAGATTCAATTTCACTTCCCGATCAGTGTGTTTGGTTTCTGAACATTTCATAAATGTCCTGCCCAGAAACGTTTATGACTGGAACCTGATTTACAGCATGACAAAGTAGATCCAAAATGCCTATCAAGTCATAGCGAGAGTCATTCAGGTCAGCCTTTGGCTGAGGGAGTTTCCAGAACTGCAATTCTTATCATACCATCAGGGTGCTCAGAAAAAAAAAAAACAAGCACCATCATTACCACGTTGACCTGATAGCACCTTACAAGTGTGTGTTATAAACTTGCATTAAAATTCTTTGAAACACATAATCCAGTGCAAGTACTCCGAATTTCCCATCTACCGCCTTTTAAACTCTCTCAGCCCATTAAATGTTAACAAGATTGCTGTATCTTCGAAAGGTAATTTCCCTATAGGTCTGACAAGAACTTTAATCTCCATGTCACAAGCATTAATTAATTCTATAAACAAAATACAAGTAAAAGACTATTTTATTTCTAGGAAGTCAATTAAAATATCTCATTATATTCCTAGGGTTTGATACATCTGTGTTACATATGCATATTTTTATTCCCCACATATGAGTAACTCCATCAGTATTAACACAGTTCCTCCATTCTCCTGGAATTCAAAAGGCCTTGAATTTCTGTGTTTTAAGAAGAAGACGGAGAACGTGGTCAAGTTCTCAACGGATAAGTTTTTTGTGGAGAATATTTTAAAGGCTACCCATGTTCTTAAGAAGTATATTTAAGGAGTTGACATAAAAGAATGCAGTCAAAACTCTGTTTGCAACAGCACATTAAAGACCTTTCAGTACTCTAAAGCAGCTGTGACCTGGTAAAATCTAATTATTTCTCACATGCCCTTTGGAATTCTCCAGGAATATTTTTTGTAATTTCTAACTGGTGCCACAAGCACTGGTCCAGCCTTGGAATACAAGTGAAAGATAGCTGAATGCGTACCGTGTATATCTTTTATGAATATCCCACAGATATACGTAAGGCTTAGCAACATGGCACAGCAACAAAACGCTGGAATCTGTTAACTAATACAACTACGTCAGCCGTGAGAAATACCAAATACACAATGTTTTTGAAAAATGCTGCTATAATCTTAACAGAATCTCAGTTAAAAAAAAAATCTACAGCATGTTCGCAGCATCTCAAAATGCCTTCTGCATTACCATAGCCCACTGTTCTGTCCCACACGACAAGACACAGACACGCTATAATACCAGGCATACCTATGTTTGTATAGTACATGTACATATGTATCCATACAGGCATACATATAACATGTCATATATACATTAAGATGTATATACAATACAGTTGTATATACTGAGCTGATTAGGGCACAGCTCATTCTGCCAGGACTATCAATACAGACAATTGTACCTTAACTTGAAGTCAATTTATTATTAGTTTTTACTCTCCCCAGGGAAAGATTAAAATTGAAGTGATAGAGAGAAGAAAATCCTTTTCCCTCGTTGTCGAGGAAAATCAATCTAGGATTTTTTTTTTTTTAATTAGTTGAATAAATACAGAGTGTATATAACATTTCAAACATCTAAATACCAAATACATCAAGTGGCGTTCAAAAATCTATTAAAATTCCTCTCAAGAATGGATGAGGTTTGACACTTTCTAGTTTGTCTGTATTTGTTTTTGCCAAAAGATAAACAAAAGGAATTTAACTATTCAAACTTTATATGGAAAGTACAATTATCTGGCAGTTTCTATAGGCCTTAAAGAAATCAAGCTCTCTTTAAACTTAACGGAGCTTGGCCTTGCCGTCTTCCGATACCAGCAAAAAGTGCAACTGCAGGACAACTGGGATGAGCAGACAGAGTTTTTGGGAGCCTGCCTTCCCCCGGACATCAGCTCCTTGTGCTGGCGAATGCGTGTGGTCAAAACGCTGCAGGAGATGGCCAGGATCACCTATGCACCGCTAATGAAGACAACAGGATACTCCTGAAGGTGGCGGCTGTCAACCTTGAAAGAAACACGTGTTTTGATGGAAAATTTAAAAAAAACAACAGCAGAAACATCAACTGCATCTGCCAAATCCAACGCTACTTGTGTGAGTTAGTAAGCTACAAATAAAAGGAAACTGGGTTCTACGAAAAAACATCTGGGGAATATATTTTCTAGCTCGTCCTGTGACTACCATACATTTTTGGTTTTGTTAGAAGGGTAGAAAGTTTGTTTTCTAACAAAAAATCCCTGAAGACTGCAGACCGGCCAGGCCTCACTCGTCCTCAATCTCAGTCTCGCCAGGCACGATAAGGTATCTCCAAGCGAGCGCCGTGCCGGGTGGAGCACGAAAACCATGCAACTCTTATCCACTTGCTGATTTTAAACGGCATTAAGTGCTAATTCCTCGAGAAAACCCTTAAACCTCCCAAAGCCGCCGCCGTCACCCGCGACGCCTCAAGCGAGGCGCTACAGCGCGGCCGTTGCTTTTGGAGGACGACGCTCACGGCCGTTTGTTTGCAGCGGCTGAGGAAAACGACACCCATTTATTCGTATTTTTTCTTTTACAAGCGCTTGTGCAACTCGCAACCGCTCCTGAGCTTTGGGCCAACACCGGGGGGAAGGCGGCGGCCGGGGGTAACTTCCCAGCGTTGCCCGCCCCGTCGGGAGCCCAACCGACACCGGGGAACCGAAAACGGTCACTCGGGGTTTAACTCGCAGCGCTGGAAGAACGAGGGGGCACGCACCTCCTTCCCAGCCCAGCCAGCAGCGGCTCCGCCGCAAAAAAAAAAGGGAAAAAAAATGAGAAAACAACCGAGAAACACCCCCCCCGGCGCGGGCTCCCCCCGCTCCCCACAGGGATGAGGCGCCGCCGCCCCTCCCCCGCCCCCGCCCGGCCATGGCACCGCCTGCTGCTCCCCCTAGCGACGGCGCCGCGCGCCCCGCCCCGCCCCGCCCGCCGGCCCCGCCCCCGGTGACGTTTGGCCCCGCCCCCGCGGCTCGCCGCTGCCGCCGCGACTTGAGGGCGCGCGCCGAGCTCCGCGGCTGCCCCGCGCCAGCGCAGCGCCCGGCGCACCGCTCCGCTCCGCGCATCGCTCCGCGCCCGGCCCCGGCCGCCGGCGCCTCTTCCTCCTCTGCGCGCCCTTCCTCAGCCATGAGTGGAATTACCACGGCGGCCGCGCTGTAGCCGGGATCGCCCCTTTCCGCGCCCCACAGGTAAGTGCGGGATAAGCGCTTTCTCCGCGGGAGTTGCGCGGGTCGGAGTATGGGGGGGGATGGTGCGGAGCTAGAGGAGGAGGACGCGGCGGGAAGTTTGGGCATCCCCCCCCACGAGCCTCGGGGTGCGGGCACGGCGCTGCGGCGGGGAGCGCCCCGCTGGCTGCGCGGCAGGGCGCGCAGGAGCGCGGAGCCCGCCCTGGCGGGCACAGAGGCGTCTGCAGCCGGCCTTTGCCCACCCACCCGCCGTATACTTGGGGTGCGAGCCCGCCGCTCCCGAAACCGGCCGTGCGGTGCCAGCGTTGCACCGGCTGCGGGAGAAAGAGCGCAAAACCGCCTTCCGCGGGGGCGGAGGGGAGCCCGGAGGGACCCGCAGAGCAGCGCCCGCGGGCCGGCTCCCCACGCTCCGCCGGTGCTGGGACCCCAGCCCCTCGTTTTAATGGGGAAGGGGGGGGATATTCCTGCCCGTACCCCGCATTTCTCCCCTGGTTTGGAAACTCCCCCCCTTCTCCTTGCTGCATGTATTTAAAAAAAAAAAAAAAAAAAAAAAGGCGAGAGCGTTTGCGCACCCTCCCCGCGCTGCCTCTCCTCCCGCACAAAGTCTGCGGGCGAGGAGATGGGGAACAAAATGGTTGCACATACATTAAAGAAAGAATGCAACAGGCCCAAATTTCCTCAAAAACGCCCCCCTTTCTTTGGGAAGAAGAGCTGGCTGATAATCCTGCTGGCATGCGGAAGGTCCTTGCCTAGTTTTAATCAACTTTTCTGCTGTTTTCAGTTTATTAAGTGATTGTCTGCCCTGGTACAAGTACAGCAGATGCTTTTATAAATGGCTTGCAAGTGAATATTTCATCCACTTACTCCTTTGCACACCTCATGTCTACATTATTCTCCCCCCGACAACGGTTTCAGGACTGCTAGACGTGCCGGAGTCTTTTGTTTTACCAATTTCCTCGAACACCATTAAGAACTGCAACTTAGTTGATAAGGCAAAGCCCGAGTATCCCTGCATTTCCCAGCGCAGCACCGCTCAACGCAGCAGTCCTGCTTCCCAGCATCTGCCATAGCTTAGAGCATCTAGGCACAGCTTTCTGATTTTCGGGGGGGTTTTGTTGGGTTTTTTTTTGGTTCCTGCTTAGTTTTCAAGATCACCCCCTTGGCGAATAAAAGCTCTGCTCTTGCACAGACAGCTGCCTTTCTGGCTCAGTCCTTCTCTTTGAGGTAGCCTAAATTTTAATCTCTCTGACCGCAAAGGGGTTTGAGCACAACCCTGGCGCATCCAGTCAAAGTTGCAAGGAGTGTTGCAAACGCGAGGAACGAGTGCGTGTAATTAACTAATTCGTGGAGTGCTGTTAGCCATGGGTTACTAATTTGGACTGAGGGCAAGTCACTTCCCTTCGTCAAGGGATCAATTCTGGTCAGTTAATAGAGTACAGCCGAGTATTTTGTACACCAGATTCACACCGAAATGCAGAATTACTTTACGATTAAATCGTATTCTTGCGAAAGTGCACGTCAGCTGAATGCGTTTTCTTATTGCCACTTAGAATTCTAAGAAGATTCACGTTTTGCATTTCCATGTAAATCCTCTCTGCAGAGAAAAAGTATAGAAAGAAGAGGCTGAAAATGTTCAGACTTTAAAAAAAAAAAATTCATTATCCTGACCCCAATTTCCTTGCCTAAAATATACTGCCCAAAAAGATAGAAGCATCAATTATGCTCACCCTCTATTGCCTGGGGATATGGCGTCTTAATGAACATTTCTTTGAATTAGAATGAAAAATGCATTTGTCAATTCAAGTATACAAAGAAAAGAATTATCTGCTATAAAACAGTAAGATCAGTATGTGTTTTCCTTGTCAATATATGCCACACATTAGGTCATACTTGAGAGGTTTCAGTGCTCTTCCCTCCCTCCCTCAAAATAAAACCACCCTCAAGTTGCCTTTAATTTATTCCCAAACCGTACAATACAGCCCTGTTTAAGATCGGTTTTCAAATATTTCATAAACAAAAGGTATACCTGGGTTTACAGAAAGCCAATTATCTTAAAATATACTGAGGTTATTCTAATCCTTCTATTCATACTGTTATCAAGCTTTTCTATTTTTCCATCTACATTTAATCACTTCTAAAAGCTGTATTTTTTCCTGCCTTCTGTGCTCTTCCTATATACCACAAATAGTGACAACCTTTGGCATATATTTAAAATGCTAATTCTCTTTTTTTTTTTTTTTGGTACATTCATACCATTTTATTTTAACTGGAAAATGACCAGATAAATACCGTAGTTAGCAAGATTCTGTAAACTCTCTGAAAGAACGATTTTTTTTTTTTTTTTTTTTTAAATGCCCTCCTTTGGAGGCTGCTCTGTTTTTCTCAACAGGAGACTTTGTTGTAATTAAAGCAGAGAAAACTGGACAGCAGCAAAAAACATCTGACTTGTCGCTCTTAAAAGCACAGTTTTTGTAGCGTGTACCACCCCCCAGTGGGCAAAAAACTCTGTAGTAAACTCACAGCAAGCTTTAATCTTCGGAAACAAAGTGCATACATTTTACAGCAAGAACAAAATAAAGATGCATTTCTGGGCTGCGGGATTTTTTTTTTCTTTTTTTCCTTTTTCCTTTGTCACCAATAGCTAGAAGTTGAAAGATATTATGTAAGGCAATGGTGACTAATCAAAGCAATTGCTGGAGTTTGCAAACTTTGCATTGCAGTGATTTGAAGTGGCTTCGGTTGGTAGATGGCCATCTTTGTCTCCTTCTAGCAGGAAGCATGGATACTAATGGCTAGTTATTTCTGAAGTTTTTTTCCTTAATCACTTCAAAGCACAGGAGTGCACAGAAGAATTAATATGTGATTGCTTACATTTATTTTTAATAAGTGACCAAATATCACTCAGGGCAGGCATCCTGAAAAGTGTTCAGTAAATATATTCTATCATCACAAACTCTGTTCTCCCTTTCATGAGCTGTAAGAATTCAAGAATGTTTTTTTAAGTCTTATTTTTTGAGGAGCAAATTTGGTAATCGGCAGATGAGCAAACAACTATTTTAAGAGGGAAAGAAACAAAACTGCTGAAACTTTATCCAGTGTTTAAGTAACATTTTTACATGCCTAACATTTTGTGCCAGGAACTCCCTATCAGGTATAATTCCACCTAAACTTGTCAAGGGGGGGGGGGGGAGAAATTGATTTTACCTTGAAACAATGGCAGCATTTGTTCTCTATTCTTTTATTTTAAGCACAGGCGAGTTACCTCAGCAGCAGCTCTCAAAAGAAAACCTAGGAGCCATAATTGGCTAAACTCAAAGAGCACTAAAACACAAAACAAAGCCATTGCAAAACACTCCCCCTCAAAGTGCTTTTTTAACATGCAACCTTTGCAGAAGCAGAGTAGTCAAAAGGAGAGAGTGAGGAAGAATAGCATAATAGTCTGGATCTTTTCAACCTAGCCTCTTCAAAACCAGGAAGGGTTTTACAAGTAAACTTCAGAAGAGAACGACTCTTAGTTCATTTCCATCCTCTACAGCAAATACTGGTTTGGCTCATCTTAGGCGTGGAGTCAAGCTTTTACTCAGAATCCATTTTTAAGTCAGATTCACTTGCATTTGAGGGAAGATCACATCAAAATTTGCATTTTTTTAAGACACTTGACTTAGAACTAGGAAGACAAAAGCAATATTACATTCACCTACTACACAAGAGGGGGGAGAGCAAATTTTCTGCAAGTAATTAAAATCTTCTCCAACAGAAGAAAACCCCCAAATTTCACCAAAACACAAAGATACAATCTGACTGAAGGGCTCACTCTCACTTTAACCAACTCCTTTGCATTCTTTACCCCTTGGAAAGACAGCTAGAGGACCTTCTGCTTGCCTAGCACCAAACAAAAGACTGGGGCACCTTCCTGAAATATGATGATCGTGGAAATTGCAGCTCCTAGACAGGGTGCTTAGAAAGCATTTTGCTGTCACTATCAACTAACCCTGAGTAATACACTTAAAGAAAACAAAGTCTGGGCATTGTTTTAAGTGTAGATTAGCACTGTGGAACTTTTTTTTTTTAAAAAAAAAAAGTTGGTGAAGCTATTTAAGAGGCAGCATGACCTTTGTAAGCTAAACTGACAATATATGGAACAGAGAGACTTCGCAAATATTTTAAAAGATGATAAGCGCGTGTTTCTGATACGTTTCAGGCTATAAAAAAATACAGAGGTAATTCTGGAATTTAAGTACACTGATAAAGCAAAATTGTTAGGCTTATCAAATACATATATTGTAATGTTAACTTTAAATGATACTCTTGTCATTTATAACCTAAAACTACCAAGTTGTTTCCCTTCCCCTTGTACTTTGATGGCTAGAAAGAAGCCACTGAACTACCAGAGTTCCTGCCGGAGAACACAGAGGTGGATTAGAAATTCAAATAAGTATTGTGTGACCTCGAGTAAGGCACGTCTTGATTTTATTCACGTTTTATCACAGCTTGGAAAGAAAAGATCTCTTTGGCACTGTTTTTAGAAAAACTCCCAACTTTTCAAATACACCAAAACTTTTTTTTTTTTTTTTTTTGCGGTTGCCTGCCTACAGTACAGGGAGTGTAGCTGGATTCCATACCTTATAGAAAATATAATGTTCTTCTTCGGTACGTTTTTCTTGTATAGTACAAATTACTTTGAACCTTTTAAAATAAGATGTCCCCCTGCTTAGCTGTACCACAGCGATAAGTACACGCGTGAGGCTCAAGCATTACCGCTATCTGTAGTAATACACTTGCTTACACAGTGTCCCAGGAAAAGTAATTTAACCATGCAGTTCAGCAAAGTTCATGAAAACATTCAACTCGGAATAAAGATAAGCAAAAAAGCTGCTATTCAGTTGCTCCAGTGTTACTTTTGTTACCAAAAAAAGTCATTTTTGCATTTAGAAATGTATTTTAGCACATACTTTCTAAAATCTGCTCCGTTCAAAAGTAAGGGCTTCTTTCAAAACCATGTGTCCATGAAGCCTCCCAATTTGATGTTGCAGAAACCTGGACACAGTGTCTGTACCAGTGGGGGTCACTTTTCTTTTCATCCTGCCGGATCAGCTTTAATGACTTGATGTCAGGGAATATTTAGAGACAGCTCAAGAAGGGGAAAGTTGGAGCATGGCAGCAGGATTCCCTTCTTCTCTGTAGACAGATCACTGGAGCCTTTGATATGCAAAAACATTGTTTTCAGCTATGGCTTGAGATATAAAAGGGAAGTGCAAGATATCAAACAATCAAAACCTGAAGAAAACTATTCTAAGTCTAGAAAAGGGGGTGGGGGGTATAGTCTTAATCCACATTTTTGAAACAGTGTCGTCTTCTCCAGAGAGACCTCCTTTTATTTTTCTCTCTCTTGTTTTCATGTAATTTTGAGAGAAGGGATAAAAAAATTCCAAGAACTTAATGAGCTTTAGTGCTTTCATTTTAATCCTACACATTACTGCTATTATAATAGCGGCAATAAATGAAGGGATGACTATCAAATGGAGCAAAGAGGAAACAGTTTATATGCTAGAAAGGTAAAACAAACGAACTTACTTTCTCGTGTGTGGATATGTAATATATGCATACTGGAGCCTCTCTTTTGCTTAATACCAACATGTTTTTTACAGCTCTAAAAGGTCTAAAGAAAATTTATGTTGGTTTTTTTTTAAGTACTTAAAAGTTATTGTAGCCTTCAAAGGCCTATTTAACAAATTTATATTCCTGCTTCACGATATACCTCCAGAAAATACCCTCTATCACAACTTCACGTTAGTTCCTAAGAGATGCCGTTTTTCATACAGCTGTTAAGCATCTGTTTATTTCAAAGTTTTAGGAATAGAGCCTGGATTTCTTTTCCCAAACACTTCAGTAATACAGACCAAGAAAACTGGACACTGCAAGAATATGGAGCCTTTTTCTTCCATTTTATACTGATTGCATAATTTGCCCAAATTACATAAGTTACCAAAAAATATGCATTCCCTTATATTCTAAAATGTGACCACACAGACTGAGTTTTCGTCTTAAATAAACCATACATTAAATTACTCATTTATGCCACAGTGGGGGTCTCTCATTTTAAGTGACTATTTTCATTACACAACTGCTGAAAACAAGGTGCAAAAACAAAGCTCAGATGAGCATGAAAGCAGCATCAGGAAAGAAAAGGCTTGGCCATTCCCTCGCTAGACAGTCACACCATCTCTACAGTGGGAGGCTTTTTTTTTTTAATGGTCAACATTTTTCTGTGAAAAAGAATAGCATAGTTTGTATCTGTGTCAATAATTTTGTATCATTGCGTATTTCCTGTTGCTGTAGGAGTACTGCTGATCTATTTAATGATGGACCTGCTTCAAATTGCAAAAGACAGTTTTAAAACAGAGACTGTTTCTGTTTAGGTCTCAGATTTTATGACGGACCAGAAGCTACTCTAGTTAAGCTCAGAGGAAGGCAGCTAAGCAAGCACTACTCAGTATGCTGTTTCTTCCTAGCATTTCAGTTCTGAGGATTGTGCTCAGTTTTCTAGACAACATGAAGTCACAAAAGGGAGAAGCAAGTAAACGTTAAGGATTTTTTAATTTCAGATTTAACCACTTCTATTTCACACATCCTACCTACAGGCTCTCAGGGAACACACACTTGGTATCTCACTGTGGATACTCTCTGCAATAGTGATATGAAGTAGCCCAAGTTAAAAATACCATTCAAAAATAACCCAGTAATTAGAGTTCTTCAAGAAACAGGAACGGCCAAGACTGAAAATATTTTTCTTTTTTTGAAATTAGAAAAATCAGATAAAATGCTAATCTAAACACCAATTCCACTGTGCAAAGTGACAAATACAATAGCCTAAAAGTTCAGACCACAAATCGAGCACATTTCATGGACAAAATCCAGATACGTATCTCTCTTGCCAAGAGTTGATACAGATGCCTAGCTAGCCCCCAGTTCAGAATCAGCATGTTGCAGATGTGAAATATTAATACAGTCTTTTAGCAAAAACGTTTTCCCTTTCATCCAGTAACTACTGAATGGTAATTAGCTCCCCTTACATTTAAGGCCAAGGAGAGGCTCATCATCTACCTCAGTTTACCAAGAACACAAAGCAAGCAACCATTTTGGCCTCCTCCAAGGAGGCAGGACTGGCATTTGTAATCAGATGGGAAACATAATTTACAACTATTTTGTTACTGTCTGTCCATTCAAGATGACTTTGTTTTCTGCTGAAAGAAAGGAAAACCTAGTTCCAGCAAAACTGCAGTAACATGAGATTAAACAGCAAAACGTTTTCTTAAAGAGCTCTGTGTTTTGCTGAAATAGCAATATTTTGGGAAAACAAGATGTGCTAGTCATGTATACAATAAGCATAGCCTGATTTATATAGGGGATGCCACACAACTCTGAATACTAGTGTCCACCTGTTGTTATTAATACCATTTTTTTCCTGTTTGTTTTTACTTTCACAGGAAATAGAATTCAAGGAAAGCTTTAAAAGGGGAGTTTTCTGGGAAGGAAATCATATTTTTCTGGGGGTTTTTTGATGAAGAAAACCATCTGAATTGCCTGATGTTTCTACGGTAGAGTAACTTGCGTTCTTGCAGCGCAGGAGGAATTCTTTCCTGCATTACAAATTTGGAAGAAGTGTTAAAAGTGAGAGTCGGAAAACGGCGCTCTCCAAGAGGCGTGGATGTATCAGGATGTAGCTACTGTACAAAGCTTACACTTGGATAATTCTGGACAGGAAAAAGCAGCCCCTTTCGTGACCTCCTGAAGAGGCTGCCATCCTTCAAGCCTCAGCATAATGAATAGTTTCCCTCACGCGGCGCTGAAGTTACCACCTCCGACTACTACGCTGCACAGAAGAGTTTTTAAGAGTTACAAAGAAAGTAGTTCCTGCTAAAGGCATTAAACCAAACAAAAGAGGCTCTTCATTCACAGACTTTACACGAGGACAAAAATAGAGGGAAGCTGAAGCTTTTCTACGCCCCGGGCCTGGTGTGCTTATGTACCATGATAAATCTTGGTCGGAATGCTCATTGAGTATCGTGCCAGGAAACACACACCACCGAGAAGGACCATCTGAGTAAACACCACCAAGAAAAACACGGCTCCATGGAGTAAACCGTAAGAGTGACTCGCAAGAAAGACATTCCTTTACTGGATATCCTCAAGCACAAAATTTACTCATACCTTTAAATACGGTAGGATCAATATTAATTTCTTTTCCTTTTCATGCCTCAGAGAATAAAGTTCAATTAATATATGAACCCACAAGAGAAAAGGTCATGACATCGCTTAATGCATAGGTCATCTTGCAGAAGTTCTCACAACCCTAATTACAATGGTAATTGAATTATGTTGTCTTAAAAGCTATAAAAATGCTAATTACCTGAGCTCAATATACAAACACACTACCAATGCAAAGTACAATTTCAGTCTCAAGAGTTAATTTATATTATCCTACCCTGCACAGTTTGAACTAATAAGATGGGAAAGTGTGGTTAAACCTGCCAAATAGTCTCTTATTAGTGTACTCCTTAGTAACAAGACTTTTGAGAATGACAAATATTTAAACATGAAATTAAGCATGTAATGAAATATTCCATCCAGTCAACCAGAAAGCCATAGCTCTACCAGCTACGTCGGGTTGTTAGCTACCTACCAATTGTAACATTCACCTTTCTAAACATTCCAGTTCAAAAACCAAGAAAAGTAGGCTGCAGTATTTGTAAGATAGACAACGTGACGTTGAGCACTCGGTAAACCTTGGAAAAAAGTCTTTAGCTGGCCCTTGCTCTTTTGTCTGCATTTTATGCTTTGCTATTAGGACTTTTTTGAACCTCCAAAATAGCTACCACTGAAACTTGTGAGTTTGGTTAAGAGTTTTATAGTTCACTTAAGGACTCCTGGGTGGTTAGCTAGCTTAGGAATTACTTCTTATCTTTCAGATATGGAATGATTTACTTGAACTCTGGTGTGACTTCAGCTCTGTACTTATCTGGTATCTGCAAACAAAGATTGTCTCTACACACGAAATGTGAGGGAATCCTTAGAAAGAACCTTCTTGCTTAAGCAAAACAACTCACAGATCAGACATACTACATTGTATCATTTTCAATTACTACGCAGAATAACCTCTTAACTTAATTGAATTAGTACAAGAAGTAGTACAATTATTGATATAAGGAAAAGAAAGTAAAATGTGTCTATGAGCTTGAATTTTAGTTTAATACGCATGTTTCAGATGTCTTCGGTAATGTTGAAGTTGAATTTTCATTGCAGTTTCTTCACTGATGATCTGGATAATTTTGTTTGTTTGGTTTTTTTAGATTGTTGAAGATCAGAACTGTATACAAATCTCATCATTCCTGACCATGATTAGTGTAACCTGGAGCATCTTCCTAGTTTGGACTAAAATAGGGCTGTTACTTGACATGGCACCTTATTCTGTTAGTGCCAAACCATGCCCTTCAGTATGTCGCTGTGATATGGGTTTCATATATTGTAATGATCGCGATTTGACGTCTATTCCTACAGGAATCCCAGAGGATGCTACTACCCTCTTCCTTCAGAACAATCAAATAAATAATGCTGGGATTCCTTCAGAACTGAAGAACTTGCTTAGGGTGGAAAGAATATATTTATACCACAACAGCCTAGATGAATTCCCCACTAACCTCCCTAAGTACGTTAAGGAACTGCATTTGCAGGAGAATAATATACGGACCATTACTTATGATTCACTTTCACAAATTCCTTATCTGGAAGAACTGCATTTGGATGATAATTCTGTTTCCGCTGTTAGCATCGAGGATGGAGCTTTCCGGGACAACATCTATCTCAGACTTCTTTTTCTCTCTCGAAATCACCTTAGCACCATTCCCTGGGGTTTGCCTAAAACGATAGAAGAGCTACGCTTGGATGACAATCGTATTTCCACGATTTCAGAGCTGTCCCTTCAAGACCTTACAAATCTAAAACGCCTTGTTTTAGACGGAAATCTTCTAAATAATCATGGATTAGGAGACAAAGTCTTCATGAATCTAGTCAATCTTACAGAACTGTCATTGGTCCGCAATTCGCTCACAGCCGCACCGGTAAATTTGCCGGGAACAAACCTAAGAAAGCTTTATCTTCAAGAAAACCACATCAACCGTGTGCCACCCAATGCTTTCTCTTACTTAAGGCAGTTGTACCGACTAGATATGTCCAATAACAATCTTAGCAATTTACCTCAGGGCGTCTTCGATGATCTGGACAACATAACTCAACTGTTTCTTCGCAACAACCCTTGGCACTGCGGGTGCAAAATGAAATGGGTACGTGACTGGTTACAGTCATTGCCTTTAAAAGTTAACGTACGTGGACTGATGTGTCAGGCACCAGAGAAAGTACGTGGAATGGCTATCAAAGACCTCAACGCGGAACTATTTGATTGTAAGGACGATGGCATGATAAGCACCATCCAAATCACTACTGTGGTACCAAACACGTTATACCCGGCCCAGGGACACCGGCCAGTTTCTGTGACCAAACAACCAGACATCAAGACTCCCAACCTAAATAAAAACTACAGAACCACAGCAAGCCCGGTACGTAAAATCATTACGATATTTGTGAAATCCGTAAGCACGGAGACTATTCACATCTCCTGGAAAGTTGCACTACCAATGACTGCTTTAAGACTGAGCTGGCTCAAGATGGGCCACAGCCCTGCCTTTGGATCTATAACTGAAACGATAGTTACGGGCGACAGAAACGACTATTTGCTCACGGCTCTCGAACCAGAATCGCCATACCGTGTATGCATGGTTCCCATGGAAACCAGCAACATCTATCTCTCCGACGAAACGCCCGAGTGCATTGAGACCGAGACGGCACCTCTGAAGATGTACAACCCTACCACGACCCTCAACCGGGAGCAGGAGAAAGAACCTTACAAAAACTCCAGCTTGCCCTTGGCCGCCATCATTGGCGGGGCGGTGGCGCTGGTGGCCATAGCGCTGCTGGCCCTGGTCTGCTGGTACGTCCACAGAAACGGGTCCCTGTTCTCCCGGAACTGCGCCTACAGCAAGGGACGCCGGAGAAAAGACGACTACGCCGAAGCGGGAACCAAGAAGGATAACTCCATCCTAGAAATCAGGGAGACTTCTTTCCAGATGATACCAATAACCAACGACCAAGTGTCCAAGGAGGAATTTGTAATACACACCATTTTCCCGCCTAACGGCATGAATCTGTACAAGAACAGCCACAGTGAAAGCAGTAGTAACAGGAGCTACAGAGACAGTGGTATTCCAGATTCAGATCATTCACACTCATGATACTGAAGGACACAAAAGACTGGTTTGGGTTTTGTTGGTTTTTTTGGTTTGGTTTTGTTTTTTAAAGAAAACGAGAAAAGACTGACTTAACGGTTGCTGTTCTACTGCAAAACACTGGATTAAAAGACTGACAAAGCAATGTACTGTACATTTGCCATATAATTTATATTTAAGAACTTTTTATTAAAAGTTTCAAATTTCAGGCTACTGCTGCGATTAATGTAGTGGGGATACCTGACCACAATTCTATATTTTAGTATTTTTTAGTAATTTGTACTGTATTTTCCTTGCTAATATTGAAGTTACAGACCATTTAACTTTTGTGTTCTACTGAGTAAGATGACTTGTTGACTGTGAAAGTGAATTTTCTTGCCGTGTTGAGCAGTCAGAACATTCATCTGAGATCCTTGTAAGTGTAAGCACAGGCCATTTTTCACTTTGGTATCAATAAAATAATGTTGAACCTGGCAAATCAGGAAGATCAAGAAGTGGTTGCAAAAACTCACAGAACTTCCAACGTTGGGTCTATTAAATCTGTAAACCACAACAATATTCAATAAACAAAAATGCGTGTAGTAATGGGCAATATCAGCTGTCTGGATATATCCATTCAACAATGGTGAAATCCAATTTAAACAAAAATAATCAAATCGATGACATGCATGAGACTGAAGCGGTTGACACGTGTAAAAAAAAAAAAATTGATCCCTGGAAGAAAGTATAACAAAATTCCTAACAAGGAATTTAAAAATACGTGCTAGGCTCTACCAACCAAGGGGGTAGATGTGGTTGAGGGATAGATTTCTGGTTATCGAAGCCAGCCGTCTGCTTATTACAGAGAAAACAGTGATGGATGGTCATAGGCGTTTGAGAGGCAAGGGCAGGAGGACAGAGACTGCTTTGAACAGGAAAAGGGTTTGAAGTGCAGTTTTGTAAAGAAAAAGAGCAGGACAAAAAACCCAGGCTATGTAAGCAAGGTCTCAAAAACTTTAGTCACGAAGGTAAACAAACAATTGGGGAATACAGCTATTTTAAAGCGTATACTCCAACAGTATACAGGTATGTGTTCGATATACTGCCATTACAGTCGGGAATACTGCCCATTACTGTCACAGTTTTCCAAAAATTCCTTAATAAATCTGTAAGGTAACATGTTTCTTTCTGTCTTCCTACTGAACTATGAGCTATTTCACCTTTAAACCCCAAGCCACTCTTTGTTGCCATAACCATTTGTTTCTTCAACTAAAAACCAAAGTGCTTTGTACGCCCTTTGGCCTCTTGTATGTGCCTTGATCCAACGCTACATGTATCAAGCTTTTAAAAACTAAAAGAAAAGAGGAAAAAAAGAAATAAAATACCCACTTTTTCATACGTAACTTAACTATGAAAAATATTGGTCTTATTGATGAATAAAGTTGGAAAAATTAGTTCAAAATAATGCCACACACCTGCAGTGCACTGATAGGAAACCCACTCAGAAGCTACTACTATTCAGGTCATGAGCTTCACTTTTTTCTTTGTTCGACTTGACAGTATCACACTTCCAGGGTTTCCTTATTATAAATTACTTGGAAAACAAGTTTTCACAACTTTGAAGTGTGTCAACAATGAAAGGGAGGGAAGGCATGGAGTTACAACCTTCTGAGATAGGATTTCTTTTTCAACACAAACGGCAAATAAAAAGAAAAATACTTAATATTTTGGACAATACCTCAGACAAGAAGGCATGTATACCAAATGCAATTCAATTTTAAGAGAATTTTAGCAGTGCTTGGCCTGTCCGAGTGGTAAAGGATGGAAGATGACAAGAAAAAACAGTGACAAACACCGAGACTGATGGTTTCAGCAGTCAGCCTGCAAACAATTCTCCTGCCAGGGATCCATCTAACTGCACAGACCCAAAAACTTCCAGTAACACGCAGCTCTTTTCATCCTCATTTTCCAGATGTGCCCAGGGAAGTTCCTCTCCAAACCCCCTGTGCCATGGTACTTTCTTCAACCTCACCTTCAAAAATGCCTCCTGCAGTTCCTGAGCAGTGGAGGAGACCCGGACGGAGGAGCAGCACTGTGCTTCCCTACCGACCTTACACAAATCACGTCTTCTCCTTCACATGGAACACTGATTGGATCCACGATAGCAAAAGTAACAGACAGGGCATGTTATGCTAAACGATTATTTGCTCAGCTCAGTGTAATGCACTAAACAAGTCTATTTTGCTTTATTTTTTCATCAGGTACAAATCTAGGGAAGGGCAAGACTAAGCACGCGGAGCCTCATTACGTTCCTGTGCAAAAGGCTTCCTGAGCAGTGAGCGGGAAAGGAAAACCAACACAGATGGAGAAGACGGACCTGGTTTTCATCTAAGCTAGCATATAGGGACCCCTTATATCAGAGACACATTTAATGGCTGGCTCACTGGCAATAGCTTACTAGTTCTTTGCCATCAGCTCTCCGATAACAAAATTACATAGGTTTTGCTGGATTTTCAAGTGATTTACATGAAAACCTCTCTCCTAGTTGACTCCAAATTTGTGTTGTGAAAAGGGTAAAGTAACACTCAATGAGTACCCTCCCATGCCTCTTCTGAGGCACCTCGGCCGGAGGTAGCCTCCTAATGGTACATACCATCTACCGCGCATCTCGGGTGATGCCACGCAAAGATCATATGGGCTATAAAGAAGTTGCCATTTGAGGAGGAGATAATTGCATGTGAACCTTAAGTACGAGGACTTTTCATGTGAAGTTTATGCACTGTGAGGCAGTAGTATGCAAATCCAAAGCAACTTCAACAAGTTGGCCCGGTTGTTCCTGGTTCACCTCCAGCAGAAAGAGAGTGAAAACCTGGACAAGCGATTCTGTCTGCCGCAGAGAACCAGGCCAGGTTTGCAGGGAGAGCTGGTGTCCTCCCACCGCAACTGATGTCAATGGAAAAAATGGCACATCCATGCATACAAGATCTTCCTTACGTTTCACAGCAACTTTTATGCAACACGCATAATATTAAGACTAATTTGGCAAGTGAAAGATTGATTTCAAACTAAACTCTGTATTTTTTTCTTTTGATATTTATACAGATTTCTGTTCTGCTCCATGTCATGCCTGTCTCTTCAAGATTCTTCTACTTATCATAGCGCTGCAGTTACAGCATGCAATGCTCTCTAGCACCATGCATAAATCCATTCTATTAGACAGTTACATACGTAGGCAAATCGGATTACTACATTGAGCAGTTTACTCAACACATTTATCAAAATAACATTAATCCACATTACATTTATCTCAAATAAGTTTCTAATTCCATGTTATTGCAGTGTACTGTTCAATATTTAATTGTGGAGCAAGGAGTGGAATTTTTTTCAGTGTTGCCTAAACCTACGTGCAGAGTTAATTTAATCAGCATCCTCCATATTAAAATACTATGCCAAGTATCTTTTACATTCTTTATTATTGTCCCTTTTTTTTTTTAAATTTATATTGCTATCCTGAATTGCTCACAGTTATGTTTTAACCTGAAAGCTGACTCCAAAAAACCCCTGGTACTTTGAAAACCATATTAATTTTGTCTCATCTCAATACCTTCCAGAACTAAATTTGCTTCATTTAAAAGCTATTATTTCCTAGCTTTGTACAACAGCCTGAAATGCAACAACTGTTGGGGTTTTTTGTTCGGGTTTTTTGTTGGGTTTGGTTTTTTTTTCCTCCTGGCTTTAACAGTACCAATATCAAAGTATTCTGGTCTCGGAACACAGTTACCATTTCTTCTGCTAATGCACTAGCTAGCATGCAAGCTATATTGTGCCAATGCTGTACATATTGAATGTAGAGCAGCAAATGCAATAAAGCAAGAGCAAAAGTAACAAAGCCTTATTTGCTATTAAAATAATTTACTGATGACATAACGCACTAAGCACATATATAGACTTCTCTGCTAAGTAAGAGGATGCAATTTTGCATATTCACCTGCAACTAAAGTTGGATGAGGTCTTCAAGCGTGAGCTGGCAGGTGCCATCTGCCTGGATTTATCCAAACCAGATGATAGTTTTGGATGGAACCACACTTCACACAGATACCCTCTGCTTTCAAAACACCTTAACCTTGCTTCCAAATCCATATATTGTTTCAGCATCACCTTGGGACTGACCTTTGTTTAATTAACTGTTCTTCACTGACACCAGAACAACAACAAAAGCTTCGAGCTACAAGCCAGCACTTACCACCAGGGAAGTTTTTTGGGGTTGGGGTTTTTTTTTGGTTTTTTTTTGGTGGAGGTTTTGGGGTGGTTTTTTTTTTTGTTTGGTTGTTTGTTTTTTTTTTTTTTATACAAAGAACAAAGTTATTCCATAACTGGGGAGTTTCTTCTTCCAAACTAGTCAGGATTGGTTTAGCCAGGAAGGAAAAGCCCATTGACTGAATTCAGACTTGAAAATTTTACACTTGAAAGCATATTTTTGTCTTTGCAAATGAATTTAGTTTTGGGGGTGGCAGAGTAGGAGTCCCACCCTTGTGATGAAATTAGAGCCTTTTCAAACTCTCTGAAGGTACAACCGTGACACAGGTATCAGATTCTGGACACTGTTCCTTTAAAACTTTTTTTTTTTTTTAATATGCATGTTTGATTTACTTTTAATAGTTACTTCATCAAATAATTTCCTGCTCCTCTCAAAAAAATCTAGATAAAAACACATGAAGTACCTGGATCTCAGTAAATCGGTGACAGAGCATCTAGCTCAAAACAGGCATCACCTGCATTTTACCAGCACTGGACATCAAGCAAGATACTAATTTTTTTATGGTAGTCTCTCAGTGATGGCTGGAGAACATTCCTGCCCTAGGAGGAATCCAAAACACTTCAACAAAATGGGTGTTAAAAGAAACAACCATCCTATGGATTATCGATCGTCTAAGGCAAAGGTGCACAACACGCATTTTGGAAACTGAGCAAACGTCCATCATGCATGGGCGTTGTAAGTGTCCTACACCTGAAACCTGCAGGCCAGGACTGCAGAAGGGTATTACCCAACTTCAACTGCTTTTCAAGCCCCTTTGTGTTTTCTTAGGATAAAAATGTTGTGGAGTCATGGTATAAAACCCCTCAAGACTACTAACAACAACATGAGCTGAAAACGCTTTTTGAAATCTGAAGCTGGACCTTCTAAGCTTAGCAAAAGCACTCATAAATAAGTTATAAAAATAGAAGCATCTTAATAGGGCTAATTAAATAATCTGACTTGTTCAAGCTGGTTGATAGTATTCATGTAGGCTGATACTCTGTCCTGAACAGCCCTCTTAAGTAATCAAAAAAAAAAAAAAAAAGGGAGCAGATCATGCCCAAGTGCTAGCGCACGCTCCTGTCCCCTCCCTGAGCTTAAGGAATATCTATCTATAGACACGGCCGTGGAAGGTTTAATTGTTCAAAACCAAGGGTCTGCGCGATGTTCTTTAATCATTAACTGTGGGAACATCATTTACAAAAGGATGAAATTATTCACATATTATGCATAATTTAATTTTTTAATTTATGCAAAATATTTAAAAAATTATTTAGATCAGAAATGCACATCCAATTGATGTAATACTGATTTCCTCCAACGGTCTTAGTCCCTGATAAATGCCTGTTAGGCAACTGGCTTTTACATGAAAACAGATGTTTTCTGAGGGTGTGGGGATTGGTTTTGTTTCGTTCAGGGTTTTTTCTTGTCTTTTTTTTTTTTTTTTTTTTTAAATTAAGAGGCATAAGTAATTTCACTCCAAATCTTTCAGTTTTCAGTGGCTACAAAAGTGAATTGGTCAACTAATTTAAGTAAACACCTATCTCACATCAACACACATTTAAGGTAGGTGCTGCTGGGGCAAAAGAGCTCCCCACAAACTTCCCTTTCCCCTCTCTCCTCACAATAACGCTTTCCAGAATTTTAAGTGGAAGTCTCACTTTTATTGCAAGAATTGCACTAGGGTAATGACATCAGTTTTCACCACTGTAAGGTCCTATTCAAAATGTGGGACTTTTTAGTTTTGAGAAGCACACGAGCAGCCGTAGTTACATACACAGTTATAGACTAGAAGCAGAAATCTTTCAGCGTGGGAAACACACCGTACATCACATCAAATCTAAGCTTTTGTCCAACTCTGACCCTAGTATATTAACATCGTTTCCTAAATTGCTAGAACAAGCATGAGCAGCTCAAACAGAGAGTAAGAGAAAGCGTCCTTACCCTACACTTCATGTTCGGCTATCACTCTGTATGTGTAAAGCAGAGTTAATTTGGCTTCCTTAAGTGTTGTTTTACCGTGGATTCAATAGTAAAGTAAAGAAAGAAATTTTTTTAAAAAGGCAAACCCTTCTGCCCAGGAATGCTGATGTTCTGACAAAGCAGAGGATTTAAGAAGTCATATTATAATTCTTACTGCAGAAGTACACGCAAAACCCAAGCCTGTATAAACCCTACGCACTTGATTGCGTGTATTATATGCTCACCCCCTATTTAAACTACATTAATCAGAAACAGAAGTTATTTGCATTGCACTCCTCTAATACGAAATAAACTAGAAACTCAGTCTATTTTCATTTTCTAAACAGTTTGAACACCACCACAAGAATGTGGACAACTACAGAAACTGGGGTTTTTTGTTTCTTTACCTGGTTTCAATCATCTTCACAAGAGACGTTGAAGACGCTTGTTTTTGAAGCCTGACAGAATACTTTACTGCCCGTAAGGAACACGAGCTCATTAACACGTAGAAAGCCATATATGGGGAAAGCGCTAACCCAGCAAGTAAACATAATTTTAGAGCATTAGTTGATAATGCAAAACCTCTGTGCCTAATGTCTTTAAAGCAATTATTTTACTCTAAGAACTCCTTAATGGCATGTTACCTACTTCATCCACTAAAAACGATTTCATTTCTCCCTAATACAAAAATGACATACAGCATACTAAAATAAAAATTAAGAAAAAAACTCATAGTATTCCCAGATCTTGCAAGTTGTTTTGGTCGCTGAAATTCAGCACTTAGCAGCCAAATGAAGTGAAAAGTCAGGTACAGGAGAATACTGCTGGGGAAACTAAATTGCTGACCTCATGCAATTCCCTGAGATAAATGAGAAAAGGCAGCGTCGGCAGTGATGGAACTGCATGTAGGACATAAGCAGCTCATCCACGGCTCCGTCAGACCCCTCAGCTCTCCCAGTTACGTATCTTGCTGCTTTTGACTACAAGAAACTTTTTGTCAGTACCTTGAAGCATCAAGAAGATTGAGCACTAGCAGGACCGTAACTACCTCTAAGCTCTTTCTGTGTTTTTTTTTCTTTTTTTTTTTTTTTTTTTAAATAAAGCTCATTGAGAGAGTTTGTTCAGTAAACATGACTGATTTGTATATAAAAACCTCTTTGCTAATTGTACGTGTTGATACACAGTGGAATGGTGCTAAACTCTCCTTAAAGAGTTTGCAATTAAATCAAAGGTAGGCACATCACAAAATACTTACTCTGGAAATCTCCACTATTACCTGAGCGTAAAAATATAAGACCTTAAGGGGAAAAGAAAAAAAAAAAACCATCACATATTCCCAAGAAGCTGCTCTCAAACGCTGCTTTCCTCTGGCCTATATTTACATGGACAAAGTCCAAATAAATAAGGTCAATTAAAGAGAATTTTGAGGGAGAGATGCAACACCACAAAATAACATTTCTACTACTGAAAATTGACTTACACTGAAAATAAGAATATCTGCTTGGTTTATCATGGCTTATCCATGTCAGTAAGTGCTCAGGTTTTCATTATTTGCTGGCCTGGGGACCCTGGGATGACAGGGCTGCACTGATCGCTGCTTTCCTTGGGAGCTGTCAGAGGCATTAAGAGCCAAATGCACCCGAAACAACAGTAACAGGGACTGTTTTTGTCAAAACAATATTGTCCCGAATTTTTGGTTTTGTCCAAAAATTTTTGTCCCAAACTCTGAAATTTATTACTATCCTATGCTACGCTTTAAAAAAAAAAAACCCAAAGAACGAATGACATAGCTTTCAAGCATGGATCATTTGATGTAATGCTCTGTTTTACCTGTAAAATAAATTTTAAAGGTTTGGTTTATTTGAATTCATACCTAATGCCAGCTATCATGAGCACCTTTCAGTTAAGGCCTCCCTCTCCCTCCCCCCCCCATATTTTTCAATACATATTCTGCATAAAAGTAAACGGAAGTGTGCGCAGCACGGTTCATCAACATCTTCCCATTTTCCCTGTTATCAACTGACTTTTTTAACGTCTGTATCATTTTAGTCATTAAATATTAAAAGGACAAAAAGTGGTTTGTCAATTTAGGTTTTAGGCTATTAAAGATGGGAGAAAAGGGAAAGGAAGGCGAGACATTACACTAAGATGCTAATTAGGAAATTAAGTGTGCTACAATATGCTGCAGCGAGATTCCTTGTTTTACTGATAGGAAAAAAAAAAACCACAAAAAACCAAAAACAACTTTCACAAACCCAGCTATATTGACAAAAGGACCCATGGAGCTGCTCATGCAAGAAATGCATCTTGTTCCCAAAGCAACCGCATCACGTTGGGAAGGGAGAGGGACTTTCTTTCTTTGGTATTGATTTAAAGGTGATATTCTGCATCCCATGAAGGAGCACCCTGCTGATACAGTAAGTATAGGCTTGATTGTCTTAATGTCCACTTTAAACTCAATACTAGTGTTGCTGCAAAACTAGAGGGCATGAAACCCAGCATATAGTTCCAGAGACTTCAAAAAAAACCCCCAAACAAATCACAAAACAACCAACCCTGCAAAATCCTCAAAAAGCATCTATCAAAGTGATTTCAATCCAGTGATCCGGTACAAAGTCAAAGGATGTAAGCTCTTCTAATTCCACGCTTTCAGCTCCTCCAGGCTCCGGCCGCCGTTGCCAGGGCCCGGCTGACACCTCCTCCAAAAGACAGGAGCCCTGCAGCTCGGCGGTGCCTCCCCACACAGCTCTTCAGCCGTTTGCGACCTGACAGCTGTTGGCTTTGGGTTTACACGCTGCAAAAACAACTCAGGAGGCAAATCGCATGAACGGCACCCCGTTCCGGTCCACGAGGTTTTATTACAATGAGTTTAGCTCTGGGCAAGCTGCCGTAATCAGCATATTTTTGACAGGTATTTTATTTTTCCTCCACAGAATACCTAACACTACTGAAAACACTCACTGCCACATTAAATACTGCTGTTTTGTTAAAAATAAAAAATAAAAGTATTACCTATTGTTGTTCTCCTCCTGCTAATAAAGACTAACTTTATCCTCCAGTATAATCCCTCCAAATCAATTAAAACGCATTCAGCAGGTTGAAAGGATACTAGTGAAGCATTAACAAAAGCCTGGTTTGGATTATGCAAAACTTCTGCAGCGTTTGGCTGACACAAAGATTTCAGTGGGAAAATACTTTCAGAAGAAGCAAAATAAATCTAGCTCTTAAAAATATTTCTTATTCTGTTTTGCTCACTAGTTCTAGCAAGATATTAGGTCAAATCCCCACGTCACCGACCTCTTTCTAAGGTTCACAAGTCATTCTGTGAATAAAATGTGTAGTCTCTCAGAGTCACTCATACAAATCTCTACAGCGCTGCCATGAACTGGTGCTTAAAGACAATAAAAAGGAAAATGTCTTAAAACAGAAGCAGCTCACGTCTGGGTAGGCGCAGGTCCATCACCATGAACCCATCTAGGACATGCTCGAGCCTTCCCCGGAATGAAGCGGCATTCCTGAAGTAGGGAAATAACCATGCTAGGCGTCAACAGGTGTTGGAGACCTGCCAAGGCATTTGTTCACATGTCTCACAGCCTGCTAAAATGCCATTATGGAGGGGAAAAAGATTTTTTTTCGCCTGCCCGGAAGAAGCTCCAGCAGGTGATGCTACCTGTGCTAGGTCTGGTCAATGGACAGCCACACTTACTGCTTCCTTTGCAAAAAATAAAAATTAGGATGAACTTTCACCTGGCGAACAAGCCAGGGATCATGTTTTCTAGTGCTTTTGAATTTGTAGGAAGCTGCCTCTGACGTCTCACCCTGGGGCTTGATCAGACAAGGAAGAAAAAGTAGAGAATTTTAAAGACGCTGGCAAGCGTCTGGTCTTTCAAAACATCATCGCTAATCTTCACATCATCGAGCTTGCTCAGTAATCAAGATAGAAGAACTATGCAAGTGCAAATTAGTGTCACTTATCTCCTGAAAACAAGTAAGAAAGAGGATATGGAATAAGTATGCCCAAAAGCAACATCAAATCTACTCTCTATGATCAGATGAGGGATTACTGACGTTTGCTTCACCTCACACAAAAAACCCCAAACACACATGAAGATATCTCCATGACATTTACCATTTGGCTGAACAGGTCAGTGCTATATTAAAAGGACCACAGCCTCAATGGCAGTGAGAACAGGAAGGCAAGGAGCCGTCCTCAGGTCCTCCAACAATTTCCAGACACTGCCAAGATACAAAACCCAACTCCTACAAAACTTAATTTTTATTTCTTTTTCTTTTGGGTCTATTAACAGAAAAATTAAGAGGGGCACCAAGGTTATTTTAGGGTATTATGCATCCCAATGACCTAATATGAGTAAATGGTATAAATTTATGGCACGTCACCCGTTCAGGTGCAGGACAGACATCTAAAGGGCAGCCCCGTCATCAATCCCAAGACACCGCACGCCAACCCGAAGCACCTCTTTCTTTCGGAAGAGGACAGCAGCACTCCGAGCCCGCGGACAAGCGACCTCAGCACAGGACTCGGAGAGCACATGAAAAACTGCCAGCGTTTCCCTGAACCGCTGAAGCACAACAGGGAGGCGGACGATGGAGAACGCCGGCACTAGGAAGTTGTCCAAGACCTTTAGTCTCTTATTCTCCTGGGGACTAACCCAGATTTGACTATTTCTCTAATGGTAAAAGAATTGCTCGCTACTTAGTACCTGTGATACATGATTATATGCTGATGATGCAGGTTCCTGGAACACTGCAAAGTGCTGGGGGGTTTGTCGTTAAATTGACAGTTTTGCAGGAGTAATCATTGTACCTGCCTAGAAAAAAAAAAAACATGCCCTATATGGTGAAAGGCAATGATGATAATTGCAGGTGTTTCATATGAGAATAAAACTAGCAGGATATTAAAAGAAAAAAAAAGAAAAAGCACCCCTGCCTACTGTAGCGACCAGCTTCCATATTCCAACTTGATACCCTGGAAGTACTTACTTTCTGTGTCCAGAAAAATCTTTACAAATAAGCTTTTTAAGGCCCTTTGGTAATATTGTTTCTTCAGTAATTATTTTTAAAAGTAATCAGCTTGAAAGGGACCTTACAACTTCACAGTAGTGCTTTAGCTCAACTGTAGCAGCAACAGAAGAAATCGGCACAATGTGCCAGAGGAACGTAAAATGTACTAACCGGATATGAAAACAGCTATAAAATACTGAAATCCATGCAAGTACATATCAGATCATCTGTTTAACACCGCAAAATTTGTGATATTTACTTTTTCATTCAAGAATGCTCTTCAGATGACACTTACCATGAACTCTCAAAAGCACGTATTATGCACAGCCATAGTGCAAATGAGAAAATTATGGCTCTAAATCCATCTGTTCTCCATTTTCTTCGAAAGTATAATGTATAATAATAATTTATTTTTCCCTTTAAATTAAATTTCTTCAGTCATTGTCCTTTAAAATAAAGATACAAACATATGGTCAGATATTTTTCTGTATACAGCATCATCATTCTTACGGTAAAATTAATAGCTCTTCCAAGCAATTTTTGCTAAGTAGCCAAAATCCAAAAGTAAAGACTGAGCAAATTACAATAGTAACACTAATTTATTAAACTATTTTCAAATGTGTTCAGTTCCCCTTTTCTTTGTTTGCAGTATTATAGGACCATTTGATAAAGCAAAATTGCACAGGTTCAACCCTTTGTTTACTAAGACAACTGTGGCTGAAAAAGAAATGGAAGTGACAGCACTAGGGCTACCTCGTGTTACGGAGTAATGCTGTGCTGGAGTGTTGCTGCTGGAGGAAATTAAATAGCAGAAACTCTGAAGGAT
Organism: Calonectris borealis; assembly: GCF_964195595.1. Lineage (NCBI taxonomy): Eukaryota > Metazoa > Chordata > Aves > Procellariiformes > Procellariidae > Calonectris > Calonectris borealis. Next base: position 121,229,339 of record NC_134314.1, read on the forward strand.
AACGTGACTGGGGTGCTCTGCAATCCAGACGGTCAAGAAGGCAGGAGCAAGAGCCTTGGAGAGCTGCTACCACCTCCTCACAACCAGCCACTTGTGTACCTTTCCCACTACTTCTCTTTCTGGGCTATGCGATATATTTTCTTACACCTGCCACCTGTATGGACACTTGGACACATTAGGGCAAGTCAAACATACTGGCCGCTCTTGGTATAAGCCAGGCCTGCCGGATTTTATATCTCTATCGGCACTAATTCTGCTGCCTTTTGAGGCGGTGATAAAACTCACGTTGCTCTGCTGGCAAGCAGAGGTTCATCACAGCTGAACACTTCTGAACACACTGTGGGTTCACAAGACAAATAAAAGCTCTCAACTTTTACTTGCAAGTTGTCCTATAAAATTGTCTCATTACAGGCACACCTATCTCACAGCATCTTCATTTTTTAGATTTTCCTAAAGCAGGTGCTTTTGAAGGCAAGCGCCACAACATTTGGTCTTTGGGACTGCACTTTAAATGACAAAAGCTAAAAGGCTCTGATTAATCAAAGCAATTTTTTTTTTCTATCAGAAGGTCAACTGTTTCACACATCTACTGTTTGAAAGAAAAGAACAAATCCAGGCAACATTTTCTATTCCCCACTCCTACTCTAAGAAACGTGTGTGACATTTATAACCACGGTATAAAAGCTCATTAATACTATACGCTGACCTATATAAAAAGGGTTATTGGCTTAACACAGTAGGAGACACTCTCGTGGAAAACAGGCAAGGAAAGGAGAGAACGGCTCAAGATAAGCCATCTCTCCACAAACACTGGCTCAAAGGATGAGATCATTAATGACAGTATTAAAAGTGGCCAACATTTTTCACTTCCTCTCTGCTCATTTAAAAACTAGTTTAAAACCGCAGAATAAGAGCCCAGCGAACACCCCAGTACATTTTAAAAGGTAATTCCCTCTCAAAAGGCCGATAGCAGGCAGAGAGTGGGAGAAAGGTTTATTTTAGTTGAGCTAATCTGACAGACTGGCACCTACTCAGAGGTGTCGGAAGAAGTCTGGCGCGTCCACGCAACCACCAAGAGCAGCAGTAAATCCTTAAGGAAGACAGGGCTGCCTATGCGTTACCTTCGCTTTTTAAATACTTCTCCTCTAGAAGTTTTGTTCCTTCTTTTCAAAGAAATCATTTAAAGCAAGCTCCTCAGTGTGCTCTCAAGAGAGTTACTTCCAGCGCTTGACCTTGGGGTTTGCCAAGACTCAATGCTCAAGGCACCGTGCTCATGGGGAAGCACCAAACAGGGGTGAGAAATAACCTGCCTGCCAGCCTAAGTAGATTCCATATTTACACCCGACGCCCCCTCCCAAAACCATCCTTTAGCTTAAATAACTGCGCTTAAATAAAGTTAAATAACCCTCCTTTAACTTAAATAACACATATGGAGAGCAATCCTATCTCCTCTCAGGTTTTGTTTTTCAAGGCTCAAGCCAAGCTCTTCCAGGCTACTCGCGAAAAGGCTGGCCAGTCCTTCCACCATCATCTTAATTACCTTTCCTCAACCTCTGCCAGTTTAACTCCTCTTCCTAAATACAAGCAGGACACCTTCATTCTTTGTTGCTCCCAAATGATGAGGCTGAGCTTATAGAATAAATTAATATCATCCGTCCTTAAGCACATGACATTCTCCTGAAACCAATTAACCGCAGAGGAAAGTGGTTCTTCTCACATAATAATCCAGTCCTCCCCCAGCCTTGCCAACATCTCTCGGCTTTGGAGTCGGCAAATTTATTTAGCGTGCTTCTAATTCTTCTGTAAAGGCTGCTAATGAAAATATTAAATAAGGCATGATTTGATCCTTGAGGAACTCCAGCAGTAACTTCGTATGTTCAGCAGAAGGAAAAACAACTCGCGGTCATACAAGGTTATCAAGAATGACAGTGTGAAAGACTTCAGTCTTCAAAGGTATTTTCACCACCTTAAAAACCCTCCTTGCAGGATACAGGATTACCATGATGCAATCAAATTATGCCCAATTATCTCAAGTATTTTGAGCATTTGTGCCAGCCACCCACCCTGAAGAAAAACAGAAACTGAAACAAGACTGTTTGACACGCACAGATGCTGCAAGACCAGCAACTACTTTTATTCAGACTAAACCGAGAAGGTGGCCATCATCATCTTCTGGTTCTCCCAAGAGGTCCCTGTCATCCACACGGAGATGCTTTTTTAGCATTACAAAACAGCTTGCAAAGCACAGATCCCCTAGGATACTGCAATTAACTCATTTCCTATACTGAAATCTCTGATTCAGTGAACGGTATTTTAATTAATTCTTTAAATATTTATTCCTCCAATAGGTTAAACCTTAATTAAAATTAAAAGTGCCTGATAGCATCTTCTTATCTGGTTACAGATGCATTTTTTAAAAATTTGCGGTGATGATACAGCAACCACATTAAAAGGGATATATATTTAATTTTACATTTTTTTCAGTTCAGCATAACACTAAGAAAATTAATTCAATCTGCATTTACACTCACAGAATCTGTCTCCTGTTACTCTAACAACTATTTTTGCTTTGTTTCAAACACAAATTTTACAGAACTTTTTTGGACTTGGCCCTGGGCACGTGTCTCACCGCCAGAGATTTGCTGATCCTTAATCTCGTATTTCATTAGTTATTGCTTAATTAGAACCCTATTTGAAAGATGTTGAATAAAAATGGACCGTTTCATTATCGTGAGACATGAAAGAGGCAAAAAGTTCTTTGTAATCCAAGCTGCTCCTCAGCAAGTTTTTATCGTGTTTATCACATAGGCATCATACATGACTTTATCTTCTATCTATATTTCAACTCTTCATCTCCCAATGCAGCTCTTTAGTCAGCACATATGCCACTACTCCTACATTCATCTTCACACAACTTTCCTGGCATCGGGGAACACCACAATCCCGCTGTTGGGAGACAGGTTCATGCAGTCCATGAACATCACCCCCAGACACTTCCCAGGCCCCACCTCGTGAGTTATCTTCCATTTCACCCAAAAGATCAGCACAGCAACCACAGGAAAGGCTCCAGCAATACCTTTTAGTCACGTAGAGTACGCGCAGGAGTCCTTTTTAAACCTACCAGAGTTTCTTACAGCTCTAAAGCAAGCAGGGCTTCTCCAGTACCCTTAAATATTGACCAAAAAAAAAAAAAAAGATTTATTTTGATTCACTGTTCTTAACTGCAGCCTTTTCTCTTTATAGCCACCTAATTAAAGAAACCGATATGTTTACAATGCAATACGTTTACAGAATAACCAAGTTTACCTATTACATGCACAACTAAATACAGAATCGTTTCAGCGCTCCCCCACCTGATTCAGGAACCATTTATGCACAAATGCCAAATTATGTTCTGTTTTCGGGCTTGGGCATCTGAGCATAATTTCGGCTTCCAGATAAGTAACAAAATGTGCTCAAAACCGACAATTTACTTGAGAAGCATTCACAAATTTCAGTTGTGTCTGAAACCACTGTCTGAAAGGCTTATTCATGAATTGTAAATTAAAGTGTTACTGCTCTGTATTATGCAAATAGCCAAATTCTAGCATTGTAACAGAAGCAATGATCTTGTTACCTTGTCACTCCTGCAAGCAGACAGACACCTTCTTAGCGCATGATTTTCAAAATTGCTTGTGTGTTGCCTTTTAACTGTACTGGTTTTGATACTAATGAAGGATTTAACCACCGCCTTAAATGAGATTCACCCAACAATGGGCACTTTTGAAAAGTCAACCATTTTTCTGTAACTGGGTATGCAAACAGTATTGTCATACTTAGTAAAAATTCCTGTAAGAGCATTTATATTAACAAACGCAAGATATCCAATGAAATTGAGCAATAGAAAAATAAGATACCAGATATCAGGACCTTCATTAAAAAAGCATCACACGATGCATTCTCAAAACGCAACACATGGCCTCGTTTGGGTGTTCAACAATTAGCTTTGGTTAGCTTATATATATATTATATAGCTAAACAGTAGTATGTGAAAAATAAGAGTACGTGCAACTGTCTTAAATTCAGCTTATATACATCCCGACAGTCATCCTTTATGGAAAAATTCTGCATATGGTGCGTGTGGGTGGACTGAGACCACGAAAGGATGAGCATTACCTCGTCGCATCTCCGTAACGCAGGCCAGGGTGGAGGGTTCAAAGGAGGCTGGGCGCTTGTCATAGACATCAGCACATAAATCAGTGTATCGGTATCAGCGACTCAAGTCACATGGATCCCATTAAATCTTACCAAGTTACCTCATCCCTGCACCGTTCAAGAAGGCGTCTTCAGACAGACGCTGCCTCCCACCCGCGCCCGTTCAGGTAACCGCCTTGCAGACGGCGGGCGACGTGAGGACGGGCTGCGCCGGGGCATGCCGACCGGCACGCCACGCCGCCCGGCGTGCTGGGGCACGCGAGATCCTCACCTCCCGCAGAGCGGATAGCGCCGAACGGCGAGTCTGATACTTGCTCCATTTAAGATGCAGCCCTAAAAATACAGTACAGATGCGCCTTCTGCAACAGGACTACAGACGTACCATGTCACTAGGGTCAAGGACGCAGTCCTAATTGCTCTGCTGCGACCGCACGGAGTTTCCTGGCCTGTCTGGAGAGCAAGGCATAAATAAATCCAAGAATAGTTTTGCAAGCAAACAGGTTTCTGAAAGCAGGAAGACATCTGAGCACCCAGTCCATCCTATTTCATCCCAGAGCAGTTAGCATTACGTTTGGTTATACTCAATCCTCTTGTTTTCCTCATTTAAATTGATTACATTTTACAAGGAAGTACTCAGTTTTAATACATTTCTTCTTCAATCTTTTCCACTGCATTATGCTACTTTCTTTACAACTTGCACTACAGAGCGGCTTCCAGCATCCGCGCGCTTTTGTTCAGAACGGAGGTTTCAGACGTATCTGTCATGTCGAATCAAAATAGAAAAGAGCTAAGCTCTGCTGTTTTGGGATACTAAAACATTGACAGTATTTGCACGCTACAGCTGAAAACAACATACTGATGAACCATCAAGCGGTATTTCTATCAGCAGACGGGGGAACAGAAATAAGGCTCGGACACAAGGCAAGGAGCTGGTATGGAACTCGATAAGCCGCTTCTGGTTCCTGTCATTTTTCACAGCTATAAATTAGATATTAATCTATGTAACTCATTTTTGGGTTTGCTTTAAAAGCAGCTAACAGCGTTTGCATGGCTCGCAGGCTTATGCACATCATGCACGAACAAAGCAGTTGCCACCATCATTAGTATCACGGCGACATCAGAGGTACCCATCAGAAACGATGCTGAAAAAAAAGGATATTTGCATGTATTTTGTTTCCTGAAATATCAACACATGCAAAGCTCTGACCTGCAATCTAAATGACACCAGGGGAATGCTTCTTCTTAAAATGCATTGATACTGCTCAAGTGAAAAGTTTTCTGCTGATGGGTTTTATGTGCATCTAAGCTGAGCCAAGTGAGCTCATGACATTCTAGCAATTCCATCGTTTACCATGTTACAGTAAAATATGGCTTTTTGTTTGTTCCTAATTATATTCTTAGACTGCACAACAGACTTATCTATTCCCAGTACCCTATAATTGACAATGCTGTTATAATATTTAGTAATGTATTTCCAAAGCTTAAAGAAAAAGAAAAAAAAAAAAAACCAAAAGAGAAAAGGAATAGCAAACGCAGAGCGAGAAGATACTGTCCATGCTTCCACAAACACTTGAGCTGAGTGTACTTACACACCAGCATAAATCAAACAGCACAATCCAATTTAAATACAAGTCCTGCAAGGCTTTTTCATTAGTGCTTTGTTTATGCTTTTGTCATCTTTTGACTAATTTTATTACATAATGCTGAGAGATTTACTATATTACATTACAGCTCAGCTAATCATAACAGAATTTAAAAAGTTAATTTTGTTTCTCTGTTTTAGAAGCTTGAGAGTATATTACATCTTGCTGGTTTTCCATCAGTGCATTTTTCTCAAATTCCTCTTTGTTCCCTCTTCCCATTTTACATTATGAAATACGTCTCCCATGTACTATCGCTATTTTAAAAAGCGTACCTAAGAACGCCTCCATTCTTGTGTACGCTGCCTCTCAAAAAATCATACCGTTTCAAAATTTTTAGCTGCCTTTCTCTTTTGCTCAAACCTATCTTTTCAGGGTCTCTGGTCAAGCAGTAATAGCTCAGCAATTCAGCACTGACCTCTCGGAAAAAAGATACGGGGCCACTGCCTTCTTATTTCCCTTACTCGAACCAGCACAAGTAATTCCACTTAAATTGGTGAGATACATTTATGGCCCATTTTTGAAGATGGGAACATAATTCTGGTGAGCTATTACTACCTTTTTGTCTTTTCTTATTGTCTTCCTTAAATAGCTGCTACTGAACGCTGTCAGAGGCAGGATGACGCTCTGCCCCGAGACCGCTGTGCTTGGGAATGAATCACCACGCGCCCCTCGCAAAGAGAGGAGCAGCACAAGGAATAAACCTGCTGTTGAACATTACGTATACATATATCTCCATTTCACTGTTTAACTGTTTTTTTTCTTAGTTTTATTTATGAGCGTTTCATTCAGATTTCCTAGTTCCTCAGCAGCAATACACAAAAGGGCCCAGCTAGGGTCCAGAGGAAAGCAAAGGCTCCCGTGCCCGTACCACCATACTAGAGTCTTGCTTAGAAATTCAAGTCTAGATCCCATATATTAATGTAAAAAGAGGTTTTGGCCCAAAAGACTGCCTAACGTGCATCACGTGCAGAAGAATAGAATAAAACAGAATAGGAATAGGAAGATAACCATCATTGTACAACGTGTCGCACGTACAGCTTGATGCACACAAAAAAGCACATTAAAAAAAACCTAGAAGCCAAGTTACTGATAAAAACACCTTCTGCAATACGTGGCGGATGATATATACCTTGTATTAAGGATTTTCTAGCCTTTTTATTTGCAACTCATTTTAAAAGGACCGCTTAGGGGGGCTGTTGGTTCCAGACTAATTACTTCCAGATTGTGTCAGATTTTCCCACATACAGAAACAAGTGGCATGCTGAATTTGGTCAGATCAAGGCGTTTCCACCAGCTGCTTCACAACCGCTTAGAGAAACTCATCTGGATGCAATTATGACTTTACTGCAAAGTTTTTGTTGTTTTTTTTTAAACACCGGACCACAGAAATCATGTTCCTCATTCAATTCCCATTGAAGTAAATAGGGTGGTTTCCACAGACTTTGATGACTTTTGGATAAGGTCCCATAAAAAGATGAAAAATAAGAACTCTGTCTATCCGGGAAAGAGGTTAATCTCTTATCCTCAAAGGCTGCACATCAAAGGGCTCTAAAGATGCACAGGATTGCTGTACACAAAGTCCAACATATGGCCATATCGGCAGGTATATTTATAAAAAACAGTATTTTCACCAGCATAATTTTCTAGGTGGCATATTACAATGTTCCAGTCACAGTTTAAAATGAAAAATATTTATATAAAACACATCTCCAAGACTAAGGACTTGGATTCAAAGACTAAGCTCTTCTCAGTGAGGTAGCAAGTTGTCCATTCAAAGAGATTAGCCTTTAAGTTAGAACAAAATACAAAAACTCTAATTTCATTCATGGATTTTCTTCTCTTTTAATTTCCCTACAACTAAGATATAGCAAACCATTATCTGAGTAGGCTTTACTTTTATACATTCAATTTGTCACAAAGCATAGTAAGACATATTCATACATATTTTATATCCAGTTGATGTAGTTAAAGGCCAAACTGTTGAAACGCCCCTAGGGACAGGGGAATCCTTTAAGCCCTTTTCCCAAGGTGAGAATTACAGCCGGCATGCAGAAGGTTTTCAGCACGGTCCTCTTCGGGAGATACTAATCCCAAGAGGCACTCTGAAAGAAAATACTCGTTCACCTGAAAGACCTCTACAGAAACCTCGCTTCCGAATTCAGACACAAGTTGTGCCACCTGTGGTAAAGGTGTCTTTGCAACAGTCAACCCCAGACAGCTCTTTAACAGACAGCATGGCTTATAAGTCACATACGTAATGACCACAGACGCACGTTAAAAAAATGTATTTCTCCTTTGCTCAAGCATCTACAACCAACAAAATCATTAAGGGAAGAAAGTTGTAGTTTTACAGTAGTTGCTAGCTATGGGTGTCAATAATCCACAGACTTCACAGCTTTGCTTTTGCCTAGAAACATTTGAAGCTGCTTCTGTTTTTCTATATAGCCGTGATCATAGGAAAGCAGCTGCCTTAATGAACCATATAAAGCGTACTGGAAAAAAAGGCTGGGGATGAGACTTTTTTCTGCCTATTAAGAAGTTTCTCTGCCACTGTTTTTCCTCCTTCTCACACACACAGTCTCTGAAGTAAACACACATTTCACCTATTCAAGATACTTACAATGAAATATATAACAACACTATATTCTACCTTTTGTTAGAACTGTGTTAGCAGCGTTCATTTTAACTTTCTTATGTTATAAAAATAAAGACTGAGTAGGTTCAGACAACTATTCTTAGCAAAGTGGTTTTTCTTCAAAGTTTAAAAATCAACAAGTGGGAGAAGATTGCCTTAGCAGCCTTTTAATAGAACTAGAATCCAGCCCGCATCTTTCATTACCGGTGGACCGATTCCCAACATACTATTATGCTGAAATACAAACTGCCGGCATTTTTCTCTGGCATGCCAGCAATGATGTGGCTGTTTCATTCTGGATATGACAACTGATGTTTTACATAAACTGCCTGAAAAAGGAAAGCAAAAAACAGTATGAAGAAAAAAAAAAAGCTCAGTGAAACATTTCAAGAGCACAGGTGTAATTGACAACATAATGAACTCCACAACTGACCTTAAGTGCGTATTAGTAAAGGCACCATATATAAAATATTACATAGGAATTTGTAAAACCTGTCTACTTACATATTTTTAAGTTTCTGTAATTCTCGTGTAATTCTCGTGTAACATGAAATAGCAAATTAAATATAGGATTAGGGCAAACTAAAATTGCAATACTGAATAATCCTCTAAATAATTGTTCACTTTTATGTGGCTTGTTCAAATCAGACCATAGTTAGCAGTACCTGAAAGTTATCAGGCTACGGGAAATTAGACGATGGTTTCGTTCCTTGGTAACAATTAACATCTTCCTTTTCACTCCAAAAACTTGGAGATTGGTACCTGCAAACCTCTCCTCTCTACCTGTTCTCCCAACTCTGTGAGAAATAAAAAGTACTTTTTGCATACTGTAAAATTTAGCTAGAGCCTAGAAACAGACGTGTAACAGCGAAGGAAAGACCAGTTGGACTTGCGTGGACTGCCGTGCAGGCTAGGATGAGAGCGGGGAAAGAAAAGATAGGTTTTATTTATGACTTCATATAACCTGCTGTAAGATTAACCTAAAACAAAGCTCCACTCTACACCGCCAGCAATTTTCCAACCATCTTCAATAATCAGTTATAGGATATGCCTTCATTAGGGAACCCAAGCCTATTGTTTGTCATGTTGTATTCTGTAAATACTTGTACAGAGATTAGAATGCATTAAAGTGGATTTTTTTCTGATAGTTGGTAAGACTAAATATGTACTTACAGCACTAAGTAATTTACTACAAGCATTTCCTAAAAAATGTTTGGGTTTTTTTTTCAGTAAGCAAAAGACAGCATCACACAAATACAATAACCTCGTGTGTCAAATACTACAGGCCAATTTATCAGAAAGCAAATGTTTTCAAATGTAACAAGTGAATAAAATGTCATTAAAAAAACGGACATTAAGAAGTGGAAATGAGAAAATGCAAAATTGTTCAATAACCAAGGAAAACATCAGTGTAAAGAAAGCTTAATACATGCAGCCACAACAGGTTTTTATTTGCTTGTTTCTCTGCTGCTAGCATTGTAATAACATTGATGATATTCAATATTATACCATTTTTTCACCTGTGTATCATATCTGAAAAAACACAAGAAACCGCAGAGGATGAAACCAAGTTCCACCAAAACCAAGAGAAGTTTACCTTTGATTCAACGAAAACAGTCTTTCGCTCCGAGTTGATGTGATTTGTCCCAAGTGGCACAAGTTAGAAGCAGAGCTGCTGGTAGTAATCCAAGTCCCTCAACTCCTCGTCTCCTAACTTACTCTACCGGATCACTTACCTGCCTGTTTTTGTACAGAACAGGCCACAGGTTACAGCACAGATTAGCTCTGCTCTACGGTCGGTCACCTGTCCTCCTCTGAATTTAGTCCAATACTTCACATAAAGAAATGACCACAGCTTTCATATTTCAGGTGGGGAGCAGGAAATCAATACGCACTGCAAAGAGCGCAGAAAATCCTTTGGCTTGGCTATGTTCAACTGAAATTGAGAATCCTTTCACAGATTTCTCAAGAGCTCAAGTCTTCAATTTTCTCCCAAGCATCGCTGTAACCGATGAGAGCGTCGCTAAAGCTTCAGCAGAATAAGAATCAATTCATCCTAAATGCTCTGTAGGAAATGCGTTGACGATATAATGCAAATACCTTTCCCACCCAAATCTACACCCAACAGTTTTCACTGCACTTGTCTACAGAGCACGCACGTTTTGCTAAGACTGTCATTTTAGTTTTTAGTGGTTATTTGTAACAGACCAAGTTCTGCTCGCGTTTTTCTCCAGATAAGCAGCTCCAGTCACCGCAAGGAATTACTGATGGTAGAGAGCAAGCAGAACTTGCCCCAGTTTCCTTAACTGGCTAGATTGAAAATCTGTCCAATTAACCTTCTTTTTTTTTTTAAAAAAAAAAAAAAAAGCCTACTAATACACTGAAAATTATAGCTCTATTGCATGTAGCACTGAAAGCCTCCCAGCCAAAGACTGCAAAAGATCCTTTAGAGAATAGTACGGGGGGTTTGGTTTTTGCCATTTACTTTCGGTCACTGTGGGGAGGCCCTTTACTCATGGGGGTGGGGGTTTTGGGGTTTTTGTTTTGTTTTGTTTTTCTAAGAACTGTTGTGAACATTAATACCTTCAAGATAAAAAAAACTACTGGGAAAATTCACACCAAAGGACAAAACTTACTGTTAAAGAATGTAACTTACTGTTAAGCATCAATTTATCTGCTAAGTTAACTGGAGCGTGAGCTTTGCAACACAGAAATAAAGTATTGAGAGTAGCCAGTGCAAAACCACAATAACTATCATCTCAAACGAGTCCCTTCCCTGCACGGGACGGGGTCCGGTGTCCAAACATCCTCACTGATACGACTTAGGTACAGAAGATCTTGTTTTCTGTCAGCAAGCAGAAGCTACGTAACAATTATCCTCCCTCTTTCTCTGTAGCGTCTACGTTATCCAAATCCTCTGATGTCAGGGGACTGCTTTCCACTAGATTCACAAAGGGTCTTTGGTTTCTGCCTCTTAAAAAAAGACAAACTGGTAAATTAATAAATAAATCTTCAAGTAGAGAATGCAAGAAGACCTGCGTATTCTTGAAGATTGATCGAGCCCCACAAAACCAACTAGAAGAGACTGTCAAGGAGATAATAAAAGCTGGCAAGCTTCTTCTCGACTTCAGCTGCCCCTTGATGACGTGAAAGAGTTTTCATCTTTTCTCAAGAGAGTGCCAGTTATGCTTCAATGCTTTTGAGTGCCAGCCTTATTAAAGTCTATGTTGTTACCAGCTCCTATAGCCGGTGCAAAATTAATATTCAAACTTCGACTGAGAAGATTGTCACAGTTGCTCCACCAGAGTTTGCATACAAGGAAAACAAGTGTTACAGAACAGGAAAATTACATTAACTGTGTTCTCAAATTGCCACTCTGAGCATTGCATACTAATGTATTAATATTTGTTTTTAAAATAAGCATCTGCTACTGGAAGACTGGGAGAGAGCATAAAAGCAGATGCTACCCAAAGCAACACAATTCTTCAGGAAAAGGAAGGCTGCAGGTCACCGCCATCTGTCCGTCCACCATAAGATAACAAGGACCTTAAAACCGAACCTAGTTAAGTGACTGGAAAGAAACAAAGCCTGGAAATTGTTTCAGAGCCAAACTTGTGGGCAAGTATTTAAAATACAGATCAAGCCAACTGTTGATCTCATAGCGGCCAACAGATTCTGAGTGTACAGGGAGAAAAGAGAGATTTTCCTTCTTACTGTCAATCAAAAGATGTTGGGCCACCTGAAGTCAGGCGGCGGCTGATACTGGAATTTGAGATGGATGAGTTAATCGATATTTTAAGGGTCTCCCATTCTCTCCCCTCCATCCCACATAACCTCCCCGGCTTTACTGGGCCTTTAGCCCAGTAGCTAAAGCAGCAAACACGTGCACAGAGGGTGCAGGACGGTAAGCTGATAAAAGGCTGCTAAGCTAACCGATGGCAAATCTGACCTCGCTAAACAGCTTGACAGGAATTTAAGAAGGTAAATATTATTACTTCAAGGAGTAGGCTTCTCCTAGATACCCCATTAAACTTCAGGAATAGAAAACCACAACAGGGTGCAGACTGAACACAAAGAGTGATGTGCATCTGTAACATCAGTGACAGAATTATTCAGGGGGAATAGGTACTTACAAAATATAAGCCAGCTTCTTTATTTTTTAATAACATGCTGAATGCTCCCAAGTTCTCTGAGTAAAAAGCACTTTAAGATCATCGTACTTCACTCCTCCTAATATTTCCCTTAACTGCATTATTAGTTTTTGTTGCCAAGACACATCCCAGTACCGCTTCCATACTTGACACCACCTCCATCAAGAAACTTAAATTTCAGAGCCAATATAAGAAGGTAAAAGCAATCTTATTTCCACACGAGAAGATTCTGTTCTAGGTTATATTTCTTTCAGAAACCTCTTCTTTAAGTAAGGGAAATTACATAAGCAATACAATAGTTTACACGGAGCAGTGCGAAATTCCTGAACACCACCTTTCCTATCTTTAGGACAGCACTATAATTCAGCCGTGGTCCAACTAAAAAGTACCTGACTGAGTTCTATTATAACATTAAGTCTTAATACTTCTATTTTTTAACTAAGTAATTTATGACTAAGTGGAATAAGAGACTGAAAGGACCCAAGCATGGTTAATTTGAATGATTTACATATACTTATGTGTATTATTCAAAATACTAATACTAAAAATAGGTAAAAAATTATATTCCAGAATTCTAGGCTAAATACTGAAATTTGCTCAATTTCCTCTTGTAAGAAATATAATTCAGTTGCTCTTTCAATTTTATTTAATACTAATAATTAATATTTAGCAAGCCCAAAAGCAATTTATCACTCAAAGCAGCGGGGACTGAGAATCTACCTCATGTCCCGAAAAGCATTGTTCGAACACACTAAATTGATAAAGCATTAAAGAGGTTTTTTTAATGACAAGCCACCAGGTCAGTAAACCACTAATCATAGAATCATTAAGGTTGGAAAAAGACCTCTAAGGTCATTGAGTCCAACCATCAACCCAACACCACCATGCCCACTACACCATGTCCCTAAGGGCCTCATCTACACGTCTTTTAAATACCTCCAGGGATGGTGACTCCACCACTGCCCTGGGCAGCCTGTTCCAAGTCTTGACAACCCTTTCAGTAAAGAATTTTTTTCCAATGTCCAACCTAAACCTCCCTTGGTACAACTTGAGGCCATTTCCTCTCGTCCTATCGCTTGTTACTTGGGAGAAGAGACCAACACCCACCTCACTACAACCTCCTTCCAGGTGGTTGTAGAGCGCGATGAGGTCTCCCCTCAGCCTCCTCTTCTCCAGGCTAAACAACCCCAGTTCCCTCAGCCGCTCCTCATCAGACTTGTGCTCCAGGCCCTTCACCAGCTTCGTTGCCCTCCTCTGGACACGCTCCAGCACCTCCATGTCCTTCTTGTAGTGAGGGGCCCAAAACTGAACACAGGATTCGAGGTGCGGCCTCACCAGTGCCGAGTACAGGGGGAACGATCACCTCCCTGCTCCTGCTGGCCACACTATTTCTGACACAGGCCAGGATGCCGATGGCCTTCTTGGCCACCTGGGCACACTGCCGGCTCATGTTCAGATAGCACTATTCTCACCTAATGCCATTGGAGAGACAGAGAACAGCAATGAAAGTTATAACTCTGTGGCCATACTCCAGAGAATTTACAGTAGCACAAGTAAGTTATTTTTACATTATTCTGAATCAATTCTATTTTTCCTAGGGACAATTTTGTATAAAAATCCAGCAGCAGAAAAGCCAGACCTGTAATTACACCCTCCAAGGGAATGAATGCTTTGTAACACAGAGACAGATGGCTTCGTTTCATATGCTGCACTCCCCCTTTTTTAAGAGTTCTGCTGCGATCTTACTGTATGGGCTTTTTAACTTGCTTGTTTGCATCTGTCATCGTATTTTGTGAGCTGTGTAGCTGCTGAATAGAAAAAAAATGTTTGGTTTTTGAGATGGGAGCAGATTTTGCCCATTTATCATACTAATTCTCTCAATTGGGATACGGCTATTTTCTCATTAAGAAAAATCCAAAGTGTAACATGATTTTATTGCTCTGCAGTCAACAAAAGCAAAATGGAGCATTTTTTAAAAATGAAATAATGCCTCTGGATCAATAAAGGTCACAGCTACACAGGTAAACTACCTCCGAAATGTGCTAGGTGGCCTTTTGTCTCCGAATAAACCTGTCCATGTTCACAGCTCATCGGAATAACCTGGTCTCAGCCAAATAAAACAACCATTTACCACTGTGTAAGAGCTGCAAGAACCAAGCTGAACATCAGATTAATATTTCCCATAATGGTCTTGTCACGTACCTCACCTTTATTTGCTTTAAAATAATCACACACAGTTTATTTTGCACGTGCACTCCGTTTATGTCATTGGTTTCCATGTGCCCATGAGCCACTAAAGACTCTTATTAGATACAAAAATTTTAATAAAAAAACAGAAATCAAATACCAGAAAGAGTTTTGCTATCAGTTTCAAGGCAGAGCAGTTCCTTTTAGAGAAACCGTAAGAGTTTTTTGTCTCTGCAAACCTCTTTCCTCCCCTTGCACCCACGTGTCGAGCCGTGGCAATCCTGTGGGCTCCCTCAGCAAAGCGCCGCTGCACCCTTTGCAAGCCATTTCCTACCTGGAGGATGCACCCTTTGGCTACCAGAACCACACCTCACCGCCATGGGTTTTTGGAGCCCAAATTCTGCTTCTCCCCTTGACTTACGCTACCCCAGAAAAATTTATTTCCCTCCCCAATAGCTCATGCTGACATGGCGCCCAGACACTTAAAAGTTTGCTGGGATGGCTATGATAGAAACATATAGGCAATTTCTCCTTCCTTCCCCTCGTCTGCCCCCAAATCACAGAAAAACCAGCACGTTCTGGCTTTGCAGCACTATCAGCACAAAGTGCCTCCCGGAGCTACCGGCAGTGATGTACCTGGGAGCAAATATCAAATCTGTATTCTGCGTGCACAATGCATGGGCACAAACCTCTTGCTGGCAACGAGGAGGAAAGGTTTCACACCAACCACTCCACAGAAAACGCCTGTTTGCTTCGAACAAAAGTTTGCATTAACAACTGAAAGGCCGTCTTCTCCCTTTAACCAAGTTTATGCGCATGTTTTTATGATGTTAAATCACACAGAGTATTTTGAAATATTGTTAGATCCCATACTCTCCACCCCCATCGCAGCTCAACATAAGCTCCATGAATAGTTTCAACAAAGATAAATATTGACAAAGATGAACATTTAGGAGCCAAGCAAGGTGTAGAAAACACCCTACGTGTAACACCAGGCAAGAACTCGCGTGGTGCAACGGGAGTAACCCACGTGAGCTGCGGCAGGATGTCGCCTTCTCGAACCAAGTATAGCAAACGAGAGAGTCTGACAATCCCATGCAGTTTGTAAATAGAGATGTTACTTAGCTATATTAAGTGAATAATATAAAAAACATTATTGCGTATTATGCGATGGAAGTATTTCCTTAGCAACAGTAGAGGTAAAAAGCTTATTTATTACAAAAAAAGAGTAAAACTTCAGATTTTACAGCAAGTCCCGCAGCAACTAGGTATTGCAGAGCAGCAATGCAGAGTACACAGTAATATTCAGATTTTGTAGTCAGTATTTCAGCTAATACGACCAAAAGCAATTGAAGGGTTGCTAAATCACATGTGTGTCTTTCTCTCTCTACATATATATCTATATAAAAATTTTGTGCCTAGTATAAGTTTCCGGTAATGCTAAAGTCCCCATTTGACAATTTTATTTTTAATCTCTTCCCACCTTACTCTCTCAAATCGAATAGAGGACATGTCAACTATCAGGCTTAATTTCTGTTCTCATTAGCTTCTACATTATGCAGATGTCAGGTCAGGAAGAACTGTATCGTATAACCAAAAATTAGTAATAATTAACCAATAGCAGTGCAGATTGCCCAAAGAGACCTATTCCTTCCAAGTGGTAAATTATTTTTTAATTATCCCATCGAGATAGAGACTTCTAATTGCAAATACTCTAAGCAAGCTAAAAAAATATACACCGGGGAACTCCCAGATTATTAGCAACTGTGCAACTTTCTACATAGGTTTTGCAAGTAATAATAGATCTTTTTCAATTAAAAAAAGAATTTCCTGGAACGCTTCTTCATCGATGCAGATAAGCTTGAAATTGAAGCGCACGAGGAGGATAATGGAATTGACAATTCAATTTTTAATGTCCAAATAAACAATTCTTTTTTAAGTCAACAAAATAAATTGAAGCCAGACCTATTTAGAAGGTGCAGATATAAGAAAATGAAATGGGTTTTGAGCAGCAGACATATTTTATTAGCTTAACAGTTGATGACGACAATATACACCTATTTATTTTGCAGCTGAGAGGCACTTCATTTGTTCCAATACAATTTTACAGATGCAGAATCACTCCTGAGCCCTTTACCCTGCCTTTCCGTTACAGGGAGAAGAGACATTATTTAGCAACCGGGAACTTCAAGCTTTTTCCAGTATCCACAACCATCACATTAACAGCTCCTCACACGCTGAAAGGAAGGTATTAAAAAAGTCCCAAAATTACCACCAGATCTCCACAGCAATCAACATTTTGGAAACCACATATTTGTGACTGCTATTGAGCATGGCAGCTTTAAATATCCACATAGTTTTGTTTTCAGTGGTCAACAAAGCATAGTATAGCTGTCTACTGTCGTCCCCTAACCTTGCCCACAGGACAAACAGAGGGGGAAAGCAGTTCTGACACTTGTTTTTTTCTGGTTCAACCACAGAACTGGTGCTCAACATCCCTCATCCCATGCCCTAGCAGTCCTTTAGCTTGATCTTGCAGGGAAAGATACGAGTTCCCCACCTCTCCTAAACAAACCCAGCCGCCTCTTCAAGGGACAGGCTGTAGCTGTCCCTCAAATTGAGCAAAATTAGAGGTATATATTAATACCCTGAGCACCACTTTTAAGACGTTCCATCTAATTAGACGATCACTAGTTTTTTTCTTCCCCCCCCTAAGAACAACATTCTCAGGTGGCCGAAGGCAACAGTAATATTATACCCTTAGCACATCGATTTCTGAGGCCAAAACGCCCTGCAACAAGCATTTAATAAAAACACCGGCTATAAAATCCTAATGGCTAATTTGTCACTTCAACATTTCATAACAAGCATTATCAACCTCTCCCAGGATCACAAGCAGCGAGGTTAGTACTAATGTGGTTCAGCCACAGACATTTCTACTAATATGGCTCATGCACACATTTTCCACCTAATCAGCCATCTGTCACCAACTGGAGACTTTCCTCAAAGTTTGAAGGGTAGAGGAGAATATTATGCACTGAAGTTGGAAAAAATCAAAAATCCTATTTCATGGCTGCTTTTTTTTAAACCAACGTCTTTGCTATTGAAAGCTGGAAACGGTACCTCGGTGCAGAAGGTGCACAGATTTCAGCTCTGTGGGTGCAAAATATAGTTTATAGGCCAAGTGAAAACTATAGTCAGCATCCAGTGAAATGAACTGCTGGCCTTGCAAACAACCATACTGCAGGAAGAAAAAAAGTCAAGTATGTCTCCTGAGATGGAGTCTTTGGGTAAGGCAAGGCATACGATAAATATGTAAAGATTAATAGCCTTTATTTTGGGCTTCCAGAGAGTTTGGGAGGAGGATAGTTCCTGAAAGAATGCTAATAAGACATAGAAAGCTTTTTGAATATTCAGCCTGCTTTCTTATCACCTTCATTCACATTATTTTAAATTTCACATACAAACCCAGGCTGAAATGGATGAAAGTAAACTCCATACCTCAAAAAGAAATCGGGATTCTTCTTGAAATCTGTAGACAACACTATCAAAGCTCAGCTAGTTTTGAGGTTGCAAACAGGCAGGGCAGTACGACTGCTACATTCATTTGGCAACTCTTTCACCCAGAAGTTAAGTTATTAGAATAAAAAAAGCTCAAAAATATAAAGCTTTCAATGAAGAGAAATAACGAGCAATTACCCTTTGCAGTATTTTCTAAAAACCACTTTAATATGCAGATTCTTACCTATCCTAATTCCCTCAGTGCTACGCTGGCTTTTCAAACCTTAGTCCAGAAGCAAAACAAGGTCATTGCAAAGAAGTCACCGTACGGCAAAAACCCTGCAGTACACAACAGACCCGGTTTAGCCCAACACTGCAAGCGTGACATTTAGATCCAGGCCGTCTTACTAATTTACCCCCACTCTCGCTGGAGTGCTTATTTTCTCATTAGTCTATCAGAGGAGAAAAAACTATCAAGAGGCATGAGCCACATCTATGATCTGACCTAAAACCACACAAGCTGAAACATCTGTAATTAATTGGCTATTCAGTGTATTGTCTGACACATGAGCAGAAGACGACATGTTAATTGGAGAGGTCCTTTCAACTCCAATTTGTCCAGCTCCCGTGGCTAGAAAAGACCCCTGAAGTCAGAGCAATTTTTTTGATGGTCATTACTGTTATTCCAGTTCAAAAGTAGCCCCCAGAAAGCCTACAAAATGAAGAGAAAATTTTATTTTATCTGCATCATATTTTTCCCCTTTTATATAAGCTTTAATGTAGCTCATAATTAGGCACTGCTATTCAAGGGAAAATTAATGAAATAAGAACAGGCCTCCAGATGAAAATTTTTAAAGCGCATGTCAGTGACACAAAGTTTTTTGTCACGCTAACATATTTAATTGAGAGAAGAGTGAGACAAACTGGCTAGAAACACAGATGACCTCTTATTCTGCCTCAATGCATCTGATATTTTGTGATCAGATATACTGACATATTGAAGACAGCAGTGTGCTTTTTCTCCCCTTTCCCAAACACAAATCAGAGAGAAAAAAAATGCCTACAGATTGGGGGTTTTGTTGTTATTTCTTTTAAAGGAAAAATAGGATGTTATCTGTTGCCCTTTTAAAATGTATCATTGTTAACATGAAAACACAAACAGTTCTCTCCAGGTGCACAGAAGATATAAAACATGCATTTAAAGTGCCAAAGTCAGTGAGCCCATTTCAGAAGAGGAAAGGCTGTATTTATATTTCCAAAGAATACAATGTATTTGCCATGTAAAAAGCAAAGAGTTTTTCCCTCAAAATTTCAAAAAATAAATAGCAATTTCATCAGAGAAAGACTTTCTTTTTCCTAGCATTTTAAGATTCAAATATCCACTAAAACCCTTTTGATAGTTTAAAATTATATTCATTTAATAAATTCTTTACTCAGCACTGCGGTTATCCTTTAAATACACCAATTATATGATTAAGCACTTCTCAGATTGCTTTGGACAAAAAAGACACGTTACAGTATTGTTGCTCCAGTAAACACAACAAAATACATATTCTTTCTGAATACAGACACCGTTGATCTGCAATTGCAAAGCTGCCTGTAAGGCTGCCATTTCACCAAGAAATTTGCTAAACACACAATTATTTTAACAAGAATAAAATACTCCAATGCAAATATATACAGCAGCTTGCATTTGGCAGAGAAGGGATCAAGTCCCTCAGAGAAGTCTTGTGATTTCCTGTTAGATTTGTGCCATTTGCATCGCTGCTGTGACACCAGATGCCCTTCCCATTCGGAATTGTACTTTGACATAGTTATTTACAAAAATAATAATAATTTTCACCAATTAGTTTCCCTGCTTTCTAGTGCTGCTGCCCTACTTTCACATTGTTATGGCAATTTACCACCGAACTAGAAAACTGAGAAGAAATAGATTTCATTCTCCTTCCCTTCTATCTCAATGTATTAGGTTTTCTCACTTTTCAGTCCTTTTAAAAAGGCTGCGTTTCCTGATCAACTCATATTAAAGACACACCGAAAACAAACCACCTTTCAAAAGCTTAAAAGCTGACCAAAGAAAGATCTATCAGAAGAAAAATAAACCAAAGCCCCAAAAGGAATACAATTAGAGATGTCTACTACTCTTTATTCTTTTCTCAGCTGATCAATAAAAACTGGTATAAAGCAAGAACTGTATTTCTGGATACTACGATATCTTCATTTATTAAGTGAATTCGAAGAGGCGGCCGTGGGATATAGAAGGTCCTCACATGTATATCAAAGTATTTTAAAAGATGGACCGCAGACAGAAGTACGGCGCATGCGGCCATTTCTCAAGGCCAAAGAAGAAATCAGTGAAATCCCAAAGGCACGAGATCTAGGGCCTGTATTCTTCACCGTTCACAGGTGACCTGGGGAGGAGGTAAAACAGGGACGTGATGAAGTTCACTGACTGTTTTCAGCATACAGCACTAGAAATCTTCTACCTGCGAAGGTGAAGGTCTTACAGGTCAGACTGGCACAGAGGAGATTGCTAGGGACTGCTTTTCCCCATCTTTTCCAAAGCAACGATTAGGCAAAATGCAATGAAACTAGCAAGGAGCAAGTTCAAAAGAAACCACTGGGTATATAGTTACGCTATAGTACAGTTTGAACAGGCTCAAAAAGTGACTGGATAAATTCACAGCAGAAAAATGACAAATACCAAAACCAGAGAGACCTCAAGCAGTCTCTGAGCTACCCCTCAGAGGAGGCTGAGAGAGTACTCTAGGAAAACGTATTACGGCATGCTCACTCTGCGCAGCATCCCACTGCAGCCAGTCACAGATGGACCGCTATAACCCTTCTCAGGTCCTTATTAAAAACTAGAAGACTAAAACGAGTGAACACCATGTCTCGAGGTAAGGGCTTGCCGCCACAAAGTCAGTGAGCGATTGAAATCAAGGCTGGAAGAATGAATCCACTCGCCAGGAGACAACGGTCAAGGAAAGATTTGTATGTGAACCTCTTAATTTCTTTTCCACCTTCCCGTATCGTTTGACTTCTGTCTGAACAGTCAATTATTCTAGTTTACAGTATAATAAAACCTGCCTTTTATTTCCTGTTTCAAAGCCTTCCAACATTCATCGGAGTCTGTGCAGACCCTGCCCAGCAGCAGGACCCTAAAACCTATTTCTAAAGCTGACATGCCTACAGCTTCTTTAGTCAAAAAAAAAAAAAAAAAAAAACCAAAAACCACCAAAACCCGAAGAACAAAGAAAACACCAAAAAACCCCCACACTACGACCAACAAAAAAACCCCCAAGAAAACCCAAACCCCCACACAACCCAACAAAAAACCCCACAAACAACAACAAAAAAATCAAACATTAATGGTAAGTTTTAAATGCATCTCAACATCCCTTTAATAGGTTTTCCAGAAGAAGAAAATTAATGTTAGTTATACAATTTCTGCCAAGTGCAACCTAACCTGTCCCTCAGTATCCCTGTCTCCAAAAATCTGAAGGGTTGATTTTCATGAATGAAAATTTATGATGGAACATCACCAGGAAAATGAGAGGAAAAGGGAGAGAAACAACTTTAAAACTTGATTACTCAGCGATGAGTACAAAAAATTTATCTAGATCTGTGAGTAGTTTCTATCCTATCCTAAAAGCAAGGTATGATAAAAGGTATGCAAATCATCTAGAACCTACCTTCATATCCCATCATGTAAAGTAAGTCTTTATGGAAAAGCGGATCACATCTTCCTATGCCAAGCATGTTTGGAAAAAGCTTCACCTGACAGACCAAGTGAGGTACAGGGCAAGGTTCTCCATTTCGGGAATCAGCGACACCCTCATAACAAGTCATGAGGCTGAGTTGGTTTTTCACAGTTGCAGAGGTTCCTGGAGAGGTTGGACTCTGTTTCTGCTCCTCCCCACTTCTCTTGGGAAGAAATCGGAGAAAGGAGCTTGCATGGTAAGCCAATCTAACATCGCTCCTCCGTAAGATTACAGAGAAGCGGAGCAGAGCAGCAGGGAACCAGAGTGAAACAGAGTATTTGGAGCCAGAAAGTCAAAAGCACTACCGATATACATGAGAGGATGCAAGCGTGTTCAAGCCTGATGGACAGTGAAAGGAGCACAGGCAACGGTAAGAGGTTTAGCAAACACATATTGAGGGAAAGTTTTAGAATGTGAAGTATAAATTGCCAGATTATAAAGAAACAGACAATGAAAAGTCTGATTAAAGTAACTTGGAAGGCAGGAAAATGGAAGAAGTCACTAACAAATAAGAAGAGCGTGAATGGAGAATAAGCACACTGCAAGACAAGAATGGAAGTTAAGAGAGACAAATAGAAGATGGTTTAAGATAGAAGAAGAGTACAAAAAAAACAAGGAGTGGATACAAAAAGTTAAAAGCATGCTTGTTAATCTGCTCAGATCCAACATTATTGTAAAAACGAATGCACTAAAATGGTAACCTCCTAAGACCACAGTCACAGCCCCAGAGTCTGCTAGGAAGTTGAGAAGATACTTGGATGACATATGAGCTTCACTCAAAGCAGCTGAGATCCCTGTCCCCGTGACCTGCCAACTCTCTTCATGCAGCCTACCCAGTTCTAGTCATTGGCCACCTGGTTACTGGGATATAATAACGTTTAACAAAGTAAGAAATTTTTAAAAATATAAGTAGTTTTTACAAGAGGACCAAAAAAAAATGCAATTCGCAAAAAAACCCACTAGTGGTAAGAATTGATGTAAAACTCTCCAAAAGAAAGGCACATTTTAGACTGAAACAAAACTTATTTAAACCCCAATTGTGCAACTCGCTGGACACACACTCGCACAGGTTGTCTACCTGCAGCACACCGCGGGACAATGGCCATAAAAGCTTCCTAGCTTTTCCTGTGCACATAATAATGCAATGTCTGATATCTGAGGGACGTAATGCTTGTGTGGGAAAGTTGCGGTGTGGAAAATGGTAGAGATGCCCGATGGTTTAATGCCAA
This sequence comes from Calonectris borealis, assembly GCF_964195595.1. Taxonomy (NCBI): domain Eukaryota; kingdom Metazoa; phylum Chordata; class Aves; order Procellariiformes; family Procellariidae; genus Calonectris; species Calonectris borealis. The sequence continues at coordinate 121,252,643 of NC_134314.1, forward strand.
ATCCAACCATGAATTTGAGGGGGAGGTTTTTTGGCTTTTTTTGTTGTTTGTTTGGTTTTTTTTGTTGTTGCTGTTGTTGTGTTTTTTGGTTTTGGGTTTTTTTGTGTTGTTTTTTTGGGTTTTATTGTTGGGGTTTTTTTTTTTTTTTTTTGGAAGAACGCTAGTGCCACAGAAGATTTTTTGAGAATAACTCAAGAAACACACACACAGAGTGGCTTAGCCTCACTCTTACATTATGTTTTCATCATCTGAAATCTCTTAAGAATTTTCATTAAAAGCTTTTTTTAATTCTTTACAAATCTCTATAAAGTATAGCTCTACAAGGTGAAAAGGTTTCTCTTAGGTGAAAAGGTTTAGTCTGACTGCTGCTTATCTCCCAGCAAACACTGACTGTAAATGCTGCTGAAGTCCTATACATGACACCGCAAGCTGTAATTTAAAAACTATATGGCCGAAAACATACACTCATGCAGCCGCATTAGGACTGGGAAGGCTGGGACTCTCCGGACCAGAAAGGAAAAGGTGGAGGTGAAACACGATCCAGGTTTGTAAAGCAGCAGAGGGAGTGGAGAGGCTAAAAACACAACACAAAACTCAAGGGATCTAAAACTAGGAAAACATCCATTTAAAACCGGTAAAATAATTTTTCACCCAGCAGGCAGAGGACCCCCAGAGCTTGCTACCGCCAGGGCGGCAGAGCCAGTCTGCAACATCAGGTCAGAGATGGGCTCAGCTCCCTTTGTGCAATCTTCTCTCTTAAATCGCCAAAAAAAGAGCAACTGGGGAATTCAGGTTAAAGACTTTCCCGTAATGGTGTGGGGAAAGAAAAAGCCAGAGGTGCGGTTTGCACCTCCCCCTTGCCCATCCAGAGCTCGTCACCTATCACCAGCTAACACCCGGGCACGGAGTCCTGCGAGAGCCATACGTCCCACCGTATGTCCACAGAAACACTGACCTGAGAGAGGAATTGACCCGTCTTCACTACAACATGCTACCGCTGCTACAGTCGAGGCTCCTGGATAAACGTATTTGCACTGATCGATTAGGAATACCAGGATTTAAGCTTTAATTTCCTGTGCAGCGAGAGAATTAGGTTACTTTGATTTGATCCAGACTAAGATTTCTACCAGCTTTCTAGCTTCATACATTTGTATTTCCTAGACATAGCACGGTTAACGAAGAAGCCGGGTTAACAGATGGGAGGGAATAAAATTGATGATCTTGGATCCATTTCTGCTAAATTGACAAGCTCATTTCTACAAACTAGGTATTATATACATCATACAGGCAACAAATTAAGGATTTTAGTCCCTGGACTACCTATCAGACACAGCTACCCAGAGAAATCAGACATACTGTTATCTTTGAATGCCTGAGGGGGAAAAAAAAAAGGTAAATTCATAAGCTTATTCATAACCACCTATTTTACAGCATTACAGATACAAGACCTCAGATTTTTACAGTCTCAGTCAGTACTTCTCATAGGTAATAAATCAGCTTCAACAGTTTGGTAAAGGAGTTAATTCATAAAGCCAAGAGTTCCCCTAACACATGAACATGTGCAGCTGTTTTATAGTCAGGGTTTTGTGTAATATTGTCAATTTTCCTCAGCTTTGTTTCTTCCACTTTTTCCCTCAGAAGAATAAAAGTAACTCTGAAGCAGGGGGAAAAAAAAAACCAAACAAACATTCTTTAACTACCTTGAGAATTATGTTGGCGTGATTATAAAAGCCAAGCAAGCTGGGGGGATACAAGGTCTTGAGATATACAAATTGACACAGCTATTGAAAAAATCCCACCAGATTCTCCTCAGGAACATCTGAGGAGAGAAGGGTCAATGGAATTTGATGATATCGGGGAAAACAACCTGATGTACTAAGCATCAGAAATTTTCCTAAATTAATACAGAAAACATCTGATAAACTTTGCCCTCAGCAGGAGAAATGGAAATTTTTATGCATGAGCAGGAATGAGACCCAGGGCCACAGCCAGTGCCGTATCCCCTATTCCCTTAGGAATTACAGCACATTAGAGAGAAATGAGAAATTTGATGAATGACAAAATGTATGAGTAAAGGAGCCTGGAAACCACGAGGATAGATCATGAACTTTACAGCATTAAGCTTTTTAAAATCTCATCTTCCTTCACACACAGAGAAAATACCAAGTATTCAGCAGATTTTTAACATCACACATTTTGTTACACGTTTTCAACTGAGATGACTTTTTTCTCCAGAAATCATTTGCGCAAACAGCAACAGTGTTCTTAAATGTAGGACTAAGAACTATTAGTAATGACCTTATTTTGCTTTTAAAAAGTAAAATATGAAATCCGTATTATTTTTGCATTTTCTAGATGCATTGGCAGTCTTTGGGACCCCCATCCTCTAAAGTTACTCCAAGGTAAGAAGTGGAAGATACTGGCCAAGACAGCTCAGGAGCTAAGAACAGCTGTTTTTCATCATGCTCTTAAAAATGGTTGTATCGACAGATAGAAGCCAGGCCTAAGAAACAACCTTCTTTACGTTATTCAGTTTGGAAGCAAGTACACCACACAAGAGCAGCAGCAATCAATATTAGTCCGAACTGAAACAAGCCTTCACATTCAGAAGTTCAGCTGCAAGCAGGGTCAAAAAGAGCAGAAAAAGAGAATTTGAATAGCACAGTGATCCATGAAACTAAAAATCCAGGTGGTAAATAACATCTGTGCCCGAGTGAGCTATAATACTTTATAAAACAATAGCAAATGGTTACAATTCTGATTGATAGAAAAGTATTAGATCACAGAACACGCCAAACTGTTGCCAGTGTACACTTTTTTCCTAAGGAAAGGGACTTTGTGACCATTCCTCCCTGTACTAACTTTCAAGCTTGTTAAGCAACTTCAGAGGCACAGAGATTAAAGGTATTTAGTTGTATGTTTGGCAACATATCAGTGAGTCGGTGTGAATTACAGAGTCCTAGAAGTTAACATCTTGCCTGAAAAAAGCACCAGTCTTACGAAGCAGGACACACGCACCAGCATCAGCCAGGGCACGGAGAGCCAATAGCCGGGGAAAAAGAAAAGAAGGAAGGGTGTAAAGGTGGCATTTGGGGACACAGGGAGGGAAAAATCCACTCTGACATCTGGGTATAAGAACATATTTATCTCAATGCTCATCTACATGGACACTCCAGAGATAAATTCTGGGACACTTGAGACCATTAAGAATTGGAAAACTGGTTTCACTCTTCCAACAAAGCATGGACTAAATTTGTCAAGCCAAGACACAGTTCTACTGAGTTCATTAAAGACAGACGTTAGGTTTATTCCTCTTGGTCTGTGTCTGTCGAAGGGGATGAAAAGCAGTCAGTAAAAAAATCTGGTGACTCTCTTGTGCTATATCAAGCATGAAATACACAGGTTTCCTCTTGTTTTGTGGCACAATGAAACTGGAAAACACACTATTCTTCATGCTTGAGGGATTTTTCCCTCAAGTGAATAGTAAAACAGAAGTTTTAAACAGGTTCAAACAATTTAGCCAAGATCATTATTGAAATTTTTTTCATCTAATCAAGATCCAGATTTTACAAAGTTTTGTCTAAGTTTTCATATAGAGTACCATGAGAACTAATCCATTTCAAGTTTGGCCATCTAAAGCTCAATCCAAGCTTAATGTCTTCAGGAGCAAGAGAAAAAAACCCCAAACAATCTTCTACTATTTCTTCTCCTTCCTTTCTCTCAGAAAAGAAGCCTTTTACATTACCCATTACACCTTGATTTTAACATCCTTTTTACGTACTGGGAACCGTACTTCTACTGTTGACTGACCGACTTTAAATGTTTATAGAACAAGCTGACTTTACATATACAAAACCCAAGACATTTGAAAACTAAAAGCATACACACAATCAACATCTCTCTCATGTTTAAGAGTCCAGGATATATCAAACGATAATAAACTCCAGGTGCTACTCCCTAGGATGCTGTAAGACAGATAAAATAGTAATTCCAATAAAATTGCTGAGAAAGTTAAAATATCACAGGTTTCTAGGATGGTTTTTATGAGTTTAAACATTATTTTTATAAGGTAACTGATTTTTCTTCAACTTCTGAGCCGTCCCTAGGGTTAGTATTCCCCGTGTGAAGACACAAAAGCAGTGCCACAGCAGCAGTGTCACACGTGACCACCGTGCATTACCTGCAGGTAAGGAACTAACTTCAGAGAATTTATTAATTTAGAACAGTAACAAACACCACAGTAAAAATAAGCTATTGTACACGTGGTTTTGACAACACTTATTACATAAGTGTTATCAAAATGCCCGCTTAATTGAAATCGTCAGCATGCGCTCTCACAGAGGGGAAGCGCTGCAACAAGCTGCTAGTAATTTTGGTACCCTACAGATCTAATGGGCAACAGTTCTGACTAGTCAACCGATCATTATTTACCCAATTAATAAACCCTAAAATAAACTTTCACTGTCTGTAACTCATTATGCAGACTAAGGAAATTTTAATATTTGTATCAAAGGAAATTATTTGCATTTATTTAAAAAACTACTATCAGGTCTGTAAAAAAAATGCTGATACAAATCTATCATTATTGCTAATTGGACGTGCAACATAAGTTACATGTGGTAGAAAAGGCTACTGCTCTTCAAATGATGCAAGCCCTTGTAGTAATTGGGCTTAACAAGAAAATAGCAATTACAGATTTATAGTACTGCCTTAAACATGAATACTGACATCATAGAAACAATTCTCTTCAGGTTTGCTATTCCAATTAGTACTTGTGCGCTTTGTGCGAAAGTGAACATTCCAGTGACTTTCTGTTTAAAACACTTTATATTTTAAGCTCACACTGCAAAAACGATAATATCAAACAATTAACTGAGATTCATACCCATCATGCCATTTCTGGTTATTATAACCATTGGATTATACTTTTTTAAAATATATATATACACACGCGAATAATTAATTCTAAAATAAACACTCCAGAAGCTGTCATTTTTGTGTCACTGACTTAGCTTACTTTTCCTCCAAGAGTTTCATTCTATTCTACTCATCTGTTTTATACAACTATTTTATGCCAAATTCAGCATTTAAGCATTTGTACTGCAAATGTCACATCATCTATTGCACAATGCATTAAATTGTTTTTTCTAAATCAATTTCTTTCAGAAACTAACTTTCCTTCATGTATTTTTCAATTCTAGTAAGGTAATAACTTCATTATTGTCAAAGTATTCTTTAATGACTGACGCTTTACATGAAATTGTATGCTGTTAGGCTGCACTTGAAAAGCTGCATCAAGGACTGTTTCAAAAGGGAGAAGAGTTACAACCCGATACTGCACATCCTGGCTTGTTTGCTCCAGCCTTGTAATTTCTTTTCTTGTTTTGAAATAGAGCATCCTAAATGTCAATATACTTCTTGAAGCAGCTTGTTGCTTTTAACGATCACAACCATTTTGAAACTAAGCTGAATGGTGCCTTCAGGGCATCATTATTAAGGGAGGAGAAATTCACTGATCCAGCCACCAGCACACACTGCCTCTCAGGCTCTATTTTTATAGACCATTAGAAATGTGCCACGTTTTTCACATTCCCTAGATGTGGCACTTCAGGGCTTTGCTAGCGCCTACCCTACGTGGGATTATTCTGTCAAACCTTATGAATACCTTGCTGAGTCTTCAGGGATTCTGATAAAATTCAGTTCTAACTTCGGTACCCTCTCCGCCCGCCCCCATAAAGACACCCACTACCTTCAACCTTTCTTGTACCTCTCTGTAAAAACTCTAAGAAACTTTGAGTTAAAGCAACATGTTTCTTAACAGATAACAGCAAGTCACATACACCTGTAATAGTATTTGGCATCAGCACATGTAAACTGTGTCCCTAAAGCTCAAACAAGTTGGAAAAGAAACAGGGAATTTTTAATACTACATAGTCTTATCCCCTTTCAAAGACAAATACTGCATCCACCTATGCATGGGCATTAAATGGATTCCCTATAGGTTCCCAACAGAAGCCGAACACTATTAAGGTATTTCACAGGGATCAGCATCACCGTACCATGTAGAACATCCCTGCCTGAAAATGTCCTCACCCAAGTTTGGGAGAGTTGCCTTTCCTTTTTATTAGCATTGTAACTTCTTCATTGCTATGAATCCCCCTTTCTCTCCCCTACTGTTTTTGTTCAATAGGATTTGCTGGAACTTCTCTTTGGCACCAAGCTCTGGCATCAAGCAGTACCCGCTGCTTTTATGCAAAAACAATGACTACTTTTATATTTCTATTAACATACAAACCAAACATTTCCATAACAAATATGATTTAGTCACCGATACTTTAAGTTTCTGCAATCTCCCTTGTTATTTTTTTAAAGAAAAAAAAAAGAACACCCACTAATATTCCTTAATCAACGTTTAAACATTTTATCATCTGGGATGTTCCTCTTCTTCCTCTGCGCTCGATCACTGACAGGACCATTTATCCAGTTCCTACAAACTAACGGACTATGATGCACTATAACCAACAAACAGGTTTTTCTAATGCAAATTCTACCTGAAGAAGGTTCAAGCAAAGAGGATTATTACCCCGACTCCCTGGTTGGTAGCAGCACCGTTAGGGAACATCAGTAAGAGCTCTCAGAAAAGGTGTTTGGTTTGGGTTTTTTTTTTTTGGCAAAAAAACCCACAATACTTTGAAGTTTTGTAAGTGTCACAATCGCCACTGAAAACCTCTAGCAGCTCCTGATGATGGCTTCTGCTCATGCTCACCAAGAGAAAAACTGTCTGCCCCAAAAACTGTTTACTAACTTTCATGCTTACTTGGCAACATCACAAGATACATAAGAAGAGAACTTGGTTTCATTATAGCTTTAGGAAACAAAATATCCAAACAAATCTAAATTCAATCTGTGAAAATTACCATGACTAAGTAAAATGCCATTAAAAGCACCAAAATACAAAACAAGAGGCTAACAAATTCCTATTTCACATCCGATAGCAAACCCCATATAAATTAGTGCTGGGCACAGTGGTGGGCTAAGTTTCTTAGCACGTGTCAAAGTGCTTCCACAATAACCCTGAAGCCCTAATTCCTGGTGTCCTCCAAGGTCTGTCTTTTGCTTTGTAACACCATGTTTGGTAGCTGTTGAAAAAGCAAGCAAGAGTAAGTTAGGGAGAAAGAGCAGGGGAAAAAAATTATTGAAATGGTTTTTGAATACCTGGAACAAACGCCTACTCGCGTATGAATTTATTTAAAGCTTATACAAGCTTTCTTTATCAGATTTTATTACAAGACCAAAAACTTGGCCATGGCAACGTATGGAAAAGGTTACAAATATCAGGCCTGCCAATGCAAATATATACACTGGCAGAAACCAGCAGGACTAAGACCGCTGGGATCCAGGAAAAAAAAAATTTAAACAACAAGGGGAAGCAGAGTCAGGGAAGCCTGTCCACCTTCTCCATCACCTTGGATTTCTCACCACTACCATCTCCACTCTGAAACCCTGAACAAGTGAAAGAGCACTGCCATCCAGCACTGAATAGTTATGTTCCAGAAAAGAGCTACACTGGCAGAAGAAAAATGCTCCCTGCAACAAGCTTCTCATTTCTTTGGATAATCTTTTCCAGTTCCAGGGTTTGGAGTTTTTCAGTGCTTTAAACAAGTGTTGCTTACACTTAATGCAATATACAGTGAGCACATGGTAGGAGAGAAAAGTAAAAACCACACCAGAAACATCATGTTCTTTTGCAACGCTGCAGAAAAGTGCAAGTTACATGGAGAATTTATTCATCTTATTTGAGTTTGCAAGCGCATACAATTGATTAACAGAGGTAACTGAAAACTTACAGATGATTTTTTTTTTTCCTGCCTGATAACTGGCAGACCCAGTTTAATCCTAACTATTGTAACTAAGAATTACAGGTGGATTTTAGCTCTTAATAATCTGGAAATAGCAATTAAGTCAGGGCTGCCAATTACCAGCATGTATACATCTGGATAAACCACTATCTGCACAGCAAGACAACTGAAACTGGTATCAGTATCCATATACGAGCACCGTCTAGATGAAGTTACATTTCAAATCATCCTGAAAATGCATTTGTTTTCTGACCTGCTCCATGGGACACGAGAAGCCACAGCGGGTCAAAACTTCTCCACCTCACAGCAGGGTTTTTAACATGAAACCATTAGTTGCCCACAGGCATTTCTAGCAGGATGCCACTGCATGAAGGTGCAACAGAGCAAAGCTGACAGAGTACTACAGGTTCAACGAAGAAAAACGAAGATGATCAAGGTTACGCGTGGCACTCACAGCAAAGGGAAGCAGCATGGCGCAGCACTAGAATCCAGAAGCACAGCCTGAGCCTGCAACAGGCACAGAGTCGGGGACCTGTCCGGCCAAGAGAGACAGACCCGGAGCATGGTACCGCAGCTGCCCGGCAAGAGAAAGCAAGGACCGATCCCTGACAGACACCAGCGGCAAATTCGGAGGCAGATCCAACAAGCCTTCCAGCCAGATTGCCATGAGTTTTGATTCTGAGCTGCCAGTGAAACCCAACGTAGAAGTTTTTATGGTTTTAAGAGTCTTAAGAAGTTTCCTAATAATAGGAATAACAGCAAGAATAACAAAATTCAAACAGACTGAAGCTGAAGGATGGAAGTAAATCTATAGAAGGAAAACAAGGTCCTATTTTCTCAGTGTTTTAACCTTTTTAGAAAAAATATTTCCACTTTTACTACATCAATTACTTTCTTTTATAGAAACAAAAGAAGGTAAATATTAATTATATTGCTTTAAGTGCTTTCCTGTTCTGAACATTTACTTACCCAGATTTGGGGTTATAAAAGCAGAGATACAGAAGTTTTTTGTTGCCTTTTGAGAAGTCACTGCAACCCAATCTTTCATCCTCTACCGCATTAGAGATGCGTTACTGCTCTACTGCTTTTTCGCCTTTTAAAAAAATTTACATGCAAAAAATTATCTCTTGCATTATTTCATTTGCACGGTAACACCAAGCATGAAGCATTTTAATGGAAGGAAACATTTTTTTACGCAACCATTCACAGCACCAATATATATGCATTACCTCAATGGCAGAAAGATGTGTTAAAAGCGCCCACCAGCACAGATTACTATTGAGGGTTTCTAAGTGAGACCATTGTCCATTTCAAAAGAGTGTCTCAAATATCAACTTTCATTTAAGAGGGAAGCTAAGTTAAAATCACAAAACATATTTCTGGCCAGGAAAAAAGAAATGAACATGCCTAGAAAGAGACATGTCGTAAATTCAAGTTACCGGAAGCTAAATGAAGAACTAAAGTATTTTTAACTACCTGTAGTGCTTATAACCCAATACTTTTAAAATTCAATGTGTGACATTACATTACAGAAATAAAATTCATTTAAACACAAATCTTGCAGAAGTTAAGTCAGTTACTTCTGAAGAAGCGTATAGCACAATGGTCATTACCAAGTGAAAAACACAGCAGACGACACAGGCACTCACCTGTCAGCGCTGAGCATCCTCAGCTGCTGCTTTACAGCTTTAAAGAACTTCAGCAACAGGAATGATTGCAATGCAAGTATGATAAATTACAGTGAAGACTTGCCCGTAAGCTAAATTAAAAGAGCTGTTACAACTTCCATTAGTTGTGCATATGCACTGCTTTGCTCATGTCTGCGCATCTGCTGTACCTGACCTCAGGACTTATCACTTTTGGAGCTGCATGAACTCCTACAGTGTCCTCGGGGCAAAAACAACAGGACACAGGCATCTGGTTCTCCAACCATCCCCTTCCTTCACTACTTTTTCATCTGACCATGAAAGAAAAAGAGAAAAAAAAAAAAAGACACACAACTTCTGGGGAAAAAAACAACTATCAACATAGGTCAGAGAAGGGATTAAGCGTACTCACCCTTCAAAGTGTTAGATAATGAGTTTCTAAGCAAGGCTGCATGTCACTAATTTCACATTAATTCAAATGCAGGCTTTTAGCAAAAAAAAAAAAATCATACTAGCATATTTGTTAGCACACAACGTTCAGCCATGTTTCAAAGTGAGAGACTGACATTTATTTTTGCTGTCACAGAGGTGTAGTTTACAATTCCATAGTTAATAGCTGAAAGTGTTTTCACTTAGCAATAAACCCAACATTTACTACAGTCGTAGAATCGAGATTACACCCGGCTTTTGATCGCTGCGTCAAGGAAGAGTTTCAGCACTTCTGCAAGATGAGAAGGTCATTGTCTGCTTCCCAGCATTACCATACTTACTTCACAAGCTCAGAAAGAATAAAATTCAGAGCTGCATAGCCTGTAAGTTTTGCACACCAGAAACCAAAAAGCGTACACACACAAGAAGGGTGACATACAATTATAGCAGACTCATGCTATGTATGCACATTGTCTAGCAAGTTAAGGCAAAAAAGCAAGTTAGACTGCAATTATAGGCAAGCATCAGCATAAGATATAGCTGTTGCAAATACTGGCATTCTCTTGACTAACAAGTCCTAATTTTGACCTGCAACTTGACAAAACCACCAAAACCAAGCAGATGGCAGACCGTAAATTTACATCAGGAATTCAGTCCCAGGAAAACAGATGGATTGAAGGCGTTTTTGTAACATTATGGCAACAGCAGCATTAGTTCTAATGATATGAAATACCAGATACCTATTTGCCGAGTATCTGTCATTTATATTCTGCCAACTCTTCAAGGAAGTGAAGGAAAAAAAAACCCAAACTAAACAAATTATACTGCTGGTAAAATTAGGCCTTCTTCAGCTGATTAAAAGACAAGTATAATGGCCAGCTTGCCCTTCAGCTTAACAGTTTTATCTCATTCAGGAAGGAATGCAGTGGGTTCAAAATTTAAACCTAAATCACTTCACACAAAATATGAAAAAGGAACCAATTTTTGCTTTGTTTTACACTTCAAACTGCTATTAATCAGTCAACATTCAAACTGCTGGTCAAATTATGGTTCTAAATCCACTTATTTGGTGGCTTTTCTTTGTGCATGATATATTCTATGATATATTTTAAATAGCCTTGGCTGCTCCACGAACTCTTATTTAAAAAGAAATAAAGACAGATTATTTTAGAGGCTATTGGGTTTTTTTTACTTCCTGCTTAAAAGGAAGCTAACAGAAAAGATGACAAAATCATTAAGCTTAATCTAAGCTACAGAAAAAAGACTTATGTTAGTAATCACAAGAGCTAAGTCGGCTCGCACAGAGCTAACAGCAAAACTACTCCACAACAGCACATGACTTGCTGAACTACAACATTGTGTAATTACGTGGGTATATTAAATCTGAGAACTACAAGCCCAGAGCATCTTGTAGAAGAAAAAAAATCAATTTTGTTATTACTTGGTTAGTTATGGCATGGTATAATTAGCCTAGCTCATTAAACCTAAGACTACACAGCATCTTGTATAAACTTTATTGGTAATACCGCATATAATCTGCATCTTGCTGAAAGGAATAATAACTGCATCAATTTTCTTTTTAAAAGGATAAGCTTCATATTGCTTAATGCTAAAAGAAATTAAGATTTCTACAGAAACTAAAGTTTAGTCATTATTCCCTGGAACAGAAGTCATACCAAAAATGGGCTTTTCCATCTTTGGCTGGAGTAACCCCATCCTGAAGCATCAGGTAAACTTCATCAACCTCTTTTCTTCTCTAAACCTCCACACCAACACTTACCCTTTATCTGCCCCCTTCGGTTCTTCCAATTTCCCCCTTAGCCTTTTCGCCTCATCATACCCACCATCACCCTGCTACTGTTTGTTCGTGAGAGTTTTTTTCCCTATTCACCTATGTCTTCTCAACAAAACTATCTTCTCCTTACAAAGAGGAAAAAGTGGTAAAAAATTACTCTCTGCTGTCATCACACTATACTCCCTCTATTTCAAAATTTCTCTATAGCGGTTCCTTCTCTCTGCTATTTAAAACACACTTTTGAGAAAGGAGCTGCCTGCTACCTGCAGCCCTGTGTGGAATGTATTTCTAAGCACTTCCCCCAGTACTTCCTCCCCACTCCCATTTTTCTTTTTTAAATAAACTCTTCCTCTGACAGTGAAAAAAAAAAGAGCATAAAGAGAGTGGCAAATGCATGCCTTAAGTCCCATGCCACTTATACGTAAGACAGAAAGAGTAGTTTACAACTACTACCACGACACTCTGGATGGAAGAAGCCTTCCTTCGCTATTGAACATTTACTAATTACTGGCCACAAATTTTTTTTTTCCAGGAATTGCAGCAGAGAAGGTCCTGGTTATTGGGGGAGACCACCAGTCTCAGATTTCCAGGGTGGGGAGTTCAACCAGTCATTTAAGGTGTCCCTGAGAGAACTGTGAAGTAACTAGTATGACTTCTAAAAAACAAATAAAACACAAGCAGCATTCAGAAGAGTGGTTGGAGTTGCAAATGGGAATTGTTAGTTTATTAAAAATAAATTGCATCTTAGACATTAACAGTCTGTGTGTCCTATCATGCATAAAATTTCAATCCTGTTTTATTTGTCTCACAGTTATATGAATTGTTTACAATATTCACTGATTATAGTTATATTAGGAAACAATAAAACAAGGAGTATGAAAAACAAGTCCATTATTTAAACCTAACGTTTAATTTTGCTTTGCATCGATATTCAGCAATATCAATTGGGAGCAAATAGGTTTTGTGCATGCTATTTAAATAGTAAGAACAAAGAAACTTGATCAACAACAGGAAAGGCATACAGAAACAAAAGAATGAAGTGACTACATTAAAAGTCATAAAGCATTTTTAAAAGCATCATTAGATTTAGAAATGTATCAAAAAATTACCTCTTTTGGAAAAGTCTATGAAATTACACAATTGAAATTGCAAAGCACGAGATCGCCTATAACGGGGGAGAAGAATGGAATCTGAAACTTCCCTTTACAGTTCAAAAAAAACCAACCCTTATGGAAGCGCACAGCTGCGTCTGAGTGAAAGAGATAGGCAGCTCAACATCTCGTATCAGTAACATATGGCTTAAGGCAGGTACAAAGAGATTTACTTCCCATGTGATCCATTAAAATCTCCAGATACGTTTAAAGCTCACGCTGTGGAATTACAGTAATGGAACCGTCCTGGGACCTCAGAGCTCCGGACCACAAGTGTCTTTTGTTAAGAAAGCCGCCAAGGCTTGAATTACCATTTAATATCAGTTTTCTACAAAAATATAGATAGCCTATCTAAAACATATGGACAAATATGCTTTTTAACATTAAGCTCTTCAAAAAATGATTTTTTTTCTTTTTGTATTAACCCTTTAAATATATCTCGAAGTGCTTTGCTTGTCCCATTGGGACAGGACTTCAGGAGAACATTTCCTACTACTTTTTGGATGTGGGCACTACCATTTACAAATCCTAATACCTATTCTCCCAGAACATGAAACATATACAAATAAAATCACTTTGCCACGCACACTAAAGAAACAGCAGCTAGATCATCTAAGACTGATAATCAATATTGCAAGGGATTTTTTTTTTTAAGTATTTGCATATGGATAGAAAATGCAGATAACTTGCCCTATAATTCTATAGTGTACTATAAAAGCAAAAGCTTGCTGAGGTATCGACATAAAGACTCTGCTTTTCAATCTTTTATCTGAATAGAGTCAACAAAATGAATGAAAAATTCTCCTATAGTGACTGTTAAAGATGCAGGCCAAGCATCTTACAATCACCTCAGCCACCCCGGTTGCTGTCTGCTCTCACCCAGGCTATTAAATGAGCAGTTTACATGCCTCCAACCCAGCAACTTTAAAAGCACATTAAAATAAACGTTTTCAGCAAAAGAAAACTCAACAGTTCTTGTTTTCGTTTGCATCCTATTGGCAGTATTTCAGATGAGCTCTCTTGTTTTATAGCCTAAGTCTTACCGTAACACAGGAGAACGCTTAGCTGTATTTAAGCCAAGCTGACCGATTTAAAAGTTGACCTCTGTGTACGTCACTTGTAACAACCCCTGCGCTTTGGTCCAAGTCCACAACAACGTTGCCAGTATAAACTGCAATTACCACTTGCCTAGTGACAGTTGTGGGGGTTTTTTGTTTTGTTTTAAAAATCAACACATTACTTAAAACAAAGTTGGGCTTTTTTAATTCTTTTATATGTGTGTGTGTGTGTGTATATATATATATATATATATATATAAAATGTAAAAATATGTATAACCTGTCCAAATCTCAGGATTGCCTGTGTTGACATGAAAGGTAATGACTAAGGGAGCATTGCTTTACTTCCATGCAAGCTTGCACTAAATGCTCTCCCCAGATGTTACCTTCCTCATGAGTCTCTAAAGAGACTTTCATTAAAACTAAACATCTGGAAAAAATTAAATCCGAGACAAGTAGTTAAGATGCTATGTTAATTAAATGATCAGTTGATTATAAACCTATCCCATAAATTCCTTCAGCACTGCCCTGTTTCAAGACTCATTTAAGAAGCTGGTGACTCACAAGAAGTCTGGCTAGTTATCTGGAAAGGGATGCTATTCCTGCTTACAATACACAAAACTTCACTTGCCGTTACGCTCTGAGGACTTGGCTAGGGAACTTCTCACCTGTTGAATCAAGCAAGAGCTCAATTCTGTAACAGGTTAATTGATGAAGGAATCTGAAGTCTTGCATTTGAATTTCCTTCCTTAGAACAGCAGCACTTCGTTGCAAATTACGTTCCATGAAGTAGTTTCGACTCCATTACTATTAAGCGCTCCAAAATTATAAATGTGTGTGTTGAATAACTTGCTATTCAAGGCAGAAAATGCAAATGCCCTCAGCTTTCCTGGCTGCTTTAGAGGCAGAAGCTGTACGAGGTTGGGCCATGCCTTGGCTCAGAGCTGGTGCAGGCAGCGTGTTGCATTTTCTTTCGCATTACTGAGCTCAGCTCCTACGACTGTTTTGCTCAGGAGAAAGCTCCAACGTCTTCCCTATGATCCCGTCGACATTTTTGCTCTCAGATTTATTCCAATTTCCAAACCATAACTTCTTCTTGCAGGCACGCTCGTCAGAAGCGAGTGGATGTACAGCCCAGCTTCATCACACCCGCAGCGTACCTTCACCCTTCTCCTCTCATTTAGAGGCCTCTCCAAGCTGTCACCCAGATGACTGCATGTTTTAGGGATAAAACTACCATAGTGACTTCCAAACACTTGGAATTCAAAACACAGGTAGCTCAAAAGAATTTGGTTACTTGTATGAAATAGTTAAAATACAAAGAGGTAAGTAAAACCTGACAGAGGGAAATTTACCACCGCCAAGGCAACAGGGAACTTCATCCTGAGGCTTGCTACTGATGCAGACCACCGAGCGCCGAGTCTCAGCTAACAGCCTGCTAACACACACCTAAAGCCACGGTTTTGCTGTTATCAGCTAACCAAATGTTAGTTAACAAAAGCTTTCCAGGAGCCCAGCAGGAGATTTCAAGGAGAATCAAGGAGCACCTTTAGCTTCATTTTAATCAAGCTAAAATGTTAAAGCACAAAGCAGCTACAAGAAAAACTAATGTCACTAAAAAAAGACCAAGTTCTACCACTATTCCCATCCCTCTTTATTACACTGCCTATATCAAAACCTAAATTCAGTCATAAGGGAGTTTTTCCCTTTGTATTTACATTCCAATGCAATGTTGGCCATATATAAATGTATCACTTCATCATTTCTGCACTGAGGAAAAGAGACTAAGAAGAAAACTCTAGATCTATGAATGAAGACGAAAACCTGGTCTGTATACAGCTGTCAAACAAGCTCAACAAAAGGCTGCTATATCAAGGTATTTATGTTTGAAATGCCAACAGATACCTTCTTAGTATATTAAGATAAAATCAACTACTGAATTTCCTTCCTAAACCCAAGAAGGAAAATGTCGAGGGTTGATGAAGATGGGCGCCTAGGACTCTTGGGCTTCCAATGGAACGTAACCTCACCCCTATTTAAAAAAAGAATAACCTTTTTATCCTCCATTTGCCAGGATTTTAATATCTCTAGAGAAGTGAGAACAAATACATTGAGGGAAAAGCAAGTGTTCTTGTTTACAGTAAGCGATAAAGCTTCTCAGTAGACTCACAAAGGAAAAATAAAGATGCCCGTATGGCCAAACGTGCAGAGAACACCAGAACACCACATTCAGCATAACTCGGATCCCACACGTCTGGATTCAGATCATGTACAATGCTTAAAGAGGCTGGGATAAAAAAAGAGTTACATGGAATTAAAAGCAATTAAGAAGAGACCGATACAAAGATAAGGTTCAAGAAGCAGCCATTGTATCAGAAGTTTTAAATAATTCTTCAATTAAGTAACGAGTTTAATGAATAAAAATGCCATTTGTTTTCTTGCCTGTCAACTTCATTAGCAATCTAAGGGAAATTGTTTATGCATATTCAAATTTCTTACTCGTACGTCTGGCATAACTGAATACACTCTTGAATTTGTTGATAAATTTTTCATTCTCAAGGAAAACAATTTATTCAAAATATCTGGCAATGACATTCTCATGACTAGTTGAGCATTACTATTGTGAGGCAAGTAAAAGTAAGAGTTGCCATTAGAGAGAACAGGAAATATTTATGTAACTTTTAATAGTGGCATAACAAAAGCACCACTTGGCGCTACCTTTTTGTTAACATACACCATAGACAGTATCTTGATATCCTACTGAATTTCTGCATTACAGTTCTAAGAGAATGATCTTGCCTTGCTACAGAAATTTTGAAAAGGAAATTGTCATAACATGTATTGCTTTAAAGATGGTTTTAAATTATTCAGACATTTCTGTTGTTGATTTCTTGCAAAAGCACCAAGTAGTCTGAATTTGAAAAGACGAAATTTGACTAAGAGAAGCCCAAGCATGTGTCTTCACAAATCCTGTTCTCATTTGGAAATATTAAATTCCTTATTAAGTCATACAAACTCTAAGAAAAAATGTCTTCAAAATTATCATTCCACCAAAATATCTCTGTTTTGATGAAACTGCATTGCTTGGACAGAAAACAAATTTTGGGCAGTCCCTCTCCAGAATAAGTGACCAGACTCAGCTCCCTTCTTTCCCTAAGAAGCAGCAGAAACACGAGGGAGGCTGGGGTTTAAACTGTATTTTTCCTTCCTTTTGGTGCAGCAGCCTGGACTAGAAGAGAAGCAGAGCAGCTCTAGCACAAAGAAAACTGCTACGAACTACAGCAGATGCTTCCGCTACTACATTTCTCCTTGTCTCTGTCTCATTAACTTCTCCCCTACAAAGGATTTCTGCTTCCAAAACCCTGGCTACCTGTCGCAATTCCAGAGAAATCCCATTAATTATGACATGCAACACCACCAAGGAGTCATTCCAAGGAATTCTGCTGAGCTCAAGTTACTACCAGCAAACGAAGTTATAAAGGCCTTCAGGAAAACCTATAGTACTACTTTAAGAGATTTTAGTTTGGTTTTTTGTTTGTTTGTTTTTTAAACGAAGTGATTGAAAGGAGGAAAGAAAGGTGAGAAAGTTAACCCTCACGTGCATACAAATGAATTCACACATGGACAGATACAACCTTTTCCTTTACTCATCCCTTTCTTTGCCCCCATGCTGAAAGTTATATACATAAAACTGAGTGCAGCATCTGTCCTGAAGATTGGTACAGGACTGATCAAAAAACACAACGAGGCATGACGAGGATACCCAAAGGAGTCTGCAAGGCTACAAAGAAGGGGACTTGGGGGACAAGGGGTGGGCTGAGCAATCGTGTTTTCTCATAGAGTAAGTAAATAAGTTATGGAGGTAATTAAGAAATAGATAATACTCCATTAAACCATTTCTATTAAAAAAAAATCAGGTTAGACTCGCATTATCTCAGGTGGCCTTGTTACCATGACAATATAGATATACTGTTAATGGCTCTAATACCATTAAACTGTTTATTCTGTAGCTTAAACTGAAGAATTAGCAACAAAACCTGTTTCTCCTACTCGCAGGTACATGTACAGCACAGTTATGTTTGCATGTTTGTGGCTGGGGAGGCAGGGAACAGTTATTATACCATATGTGCTGTCATAGCAATCGATTAATCCACCAGATACCACTGCTGAAAGCAGGCCCTCCGTTGGACCAATCTTAGAAAGAACAGAAATATGAACATTGTCCTTGAGCTGGTAACGCTACTGTGCAAAGTCCAAAACCAAAATAAACCCTAAAATAACACACATTAGCAGCTGAAACTGAATGTATTTCATTGCCTTCTCATGTCAAAATTCCAAAAAATTCATCTACAAACATGGAGGAACATAGGTACTATAAGCAGGTGGGCATAAAGGCAGCAAATAAAGCCTCAGTCTGAAGCCTTCTTAGGGCTCGCTCTGCCAATCCTGCAAATCTAAGTTTCACTTGTTAACAGAAAGCAAGTGATGGGGATGATGTTAAAACAAGGTCCATACTACAAAACGTGCAACGACCACTTTCTCAGCTACACTCACTCCAAAGCCTCCTAAATAACACTTCTTCGCTTCGCAAAGCAACAAATATGATTTGAGCCTTGACCATATTTATTGAAATTCACGAGGCAAACCTACTTTCGTTTTATTTTTTTAAATACCAACAAGTGAGAGGCGCCGACTCCTCTCCATTCTTCAGCCCGTGTAACAGTTTGCGAAACACCAGCCTGAAGAACAAAATCCATGTGAATGGGAGGAGGGAGGATGAGACCAAATCTAAAACCCACTAAGCTAATGATTTTTTTTTTTTTTTTAATATAGTCTCTAAAACTGTATTTTAGCTTTTGCCATCATTAAAACAATGCTGGTAGGAATCATAGTACAGTCTGCCATGTCAGTACATTAGCTGTTAACATTACGTATTTAAAGAGTTATTGGTTTAATTCAACCACTTGCTTGCCATCTGCTACTTACTTGTGGTTTATGCATTTTAATTATTCTGGAGACTTTCAAGATCTCTACTTTTTAATAACCTTCTGTCACATTCTCAGTTATCAAAACACTCAGAAAACAGCTTAGGTTTTGGGCAAACATAAGAGACAGAACGAAGATAACGCACGAGGTTACTGTCCGTTTTCAGTATAAAGACACTACTGGTTATAGCCAAGAAAACATTGCTCAGGTGGTTGAAACCATTCCCTGTCTCCTCCCTTCCAATCTTTTCTTTTTTTAATCAGCAAAAAAGATATTACCATACTTCTGCCCTTATGTTCGGTTTTCTTCCAGAAGCACCCAAGACTAGTTTCTTCTGAATTGTGCTTTCATAATCTGTTCTTAAAAATGACAAAGTTTATATAATGGAAAAATTAAACCAGAAATAAAGTTACATAACTATAAAGATGCAGACAGAACAGCTGAAGGGTGTAATATTAATAGCCAAAATCAGAGACCTCAGCTTAGTTTTCCAGTAGTAACTGTTCAGGTTATAAAAATATATTCTAACCTTTAGGAAGAACAAGTACCGATGTAGATTACTTCATACTATTATAAAAGTAAAGTTTGCTTCTAGTGATACTGAGTTTTCTGAAGTGGTATGATAAAGCAAAATCCGTGTACAACACACACACAGAGGTAAGCAGATGCACTTTCAAGAACAACTTTTTTTCTACAGACAGTCCACGTGGAAGAGGAGCTTCGGCAAATATCAGTTCAGGCAAGACGCAGGTATTTGTGAAACTCAAGGCAAACGGCGAGCCTACATCGCTTCCAATACTTTCCAACGCTATATTGGCAGAGTTTTATAAAGCGATCATTCATCATTTTATATATGCATAATAAAAAAGATGATTATTGAATTGTGGAGGAAAGCCACAAGCAAAAAGGTGGACAACAGTCTAGTCATTATAAGAATTATAGATTGGACATTCATATATAGCGTGACTATGCAAGATAAACTTTTTAAAAAGCACTTTGTCTCTAGCTTCATCCATAATTCATCCAAAGACCTTTTTCAAAAGAAGTGAGGGTTACATGCCGATGCATCTCCTTCTCAACTCCTAAAGTAATGCAGGAAATAGAGGTACTCCCCATAGTTAAATTAGTTTCATGTAGTTTCATGTTTTAAAACCAAATGCTGCACTTACAACGACACAAAATACAAAGATCTCCAAACACAAGAGAGGGGATCAAGAATTTTATCAAAAGTAACTACAAATTGGTTTAAGTCCTCAGAGATTATCGCACACAATACAGAACGCATTCAGAGGCAGAGAGAGAGGAACCAGTTGACGATTAGGAGAGCACAAGCACCAAGATTTAAAACTAGGTTTAATTCCATGCTGTATCCAGGAATACTTAAAGTCTCAAAGTCCACATTTCCCGTATATTTCCCAAAAACAACAATACTCCTCCCTCCCCACCCCTTCACACAGGGAGGCTGTGACCCTACTCCGTGAGTATCAGAGAGACAGTCAGAAAACTGCCTGGGCACTTTGCGGTGCATTATGGAAGTGTGCGTGCTAACCGGTCCTTGTCATGGGAGCAGCTTCCCATCAACATGGGAAAAACACACTTGGAGAGGAAGATCCAAATGTTTTAAAAAATAAAAAAAATGCTTCTGTATGCTAGCAGCATTTTTCCCAAGGTTGTGACTGGCAATATTGTAAAAAGTATAAACTATGACAGTATCTTTACGTATTATAAAAGAAAAATTAGGGAGATGACTTTTTCAGTCATTCAAGGAATGAAGAAGTATTTTAAACTTATTAAACTACCTTTCCTGTAAGCACAGCCATATGTAGGTGCATGGAAGTTATTTCCAACACTGCTCAAAAGAGACCTTTAGCAACATCTTTTGCAGGTCACCAGATAAAATTTCTCCCCCACACCAGAACAACAAGATATCTTCAGAAAAATCTTAACTCTATTTTCTCATGGTACCCAGTGCTCCAGCACAAAGTAACCAAGCAGGAAGTTCTCAGTGCTTTTATCTTTCAAGTAGCTTTACTATAGAGAGACGTGGCTCTGCAGCATGTAGAGGAGAGGGACAGAGATGTGGGTGTGATTACAGACCGCTCTTCATGGAAACAAGTAAAGGGGATCTGTGTTTCAGCTCAGGCAAGAGAGCGAACAGAATAACTCGAGACAACTTTTGTTCCTAACGGAGTCCAGAAGGTAGCACAGGCACATCGCATCCACCATCAGCAACTTGGACAATTGGGAAAGAGGAGGGAAGTTTCTGATGCACAACGAAAGCATCTGCCCCTAACCTTCATTAAAAGTCAATAGGATTTCAGCTCCTGATTCTCATTACGGCTTTTGAAAATCTCCCCTTTTGTCCTTCCACTGCAGACCACAGATGAAAGCACAAGCATTTCTGTTCGAGACAGGCAGCAGCCACTTCAGTTAAGGCTGACCGAGAAAAGTGCGAGTTTCACTTCTGCCTCGACCTGGGGGTTTTCGATTTGCACGATATTGATCAGCCGATGGGTAATAACCGAATTATAGCAGAGCCAGCAGTTGCGATCAATTTGTTCTCAGATACAAACCTGACCTCCCTCACCAGCTACAACCTGGAAGCTTTGAGGGTTTTTCATCGTAGAGCAGTAGATACTTATTTGTTCAAGCGCTGGTATGAAACATGAAGAGCATATTTACTGTTTACCAGTAGCGAACAAAACAACTCCACTTTATTTCTCAGTGTGAAAAACTCAGTACTTACACTGAAGTCCTCGGTGATAAAAACCATCATGTATGTGTACATAACATCACTCAAAAATTATCTTTTGACATACGAGTACTGAAAGTTCAAGAATTTTACTGATGAAACAAGACATAACAAGACACGTAATTTAAACTCTACAGTTACTGTTTTGGCACCATTTGAAGGCCTGTCTCCTTTATAATAATAATTTAATCCTAAAATCCCAACAAAACAAACAAACAAAAAAATTACAAAACCCCAGCATGCAGTTTCTGCTTCAAAAGTCTTTTATTTCCTACCTGGCATTGGTAGCCCTGAAAAACCCTAAATAAACCCCAAAGCAAACAAGAAAGCTATTACAAGCTTTAGTGCCCTCATAAACAGATATTCACATTCATTTTAATTGTTCCATGATAAACAATAAATAAAGACCTTCTGTTTTAGAAAAGGAGATTTAGTAGCTTTTTTCACTAAATTTCCTTGTTAAAAACAGGATTAAATAACTGGTGGGTAGTAGAAACCAATCCCCATAAGCATACTGAAAAACAAGTCATCCAGGACAGCATAACAAGCTAATCCATGGCTTCTTTGATTTGTTTGCTTGTTCAGGGGATTGTGAGTTTTAGTGATTAACATAAGGTTTCCAGATATCATTAGCAACTCAGACCAGCAAGTGCAGTTTGTCACAGCGTAGTTTTGAAAGCGAATTTGGAGGGAAGAAAAAAAAAATCTTGCAATCCACTATGAGCTTCGCAAGAAAATAGTCTAGTCTTAATTGTGCTATATACACAGAAACAACATAATACTTTCTCCTATATACTCTGTACTTGATTAAAATGCTGTGGTAAAAAAGCATATGTGTGTATGTGGATGCACATCTTTATTTTCATGGTTATTGCTTATTAATGCACCCAACAGCAAATCCCCCACAGATACCACATTCAGCTCACTCAATCATAGCCACTTGGATATTCCTGTTTCTAGGAATAGCACACACCGCTTCACATCACTGCCTTGGTTGGCTTTAATTACTAGAGTGCATATATATATATATATAGATATATAAATAAAAATATACATGCCATTCCATGACATCCCAATAGCTACATGTTGCTGAAATAATTGAACTGTCAATCATTACAAGGTAACCTGTGAACATAAAAGGAAAAAGATATTTAGAGAAGGTGGACTTAGCTCACGACATTTATTCCTACAAGGCTAGAATGGCTCCGGACATCAGGGCTATCAGAAATAAGTGCAGAAGCTTTTCTTCCATTTTTTATGCAAATTTAAACTTGCTCCTGATGACAGGGGCAGAGACGGGAAATGAACCTGTCCGGAGAAGCCCGAGCAGTTTAGTCTTTAAGAGCGAGAGATACCTACTCCAAAATACCATTATGAGGAAGAAATGCCTTACCGCGTAAGACTCATGGTCTGCCTAGCCCAGGATTTTCTCCCTGGTGGAAGCAACTGGGGACGATGTTCAGGGAGAACCTGGCAACTGCCTGCAGTCCCTTCCTCTTGCATTCCCCCTGCATCCATAACTGCTCCATTAAGGATGTTAGAGCGTACGTTTATGTCCAGTCTTTTTACTATCCATTTATGACCCGTTGACTATGAATCTGTCTAATCACTTTTACAATAAGAAGATTTAGAGGTTGAGAAGTTTAACACTGAAGCTACCTCCGTTCTTCTGAAAGGCTAAGGGCAGCCAGCCCTCCCTCCCATAGGGCGTGCCATGGCCAAAACAGAGCAGTTCGGTAAAGAATTGGTGCAGGAATTTTACAGCAATAGCAGCAAAGAATTTAAAATACATTTCGCAAAGGCTGCTGCTCGATGCTAGAGCCCAGTGCCTTTCTCCCGCAAAGGCAAGGGGAGCACCGAACAGACACGGAGGAACTGCCAGGGCCGAGCAGTGGGTAACTCTTTCAGTAGGGTAACACATAAAGACAGCATCCAGTCTAATATGCTTATAACATAACTTCTTTTATTGTAAATAAATACTTTTAAGATTCTTCTAGCAAAAAAAGTACAGCAATTGCACTTCCTCACTTTTCTCAACGCACTCAGCACAAATATATTTTTCCCTTTTTAATAAAAAGGTTTTGTAAGTTTTTAACATTACACATTGACCACTGTGGAGTCATCTCCATGGAAGCTTCATAAACTGACATTCTGGTCAGACAGGTTGCCTTCCTCACAGTTTGAGGCAACGAATTGCTAAACCCCAGCTTAGCGAGCACCTGCTAGAACTAAGAGCTATCCCAATCCCACAGGGTTCGTTAGCGTCGCTTTAGATTGCCGTTCCAGTCTGGTTAAATAAGACTCCTCTGTAGTTGGTGTTGAAAGCTTGTTGCAAGCAGCTACAGATATGTGAGCTCGCTCTACAACAACAAAAATTCACAGGAAAGGAAACAGTATTATTTCATAATTGTGCTTAAACATTATTACTAAAATTATACATAGACGCTATAAAGTCAAAGCAAGTCTTACACAACCTGTTTGATCTCATATGTGTACAATTTTCATATATGGAAAAATATCTTGGCATAGTTAATAGCCACAAAAGCACCTCTTTGTGATCTGCAATATCCACTGAGCTTTTTTTACTTCCTAAGACTAATATGCAAAATCAATTTAACCCAATACCTTTCATGAAATATCAGGGTTGAGACATCCATGAGCAGAGAAAGTCAACTGACATCCAACCCTAATTCAGGCTTTCAAGCTTGTGTCCTCAATACTCCTCATCGTACTCAAGCACAGTGGATATCACACAGTAAAATATATATATATACACACACACACACAGAGTATACCTAGAACCACCACTTCAAAGCTGCTCAGGGCAAGGGGGGAAATAAAAAAAAAAAGGAATACAAAACTGCAAATGAATTTTCAAGGGAAAATTATTAATTATCCCAGTTGGAATTTAGCCAGTCAAGCCTGACATCTAAATTTCATGGTAAGTCTACAGTAGAGCTAGGTGAAACTGTAGAGGTAAAAGTTTATTTATTAGAAGTGGTATGTAAAAGTGGAATGCATCCAGTGTTTCAGCAAGTAGCTCTGGCTGTATCAGCCTCTTTACTCCACGTCTTGTCAGATCTTTTTCCTCCCCATGTACAAACAGATCCAGCTAAACTTAATAATAAAACTTTAAATGAGTTTTTAAAAATTATCAACATGATTTTTTTTTCTTTTTGGAGGACAAATCGTTGGACTAGTAAGTAACGCAAACAAGTTTATTTCTAGACAATTCTTCAGGCAAAACCATCAATTTCACCCAGGTATTTTCCAGCACCATTCCTGAGCCCTATTATGATAAAAAAAAAAAAACAGTGCCTAAATTTTACGCCTCATCCATACGAAAAGCATGAAAGAATGACCTACTTGGCTATGTTTTTTCAACACACATGTGCGTGCGCACATGTGCGTGCGCGCGTAAGTGAAGCGGCTTCTAAAGGTTCATCCTGTTCTGTGTCGCAGAAAGCCAGACTTGGGTACTTAAATGCAGCAAGTTGGACGCTGGAAAATACATTTTCAAACTTTCCACCTTCAAACTACAAAATGCAAGATTGCAAAAAATTCAGTTTTAACATTCTGAGATCAAACCTTGAGTATATACACCTACCTCCACATCTATGCGCATGTGATAGCAAAAAAAATTTAAATAACCCCAACAACCTACTACTGACAGTGAGTATAGGCTCTCCATTCTTGAAAGTGCCATAAGCATGTTTTGAATTATTACATATCAGTATTTGCATGAGGGAGGTATACATTTAGCATGATTTAAAAAAAAAAAAAATCCAGCATTTCAGGATGGTTACTCCACTTAAAACTGGCAAACTCATTACTATCTTCATGACCAACAGCTCATTCAACAGAATTTCTGAGGTCAATTGCATTTGGCATATGACATTTGAAAAATTAAGAATAATTTAGAAAATGTAATTTTCTATCAGACTTCATTCTATTCTCCTGAATCTTGTACAGCTGTTTTAAAGATATAATGACCCAAAGCAGCTTTTCTGAAACAGAAAGTCTTAAAGCAGCCTCCTGATCAAGTTTCTTCATAAGAATTCCTCCCCACGAACAAAATAAAATAACAAAAGAGAAGGTGGGCATAGACAAAAAGACTAATAGGTAGAGCTGGCGAGACAGGTAACTCCATATTATGGCCAGAATATACCACTTGACATGCTAAAATAGACATATGCAAAGGTAAACATACATACAAGAACTAGAAGGTTCTTGGAGCTCTTTTTATTATGAAGACAGCTGCGAACACGTAGCTGTTAGCGTTACCAATTGAGAAAAAGATTCATTTATTTCAAGTAGCAGCTAAGCAACCTTTGACCACTGTAAGACCTGACAACTTTAATTAGTTTTAGCTTAAAATGGAACCAAACTTGGCTTTGGCGCCTCTCCAAATAATTTTATCCCAGACTGCTCTCTGTTGCTAGTGGAGCATTGCAGTATAATTACTTTAATCTCTTCATAGGCATGTTCCATTTGCTAGCTTTCCAAGGAAATTTACAACCTTAACATATAGCTCAAAAATATTAATAAAAATAAAATTATTTCTCACATTAGTGAAGCAAAAATTAACCAGAAGCATTCATCCCTCACGGGCCTGAAAACAGAATTTTTACTTTTCGAAAATTGGTGTGCCAAACTTACGTTCATCACGTTCACTTAAAGGCACCGGGACAAAACAGCTCCGTGCATTGTATGAACAGTGAAGCTGCTAGACCTGTTTGTAGGGTTGGGTTTTTTTTTTTCTTTTCCTCCGAGTTTAGCTTCTATCATTCTAGACAAGAAAATGACCATCTGGCACAAATTCCAGACATATTAGCAGCCGTAACTATTTCCAGATTAAATAATGTTATCACGTTGCCATAAAACACTAACCCCACTTAAAGATTCTGCCGGTCTGATTTGGCCACTTCATCCACATGCTCAACCGAGACAGAAAATAGCTGGACAGCCTATTTTTGCATAAAATCAAAATTATCAGAAGGGGCAGGAAAGGGGACCCTTCAGCAGAGTATTTTTTCCTAGCTGTCCTAATCTGCGCTCATATTTCCCACAGTTTTCTGTTAAATTGCACAAGATGGCCTGCCCGCTTCACAGAATGAGTTATGAGATTAATACCGGAGCATGCAACAGCACACGCAGCTGTGAATAAAACGAAAGAGGTTGCCCTGACAGTAGACTGATGCTAGTAACTGCTGGTAATCCTGTTGTGTATATAGGGGTGCTCAGATAGACTTTGCCCTTGTATTAGATTGCCTTCCAGTAGAGCATTAAGCAACAAATAGAAGTTTATCATTTGTTTCATTCTTTGCAGAATGTATAGGTACAGAAATGTATACATAACAGTGCTTTTTCTTAGCAGGCTTTAGGTTTCGGAAAGTTACGACTTTAAAAATACACATTTACTTACACAGAAGACAGGTTAATCTCACGCTTAGATGGAAGGCAATTGTCCTTCGTTTCTGTATGAAGTCTCACAACTTTAGCCCTGTCCCTATGAAAACTGCTCCCTGCATAGCTGAGCTTTTATTCTCACAGCAGAAACTCACAGTATGCCCGCAGAGGAGAATTGTCAAGCGTGATCTTCATCCACGAACAAGAGAAGACATTATGGATCTCCCCACTATATTTCAGAATGCAATTTTCATCAGAGGATGAACTTAATTAAAATACGACAGGAGAGCAGAAGTAATAAAAAAAAAAAATCTTTTAATTACATTTCTACAGTTTTGGATTTGTCCTCAAGCTACTCATCCAGACTGCCTCAGCCTTCACCAAAAATATGAAAAGAATTCAACTGTATAAAGTTTTCCTGACCAAGTAGAAAAGCACTGTATGTCAAAAAAAATTACTACTTTCAATTTGTGCATCTCTATCAAAGAATAACTTGCAGGAACATGGAAAACAGACCACAGCTAAAGAGAGGCAGAACTAGGACTTTTTGATAAAGAAAATGAGTAAGTTTCCAAGCACTGTATACACCGTGTGCTTTCTTCCATACACAGCCCCATGCAGCAGGTCTGCATTTTCTTCCCCACATTCACCACCACAAAGCTCAAAAGCCCAACTCTATAAACATTACTACACAGCGCCTATAAATGGTTTAATTAAATGCTGTTGATACCAACTCTTTATAAGCCATCAGCGTGGCAACCTCGTATGGGCTCCTTATTCGGCAAAATAAAGGTGGCCATAGGGACGTTATAATGCTTAACGACATGATGCTCTCCTGGGGCACCCAGGTACCAGGCTAACAAGCCACCAGGTCATTCATTGGCAGGGAAGTAGGGTGTAACACAAAGAAAATAGCAGGGGAATTCGCTTAAGTTGCCCAGGCGACAGCAAAGCAACATGATGAAAAAATTCACGGTCGCCCAGCGGCAGGGAAAACACTGGGGCGAGCTCGCAGCCAGCCCAAGCCACGCAGGGCTGGGCTTGCAGCACACTCTAGCGACCCGAATACTCCACAATAAAAGCCTAAATAAATTCAGTGCTGCGCTCACCAAAAAAAACCTTAAGAGCAGTGATTTGAACTCTGCCTCCATTTATAAAACATCTGATGCTTGTTAGGAGGCAAAGGACAGACCAGCTTTGGTCTGGGATCACCGACCTTTTGCTCTCAATATAATGTGAAGGCAACTGTGGTTATTAAGCAGCTTGCCATTTCTTTGGATCAGATTCAAACACTGGTAGTTAATCGTTCACAAGCTATGGCTTTGCACTTCGTCTTACTGGCTGAGTACCGATACGCAGCAAACTGCGTTACACCTGCGTGCAGAAGCCACTGCAGCGCGTGCAGCACAAGAGCTCCAGCAGGACTGCACCAGGACACCCCCCCAAAAACATCCAGATTCAAGCGATCTTTGCACGCTGTGGCATCTTCTCGCACAGTTTCTAGGTTACAAGTACAGCCTGCACCGTAAAACAACTGAAAATCAGCAGCTTTTTTTACAGGTTGTTCAGTTTCATAGATGGGGAAGAGTTATTGTAACAAATACCAATACCAAATGCAATACCAAAAATAACTAAAAACACAGCCTACCTCTCTCACTCCCCCCCCCCCGTGTAAGCATTTCACAACTACCTTGAACACACTGTTAACAAAAGCTATTTACATATAGTCACCAGCTCAATTGCTTCACTAAGGTTGGAAAGCTGAAAGAAATTTCACCGAATGGCTGACTTCCACTTTTTCATGTGCTTGCCCAGGACAATCTTGGGTTGGGAGCTTCCATGGGAGGAGTTAAAGCACAAACAGACCCCTCTCATTCAGAGTAAAGTGTTAATTGTTTTTATTGCCAAAAAGATTCCAAATAGCTGTATAATTAGAGCCCCAACCCACAACACCCTGGTCAAGTGACCTTCTCCCACTCCCTCCCACTCACATCTTTAGCACATCTAACCATTCCCTCATCTTCTCATAAATTAAAAGCATCCACTTCTTCACATCCTACGGTCTTATTGATCAAACTTCACAATCTGTAGGCGCTGTCTTAATGATTAAGAGTTGGGTCCACGGAGTTGCAAGATGAGCTTCAATAATTCAAACCCATCAAATCACTAACAATTTCTTCTGCAAGTGCCCACCTGTGTTTCAGCACCAACTTCCTTCTCCCACGAATTTGCAGCACTTCAGTTTTATTTCTGCCCCTTCTCCATTTTCCTCAGTATTTGCTGTGCCTTTGTTTCTCCTTCTCTTGCTTCAATTTCTTCAAATGTGTTTTATTTAAAGAAGCTTTTCCAATCATTCTGCCACGTCTATAGCTGTTGTTCTTGCTCTTAGGGCAAGCATGAATTACTGGTAAATCCAAAGCCGCGTACGTATGCATGCACACATTACACACGAACACACAATTTCTGATACTCTTCTCATAATGATTCTGCAGAACCGTTACCGTTACACCAAGAAAGGTGGAAGTGCATTTGGTACACCTGGTAGTAGTACCGCTTCAGTCAGGAATTTATATTAAAAAAAAAAAAAAAATCATCATTCTGGAGAGTTTAAGTTTCAGACTGTTAAGAACATCATGACTACAGCAAGTACTTACAATGGATCATTGTACTTACTAATGAACAAAGCCTGTTGAAACACCAAACTACATGATTATTGCTTAATTTCTAGATGTGGATACACCTCATTGCCTCTCTGTACAGACTACACTTTGAAGCTGAAATAATGAACTACAGTGATTAGAGAGCAGCTTTTAAAGAGAACAAAACTTAGTGCCGTTTTATTAAATACTGGGGAAAAAAAACTTCAATGAGAAATAGCCCTTTAACACATCACTTTTCAAGACTTGTATATGTCCTTAAATTATGCATGAACAATCCTTCCAAAGTGAACGTGACTATGCCTACACTAGAATTTAACAACTTGTGCAGCTTTTTCCAGGTTCAAGGCTTAAACTCAAATCTATCCAGTGACACAGCTGCCTTATTTAAAACCAACATTTTCATAAAACTTGCAAGCTATTATATACGATGCAGGTATTAAGCTTCAAAAGAATAATGTGTTAGCACCAAAAAGATTCACCCGTGCACTCTGAAAAGCAAACATTTTGGACAAAGGAGAAGAAAGATGCTTTGGAAGTACCAGATTCAGATTTCCAATTCTTAAGATGAAATAGTTCACATAGCTTGAGAATGGAAATCCCACATCCATTATCACATCAGCTTCTCCCAGCAAGGTTTTCAAAAGAAACAAGTGAGCCACCAGTTGCATCAGTACAAAACCAAAAAAAAAATCCATAAACAATCTCTTCAAACATCTTTCTTTCCATTACCTTCTCCCATCAGCTATCTTCACACATGCATGCATGTTACATGGAAGGAAATTCAATTATGATACTCTACAGAAAAATAAAAAAGCATTTAAAAGATTATATAAATTGAAAGAAACTTCTGTCATATAAAAACAGTACTTTCATGTGTGCACCACTGAAGTTGCATTAATACATTTACCTCAATCTGCTAAGAATTAGCCCACTGTGGGATACCTGGACCAATTTGTACAAAAGTTGAATTAAAAGCCTAGGGCTGTTCAGCAACTGATTTTATTTCCAGTTTATATGCACGGTTTTTTTGTTACCTAATTCATAAAGTCATTATACGCACTCACACGAGGTATATTGCAAGGGAACGTAATCCAGAATCATAACTTGAAACTCTTCAGTCTTGCTAATTATATAGGATTTATCTCTAGTATTTGTACAATGCCAAGCAGACTGCTGACGGTACAGACTATTTACTTAGCTGGTCTGGAAGAAACACTTAAAACTGCAGCTAAATTAAAAAAAAAAAATCAA
Organism: Calonectris borealis; assembly: GCF_964195595.1. Classification (NCBI taxonomy): domain Eukaryota; kingdom Metazoa; phylum Chordata; class Aves; order Procellariiformes; family Procellariidae; genus Calonectris; species Calonectris borealis. Next base: position 121,283,639 of record NC_134314.1, read on the forward strand.
AATACAAAGAGTGCAAATATACACACATATTACGTATTGCAGTATAGGCACTGAGAATGAAGTACTATGCTAAAAGTGTATAAACATCAACTCGAAAGACCCTGTGTCCAAAAAACATAACAACCCCAAGTGAAAAAATGTAAGCCCATTCATAAACTGATTTCTCCACAACCAGAAAGGACTCAAAATTCCAGTTTTTAACGTTAAATCATCCTCCATTTCACCAGACTAACTCCAAATTTGCAGCACTGTATTCATGCCAGGATTGAAGAAAAAATTAGACCCAAGGTAGAACAAGAAAATATTAACCAAATTACATATTTAGCAAGACTCTGAGGTACAATGTTGTTCAACAAAAAAATCAAAGCCAAAGCTGTATTTCTAGCAGGAGGAATGTTGCATTTGGCCAAGGAATTTAAAAAATATAAGCCCTTGATCCAGTTAGAGACCATGTTGGACAAGAGAGAGACTACTTGGTTTGCACAGACCCAAAGCGCCTGTCGCCCTTTCCTAAAGCTCTGGATCTTGAGGCCATGTCCTTCCCCCACTCCCACAAGCAGGTCCTTAGCTAGAGCTCCAGGCTCCCCAGCTCACAGCTGGATCCTTTCTTGCTGAGGAGTGATGCTTTACCATCTTCTGCACCAAACTCAATGCACGCCTGCCTTGATTCCTCCTCCCCTTATAGAAAAAAAGGAAAATGAATTCATGAGTAAGAAGTCCAGCAAGGGTGGCAATGCCACTGATAAATCTGATCCACGTTCCAAGCCAGGGAGAGGTAACGGTATGCTTCAGTTTTCAATTCGATCAAAGCAGAGGAGTAAGATTTTCATTCCATATCCTGGCTAAAAAAGGCACATGTCCTAGCTTAGCTCCATCACGCCTGCACCAGCAAATTGACTTAATTGTCAGCAGGGGATTATGAAATATGAAGTGACTCCAACAGCGCTCAGGGGAGACTCCCGAGGCACAGTGTCTATAGCAAAGACACCAAGGAGCCATCCATCTCACTCTCACCCCCAGGCAAAGCAGAACAGCCTTGGATCTCTAAAGGAGGCAGACAAGAAATAAGAACAAAACTCGGCTTTCCTGGATGATTAGCACTGGCCCAAATATGAAAAAGTGGGTTTAAATACATCAGCACAGCTTCCCTGACTGCTGGTGCCCACGGCTGCTGAAACCAAAGGCTGAAGGTCATGACTTGAGACACCAATTTGCAGTTATGAGACTACATCTGGTAACAGCTCTTAGGCGCCTTTCCAAGGAGAAAAGGCAACACCGTGTATGCTTCCCCTCTCACATCCTTCTCCCCGAGAAGGACAAGGGTGGCAAGGGTAGAAAGGGAGGCTGCAGTCAACACAAGCTGCTCTGCTGGGTGCTAGCCACTAGAGGATGGGCGAGAAGAGGAAGGCAGCAGAGATACTGCTAAGCTATACTTTCTGGCTCAAATCCTGGTTTGAGTCTGATGATGCCAGCATGAAGGAAGATGAGAAGCCAGATGTAACTCAACCCCTGGGACGTGGGCACTAAGAAAGAAGTAGGAAACCAAAACGTTACGCTATGTCTTTGATGAGAGTATACAATAGAGAGAAATACTCCCATCTGAAAAAAAACCTTGTGCTGTCTGTCAGGGGATTCACTTTGAATTTAAGAAACAGTTTTTATTTTAATCTAATCTGTTACCGGTGTTGGGGACTAGCCTGAACTGGAGTTGCAGCCCTGAAGCTGTAAACTCCTGACCTGAAGAGCCTTTGGGCTCTAAGCCCTACCAAAACATCAAGTTTGGGCCTCCTAAGCAGGTTCATTTTTGCCAAAAAGGAGGTGCAAGGTAGAGAAATCACTCTTTGTGGCGAAACAGCCGTAACGCTGATCACTCAGCTCTCTGAAATGCTGGGTTTTGTCATCTAGTAGTTAAAAAAAAAAAAAAAAAAACACCAAACCAACCAAAACTGTAATTAGCTGGGTCAGGGCCAAGGTTAGAACTGCTGGTAGGCAAAGCTCTGCTGTGACACAAGGCAAAAATCATCTGGCCTCCAGCATTTAGAGATGCCTTCATCCAAGGAATCAAAGGAAAACCAAGAACTGCTCTATTTGTCCTAGTCGCCCTTCCCCGAGGGTAGACTCAGTTGTTTTATTTCTCAAGGTAATGGCCAACCTAAAATGAAAATTATCACAGAACCTCAGAAATATTAAGTCGTACATAAATTCTTGATTTCTGTTACTTTTCCCGATATCATTTAGTGAACCCTGCAGGTAAAATCCACCATTTTTCACTGACTGACTAAGCTGGAAGTCATTATAAAATTTGATTTTAATTTCAGAAAGAGTAATATCGGGACTCAGATTTGCAGAAATTCAGAACTAGTCAAGTAGTGACCTGGACCACACTGCCCAACGCAATCACTTCAAAGTGGACTGAAACCAAGAGGATGAAAAAACAGTGTTTCTCTGAAATAGGCTACACACCACAAATTCTTAGAAATATAAAGGAAATGGGTTGCCAGTTAATATTATCTAGCATATCAAGTCACTGGGAAGACTTACATCCCTCTATAACCTGGTTTGATAGAGTTGAAAGCAATACCATCTCTTTCTTAAATAAAAAGTTATTTCACATGACACAAGAGTACAGTTCTCTTGAAAAAGCAATATGGTTCACACTTTAAATTTAAAAGCATTTCTAACATGGATTTGCAATGCAAAACATTCTAAATACAAATCAAATATAGCTGACAGAACCATCTTTTTGAGGCAGCCTACAACTAGGCATACCAGATATTAACTATTTCTATTTATTACTCCTCAGGAACCGACTTTAAAGCATAAAACGAAGGTGCTACAGAGGCATACGTAAGTGATTCACGTTGTACACCAGATTAAAGTTACTGCAGTGTAGACATGCAAGTGACAAAAGAGAGAAGGAGCAGTAATGCTAAATAGTTTTCTGAATCAGCATTTTTCCACAAATTTCAATTATTCAAACACAATAGGCAATAAAAGCCCCGGGCTCCAAGGCATCACTGCTGAAACCATCTGAGGACAAGGGCCATTACAACGCAGCTCCTACAAGAGCCAAGTAATCTCTTCTTTATGAGTCTGCCTGCCCTCCAGCACAGCTCAGGGGAGAAGGAGCGAGGCTCCGAATAGCTCCTCTGCAGCCAAGGTTCCAGTGTTCAGGACAGGTTACCCCAAAGGAGGAAGGAACCGAACCACTCATGTCCCCTCTCGGCCATTTGAGCACATTGTGCAAGCGACAATCCAGGCTGGAGATATTAAAATCACGTTTGAACATTCTTGTCACCTCTGAGTGCAAATTTTACAGGAATCGGAGACGTATGGGAGCACTGATAGCTCATTGCCACACTATGCCCACGCATAGGGCTTTGCAGCATCTTCAATACTATAATTAAAGCAATTCCCACATACATCCAAACAACACAGCATGTTTCACAAACAACTCTGAACAACGGCATATAAACATACAAGTGTCTATTATTTGCACATGATGCAAACAACACTTGCCATTGTGCTTGGACTAACAAGCAAATACCGCTTTCGCAAGCCTCCACCACGCTTTGATGTATATTTAGCTGCCGTTACTAATTTTTATGACTGTGACAGCAGGTCACACAAAGGGGTTTGGAGTCCAGATTTTTAAAGCCAAGTCGTACCCTTAATACTCTTTTTTAAGCAAGAGACATTCTGAATTCCTGAAGAAAGCACCTTCTGATTTGCAACAGAAATGTTTTCCTTTTGTCAGAAGAGTCAGTTTCTAACAGCCATAGGTCAAAACAAAACCTAAACTGCATTTCACAGTCCGTAATTATTCATGTAACAAGTAATTGAAACTGTATTTCAAGTCACTAGCATTTCTGAAAAGCTTCCCCAAAATCTGCAGCAAATGGCAAAACACCAGGCAAATCTGAAATCATAACAAAGGGTGGAAGACACAGCATCAGTCTTCTACTCAGCAGCTAAGAGAATTACACAAAAGCAATGCCTCCTGCCAAAGGAGAAGGAAGAGGAGACAGACGGGGTTAGCCAGACTGCTACACAACAGCATTTTTGAACATCAACTCTCATTACCATTTTGGTGAGTAGGTATCCCATTTTCTGCACCTAGTAAGTTGGATGAGATAAACCTAAAGTTCACTTGCTCCAATGAAAGCAGACCCTCCCCATTCAATACTTAGCTGCACATATTAATGGGATTATGTTTTGCATAGGAATACTAATTCCCATGCTAACCTTACGGTATTACTTACACTGACTGAGATCACATTGAGCTAATATCTGTACAAACCCAGAACAACGTAGTCCATCCCAATGTGTTTATAGTTACAACATAAAGGTAGAAAGAGCAAACTTGCATCCGGACAGAGAAATATGAGGGGGTAATATTAACGCTACTCAGATAATCTCAGCCTACCAGCTGACCACCCACTGCCAAGATTTTGTAGGTATTGCAGAGAGAGGAGGCCTTAAAAGAAGTCTTCTCTTGTGTCTAACGCTTTTCAGTGACTAGAAGCTTGACTGGTTTGGTTTTTTTTAAATGCGAAAAGCTTGAAAAAGCACCATGATGCATGCCTATCTTGACTGTGAACATACTGTTGCAACTATTGGCTTAAAAAAACCACAATCCTTTAGATAATCCCCCACAAGTCCTGATTAAAAGTGGATTTAATATTACGAAACAAAGCACGATTGTTCAAGAAGACCTTGAGTTGTTTCTTACGCGACACTGCTCCATCAGTGCACTCAAGGTGACAGTCGCACTGTCATCAGATGTGGGATGAGACAGGCTGAAAGCAAGGTCCTTCCCAAATACATTCCTCTATGAAGTAAAACAGATGCTTACAGTTCTTCCAAACCACATCTGTCTCCTGTTCTATTTCAAACACACACTAAACACACATAATAAAATGGAGCAGACATTTAATAAGTATGAGCCGTACCGATGGCCTATCCAACAAGCAGTCCTAGAACACATGCATTTTGTTTCCTCTGCTTAAGTCATTACTCATTTTATGTCCAGGAAAATTAAGGTATACAGGCAAAGAGTGGCTTCACAATAACAGTGGCACTATTGCCACCTGCTGTCAGAAAGTTTTCATGGCATCCCCACACCACCTCGCACGTCACAACTGCAAGAGGTTACAGACTTTTAAGAAATCCAACTTTGCAGGTGTTTTGCCTGTATGTTGCTAGTTTTCTCTAGAAAGGGCACAGGCAAAAAAAGTCCAGGGTAACCACGGATCAATAATCACATTGGTCTGATGGTTAGTAAAGTCCACGGAATTCAGTCCTGGAATACAGGAAAGAAGTTCTACTAACAGGAGGAAGGATTTTAAGTTACCACCCCCTCAAACCACAAAGATAAAATAAAGCAGTGTCAGAGGACAGAGAAGCTAAAAGAGAAGATGGTACCATGAAAGGCCTGACATTTTACAGCCTGGTACTATTCTCCTTAATTACTGAACATTGCTAGAAACCTGGGTCTCCAGCAGAGCCCACACAGCTCTGATTGCCCTGCTTGCAAGACGTACAGTCCCTGATTTTAGGGAGATAAAATGTGCTTAGTTTGAGTGGCCAAGCACAAACCTGAGAAGCGAAGAGATCAAGTGAAAGCACAAACGGCACAATACAATGAGTTACTTCTAAACCTGACAAGTCACAAATGATGCAAATAGCGTCCTCTACTCCCACCCATACTTTTTCTACTCCACAAAGTGTCAAAGTTACTTAAAATGTTTTATTTGTATACATAAAGCTCCTAAGCAGTTTGGTTTTGGCTTGTTTTAGGAACAAAAACATCAGCAACGCATGGTTTATATAGACAATTATCGCCCCAGGGAGCCTAGAAATAATCAGAGACAATAAATGGGTTCAACAATGGACGCACAAAGAAATAAGGAGAACATACGGGTCTAGGTAAAACAGACAGTGGCCTGAAAGCATCAACACTGATGAAGACCAGATTGTTAAATAAATCCACATACCATACACCATCAGGTTAGATTAGGCTACTAAAATGTTTATCTTGCCCATTTTATGTTAGATTATCATAAAACTAACAGACTATGCTGAACCCAGCCAGAAGAGATAGTTGGCCATCGCACTTTGTGCCAAGGTAATTCACAGAATCATACAATGGTTTGGATTGGAACGGACCTTCAAAGATCATCTAGTTCAACCCCTCTGCCGTGGTCAGGGACATCTTTCACTACATCAGGTTGCTGAAAGTCCCATCCAGCCTGACCTTGAACGCTTCCAATGATGGGGCATCCACAACTTCTCTGGGCAACCTGTTCTGGACATTTAGATATTAGATACTCTGTACCCTCATCTCTGTCTACTCAGACTTCTACGCTAGCGTGGAATAACATGGAAATTCAAATAGCATTGCTCTGAATCTGAACTTGCTGTGCGTCTGGTGCCTCAGTCCACAAACCTGTTAGTTTAAGGAGCCTTCTGAGTGCATTCTTCCAGGGGAAAGTATGTTTTCCTCTCTACTGCCTTTTTTTTTTTATGGCTTCTCATACATCAGTGAACCCTCACATCCCACTGCTGGTTAACATGAAGTGCCTATCTGTTTGCAGTATCTGCCCACATGGCAGGCTGATCAGCAAAGCTTTCCTTGTAGGCATGAAAGGTTTAGGTCTTCATTCCGTCACCTGAGACTCTCAGCTCGCAGGCACAACACCTGATTCGGCAGGATAATGCCCAGGCCCGTATCTGAGGCACAGACCCACCCAGAAGCCACCTCCGTTAGCTAAGCGACACAGCTGTAAGCACGCTGGTGGGATATATTGGCATACTGAAAACATTTCACCATAATTAATTTCCTCCGCCCAAAGCACCCCAGAACAAGGAGAAAAATTCATTCCTGCCATGTGCCTGCAGCACTGCCAATCCTTCCTTTTTTTGTTCTTTTTTTTGAGTTATACTAATTATACCTGTGATTTTTTCAAAGTATATTGTGACCATCCTTGCTGCAGTACAATTCTGAGCTTGTCTCCTCAATCTTAAGCCCTTGCCACATTCTTAGAGCAAATGGTGTTTGACTGAGACAGCAGCTAAAGTAATGCACCTAAATTAAACTGCACCTCTAGCTGTACTTTTCTTTGGTTTCATTCTCTTGATCACTGCCACTTTACACAGATTTTTAGTTTTCATCCAAATGCGTATTACACTAAAGGGAAGAACTACACTGAAATCAGATGAGATCACAAGCAGCGGGCAAGTTTAACACGTCTACTACTCACCAGCCACGCTTTAAGTATTTTCCACAGAAAGCAGTAATAAACTCACTCACAGATGTCATGATTGAGAATGACCGATTCCCTCAGCTATTAACATTGACTTTTCTGATTAATAAGTGGGGACTATATATAAATTAGTCTGGGGCTTTACACACAAGTGTAATTGCATCAACTGTAAATTAACTTGAGAAACCTTTGGTTAACATCACAATCTGCTCACACTAAAGATGAAAACCAAATTAACAACAATTTGTTAGCACTATTGGTTCTATTCCTGGAGGAAATTACAACAGTCTAAGTTACATAGGCAGATGCCAGATGACTCCATGCAAGGAGATTTTAATAGAAGTTTTCAGTTTCCCTATCTGTACACTGGAGAAAAAACATTTAAAACATGCTTACAAAACATGCTACTAGACATCAGACTCACTAAGAAGCTCCCAGCATAAGCAACCATTTGTGTTTAGCTCAGTTTGGAAAAAAAAAACCACACACAACAAAAAACCCACTAAATCAACGTTAATAAATGCAAACATCCCATGCAAAAATCCTATAAGCAACTTAAGGGCAGATTTTACGTTTTGTTGATTCCACTTTCAGTAGCAGGAACATTTGAGTTAAGGGACCTATTTTTATAGTGAATGAAAAACTGAAGAATAATTTCAAATAAGCTCCAGAGTAAGAACTACTGGTCACTGTAAAATAAAAAGGGGGAGAGTAAGTATACACACAATACTAGTTCAAGCCCAGCGACTGACTCAAATACCTTCGTAATATTCAGACAGGCCACTTCTGAAGTAATTTCTACTTCAGAAGCTACAAGATGGAAATTTTGTGTGATAAATTAAGTTGCCAAATGAAATGGATTAGCAATCAGTGAAATTGCCTGATGTCAGATCTGTTCCAGATTAGAATCCATCCTTTTTCCCCACCTGTTCATTAAGCACCAAGTTCAAGGCAACTGCAGTGACTGATTGCGCATTAACAAGCTGTTTATGTGGAAAGGCATAGTTCAGCCACTATCTATACTTACACACTCGTTTAAGCATAATTCACTGATAATATATTCAGTTCCCAGCTTCAATACATAGTACTTCTACCTTGATGTGTAATTTAGGACTTGAGAAAAATGGGATGCCTCAAAATTAAACAATCGGATTATACTTCAAGGTCAAGGCCAGGAAAAGAAGAGTCCAGAAGAAAATCTGCTGCTATCTCCAGTAAAGAAAACCAGAGAAAGATATTGCTGTTACGCTAAAATACTTAAACACGGTTGTGAAGAAAGAAGCCTGAGGGAGGAAAGGCATATTTCATTAGGGAAAGTAGAGACTTAATAGTAAAACGGCTATTCCATCCTCTAAGTCAAGTCATGCAGAGGCTCCAGTCAAAAAACAGTCCTGCAACAAGCAAAGCAAACATGGCATATTCGAAACATTTTTCGGTTCCACACATTTCCAGTACCAGGACAGGAAGGTACGGCAGGACAAGCGTTTCAAACTCTTACAAATTTGTTAAAAAGACTCAGATGTAATTCACTCCCTGTAAAACACCCTCACCTCTTAAAGCAACTAAGAGATCCTCCCCTCTGCATACCTTCACTCAGCTGGCCCTGCAGAATATGCCAAGGAAACTAAGAAACCCGTGCAGCGTGTCTGCCAAACCAGCATCCCCAGCTGAAGTGACTCACTGCAGATATGCAGACGGTTTCCTGTAGAGGAAACCTCTTCCTGAGCAGTATCAAGTTCAGTAACTAAGTTCCAGCATCGGAGGTTAGGAAAAAAAGGACATAAAAAGTTTTTTTACTTATTTTCTTCACTAACTCTTTTCACTATTTATCAGTGTAAGGTTTTACTTCCCATTTGTTTTCCCATATGGAAAAAATACTCCCTTTAAAAAGTGATAGTCTCTCCCCAAATTTGGGAAGATTAGAGATGATTCCAGCACTCAAGTACAGTTTAAAGGGAGCCACCTAGTTGCTAGAACTGTAGCAACCGTCTAATTGCTAATTTAGAAGTAACACTATAGACTTATTACCAGAAATATTTGCTTGAATAGAACTGATCACCTTCCTTTTTCCTGTAGATTAAAGGTTTCTGTTCTCAGTACCATACTTTTGTACACATACCCAAGAGTATTTTTCAAAGCTAAGAAGAAGTAACATTTCTTCTAGTGTTCTGCAAGTCATCCTCTTCCCCCCAGTCAAATAAAAATAAGGATAATCCTTTTTTCCCCCCGCATAATTGTTTCCCCTCAATCTTGCTCCTAGTAAAAACTCACTCACAAGCACATAAGTACATGCCTTCTTATCTTAGAACTGGGACAGCAAGATTTATTGACAGGCAAGAAGTGAATGAATACCTGAGGTCTATAGTGATGAACTGCTGCTTAAGGTGTATCAAGTACATAGACATACACATCACACCCACCTTGAAAAATGCAACTCCTTTATCCACTTCAGATTTAAAAGTTTCTGCGTATGATATAAATAGCAACATATTTTTCCCTATAGTTATTAAAAATGCAGAGGAAATTCAGTATTTACTGCTTAGCTGATACTACGAATATTGCACAATTTATTTCTCAAACCTTACTGAGGCTTTTACTGCCTGTTTCTGGCTTTGGGTTTGGCTGCTCTATAAAAACAACATACTTGAAGACGCCTAAAAGTGAGCAGAATAAGCTCCATGACTGGTGGACCAATCCTTTTTGTTTTTCCAATAGGCCCTGGAAACTTCAGTCAGGACCTACCACCATCAGACCCACCTAAGCCAGGAGACCATCATGTCAGACCATCCAGACTTTAAATAAGCAGAGGCAGCAGGCAAGCAGACTCAGAGGGAAACTTTTTTTTCCCTGTAAGTCACAACTCAGGACATACACCACTTATTTTGGACTGCAGCTAAATTAACCGCCAGGGGAAAGACTTGCTCCCTAAATCCGTATCATACCTTGGAGAAAGCAGCTCAAAAACATTAAGGTAGTGGGAGCTGGCAAGACGGTAGGGGTGGTATCACACATTTTGTGGCTTTAGTGTTCTAATATTATCTGAAACTTTTTTCCTCGCATAGCCCATTTGGTCTACAGAAATGCTTTCTACCAGGAGATGCCTGCAGTACAAACAAAACATGTGTTAAAAGAGCTGAGAGGAAAGAGGCAGAGGGACTAAACCCCCTCTACCTCCCCTAATCACACACACACACACACCCCTGAGCTCAGTTCCCACAGGTTATTTGCAATTCAGCTAATTGTGGGTATCTGGCTTCCAGGTGCTTGAAGCACTTTCGGCATCAGGGTGAAGCGACATCCAGGAATATTTAATTTGTTAAAAAGGGCAGTTATCATGGATTTACACAGTAAGTACATGCCTCAGGGAGAGCCTGTTCGCATTCTTAAGGCTTACTACCGAAACAGCAGAAAAGGATATTGGAGTAAAAATAATGTTTTTGTACAAATCTTACCCGAATCCTTAAAAAAAAAAAAAAAAAAGGAGGAAGGAAATTAGCATAACAGGACACCTCAGGCAAAACATCAAGTTAAACTAATACCTGTGTGCAATGCAATCAGTAGCAAGGAAGTTTTAGGGAACCATTCTGGAAGGATAACACATTTACAGGGTAGATAACCATCATCAATTTTAGCAAAATGGTATATCAGCTCCCTTTTTCAGCTGCCTTCTCCGTCACACTGCATCTCAGGTTAACTCTCGCTCTCTTCAGAAGCCAGAAAGTAGATCCCCACGCCGATCACAAATTATTTCAAAGTGGCTGGTTTGATACGGTTGTTTTGACAATGAGCAAAGACACAAACTTTTACTTCCATTGCTTCCCTAGTTGTCCTCTTTTAGCATAAAATATTTGTAGAACATTTTTGGAAAGTAACATTCAGTTTGTCTGTTGAAGTCTAGGAGAAGAGGGGATCCTTTTGTAGCAGTGCTGCTGTCAGTGACATCTTGGTATTTAGCTACATAAGATCACCACTAACACCTTTGTTAGCCTAACAAAAGAATTCAGTTACCACTTTAACTGTCTCATTTATATGCGAGAAAGTCAAAGGGGAAACAGAATTCAGAGCATAAGGTAAGCTACTAAATTTAACAGAAGTGTTTGCATAGTATAGCTCAGAAATAAACCTGGCCGTACTCCAAAGAGTCACGCTGTTATCTGGATACCCAAAGGAGGGCACCACAGTATTAAGCCAGCGCTGTAGGCAAGTACTGCACATATTCTCACATCCTTGTTTCGTCAAGTAAATCCATTTAAATCCATTTGTGTCTCATTTACCCCTCACAGGCAGGTATTAGAAAATACAAATTTTTTTGCTAATGTGTTTGTATCCAAATCTGGAGACAATTTGAACCACCTGGCACCCTTCCACAGCCCCAGAATTTGCCATACTATTCCCTTTACTGAAGGCATATTTTGTTGTTTGCGTAAGTCAATGTAAATTAAAATTCAAACTGTAAGCATCTTCCCGTTGCTTTCATTTGTATATGACTTGCTGTATGTTAAACTATTTATTACAGGAGGTAGTTAATGGAATTCCTAAATTCAGAGAGAAAATCTCAAGGGGGTCTCTTCACAGCTGCATGCCCTGGGTTTGGGAGGGTGTCAGTCATTAATATTCGGGGTAGCCAAAAGGTTTCAAGTATGAAAAGAACTTGCACAGATTTACCACTAAAAAGTCTGTCCCCTATTCCGTGTTCAGCGGGCTGCATTTTATGCAACTTACAGACAGAAGCTGGTACTGTGGGGATTGCGTTAGTTACGCCATAAGAACGTCTGCAAGATTGAGCTTTCCAAAGGAGAAACAGGACGTGACTACTTTTTGCTTTATCTCTTTGAGGCTTGGATAATTCTAATTGCAAAAGGAAAAACAATGGAGTTATTTGCAAAAGCATCACAGAGTGCAGAAACATGCTTTTAGATATCATCCAAAAGACACTACAATTTCACTGAGACGTTTTTGTTTGATTTTTAAAAAAAAAAATCTCAGTGCAACAACTGGATTTTTTGTATAAATAATATAGATCTTGAACCAAAACATCCTCCACAATCAGTTTAAAAGGTTTAACTTCGAAAGAAAAAAAAAAGTAACACTGAAACCATGAACAAATCAAAGGCTTACACTTAAAATTTAATTACTGCATTGACATATAGAGAATATTTGATTTTTTAAGGTAACTATAGGTTAGTATTTTAATCTAAGCATTTTAACAATTCATAATAGTTAATATATTATGCACTTTAGGAACTATAAAAGATTACAGAAGAAAAGGCTAGAAGAATCTCCAAAAACGATCCGTACCAGTGTCCTGACCTAGGACTGCTGCTACATATCAGCCTGATACCGTGGAGTATCCCTGCCAACAGCTAATCTGAATCTCTCATTAAGCCTAAATCCAACTTCTCTTTAACTTACTTACAGAAAACATCAGTAGAAACAACTTCTTTCATTTTGCCAATAGCCTTCTAGATACTTGAAGAGTCTCACGTCCCTCTTCAGGTCTTTCAACCTCAGTTTTACAGTATAGTTTTCAGTGGTCTTTAATCCTTTTTCTCAAAATAACATATGAATATGTGTTGATTTTAACTGGGCTCTATTTTTTGTTTCTACTCAGATAAATGCATTCCTTACCAGGATGGCAGGCAAGTTTACAGGTAGATAATTTCGTCGGCAGCCTGGGATTTAGGGTTTTGGACATTTCAAGAGCAAGGGAGAAAAAACCTTTAAATCAAGAAAAGGAAAGTATTCCCATTCTGAAGCTAATCTGCAACCAGTTCCAGCCTGTAATTCAAGGGAGACCTATGAACAAAGAGAATCTACATATAAATCGAGAGAAGTATGCTAATATTGACTTACTGTAGAGTAATAAAGTAAGGAAGTCAGTGAGAGCACTACTGGAAATGTCATCTTAAAAGAATTGGGGGCGGGGGAATTTAAAGATTAAAGCTTCAGAGGCTTTGCCAACACAGCGAGGAGAGGATTGTGTACTACATGGATGCTACCATATTGTTTGTCTGTAATTTGGAAAGGCTTTTGTGCATCAGTAAACTAGAAGATTTTAATTAAAAACTTTTGCATGGAAATACCATCCCCATTACTTGTTGGAGTGAAAAAATGCATTTTGAGATAACTAAGGATTCTAGCTGTACTCCATAAAAACCAGTAGCATGTCTCCACTGTAAAGTGGCGAGTTAAGCAGAGAGAAACAACATCAAAAAATCCAAAAGAGTCTGTTTACTAACTGCCACACTGTGTTAGCAAACATTTCTGTACTCTTTACAGACCTGAGCCAGTACCTCCACTCAGCTTTTCAGTGTGGTAAGCCAAAACATCAGGTTTGGCCAGTACAACCTTGGGAATCTCTGCACTTTATTCCATCACAGAGAAGATACTGCAGTATGTTTTCTTCCAATAAATGAATAATACCAAAAATTAGTTCTTGAAAATGAATCAATACTACTAACAATTAAGGACACTGCCAACTAAATACTAGGGGGAATAGAATTTCTAGCCTCACGACACACAAACCATATTCTTTTCAGGGTGGGGAGTGCAGGCAAGATTTGGCTGGAGTGTGTGCGTAGGGGAAAACGTTCGCATAGTCTTTCCCCAACCAGCCAAATTAGTTTATTATAACCCAACGCACAAAGAAATTAATTGCGTAGACATTTCCTCCCCTCCTCTTTTGTCACAAGAGGATGCTATGTGCTGTTCTTCACCTCAGCTGCATACATGGAGACATGGTCACTAAGCAAGAAGAGGTACTAAAACTAAACCCATCCCTGGCAACATTCAAGGTCAGGTTGGACGGGGCTCTGAGCAACCTGATCTAGTTGAAGACGTCCCTGCCCATGGCAGGGGGGTTGGGCTAGATAACCTTTACAGGTTCCTTCCAATCCAAATTATTCTATGATTCTCTTTAGAACTCTGTAGGTCACAATCAAAAATGTGAAAGATATAATCTCCCTACAAGAAAGCAAATGTTCAAGCCACATGAAACAGAAATTCAGTTTTCCTATCAACTTATTTTTAAGGTTTTCACATTACCTAGCTCACAAACAGCTTGATTTATAAAAACAGACTGGAATGTACTGCAGTTGCTTAGTATCAAAATTCAGCCTTGTACCGTATCAAGTGTGAAGTCTCAACTACTCAAGTTAAGTCAAAAGACAGATATAAGATCATTATTTTTTTCTTGGTGACCATGCTATTAAAGTTTCACAATAATCCTTGTCACAGTAAAGGCACAGAGGATGAACAGATGCAGTACAGAGAACTTGGGAAAAAACAGGTAGTTTCCAGCAGACGTCCACAGAACATACCAATTTTACGCAACTTTTCGAAGTTCAAACTTGTAACGTGGCGCTATAAAGGATTTTCAAGAGATAACAATGTAAAACATTTAACCACCTACCAGCATTAACGATGGCATCAACCTCAAGCAGTGTAATGTCACCTCTATAGAGAGAAACTTTCTCACTCAGACTTTTCTTCCCTTGCAGATCTTCTTTAGCATTTTCACCTACAAACCAAGAAAGCAGAAAAATCAGATTACAAACGTGGATCCAAGATCACTATTTACAACTCCAGAGCAGGTATCAGCAGTTCTAGTTACACCATTGCTGCCAGTCTGCAGCATCTTTCAGTTTCGCCTCAAGAGGGCGCCGGTAACCCACAAAGATACCAGCATTTCCCTAAAATCATATTATTTGCTTTTTATTTGTTTTCAAATACAAGCTACTACGAAGCACTGATTTCTTGCCCGCATACCATTTGATTAAAAAAACTGTATAAACACAGATATTTTTTGGAGCTAGATCCATCAAATAATTTTCTTTGGCAACCACAAGGGTGCAAATTACAAAAAAAATGAAGTATTAGTTAAGATAATCCTCCTACTGAAGCACTAATTAATCCAAACCAGAATTATTCCGAATGCATACAACTACACACAAGCACACCCTTTGCCAACAGCCCCAAAATTCAGACCTAGCCCTGGCAGCAGGTAGTAGGGAGAAGAAAAACCTGAATGAAAACACCAGCAAATTTAAAACTTGGAGCTTTGCCACCTTAAATTGCTCAACTAGAAGGCGGGGTGAAGACACAACATACATTAGCTTTCAAAAAATTTGTTACTCAACAACATTGTAATAGGTCCCTTATTCTGGAAAACTAATTTTAGCAGCACCAATTCACTTTATTTGCATAATACTCAATCTATATAACAGTTCAGTTACCTCAAACACTTCTACAAACATGTATTGGCCAAAAGCTTAACCTAGTCTTGCACTGTAGACATCCACATCGTTAGCAAAGAACTAAGGAGAGAAGGAAAGATTGCTTAATTGATTTTTATTATTATTTTTTAAAATTAATTCTTTCCGACACAAGCCAAGTGTCTCAAGAGGCTTGAGTTCATGTATTGGCCAGAAATAGAACTGAATTCCTAAAGGGACCATTTAAGTGGGAAACAGTTCCCAATCTTCAGAACAAGTGAAATTTATTTGTAAGTAAAAAAAACCTCACGGGAAGATTTAGTGAGAAGGTAGAAGCAGTCCAAAATAAATCTGGCCCTTTAGTTTTTACATCAACCTTCATTTTAATCCATTTCCACCAATGCTCGAATTTGTTAGCATTACAAGCAACCATAAGCAGAAATCATAAAGTTGCATTTATTTTAGATCGTGCTCTTCTAACTTCAGCAAAAATAACTAGTATCGAAAATCATCGTTTATTTCAACCACTCCAAAATAACTAGTCTCACTCCATTCTACTTTAGATCAGCTATCACATGCCTAGTGCAAAATCCATGCCACCTCCAGCAAAAGGTATGTTGCCACTAGCAACATTAGCATAAAGGTAGTCTTGTATTCAAGTGTGTGTATTCAGGAGTTTAATTTTTGTATTTGGCTCTTAAAGCGACTATTCCATTGCCACCAGATCATCCTCGGCGTCTTAACCAAAGCAAAGAGTGTTTCTGTGGAAAGGTATCAAGTTTTTGTTATCATAGTAAGACTTGTATCACTCTAACCTAAAAGTTATACTGTTCATCCATTTTTCTACAGAAAATAACCACTGCAGTTAGCTGTTGAGTTGTATTAGAATAAAAATCAGCCTCTGTGACCGGTTTACAGAGTCTGATTTATTATCTGCTTTCACATTAACTGCATTCTGCCAGCAAGTAGGACAGTTGTTTTCCCCATCCCTCCCCTGTGAGCATCGTACTGGAGCTCTGCCAAATTTAAAACGCACACCGTCATCCTCCCCCCTCCACCTTCTGCCCGAGTTACTGCAACACTAGTTAACATCAAATCGAAATGCGTCGAATTCTCCAAACTAACACCATTTAAATTTAATTAGAAAGTACAGTTTGGATACTACAGTATTTGTGCCAATACGATACAAAAACAAATCTTAAACAATCCACCAGAAAGAGCCATCAAGACAACAGATACCACACAATAAAAAAGCTAATTCTCATTATCACTAATTTCTGAGTCAGAGGGAAAGCAGAGATGTCCCTCAGTCAATTCACCAGCAAGGTCATCTAACTCTTTCCGTAGGGTGCCACACAACACAATGTTGTGCACCCTGGCACCGCCTCCCGATTTTCTACCCTCCACAGCCTTCACAAATTTGCCTCTAGTTCTCATTCTTTGCAAGTACTGAATATATTTAAGCGTGGTTTTCCTGAGACTCCTTCCCCAAAGAAAAGTATTAGTAAATTCACTGCCTCATGAGGAAAAAAAAACCACCAAACACCACTCCTATATGATCTACCACGTCCTCTTCGGCAAGTCCCTTACTTGCCTGCCCCACAGTTCTTGGAAGAGCCCTGATGACCGCTGTCTTTAATACAGTTCAGCAAGTAAAAACATATGTGCCTTGTACATCTTTCATAGATTACCCTCATTTCTTTCAATAAAGGTCTGATTTAACACAGGATTTGAGCTTGCACTTACTTTATTTCGTTCCGGTTGTTACAGAAGGATGTTCAACACGGACGGAAGTCGTGGAGAGCCAAGTCTTGTTCGCAAAGACACTCAACGAGTCTACTCTGCTGCTGATTACAAAAGTAATCCCAATATCATACAAATAGTTGTAGGAGATACAACTGTTTTTCTTTTGCCATCTGTTACATCTCTGGGGCTAGCAGACAACATTTCCTAACAAAGTCAAAACTGATATCTGATTTGGGATATTTTCTTCTCCTGTAATCAATTTAGTCATCTTGGCAGGGACAGCGAAGTCATTCCTGGCCGTTACAAATAACTCGCCTCCCACCTTTCTCTCCCATCTCTTCCTTCACCACACACATTTTTGTCCACTTCTCAGATTAAAAAAACCTGCACTCATTTACTTCCAAGTCTCTTCCCAAGGCAATGATGAATCTCAGATATGTGAATAAGTATGGTAAGTCCTCAAACATGCCCAAGAAACTCAAATGCTATAGGTATTATCCTGTAATTCATGGTACCGTAACTCAGCAAGGACAAACCAGCAATTCCAGGGCATTGCTTACTTCGCAGAGGACGCACACCATGTGTACATACTAGTGCATTAATAAAAATCCTAGCAGTGACAGATGTATCTTGCACTTGTAGTGTAGTAGGAGTATTTCTTGCTCTCAGTGAAACAGCTTTACATACATCCTCAAGAAATAAATCCTCTGAAGTGGTTGCTATGTAACCTAGTCTTCAATACAAGATACAAAACAGGAGTTGAGTCCCTAGACTCAAAGGCATAAGTTTTTAGAGATAAGAAAGCCTGCTTGCCAAGCAAATCAAACTTTCGAGTGTGTCCACATTGGTTGTCCAGAATGCACCTTAAAGGCAGAACAGCTGGAAAGCTAGAAAAATTCAGATATATTCTAGTCCAAAAAAGAAAAAAAAAAGAAAAAAGAAAAAACCAACACCCCAAAAAACCCCACACCCCAAAAAACCCCACCAACTAAACCCACACTACATCACGGCTATGACAAAGTCCACCTCAGTTTTAGATGGGGACATCACAGATTCCAAGACAAGAAAATATTTTGTTTGGTCTGTGGCTGCGAATATGAGAAGTTTTCAAGACAAAGAAGCACGCAGAGTAACAGACTGAATTTTCTAAAGTACCTGCACAGGAATCCCAGCATAGCTACAGTAAAATTTAAGAGGCACTAGAAGATGTTTAAGATCATCCAGCTGGGCAGCAAAGACCGCCTAGGAAGAAAGGCTCCCTCCCTGCTGGAAGAACTGCTCCCATCTCCTCCTCGCCACAGCTCTCCTGGCTCACCAGCAAAAGACAACACGTAGTGAGCATCTGTGTAGGAAGCCTGGATGCCTTCAGATCACTGATTTTAATCAAGCCATTGTTAGCAAAATGCTAAAATAGCTGTTGAAATAGGACTGTGGCAGTCTCAAGTATGAGCAATAGCTTCTGCTTTTTGGGGGGTTTTATGCTTGTATACCCCCAAGGAGACCATTTCTGGGGCTTTCCTTCCCCTCTGGAATACGACTCTGCCCCCACCTCTACCCCATGTCCATGTCCATTGAAAAAGTAAAAATAGAGGCTTTTACTAGGAGACACTCCTAAAAAAAAAAAAAAAAGAAACCCCAAATGACCTCTCACAAAGCAATGATAATCAGCATTAGTTTGGCCACCTTGATTCCCCCCCAACTCTTGCACAGTGCATTTTGTTATTCATTTTTCTTCCTTGATCTCAAAATTTGTGCAAACCGTTATGTATGTTGTGTGAACAGTAGGATTATGAATGGACTCAAACTGTCGTTTGAGCATATTAACATTTCAGGTTTTTCATTGTAATTATGTGTGCCTGTCAAAAGCAAAGAAACTCTTTTTTTTGTTTTGTTTAATGTGAATTTTACAAGGTATGTGCATGTAAAGTCTGGCTATCTGATTTCTGAGACAGTGCAGTCCCAGAGTCTTCATCCCTGATGACTTCCCAGGACCAGTTAATGCCAGCCCTGCCTCTGGAATAAAAGGGCCCTAATTAATTCAAGACCTTGGGCTGCTAAAAGCATCAGCAAACCAATGATCTCCCATACAGGTAGATTTCACAAACATTTAGAGCTTTCAGGTTCAGATGAATACAAAGAATTGACTGGCACATAAAAAAAAACTATTAAGGAGGAGGGTAAATAGAATATTCACAAACTTTTGAAATGCCTTTCTAAATTCCACTCAGCATAATAGAAACTTTATCGTAAAATGACTGTAGGCATAACTACAGTCAGTTCAAGTCTATTCATTTGAAAGAAATTAAGTTAAATTTGCAAAGCGAGACACTGAGGTGTAAAGCAACCCCCCACACACACCAAAAATCTGCATATTCACAAGCAGGTGAGGACCTAACAGAACCCTACAGAAACACCCAACAGAAAAGCAGTAAATAAGACCAAGTTTTGAATTTTTTCCACAAGTGCCAGCTCAGCCTCTCTGCCAGTTTTCTGACCTAAATAATTCTCAAACTTTCCTCCTCTGCCTAACTAACCCTAATTCAGATCTTATCCATCCCTTCTCTGGGGTGATTTTGACAGGAAAAAAATAAGTAAGTCAAGAAACAACATCTGCTAGGGAAATGTAGCAATATACTGAAAAATATCAAATACAGAAAAAGCAAAAATAGAAGCTTTTTTTTTTTAAACTTTAGTATTGCGAACAAGCTTCCTATCAGAAAGCAAAGTCAATGGTCACTAAATCAACTGTGGACCCACACGCACAAAGGATAGAGTCGAACCTGTCACTTCCTTCCCAAAATCTGTTTAGTTTAGGTTGCTTTTAAAGACACACAACAACAGTGGAGACACCACAAACGCTCTAGGTCATCCTCTCCTCTCCCCACCCCAGCCTCAGAAATACATTAGAGTTGAAAATCTTCATCATAAACAGCTGAAAATTTTTGTCCCACCACCGTTTTTCCCTCCAGATCCACTCCATCTTCCATCCCTCTGTCTACACAACCCAACTTCCTTTAGCTTCTTCTCCTAGGTCACACCCTTTGAGCCTTTATCCATGCTCCCAGCACCTCTGAGCTCTTTCTAGCCTCATCCTTCTTGAAGTATGAAGTTCATCAGCTGAGGTCGTAACGCCAAGTAGAGCAAATAGGCAGTCCTATCCCTCAGCTTTACTTAAAACTCCTTCTAGCTCGCATCAAAGCAAAAAGGACCCTTACATCTTACACATACGCAGAAAAACTTACTAGGTTTAGTGAACAAAAACTGCGCTTGGAAAGAAAATGCATTAAGTTCTTCAAAACTAAGAGGAAAAAGGACTTTCAGAACAGCTCACTAGAGGGAGCCCCCATAAAGGGCATGAATATGCTCGGCTGGTGCGACGGAAAAGGACGGCACAAACCTAACGTCATTGTAAAATCAACTCTGAAACTCAGTCACTGCTAAAATATCCAGGATTTTGAAGTCTCGTACACTTTAAAGTATCTTAATTTTTGAAACAGGTCTCAGACATCCAATTGCAGAAATCCCTACAGCAATACCAAAGAGCTTGCAACCAAAGGGAGGAGAAAAACCTATAGCTGAAAGAGCTTCTGGTAAAAACATATTTTTATTTTAAAATTATTTGATAACGAAAGAGTAGAGCACACCCAACGTAGTAAAAACAGTTATTAAAACCCCCTAGTATGAAGCGATATCTATGGCAAAGAAAATGGCTCTTGGCATTCCACGAGCAGAAGCAGGTAAGAGAAGAAATCAAAGAACAAGTGAAAAGGATTTACAGCAGCTAGGCTCACAGGCTTGCAGTATTAAAATGACATTTTGTTTAACAGGTCAGACAACTTAATGTTTTTTTCCTCTCGTTCATAAAAACAGAAGCAACAAACTGAATTGCAAGAAACAAAGCTGAAAATGGGAGAGTTTAATCATTTATAGTCACCTTTAGAATTCACAGCTGAAGGAAGTAAATTAATTCCAAGTTTAAAATAAGTAATAAGTCTGCCCACTATCTCATCCCTGCTACAACAGCTACTAGTAGAAACATGTATCCCCACAAGGATGGCTTCTCTTACAGCAGTCTATAACATGATCTGAAAACAGCGCTGGGAAGAGAACCTGAGCAAGCGACAAGAGTTCCAACATCAACCCCAGACAGGAGCCAGCCCTTACACTCCTAGGACAATCCTCAGCGAAGGCTGGACTGGGACACTGTTCCATATTTCTTGGGCTGCGGAAAAAACAAGGGAGTTGAGCGAGCTTTTGAAGGGCATCTGACCACAGGGAAAGGTACAGCAACCATTCTGCTACATACTCTGTGCACTCTTCCCTTCGGTGCTTTTTTTTTTTTTTTAATGCTTTGTTTTTACAAGTGTCTTGTACAGATTAAAAATGACAAACTATTAGCAATTACTAATCTCACATTTAACGCAGCCTTCCATTCCATTTGTTTCTGCACAGGCTTACAGAGCATTAGAAAAGACAGATTGTAAGATCTGTTACATTACGTGCCTGCTTCTACTCCTACTAACCGTGGATGATTCTACAGGAAAGGCAATTGCTTATCTAAATCAAGATAAGCATTATTTCCATATGTTTCATCACCACAGGGAAAGCATTCACAGATGCACTCTAGCACTTCAGATTTGTAGTACAGATTTGCTCTATCACTTCTTGGACTTAAACGAGATCAGAACCTGAGCACAAGGAAGAAACATCTGTTGCAGACAAATCACTTTCTACCTAGCCAAAAATGCAGCACATCACGCAAGTCAAAGGCACTTGATGATGAACACCAACACCTTCTCCCTGGCTGCACACTCTGCCAATATGCTCTGTTTCAACTAATTACGAAGTGGCATAATTGGATTAGGCGAGGACTATAGCCAAGTCGAAGCTTACGAGGCATACAGATACCACGAATCACAGAAGAAATGAGGCTGGGTGGGATCTCTAGAGATCGTCAAGTCCAACCTCGCTGCTCAAAGCAGGATCACCCACAGCAAATTGCCCAGGGCCCAGCCCCAGTTGGATTTTGAGTATCTCCAAAGACGGAGACTCCACAACCTCTCTGAGCAACCTGTTCCAGTGTTCAGCCACTCTCACAGTATGTGTTTTCTTACGCTCAGAAAGAATTTAGTCTTTCAACTTGTACCCATGGCCTCTTGTCCTGTCACTGTGTATTGCTAAGAGTAGTCTGGAGCTATCTTCTTCACACCCTCCCATCATATGTTTATGATTATTGATCAGATCCCATCTGGGGCATCTTTTCTTCAGGCTAAACCCCAGCTCTCCCAGCCTCTCCTTGCAGGAGAGATGCTCCAGTCCCTTAATCATTTTTGTGGTTCATCTGGTGCATCAACTACACTTCCCGGTTTTGTACTGCTCACAGATTTGCTGAGGTTGCACTCTGCCCCATCTTCCAGGTCAGGAGGTCATGGTATCTCCCATTGAAGGGTTTTCAGGAGATATGAAATATCCCCATCTAAGGATGTGAGCATCACTCGACGTCCACTGGTTAACTGAGGAGCCCACATCCAACAAACCACACCGTAACTGAGTTCAACGGTGCTATAAGACACCCCTCTAAAGCTACTGCAAAAAACCCACAACTAACTCACTTGGTCCAAGTTAAATGTAGTGGTATGGCTACAAGCAGCGCACGAACAGGGTTGTAAATATGACCCTCTACTTCTCAGCCACGATTGAATTGGAGCCATTGAAGAGACCCTGTTACACATTAAAGAGAGAAAGAGCAGTGTACCATGAGAATTGATAAAAAAATAGCCAGTCAGCCCTAACAACCCACACAACGCTCATGCAAAATGCAGTTATTCTTGTGTTACAAGGGTCTTGCATAGTCCTTATAGTGTTATGTTCCAACCTTTTCCTCAGTCTATCCCACACAACTCTGTACGTCCCCCAAAAACAAAATTGAGAGGCAAAAAAAACCCTTTAAGTCTGGGAGCAGAAGTAAGACAGAATGGAGAAGCTTGCCCTTTTTCTGACGTTTTTGCAAAACAAGGTAAAACGTGGTATGGAGTGCAAAAGCACCCAAGACCGAAGTTTGAGAAAGCAATAATAACAAACAAGGAGAACAAGAAAAGGAATACATTCTCGATTCTTATTTGCGATGCAACCTAGTCTGCAGGGACACGCAATTGTCAATTCATAAATCAGTCTTCTCACTTTGGTGGCATGCACAGTGACAGCAAAGACACGACGTAAGTAGGCTGAGGCCCTAGGGTGTTTACTTGGAGGGTCAGCATCCAGCTGTTATGATTGCTATGCTTACTTCTGCTGGCTTGAGATTTCATGATTTAGGGTCCATCGGAACGGCTGCTGGCTTAGCTGTGACCCAGAAGGAGCTGTGCTTTGTGTATTTAAAGAAACTTACTCAATCACTGTCTTGTTTGGTGGGTTTTTTTAATGTGAGCCTTCAGAGGAATTCAACGCTTTGCGACTACACACTGGAATAAAAATGCTGTTGTACAGCGTATTTACTAAGTTCTTGCCCAAGCCCGATTATCAATACCTCAATCTGAGGGAAAGCAAGAATTTCAATACACAGATCCTTCTTCCAGAGCAGCAATGTGCGTTGTACTGAAGTACATTAAATGGTCAACCAAGGTCACATGGAGGCAAGAACTACACTGCATCATCTCTGTCTCAATTCCTACTTTATAACCTCCCTCTACTACAGACAGCTTTTAATTAACAATGGAAGTTCAAAAATTGAGGGGGAAAAAATACTACACTCTTTTAGATGACTCTTCATTGCCTCACAGAAATACGTCGCTACTTTTCTGTAAAGCTAAAAGACTACAGGTGATGTCCTTCAAAGACAAAGCAGATCGCCTTCACTGCTAGAGTTGTGTCTTGGTAATATCACAGCATTCATACATCTATTCCCGGTATGTTCAAATCAATCCAGGACCTCCTGGGATAACTATGAGCCTTCATCCAAGACTCACACTACCAGTAACACAATATTCCTTCACTTAGCTTTAAAAACCGGCTGGAAAAAGAATGCCTTTTCACGAGCAACCAGGTGTTACGTCTTCAGCAGCATCTATTTTATTTACCAAGAAGCGAAAACCCATTTTTAATAGGTGTGCACAGCACATACAGCATCAAGCAGAATTAAAATAAGTTTATAGTGGGAAACCACAAATTTATTAGCTTTCATTCATTAGCTTACTAAGCAGTCAGACATTTTTTTACTCCACATTCTCTGCTTTTTGAATTCCCTACACCATTGCTAAGCAACAGCTTCTCTAGTTGAGCATCACAGCCTTTCGTAGTACTTACTGTGGAGCCTGGAAATAAAAAGTTACTACCAGCAAACTATGAAACTTCTACAAAACTGTCAGTAAATACTTCACAGCATTGTCATTCAAGAACCTCTCTGCATGAGATACAGCGACTTATAACCGCTTACCAGATGGGAGCAGGAACTTTAGCTTTCTAGTACCAGAGAACAGGTAGGTAAGTTTTTATGCAAGTACAAAAGATACGTTTTCCGCATTAAGACATTAGGCTTGGCGGATAGCGCTTACCTTGCAGCATTTCCCCTCCCCTACTCCCTGAGATACCACATGTAATTTGCCACCCTAAGAAACAGTAGGGCTTCAACCCAAACAGCAAGGTACAGAAAAAAATCTGCAATATTTGAAGAGGACTCTACCAAGACCCATTAGTGTTGCGAGTCATACTTGCTTACTTTAAGGACTTGAAAAATAGAAAGTAATACAAACTCACAGTTACAAATTCACTAGCAGTTAGAAGAAAGATTTAGCTCTATCTTCTTCTGCCCGTCTACCTGGAAAATAAGACACACCAAACCTCAAAGCCC
The DNA here is from genome assembly GCF_964195595.1 of Calonectris borealis. NCBI lineage: Eukaryota > Metazoa > Chordata > Aves > Procellariiformes > Procellariidae > Calonectris > Calonectris borealis. The sequence continues at coordinate 121,308,709 of NC_134314.1, forward strand.
TTAAGTCAGTATAGGCATATGTTGGTGTGCACCGCCTATTCTGTGTGGATTTAGTTATTTGCAATACACTTACTAACCTTCTCGCGTAAGAACTCTGATAGCAATGCAGAAAGGGTTAAAAAAAAAACAACACACCAATGGAACTCTACTTTTCCTTTAAATATAACTGATCCATACCCTCAGTGACAGTTACGTAAAGTCTGGGGTTTGCTTTCAGTTGATGTAGATTCATTAAGTGTTCCCACAAAAGGATAGCACTGCAACACACAATATGTTTGTATGAGAGCAGTGTCTTTTTAAAAGAGTACCTTATTCATACAGAAAGGATGAGATTAAGTATACAGGAATAAAACCAATGCAGGCTGAACTTCAACTACAAATCATGTTTGTGCAGCAAATGAAAAACTAGTAACTTACAACACCTTTACAGACTAACCATCAGTACCAAGGAGACAATTAAAAAGGCCCATATTTGCATAAACAAGCCTCTGTGAAAAAGCAAAGGGCAGGATAAGGCAGGTAAATGTTTTAAAGCAAGACAGATGTGCAATCAATTCTACACTTTCTTCATACCTGCATTATAGATGGACTAAGTCTTTTGAACAGGATCCTCTTGGTAGACTATAAAGCAGTCTCTTCTAACTCAGCGTTTGATCATGAACTCCTAGAGATGCTACTAGTGCAAAGGTGCATGGAGAGCATACTTCCACTTTCAGAAATAAATGTATTGGCTATACCAGCGCAAGGCTGAGAGGTTTAATTTGGCAAGATGTGCCTTCTATAGCATCCTGTCCACAAAAAAAACACCTGGAAACTTTGATAAAGGCCCTTCTGGCACACACTTCTGCAAACAAGCCAAGACAACAAGCAGCAACTACAAGTCTCAGTATCTTTTCTGTGCACAAACATTACGCTTCCCCCTCTCCCCCATTTAAATAAGAAATATTCCTTAGTGAAATGGAGCCACACAAAATTGTAATTTCAATGGTTTTTAAAGCTGTGCAAAATAAAAGTTTACATTTAAACTGAATTGTTAAGCCTTCACTCCAGCACAGAAGAGCATTTTCTGTGTATCGTAACAAACACGTCTGTATGCAGCACTTCCCACAGGGCTGAGGAATTCCGTGTCAACTGGATTTTCCAACGGTACATCAGCTAGATGCCCTCTCAAGGAGCCACATATCACTTCATACAGGAAGTACTACAACAACTTATTTGGCCATTAGTTGGTTTGTTAGAGACATTTCTACGTAGTAAGCAGTTCAGCTCTAGTGAACCGAAAAAGGGAAACCAAGCTTATCTGGTTTCCAATGATTGGGTTTTTAGCACATGTGTAATCAAGTGTTTAATTGTGCATGAAGCAAACGCAGCTATGCATGAAAGCTGGTTAATACGATCTAAATAGAGAGCTCAATGAGCTTAAACTGCATCAGTGATGCCCCTACCTTTCAAGGGAGTTAAACCAGTGTCCTTATGTGGTGGTTAACTTTCAGACTTGATGCAAGCCTCCCACATCCAGAGAGCAGCAGTTGACAGGCCTACCATGCATGATCACTAATTGTTATTAGCCCCAGGCAGCAAATCCTAATTGAATAGTTCAGCACCTTCATAAATGTCTGTCACACCCAAGCTACAGTGAATTAAGACAAGCCATACCAGTCTCTTACTGTCTTATCAAAAGAGGCTTCCGATCTTCTGCAGGAGGACATCAGCTTTTTCCACCTACACTTGAAGATATCCCACAGTCATGTAGCCAGTCGACATGGCATCAGGTCTACACTAGTAAGCCATGACAAAGGTACAATTTAACAGCTTGATCTTGGCCTCAGCCTAATCATAGACACGTGGCTTCTAGTCAGGCTGGCACATCGGCTCACATCTGTCTGCAAAAGACTGTGAGAACATATGCCACAATCCATCATAAATTATAGATTATGGCTTTAGCCAAGCTACCATACTGAGCGAAACTAGATGACTTACTGAAACTGTCTTTGTAGTGCAAGAAATTAATTTGGGGATTTGATCTTGGAATCCCCCCTGCTCAAAAGGAGCTCATCCTTTATACACAAAAAGGGGGGGGGGGAGGAATAATAATCAAAGGAGTAGAGACAGACATATACATAAACACAAATTACTGGAAACCAAGATGTATAACCTATTACTTTTCCCCTGCATATATTAAACTCTATCACTCAAAAAGTTACTATACTACTTCTTTCCCTCAGTAGCCTTAAATGTGAGACAAGTCAGCCACTGAAAAACTCCAGGCTGGAACTTGAGAAACCCTACACTTTCTCAGCAATTTCTGAGGACCAGCACATACCGACTTAGACACAGCATCACCGCTGCTAAAGCCATCCTTCCTCACACTCTGAACGAGCCTACCAGCTGACCACACACTGCATCATCTGGACTTTCTAACTCTGGTTAGTACTTCCTTCGGGACCCCTGTACAAAACTTCAGTGCACAGTGATCTTCAGTAGCTACAAAAAAAAGGATTGTTTTTCATACTGCATGGGACAGAAGCTTGGGAGTTATTAATCTTGTCAAGACTCATGTCACCAGCACTTAAACATTAGAAATATTCTTTCTGGCAAAGACGTGCTTAACTTCCCTTTGCATCTCCACCTACTATTACTCTCTAAAACACGTTGAGAGCTTGCAGAGCTTCATTAAGGATGCTAATTTATTGTTGAGAGCAGCATCCTTTCCTACGGTTATTTCTTGCCCCTCGAGGAGCTGGCTGCCACTGGAGATAAGAGGGTTTTCTCAGCTACATGCAGAAGGGCCACAAAATGATAACTCTACCAAGGACCTGTATAAGCTTAATACTGTGTGGAAGTTAACTTGTTAAAAAAAAAAATCATGGAACAGCATCTTAAAAAGAAGTCATCGTCTTAATTACATCAAAGACAAGTGATTTACTTTCTTAGAGAGAGGATTAAGCACACTGGATTATGTGTTCTTAATTTATATAAACAGAGCCAATTTTTTGCTTTTTAATAATCATCTCACACTTGCTCAAAGCAAGATTTTTCTTTTTTTCCCCAAAATACTTTAAAGAAAACTGTAACACAAGCGTCATCTCTTTGACAGCTAATCCATTCTAGAAAGATTATATGCATGCAGCTCACCAGGGAATTACAAGGTCAATTGAATACATATTGGTTCTTTTTGTTTACTGTAGGTTTTTTCCCCCCACCATACTAAACACACTGCTTTATTCATTTACATCAGGGATGTCACTAACTAGATAGGAACACTTGCCTCTCAAACCAAACCAACCTGCCCTGCCCCCCCAGGTTATTTCTCAGTTTACATTCAAGTAAGCTTGCACCTGAAGAGTTTTTCCCCATCTCTGTGCTATGCAAGGCTACCTTTGGAAAAGAGTAGCTGAGGTATGTGTTTAGGAAGACAGAAAGGCGCGCGGGGTCAGGAGCTCACATGGTCAGATTTGTACCACTCTGCAGCTTTGCATCTGCTCAGGACAGATCCCCAAAGGGCTGCCAAGAGCCTGGGAGAAGCAGAGCACACAGGGCTCCAGTTACTCCCTGTTGCTCCAGCAGCCTTTGAGCCTCAGTCTTAAAGTTACTCCACGTTACGCCATGGGCACGCAGACTCCTGGACACCTTTAGAACAGACTAATGAGCTGCAAACATAGTTTGCTGTGGTTGCCACTCCAATTCCTTTGCTACTTCCTTAATATATGCATAACATGGACAGACCACAGAAACAAGCAAACAGAGTTATAGCTACTTCCACGAAAAGCACGTCATTTCTTAAGTATTCAAAATACTTTATTACCATGATCTTCACACAATTCATAGAAGCCACAGATGCCAGTCTTTTAGCGGAGCTCCCCCAGCTATTACACAGAGCAATTAATAAGCAGTGATCTCCACATGCATCTAAATGACACAGCTTTCTAATCTTAAACGCGTTAGTCTTCAAGAGACCTTGTGATAAAACGTTCAGCATGAGTAACAGAGTGGCATGCCAACATATGAAAAGTAAGGACAAAACTAAATACAGCACTGAGTTTAAGCGAAGCTGGAACTCACATTCAAGGCCACAGCTAACAGCAGGAGATCCTGAACTGCGGCACACAAGTTATTATGGTTTTCTATGTGAACTCAGCTGAAAAATTGCTATACTTGTGAACTTAAGCAAACAAAGAGTTTCAGTAGCAAAAGCACCATTTTCATTGACTGACAGACAGCAAGCATCACACTGAGCTAAGATGTCTCGATTCACTTTCATCCTCGTCGCTCAGCTAGAAATCTGTTCTAAAGACACTTGTTAAAGTCACTGTAAGAAAAGAAGATAATGCAAGCCAATGGACTTGTTTTTTTGGTGGGGGAATGGTCTTCAAACATACTGGTTTCACATAGCTATTTCAGACAGAACTCGTTGATGTTGGGCCACTTTTGACAGTGTTCTAGTAGAACCTAAATTCCACTGAAAATAATGAGTGGTTTAGAGAGATGCTATTTCTCACTTGTAGATGTCTGGCTGAATTTCACTGCAGCTTAGTCCTGGCATTATTTTCCAAAGGCTGTTTGATGATCATCACCTTGATTCCCAGTTCTCACAGGACAGATATTCACATCAAACAGGGCCACATGGAGATGCTCTGAAGAACCCAGCATTACCTGTCGTTAGTTAACCATCTCAAGAAATGCTTGCTAACGGTGCTCAGTATTACCACACATTTTCTTTTCAGCATGAAGCACTTTGAGTGGCTCATCTAGATGCTCTGTCTCTATAATCTTGTGTCAACTCACTGTGAATATTTAGAAAGCTACAGATTCCTAGTACAAAGACGCTTTTATTAAATCCAAACCTTACTATTATACATAAACCCCTCAGTGTTAAAGTAGATTAATTTGAATACAGTTTGCACCATATCATTTTCTAAAAATACAGCAGATTAACAAAATCCAGAGGCTGCCAAAACATCTAAACATGCTTCAAGACTTGCTTAAAAAAAAAAAAAAAGACTGCAGATCTTTCATGCCATTTAATCTTAAACAAAAACTCACCAGCTACTGTGTCCTTCCTTTTTAACTTCATCCAATCAAAAGTAGTTCTTACCATTAGCAAAGGTCTTTAAACCGTCACCTGAATTTGCTGCTTTCTTGGCACCACTGCTATACCAATGAATCCCAGAGGCTGTGAGAGTCAGCAGGACTGTCAGCGCCTTGAGTCAAACTAAATAATTTATTCCATTTTCCAAATTATCCCATGAATGCAACAAAACATTTTTCTACCAGTGACACACAAAACTCAATGACAACAGAATTCCCAAGACCCTGATTTTTCGAAAAGCTTCAAGAAATGTTTTCTGAAGTCATTTCTCACATTCCCCTCTAAAGAGTAAAGACATCTTCGGGAATAACCGTATACCCAAGCAAAAGCTAATACACATATCTAACTTCGAAAAACACTCTAGTTATTCGTCTGCATGGTGGCATTTTATTCACCAAGCATCACAAAACATAAGTTACCATTGCTGCACAGGATGAGTGCCTATTATATACTAGTGGTATATACTAGTGGTATATAATAAATAGCATTGAAATAAAGGTATACAAATTCCAGAGCCTCAGAAAACAAGCCCATGATTAGCACATTGTCAGAAGGGAATGCTACTTCAAAGTACATAACAGAACAGATGAGACATGTCTTCCTTTAATACATTTGAAGGATAAGAAGTGGGAGGAACGATGGATTACAGTATATAGGTACTATCCAGCCCTGTATGACAGGATTATTCTTCATTTCCAAAGTGGACAGTTCCTCATTTCCTTAATAAATGCGGTTAAAACAAAGAAAGTTTTTATGTTTACAGAACTACTTCAAGAACAAGAATTTTTTTCCCTTCCTACCATCCCCTCCGACGTTAAAGAAGACCACTTTCCCTGTCAATAACAGCAGTGAAAGGAAAATGAGCAATGTTATGACACTTGATCTCCGAGGTCCGCTTGTGTCGCCTGGCAAGTTGTATGCCAAAACCCAGGGGTGTCGACAGCGTAGTCCTTCTGGAAATGCACGTGCCCCCGACAGCTTGCTTTCTGCAGTTCAGAGCAGCGGGCACCGGGCTTAGTCCCTGCATTCCACATCGCACCCCCCCCTCAAAAAAATCAAAAAGTATCAGAAATATTGACCAAATTCCATGCCAAAACACACGCCAACTTCATTTCTTATGGCTAGTCATGTCCATATAAGGACACCTGCAAAAATCATAGATTTTTAGTTTAGTCACAGAAGAACAAAACAAAGAAAAACTACACACAGCTGCTTTCAACTTCCAAATGTTTTCAAACACCTTTGCTGCTATTAAAAAAAAAAAGACAAAGCCCTTGTCAGCTGCACTTCAGAATTCCCTAACTTCACTCCTCAGAAACCTTTACATTATTACACATCCCTCTGTTATAAAGACTTCCAGCCTTGACAAAAATTTACCTTCACGTTAACTTATTCCAAGCTTTACTGTTTTCTTCAGTTTAGTTCTGAACACAACTTCATACCAAAGGGTGGAGGAGGAGGCGCGGAGAAGAAACACTTTCCTCCACTAACTAAGGTATGTTCTCCAAACTTGCAGAAGTATCACGGCGGTCAGGTTAGTTCCTTCCCAACATGAACCTTTTAGGTCATTTCAGTTTCAGCAGTTCCGGACAGAAATTTTTCAATAATCTTCTGTTAAGCTTCCGTATAACAAAAGTGTGCCTAACTGGAAGCTCCTAACACCCTCAGCGAGTCATTCACATTTAAAAATGAGTACCATAAAGCTCTTGCATTGTTCAAGCAATTTTTCCTACGAGTCAGTACAAAAATTTGTGTAGTATTGAATACCCTTAATTTCCAGTTGAATATCTACAGGGACTACTGCCAGCCCAGATCATCTCCCCTTCTCCTACAGCTTCTTACTTCAGCAGCTGATTGATTGCACCTGTTTCACTTTATTTGTTCTTGGTTCCTTTCTTGATTTCTCCTCATCACTCTTCCTGAACAGCCACTCCACACTTTACTAATCAATCTGTCATTTTTTCACTGTATACAGTGTTGGAAGTAAATGGTAAAGAACTTTTTCCACATTCCCCATCAGTTGCTGTCTTAGCTTGTCAAGCGTACAGATGATTATTTCCGCCCCTTCAGACCTCTTTAGTTTGTCACCCCAAGGAGTAGCCTTTCACCTGAAGAAAATATCAGAACTTGGGCATGGCATTGTCAAGTCATCCCCGATTTCATCACACCTGGGGCTTCACGTGCTCTCTCCAGAGTCTTGTTTAGGTTGTATCAGTTGCCCTCCATATGTCCCAGTATACGGAGCAGAAGTTCTCATCAGCAAGACGACTTAAATTCTATTTTTTCGGTATTTCAGCTCAGAAAGACAGTTCTTGCACACTGTTGATATCTTCAGAGTGGGGTCAACATTTGAGGGAAATCAAGTTTGAAACAGATGCAGCAAGTCACATTAATATACATATTTCTTTTAACTGCACTGATCAGTTGAAATGTGGAAGCATTTCAGCAGCCTAACCTTCTAGAAGTTCACTATTCCACATGGCTTATTTACAACAAATACATCAAAGAAAACAAGTGACTATGGATATTTTCTCCCGAGCGTACAGTATAACAAAAGCTTCAAGTCGCAGAGAAGAAGTGTTTCAGCACAACTTTTGCCTTCCAGCATTTTTTGCAGTGTACTGGGTACTAACAGAAAGAATGCAAGAGCGGCTACAAGAAAATAAATTCACCACTGTCGTGATTCAATACCCACATACTAGACACTGACATTTTGCTTATGTGAAGTGTAACAGCAATCACAACGTAAATCCACACCTTGTCACGTTCAGCAGCCCAAGTAATACAAGATCTGTGAATTTTCGCACGTTATACAGAATCTGAGAGTAGTTAGAATAAAAACATAGTTTAGGCTAGAACAGATAAAGAGTCTCCCAGTTAAACCACATGCTATACTGCATATGCCCATGTACTACAGGCCCCTGAAATGAACTTTGGAGGAGAAGTCAGGTAATCTTTTTTATTTTTATGCAGCCTTTGTTTTCTAGATGGACAGGCTTCTTTCTGTTGTAAGATACAAAAGACCTATTCCAGTGGGAGAAAGAGGTCTATGGGTACTGTTGTAACACAACTACTCACCAGCATTGAAGAGCTCAGCAACCTCTGACATAGTTTCACTTCCAAAGTCATTAAAGATGCTTTCAGGAGTAGATGATAGCATTAGTTGTTTATGACAAAGGCATCTGCAAATCTGTCAGCTCCTGCCGATTGTACTCAAAAAGTATTACAGCTTTCCCATTTTATTAAAAGCAGCTGATTAGTTCCAGGCCTCATCTCACCTGCAGTATTATCATAAAGACCATGTTCACCTGCAGCCACAAGGTTACTCTACACATCCGTTCACACAGGCCAGTATCTGCTCTTAATGCTAACAGAAGTGTCAGAAAACTAGTCATATACCTGCAGAAGCAGGAAACACTTTAGGTCTCATAATTAGATCCCCCTCCAAAAAACCCACAAGCTTCAGCCAAGTAGGATAACAAGACATAGAAAGAAAAAAGGAAGAGGAAAACAGCTCAGGAAAGTCCCTCTTCTTCCACACACTTGCGGGGATTAAAGAGAACTAGACGAAGAACGAGGCACTGTGACAGAATTACATACAGAATTCTCTATGTAAGTGACTCAGATTCTCATTTTTGGTCAGCCTTCACTACAAGTATTTAGACAACTCTACTGGTGATCCTAACTGTGATAACACTGCACACGCTAAGAGAAGGAGTTAATCCAGGCCAGGCTGATGTTCCTTAGCCCAAGAAAGTAGGCAGGACCATGAGTAAAAAATGCTGTGTTCAAGAGAGGCTTCAAATCCAATCTTCTCCCACTTCTAGAGAAAACAACACAACTTGCACAATTCCCCTCTGCTTTTCAGCCACCTACAAGAACAACACTATTTTGCCCAGATTCCCCACACCGTTATGCTCACGAAGTTCATTAGGCACGGCTGACCGGTGGAGTATCTGGAAAGTAAGACTCATACAAAAACAGCTATTTTACACACTTAAGGGTATCAGTGTTGTTATGACTCTCTCTGGGGATACTTGCAGAATTAGTGGACACCAATGAGGGTTTAAGAAACTTTGTTGGGGTTTCCCCCCACCCCCAACCCCAAAGTGCTCTTGTCCCCATGCTGGCTGCCACTGTTAGCAACAACATGGGTTGTAAGTCTTGGCCCTCCTAAAAGTAACTTCAGACTGAGAAAACAGAACGGCCTATATTTAAAAAGTTTCCCCTGATTTACTTACCATCACTTTCGCTCTTACTTTTTAAGTCTTCCATCCATGTTGGAATATTTTTCAATGCAACATAACCCCTTAAGTACTCTTTGCGTCTTTCTTCCAAGGTCATCTTCAGCAAACGCTCTGTTTAAGGGAAAGAGAAAAAAAAAAAGTTTTGCAAGCTTTCATATATTCTTGCACCTTGGCCAAGTAGGGACCAATTCAGTATCCTTGATGCAATTAAATCCCATTTGAGAGAACCAAGCACAGGTGATTCACTGAGTTACAAGTAATAGGAGCTAAACACAATGCATCTAAACAACTGCATGCGCCTATTTCTGGATATCCCAGTTCAGCAAAAAGAAATGCCTCTTCACCGCTCTCTCAACTGTCCAGACTTCCTCCCCCCATCGCTACTGTGCCTCTTCTTCCTGCCACTTTAATTCAAGGATCGGAGAACTAACAAGTTTATTAAGTACGGAATTGTTGTTTTATAGAAAGTTTTCAGGTGTTGAAGTCTATTCTTTAGGTTCTGCATTTGTAAATCAGAACTTTAAAACATTAGGAAGATCAAAATTGAAACATTTTCACAGAAAAGAGTTTACCAATGCCAGCAAGTAAAGGCAGGAACATGGCACAAAATTAACAACGTGCTACTACATTACAAAAGAAATCAGAGCTAAAGCAAATGTTATGTCACTTTCTAGATGGCTGTGGTGATAAGAAAAGCATTTTTGTTTGGTTGGTTTTTCTGTTCTGCAAACAATGTAATTTTCAGCATGAGAAAACCGCTGTCATTTGCTTTAGACACATCCAGTGGCATTTAATCCCATTTTGGGCCAAAAGTCAGTAGCTGTAGAAAATACTAGGGTATCTGTTAGATAACCACGAGTAAGTAATACAAGTACGTAAGTTTGACAAACTTTGAACATAATCCCAAGCTCCAGGAAAAGCCACTGCCATCCACGGGCTAAACACGTTTCTGAAAAGCAGACCAGGACCAGCATGAACTGCATCTGCTGGATTTAAAATGCTGCAAAACAGAACCTGCATTTAAAGTGAACGGCGTGGGTTAAGCATTAGAGATTTTTATTTGAGCATTAAGATGACACACTTGGTTACCAACTCTAAAACACATATGGATGGTTGTTTTCTCCTGAGAAAGTCACCATGTCTTTTTTCAGACATTTAGTGAAAAGTAGAAGTCTCAAAGATTGTACAATAATGACGGCTACTGCCAACTTCACTCTTCTTCAGACCTCGCTATAAATGGACTAAGTGCTAAGATAAGAAAAAAAACCTCCGAACAACCCAACACTGTAAACAAACCCGGCGCTTCAGCAAGACCCTGTACCTGATTTTTGCAGCCACATCCTCTTCTCCCTCCCCACCTCATCAATGCTTCATATTAGTTCAGCACAAGATGCAGAGCTTTTCCCCTTCCAAAAGGGGGGCGGGGAATGGACTGTAGAGCATATCAAGACGCCCATACGCTAATCAAGTTTCTGGGTGTGTTTTTACAAGTGGCACTGTCCCACTATTACCATCCTAATAGTTTTTCTTGACACATTAATCAGTAGTAAATGCTCTTTGATGATTCAAGAGCTTTTAGGGGTGTAGGAGAGGGCTAGACTCATGTTATTTGCCTTTGGCACAGAGGACTAGATGGACATGAAAAGAGTATTTTTATATCAAGTTGAAGGAGCAGTGAGCAAGTTCAACATGGAAACTGCTTCTCAGATCAAAAAAAGAAAGAAAAATCACTTTCACTGGGTTTTGGGTTGGTGGTTTTTCGGGGCGTTTTTTTGTTTGTTTGTTTTTTCTTTTTCAAAAGAAAGTTTCCTAATTATGCAGGCTGCAATCAGCTGCAATCAGCACAGACCAACAACCAAAGGCAGGTTTTGAGCACAGACTCCCTTATCAAAGTAAGTTTATTTTGATATTTTTGACAGTATTACTGATTTCTTTAGTTGACAAAAAAATTTCTCTCCCATTATTCAGGCTTGGTATCTTCATTGGATATTTACAAATGCAAAAGTAAAGCTAATGTGATTAGGATCGCCATTATGCACAACAGATATGCACTTAATTCCACTACTTGATCTTCAAGCATACAAAACACCAAGTATTTAATGTGGACGTTAGAAGTACCACAGAAAGGCAAACCTGAGAGAGTGCGTGTCTCTGCGCATCAGCTTTGAGGGACTGACAAGCAGAGAAAGTTTGACTGCCTTTTGCTGAAGAGGTTACAGAGCCAGTTCGGTGCCTTCAAAACACAAGTTCCTCTCTATAGGAAGGTTTTATAAAACTTTGCTCTTGCGAGTCAGCAGTGAGAATTTAAACTGACTCTTAATTATACACAAACCTCCTGGAAGATGCTTCCAACAGCCTCAGCTGCAAGTACAGTTTTCTGCATGTAGCTTTATGAAGTGTCTTTGAAAGTTTGCGGGCATACCAGTCCTGTGTCTAAGACTCTGAAATCAACTCCAGTCCCGCTCCTACTCCGTTTCAGCTGTCCTCAAGCAAGATCCACCCTGGGAGAACGTGGACGAACCCTTAATTACCAAGAAAGTAATTAAGAAGAGCAAGTGTATTGTCAGTGGGTTTGAACTCAATACTTAGCAGTCAGTGCTTTTTCTTTTTAAAAAGAAAGTCCTTCAGAATATAAAAGGCTGAGAACGATTGCACTCAGAGCTTCATGGGAAGAGCAGAACCGGCAAGCACAGCTAGCTTTTCAGGGGGCAGGAGTACCTGGGAACGGCAAATGCAGACCTAACAGGAGATTTGATTTCAAAAGTACAGGCTGGGTAGGAAGGAAAGAAGTTGGGCTTCTACAGTTTTCCTCTCTAGTAAAGAGGATAGCTGGTAAGAACAGTCACACAGGGCTACAAGCTGAAGAGCAATGCCAACAATAAATGTGCAAGTTTTTTCTGCTCTCCTCACTCAAAATACCCAAGGCCAGCATCATCAGCATGGTGCTGGAAAGCAGTTACCGGAGCAGAAGACTGGCAAATGCTGTTCGTTCTCACTAGGCAAAGAGACACCGAGTTCCGGCCAGCTAGCACTCACAAACATGCTTCCCTGGATAGAAAAATCTCACCAGCAGTCGTGAGCTCTGGTTTGCATTCAGTAACATCACCGTACTGATGGAGACCACCACCCTCACAGCTGACTAGGACAACAAAAGCCTGCCTTCATCTCAGGTTTCCAGCTTACCCTCCAGCCCCTCCACTCGACCCTCCTTACCGAGGGTTCGAGTTCACATGCCAGGCTATGAATTCGCACAGACAGCAGCAAAGCTGGAAGAGACAAGTGGGAGTAACATGAACACACACCAGAGCCTACCAGAAACCTTTCCCCATCTGCCCGCAGCACAAAACCAGCATTTTGTGAAGGTAATGACATACAGCATTAAGGACTTGCACAGGGAAAGTCAGTTATAGATGATCACACGTAAGCAATGCCTGCAAAGATTTAACTATATCTTCTCTGCTGGAAACAGAAACTTAGATGTCTGGCAGAAATTTGTTGCCTCACTTTAACTACAGAAACATGCTTTGTAAGACAGTTTTGAAAGAAAGAAGCATGCAACAAAACTCACTTCCTTTGAGAAGAGTTTGACAGGAGCAGCTAACCTACAGAGAAATCAATTTATTTGTGCTTTAACAATTTGTCCTTAGAAATGTGCACTTGATTTCTGCCACAATCAAAAAGAATGAATCCTGTCCTTCGAATTAGTCTTCTGCCTTCTTGGCTTGAAACACACACGCAGTCATAGGGGTGATGGAAGACAAGAAAGAAAACATAAAATGTGACCCGCTGGTGTGTTTTTGATTTTCTTCCTCTCCTCCTTGTGTATTTCTCGATTATTTGTAAACACACCAGGCAAAAAGCCAGTGTAAATATTATACTTCCACCGTGTGAATACCTCTTAATTTTTACATTGCTCTCCACGTGATCAATATAAAGTATCAAACTGGTAAGGTCTGCATAAAATGCTTGTCCCACGGTTTTCATGCCCTGGAGTTTGTCAGTGGGGTTTTACAAACTGAGACCACACAGGGTGTGGGTCCTTAAAATAAATAAAAAGAATAAATATTTCTTATGGGGGGGGGGGTGCGCTTTGAGAGCCCCCATACCCCAAATATTTCACCCCGGCTGATCAACACTAGAAGCTAAACGCACTGCGTTACACCAGCGCTACCAATAAACCGTATTTTCCGTAGAAAACATACGCATTAAAATGAAAAAAAAAAAAAAAAAAAAAAAAAAAGGCAGGTTTTGACGGCATGTGCCTAACTTTTCGGCCCGAAATACTTCCACAAGGTGACTTGGGGGCGGGAAGCCCTCAGGAGAGAGGCTGTTCCCCGCCCCGCTCCCCTCAGCCCCAGGGCCCTCTCCTCACGGGCAAAGTTAGTCAGCGATAACCGAGGTGGGGGGAGACACTCCCAAATCCCGCACACCCGGGGGTCCGCCGCCCCCCCCCGCCTCTCGGCAGGCTGCCGAGAGGCGAGGGGGGGGTGGGGGGGCCGGGTGTGCGCAATTTTAGGGTGTTTCAAGCGGGAGACCCTGGGGGCAAGAGAGCACGGAGCACACCCCCTCCCCCACCCCGTCACCTCAGCCCCGGGCGGCGGGAAGCGCCGCTGGGCACCCCCCGGCGAGGCGGTGGCTCTGAGGGGACGGGACGATCCCCGAACCCCCCTCGTGGGTCAGCGTGAGGTAAAGGCGGGAGAAGCGGGCCCGGGCCCGGCAGCGGGGCGGCGGGAAGGGCGGTAATACCTTTCTCCTCCCGCCAGAGCTTTTTCCGCTTGTTGCCGGGGTACATGGTGGTGTGGCTGGCGGCGGCTTTGAGCTGCAGGTTCCCCAGGCTCACGAGGGGGTGGATGAGACGCCGCGCCAGAGCCGACCGCTACCGACGCCGTGCGCCGCTGTCTGCCGCTCCTACTGCTGCTGCTCCCCGCCGGCTTCGGCTCCGCGCCCGCCGCCCGGCTCCGCACGGCGCCCGTCAGCTGGGTCACGCCTCGCTCTAACCCGACACCCCCGCAGCGCCCGCCCCCCTCCCCGCCGCCCGTTGGCTCCGGCAGACGCCGCTCAGTAGCCCCCTCCTCCGCCCGCTGCCGCTGCCGCCGCCGCCGGACCGGGCCCGGCGGACGCACCGGCCAGGAGGGCCCTGAGCGCGGCGGCGGGGCGGACGGCCGCGCTGGGTTGCGTGTAGGGGGGGGGGGAGGTGTGTGGCCGTCGGGGCGGGCAGCTGTGGTGGGTGCTTGGGTGCGACAGTGGCCGCTCTGCGCGGCGGTGGCGGCAGCGCCGCGCTCGGTGCCCCCGCGGGGAGCGAGCGGGGGGGCGCCCCCCCCCTTCGCCCCGGCCCCTTCCCGCCCCGCCCGCCGACACCGCCCCCCGCCCCGCCTCCTCCGCGGGGGCGGGGCAGAGCGCCCTCTCCTTCCGGGTTGCCGGCCGTTACCGAGCGCGCCGCCGATTGGCCGGGAGGGCGGGAGCCGTTGCTAAGCGACGGCGTCGGGGCCCGGCGGGGCCGCGGCCTGCGGGCCGGGCCCTTCCCGGCTGACCGAGCGCTCCCTCCCGCGATCGTCTCCCGGGGCTCCGCTGTCGCGCGTGGGGGGCGCCGACGCCGCAGCGCGACTGGAAGCGGAGCCGGCGCTATCGCCGCCGGGACGGGGTGGAATCAGCGGCCACGGTCGGTTTAAAAATCGGTGCTGTAGCCGTAGCTGCCGGGCTGCCGTTACAGGGAGCGGGGGGCTCTGCTCCGTGTGCACGGCTTGATCTCCCCGCACCGCTGCGGTGAAGAACACCGCTCACCAGCCACCCCAGTCCGCCTGGGGACCGGAGGTCAGGGAGCCTCCTTCACTCGCCATTTCCCGCACTCCTTACTGAGATTAATTTTTTCCTTGTCTAAATAAACACACGAACTTCCGTAGATTAAATAAATAAATATAGAAGCTTCCCCGCAGCTGTATGGATCCTCCTGGCTTCTGGCTTCCGTTGTGTCCATATGGAGGTAAAGGCCCTTCCTCGTGCAGGGGAAGGGATTTGGCCCTGGAACACGGTGGGTGCTGACGGGTGCTTAACTGGGAGCTTCGCAGGAGTTAGGAGGGGCTGGGGGACAAAGGCCATCCTCCCAGCCTTCGTCTGTCGCGCAACGCTTATGAACCAACACAGCTTTACCTATAACGAATAGTTCACGGGGGGATGTAGATGTCTGGTTGAAGTCAAGCATAGGACGGTGTCCACACCTCTCCACATGAAAAACGTACCATCTCAGCTAAATCATATAGAGAGTATCTTATGTACACCTTCTGGTCAAGAACAGGCTTTGCTTTGGTGATACACTCTTTCGCTTGACCTGCAACAAAGAAAGGTGAGGCACAACGTAGCAACGTTTCAACTTTTCTCATAGTTTCTGATAAACAAACACGTTAGCGCCTCTACTATCACCATTAATCTTAGGTCACGGTACAATTCCTTACAGCAAAATCCTGAGTCTTATCACACTGATTTGAGGGAGCACTCAGAGTTTGCCTTTTAACCAGTTAAAAATCAGACTAAGGTTCCTCGTTACAAAGCATATTTTAATATTCCGATTAGATCAGCTCCTAAGAGTGTATTACCATCTTCTATCTTTACTTGATTTCTACACTTTGCCCAGGTGATGTGCTTTGGTAGCCCAAGCACAGTTTTCTCATCTTCATAATAAAAATGAGAGAGAAGCCAAGAGGTAAACCAACATTAAAAAAAGAGATCTTAGTTTAAATCAGGCTTGCTTGTGTGATGTGGAGCAAATATTTGAACCCGTATCCTAGATCACTGCATATTTACCAAGCTACTGAATATTCTGGTGTCCTGTGGGATCTGTTCCACATTTTACAAATCAATGTTTATTGGACCAGAAGGGAAGAGAGAGAAAGCTTCACTCTCTTCCTGTAAAGGGCATCTGTACGCATTTTTCAGTTTCATTTGTAAAAGCTGCTACAATAGCCATAATTTTGGAAAATATGTAAAAAAAGTATGTACATATATAAACGGGAAAAAATAATACAGCCTGATGTTTACACCAGCACCAAAACGGAAGACCAGATAAAAGGTGGGAGTAAAACTTTCTTCAACTCAAAAATAGAAATGTTCAAATGTTCTAATTCTAATAAGAAAATTACTATTGTGTTTTACTTTTCCCCCCCCTCAGTTGCTGGTGGAACAATTGATTCCACTGAAGCAGTAAGAAATTATGTCACTGACTTCAATATGAGCATGACCCGTCCTTTGCTTCTTACACTTGTTGATTCCGGGGGCCTTAAACCTTCCAAAGATCACCGATCCTCCAGGTTAAGTAAAATTGTATGTCATTTCCCAGCTAACTTGGGCTAGGTCTTCCACACTGTTCCTGAAAGGGAACAAAATGTTCAAGCTTTGTAAATATGAAACATGAATAATCATTCCACAGCTGTCTGCAAGCATGCAATTCCCACAGCCAGAGCTAGAATAATATATGGGAAATCGGCTGTTAGAAATGCTGTTTGGGGAACACACCTAATTTCTTTGTAAAGAAAGATGTTTTTCCCTGGTTGACTACATGAGCCGCCTGCCATGAATGAATTTTAAAGGGACAAAAGTACAAATATATCAGACTTTCTCTCTGACAAGTTTGTGGCTCTCAGTCAGCGGAGGAAAGAAAACGTCCACACGACGAGAATAATAATCCTGCTGCCTGGATGCTGGCAGCAGACTAACTGCGACGGATGCGCCCGACCCCTTAACCAAATTGGGCTCCAAAGGAGGTAAAGGCCTGAGCCGTAGCCGGGCCAAGAACTCCTCTAGCTTCAACCTGCTCTCTGAAAACCCACAGAGGAGCAAAGTGACACAGTGAGCATCGATGCATGTGAGCTTGGAACACCGATCGTGCGATCAACACATGAATAGCGGGTGGCTTTTCCAAGACTCATTTATCAAGGAACAAAGAAAGCTGTGGGTAGGAGTCTCATGCATACCTTTCCCATCGCGTGTAATTTGACGACAAGCCGACCACTTTATCCTATAAATATGACAGCCTAAGCAAGCCTTCTTTGAGCTCTCCCTGGAGGCAGCGTGGCTGCATGGCAGTGATCTCCCCTTGAGCTGGGACACCCCTCAAGGTTGCCCCTCGAGGCAGAGAGACCTTTTACCAACAGCAGATCTTTGGTAAGTGACTGATAGCATGCTGAATTAATAGTAATGAAACATTACTAATCCACGTAGCTACTCGATATTAATTATCATAGACTTTGTATAGATAATTCCATTAGACATAAACTGTTGTCCAAGTCTGAGACTAAGATTGATCCTAGCCGCACCTAGGCTCCATAGGGAGTTTAGAAAGCAGGGAGGTCCACTCTGAACCTCGTGACTCAACGGGAGGCTCTTCCTTACCCTTTGCGTCTCCAGTCTCTGTGTGAATCAATCTGACTCGATTCTAACTCAATTTTCCTTTGTATGGTTCTTCCATGCAGTAATTAATAAGGTGAGCCTTGTCATCAGACTTACTGAACCTTGGCAAACCCCTGTTAAACTTTGTTAAATTCCATCGAATTCATTGAACTCTGTCAAATTATTATTTTACCTCAATAAAGCATATTGCTGCTTCTCTCTTTTGAGCGAGGTGCGTTCCACTCATTTGCGACACTAGCACACTGCAATGAACTCTAAGGAACGCAGGCAACAGAATACAGACTATGTCTTTTTCTTCCTGCAACAGACTAGCAGGCACAGGGGCATAACATTAAATATAAATACATTTTATTTTCTTTTTCATAACATCGCTGATCAGAGATTTAGCCTAAAGTGGAAAATTTGCCCATTGTTACCAAGCAAGGAATGTCTCCCAACAGATAGCGTCCTAAAAGTGGAGTGATGCTTAGGCACACTACTAATTTGTATGACACACAATACAGTAATTAACTTCTGCCTCTAGGCAGACACTTACACTGTCCATGTAAATGGATGAGATTGTTCAAGGATGACACTAGATTTACAGCAAAGACATAGGGTGAGCATGAACTGAAATCCCAGGAGATGCTGATGGAGAAGAACGGAGGACAAGTCTACACAAAAACCACCAGCGCAATGGCCAGAAATGAAAAAGCAGAAGCACTAGGATGGAAGCGTGGCAGTCAAAGACAGCAATCTTTGAGAGAACCTATCGAGAGAGGTGACCAGAAGTATCAAATGTGGTGCGAAAATTTATCTAAAAAGCAGCATTTCAGTACTTGGATGAAAAGCAATCAGGCTGCAAAATAGGAGGTTATTTTTCTGCGAAAACTGTAGTGAGCTGTATACATGGTAGGCTAAAGCAATGCTCAGAAGGCTTAAAAATGTTCTGTTGAAACAATAAGCATGAAAATGAGACTGATAGGAAATTTGTATCTGGTTGTATTTAGTCCATTCAAGGCCTAGTCAACACACTGGTGACATTTTACAGAGGAAGACAGGAAAACTGGGAAATGTCCAAAAATAGCGTTTAAGAGATATATAGCCTGGGCAGAATACAGGTTTCTACTAATAGCTGTAAAATGAACATTTAACATAGGGATAAATTAATGACTGGTTAGAGACTTCCTGTTAGAGATATAATAGGAAATGTAAATTAATACGAGAGTGAATACTACACTATATAAGTGAATAAATATACCAAAGGAGAGCTAGAGCTTCAAGTCAAACTGCTGGATCATCCAACCAAACTAGCATTAAGGCAGCTACGCACAGCATTACGATCGCCATTCACCGTCTTGATCAAAATAACGGCAGTGCCATAGCAGATCCCACGCTGAGCCTACGGCGGAGCAAAGCTGAGCCGATCTAGGTCGCTGGAGGAGGCAGGTTGTGGCCGCTGGATGAGCAGTGGCTCCGTGGGGATCAGTTGTGGTGTGGGATACATGGCGCACCAGAAGAGAGGAAGGAGCGGGTTGGTCTGAGACGCAGATCTGGAAGGATAAAAATACCAATTGCTGGAGAAATGGAGAGGATGGGAATGGAAGTCGGCTGTTCCAGGTCTTGATAGTCCCAAAAACATTTGAAAAATTCCGTGCAAAAGCGGGAAGGGCACTTAGACGTGGCAAGCTGATGCCACCTTCATGAACACAACATGGTGCAGGGCCAGGGCCTGCGTTTGTGGACGTTGAACTGAGGGCAGCAAAACCGAGCAGTTTTTTGAGAAAAGCCTCAATGCTTAACAACAGGAAAATTTGTATCTTCTTCCTCACGGAAGCAATTGTCAGAAGCTGCTGCCCATAAAATATGCCTGTGAACTACACGTAACCTGTAAAGTAGGTATGTTCATTTCAAACGTCATGTAACATGAGTCACCTGGAATGAATTCTTACTTCCTTATACTTCACTTCAAAAAGCATACACGTAAAAGTTTATACAGGTAATAAAACTCTTCTATTTGCAGTAAATGCTATTTTTAAAAAAAAAGTATGTTTGTTGCTTCGGTTGGTTTTGGGTTTTTTTTGTTTGGTTGGGTTTTTTTTTAATAATGTGTGGTAATGATTGTATGGCCATGTTTACCTCATTTTTCAGATTTTATATTTTTATTTTCTTTATTATTTTATAAAAATCTAATCCAACAAAATAGTACACAAACTGCAAACAGAATCCATAGATAAACTAATTTTTCAGTCTTTTTACCGAAAAGATTTTTTTATCTTATCTAACAAAATATTTGAGTTTTCCTTCTCCCTCTTTTTTTTTTTTTTGTTTTAACTAGAAACTGTCTTGCTTATGAAGTCATTTCAAGAGCTTCTTGTACTGCTACAAAGTTAAATGCTGGGGTATGAAACAACAAAAAAAGAAATTAAGAGAAATGAAAATGACAGTAAGCGGTCTTTTTCATTGTGTACAATGGAAAGCAGTCCTTTATTTCACCAGTATTGACACTATTTATTCAACTTTTCATTGAATACAGTGAAAAAGGTAAAGATGAAATTAAGATGTCTTAAAAAATCTTAAATATTTTTGAATTTTCATAATATAAATATTTTAATTATTTGATAAAGATTTTAAATGCAAATTTAAATTGCGAATATTTTCTCAATTTCTACCTCACTAAAAAAAAAAGCAACGGAACATTGGACAGTTTCACATGTTAACAGAAAATTCCTTCCTCGTCTATGTGAATGTACATTTTTAAATGTATGATTTCAGTAGCTGTTAAACAAAATTGATTTATTATACCAATAACATAGCAATATAAAAATCTAAAATGGGTTTATAAATGATTTATATTTAATAAAAATGTATTTCAACTGTCATTATTCTTACTTATCAAAGCTTGCTTGTGTAGCAAACTGTGTTATGAACGGTCTTGTTGATTTTGATTCAATCCTGGACTGATGCACACTTCCACCGCAGGAAATTCGAATGCAAACTTACAGCCCTTGTACATAAACCGTGAAGTCTCTCCTCCTGTCCATTCATATCACATGGTAAAACTGTTCTGAGTTCTTTTCACAAGGCTTCCACAATACTGTTGATAAAATGTCACCTTCTATTAGCACGTTCATTCTCAGATACGCTCATGTGCATTTAAAACATAAAATGCACATCATCCATCTTTTATTCGAGAGTTGCATCCTACCTTCTGAACTTTCAAGCTACTCGCACACGTGGGTCACGGTTCTGTTAATAAAATGATGGCTGGTGACAGGTAGAGAGGGAGTTAACTGACTACAAGCATTTGATAAACTGTTACCTGTAATTTCTCTGGTTTGTTGCCTTGGGCAAATGAGCTAAAGGGAGGCAAGTAACTACAAGCCCCATTTGTCCAACCGGGTGATTGGACGGAAACACAAAAGGCAATATACTCATGTGTTTCTTACAGCTCTATGATTTTAACCCATTTTGTCAGGGAAATACATTTTGGTCCATCAAATAACGTGATGGCTAAACTATTCAAACAAAGAGAAAAAGAATGTTTCTGTACCCTTGATCTGTTTGTTTATATGATTTACTACGGGTATTATTTCACAAGTAGTCAGATGCACAGTATTTCAGTTTAACATCTTTTATCTTAGGTTATATTTGTATCTAGAAATGGTCACTTTTGATACTAAAGCAATAAAACATTAAACACTTAAAACAATTAATTTAAGGTAATTATTCAAGCAATCTAATATAGACACATTATTAAGGGACTCTTATTTTCTAGTATTTAGATATACACTTGTCTTTACTTGATTTGTTAGAGCATCACAAACACTTTTGGAAGAGAAATTTGTAGATCCTTTGAAGTCAGACCTGTTTTAAGACAACTATTTTGGAAAACTTTGTTCCAACACAGTAGTATCCTAACACAGTTTGGTCTTATAATGTAAATGAATGGAGCACGTTCCCAAACTCTGCAGAAGTCCCAGAACTTAATTACAGCTCAGAAGTACCAGGTGTGATTACGTATACCATGTGAGACCGATGCATGTTCCAATTATTGCAATGGCTACCGTGTTGTAGCTGAATGCTGCGATATGGTGAATGTTACTGTTCACACCAGCCGTATCCTGTGATTGAAATCCACGTTTGCAAAGGAGAAGGAGCTTTTCAGAGTTTCCAAAAGAAGCCCAGTGACCTGAATTTCTATGTACAGTAGAAGACCCCCAAAAAAAGACAGGGATGTTCAACTTGGGCTCCTCTCTGGGATCAGCATCATATGGAACAGATAAAAATACAAGGTAAAAAACCCAGCAGTTGATCTAGACTGAAACTGTCTTCTGCTCCTGCAACTATTCCTGGCTCAAGACAAAGAAAAGAGAAGTGTCCCACCTTGGAGCTGACTCAATGGAGTAGGGAGTGGAATGCCAAACTGGCACCCTGGTCCCAGCTACCAGGGAGTTTGCCACAGTTCAGATGTTTGTGGTTATGATGGCGGTGCTGGTACAAGTCTTTTTAGGCCTCTGCCAGTGGCTGCTGGAAACAGAACTACCTTTTAGTCTCAGTCATTCTGTATCAGAATGAACTAAGATGTATTCCAGAAAGTACTTAATAAAGAGGAAAACTTTTAAGCAGGAAATCACTTTTCAGTATGCCGCTTGAAAATGTGGAATTCCTGCTCAGCCTACAATGTCCTCAGTAAAAAATGGAGATCGAAAGCACAAATAGAATGAAACAGTCAAAGTGACCGCAATAAAGAAGAACAGAGAAAAAAAGAAAAAAAAGCAGGGCTTAACCATGTGCTCAAACTTAAAGTACATAAAAGTAATTCTATCGACTTCAACCGGCACCACTGACGTCCTATGCGACCGTTGGGAACTTGACATCTGCTGGCTGTGTACAACCTTCTTGTAATCAAGAGAGTCACATCATCAAGTGGCTTTGCAAGGACAGAAGATAATTAAATGCGATCAGATCTAGCAGAGGAAAGCATAGTATTAACTTGCAGTTGTAGTAGAAATATTTTCTAATTATAAAATTCCTTAAATGATTGCTTCTTTTCTTTCCAGGCAAACAACATCCTGGCATTAGAAAGGTTTACATGGGGTGACTATAAGAAGAGGTAAACAGATGCATTTTGTTGTTTTGGTTCTTCCATTGTCACTGCACACATCTACCTCTATGTTTTGATTTGTATTTTAAGACTGCAAGGGGCAGAAAGCGAGTGATTTATTCCAACGTGCTATGCCTGCCAAATCCCCAGTATACAGCTGAGCAACTGGGACTAGTTGGGCTGGGAACTAATTGGTTGCTAAAAACAATAAAAGATGGGAGTACTTTTAAAAGACATCTAACATGCTGACTGTATAAAATTAGACTCAAATGACATTATTAAAGAAAGTATTCAAGTGTCGAAAATGAAAGAAGGTCATATATTCTCCTCTGCGGAAATCTAGATCTCACCAGAGGGGACATCCACTTTCATTAATCTGGTATTTTACCTGTTTTGTCTTTTACAACAACTTTGTAGCCAGACAGAAAAAAATGCTAAGAGAGATGGTTGAGGCTTGAAAGAATGAGCACAGAGAGTAGAGAAAAGATTTAAGAATTGGAAAGACAAGTCAAATTTTTAAAATTATATATAGTGCAAAGCTAGTGCAAAATAGTTATTGATGAAAAGCTAGGCTATCTTGAATGTAAATGTTATGCACCTTACTATTTTTGTTTTAAGAGATATCATGCATCATCACAATCAGTGGAATTATACCACTATAAATATATGTTTAGTTCATACATAACAAGAAATAACTGAATTAATTTTTCAACTCATTGCTTTTCCATCTCTCTTCTTTGTTTAGTTGTTTTATTTGTTTTGGCTTTTTTTCCCCTCCAAGTGATGCCATCTATTCATGCTATCTATTCTCACCATTTCTGATTGATTCTGTTGTTTTAAATTCATCAATTCCTATGCACCTTTTGTAGATTGGAGGCAAATCTCTTCAAAAGGCACATTTCAGTTACAAAACTACATCTGCTAATTAACATTAGTGAGATAGTGCTTGTGATACATAGAGAATCGTAGCTTGTACAAAATTAAGGGATCACAAACTCACCGTGGCTGGAGGGCCCACGGGAGGTCTCTAGTCCAAGTTTTTGCCTACAGCAAGGTTGCACTCAATTTGCATGTGGGTGCTCAGGGCTTTTCCAAGTTGGGTGCTGAAATCCTCCGGGGATAGAGAATGCGCAGCCTCTCTGGGCAGCCTGTCTCACCCTCTGCTGGATTTCCTGGAGTTTATCACCATCCTTCTTGCATTTTCATCTAGAGTCAAGTTTTAAAAAAAATAGTGTAAAGAATTTCAGTTCGATCAACCAATGGACCACAATACATAAAACTATATGAGTTTATCACCATTAGTCTATACCTTTCTTGCACTACATTCATTTTGCCTGTTGCCTTGGACTTCATGCTGGATTGCATGGCTTTTAGGCAAAGAACTGTATCTTTCTACTTGTATGGAGTCCAACATGAAAAAAAAGGGGTGGGGTGCATCTTTCAACTTTGTTGAAGCAATGGCATGGTTATTTTCCAGGTTATTTTTTTTTCTAATTTTACTTTACTCTTTTATCTTCTCTTGCATTTTGCTTGCTTCACCTAACCTTTTGTGTTGTTTATTGCTCACCTTTCCATTAGTAGTACACTCTATTTTTATGCCCTATAAATACAACACATACTCCTGCTCCTTTTCTTACAATACTTCCCAGCACTGCAAAAGCATATCTACATTTTCCTTATATGTTTCTTTCATCTTAATGCAATATACCCCATGTCCACTTCACTACTTTCCTCTCAACTTAATTGTTCTAAATTACTTGTTTGGTATGAGGGGAGAACAGTAATGTAATATAAGTAACTGCTTTACCTTTCATCACCTGGGTATCGTAACAGTTTGTGTGTACAGTTTTTAGTTCAGTTATGTTATATCACTTGGCAAAAATTAGTTCATAATTTGGGAGTACAGGTTTTATAGGAGATTCACAATAATACTCAGCCTGAATGCTGGTAATTAAAACGTCCTCCCCATCAATTGTATTTTATTGCTTTGTGTTACTAAATAGCATGTTACTGTATCATTGACATTATAGTATATGATATACTAGGAAAGCAGGATATTTACATCACAATTCTTACAAAATGTTTTAATTCTGACACTCATTTTTCATAGTACTCATCACCTTTAGCTTTAATATATTTAATATTTGTTGTTGCTAGTATATTAAGGGCTTTTCCTAATGTGCCCAAAGCAGTACTAATCTTTTTAGTAGTAAACCATAACCCACAAGTATTTCCTGATCTGTAGGGAACAGGTTTGTTTTTATTTTCCCTCCTCAAGCTGGTCAACAACTGTATTATGAGCTCTATTCCGCTCTTATTGAACTTACCAGGAAAACCTCTTTTTATTTTGACTGAGAGTGAATTATTTACCGTGGATACAGAATTTCATTTACTACAAGTGAATCCAATGCCTAGGTGTTAATAGTATTACAGAAAGCAGGGAGTATAAAACGTTTCACTCCTGCTATGAGCTGGGTAGGACTATAATGATGGTCACAGCCCATTCTCCTCTGAGGACCTCTGTGATCTGGTAGCCTTATCACCATGGCTCTACAATGCTGTCTTCCTGCCACTAGGTCATTTTCCGGCTGTACAGCAATGCAGAAGGTGTTTGCATTGTGTATCCTCTTCCACGGGTTATCTACAAGCTTGACAAAGGTCTGGATATCCTTTTTATTCTAAATCCATCAGTACTTACTTAAGTGCAGTTAAGGCTGATATATAGCAAAGTCTCCAAATCATCCATTCTGGGAAAAATGCAGACTTTTTGCCTGCTCATGCACAGCAGTCCAGGGGATAAACGGCTGGCTAACCAGGGAAACACTACTTAATTTATGGTTATTCATGTAGGTGGTTACAGCTATGTACTACATTCTGCCTTTTGTTATAGGTTGGAAAATGAATTTAATCTTTTTTTCTTACAGCGATCCCTTCCTGGAAGCCCTTTCAAGAAGAGGTCTGTAATGTGCTCATTAGAATTTAATCTCTTATATTTTAATAAGTATCCTACAGGGTTATTAAGGTGTTAGAATTATCTCTAAAGAAAAAGAATGACATTATGAGTTAGCAAATTAAGAAAATTCATCTCCCAAATACATTCTGTTTGAATAGAAACAAAACAGTTTTATAACAAAACATACCCTCTTTCTGATAACTCGTTTATTTTCGGAAGCAGAAAACGTTTTTTTGAAAACCACAGAGAAATAATGTTTCAAAACAAGTAATTGCGTTTCAAAGTATAATTTATCAGGATGAAGGTTTAGTTCCTCCAACACAGTCACAAACTGTGTTGCATAGTCATTATAAATGAGGACATTATCTCTCTTAATAAATTTGAAAAATTGTTTTAAATACCATTATTTTTTACTAACACCCAGACTGCATCCACCGAGTTATTTAAAGGTAGCGTGGATAGGCAGCAGCCCCACACATTCACTGTTAAGGGAACATTCAGAGCTGGGCATTAAGTGCCTACCTGGGAAGCAGCTTTCGGGAGGCTCAAGGCAGGCTGTGGTGGTACCTGGAGTGACCCAAAGCAACTCTGCAGAGGCCAGCAGGAGCCCAGAACCTGGTTTAATTGTCCCCTGGGTGCCACAGTGATGAGGTTGGCCAAGCTTGGCAGAAAGGAGCACGCACCATTCACATTCACGGAACCGAGCAATAGCAGGACGTGAGGGTCAGTCGCAGCGTGCATCCCGCGTTTCCTGGATGTAGGCATCCTTCAGCAAACAGCATGGCTGATATTTGATCGTATGAATGACTCGCAGAGCCTGTCAGGCCTGGAAAATTACAAAGCAATGACAGTAATTCTAGTCACTCTCTGGGGCACACTGCAGGGAGATTTCATGTTGAGCCCCGACTTAGAGGGTTACCGTTCCATCTGGACACCGGGATGATACTTGGGGAAATAGCAGTCAGGAACAAAACAGAGGTCAGTTGATAGCCTTGGAGACACCCACGGCTGTTAGAAATGACCAAAGTAGTGGGAGAGAATTGAAACAAGTCTCCGGAGGGCAGCTTTCACAGAGAAGCTAACACGTGCAGAAGGTGCGAAAGAAATAAGCCTATGCACTTAAGAGTGCAGCCGCCTGGCTTCACAATTTGTCTGTCCAACACTGGCCACCAAGACGTTGAGGGCCACGTGTTTCCAAGTGATTTGTCACCAGAAATAGCAGGAGATGTCAAGTCTGCGCTTCACAGCGGCAAAGTCCAGCCACTGTGTCACGTGTCGGTGGGATACATTGCCCGGCATTTGTCCTCAAGACCCCAGCAATGAACTTGGTAAATAGCCACTACCTCACAGAAATCATGCTCCCTCCCATAACCACACATCTTACTACAGATGGACTTTCTAGTAATTAGCTGAGCCACAAACGACGCTCATCTTCTGTCTGTCTTTCTGGTAGTTTGTCACCAGTACCTAAGCAGTCAGTGAAATACATTTGAACACAGAGCATCCGAAATGGGTAGAAGAAATGAGAGCTAGTTTTTAAGTCCTGAGTCTTAAAACCTGCTTCTTACAATAAGTGTTCTCTCATGCAATGGTTGAAAATTGCAATTTTCAATAAAACTCATAGAATTATGATATAATGTAATTATTGTGGTGAAATATATCATTATTATTGGAAAAATTAAATAGCAGTAAGCTGCTGTTACATATAATTGCATACAATGTCAGTGTGTTGTATCTCACTGCTGACAGGGCAAGAAACTGAAAAGTACTTCCAAGACTGATAAAGCAGTCCAGGTTCTTAAACTAGCAATCATGTGGAAATGGAAATTCACCAAATACAGCCAGATTTGCCCCAGAACATTTTAGTCCAACTACATTTTGAGAAGTGGTCATTAATTTTGGATCCGCTCATTTTTAGTATCCAAATCAATATCCCAGAGATGTGATTTGTGAAGATGCCACTTATTAAATGAATTCAATTTCAAGTGTTAAGCTATAGCTGTGATGTATGTAAGAAGCGCTTATCAAATATTTGCTTCCAGATGTAATTATTTTAGTAGTGAATTTTTGAAATATTATCTCATTTTATGCCTAAATCCAATTGCATTTCAATGTTTTTATTTGAAATAAGAAGCTATATCAAAGAAGGTTCTTATCTATGAAGGGTATTATCGTAGGCTGCTCTCCATAAGCTTTTTATTGCTAATCTTTTTCTGCTGGAGACTTGTGCGTATTTTAGACTGAACCTTTTTTGCTGATGCTTTGCATGTGGAGTAATAAACAGGTTTATCAATATAACATTCACCTGAAACCAGAGTGTATTTATTAAATAATTCAGTTAGTTCTTTGGACATTGCTGAAGTTGCATTTGAAAACAATATTAACTTTTCTAGATAGGTAGATACCATGGTAAACAGAAAGAGAAATATTATGTTCATCATGAAGGACTTCTGTAGTTCATGAAATAGTAAGAGTTTTCTGTGTACGAAATATGTATTCTAATTTTTAAAAATGTTATCATTACAGATTGCCTCTGTAAAGGTAGCAAAACAGCTTTCATGATGATTTCTGGTTTTGACACTTACCTTATTTGCTGATCATTTCCCATATTTAACTTCACCCTAAAAATTAAATAACATGAAATATTACCTAAAATATGGTTTAGTCATAACAGATTTTAAACCACAAAAGATATACCTCCAACATGCCTTCTCAGACCTTAATAATAAAATGTTCCTTCTGACAATCCAATTGGACAACTTAGTGAGTTATAAGGAAAACCAGCTGCTTAGACCAAAAAAAAAGTTAGATAAATTAGTAGTTCACGTCATAGACTCAAGTCTCTGCAAACCTTCAGTCTCTTCATGTTGCTCTAGTTGTACAAAATGGGGTAGAAATAGCCTCAGGGAGGAATCCAGGAGTATTGAGGTTAGTTCAAGCAGGGCTGCCAGAACAACTCTCTATCAGTCCCCCAACACTAAGCCATATATCTAGACGCAGCAGGTAAAATGCACCTTAAACACTCACATGATCAGCTACAATTTACTTGTAGATAAATTGTGTTTTGTACTTCTGTTTTTCTGGGTAAACATACAGCTTAAGATAACATCAGAAGGTATGCACCATAACATTTATGAGAAGTTAAAATGCTAGATTAACAGTGAACTTAGAAATATATGACTACATCTGCCTTAGCAGAGTTTTGCAGTAAGTTTTTGCAATTTTCCCCTTTCTATAATAACAATATCTGCTTAACTTTAAAATAGTTTCTGTATGAATTTTGGAATAACAGAAAGCATTTTAGTTCGCCCTGGCCATTTGAAGGCAATGTAGATGCTAGATATAAAATGTCACAAGGATAATTAATTGTGACATTGCCAAAGGGACACAGCACTTTTTCTGATAAATTCTTTACATCTTTCCAAAGGGCCACAGTCAGTATTTCAGCTTTAGTTTATTGCCTAGAGCAAATTTGATTTTAATAGACTTACACAAGCTATGGAAAAGGTGATCTAGAATGGTTACATGTTTAAAATGTGAAAAACGTTCCAGGGAAAATAGAAAAGCTGCTGCACTTGAACTTCTTCATGCAAATAAAGTCTTACCTGAATATAAATGATGTACATTCTTGAAAAAGACTGCCAAGCTGAAAACAACAAAGCATATTAATATTATAATACCAAGATGAGATAGTTTGATAGAAATGATTTAAAGACTAGATTAAGGAGGCCAGTAAAATGCAAATCATGAATAGGAGGAGGAAACTAAAGCCCAGAAAATAGAAATCCTAGCACCAGTTACTTAGTGAAAAATCAACTTAAACCCACTCTAAAAAAAGTTCCAGCTTAGAAACACTAGCGAATTTGTTTAATTATTTTTTTAATTAGTTCTCCGCTATCCTTCCAGCATAGACACAGTAAGGC
Organism: Calonectris borealis; assembly: GCF_964195595.1. Classification (NCBI taxonomy): domain Eukaryota; kingdom Metazoa; phylum Chordata; class Aves; order Procellariiformes; family Procellariidae; genus Calonectris; species Calonectris borealis. The sequence goes on from NC_134314.1 coordinate 121,338,407, forward strand.
TGATATCAAAGTGCTTTTGTTAGTGCAACTGACTTTGCTTGATGAACCAGTAACACCAATTCTTGCCAAAATGTTCATTTACTGATATAACTCTGCCAGCAGACTTCTTCATATGTATTATCCAGCCTCATACAAGATCTGCCTCTACCTTTCTGTCTATGTTTTATTGGCCATCACCTTCTATATGCAGTTTCACATTATGCTATTCAAATGAAATACTGCAGTGATTCAGCAGTGATATCTACAGGTTTATAATGTTTGCATTAACCTGACTTTTTTTTTTTTTTTTTGGTATGCTAGCCTAATATAAGTAAACTGTATAAAACTGCCAAAACTGGTCTGATGTTAGAGTCTTGTCAGATTCTCATAGTATATTCCTGCATCTGAGCAGGATTAAAGAGAAGTCTGAACAGGTTTTTTGTCCCTGCTGCAGACAAAAATGCCCCCTGCCTTTAACCATGGTTGAATACCACCATGGTCATAAATGCCAGTTCAAAAGTGATGTCAAGTTCCAATTGAAAAAGTAATACCTTGAAAGGGAAACCTAAAATGGAAGAAGGAACTACCTGAACACAAGACGTTGCGCGCTCCAAATTCTGATGAAATGATAATGAGGATGCTGAAATTTTATTTCTTCGAAGAATTACAATATTCTCCCTTTATAGAAAAGATTTTTATAAGCGTTCCCTTCTGGAAGAAAAAGTAGCTCCGAACAGGAAGTAACAATGAGAGGCATTAACAAGACTTATATCAGTAGTCACGGACAGTATTTCGGGGGGGGGTGGGGTGGGAAATTGTGTGTATGTTTTGTTTTTAAAAAAGGAAAAAACCAGTATGTTTTTCAGAAATCACAGAAATATTTCAGTAGTCAGCTCATATATGAGAAAGAAAAGAACTATAGGGAAAAACAGAATTTGGCTTCCTTGGCTTAAGAAACAGCTTCTGCAGGATAAAAACTGAAAGTTTCTTATAGGTCAAATTCCAGCAATAATAAAACAAGGCATATAGCTACTTTCACTAGATCTGTACATACCCCCAGGCTGTCAGTAGAGGCTACGCTGACTTACAGTGAATGAAACCTGACACAACCTTTCAGATGTGGGTAAGTTCGGTCAGGCTAATGTGAAATATAATCAGGCAAACATTTAGAAAAAAATGTTTAAGTGATTGTGATGCCCATGGCACTTACACTAAATGAAACAATAGTTTGAGAGAATTTCAATGAACCTTTATGTGCTTTAATTAGGAATGTAAGACTCCTCAAAGTATATAATGAAGGACGTCACCAAATGTGGGCAACATTAGCATAAGACGGAACAATCATCCCGAAGAGAAACAGCCTTCACGCCGTGCCTGTCATGCTTGTAAGGACTGATATAAGTCAACGACAATAGACTAGACCTCAGTTATTCTGTCTTTAAAAATTGCCTAAGTAAGAAATTTTAATTCACGGCCATATGGTGGCTCAAAATAAGATCTCTTCAGCTCTAAGTCAGAGACTCTTGACAGCACTGAAAAGAAGATACATAGTGTTTTTAAGTAGAAGAAAACAGTTCATAACAAAAGTGATCTTTACTTTTAAATACACTATTTTGATACCGTGTTCAGCAAAATTAATAATTGCCAAAGAAATCCTGGACACTACTCCAAAACAAACTCTTGCTCTGAAGTGAGGGCGTTTCACAACACACGTTTAAGCTGAGTAGTCAACAGCAAAGTCCTCTAGATCTGCAAACATTAATCACAAGCGCCTGGGCTGGACATCTGGTTTGCTGCAAGCGGCCAGGGCTATGAACCTCCACAGCGGCCCAGCTATGATGAGATGGGGAACAGCTTCACCTGGGGCTTAGAATTAGGTAGAGAGATGGTAACATTTCACAACACGTTACTAAGTAGGAAACTCTGACCAACCCACCTCCTCAGAACGCCGCTCCCCCCCCACGGAAATAATTGTATTCACATTACATTTGACAGGCATTATACCTTTTCCGGAAAGAGTCTATCGAATTTATTTACTTATTGAGACATATGCTTTGGTTCCAGGTTTGCAAATTCTAGAAGCATGTTGGCTTGGGTGAAATAATTGTGGTGCATAAACGTAAGCAAATGCATTAGTCTGGAAAAGAGCAGGCTCCTTGAATGAGAACAATTAAAGGAAAATTTAAAAAAGCAGCACAGATGAAAAATTAACAACAGTAACAAATGGAAGACATTAATGTTTACTACACAACTGTCCTTTTGCTTTTTGTTTTCTGTGAAATCTAACAAATACTAAATATCATTAAATATGAGATTTCATAGGTGACACTGGAGTTCTCATACCTGTTATTACTAAATTCCTAGCGCTAATAAAGCAGAAATCTTTAAATACTTTTTGAAGTGTCTTCTGCTAAACAGAGAATGGGCCATTACTCCTGTTTATTAAAAGTCAATACATAAGCGTACATTTTCTTGATGATCACACTATTTGCTGCTACCAATTATAACCTATTTTTCTTCAATCTAACACGCCCAGATTCCTTCAGCTCATACAATATGTGAACATATTTGTGCCATCTCAAAAGTGATAAGCTGAATTCTTAGATGTTTTATTTATGGGATTTCAGTCTTAACAAATGTTGCAAATACAACTCAGTAGCTCACACAGCAACATAACAAGACTGTTTAATTTATACCCTGTATATTAAGAATAAAAGTAGAGAATTGAGTGACATTTTATTTCCATTATTGCTAATGTGAATGATGTATGATATCTAGAAACACACATAAATGTATGTATACCTCAAAAATAAAAATGGTTTTGAAAGAAATGGTGCATAATTTCTTTTCTTCTCATATCCAGGACACACTCAATGAAATTCAAAGATTAAGAATGTAAGACATAACCTCTCTGCAAGTTAACAGCCTTGGCTCTAAGTATTTGTTTTCCCCACATGCTGTTTGCCTTGTGTAAAGCATGCTGACAGTGTAAGACAATAGAATTGCAAAGCTTTTCTAAAACAGATGTCTCTCAAAAATTTAAAGCACAATCTTTAACAAAGTTTCACTTTCTTCTATGTTTACTTCTTATATCATGTCCACTCCAGATGTGCCTTTTATAGTTAATTCAATATTAATGAACAGTTTAATGACACCAAAATGAGGATTGTCACCACGGAAATCGTAGTAAAAGGTTATTTCTGCCTCTCCTTTCACACATATGGTAGAAAGATTTTTTCATGCATGCATCAAAAAACTAGAAGATGCAAGTAAAGCATATGTATAGACGGGAATACCTCTTTGCCTGCGGATCAAGCGTGGAGGACTGCATTCCCCAGTCGTCTCTTCCTTACTATCGCTATAAAAGCGGACAATGAATCAGTCAGTAAATAGAAGTGTTACACTCAGCTTCTGGGTGCTCACGTTTTTGTTCCACAAACATGACCGGCTTTCCCAGTTCAGCATGTTAATCCCATATAGGGTTAATTTTGAATTCGTGCTCTGAGGTACTTCCATATGGTAAAATGTTTGAGCATTTGCTTAAACTTTTAATTGAACATGGGCCCAATTCATCATTGTTTACTTAATTTGCATTTGGGAGTAGATTATTATTTTTTGAAAACCTTTCTGTAAAATACAGATTATAGATTGTTTCATGATACAAGTGACTCAGTGGGGAAAAGTGTGCAGTCAGCATGTCGAAATGAAGAAATAGTCACAGTTAGAGGAAAAACATGAAGAGTTTTTAAACTCTTAAATGTTCCATGTATTTTAACTGTGAAATACAGAGACTTTAGATCTATATTGTGGTCAATAGTAATTTTCAGTGCTGTAGTATCAGAGGGATTTGTGAGGCAAAGGAATTTTCTGACCTAGTGCTTTTAGAGCACTGAGCCATCTATACCAAATATTTTTTTACTGCCTACTCAGAAATCAATTAAATATTTATAGTTAGCAAAGTTTATATTAATTACAAGCTAATTTTAATAGGCTACCCGTTTCACATAAGCTCCAGCTAAGCAGAGCAACAATGACATTTTGTCTCCTCGGGAAGCAGTATGCATTCTTTTAAGGGCATATTACAGAGAAGGGCAAAAACCAGAGGTGGAACAGTTTGAACAATATAACAAGTTACTTCAGTTTTCATATGGGTCATTCCATTTTTAAGTGCTTTGTCAGCTATACCAGGTCCAGGAGAGTTTGATTTGCTTTGCTGGCAAAAATTAATTTGAAAATAAGATGTCCTACATTTCAGGAAACTGAGGTCCAAAGCAACAATTGTGTTGGTTTGGGAATTGCAATTTCACTTTTCTTAAAACTCCCGGTTCTGCAAGTAACAAGTAGCATCTGTAAAACTCAGTCTTGAAACCTCTGCTAGAGCCAGACTAATTTGCAAGAGGCTTTGGAATTAGCTAAATCTATCTAAAATCATCTGTTACATTTAAACTGAGGCCCATCTGGAGTTGAATCTGTTGAAGGATGTGAAGTGCAAGAAAATGGGCTTTTACAAGTAGATGAACAGCAAGAAGTCGTCTAGGGAAAATGTGGTCCTGCTGCTGAATGGGACAGGGACCTGATGACAACGGACACAGAAAAGACCAAAGTACTCAATGAGTTCTTCACTTCAGTCTTTCCTGTTACAACTGACCTTCAGGAAAGAAAACTGCCACAGTCTTCTCACCGGTATCTAGGCAGGACAAGAGGCATATTAAAATATAGGAAAATCCGGCTAAATGTAGGAAAACGCTTATTTGTGTGAAGGTGTTTGAACAGGTTGCCCAGAGAGGTTGTGGAGGCTCCATCCTTGGAGATATTCAACACCTGATGGGATGGGGTCCTGGGCAACCTGCTCTGGGTGACCATGCCTGAGCAGGGACATTGGACTAGGTGATCTCCACAGGTCCCACCCAACCTCATCCATTCTGTGATTCTATGATAAAATCAAGCAAAGAAAGCCAATTGCCTCCATTACAAAAGACAAAAGCCAGAATCACGGTAATGTTCCCTTCATGTAATCTAATCTATACTGAGGTACCCAAAAAGAATAATCATCTCTTATTTAAATTAACTGCTGGCTTTTTCCAAGTAGTGCGTTGCCACTGCAATTCTTCTGATTATTTCAAGTTGATGTTGTCTGTTTGCTTGTTTCTACTTTATTGTCATGTGCTGAGATTGTAGATTCTTTCCAAGTTTGGCAAAGACTCCTATTTTGTGTCTGCAAGAAGATTCAATGAACATGTCATTTTCTGAATGGTAACGACAGATAGCAGATAGAACGATGTTCCTTCCATTGTGATTGACAGTCCTTTTTAAATACATTGAAAAGTCTGTTTCTGTTAACTATTTATTACTAAAGCTGTTTCAGTAAGATATTAGATAGGGAAGAAGAAAATGTCTCTTACCTATTATTGGTGCTGTAATTTATTTGGGTGGCTCTGTTTGCCTGCAGAACAGCCTGACAGACCGCAGCAAACCTCATTATGGTAGGGATTACCACCATGCAAGTACAGGGACAGTCCCCTGCTAGTGATGATAAAGGCATACCAAACATAAAAGCAGATAGCTCAACCATCTATTAATCACGGAGCAAAGCGGAATACTGCCCGTCATTCTACAGAATGGATGGTGTCTTTCATAAGCAGTAGTGTTTTCTGAAAGTCTTAAAAACGTTTTTATAATCTTTTCTTTTTTTTTAAAAACTTGTCAAATACGTGTTTTTCTCTAGTCTGAAAAAGTGATGACTAAAAAAGGGTATGACAAAGATCTGCAAAATCATGAGTGGTATAGAAAGGTTGGATAGAGACCAAGTATTCATTGCCTCTTCCAAAACAAAAATTGGGGGGGATCAAATTAAGCTATTAGGAGCTAAGCTGGAAACTAATGAAAGAGTTTTCTTCATGTAGCAGACAGCAGATTTAAGGAACTACTTGCCAAAACGTATGGTGAGTGCCAAAAGCTTACAGGAGCACTAGGGGAGACTGGACAACTTCATAGAAAACAAAACCACTGAGGGTTATTAAATACTCAGGTCAAGAGTATAGGTCATATATAGGTCAAGAAGTCTCCGAGCTACTCAGTAGATGGAGGCTAGGACGTATCCTATGTACTCACCCTGTTTTTAGTCTTTCAGAAACATTCTCATTTGGCCACTGTTCCTTTGAGTCTCCTCTTAAGGACAAGCAGAAGTCTGCTCCCAAGGCTGAAGTGTCCTCCCCAAGCAATACAGGAAGAAACAAATAATTACAGAAAACAGGAAAAAAAAAAGGTGGAGGGTAAGATCAAAATGTAATAAAAAAGAAAAAAAAAAAGGAAAAAAACGGTACCTGGAAGAGATCCAGACCACCCTTGGCAGCACTCACTGCTCTCTTCAAGTATACATGATCTGGTGTTTTAACATAACAAAAACCAAGGAAGAAATATGCAAGATAATGTTAACTTTTAATCCTTAAAAACACACACAAAAATAGCAGAAAATCTCATTTAGAACTTGAAGGCGAGGGAAGGTAGATTGAGAAGGAAGTGTGTTCTTCATAATAAGGCAGCAATTGGTACTTCTCTAGCAGCCATTCGCAGCACAAATGTCTACTAAACAATTCAAGAAATAACTTGTGGTGGCATACCCTCACTCATCTTTATTATGGGGAAAAAAGCACCCAGCACACTCAATAAGAATGTAAGACACGTGCATTGAAAGATTTTAGTACCTAAGGCACCTTCCTATAAAGAGCTGCTGCCTGATGCAAGCGCTCTCTACAGAGAGAGCACTCGTGGCTGTAAGAAGAATAGTTCCTACTACAAGAGGAAGAATACTCCTCCACTTAGACTTTTGCAGTACTGTTGCCTAATGTCACCTTTTTCAAGTAATAACAACACTGAGCAGGTTTATTTTAGCTAGTGACAAACATTTGAAACCACCAGTTTCAGGTCATGTATTTTCCTTTTTAAGTAAGTACTTCCCCATTTATTCCCCAGACCAGCCCAAGGACTGACTGCCACAAGGTGCAAAGCAGTTGTGTAGCACACGCACACGTGTCTACACACTCTGTCCCTCTTCTTTCTCCTCAAAGGAAAACTCCATGGGCCGGTGTCGTGGTTTAACGAAACCTTTTAGAAACAAGGCCTCCAAAACCACATACTTTCTACCCAGAAATCAAGCTTCAGAACCATACATTTCCAACCAGAGGAATTACTGGTGATAGAATGGGAGAAAACGTTTTTTTCTCCTCTGCTTAATCCTCAAGCAGAATTTCCTTTACACCAAAGACAACTACCTTATAGTTCCACATAAAGTTTAAGTTGGCAAGTGCTGGTATTACCAAGAGCATTGGTGCCAAAAGAAAGAATCATCTCTACCTCGGTCCCCTGTTCTTACCCCATGCCATCCTCCCCTTGCACTGGCACCAGGGTCGATCTGGGTGAAGAAACTGATCTGGGTTATCAGTAACCTGACCGTATTTTACTGGCCCCTCTTCTGGTGGCTTCCTTTAGGTTTCTGCCGCTTTCAGTTTAAATCCAGCTCTGGCTTGCATAAATGCAAAGGGCTTTAGGAGCCCTCTTGCTCACCAGAGACTTTATCTAAGCCTGAACTAGACATTTTATCTCTACAAGTTAGCTTCCAGTTCATCTTTTTTATTCCTTTAATGTTATTAACCCTAATCTGATGTTAATACTAATATTACCAAGTAATAGTCACATAAGTTGAAACTACTGCTCTGAGAGTGTGGGAGGAGAAACAGAACTTTAAAGATCTCCGTTGCCAAAAAAATGTATTGTAGTTATCTCGCAGAGAGTGGAATAACAGCTATTGGTGTTCAGACCAGTGCTTTACGCTCTTTGTAACTACTCTTAAAGGCTTGGGAAACATCAAATTAAATCATTAAATTTGAACTCCACAATTCTGAATTAGACTCTACCAATGCCAACAAAACAAGTGGTGGGAAATTTGGATGCAATGGAAATAGTAGCTCCTGATTTACTCTTCAGTTATGATGGCCTTCTTCACGTAATGCCACTGCAGCTGTGCTGCTCTATGACATCTTGGTGGGGAAAAAAAAAAAAAAGGATTTTATAAAAGCCAAGCTAAAAATACTATTTTAAATTTTCTTTTTAAGTGTATAAAACTTTAATTAGCACTACTCAGCTGCAAAGCTTATAAATATTTGAATAGCAGTAAGATGTAGTTTACTTTTACGTATATCTTAGCATAAATTGGGGTCACATGTAATTATCAAAATGACAGTATCCTCTTTGAGATCGTTTTAAGAGGATCACTTTTCCTGATCAGTGTTGGGAATAACTAATTTTAATGAGAGTCTACTGAACCTTTAATGTACTTTCTTTTTATTCTTTAAAAGGATTACTTATGTTCAGAGCTTCATTCATATTGGAATAGGCTGTTCCATGTCACCTTTTGTGACAAGTACTAGAGTTCTGTTTTATTCTGTGGTTCCGAAGATAACTGGCAATGTTTAACTAAATATTAAATATGATTCTCCATGAAGGTTTTAAACCTGAATTTTGAGTGAGTGTATAATGTGAGAGTTGGTTTGACTATTTTATTTCAGATGTTTTACACTACCGCTGAAAACTATATTTAGCTGTTGAAGTTATAGGTTTGTCTTTAAAAGCTACCAAGGTCAAAATGTTTTCCTGTGGGAAATGTTTTCCAGTGGAAAATCATTAGCTATAATTAAAAAATAGAAAATATTGTAACTTATCACAATGCAGTCTTTCTGATTTGCTCAAGTTTCTTACATACCAGATGTCATGCAGAAGAATTTTGGGCTGCGTAAAACTCCTTTCTGACTACATATGCACTAACTACATGGGTTATAGGGATTCCCTTAAAAATACTGCGTTATTCCCAGTTGCTGTTTTCAGATGATTCATACAAGATTCACGTCTCATTACGACTCGCTATAATCTAGCGTACCTTCAACTCCAGAGCCAGCCAATCACCACTGTGAACAGCCCATTTGGGGAGCTCATTATGAAAAGAAATCAGGTGCTCCAGATTCTATTAATTTCATTCATAATCATCAGTGGATGAGATCCTCAACCTTGTACGTCCGTTAACAGCTTCCCGGATGTTTCTCACTGTACTGTTTTGTACAGACTAATATTTAGTCCAGCATAAGCTGAAGTGTTTTAATTGATGCCTGATTTCAAGTAAAGTGGGATCTCCAGATGCCAAAGTTTTACTTCTGCAAGCATGCTTATTTGGTGTAAGATACAGGGTAAAGTAAATATGAACTAAACTTAGCAGAATTCCCTGTCACTCAAGAGGGTATTTTAATTGACATTACCATATTCCTGTTATGCCTTGGCATTGCTTTTATCAAGGTTTTGCATTGTGGTTGCATGAATTTCCTTGTGAAGGATACTTTTTTAATTTGCTTCAGATCCCATGGCAACTGTGGCAACAATAGGACGAGCAGACAGGGTTTCCAGTTCAAACTAAGCACCAAACACAATCTCAAATTTGTTATACATCTGGAAGGTAGACATTTGAAACAAATGTTTCATGTAGAGTGACTATATCCTACACAGGACAACCTTCAACTTCTACTGAGGTAACAAATCTGTTTTTCAAAGTATTCTTTACAAAAATATTCAAGAAATAAGAGACTGATCCAGCAGAAATTCACTGCACAAATGCCGAGATTTTACATCATCGGTCCAAAGAAACTACTGTAACAACAAGTCCATTATAGACATTAACGTAATTGCATATTACAGATACCTTCCCCTCCTGCTTTCTGTAACATCCTCACATACCCAACACTGCAGTGAAAGTCAGTCAAGTTCAGTAACTAAAAATCTACTCCAAATGCTCGGTTAGACCAAAATTTCTCTATTTCTAAGTAATGATAATTGTTGAAATAAAAATAAACAGTTAGGAACTGTAAGCAACTTGATATATTAGAAGCCCTTCAAAATGGTAGGTGAATGCCATACTACAGGAGTTGTTCACATCTCTTGGATGTAGTTAAATTTAGAATGAAAGCAATACTGAAGCACAAAGACAAGCCATTTACCCATTTTGGCAGCTGGTGCTTTGCTTTTGAATCCAGTAGCACCATAAGTCTTAGCTAAGCTCACTATGCATTGTCTGTTTTTCCTTTTTTTTGTTTGAAATGTATGTTTTCCCATTGGGGAAAAAGGCAAAGACTGGCATATGTGATATGCTGCAACCAACTTGTTGCCATCCTCCTGGTTTAGGATGGAGGGTCTTGCACTGAGGAAGCATCTGTGCTGTGCTCTTACCAGCGTGCAAGCTTTCTCATTTGGATTTAAACAGCGTATTCCTCAATGTTACTACTGGGTGCAGTGTCCTGTGAGCAGTGTCCTGAGAGTTCAATGCAAGTCCCAGTCTTGTAACGCTTACTTTGCTGTAACTTCTGGTGCTGTCCCATATATGTATTTCCATTTATACTGCATCCATACCAATATTAGTACTTCACTTACAAATCTCTACACCGTGAAGTATTATTGATTTAATTCCAGTCTATTGGAAGCAGACAGTTTACATCAGTAGCTCCTATCTAGGCCTCCGTTCCAAAACCACCACTTCCTACATGGTGCAATCTGGAAAGTAATTTATGATAGAGACACCAAATCCGGGGACAGAACCCCTCCTTCCAGCAGGCACGGGTTATACTATTAGCTGAAGAGCTGTCACTCTTCAACGTGGCTCCCAATACTTAAACGAGACTCTAGATCCCATTGGAATCTTATTCAGGGTGGATTAATTTAAAATTTCTCCTGTTTGTTTAATTTCTGTCACGGTAACCATGGTGATAAGCTCTGCAGGAATTAACAGAATCGTTTGAAATATATTAAATAGATAATGTCACCCAATAACCATTTTAATGTGTGACATCTTTCAGATATTAGCTCGGAATACTGTTAGTGTTGAGGTCCAACGGACTTCCGTAAATACTGTTAAACTAATTGATCTATCTACTAGCAGTATCAGGAGACATTTGCTACCACTTAAAGTATAGCATTTCACTTTTTTGGACCAGTTCCAAAGTATAGCATTGTACATAGGCAAGTCCCATAGCTTTCTATTTATTTATTTAAGAGGAGAATTAAATCATAGAACTAGAGCATTATCCACAGTTATTAGCAATGCACTTCTGCTGAAAAGGTTTTAAGGATTTATTCAGCAGTATCAGCAGTAGTTCTACAGACTGCTTCTCCATTTTATGTTCTTCGCATTACTGTACAGTGTGGTTTTTTTTTCATAACACTATTGTGCTACTTGCATTCACTTGAGTAGGTGACTGTGGTGAATTTTACATATAAAATTATTCAAGGAATGTATACATACCTTGCTATATTTGGAATGAAAAATGAGGAACAGAGTTTGCAAACAAGAAAATAAGTAAGCTAGACATATCATAAACAGAATACAGGAAAAAACATTCTTTAATCACAGGCAGCAAGACATTATCTTGGAGTTAAGGTTGCTTAGCAACTTAACTGGTATAAAACCTACACGGCAAAAACGTTACTGTTAATGAACTATAAGTATGATAATGTCCAAAGTAACATAGATTAAACTGATAACATTATATTTCCTATACTCCCTTACCTGTACAAACCAGACAAGTCATAGAAAAAGTACGTAACCTTATTCCCATTTTTCAATATATCAATTTTTAATATTGTTGAACTATTTATCACTGTGCAATAATACGGTATAGAAAATATAGTCCTAAAGACAATGCATAATGGATAGTAGAATAAATATTAAGCAAGGGCAGAATTTTCAAGACACATTTTCACTTACTACAGGTAGTATGGAAAGTGTTTTACCTGAAGACCTCTTGTGTGCTGCTCCTTATTTAATTCATAAAAATCCTGTAGCTGTAGAATTTGAAGACCTTTTAGGAATTTTGGTCTTTAGAACTAAATCCTACTTTTCAATCCCGGTTCATCAGTTAATTTGTCTTAGAGGCATAAAAATCACTCCGGAAACTATTAGCAGAAAGACAAAAAAAGTAGATTATAATAAATCCCCTTAAAACACTCTGTGGACATATTAAATTTGTCCCAGTAATTACAAATTGTGTTCTATGTATTTACTAAATAAGCAGTCGATGTGAAAAGAGCTGAACACACCAAAACGATGACTAGAGAAGTTCATCATGTAGCTCTTATTTATAACAAAATAAGTCAGGATATGTGAATCACAGAACAGGAGTGGTAAAGAAAGGAGACTACACTAAAATTTTATTTTTTTCCAGGACAGGCAAAAACTGAAATCCTCCTCATTCCCATCAAAACAAAATCCTGCAATTTCAGGAATCACCTCCCTGGCTTCCCTCAGCATTGCTTACATCCTTGCACATAAAGTTTGTAAGGCGTCTCCAGAGCGGGAGTCTCACCGCTTAGAGGCTATGGCGTTGAGCTCTCCTCAACGAGCAAGCTGCTAAGACAACCATTACTTGCGCTGGAGCAGAGCTGGGCGGGCTGCAGCTGGACACAACCCTTTCTTGCACCATGTGCTGCTCCTACTGCTGTTCCTTACCCACAGTATTCTAGGTTGTTATCAGTCTTTGGGGGACAATAAGGCAAATTCAAGACAGTGTTATCTAATGAAGGTTATGTCTCAAGCAAAGAATTCCGGAAATTCAAACAATGGCACTTACAGCTTCAAAATTCAATTGCTTTACCTGATGAAATACACAGGTTTATGGGGTCAGCGTTCAGCTTCTTGGGCACTCTATTCTGCAGTTCAGACTATGGGGATAAGTGTTACAAAAGTAAGAATAAACGCATTTAAAGTTGATTTGGAACATAAGTTAAATAAATCTTATTTCCCTTATACCTTTGAACCATCATGGCTGCAACAGTACTTACACTAACACTGTCTCTTAACCGTAGGGTTATGATTACTTTTAAACTATGAACTGTTGTAGTTTAAACTATGGTAAGTATTATCATGAGACAAGGGATTAAGGAATTTTAGTAGTTGAATGATTAATAGTAGGTAGAAGATTGAATCAGTAGGTAGGGGCTTGATACTTTGTTCCTCACAAGGCCGGCTCAGCCTGATAAGGCCGACTTAGCTATGGTGTAAATTAACTGAGGCGCCTCACAAGGACAGCTCCTGATAAAGACTAAAAACTTGTCTCAAGAAGCCAGCTAAAACTGACCCTGCGGTATGGACAAAAGGAAGAAGACAACTGAGCCTGCGCAAGAACAAAAGGTTACTAGCGGTGACGAAGAGGAACTATCAGCCTTCATCCCCACGACCCCCGACGACCACCACTAGGAGGCAATGTGCAAGCGCAGATGGGAGGGGTCTATGGAAATGACTTCTTGGAACTCATTTTAATACAAAGCGGGGACAGGTCATGCACATGTATAGGCGTATTACAAAACTTTATGAATATGTAATATTTTACTGTATATATTTATGGTGAGTGCCGCATTGAGGCGCGCACGATTTTGGTGGGACTACCCCCCGTGCCGCCCAGCGCTGAATAAACATACCTACTTTACAATCTCATAGATTGTGGAGTCCGGTTTCCGCAAGTCAATCATAATCCTTCAGATTAATTTTTCTGGATCCTTGTTGCCTCATACTCATCCCAAGGGCTTTTACTCTCGAGCAATTTTCCTCAGCTGGTCCACTGACCATAAAGCACCACAGCAAGACGGGGGGAAGACATTAAACATCCAGTGAAAGATTTCTGCTGACTTCAGTAAACATTAGATCAAGCAAATAACCATGCATCAAACTATGTTTTGATTAACGGCTTCCAGTGAGAACATATTTCATAAGCAAAGCTTACAGAAAGAAAACATCCATTCTTGTTTCTCTGAACTATCTTTTAGTGGATGGAGCATGGAGTTAGAGCCCCTTAGCAGTGATTTTTTTCTGTTGGTTACCAGCACATGACCGTACACAAAAGAACTATTACACCAATTTCTCACATCAGAACCACAGAGGAGGTCAAATAACTGTCCAGGCAGCATGGGCTGCCTTTATAAAACTTGGAACTGAATACAAGTCTTCTGTATGCCAGCTGAATGTCTAAGCGAACAGATTAGTCTTATCAACTCGGGAGCAGCTCTCTCTTTAATGGGCATCAACTGTCTGGCGTCTTTAACCTATAGTCTTTTAACCATGCAGCTTTGAATAACTTGTTTTGGCTGTTGTGCCAGGTTGTGTCTCAGGCAGTTTGAACTTCCAGATTTCTTTGGCACAAGTCCACCCTTCATTGCATGATACCGATTTGAATGCCCATCTTTCGTCTTCTTTTACTCTTTCTTTTTCATCTTCTTTTACTCCTGCGCTCAAAAGGAAAGACTATCAATCTCTTGTGACATTACTCACCCAAATGTAGGAAGTTAGGTTAATTTGGACTAAGAACTTTCCAAACCCGTGAATGGAAATCATTTGTGTTAATAGCTGTAGACTGTCCTCTGTGGATTTTTTTCTTCTTCAGTACCATTTATAAACACTACTTATAACCAAGCTCATTGTTCCACCTTATTTAAGAGTTATTTAATATAATGGCTTTCCTGTTTCGCTCTCTCTATGCTCAGGGAAGGGAAGGAAGCCCATGAAAAGAAGAAAAAAGAGAACCATCATTTTGATAGCTCTGCAGTAATGAATAGTTATTGCTACCTCTAGACTACTTAGGTAAATGACCCATCTAGTGATTACCACATCTCTGGAGCTGATGGAACCTGTGATCCCTGTGTGGTCTCTCCTCAAGGGCACCTGTTTAACTTTCAGGCAGAAGCAGTTATCTTTCTCTGATCAGAACCTGTTCCTTCTCTTCCTCAGCAGGGTATTGACCTGAAGCCTCCTTATAAATCATGTTGATCGTTCTCCACTGTTCTGAGTGCAGTTCAGTACCCGCAGAACTCTTCCCTCAGAGGATAACAGAAAAGCACCTGATCACTGCCTCACTTTTGCAGAGCAAAATAACAAGTTTAGGACAAAAGCACTAGGGAAAAAGCAGTTAAATGACTGTAAATGACTCATATACATGCTAATCAAACCAAGGTTTGTATCAACTTTGCCCACTCCTGGATTGTGCAAGAATTTATTTTCCAAAGCAAGGGCTCTCTCTCTCTACTCATTTTGCCTTTTTTTCTTCCTTCGTAAGATGGAAGAAAGAAGTACTCGAGGCTGAACTGAATCCACCGAGTACCCTGGCAGGATCTCTGTTTGCTCTTCCCCATGAAGTTTGCATTTCAAAGGAGTGGGATACCACTGCTGGCACAGTTTGGTACCTAGCCCGTGAGTGCATCCCACTGCAGAGGAGTTGATGCAAGCTGCCTTGGATGGCATCAGGTGGAGAGAAGAAAAGGCACCTGTTGGCCCAGCACCATTCGCCTCTTTCTCTTGTCCCTACAAGTCAGACCTGCTCATTCCAATCTTGTGCACCAGGTTTTGTCAGTAAAACAATTTCACTCACCTACGTTTCATTTGATGCAGCCCACAAACAGACACCTGGGGCAGCTGCCCCTCTTGGGTTCATCCTGCCAGAGCTCTGACACTGGATGCCTTTTCCCACTTCGCTGTGACACTTCTTTGTCAGACATATTAGGGATTTGCATTAGCTCGTAACTTCAGTTTCTACAAGAAATCTGTCTTGTTCAGCCAGGAACAAGAAGGTTTGTATAATGGTAATTCTCTGTTCCTCAGCTGCTCCACACTCCCAGAGCATCTCACATAGCAAGGCTTCTTTTGAAACTTCTGCCTGACAGCCTGCTCCACTCTCCCGCAGAGAACTTGAAAAATACATTTCTTTTCTTGTAATTCCTTTGCAACATTTCCTGTAGTTTTACAGTAGACAAGATTAAAAAGAAACAAAATGCCATGACCAGCAAGGACTTCTGTACTAGGTAACAATTTAAGCTGCAATGGTACAATAAAACATTGTTGGGATAGCAGTTTGTTATAGCTTTGCAAGAAACCGTGTACCACGTTACAGTCCTGTTTAGATATTGTCACTCTTAACTATGAAGCTTCCACTGCCTTGGTCAAAAGTCTCTCAAGCGCTTCAGCATGTTTTTCCTTTATACAACTAACATTTCAGAGTTCAAACTGTGGAAAAGTAGTTCTATTTCTTCCTTATTTAACATCCCAGCACCTTCTTTTAAACTGTACAGGTGTTTGGGTTTTTTCCCACTGAACCTTCCCTCTCGTGCAGGATGGTGGGCTGCAAATGTTACATGAACTATGCACGCGTCTTTCCCCTTCATCCATTTTAAAGGCTCTGAAGAACTGTTTCTTCCTTACAAAAAATACATTATATACATAAAATGAAAATCAATTAAATAAAAATAAAAAAATATCCGAGAATATTTTACACCTGGTACAGTACTATTTCCTTGGGTACATGGAAGGAGCTTTGCTATAATATTTGCAAGAACTGCTGTAGATTTTTATCCTTCTAATCTCATAATCATCATTAATGTTTTTAATTCCAGATGGTAGCTACCAAAAAACTTGGAATACATGGCAAAAATGACATACCTCACATTCCATATCAGTTTCTGTAACAGGCTTGATTTGTGGGTTCCCAACCTTTATGATTATGTGATTACGTCCATTTCTGAGCCATTGCCACCAGTTTACCATACTAAGTCCCGTTCTCAGTAGCCTATACTGGAAATAATGCCGATGTTTTTGAGATATCAAAAACATTTTTATTCTAGACTCAATTCAAAACTTGAGGTTTTGAGGTTATTTTTTTCTTTGTTTTGTTGTTTTTTTAAATGAAGATGATGACTTACACAGAAGGGGAACTTGGATTTCATTACCAGCCAGTTAACTCTTTTCCCATTCATCAGAATTTCCAAAGTGCCTATGAAATCCTTACTAAATCGAATGGGTATACTTCTTCCTGAAAAATGTTTCTGGTTTGAGTAGCTGACATAGTCTAAGAAAAAAATTTGCAGAGCTTCCACCAGATATAGAGAGATGCATTTTGTACCACTGTAGAAGTGCATCTCAAATTTCAACTGTGCACTAGTGCTTTAAGCCAAGAAATGAATCTGACTGTAGAACTTTGCAGCTTTAATGGCTTCACATTTGATTATACCTATACCCTATTTAGTCTTGCAAAGCATGAGAGAACTACGTTTAAGATTTCATAGAAATCAAGCTCAGCCAGCAGAGCCATAGCTCATGAGACCTGTACTGCTTCACTGACGTTTTAAGCAAAATCTGCTCAGCCATTTGAGTTAAGAGTTCCCCAAATACTTTTTTCTTTACAAATGACTGTACCCAACCTTAACTGCAAGAGTAGGTGTTAAGTTTCATCATACAATTTAAAACCATACTATTGCAATTTATTTAACAGAGCTGACTAAGCTTCCTGCGGGAACCGGTGATGAGCTCCATTCTGCAAGTGGCAGGTGGGTAGAGATAGGAGCAATGTTGACCCTGATACTGAAGTGTTAACTAGAAGTTTCCCTAATCACAAGATTATACTGTACTTTAAAAAAAAAAAATATAGCCACGTTGTACCTTAAGTCATACATTTTTACTTTTAACTTTGTTTCTAAAGTACAGTGGGCTTAGTAAGAAATTGTATTTGTAATGGCTGAAACCATATATTACCATTTGAAGTTAATAGAATCAATTTGAGTTTTCTTTTATTATTCTGTTTTCGCAGAAGATAATTTTATCCTTAATGCAACATCAGTAGAACATCAAGTTTATGTGAGTGATGGTAAAATGAAAGTATCTTATTTTGCCAACCAGCAGTCCTGAAATAATTCCATTAGTGTAGCAACAGTAAATACAGAGCTCACAGAAATACCCTACATCTTGGTAAATATGATCATTATTTCTGACTTCTTGTTCGCCTTCTATCTGCAGCCACATGAAGGGCAAATTGTTGATAATTTGCACTGTAAGCCCTGGCACTGACTCTTTTTCCAACTTTTAGTTCTTACCTTTTGCCTCACAGAGGGCAAAAGAGTGGAGGCTCTGTCTGCTTCTCTCATTCTTAGATCCAGCTTCTGTTGAGCCATTAGCAAAACAATCAGTATGATGATTTATTAGAGGCTTTTTGGTAGCTTTTCACATTTCACCAATATTTTTGGGTACACAGGAGGCAGGCTAGTTATCCTGAATCATGCTACAATAATAACAGTAGAGCCAAGGCATTATTTCTTAACAAAGAAACCTATTCCTGTATCTTCCCCCATCCCCCCAAAACAACCCACTCTGTGCTGACTTGTTCAGGAATTTTGCCATTAGTAAGAAGTGATCTTACATGAAGATACCGGTTTTGTTTTTCTGAACCATCCAATAATTACTAAAAGAGAAGTGAAAAGCATTGAAAATATTTTCTTGTGCATGTTTATTCTAGTTACCTAACAAGTTTTTACACAGTTTCGTTATGTTTAACATAAGCTGGCTGTTTTGATATCTTTCTGTTATTGCATACTGCTATTTCATCTCAACTTTAGGCCTTAGAGTTTATTAACAACTGCTGTTAGGTTAGAAAGATTGAAGATCATTTAAAAGATAAAAGTTTTAAAAGTTGAGTCTTTAACCACTAAGTTATGTGTTGGGTAACAGAGGGTTTGGGGGACACTCTCAAATATTTTGTTAAAATTGTTTGGGAGTGTGGGGCAAAAAGGGAGCAATACAAAAGGAAACACTGTTTTGGGTGTTTACGTGGATGTGTTTTAGCCCTCTGCTCTAACAGCGTTTCCCAAGTTTTGCTCAAGATAGTCACTGTCATACACAAAGAACCTTTAAGTGTTATTTTCTAAGTCATTAGGGCACAGAAAATAATAGAAACCAAGGATTCATTGGAAGGTATTAATGCATTGGTTTCAACTACATTCCATTCAGATACATGGATTCATTAGGCACTCAGGATATGAACTTCTTGGACACAGATAATATGTTTGCACTACTAAAACAGCATGTTTTACACAAAAAGTCACGGGTGTGCTAATTTTGCTTAAGAATGCACTTTCAAACTAAATCTCCTGGTTGTCCCCACTTCCCTGCTTTGGTTCACATTGTGAACCATTTTTGGTGTGCGCTAAATAGACTAGTTTCAGCTGAACGTAAATTGGAAGTGCACTTCAAACAATTAACAGCCATTTAATTCACAGAATGAGTTCTTAACTAGTCAGATGTAGCCCCCCAGCTTCAAAACACGTATAGTGAGTACACTGAGCCTGCAATGCCACCTGTTTGATTCTACAGATCCACATCCACTGCTCCACACTATTTGCCAACACAGACACAGCCTACAGAACTGAAAAGCTCACAGAAGAGCAGACTGCATTTTAAGACTCCTTAGGGTGGAAGCTAGTTCTTGTACTTGTTTTCACTGTGCCCAGAATAATGAGACTCTGAT
Source organism: Calonectris borealis (assembly GCF_964195595.1). Classification (NCBI taxonomy): domain Eukaryota; kingdom Metazoa; phylum Chordata; class Aves; order Procellariiformes; family Procellariidae; genus Calonectris; species Calonectris borealis. Next base: position 121,357,750 of record NC_134314.1, read on the forward strand.
CTAGATCCTAAGAATTGCTAATATTGCAATAGTTATAAAACCTAGAAATACGTCAAAAAGATAACAACCCGCACATCTGGAATCCAAGTAAGTTCTAGGTCTCCAACTAAAGGGGGACTGAGGCTGCCAGACAGAACGAAACTGGGAGGAAGCTCCTTCTCACTTCAGTGCTGTAGGAAAAGCAATTAAATCAGAAAGTGAGTCTCTTCTTTTTCTATTCCTACTGTCAGAAGAGAAGATGGAACAACTTCTGACTTACTAGGTCAGCATAGTCCTCAAGGCTTTGCAAAATAACAAAGATGCAAGTACTTTATTATGCCTAAGGCTTGCCCTCTCAAAAAGACAAATATAAATCATACACACATAAATATATATATTGATTACATTTTATACTTCGCTGAGCACTTTCGGAGATACTACCATCAAGTGGGCAGAGCAGGGAATGTATTTTAAGTGATAATACTTATGAACACTAATGCACGTTTTCACAAAAAGTAATGCATCTCCCATACATATCAATTCACTGCAACAAGCATTTCAGATTGCTGGTTTGTATGGTTCTAGCAGAGTTAACCTGACCTTGTTCTTTAGACAGAAGTCTTTTCAGCTGAAATATGTAACTGTTCTCATATGACCTCAAATTCAGCCGCTTTCCACCTCCCACACTAAACTATGGCTATGTTGTCTTCACGAATCTCTGTTGAGTGCGACTGCATGTGCAATAATCACTTTTTGCAAGAAATTACAGATTAAGAACCTAATCAGGAAAACCCATTTTTGTGCATTTTAATACTTTTCAATCCATATAAAACAAAGCGAAAATATACAATATATCAAGCTTGTTTCAGCTTTTGGGGGTGGGTGAGAAGACTGTTTTATCTTAAATAAAGCTTTCTGCTATTTCACAAAGACAGCCAAAATAGGGCATGCTAATGATATGGCATTTGGGAAAAGGTATGTATTATTTTAAGGCTAATTTGATAAATTGCCATAATTAAGGATTTCATAATGGCTGGGTCTAATGCAGGTAAATAAGAGTAGTATGATGCCTGCTCTTTGTTCTGTTTGAGAAAATGTTGTAGCTTGACTCAAGCACTGGTGACAGAATGGGCTGATTGCCACTACATCACCACCATGTAGGATGGAAAAAGGTACAAAAGAGGAAAGGGCAGAGCGGAGCAGAACAGAGCCAGCACGTATGCATAATGGGAATTGTTTTCTTCTACAAGCAGTAGTAAACTAGCCGCCTTCTCACCTCTACTTACTGGGAAACAAAATTTATCTCTTAGAAATCATGTAATTAGTGACTCAGTTTGAAAACAGATAAATTAGAATTAGTGACAGTATCATCTAAAGAAATCTCTCTAGGATACAGATTGAGGTAATTAATCATAGAATGGTTTGTGTTGGAAGGGGCCTTAAAGATCATCTAGTTCCAACAGCCCTGCCATGGGCAGGGACACCTTCCACTAGACCAGGTTGCTCAAAGCCCCATCCAACCTGGCCTTGAACACTTCCAGGGATGGGGCATCCACAACTTCTCTGGGCAAGCTGTTCCAGTGCCTCACCACCTCGTAGTGAAGAATTTCTTCCTTATATCTAATCTAAATCTACCTTCTTTCAGTTTAAAGCCATTACTCCTTGTCCTATCGCTACACGCCCTTGTAAAATGTCCCTCTCCAGCTTTCTTGTAGGCCCCCTTCAGGTACTGGAAGGCTGCTAGAAGGTCTCCCTGGAGCCTTCTCTTCTCCAGGCTGAACAACCCCAACTGTCAGCCTGTCTTCATAGGAGAGGTGCTCCAGTCCTCTGATCATCTTTGTGGCCCTCCTCTGGACTCTCTCCAACAGGTCCATGTCCTTCTTATGTTGGGGGCCCCAGAGCTGAACGCAGTACTTCGGGGGGGGGTGTCTCACGAGAGCGGAGTAGAGGGGGAGAATCACCTCCCTCAACCTGCTGGTCATGCTTCTTTCAATGCAGCCCAGGTTACTGTTGGCTTTCTGGGCTGCAAGTGCACATTGCCGGGTCATGTTGAGCTTCTCATTAACCAACACCCCCAAGTCCTTTTTCTCAGGGCTGCTCTCAATCCATTCTCCGCCCAGCCTGTGTTTGTGCTTGGGATTGCCCCGACCCGTGTGCAGGACCTTGCTCTTGGCCCTGTTGAACTTCATGAAGTTCGCATGGGCCCACCTCTCAAGTCAATGGTCCGTCTGGATGGCATCCCTTCCCTCCAGCATGTCGACCGCACCACACAGCTTGGTGTCATCGGCAAACTTGCTGAGGGTGCACTCAATCCCACTGTCCATGTTGCTGACAAAGATGTTAAACAAAATTACATTTCTATTTCCAGTAGCTACTTAGGGACAAATCAGTTTATGAGAATTACTTATAAAAATTCTCTTGCATGTTTTAAAATTTGATCAAGACAAGCATTGTGGACCCAAACCTTTCTTCACACAAACTTGCAGACACCGAAATCTAAATTCAACCCATTTAACATCAATCACACAACTAAGATTCTTCAGTTAAGACTCTCTATAGAAGTAAGAGAGAGATTAGTTGTTCCAGAGATTTGATCCCCACCTAAGACTTGCATCACGCTTGAAAGCGCTTCTCTCCCTTTATTGTCCATAAGACAATACAAGGCAGCCATGCTCCTCATCTAGGTGCCCCTGCTGATGCCTAAAGTTGGGGGATATAGGCCCTAGGTCTAGACCTATAGGTCTAGACTGAGCTCAATGTAACCAAAATGCCCAGTGTAACTTGGTTCTGTATCTTTGGAGTTTAGTAGGCAAATATACAGCATTTCTCTGAGTTTGGTTGAGGTATGATTTAAGTATAAACTAAGCCTATGGGTGTTTTTTTTCATGTATATATATAAAATATACTATATACGTTATATTATAAATATTATATTGTATATATTATATTTTTATATCTATATATGGAGAAGGCTGAGGTACTCAATGACTTTTTTTGTCCCTAAATAGCTAGTGGAAATAGAAATGTTATTTTGTTAACAAATAAAACAATTACTTAATGAATTAATACATAAGCCCCTACTAGATTTACATTTTTTCCTCTGTTCCCTGAGCTCTACTAATATTTAAGTTTGCTGGTGTCCAGATAGCCCATATCCAACAGAAATCTTTGAAGGAAGTCATTATTACCCAGAGACTGAAAAGATAAAATAGGCAAAGAAAGAATTCTTTTTAAATGGAATTCAAGTGGGAAAGAACAGAGCATGTTTCATCTGTGATATTTCTGATTTTACTATCACATCTATAAGGAGAAGATATACTTTTTATATTGACCAGATGTTTCTGGAAAAAAACATCTGCGTCAGGGTAGTGCTTCTGTCTTTAAGAAGTTCAGAACTGGAGCTGAAAAAATGTAATTTCTTATATTTTTAATATAATATTGCAATATAGTATTTGATCTGCACTTAATTGTAAGAGGAAACCATGTAATCCACTTAATGAGACAAAGTTAAATATAGCAGAAAGGGGTACTATAACATATAATGAATTTTGGCAGCTGCTTATATTTAGGGAAACAATAAATCCTATCCAAGAAGCTGAAGAATTGAAAGAGGAAGCAAATTCTCATTGCATGCCTGAAGTCTGAAAGGCTATCTACCAGGGTACTAACAATCTTCAGAGCCAATAGCTCAAGATCTCATTAAACCATAGAATAGATTATGCATATTAAAACACTGACGTCTGGCTGATTGCTCAGATGTGCTGCAGAAGTGTAAAATCTTGTTTAGTTCTACTGTTAGTTTTCTGTCCAGCTTTACCAAAGTGCTTTTGAACTGGAAAACAGCGCTAAGAACTTCTGTACTGCATATTTTCTTTCCCAAATTGGTGAAATCAATCCACATTTGGTTTGGTACTGCGAACTGCAGTTATTCTATCATCAAAGACTTTATTCTTCCATCGGTTCACAAAATAAGATGTACTATAAAGCCTTAAGTATATTAAAAACGATGGACAGATAGTAGGTTTACACATCCTCAGGTTGCACAACCAAACTACTCATTTACATAATCATCATAGATGAATATTCTTTGCATCAAGAATTATCTACCATGTACAGTCTGTATATATACAATCAGTAAAGCTGTAAAAAAAAAAAGTTGTCTTTAGCTAAATGAATCTCTTCCAGAAAAAAGTGTCATATTGTTCCCTCAAAAAATTGAAGGAAATTAAGCATAAAAATTGAAGGAAATGGGTAAAAAGATGTTCCTTGTTAAATATACAGTAGTTAGTTCAACTAAATACTATTTCAAGAATAAGCAGTTGTAAAAACATTTACTTGATTCTTCATTCAAGTGTGTTAAAATATAATTTGATCACCATGCACTCTTGGATACATTTTGACTCTGAAGGGCTACAGTCTAATATAATCAATTCAACAGCTAGAAGCTCAAGATTTAAGGCTGAAGGTAAGGCTTACCTTTTTAAAAAGTGAAAATAATTAACCCTTGCAAATAAGGTCTGTAGGAGGTTCTCTGACATTTGAGCTCTCAGATCAGGATTAAATGTCTTTTGGGTCCTTTACTGAAGTCATTCAGGCTTCTTTACTATTATGAATGATGCCACGAAGACAGATATCAAGCCCTTGAAGTAGTCAAGACCCTAGGCACAAAACACAAAAAGCTTTACCAATCAACATGAAAAACTCCAAGATATTTTCAAGCAAACAGGACTCCACTGGAGCCTTCGAAAACTATCGGACTGTATCGCATGAAGCTGCCAACATGAAGCAAACAAATATCCTTACGTACTTCCTTACCTATATCCCTAAATCAATCTGTAATAATAACTCCTACTGCTGGACTTAACTTTTCCTTCTAGATAGTAAAATATTTACTCTGAAAACAGCAACACGCCTTCTCATCTGCCCATTAAAACCCATCAATTTTGCTGTTGATGCCTTCTCAAGTTGTTTAATCCCTGTGTTCTTACCTTTGTCTAACAATTTGTGTGAGATCTTTCCTCATTTTTATTCACTTATTAGCAAAGCAAGCAATTATCGGGGGGCTGGGGACACGGGGGGAGAAAAGAAAATAACCTTTCAGACCAATGGGATAGAAAAAGCGCAACATAAGAAGGCAAGAAGAGGCAGACTTGCTAGGTCTCGTAGCAGTTGCCATGGCACTGTGTCTGACTTCTCGTCTACAATGGCTGCAGACTTTCTCTCAGGCAGGTAGAAGCAGCCACAGGAGTCACTTTTCATCCTCTCTGGGAGAGGAAATCTATTTTCCCCTCACCTCTTGGGCATTAAAACTCAACCTTGCTCACAGCGCGAGAAATACTGAGCTTACCCTGAGTTTCACATACGATAGAGTGAACCTACACCACTCTCCACACTGACTTTTCTCTCATTTTCAGCCTCTGATCTTCACTACAGAACCTGTTCCCGTGAACCTCCCTCCAAAATTTTTTCAGTGTTTTGTATAGCAAAGTAATTCTTGTTGCTCCACTAGTTCCAAACCTTTTGAATCTACAGCATACTCTTCCCTTTCCTTCACTGAAATTTGACTTATCCAAGTGACCAGGAAGACACTGACAAAATCCAAATCTTATCTCCATAATATTTTTTTAATCTTTTCGATGATTGCACCTATCAATCTATATAATGTCAAAGAAGAAAGGAGAAGTAATAACTCCTACTCCTCCTCCAACTTAATCTCATTGAATAAGCTGATAAAAGACAAATTTCCTTTTCCTGCAGCCTCGAGAAGGGCTCTTTCGGTGCACTTTGTCTCTTTCACCTAAATGACATCACCTATTCTCAGTATTTCCAAAAGTCATTTTTGCCTTTGAGTGATCTAAATCTCTGCTGGCTGTATTCCCAGCTCCCATTTTTAGCAGTAGAATTGAAGGTGTGTTTTGTCACCTCCAGCTAAGTAACGAAAAAAGCATTTCAAGTTTGTTAGATCTCTTTCCCTTCTGTCAAACTTCTCTTCTTCCATCATCAGAACACTCAAACCTACTCTCCTTTAGCTAAGCTATTGCTAAGCCCTATCTGCTTTCCTTTCACGTTGTTCTCTAAATCTGTTTTCCTCTCTCTCTGATCCTGAAACCATAGTAGTTACTCTTGACATTAACCCTTTTCCTGCCTCTCGCCCTGTGTTCTTCGGTTTATTGGGAACACAGCTGCTAACCACCTCCTGCCCTTGGCACCTGGTTTTGTCATTCCTTTGTCTTTCACATCACATTCAGGCTTTTCATTTTCAGCTTCAGAACTCTCCAACTCTCACCTAAACTGACATCTTGGGATTTAGTTCAGCCTATGGTGCCATCTGAGCTCTCCACTCCAAATGCCCTGTTTCCGAGTCCTTTTCATAGCGTTCTCTGTCAGTACTTTGACACTTTTATCCAGTACTATTCTTCTGTTTGGAATAACCTCTACAGATTTTAAGTTTTTTCTTTCTTCATCTCTCTCCTATTGATCGTAAATCATAGGGTTTTTTAACATAGAAAGTGTAATTCTTCATGTATTTTCATTTTAACACCAGATTTGATAAGTTCTGCAGAAAAAATTGTTTAAAACATTTTTTTCCCTCAGAATTACTTTCTAAATTCGAAATCAGCAATTATCACTCCTGTATTTGCAGAACAGGTTATATCACAGCTAATCACAGCAGCACTCAATCCACGTTCAGTTTGGTATGTATCAATGAACATGGTTAAGGTCCTTCCATATGTGTAACACAGGACCATTGTGAAGCTGAACATATATAAAATTAACACAGAAAAAAGTAGTAATTGATAATTTCAATTGTTACAGCTGATTCATTATTATGATTTAAGAGGCTTGGCGAGGCACAATCTCTCATACGAGGGAAAATTAAAAAGGGAGGATGAAGTGGCTACAACAGACAGGTACACACTGAAATACACGTCATAAGGAAAGTCGGTTCTGTCAAAGTCTTCTGGCTCTTTGGTTCTCTGATGCTCCATGGACTATCCTCTCCCTTTGACAATTCTCACTTAGCACTTCCCCAAGAAATGAGGTAATCGCTGTAGAGTCAGTATTAAATAAATTGAGCCACAAAGGGATTGGATGGTTTCAGAGTAACCCCTGTACCATCAACTAAGTAAAATGTAGCATAGTTGTTGCCTTCTGGAGAACATGGGGAAAATGGACATACCTTTAGTGTGTCTTAACCATCTGTCCTCTCAAACTTTTATATTAGTCCACTTCCAAGACCTATTTGCAAGGGCAGAGAAGTCGCTTTAAAAGAGAACTGTAAACCCAGAAAATTTGAATTCAGAGTTGTGCTCTGGATACATTTATAGTATTCTGGCTCTACCTACCATTCAGTGACGAAAAGGAATTTTCTGACTCCTTACTCCAGTTAGCCTTGTGGAGCTAATGTAACTATGATAAATGGAGTGGGATTCCATCCACTTTTAGTCCGTCATCCCCCCCACCAGAGTTTTAAGTAGTTACACATGTGCAATCCCATGAAAGCCATACAGTTTCCCTGGCATAGCTGCAAACATTACTAGTTTAATAATACTTTTTATTTTTGGTGACAAGAAGAGGAAGCAAAAATGCTATCTTGAGTCACGTCCCAAAACAAAGGCTATGCCCTCAGAAGTCCCTCTACTTTCAAACTGAATACACAACTGTAACAAATATGCTGCTCTGGACAGCTACTTTCATTCCATTTGGGGGGGGGGAAGATAGCATAAACTTTCAAGCTACTTTGCAAGCTTTGCACTTCAGGGCCTGAGCAACAAGGGGCAAACAGAAACTACGAGTAAGATACATTGTTCAATTCTTTGTACCTCCTGCTCTTCCTTCGCAGAGGCACACTCATCAGGAGCCTGCTGCCCTAAACTGGAACTTCCAGCCCTATAACTATCAAGGACCGCTTAGAACAATGTCTTTACTTATATACTGGCCATAAATGCCAGCTTCACTGTTTGTAGCTATACCCTTTATTCCTTTTCAGAGCAGCATATGGTAATAATCACCAGCTTTAAAAAACAGTAACAAATTCATTCAGCAAATGAAACCACAAATTGCGAGAACTCAGTAATCTGGGGGTCAAAGTTCCAGACTTGCTCCAGCCAGACTCGTGTGACCTACTGTCAGATTTTCGCATGCAACTGTGCAACTAATTTCTGCAGAAGTAATTAAAAAAACCGGAGCTCAAGCCAGCTACATTTCCATGTCTAATCACATTCCAGTTCTGTAGCCACACATCTTTAGTTTTCACCTTTTTTCTTGTCATTATCCATTCATTTTTGAATTTAAAAAACCACCACAGTTCACAGCTGTGTTACCGGTCAGAGACCTTCTGGTTTGTTGTTATTTCTGGCTGTTGCAGAAAGTACTGAAAAACATCTACGGACTTATATTTTTCAGTGAATTTGCTGTAGTCATACTGGGGCACTTCTTGCATTTACTTTCCGTGAGAGCTCAAACAATTGAGTTTTCCTGACATAAATGCCTGTGGAGAGGGAATGAATGTAAAGTCTTAAGCCAAAGCATTTGTGGCAACCAAACTTATCATTCAATTCAGAAATGATGTACACTCTTTCATTTAGTAAATGGAAAGAAACACACCATTGTGATTTATGATTGAGTACCTATAAGCAATACAGCTTGAAAATGAAAAACTAGCAGAGAGTTGTCTACAGTATGTAAAGGGGAAGGCAGGGCATGAAAAGGTGAAATGGAAAACTACATATGGAAATCTAAATTATTAAATAAGGTTAAAGAAAAATATGACTTTTTACTTTTTTTAATCTTGAGTTGGTAATACCTTTAAGTCTTTGTCATTAGTTTTGAATGTGAACTTCAATATACAAGTTGTAAGCCATCTTTCTTTCCTTAGCTTCCTTCTCTTGTCTTTGCTATTCTAGTTCTTGGTAAAAGAGGCAAGTCTTCCCGGTTATCACACGCGTTCATCTACTACAGCCATACCTTTTCAAGCTTTATTTCTCTTCCATCACAAACTTCATTCTCCTGTGGTCAATTTATACTGCACTGTTGAGTAAAATTTACCAGAACAGGGACTTTCACACTTTGTTTTATAAATAATTATGCATTTTTGCCTTTTGAGAAAAAAGTTAACTATGAATAGTCAGCAACACACAGTTAGCTGTATTTAGAGCCGGCCAAGCTGGAAAACAACTTAATACAAGTGACAGTAACTAGAAATACAGTCACTAAAAAAAAGGGTAATCACATTCTGTATTTCGGCAAAATACATTCTAAAAAATGAAAGATGCATGTTTTACTAAAATACAAACCATAGGTGGCCCATAGAATACTGATTTTGATGTTCTCATTACTGTTAAATGATTTTCTTCTCAGGTGTACCATTTAGTAAAAATATTGTCAGTTAATGGCACTGTATTGGAGTTTAAATTAAATGAAGTATGCTCAGAAAGTCTGTTCCATAAGAACGCTGCTGAAAATATGATTACTAGGAAAACACCAAGATCAGATTTATGTAGGACTTTCAAAGGGTGGCTGATGGGGGTCACTGTACGTCCCTATTCTGAATGCCGACTGTTGCATGAAGAGGATTGCATACATGTACAGCACTGTCCTGGGGTTTACGCTGCAAATCTTGAGCTGTAACTCGTATGCAACTCAAAAATTGCAAGAATGACTCCACAAAAAAACTGACCTAAGAAATTTACATGAATATAGATTATTTTACTGTTCCCATCATTGCAACATTGAAGTGTCTTTCCCAAGCAGTATCTCCTTAATATCACATTCTCATTTAAAGTTGTGTATGGGATTTCATAACTTTTTCCCCCTTTTAGCTGTAATTTCTCTGTTATGTAGAAGACAGGCGGAAGATGCTACTGACACAGCACAGACCTATGATGTGTATTTCAACAGATATTTACATTCATTACAGAGCACGAGTCTTCTACTTGCAATAGATGGTGAAAACCTGTGCTACAAAAAAAAAATCACAGAAGAGAAAAATCAGGTGTTGGACTGCAACACAAATACTCTTACAAACAATAACGTTGCTTTACTTACCTGGCCTTGCAGCCAGCTTCCAAACTTACCCATGTGTCTATTTTTTACATCTGAAACTTCTTGGGAAACAGGGCTTTGCTTTGTGCTTACATCTACTTCTATTTCGTCAGTCCCAAAGCATTTTACAGGAGGAATACATGTTTTAGTTTCCACTTTATTAAGATCTTTACTCTTTAGCTACTAGTGGAGAGAGATGCACTGATTTACTGGATAAGATATGAATACATTCTCTAAAGAGATCTATTTAAAACTTTGACCTACCTTTTCAGTGACCTCTCTGAACAAAAGTCCTGAGAACACTTCTGCATAAGAATTTCTATTTTAGAAAAGTACAGCTCAATTTGATGGAGGCTAGCAATGGACTCCTCCATGCTTTTCTCCCCTTGCTGAAGGGTTCACACTGAGTTCAGGAACTAAAAAAAAATTTTTTTTGTATTTTAGTATTTTTTTATTTTCATACCTGCTTTTAAGTACTATTTCTTGAGGAAGCTACAGCTAGAAGTCTCACAGGATTAAAATTCTTTGGGTCTAACCTGGAATGCAATTGTTAATCCGAGACCAATATGAACAGCCAACGTTATGTACTTAGGAAACTGAAAGATCATATTTCTTTATATAATGCAAGCAAATACTACATTTTAATAAAGTAATTTACATTGCTCTGAGTTAAATCCTAGAAATGTAAAGATACATCTTTTAATGGGCCTACAAACAACTAAATTGAACACACTGCCTGTTTTGTTTGGCTACTAGCCACAGAGTGCACATAGTGGCCCACCAGTTCACAAAAGCAGCCTGGGATCAGCCACACTATTTCATTTGCTCAGTTAGCATTATAAGGCAAAGGAGGAAGGCAGGCAAGTGTGCTGTACAAAATTATCAGGTAGGAAGAAGCGGTAGGGCATAAATCCCTAGGAAAGTCGGTGCCGCTAAATTGACGTTCTAATACACAAGAAATAACTTGCTGCTACTTTCACAGTTGCAGTTACAATTTTCGTCATTGTACTTAAAAGTATTTTTATTACATCGTTTTGTTAAAATGGATGCACTGTTGAAGTAATTAAAAGCATTTTCATGATGGAGAAGTCCACGATAGGGAAAAAAGTCTCTTACATTCATCCCTCTTTCCAGTAATGCCTGCTTGCATAGGAGAGGGGAAATCAAAAGTCCATCACAAAAACATACTTTGAAAAACTTGGTTCTATTCACCAAGCCTTGGGGTTTTTTGTTTGTTTATTCACTCTCTAGGGAACAGGCAAAGTAGAAGAAACTTCATGTTTTACCAAGTATGTGTTCTCATGGCCCGTAATTTTCACCACTTCAGTCTCGGCAGCAACTTAGCTATGTCTTTCTCAGCTTTCTTTACTGTACTGTATGAAAATATGGTCACAAAGAGAATTTTCCATCATAAACAAATCAGCTCTAGAAGGGAGGGAAAAGCGTCCTTTGGATTCTATCAGCTAGAAATTCCGAAGAGCCCCATACCTGGTTACATCCAACCAACTGCACAACTGCTTGCTGACACCTGTGTGCAGTATCAGCTGTCTGAATCGCGGTTTAGGAATCTCTGTTTCAGCTGTGGGACTCCAGCACCCCCCTCCCCTTTCAGTAGAGTATTAACATGTATTTTTTATCTTTATCATCTATGTGTATATTCTGCATTTTGAAGATCTGATCCAACTATTCTTATAAGGCTGCACATACACAACTGGCCTGAAATTAGCCACATCCTGACATATATTTCAAGCTTGAATATGTAGTCATAATACCATATTAAAAAGGGAAAAAACCCTACTGCTAACCCAGACAAAAAAAGAAGTTTTTTTTTTGAAGGAACTTTCAACTCTACTGCCATCCCTGTTTGAGCCAATACTTTAAAAACTCCTTGTACAGAACAGATTTGATTGATATTTTACAGTAATGCATTTTGTCAAGGAAGCATCCAATGGGAGCAAGTTACCATATAGACTCTAACACGGCTTGCTACATTTTTGCTAGTGTTTTCAATGTCCACACAACAAGAAATTGCCCATTAAATTTACAGACCAATTTTATGCTAACTGTACTCATTACAGTCTGTGAGGAAACTAGGTAATTGGGTTGTTATACTTCTATCTTTAGAAATAAATTAGAATTACTGCTCAGTTAGAATAATTTAAAATGTCTGACTGTGCCTGTTCTAAGCATCCATTAACAAATGCTGGCTTCTACTTGACTTCCCACTGCATTAAACAGGCCATTTCTGTACACAAGACAAAGCAGCTAATCAACTGGAGGTTGAAAATAAATATGCAGCGAGCAGGCATACAAACTGCAGTGTTAAAATACATTTGTCTGATGCCAAGATTCATTTGTAAATTCATCTCAAGTGTTATACTTACTAAGTCATGTTGATGTGTTTTCAAGATGGTTAACTGCTAGAAAACAAATAGTATTTACAGTACAGTTAAACGGAGTAAGTTATTCAGCAATACTCAAAAGCAGAATCTGAAAAGGAGGGTGTACAGAAGTATTTGTATGCTGTGGTACTCAGTACCGTAACATCTAACTCTTAGATCCTTTTACAGCTAAGGGACTCTTGACTTCCATGCTCAAGATTTCTAAAATTATGCACAGTCTCTATGGAACTGTTCAGAGGTCTAGGAAAGCTAGTAAAACAAAGCCAAGCTGTCCAGTAGAAAATATCAGCAAGGAGTGCAGAGACAGAGTAATTTTGTATTTGTGAGGATATACTAACTCTCTGCAGGGAGCAGCAGGGAAACACTTCCCTGCACTTATGAATCCTTCGGGTTCAAAAACCTGAATCCTTTCCCAAAGTGGAACAATTAAGTCTACTCCAAACATATCTCAGAGGCCAATAAATACTTATACTATTATCTTTTAATTCCGTATCTTTGAGATAGCTAACCACAGAGTTATAGAAGCTATAAATTAAATTCTATTTTCTGAATAAGGGATAATTAACTCCCAGCTACCAAAAAGTACCAACCACAATGCTGTAAGATGTCCTGAATATAGATGCAATCACCCAACCCATTCAGTGTTCAAAGTTCCACTTTCCATACAATATTGACTCACTGAGCTGGGGGGGGGGGGGAGGAGGGAAGAAAAAAAAAAAAGAAACAAACAAAACCCCACAAACCCAAAACTGTAAGCTACTATTTGGAAATCTCACATATAAATAAAACAACAGATGTTGTAGTTTGTTTTGTGAAATGTGGTAATCAAAGATCAGTCATCCATGCATCAAACAAGAGCTCTATGTCTGTTGACTCAACAGTGCTGTGACAGCACCACAGCTCCTCCTGAGAATGCCTTCTAAGTTGACTCCCGTAGGCAAAATAATCTAAGGAATGCTTTGTTTGAGATGTGACTAACGAAACCTCTTGGCAGTAGCTGCATCTCTGCTATTTTTTTGGAATTCCAGAAATAACTGTAGGTAACTAAAGAAATTCACAGGAAAAAAAAATCAGGCATGGATGGGACGCTATAGAAATGCATGTTATGTGGATACTAAGCTATGACTTCGGTTTGTATTTTGAACCTGGCTATCTATGAAGTTCAGCATTAGTTTACCAACTAAATCCTGCTACAGCCATTGCCTCAGAACGGCAGTGTCACTCCTGTAAGATTGGGCATTCTGCTGTCGAGTCAGGAAAGATACTGACTGGGAATATCATCATCAAATCTAAAGTGGTACTTTATGGGAACTACATTTTTAATTACAAAAGTGAAAGCAACTCTGATATGAGGCAATAACATCAGAAGTCCTGTATCAAATGTCAGTAAGTTCTGCATCAAATTAAAGCAGTAAATAATTCTAGAACTTGAATAACTTAATAGATCTTCACAAAAAGAAAAATAGAATACATAGTAGAAAAGAAGCGGGAGGCTTAACAACATCCCTTAAGCGGCTTTTGGAAGAATGGATGCTCCTGCCACCTAGATGCTAAAGCAGTATATACTTTGTAGAGATGAGATGATGGAGGAGCTAAAAAAAGGGGTGCTACATACATCCATCAGTGGCTCAGTTCAGGAAGAAAACAGAGTACAGCAATTCCAGTATCAACAAAAATTTGAAGTTACTACTTATTAGACCTGTTACCCATGAGATTCCCTTAGTTAATTGTTCATTTTGGATAGTATTTCCACAGAATAAGTAATTTCTTAATATTAGGGCAGCTCACCTTAGAAGTAAAAAGTTTAAGATTAGAGCTTCAAAACATTTAAATTAATGCATGTACTAAGTAAAATAGTCTCTTTTTTTAGGTTGTTCTTTTGGCTGAAAAGGTTGAATTATATACAATAGAAATGTATCCAATGAGTTTCTGTCCCTCTAGTTTTGTCATCTATGAAACCAGAAATTGTATTTCATCAGAAGTATGGAAATTTTCATGGTAAATACATTTATTCACAAGGTAGTTTTATTCTTTGTTTTCTTAGTGTACTCACACAAACTCTGGGTGCAATATTAAAAGAATAGGTCAATGATCAGAAGTCATACATAACGTGCAGATCCCAACTTCAAGTTGCACTTCTACTTGTACAAAGTTTAAGGAATCCCTACAGAATGCAGAAAAACAAACGCATGAATTGGGATTCATTAGTGTGGTAAAAATGAAGCCTCCTTATTTTATGCATTATCATTAGAAAACTGCTATATTGTGATACATTCCGGCCTATCATGAACACTTCGAGGCCAAATAAGATTCCCCAGTATTCATCATCACTGCTCCAACATAAGGTTCCAAACAGAAACATTTTTTCTGAGAAGGACTTTGTCTCTTAGATTATGAATGTACCTTGTACCCCAAGAAACAGCTCCAAATTGTGGGGGAAATCCACACGGCCTCCTCTTGGCAAAAAGGCCTGGACAACATCAGCTGCTAAGATAGAAATATGAGTGCAATGTGTGTGAACAGAATATCCAAAACTGAGAGGGTGTTTGATCAAAATCTGGTAAGCCTGAAAATGAAGACAACCATCAGCCACATTAAACAGTAACCACGCAGTTACCAAGAGACCTTGGGTGGGGAATAAAAGAGTCAGCTTAAAATCAAGTATAAAACCCACTAACATTTCTAACAGCGAGAAGAGAGAATCAGTCTAAACCTGGTCTGATGAGAAGATGCCCTTCTGGCACCTCAAGCTCTGCCGAGGCCTGAGGGAGCACCCTCCCCAGCAGCCAGGAGTAGCCTGCATGCCTGGCAGCGGGCTGACGGTACAGGGTGCAACAAGCACTGACCGCTCCTGGGGCGTCTGCACATCACCTCGTGGGGTGCTATCCCAACAGGTGGGGGGATTAGTGGAGCATAGGGAACAGCACAGGTAAGCATGCAGCCACAGCATCCACATCTCCAAAGAAGATGGATTTAAGTAGGGTAACGCATTCCTAGAAGGGTGGGCTCTTATAACCCAAACCTCCTGTTAAAGGGATAGAGGTGAGCATGTAACTGCAAACTTGTGGGGGATTGCTGCAGAAGGGTGTTTAGGTATCTGAAGGTGTTTACTAAGGTTTTGTAAGGGTCTAGTACAGTCATTTATCTGTTATATTGCTGCTATTAATCCTGCATGTATAGTTCACCAACTAACAGTTAATTACAAGCTATTAATAAATCAACAAACCACTTAATTCTAACTTGATTTAAGCCCCGAGTTGTTTTCCCCTACAACAAGCACATGCACTCTCCTCAGTGTTTTCCACTTCACACTGATATGCAGCCTTCGGCTAAAACTTAGCTGTCTCACGTTTTGGGTTTGTTTTTTTTTTTTTTTCATTCCCTTCTTCCTTGTCCTTCACCTGAGGGCACTTAAGATATTCAGGAAATCAACCAACTAGCTATACAGGTCACATTTGCTTCAATACTCAGACTGATTCCAATCAAACTACTACAATAACTGTATTCCTCCAAATAATGGCTCCAAAACCTGGACCAAAATAGATCACATCTTTGAAAAGTGGATATTAAGTTCTTGGGTGAGACGAATGAAAATTTAAAAGGCTTAACATATATCCTAGCTTTCTTAATGTGGCTTCTTGAAAAAGACGCTCTCATGAATTTAATCCACTAGATTACAGCTTTGCATCAGGAAATTCCAATTAAACACCACATGAAAGATTGGTCTGTTTCTCCCCCTGCAACTGACAAAGTTTAGTTTTAGCTCACTTCCAGAAAACATCGAAAAAAGTGTCATTCGTATTTCTTCCTTTTTTTAAGCAGAGTAAAAAAATACAGTTAAATTTAATTTTGTATGGTTCACTTCTGTACTTCTGCTGATGACACTTTTATAAATTAGAGGTAATCAAAAATCCTTGCCCATGTTTTAACTTCACAAATTCTCAGAGTCTTTTGAAAGCATAGGATCTGCAAAATCTAATGCTTGGGTTACAAAATGTAGGGCCTCATTATCATCTCTATATCCTAAGTAGATTTGCATAAAACTATACATTGACAGATCTTGTAATCAAAGACACTGAACAAGCATGCTCACTGATCTGTGACTCAGACCCTCAGAACCTTTGTGAGGCTCAAAAATACTAACGTTCATTAAGTGTAAACGTGCTTCTTCTAAACTTTTCTTTTGTATTTATGGGCTCGTAACTTTTGATTAGTCAAAATAATTATCTCCCAGAATTCTTTTTTCCATTCTTCTGTAATCAGAAGAAAAACATTCTGTATTATGCATAAAGATTTTTAAAACTAACTAAGCTTACAAGAAATATTATGTCACCTTAGCAACTACCTTTTAGAAGTTACTCTGCAAAAGCTGATTTTTAACAAGCACTTAAGAGTTTAAAATAATTTCTAGACTAGCAACTGGCAACCACATTCTTCTTCTTTACAATAAAGAAGCCATAAAGACTTAAATCTGAAAAAGAAAATTAAAATATAACAGAGCCTTATGTGACAAAAACATCTGTGCATAGTAAACTAACTGTTTTCGAAGGTATTCATTCAAGTGCCATACAAAGAAAGTGACTAGTGGAAACCAGAGTAACCTAGAAATCCAAGAAGAAATACTACAGAAAAAGAAAAAAAATAATTGCAGTTAAAAGCACACATAAAAGGCAGTTATTCAAATGTAGTCAGCCAGGGAAAGGAACATCTTACCTGTCAGTTGCATGCCCCCTAATTCTAACCAACACTGCTCCAATGCCATATTTATTACTCCTCACTTCTACTACACCCCAGCCCTTTTCCAAGTTAACAGAATATCTAAACTTTTTTTTTTCCCCAAGTGCTAGGAAGAAAACTACTCTTTTATTTCTCCCTGTTCAGAAAGTACATTTCCCCATTACCAAACCACATTCTTACCTACTACCTACTTTACTGTTTACATATTCCATCTGTGGAATATGGAACCAAAGAACTGGAAATCCTTCCTTTTCTCTATGACTTAACTGAGTGCTTCAAAGCAGCACAGTAGGAGCACTTCTCCAATTAACATTTACCCAGCACATTCCACCTCCTCATCCCTTAACACATCTGAGTCACAACCACCAGCTCAAGTGACTAGAAATTAACCTACTAAAGCAAAAAAATGCATAAAGTTACAGTCATTTGACACATAACTTCATAGAAACATATATCTGGAAAACTGGAGAGTTTCCCCTTGAAATAAGTTAATTTTACTTAAGCCAGAGATGATCTGTAGAGAGATGCAGTATCTTGTATTAAGTCCATTGATGCACTATACAAAAAAAAAAGAGGCTTTCAGAGAAACAAGCTTTTGTTTTAGATTTAGTCTCAAGATAAAGGGCTATAAAGGTTATCAAACCACTTACAGCCTCTCCCCCTTTTTCCAGAAGGGTTACTGTTCTTTCCTAAAGAAAATTGAAGATTAACTCATTCCCCCTAAATAATTATGGATTAGGCTTGTAAGCAAAAGCAGGACAGAATATTCCTACCCTTGTTATCATAATGTGTTGTACCTTCTCTGTCCATTTCTTACTCGAAGTCAAAGCCTGGTAGATAAGATAAACCCCCAAATTAGGCCCTTAAATTGATCTTCTAGCCAGCTGAATACTGCACGAATAGTTTCTTTTTAAAGAGCATTTCTGTTATTTTGAAAATTGAACATTGGTTAAGCAGTAGCTTAATCTGTATTAGTCTTTGAATCATAATTCAATAATCCTTGACAAAATATGAAGGCTTCTGCCTACCTTGCCTATTTGGTTTGTGCCACACCATTCTGTCAAACTCCACCTGCTGGATAATCTTCTTAAAACAAGCCTAGAGAAGCTTTCGTTTCACCAGTACTTACACAACACCTAGATACAACGATAAAACTGATTGAACAATATACTTGATTATATATTCTTCATGCTTTTCCTTTTCTACCATTCTCTATCAGTACTATCATGAAGTGAAATCACAGGTAGATTAATTTTTCTAAACACCTCAGGTTAATGGGCCATATTTGTAACTAATATCAATTTCTGGTAAGGCAGTTATATACAGGAAAAGTCGTAGCTCCATGTCACAGCTAAGGAGGAAAAAGTATACTTCATGCTTTTCAGCCTCTGATAGTAGAAAAGCAAAGTAATGTGTAAATGTAATTTTTAACTAATATTTAGATAAAATATCACCTTTAATTTTTCAAATGCTACATGACAAAAGAACAGGTTAAAAAAAGCCATGGAACTCCAGAGAATGCCAATTCTAAGATAACTAACTAATTTGAAATGTACACGTCCATCTGAGTGCTAGATGTCTCTTCTGCTTGCTACTCCTTTCAGTAAATTAAGTCAAATCATGATACATACATTCTGTTCGAGCAACAATGAAGCATCCAACTTTCTTTATGGCTAGGCTCTACTATTCAGGGTCAGAAACATTCCTAACTTTGGAGGTGGAAGGAATAGTAATTGAATTTGAGGGCTGTAGGTGAAGGGTAGCAACCTGAGATATTTTTATAATACAGAACTTACTTAACCACTTCCTTATACACAAGTCAAACATTCAAATTTCAAACAATAACCGACAGTAACTTTTTACCCATAATTTCCAACCCACAAAAAGCATAATAATTTAGATCTGTGTATTTGCTGATATTTTCTCTTACAGGATGTCTTATAAATACACTTGCCACCAAGTACTATTCTTTATTATGAACTACCATCCTTTAGGAATAATTAAAAAATAATACACACTCAAGTCTTGCAAATCATACCTGGAGCAGTCTGTGATACTGAAATGCTGGAAGAGGCATTACATTTGAGAATAGTAATTTAATCAAAAGTTGGGAGAGTGTGTATTCACTTAGAATACTGCTCAAATATTTCTCTATAAAAAAAATTAACACCATTTTACACAGCTGATGTTGTAGCATAGGCAGTAAAAAACCAAAAAAACCTGCTGCGTGCAGATTATTATCATTTCAGAATGTCGTCACAAAACAAGCACAAGTGAAGACTATCTGCAATGAGAAGTTTTATAGAAGCTTCAAGACAACTATTATTTCTGATGAAGAACTATTTTTTTATTCTTGAAAGAAGTCCATCTATTTTTGCCAGATCTCCAAATGAAACTGTTGCAGAACCTCTCTGGGCTGGTCTTGCCTAAGGAAAAAAGAAGAAAAAAAAATATATATATAGGGCTAATTTGAAGTTAAAATATTCTGTAAAAAGCTTTTAAAGCATCAGTAATTTAAAAAGTACCTTCAAACAGAAAATACTTCAGCTTCACATTACCTGTGATTCATGGAATTTCCAGCCAATCATGTAGTAGATCTGAAACGTGGCAGGTACTGAGCCATCGCTATTTCCGTACATTTCTGTTAGGGCAGGAAGAGAGAAAAAAAAAAAGGTACACAGAACGTCAGTTCTGAGAAATACTTAGTTCTCGGAACATTAGAACCAAGTATGACATATTCATCATAATGACTCTTGGTGAAAGATTTGGGACAATAAAAATACCTCATACTGGTGCATCAACATAGTTCAAATCCTGTCATTATAATTAAGGTTAAAAATATCTGTATGATAATGGTATTTTGCTCTATTCCAAAATGCGTTTTTTTTTTTCCCCTCCCCACAGAGGTCAGAGAAAAAGGCGTAGAAAATATGTTCCTAAAGTCATTTCAGATTAACTTATTACCTCTCAAATACTTACCTCGATATATTGCAGCAGCTGCCAACATTGTCTCCCTGTGTAGCAGAGGTTTTCTATTCCAAGAGCAATTACTCTCCCCCATACCTAAAAATATGTTTTAGCTTTAAGAAAAAGAAGATACAGCATATGCCATGAGTTAAGTGTCATGCACTAATGACAGATTTTTACTAAACCAGAGTAAGTATAGAATCCTCTGAATCTCACTGTAAGAGAGAACAACGTGATGCAAATAATTAGGTGAGTTTCTTGCCTATAAGAATCCAAGCCTTTTAAGGCCAGTGCTTTGCAATTTACAGTTTGTGTTGCTAGGAGTGATTTCAAATTATTATTTCTTCAGCCCGAGTCTTCAAACATTTAGGTTTTCTAGTATAATTTATTTTAAGCATTAGTACAAAGTGTTTATTCAGACACACCACTCATACGTATTTTTTTTGAACAGATAAGCATCAAAATGTCTATCCCAAGAGATTTTTTAATAAGAAATAACCACAATTTTAATCTCTTTAATCACTTACTGCATCTGAAGGTTTCTGCAGAGAATGAAAGTTTTATTTTCCTTAAGGAATTACTCTAAACAACAGCAGCTGATCCAGAGTAAGAAGATGCCCTGAACTGCTCTGTAAGTAACAACTGACTGCATATGAATGACTACTTTACAATCCATGACAAATGCAATCAGAATACTAACTCAATTGTTAAGCATCTCAATTGGTTTTTGTGTTCCTCAGCAGACTCCAATTTGAGGGTCTATTTATTCTCATTCCAAAGAACTGAGAATGTTTCCCGAATGTCCTGATAATTAGGGAGGCTCACAAGGAGAGGTTAGCATGTGGGACATATGCTTCTGTCTCCCTTTCAGGGCTTTTCAGCAGCTTACACTGAACAAGCTCACAAAGAATGGGAATACAAGGAAAACAGAAAATTCACAGCAGACCATGAAGTAGCAAA
This sequence comes from Calonectris borealis, assembly GCF_964195595.1. Taxonomy (NCBI): domain Eukaryota; kingdom Metazoa; phylum Chordata; class Aves; order Procellariiformes; family Procellariidae; genus Calonectris; species Calonectris borealis. The sequence continues at coordinate 121,378,839 of NC_134314.1, forward strand.
TCTTTGACTTCTGCTTCCCAACACAAATCTCCTGACAGGCATAATCTCCTGACTCACTAGAGATCAGGAAAGAAGTAATGCTTCCACTGTTAAAATAAGCTTTATTTATTATTTATTTATATTTTTTTAAGGCAGAAATTTTTTATGATGAGGGTGGTGAAACACTGGCACAGGTTGCGCAGAGAGGTGGTAGACGCCCCGTCCCTGGAAACATTCAAGGTCAGGTTGGACAGGTCTCTGAGCAACCTGATCTAGTTGAAGATGTCCCTGCCCATGGCAGGGGGGTTGGACTAGATGACCTTTAAAGGTCCATTCCAAGCCAAACCCTTCTATGATTTGGAGTTAAGAAACACACAGTGAAACTCTTCTGTGTCTGCATCGTTGATACAGAAAACATTTATGTTTCCATAAAATATATACTTGCCTTGCAAGTCTTCCATAACCTCAAACAACCCTGGGTAGTTGACTTGAATTTCGTCAGTATCCTAAAAGAATTGAGAAGCTTAGTTTTAGAGCATATAAAGCTAAAACAGTAGCATTATGCTAGCCTTCAGAGCTGCTTATGGATTATTCATCTGCCACTTCTGTTCAAACTGCATATTTCTCGGGAGAATATGCTGTCTTAACGTTTCTAAAACGTTTTGTTTAGTAGCCCAAATGCAATCACATTTTAATTGAAATGCCATTATTTTCTTCTTGGTTTTAGAAGAAACAGCAAGAGTGTCTAAATTTTTTTCAAGCAGGTCTAACATTCTCTGACATTTCTCCAAGACCACCATCCAAACTCTACTGGGCCACTAGCCAAAGATACACTTCAGTTGGTTTCATTAATCACAGTGAAGCCAAGAACAGAGGCAGTCCAGGCTATTTCAGAAAATTTATTCAGCAAGGTGCATGACATGCAGAAGGAAGCAGTACATTACTAATACATTCGTAAATAGTATTTTTTATACACCAGCAGCTTTGATGTTCTGGATTGTTTTGTCTGATTGTTCTCTTATTTATAATTACCACAGTCAGGGTGTTAAAGCCAGCTCTTGACAGCAGATGTCCCAAATCAGAGACAGCAGTGAACGGTGATACGTGAGGAGAAAATCCCCCTTCCCTCTCCAATTCTGCTAGCTGCAAAGAGCAGCGAAGCTCATAGAGAGTGTCTCCCCCAAACATTGCACCAATGAACACTCCATCTGGCTTAAGAACTTGGTGAATCTACAACACAGAAAAAAAAAAACCACAACCTATGTAACTAAGAATTTCTTACGACTTTTTTTTTTTTTTTAAAAAAAGTGAACTTAAAAGCAATCATTATAATAGTTGTAACAGATTTTTAATATTGACTGTATTCCACAAGGCAAGCCGCACCAAAGCTTTTGGTAACACTGCAAGATAAATAATCTGTCTGAAAAGAGACTATTCGTTCTTAAAGAAAGAGTGAATCCCCAGAAATTACACTTACAGTCAGGAAACACAAAACGCACTGTGGAAATCTAGGGGAAAACTATTTTCGATGGGGTACTCCTAAAACAATATCCTCAATTAATTTACTTCTGAAAATAAGGTAGATTAAGATAGCTTCGGCTTACTTTTAGTTTCTCAGATGAGGGCAGCAAAAATACTTTTTAATGGGTTGATTTAAAAGAAATGGAGGCCTCAGTTTCTAATAGTGATCTTTGCGCTTCTGAACGCACAATAGAGTAATGCAATTATTATTATATTTACCCCTACTTATTTTCAACTAGCCAGAACAGCAATAGCATGACTCAAAGGCCAAGGTTGACAGGCTGCTTTCTCGCCTAATAAGTCCTAGCCCCCTTCCTACCGAGAAGGCCAACAATTTCATACTTTCTTTTTTCTTTAAGAATTGGCAACGATCCCTGGTTTAGATACCCAGAAGAGCCATACTACATAATCAGGCTAACAAGACACCAAAAGCTTCAAACAGTTTACCTTACTGATTTGAAACAAAAATCTTTTAAACTCATTTTTAGTTAAGTATTAATCAAGCTACCTTTTCTATACTAATAAAGAAGCCTTTAATTGATAGGTAAGAAATTCAAGCAGTTGAAGGCAGCTTCCATTAGTTAAAGCCAGTGGTCCCAAAGTAGGAAACGAGCATTCATGATGAAAGTTGGCCAAGAACCCCAGTTCCCTCTCCTTTGTGGGACATTATAATTTGTCAGTTATTTTTGCGGTGGAGGTAAAAATATTTGACACTCCACAGAACACTTAAATTCCAGAGAAAAGGATTATTTCTTGCCAAGCCTTTTCTTTTTTTTTTTTTAAGTACTGAAGGCATTCCGATTTCTATTATTATTTCCATAACAGCAGGGTACTCCTATTCATACCAACAGGTGACAGAATAGCACTTTTATGACTGACCAATTTGAAATAAATGAAAAAACAGCAAACTGGTTAAAATATCCCTTGCTCTTGCTCCTCGGTTAGCTGATTTGAAAAAAGTTTTCACCTGCAGGAAGGAGCTGAAATAATCCAAAATCGGATTTTTTCAGTAACAGTTTCAGTTTTCTGTCCTTAACAAGGATTTGCTTCATTTAAAAAAAAAAATCAAAAAGCCTTCGGCTCATTAAAGTTCTATTTCAAAATAAATAGCTGAGACATAAAAATAATACAAGTTCCATAAACCAGTTCTGGAGAAGTTAGATTTAGAAAACTCTTATACTACAAGCAGTAAGAGCTAACACACAGTAAAATCAATAGCATTGCCTCAGGCTACATTAGTTACCACGATCTCAGCTGTTGAGACTATAAAATATTAAACAAACATGTTGTTTCACAGTTATTTATTCCAAACTGATTTGAAACAGTAAATTAGTAGAATTATCAACTGATGGTCCTCAAACTGCCAAAAATACTGCAAAAAATACTTGTGTGCAACATGAGCTATTTCTGGGCCTCTTATTTAAAGACGATTTGGAAATAGAGTGCTCTGAAAGCAAGTAATGGCAAGTGTTGTTTTTTAGTACTAAAAACCGGTTTCTTACCTCTCTAAAAGCTCTAGGAAGGTCATTCACCCAATGTAAACTGAAATAACAGAAGTGTACATTTTGTAGTTGAATATTAAATACAATTTAGGGAATGCAAATAATTAGCACATTATCTAAGTATGTTTCAGAAGCCAAAGCAACAAACTAGCTTCTCAAGCTGCAAAAGTTCTGAAATGCCTGCCTAAAAGTGACACTAAATAAAAACTAAAGTTCATACAAATAGCGCTTTTTTTTTTTTTTTTTTTAAAGTTGAGAAGATGCAAGTCCTGGAGACTAGTTTGTCAAACACAGGAAAGAGAGAAGCTACATGTGTTTTGAAGGAAAACAAACAAACCAACCAGTAAGAAGCACCAGGACAGCTGTTTTTCCTAATGTACATTCATATTAACTATGCAAGTACATTTCTTACTGCTGTTTAATGGACTATTGATTTTTATCTTTTTTTTTCTTTAAAGTTACTGTGAAAAGAACATTATTTAACATCTTTAACCAAAAAATAAAACGTAAATAAATGATTAACGCATACCTTAAGCTGCTAACAACAAGATCAAATGTATCTTCTTTGAAAGGAAGGAATTCCTCATCAGCTACAACATTGACCGTAGGGATTTCAGATTCTACAGCATTTTTCTAAAGTTGGGTTAGAAAAAAAACAACATCAGAAACTAACTTCTTTCGCTTTCCTGTATTATGGACTTGAAGCACATTAGCATTCAGAAAGCTACTTACTAAAGCATTCTCTGCGATATCAACTTGAATAAGTTTTTCAATGGTTTCCTGAAATGAAATTTTAAAAGTCTATCAAATATTTAAATTGTTTTACAAGTTGATGTTAGTCATTTTTTTCAAAAGCTTACACATATTTGTAATAAATTGGAAGGAATCTCTTTAACACTTGATAAAATTTTACATAAAGCAGAAAACATTTTTCCCCCCAACATATTGCTCCCAGGGAAAATAGCTGAGGTAAAAGTAGTAACAGAAAACACATTCTGCATTTTTAGGTGTAAGTTCAGTCAGATATAAACCATGGATTAACAGCCAGTGAAACACCTTTAATTACAGTACGGTTCAGGAAGGGTAAACTGTTCACCGTTTAGAAGTCTCCATAATGACACATATCTGTAACAACTAAGTGTGTCCAACAAAGACTGATCGAAAAACATGCATCTCCCTACTGAAGAATAAAGGTTAACTGTCATACAACAGATAGCTTCCTTTGCACTACTATCTGTCTAGTCTTCGGTGACAATAAATATAGAGTAACAGCCTGCACAATACACGTCTTTGGGCTGTAGCTACAGACATGAGAGGAAAAAAAAAAAGAGGAGTTACCTCATCAATATTCAGAGGATCATTTTAAGTTACAATAGAGCCCTATTTGAAAACAGAGGGATAAATACGTACTTATTATAAACACTTTGAAGTATGAAGAGCCAGTACCTTGGTTAAATGTTGAGCTATGTAACCTCTTCCAGAGCCAACATCCAAAGCAAGAGGAAATGTTCTAAAGGATAAGTTTAGCAACATAAGACGTAATCAAGACTTAAGCTACTTTAAGTTTTAGACTCTATTTTGTCTGCTCATTTCCAAACGTCTTTTCGAACTAAACACATCGAGCATCCTTCTGCGGTTACCGCTACGAGAAAGCGCAGAGAAAGGTGCTCACAAGCCAGCGTTTCTTCCCGAGGGTCACGTCCCCTGACCGTGACCCTGCAGCTGCAGGGGAACGTATGGGATAAGGAGCGGTGCCCGCTTCCCCTCGCGGCGAGGCTTACCTGGTGATGTCAAATACCCTGTCCGCTATCCTGCCGCCGACCTAGGGGGAAAGCCCGCCGGTCAGCGGTGCGGAGCATCGCCCACGCCCGGGCAGTTCCCACTCCCACCCCGACCACCTCCGCCCCTCGCTGACGCCTCCCCCACCTTGCCGAGGGGGCCGCCCCGGGCCGCCGGCCGCTGCCCCCACCTCCTCCCGCAGGTAGTCGCACTTCGCGGGCTCGACCTGCAGCGCCGCCCAGTTCTTCTGCTTCCGCTTCAGCCGCCGGTCGAAGGGGCTCAGCGCGCCCGAACCCGAGGAAGCGCCGGCGGAAGAAGAACCAGCGGCCGCCGCCCGTCCTGACAGCGTCCAGAGCCGGCGACACCCGCCGCCCCAGCCCGCCCGCAGGACGGAGCGAGCGGACCCCCTCAGGGCTCGCGCCCCAACAGCCGCCGCACCGCCTCCAACGGCCGCAGCGCCCATGGCCTCGGGCGCGCGCCCGGCGCATGCGCGGGAAAAACATGCCCCGCCGCCGCCCGTCTTGGCCTCATCCCGCTCCGCGCATGCGCGCCGCCACCAACTTTCCGCCGGTCGCGCCGTGTGATTGGTTAGGAGTGGTTTGTCCTGCCGCGGCTGCCATAGTAGCGCCGGAAGTGGCTGCGTCGGCGCGTGGTGGGTTGTGGGGCTCCGCGTGAGGGAGTGCAGCCGGGCGGTGAGGAGAAGGCCGCGGCGGCTGTTAACGGTCGGTGGGCTCGGGCCGGCCGGGCAGAGCGAGCGGGCCTCGGGCCTCGTCTGTCGCTGTGGCCGGGGAGGGCATGGGGTGCCGCAGCCGGGTCGGCGCAGGGCAGCGGGCGCCTCGGGGAAGGCTGTGGTGGTGCCGTGCTGCTGCTGGGCCGCGCTGAACCTCTGCCGGCGCCGGAGCTGCCGCTGGCACTGGCCTGAGCTCGCCAAAACACTTGTGCTCTTGCTGACTCCGTTCCTGACTGGCGCTTTAAAACGTGGAATACCCGAGTTCTGTGGGAAGTACGGGTCTGAGGTCTGGCTGACGGTGAAACTGTTTGAGGTCGTGTTCGGGATTGGTAGGGGACCATTTAAGGCTATATCTGCAGCCGGGATGGTCTTTCTAGCTGTGTATCCGTTATCAGAGGCAGCCAAGATGGGTGGTCGAGACTGTGGTAGTTACAGGATTATTTGTGACTCAGTTAAATTGCCGTATGTGCTTTTGGAAAGAACTTTTAGGTATAGGTTAGAAATCTAACTTTGCTTAATTCTTCAATTACCTATCTAAATGTATGTTAATCAGTTTTTTAATCGGAAGTATTCCCCCCCCCCCCCATATTGTAGATGTCCAAGTCTTCAACAGCATCAAAAATGTCATCCCAAGAGGAAATACTGAGCGATGGGCGGTTTAGCTGCGTTACTAGGGATCCCAGATTTTGGGAGATGCCCGAAAAAGAACGTAAAATCAAGATTGACAAACGATTCCGAGCTATGTTTCATGACAAGAAGTTTAAGCTGAAATACACAGTGGATAAAAGAGGTCGCCCCATTAACTATACTTCTACAGAGAACCTCAGGAAATTTTATGCCCTGTCAGAATCTGACTCTGATCTTTCAGAAGATGATAGTAAAGAACATACTGAAAAGAAAATAAAGAAAAAAAAACCTAAACGTAAAGGAGAAGCAGATTCTGCAAAACTACTTGCCGATGGTCTCCCTAGGGAGGAGAGCAAAATAAACACACAAGGGGTGGACCAAACACGTGAAGCGGTGACAAAACTAGGTGACCTTAAAAATGAAGGACAAAAAATTACATCTAAATTCAACTTGAAAGAGGACTCTAAGAAAACTGCAAAAGAAATTGATCACTCTAGGGGAGACAAGGGTCTTTTACACAAAGGGGAAAACAAGCAAGGAGATGCATCAGGAGGAAGATCAATTTCAATTCAAAACAAGCAAAAGTCTTCACAACCAAATGGTACTAAATCGGTTAAAGCTCCCAGGAGGGACCATTCACTAGGAGGAGGAATAAAAGAATCAGGTTAGTTATTCAAATAACAAGTAGAATTCAGCTATGTTTACTTGGCTGTTGTTGCTTTTGTTTTATCCATGGAAGATCTTTTGCAAGATCAGTCATAAAATAGCTGACTGACTCGGATTCAGCATTGCTGAAGAATCAGAGTGGGTCAGCTCTTTATAGAATCAGTGCTAATTCGTCAGTAAGATTGTGAATCTCCATGTCCTTTTAATTGCTGAAGTTGAAATTGTTCGTTAGTTAGAAAAGTAAAATGTATAGTAGTGTATACGCTACTGTATTTATCAAACTGAATAGGAAATATAAGGTCTGTTGCCATGAAGGCTTCAGCATATCAACGCTTGTGGACTGAAAGCGTAAGGATGGCGGTATCAAGCCATTAATATTAGAGGGCATTAGAGAGAACAGGTGACTTGAAGAAAAATTTCTTTATATTGTTTGTGCACGCGTATAGCCTACATTATTGAAATCTGATTTCTACCTGTTGATTCATATAAATAGGATAACAGAGTAATATTTCATTAGAGTTTGAGATTGATAATACAATTGTGGGCCTAAAGAGCGATTAAATTAGATTAGATTAGACAAGCTGAAGAGGCGATACTGATGATTTATGTTGTTTGCACTTCCCTGATGTAATTTGTTCCTGCACTGTTACACATTTCAGGGTTCTGTAAATCTGTATGAAGAAAACCTGAGGTTTTTTCCTCTTTGTAGAGGATCATATATAATTCCAACATAAAAATAGATATCTAATGTTTATCTTTCAGTGACTGTATGCACAGACACCTGTGATCAAAGTGACATTAGTAAAAGCCAATTAGAGGAAGAAATTTCTGCAAGTGATGCTTTTGAGTATGCAGAATCGGAAGAAGAGGAGCCAGAAGATGATAGGGAAACAGGTGAGGAAGAGGAGCCAGAAGATGATGGGGAAACAGGCGAGGAAGAGGAGCCAGAAGATGATGAGGAAACAGGCGAAGACGACAGTGATTCAGAAGAGGATGAAGAAAGTGATAGTGGGCCTGATCTAGCTAGAGGCATAGGGAACATTGAAACGAGCTCAGATGATGATGAGGATTTAAATGACCTATTTCCAAAGGAGCCAGAGATAGAGCATTCATGGCGCGAGCTAGATAAAGATGCCCCTCGTGGAGATGAGGTAACAATACTTTGCACGTGAAAAGTTGCTACATGACAAACTCAGAAATGTACGCTGTTATGAGTTAATTATGGACCTTCATCTGTGAAACAGTTTGTGAAAGTATTTTTCATACAGGTTTTTCAGCCTTTTAGTTACAGAATGCAAGTGATGATGAAATTGGCTGAGAATTGAGAGACTTGGAGTTTTCACTCGTGTCTCCCCTTGCCTCTAAGCAGAGGCTTACCTATAGATAGATAAGCTATCTATAAGTGAAAGAACAAACAGAATCGAGCTTTTCAGAAATTCCAGAATTTAAATAGTACTGCTTTTGTTCACTACTGGATTTGAAATCATTAGATAATGAAGTAGGACTTTAAAACTGAGCACAATTTGTGTATAAGAAACCACAGTACTCTAGTGCTGTTATAATACTGTGATACTAGTTGCTATTGTGACTCACCATATGATGATAACAAAATCCTAAGTGCTGATGTTGTAACTGCAGTCCTAAATCTGTGGTTGGTGCAGTCCATTCTGTGGTGCTTCACTATATATGTCCTTTTTATCTGCTCCGGTGCTTGCTGCTTCTGACCTTTGCGAGTTTAAGTGATACAAACTCTTGAGGAAAATGCTTCTATTACTTTTTCAGCAGAGTTTGTTGCTGACTTTGATTTTTCCCAAGGATAGCTGCTAGAGAATTGTGTATTCCCCATAGCAGTCAGGAATTAAACCTATGAACTTTATGTCCCTTTTTTTTTTCCTCTCTGTTCAGATTACAAGTAGATTGGCAGTTTGTAATATGGATTGGGATAGGTTGAAGGCTAAGGATTTGCTGGCTCTATTTAATTCTTTCACGCCCAAAGGAGGAGCGATATTTTCTGTTAAGGTAAGACCTGATTTCTAAAAAGGGTACTGGCTTTTACTGTTTTTTTTAAAAAAAAAAAAAAAAAAAGACTACAAGATAAGAACAAAGACAGGTAAGACAGTTCTGTGGAGAACCAAAAGAGATATTAACATGATAACAGAAACGGTGTTGCAATTTAACTTGCTGTGTTAGAAATAAACATGGGCATGTATTTGGTAGAGTTAGATCCCGAAGCTGTTAACGTCTTGTGTTTATGAGGTTGGCTTTAAGTGCTGTTTTTCTGAGCCTAATAGCGAAGTTCTCATAGTAGGGGGAGACTACATTTTCTTAGCTAGTTTAATTTTCAGTGGTCTTTATGGTAGATAACCCAACCTTAAACCGGGCTATTTCTAAATGCCTTCCAACCCCTTTTACCATTGCACAACACTTCTTGTTTTTTACCGCTTTCGAGTTATTAAAAAACTGGTTGAATTCTGATCAGTTAAGTTATATTTTTCCATTTTTAGTGTCTGCCTCCAGCTTTCCGAGAAATGTTAGTCAAATACCCCTTTCTGAAAAGGGTCACAGTGAAATGAACGAAGTCAGGGTTCCTGTTGTTCTTCATCTGTCTCAAAATATTCTCCTTCCTAAGAGGCAGTTTGTTTATTCTACTGTCTTTTCTGTAAATTAAAATTAAGAGGGTATTAAAGTTTATGGAATTGATCCCTTTACTGATTTTAGATAAAAAACATAAAGTCTAAAAGGCTTGGTCAGATATTTTTTCTTAGTTGGTGTACATTATGCCGCTACAGTTAAAAATTTACTTTTGTGTTGTTCTATTTGTAGATTTATCCTTCGGAGTTTGGAAAAGAAAGATTAAAAGAGGAAGAAAAAAAAGGACCTTTGGAACTATTTGATCTTCCAGAGAATACCACAGAGAATGACAGGTATTAACTTTATCTTCAAATAAGAGATATAATACGTCTAATTCTCAGTGAAAATCCCGATCAACTCCTGTTTCCAAAAGTTCATATGTGAAAGTCTCCTGTGGATGCCTTAATTTTATAGCTTTTTTAAGGGATGTTTTACAGCTGGCCCTGGTTCATTGTCAATGCATTGAATAAATGCATTATGATGAAACTTGAGAAGAATTGTTTGTTGATAAGTGAGTTCAAAATTTTTATTATGTAGCTCATTGGAATAATAAATAGAACAAATGTGTGGAGAGCTTAACATAGCATTTCTCCTCTACAAACCGCCATTCATGCAGTACACTCCCTTTGTTGCTTACTCTCAAAATTTTTATCTGCGTAATCAACAGGGACCTTAACTTAGGCCACGAATTCCCAGATTGAGATTTCTTGAATGCCCCACCAGCAGCAGCCCTGGCTTACTAGCTGAGCCCATCAGGCCTACCATTGTCCAGGCTTCTTCAGGCATGTCTTTTTTTTTTTCCTTTTGTTCTGCTTGAAAGTCTTTTCTGTATGGAACTGGAGAGGTTTTGCTTTTATATTTTTCTAGAATTTCCAGATGTTTGGCAGCCTGACTGGGGCCACTTTTGTATAATACATCCCACTGGACTGCCCTATATTTGGAAAATCTGGATGCTTCTAAAATAAGTGCAGATCCCTTTGAAGAAAGTCTCTAGTGCATCCCGGAAGTGTATGATGCACTCACAGCGCATTCCAAAGTCAGCTTCACTGTGTGCACCAAGGTGCGTCCTGAAGCATTGCATCTACTGCTCAGAGGGCTCTAGAGCATCTGGAATACAACAAACAGAAATCCAGATATCCCAGAGGTGCCTCGGTGATACCTGCGCATGTACCCTTCAAATTCACGGGACAGGACCTCAGCCCTGCGATCTCTCTCCTGCATCCTTCCACCAATTCATCCACTTCTCAATCTCTTTTCTGCTTTTCTTTTTCTTTTGATGTCATCTTCTATGACACCACCACCGCCTGTGCTACCCAAGTTAGTATCCTGATTCCTTTCCTCGCCCATACCGCTTTCTTACTTACCGCTGCTACACTGCCTCTCTCTAGCATGAGGATCTGGAATCCTATCCGTACAGTCTCCCAGCTTCTCTTACGTTCTTAACGTGTACCCTTATGTATGAACATCCTTTTCACCAATCTTGTTAAGAGCCAGGATAATTGCAAACAACTTGATAGGAACTATTAAATGCTTCTTTCTGTGGCCTGCACAGAGGCATACAGAGATGCTACTCTATGCCCTGCACAAGACTCTAACCTTACAGTGCCTGTGGGAAGCAGAGTCAGATACAGAAAGTGTACGCTTAATAAAACTGTGTGAATTAGTCTTTTTTACTTGAGTGAAATTGAATAGGTACTGGTGAAACTTCATGCTGTTTAACATCTAATCTTACTATAAGATTAGGAGAATGTTTGAATGGTGCATATTTTTAATGAGTTGAATTAAAATATTTTGCAAATGAAAAGCTGTTAAAGCCAGCTCACTTGATTGTGGTGTTTTCCACTTTTGCAGGTTTTATAGGGAAAAACTGCGGGAGTATCAATTTAAGCGACTGAAATACTTCTATGCAGTTGTAGAATGTGATTCTCCTGAAACAGCCAATAAAATATATGAGGAATGCGACGGACTGGAATTTGAAAGTAGCTGTTCTTTTATAGACCTGAGGTAACTCCAGTGGTAACTCTTTTACATGTTGGGCCAGGGAGGGGAGGGAGAATTAAAGCCAGTTTAAAATAATTTGGAGTGAACTATATTCTCTTTATTCTGTAACCAAAATGATATATGTAAATAAATTAGGCATCCAGTGAGTTGTTAGGTTTCTCTTTGATTCTTTTTTCTTCTTTTTGAGCATTTTTACTGGAATATGGGAAATTTGAGAGGATCTCTGCATAGAGAGATTATTCTCAGAGAAGTCAGGTAAAATATTCTGGTTGCATCTTCAACCTTTTGCTACAATTAAGTAAAGTGGTGGAATTTAGAAAACAAAACGACATACTGTTGCCTTTTTTTTTTTCTTTTTTTCTTTTCTTTCCCCAAGGGTCCAGAAGTGGCTCTTTTTCAGGATTGCTTACCACAGGGCAAGAATATTGCTGGTGTTGTCATGAAGCTGCAATAGATTACTATGCTAGCCTCTATGAATGAGCTGGAAGCTCCAATATTTCAAAAGTCACGTTTGGGGAAAGAAAGAATCTTAAATTATAGTTGTGCTTTATTGTTAGTATTTCCTTTTGTTACGAAAAAGCCTTCTAGTCTGAGCAGAAGAGGAGTTACTAAATCATAATAAGTTTTGAGAGAAGCTGGCTTTGTCTGCTGGGGCCTGTGTTATGGGCACTCTTGGAAGTCAGTGAAAGATAAGTTTTTTGCTTTGAATCATTTTCTAGAGGAACTTAGTTCATTTGCTTTGAACCAGTTTGGAGAAGATGATCTCTGCCAAATGAACATGTAACTTTTCATGCTTTTAAACACGGAAAGATAATGTTTTACAACAGACGCAGCTGTTTAAAATTCTCCAGTGCTTTTCCTAATCTTCTACTTTGTTAAACTTTAATGTTGAATAGTATTCATCAGATCACATTTGCAATGATATAAAAAAAAAAAAAACCACCCAAATAATTTCTCATGTAGTGTACAAAGGGTTGGTGTTTTATCTAACTTCTTCCATTGTTACACATGACTTCGGTCTTTTTAACATTTTTTTTTTTCCTACTGATTGTAATGTCAAAGATGTACCAGGCTTTCCTAAAATGTTTTGAATTTTTTTATTTATCTATTTCCAAATTCTATTTTATTCACTTTTTTCTTTTGAATTTTTAATACTGAGCTTCCTGAAAAGATGATTCTTAAAACAAACAAAAATGCCCAAAAACCCACCCCTGCCCTGCTAATACCAGACTGAAAGTTGTTTAGCTGTTTACTTCCCCAACATGGTGGTTTTATACACTGAAAACCTGTGGAATAGCTGTGCAGAAGCCAGACAGTTAATCTTACATATGTGGAGTCTTACTTGTCCCTTTCTTTTGTTTCCTTTTCAGGCTTACCAAGTTTTTACTTTAGCAAATTCTTTTGTGCTGATGTACCATACTCAGGAAAAGCTTAGTCTATTTATACTATGAAATTTCCCAGTGTATTTGAATAATAACATGTTTTATTTGCCATTAAGATTTATTCCAGATAACGTTACATTTGATGATAAGCCAAAAGATGTAGCCTCAGAAGTGAACGTAGCTGTATATAAGCCAAAGTACTTCACATCTGCTGCTGCTATGGGAACATCAAAGGTATCTTTACAATGTTTTTGTAATGTTTTTCTAATTTGTTTCGTTTTATTGTCAGCTTATAAAGTATATAAGTAGTGGGGAAAAGATTACTGATTATCTTCACCATTTCAAAATAAAGACATCAAACATACTAAAAGATGTAAGCATGTTATGGAGCCACAAGTTGGAATCCCATAAACAAGCTTGAGTTTTGGATTTTAAGAGAGATTCAGCTTCTTTGTTACAAATTAAATACTACATTTTGACCTCATTATACCTCTGTTACAAGTTGCACATGGAATTACTTTGTTAGTCGCAGTTAAATCTTCTAATTTGCCTAAAATGGGTATTTGTGTGTAGCTCAGTAAGAGCCTTTTTGGTGGTAGTGCCAGGCTTAAACAGTTGCTTCTCATCCTTGTAGCTATTCAATCCTACTCTGTCTTATGTGACAGCCAAAACTTCCATCTGGCCATGAAGTGAACCAGATTGGAGAAGTGATTAGTTGAGAAATAAGTAATTTCTGCTGAATCATTTTTCAGTCAGATCTGTTTTACCTTCTCGTTGAGGGTGAAGTTTCGCAAACTCTTTCATTGTCCCCATTGCAATCAATGCGTGATTCCAGGAATGAATTGCTGCTGGAATAGGAGAGGAGAGGAGTTGGTGGCTACTTCAACACCACTATCTGTTGCCACAAAGGAAATTTGGCTTACAGAGATTTCGTGTTGTGTGACCTGCTGTTACAGAACCCTTCAGTGCATGAGGAGATTTCTTCATTCTTTCATGTAGTTAAAACTCCTTGAAACTCATTGTAGAACAAATTCCAAAAAGTTGTAATTAAATTTGTTTTAGTAAATGGTTATTATAGCTAATTGTTATAGAGAACATTAGGGACAGGTTTACATTGCTTCTTAAATGGAAGGTATCAGTTTTTCCTAAAAAGACAGAGTTACAATGTTTGATTTTAGTGTTTCAGCTTCTACGAGTGGCATTCTTATTTTTCAGGTAGATATCACATGGGATGAGACAGATCATGAACGAGTAATGTCACTTAGCAGAACTTTTAAAAAAGAGGAACTTCTTGACATGGATTTTCAAGCTTATTTGGCTTCGTCTAGTGAAGAAGAGGAAGAACAGCAGCAAGGTACTTACGTGAATAAATGCTGTCCACAAAGTCATTAGCTGCAGTGTTTTGAACGCAAGTTATTTAAATATGTAAGTCCCATATCTTTAGAAAATGCTTTGAATATTGTCTTTTACAGGGACAATATTATGCTTGTTGTATAAAAGCTGTGGTCAGGTTCTACTGTGAAAATAACCTACCTTTCCTCCAGAGCTAAACATCTCCGAAAGTGGCATATACTTACTTTTTGTGTGTGTGACCTAAAGGTGGAGGGAAATTGGTGGTGAGCACGTTGGTATTTTTCATTCGCTCTTTTCAATTAGGAAATAAATGGATTGGTGACAGAACATTGACAGATGCCAAAAATTTTCTTGAAAAGATTCATAAGTTAGGCATGTTAACGTGGAAGCTGTAGTTCTTTAAATTTACTGGAACTTGACATTCCTTTTTTCTTTATTCCTTTTTTTTGTTTGTTTGAGTTAAATATACTTTTCCAGTGTACTTTATACATGATAAGTACACACACGTACAAGTTTTTAAAATGGTATCTCTAAAGCCACAGTTGAGATTCATTATGCAAACCTGGTTCTGATTCTCCAAATAAATAATATGACTAGTATGACCCCAAAATTACTACACTCTTTTCGAAGACAAAGTACGTTAGCTGAATTTGGAGTTACAGCTTACTTAAAAGATTCATTAGTGAGAGTTTGACTTAAGTATTATCACCCTAGCTTTAAAAGAGATTTCTAGTTTTCATTTCTGTACTGCAAAATCTCTTTACCTGGTGTAATTAATGTTTGATTAAGCCAAGTATAATGATTATAATTCGAGTGATTTCAAGTACCAAGATCACAGGTCATCTAAATCATGGCCTATTTTCTTTACTGCTGATATGATAAATCTGTTAAAAGTTGCTTTTCATCATATATTTGAATGATTTATGTAGAGAATGCGGTAGCTATTCTGTTCATTCAATGTTGAATGAAGATCTGCTGCCTTTCTGTGAAGTCTGAGTACCACTGATCAAAAATTACCAAATGGTAGGTGATTAAGAGTTTTCCTAATGTTTGAGCCCCTGAATAGCTGCTTTCTGAATAGGAGCTTGCACCTCCGAGTGTAAAATCATTTTCTTCCCTTCTTTTTTTTTTTTCCCCCCTCCTACCTTTCTCTATCTTTTTTTCAGGGTACCTTAACATTTCTTTGTCAAGTTTGGCAATACCTACTTTAATCTTTTCATTTCTGAGATAAAATTATTTTCAGTAGAACTGGAGATGCTTCCTTTTCAGAGAAAAAGTCCTCGTTTGAAATGTGATGTGGTTAATGACTAAATGAATTAGGTACAATGCTTACTGCAGAAACCTATTTATAGGTTAATAAAGTGTTTTGTCCTCTTCACGGTGCTCTATACACATACTAAAGTCTCTGCAGGGCAAGGAGATACAGAAGAAGCTGCCCTAAGACTGTGCTTGTTGGAACGGCCTAGACAGGGTGTCGAATGCACTCCAGACCTTAGAAGGTCCTGAGGGCGATGTAGATTGTGCAGAGCTTCTTCACTCCAGCAGTAGTTCTTCTTGGGTAACCAGGGGAGCGTGAATGGCAGTGGAGAAAAGCTGTGCTATGGGCCTTATGGTACTCCTAAGCTGTAGGTCTTCTATAGCGAGGGGAAAGGTAAGCAGCAGAACATATTTACATCTTTCAAATGCTTTCTGATTCACATAACTTCTTAAGAATATAAAGAGAATGTCATCTAACTTCATAAGGTACATAAATCTTCTGTGTATGGTGAACCAACATGTAAATTCCTGAATTACCTTGCTTGTTTTCACTCTAAAATTCAGTCTGTTCTTAATGATATATATATAGTCTAAATTACAAGGCAAAGAAAATGTCATTAAGCCTTAATCAGGTCTTTCAAACAGATGTTAAAATTGATTTATACTGCATTAAAGCAGGTTGTTGCAATCAGAGATTAGTTTGGAGCGTGCAAAAGAACATTACAGATTTTTCTGGTTATAGAGTTGGGAAATCTTCTGGCAGCAACCTCGGCTTGGCAATATCTTGGTAGGGTTAATGTCCATTTGTTTCTCATCTTACATAAAAACTCACTTACAAACTGCACCTCGTGAGCTTTAGTTTCTCTAGTAATGCTTAGTAAAGTATCTAAACGGGAGCCGTAGATGCAGAGGAAAGCATTTCCTTCTTCCTATTATGTACAAGACTACCTCTGTTAAAGAATAGCATCTGTAATAGGGTGGTGATGAAAGCGAACATCTATAAGTGAGCAACACTTCAGAAATTTTGAAAAGTAAACTTCTGTTGCTGGGAAGGAAAAGAAATTAACCTTAACTAATCTTACCACACTAATAAATTTTAAACCCGGAAATGTCTAGATTCTAATGATGTTTTGAAAAGTAAGTTATTAATAGAGGAATTATGTTGCCATGTCTTTAACGTGTTCCTGATTTTTTTATCCATTCAGTTATGTGATACAAAGCAGGATTCCATCCAGCAGAATTATGTGGTGCTATGCACAAATGGGAAAAATCAATGTCAGCTGCTTGAATGGAAATGTAGGAGTGTGATAAGAAGGAAAAAAATGTCCTGGACTTTTATTCTTTTTTTTTTAAACTTATTAAAATGTTTTATTTATAAACGGGTTTTTCTTGGCCTGTTCTAATCTGTTTTTTTATGGAATTTTTCAACTTAAAATATGTGCGTCATGAATGTTAGTATTACCATTATACAACAGTTCTGTAATGTCAAGTATTTCAGTGACCTGGTATGTCGTGGTTCATAGCATAAAGTATCTCCTTTACATTGCTTCTGAATTTTCTGTAAGTTGGATGCATTTGTTCCAGTGAGGAAGTGTTTGGTGTGCATCAAATCCAACCCATAATTCCTATGACCATGAGCACCAGTGATTTAGTGTCTGGTGTTTTAAATGATGCTTCAAATGAAGCATTATGGTTTTTATGCCTAAGCTTTTGTTCTGTTTTTTTTTATCTTTGCAAGAGCAACATCTTTTCTGCTGTTCTGCTTTGCGCAGCCACACAGAATACCTGAAAAGACTATATAACAAAATACTTTTATCAGTGTATTTTTAATTAGCTGTTCCTGACGTTATAGTCATGGAATACCCTGAGTCGGAAGGGATCCACAAGCATCATCAAGTCTAAGTCCTGACTTCACGCAGGGCAATGTAAAAGTTAAACTGTATATCTAAGAGTTGTCCAAACACTTCTTGAACACTGATAGGCTTGTAGGGAACTCTGTGTAGAGCCCTGCTCTCCGCAGTAGGACTCTGAGCAAGGGGCACGATCTCTTACAGTATTGGGCTTCCAAATACAAGACTCTACAAAGACAGTAGAAGTTTTGTTTTGTGCTGCTGCATCAATGCTGGAGGTGCACAAGTGCAGAGAAAGAAAATGTAGTTGTTGGGAAGGTGGAGTTGCTGGGTGGAGTTTTACTTTTTTTAATAATGCTGCTAATCTTATTTTTAGTGATTAATGTTAAATAAAATCAAACCGTTTATTAAATCTTTTTACAATTTTGAAATCTATTTGGCGCAATAACTCTGATTACATATATAAATTTAAATGCATCTTTAACATTTTATCACATGACAGTACCGTCCTCCTTGTTGTTTTAAGAATGAACAGTATTCGTATGTGTTTATATTTGCTAGAACTATTATGGAAGGCTAAGAACTGGAAGGTGACAGACGTAGAACATGCTATGATTTAATATTGTCCCTGAATCCAGTGGGTGTTTATAAAATGCGTTGAACAGGATATTATTTGGGTTAGCTTTTGTCCCTTATTCCTGTATAGCTGCTTTGCACACTCTTAGGCATTACTGCTGCTGTGACAGTAACAAGGATCTGAGTTTTTAGGATATTTCTGTTGGGTTAGTTTTGGCATATCGCTAAAATATTTCCTAAGGAAACAAGCTAGCAAGAGGAGTTAGCAGTTTATGATTTAGCCAAGCCTGGATGGAATTTCATGGGACAGAATAGAAATACCACAACCCGGTTATTTTCTTTCTGTGAAGCATCAGAAGCTTGATATAACTGATGCAGGTGTTGGATACTTTTTTGTGTTGGGTTTGTTTTTTAATTTAAAAAAAAAAAGTGCTTGGAAGGCCAGGAACAAGGGTCGTCTCAGCTTTCCTTCTCAAAAGTTCATACCAGCTGTTGAAGGTGTCCAATAACTTAGAATTGAAGAACGTGTTTGTGTGTACTTTTGCAGGCCAGTGTGTCCCTACTCGGAAATGAGTAGACAGGAGCCAGCTCTGATTGCAAGCGTGTGCATCTTGGCTTACATCTGGCTGGCTCAGAAGCGTGGTTCTAGGAATGCCCCGTCACCTCTCATGCGCAGCCAGGTGCTTAAAGGCTGCAGCAGCCACAGTCACCTGGTTTGCAAAGTGAGCTTTAAAAACTGCATCCAGCGCACACCACTGAAGCGGTTAGACTACCCTGACCTGAAAAAAATACAAAAACTAAAAAAGCCAGAATGTAATGCTTACCATTAATGTATTGTTATCTGTTCACATTCTCTTCCTCCAGTATCTGTTTTCTGCCTGAAAAATATTTTACAAAAAGATGTCTACTGTGATATGCTTTGAATAAGCTTGTTTTGATTACCTTGAATTCTAAATTTTTCCTTTTTTATTATCATTTGGATGAATTAATGGGATTTGCACAACTTCTTGTTCAGAGTGCTGAGAATGTGGGAAAGCAGGGTTAAAACTCAAAGTTTTTCTTTGTTCGTCGCTATTTTCTGGCTCAAGACTGAGGTCAACACATTTTATTTGTCATATCATGCTGTAGTACAGTGCAATAACCTCTACCTCAGACTTGCTTCTTGAATGCTGGAGTGTAGAGCTTTTAATTTTTCATTCTGCGGGTCTACATGCATTGTAGGCTTTTTTTGTGTCTGTCTGAATTTGAGTAACTACCCTGGATAGTATTGAGACAGTTCGTGTATTTTTATGGTATGGCCATCAGCGTCCAAGTCACTAGCTGAATTTTCTGGTGTGCCATTACATCATGAGGGGGAATTTTATCTTTCCATCTTTAAAAGAAACTCAGCTTTGCAGCAGACCTTTTGTCAAATGTTGTGTCTGCTATGATTTTTCTACTCTCTTTAGTTTGTAAGGCTGAGTTAAAAAAAAACACAGAAAAAAGGAATCATCTCAGCCACTGCAAGATAATCTTACTAAACTAAGAATGCTATCTCTTCAGAACGCTGTGATTACAAGAATGTGATCTCAGCAAACATAGCTGCCAATCAACAATTTAATATATCAAGCCTCTGCATTTGTTTATATTTTTGAAGAATTACAGCATTTAAAAACAAACAAACCCTACAAACTATTGTATTGGAATGTTTCTGACCTGCCTCGGGATTTTAACTTTTTTCTTCTTAGTTCTTTTAGCACTTCTGTTACTACTCTCCTTTTAAAAAAATGAAGAATATACTTGTATTTTATACTCTAAATTTCATCTGCTTTTGCATTTTCTTCCTTCACAGGTTAAGCTTTTTTCTCTTAATTGTATTTCTTTTGCAGTGCAGCTGTTAATGTACCAGAACTTTTTGTTTTGTTTGTGTTTTGTTCAAAAAATCTTTGAACAAGCTATTGGCAGAAAGCATTACTGCCTTAATATCCATCAGAAAGTGGTTCCTCATGTTGTGCAATACAGCGTGATACTTGAAAGCTAGTGACAAGGGTATTTGAACTCTGAACAAACTTTGAGAACATATTCAGCTCATTTTCCTTTCTTGCAGCTGTTGTCAAGTGTTCTTTATTTGCTTACAGAATGAAAAGGCTCTTAAGGGGTTTTTGAAGGCGATGTTGAACATCTGACAAAAGAAATGCATGTTTTATCTGAATGAGAAAGTATGACAGTATGCATTGCCACTTCAATTTGTCCTAGCAAAATTAGCAAAACCAGTCATAAATACAAATCAGTAGCCCTTACTTATCCAGGTCCTATCCAGTATAGCTTTACTTCTCATTTCTCGTGATACCAGGAAGAAGAAACAACAAAATGGCTTATTTTTCTTCTCAGTCTTCAAAACCCAATGCCTTTCGCTTGCTGCGTGAGCAGATGCTTTCCTTTTAGGAGACCCCAGCTACCGACGAGGAAAGTGGAAAAGCAGCTGCCGTTAACTGAACAGTAAAGATTTCTGCTCCCAGCCAACAACCAGCTTCTTGCGGTGATGGGATGTGGAAGAGAACAACAGTGTCACACCTAAGTTTTAGCCAAAGACAGAGGTTACTCTGTGTTAACTTGCAACTGCGGTCTGCCTTTCTAGACACCAGTTACATTATTCATGCAACTCGGTACTGTAGGAAGCACAGCTTTACTGCTAAGCCAGAGAAAAAGAAAAAAGGAGCCTGCCCCAAACCTCGTTTTCAACAGTTCAAGGAGCTGCAGCATCTTTAAAGCCTTAAAAGCCTGTTCTCTCTGAAACATTTGTTTAAAAGCTTATTGTAAGTTGCACTGTAATTGTGTCCTTCTAAAAAAAGGAAGGAAAAAACTTCTTCTTGCTGCATTTGTTAATTCAGCAAGTCACTTGAGATTAAGGCCTTGAATAATTATCTCTTACAGAATCTTGCAAGGTTTATTTGTTAAAATGTAGCACTCTATTTTCAAAATGCTTTACACAACTATTTTTTGAGATTTAGGTACTACTCTGCTGTAAGGGATTATGAAACTAATAATTTTAAAGTGCAATAAAGAATGCTTCGTCCGATCAGTGATTTCCTTTGCTGGACAAATTTTCTTTTGTCTTTTCAGACACTATTTTTGTTTCATCTAAGTAGGGGAATTCTAAAACTGGTTACTCTTTGGGGGAATAATAGATGAAAATGTTTTAGATGAAAATATTTTAGATTGTTTCTAAAAAACAATGTATGTGCCTTAGGTGTGTTTCCTAATCATTAACTTCAATTGATCACTCTCCTGAGGCTGTCTATGATAGCTTTACTCTCTCTTTCTAGGTGGTGATGTAGCTCATGAAATGGAAGATGACAAACCCAGGAAAAGCCAAAAAGATGATGAAGAACAAATTGCCAAGTACAGAGAACTTTTGCAAAGTATCCAAGAAAAAGAGAAAAAACAGGAAGAAAAGGATATAGGAATGGAGATTAAATGGGTTCCAGGTAAACTTTATTTTTTTTCTTTTACTAACTTGGAGGATATGGAGTATTGGCCTGCTAATAGGGATATACTGTAAGGTGTTGAATTTATAGTAGTAGAAACTGACCTTTTTTTCCATAAATTGAAATCCAGGTGGATTACAATGAGGGAAATAGAAGAAATAATATGATTGAACTTAGTTCCTCAGCTATAGGCTTCTCTTTGTAGTTTATTTTTTTGCCAGTTTTTTTTGTGGTTGCTTTTTCATCACTTTATAGATTTTTCTTGAATAGAATTAATGTGTTTGCCATAGATGCATAAAACGCACCTTCTTAAAAATGAAAACCAGTATGATTTGGAAACATAGCATAAAATTAGGGGAAAATGGTTTTAAAATCTTGCTTGCAAAATGCTGACGATTTGGGGTAACAGAGAAGGGAGAAGCCTGACCTTCCAGTGAGACTGCTCTGTGAGAAAGCAAGCTACCAGGAAGAAATCCCAGCTACCAGGGTGTCGCGAATGAGTGGTTTAGAGGCCGCGGCCCAGATCAACAAATGGCCCAGGGAAGAAAGGGGGTGTGTGAATGCACCACCACACAGGGATATTTAGTTGTATTTAGTGACATCCAGATTTTCATCTGGAAACGAAAAAAAGATAACTTAAGCATATAGCATCCCAGCAGGACTCATCCTGAGATCTGAAAACCAATGTCTGGGTTTTTTTTTTTTTTTCTGTATGATGAAAAGGCAGTCAGACTGATTTTTTTTTTTTTTTTTAAAATATATTTTATTTATGGGTGTATACTTTCCCTGAGATGTAATGAACCAGTTTAACAACTTGCTACATCCACAAACGGAAAGGTTTTCACTGTGGCCTCTCCTCCTTGATCCTGACCCAGAGCTCATTCTGACTGCCTATACCAGCCCTGGCACTTGTTAGATCTCTTCGCAAGCTTAATTTCATTTGCTAAAATGGCAGAACTACTCTGGAAAAGAAGAAAAAACGTGGATCTTTTCTGCTGGGTTAGCAAGTCAGGGACAAACGGAAGCATTTGGTGAATGCTCAGAGGGTTGAATTAAGCAGCCCAAAGACTAGGGAAGTGTGACGTTACCTTTTCAGGGGCAGCAAGGTGCTGTATTGGCTCAGTATGTGTAGGACTGCAGGCTCTGTAAGGATACAGAGTAAATACAGAATACTAGAATCCAGCCCCTTCACCACTGATGTGTTAATCCCGGCTGGGAATGCATATCTAATTATATCATTTACACTAATACTGTTCTGAATTCACTCAGGTAACTTCTGTTGAATGTAAATGCTCGCTTTTTAAAACTTGTTCTGGTCTATACTGAGTCAGTGAAATTGATTTATTCCTAGTTCTTGATAGGATCTGTCTTCAAAAGCATACACTGGCATTAAAAATAGTTGTGTGTTTTCAGTCATGCTTATATAATTCCAATCATTTCTGGCATGAATTCTCCCAAAACTTTTTAGAGAAAGCATGTATCGTGCACAACAGGACAAACGCTTGCTAACACAGCTGAATTGTCATGTTTTACTTGTTCTGCCCACAGTGTGTCAGTATTTGCATTCTTGAAGTTGCTCACTTCGTATCTAACTCATTGTGGCACTGAGCATTCAAGGCAGATGAGTTTCCATACATAGGTAGCTATCATAAGGTTTTTACAAAGATTTGTTGTTGCCACCTTTCAGACTGAAGCTGGAAACCACAGTCGAAACAATTGCTGCTAGGAATGTGTTCTGTACTTATATAGGCCAGGCATTGTCGAAACAGTTTCTGAAGGGCTCAGCCTCTTAAAACTGTGCCCTTGCATGTTACAAGTAAATTATATTAATGTTCAAGAACTGTAGTAGAGGTGGAATCCAGCTCCCTAATACAGGGGCTCCCTGTTTCTTTGCAACTGAACTTGACTTTAGAAAATTGGATTTGTGTTCTACATTACGACTAGTCCAACCCCTCCTTACTGCACCTTCTTGCAGGACTCCTAGGACTTTTGCTATATCCTCATCTTTTTTGAGGGAGAGATGGAAAAAAAAACAAACCCCAAACAAACAAACAAAACCCCTATCCTGATAAATATGACTGACTTTGTCTAGAGTCAGTTGGATGTCTGTGCACTGGGCCAGATTTGTTGATGTAATGATGGGTTGAATGTGCATGTGTGCCCAATGAAGGTTACATTGGTAGTTTATAGTATTTGATGTCAATTTAGCAACTATGATTTTGCAGTATACGTTAGTGTTTCCTCATTTCTTACCCTGAAAAAGTTAGAGTATTATTAAAGAGCAGAGGCTCTGGAAATCATAGAAGTGTTCGCTTGCCTTTGCTAGTTGGACTATTCACCTCCACGAGGTCAGTCAATACCACTATTAGTTATTAGCCCCTGGAATATGGTTTCATCCAAAACAAAAGTCCTAAAAGTGAAGATGAGTGTCTTAACTTTGCTTTCGAGTCTAATGTATGGGAACACTTTAGCTGTTACTGATTTCGGGCAGCATTTGGAGAGGGGGTCCTGCACACCTGAAAGGGAGATTGATTTTTTTTTTTTTTTTTTTTTTTTTTTTTTTTTTACAGTGGAGCATAGTCAGCACATGCTGAAGAGCATAGTCAGCACATGCTGAACAGTAGTTTATAGCTCTGGCAATATATACACAGTTGAGGCTGCGCTTTCTTACGGGAGAGAAGTACCTTAGTTATTATGTTATTTTTTTCTTGAACAAATATGCTTATTTAAATTCCAAAACAATTTAATTATGTTCAGTTGGAGCATTCTGGGAATCCAAAAATAGTTTTTGTTATAATCTCTTAAGACTCCTTAATTTTTTCAGAACTAGTTTGTGTCTGTTGAAATATTTTTATTTTCAAGCTCTGCCTTAATTTGCTTGACTTACTGCAAAACCTTTTTCCTGCCTAAATCTTTAATATACAGAGAGTTACAACAGTTAAATCTAGGAAGCTTTTCAATTGAAAGGCAGAGATTTAAATTAATTTAAAAATTTGAGTTTTGGCATAAATATTTACACATGGTTATAGAAAGCATACTTTGTGAATGATTCAGTTATTCTTGAATCATAATAGTTTTAAATAAACCACAGTGCCAGCAAAAATAAATTAGATGTAGTTCCAACTCTCTTTGGTCTGTTTCTTTTAGGCACAAAGTCAGTGTTATATTTAAGCATCCATCTGTTTTCTTAATCATATCTGATTTGAGCAACAATTACTATGCATCCTTATTCTGTTCCCAAAGCTCCCTTTAGAAGGTGAAGAGGGAGAAGACCACAACTGCATTTTTTGATGATATTCAGCCAGTTTTTCATACAGTTTTTTTTCTTATTGGACTTAAAAATTCTTCCTTTGGGAAGAATGAGATGTAAATATTTAGCTAGGCTTAAAGGAAAATTTAAAAGCTGTTTTCATCAGAAGTAGAATAGCAGGCAATCATGTCTCTGTAAAATGCATAGTAAACCCCAACTGTATGTTGTTACAGATTATATGGAGCACAAAAATGCTCATATGGAATATATATCTCAATCTATATGATTGCTTAGCTTGTCCCCTGACTGAAGCACTCTTACCTCTTGCAGCACGAAGCAGCGTGTGCTCAGCTGCGCACGGGCTCAGCACTGTAGTTCTTCATGCTTGACATCTTAGCTGCTAAGTGTGGTGGGTTTTTTTCAGGCAGTTATACTATGTTAGGAAAACAGTCTTGACTTAAGATGTCTTATCTTTGGGGGTGACAAATTCTAATGTTATCAGAATATTTCTGTCTGCCATTTCTTTTAGCTACCTGCAACAAGATGTTTCTTTTTTCTGGTAAGACACTACATGCAAGATGAACTTGATCATTTAGATTTCCTGAGAATAGAGAAGTATCTTCTTAGCTTCTAGTAATTGTGACAGTTGTATGCTGTTAAACTTACAAAAGTTTTCAAAACTAAGTGTTTAGAGAAGTAAAAATTCTTGCCTGCCTACCCTCCCATCAGTGTGAGAAGCTTAGGTTTGTTGTAGTATTTATCACACTTTTAATCCTTTAGCTTAGGTATGATTTAGTTGTATGCTAATATAGATGACCATTTCCCCCTCTTTTCTTGGCCCTTGTTTGTGAAGATTAAATAAAACTAGTGTGATTCATTTATTGTAAAAAAAATTGATATCGATAAGGGTATAAATTAGCCTTTTCTATGGCCAGTTAATAATTCTACCTAAAGTAGACAATTCCTTTCCCCTTCTGCAATCAAAAGCCTTTTGACCACTTAAATACACTCTTATTCTCGGGAAGTGGTCTGGACAGTAGTTTCTAAGCCATTCTGATCTGTGGAGAAACTCTAATGCCTTTCATGAGACTGCCAAATACCACAAGAAAGGGCTGTATTTTCCTCCAAGTCCTTCTGTGCCAGATGGATCAAATGATTCCATTTTCCAGGCAAATAAATCAGAAATCGTGTAACCTCCTTTGAGATTTTAGGTCTCTCTTTTTCTGGAGATGTGACGTATATTTTTTAATTCAGTATTTACTGTCTTCAGAGAGAATCTGCGAAGTTGCTACCTGACCTGTAATTTTTTCCACAAAAGTACTGCAAAATAATGTCCAAAGTAATAGTAGTTCGATTTCTGGGAAGCTGATGACTCTGCTTTCATTGACTTTGGAGATGAAGAGGTGTATAGTTGGAAATAACTAAACCTTTGTTCTTGTTGTATGAGAGGGTTTCTTAGTGGCATGTTTTTAGTGAACCTATACAATATCCTTCCTTTATTGTGGTTCTGCATTTGTTTGCTGGTTTAGAACCCAATTTTTGTGGCTGTAACGGTTTGCACTTATTGTTAATTCTGGCTTCTTTCCAGGATAGTAGAAAAACGCTTTATCTTCTTTTTTTTTTTTTGCTTCACTCTTTTCTTCCTATAAGGCATAGTTTAACATGATTTTAGATCTTGTCCACACGTCGTGTTTCAGACATGTTGTAACCAGTTCTCCAGCCTTTGAATTATTTTTGGAGTGTAGACAAGCGCAAGAACAGGAATTGGTGTTTGCAGTTTTTCAGAAAAATGTTCTGCCTGCTTTTCTGAGGACGGGTAGAACTGTCCATAAAGGCTGCCCATTTTTTCCATTATGAACTCTGTTTTCAGTTCCTCGTTACTGAGGAGAGCTGGAAGGAATGATGAGGAGCAGGGACTGGCCAAATGAGAAACCTGGGAGTTGGGAGAAAAAATGGGATCTAGTCTAGGACATCTGGAGAGGGCCGAGTATGATTTCCAAGCAATAAAACGGGTATGAGGGGCGGGAGAGTAGGATTTGGTTAGGTGAGGGCTGGACTGGGATGGTAAGAACGGGATGCTGAAGAGAGACAATTAGAATGTAGAATTGGGGAAGAGACGGCAAATATCAGACTTGGAGGGGGAAGCAGAAGGTTCCTACACGCTCCCAAGATCTATCAGTCATGTCGTAAAAGAGGATGTTAACTATAGGATAGCCGACTCATTTGTTCCAGAAGTTAAAAAAAAAAAGTGTGTAGTGAGCGAAGTAAGGAATTGCAGGTAGGAGAAAAATACTTCATTGCCTAGGCTGTTACCTCCTGACAAGGAAGCGGATTCTGTCTTTCTGCTACTGAATTCTGCTCCAGGGTGTTGCAAGGCAAGTCAGTTAATCTCTTTGCATTGTAAAGTTTTGGTTTTGCAAGTGCCTGTCTGGTGAAGAAGGGGCTGAAAATGTATAAGCTGCATCTGAAGACAGTAGTTGTCCTCATAACATGCAAGTGATGGGTGATGTAAAGACTTTTGAAAAAGCATTCCTGAAGTGTGTGGAATTTTTCACTGAAAAATGAAGATTGCTTTTAAATTCAGTGCTTATTCTAGATTTAAATATTCTAGATGTAAAATGGGGATGCTCCAGTTACATAATGGATTCTTTCTTAGGGTGATGTTCTTGCACCATTGAATACTGTAATGATATAATGGTATTATAGAAAACTCCATTCTGTTTCTGGAGTAGGGTTCAATTATGTTTGGTAATTTTGCTATACATTATTATGTTCAGTAACTTAGCTATATGTTGAACAGTAACACAAAATACTGAGTAGCTACATGTTCATGATCTATAGATCAAACAGTTAAGATCTGCTGGAAAAGGTGAAATGTGATCATGTGATGAGAAACTATCAGAATGCATCTTCACAGAAAGGCTAAATTAAAGATTAGGACATACTTGTGCATGCAGCTTCAAGTGCTAGGCATTGAAACAGTGGCAGTCTGTGCTAAATTATGGAATTTAATGTAAGTCTAATTAACGCAGCCAAACTTAAATGTCTGATCTTGTTATGCAAGAATTATTTAGAGCCAGATACGTTGCACTTCTATGGGGTTTACTTTTCTAGGACCCTCAGAAAACTGTCATGCTCTGAAAGTAAAGAGGAAACTTCCTGCAGCAAAGCATTTAGCCACCTTTCCCAACTGTTGGCAGATCAGGAAACACAAACTTGAGGGCTTCTTTTACACCATACCTGTAACAAAAGGACACGGAAGAGGTGCAGATCTGAGTTAATGGTCTAATAGTTACAGTTCCTCACTGAATCTCGTGAGAGAATGGTACTCTTCTCCTTTGATCTTTCAGTTCACATAGCTGTTAAGTACAAAAATTACTTTTGGTAACTTGGTGTGCTAACTAAATAAGAGGATGGTTTTTTCCTCTTGCTGCTTCCTTCCCCTCCCCCCCCCCCCCCTTTTTGATCTTGAGTTATTACAATTTGAACTGGTAATCAGTGATAACAGAAAACATTTTCAAGTATTTTTTTTTGTTTCTTTGAGAGGCTGGTATGTTTCAAGCAGTCTATGCCCTTAATCTCTGCTTCTTGTTAACAAATACTTTAAAAAAAAAAAGAAAAAAGCTATTTACCTTAAGCATTGAATCTGAATCTAGGTCTACTATCATACCGGGTGTGTACTGTTTTTTAATTTTAGATAGTTTTCTGTTGTTAAAGCAGATTGGTACTAAGCAGCTTTAAAAGGCTAAATGACTTGGAAATAACTTGTCTGGTTTAACTTAACGCATGCCATGTTATGACATTAGTACATAATGCAAGAAATTATTTGGGTTTTTTATTTACATTTTTCTGTGCTTTCTAGCTGCAGATTTATTTTTACTTTAAATTTATTCAAATAATAGCTTATTGTTCTCTGTTACAATGATGGACAAAAAATACACTGGGCATCAGAGATACTGCAGCTTTGTCATAGTGTTATCACAGAGGCAAAGTTTCAGCAATGTGGACGCTATATATAGCAACTTTACCATGTGAGCGAGGCATACTGATACAGCAACAACCAGGTAGTATGTCGGTGTGAAATGGCGAGCACCAACTATAGAGGTTCAAGCCAGCTGTGAGATGACCCTATATTCTGATAGCGATTTAACATTTCAGAATCATTATCAAGTCACTTCATCTTTTGGACTTTGTTTTGCCATGCACAAAAAATGGGAATGACTGGACTGTATTTGAAGTGTTTTTGTGAATCTTAACTAATTATAGTAAGGTACATTAAATATAAGGGCTCTGTATATGTCGGTTGTTATTTTTATTGTGTTACTCTTGTCCTTAAAAAGTGGCATCTGTAGACTGCACAGTCTAATGTCTGGAGAGGAGACCTCTCTGAGGAATAGCAAGAGTGTTGGGAATCAGATATCACATAAGCAAGCTCCTCTTCTGACTCTTGTACAATTTATTACTGAAGGAATGTTTTATTTGGACAAACACATCCTGTAAAGTGAACTTATTTATAAAGATGTTGTTTTAAGCAATATTTATGTTGTTTTCACAGACTTGTTAAAGAAAAACTAGATTATTCTTTTACAACGGAGAAAACAGCTGATTTAAAAGAAAAATTCAGATTAATCTAATTTCTTTAATTTACTATTTTTTGTTCTAGGCCTCAAAGAAACTGCTGAAGAAATGGTCAAAAACAGGTTGGAAGGAAAGGATAACCTCACTCCATGGCAAAAATATTTAGAGAAGAAGAAAGAAAAAAGAATTCTTAAAAAAAAAAGAAAGGTAATATATACATTGGCCACTTGAGGGGAAGTTGTTGTTTGTTTGTTTTCTTAAGTTGCTGTTATTCTTTGTTTTGGATAAACTGAATTAAAAATTGTATAGCTTCCAGTACTATTGTACTGAACGTGCAGTGGTCACTCGTGGAAAGACCAAGAGTGCCTCATCAAACTTACAGAGCAAAAGGATATTCAGGATACTACTGATCATACATATGCTTACACAAAATTTCGTTTATCTACTTGTGTTGCTTTAAAGATAAATGAGTCATAATAACAGTTGATTTTTAATTTACATTTTTGAATGCATTAGGAAGGGTCTTTTTGCTACTGTGTGCATATCAGTTCAAAGTTGTTATGATAATGATAATTGTAGTTTTGGAAATTTTTGGCCTAAAATAATACAGACTTGTTTCCCAAAGCTGTAATGGCAAAGAATTAATAGCCACGAAGAACCTTTCAAATTTCAAATTTGCAAGAGCAAATTTGGTAAATAGTTCTGTGTATGAATAACGAAATGGCCGTATAGCAATCTGAAAATTGCTGTTGCTTCATCTTTCCACACGCAGAAAGTAATTGTGAAGTAATTGACTCCTGTGGCAGTAATGTGCAGAAATAGGCAGATAAATGAAACGTTTGTGCATATGCTAGGGAAAAAAGCATGTGGCATACAAAATCTAGCTTCCCTAAATTCTTAAATTACTCTGAATATAATTCATGTTGCAGAATAATGTTTTTAAGAGTAATCTCTACAACTTGAGTTACCCTGTGCATTCCAGTTAGTTTTAACTGGCATTTGATGAGTAACAACTTAAACATTACAGAAGATGAGTGCTCTGAATAGAGTAAGTAGAACTGTTAGGTAGTAGAGCAACTTCTGCTAGCATAATATTCTTGTTCAGTCTGATAAATTAAGTCAAGGGGCAAGGTGTACGACACAAAACTTCCAGTAATAAAATTTGTTCTGTTAAATCCGAACTCAGTCTTTGAATTTCGAAACACAAAATGAAGCTCCTTGCTCAAGTTTTTCCCCAAGTAGAGCTTTTGTGGAACATAAAGTAAGGACAAACGATGCTGTGATCCTGTAATTTGTTGATATGGTTAGCTAATGCATCGCAGTTTGTGGGTACATCTAATAAAGATCCTTGGAATATGTAAATAGCCCTTATTCAGGTACACAAAACGCTTTCAATCTGTGAAACACATTTTAAATTGCTGATTTGTCTTGAATAGCAATTTTTAGTGTATTCTAGTTTTATGATGTTCAGCATACAGTATTTCAGTTTTCATGTTCATAGTTACTAACAGAAGGAACATCTAATTCCAGTGAAATTTTAGTAGTTGTTTATATGTTGATTGAAATAATGTTCGTGCTTTGTTACAGGCTACTGCTGAGAGAGAACTGAGTGAAGATGAACTTCCCTCCGATGTTGATCTCAACGACCCATATTTTGCTGAAGAATTTGAGAAAACAGGTGGGTCAAGAGGGGTGACTTCTGGAATAAATCTGCCCTATCTTTAAATAATGAGCTTTAGAAACAAAGTTGAGCTAGAGTAAATGCAGAGATAGCATGTTGAGAATGAAATAAAGTAGGTGTCATTTGCCTAAAATTGCAGGTGCTGTTCTTGTAAAATGACGAATATTGTGGTATGTGGAATGGTAGGGAACATTGTTCTCTTAGTTTTCACCAGAGACCATTATTTAGCCAACTTCTGGGGATGGCTGTTAGAAACAAGCTGACCATCTGCTCCCCTAAATATTCCAGAGAAAAGAACTTCATTGCCTTCAAAGCCTGTTTCCTTTTATATAGGAGGAGCCCGATATGTATAGGTCCCTTTGAAGATTGGGCAATTACATAAATGTCAAGTGTTTTTGTATCATAAACAAAGTTGTCTTTCAGAAGCAATCAATTTTCTTTTTTCTTAGTCTGACACACATTTTCACTAGTGTACTCTGGCTGCCTAGAAACCCAAATAGTGAAATGTAATACTTTAGGAAAGAACTTGTCCAGTTTAGATTTTTAGGATACCTTTTTTACAAGCTTTTTAGTCTGATGTTTAAGTTAGCTTTTGCCGTGGTAACAGCAATTTGATTTTGAGTATGGTTTTGCTGGGATAATCGATAAGTGTGAGTTCCTGGCTTTCTGTGCTTTTGGGAGCCAACACCTAAGGGTGGCTCATACTATTGTATATTAAAACAAGAAAAAAAGACAGGAGGAAAAAAAAGAAGAAAGAAAACAAACAAAAAAACCATAGCAACAGATTTACAAATATTGCCAGTCTGTTATTTTGGTTGGGTTTTTTGAGTATAGCAGTGCAGATCCATGTTCCATTTAAAAAGAGTAAATTAGTTTTAATTTAACCTGTGACAGCATAGGCTTCTGTCCTGATTGTTTGAAGTTTATATTAGGAGAAAGTAAATAATTAAAAAACAAAACCTGGACGACTTTGTATCTTAATGTGCTTATGTATATATCTTAATAATCTGAAGTACAGAACAGTAGGGTGAGTCCTATCCATGTTTTATAGAAAATACCACAACTTAAGGTATCATGCAATGCTGTTTTCTGCCATCCTTTCCTGGTGGGTTGTGTATAGGTTATTTCAGAACTCATTGTAGAGATGCCATTCCTTCCACCACTATTTTTGTTTTTCTTTAATACCAAGATTATGTAGGTACTCTCATATTAATGTTTGATGTTTCAACGTTCTATGTGAAATCTCTGAAAAAATGTTTTCTTCTGCATTATGTAAGAAGTTCTTTGGGTCATGCTCAGCAGAGAACGGTCATATCTGCAGATTCTTAAACCTTCTTGTCCATAATACGGAGAATAGACTTCTAGTGTTCGTGGAGTCTTTGAGGATAGTAAAACAGACATAAAGGTTAAAAAAGTGAAGCTTTTGTCTGCAAGATTACTGATCTACTGAAAAACAGGAGAAAAACAGAATGTGGCTAGCCTTGGAGAAGTTTTAAAGGGAGAGTGCAGTGGTTGGCTGCAAGCCAGTTGACATTTTAACGATGATTACACAGCACAACTTTGTCTGGCTTTCACCAAGTTTACCCAGAGCAGCCTCTGTCTCATGGCTGGGGTTGCTTTTAAGCGCAGCTAGCTTATCCAGTTGGGGAAAATGGGTTACAATCTTCTTTGAACTAGGCTGTAGCTCTGCCAACTTTGTATTTAGGGTACAGGCAGCAATAACTTCAATGATTGTAATTTTTCATAAGCCTTCCACAATTCCTCTGAAAGATTGGAATTTCTCCCTTAAACTGACTGTCGGATGATCTTGGATTACGCTGAAACAGCATATGACAGGATATGTTTGCAGACTCAGGTGGACTAGAGCAGAAACTGTGAGGATATAGTAGTGCTGTTAGGGTTTTGCAGCAGTCTATTTGCTCCTGTGCTGGATTAACTGGTTGACTGTACTGTGTATGGGTCTTGTATAAGTCAGTTTTTGACAAGCTGAGGCAATTGAAGGGAAGCAAGACTGTTGAGTGCTGTGACAGGAAAGCTGGAAGTTACGGGAAGTCTACTTAAGCGTATATTCATCAGGTTTGTCTTTGTTCCTGAAAGCAGGAACAAAGCAGGCAGCGATTCTTACACTGTGGGTACTTCATCTTGGGAGAGGGAAGGTAGAGCAACATCTTTGTGCCTGCTGTACCTAAAGAGTGCCTGTGCAGGGTGCAGGTGTGTGCAAATGAGCACTCCTGAAATCCATGATGGTGCTTGCTTTGCACAAAGTTTTCACATGCGCATAATCCCTACGTGGTTTTTCAGTAATACCGTGGGCTAAAATGTAAAATTCTGCATATATTTGAGCCTTGATGTTGCATTTCAGAAGTTTGATTCTAGTGTGATACTGTCAAGAAAAAAAATCACTTGTCACTTTTTGTTTTATATTGTTTCAAAAAGTGTGGTCAATCTTTTATTTGGGTTTGCCAATTTCAGTCTTACTGCATCTGTTTCTGTGGGGTCTCAGGAAAGGTTCACGTAGGACAGAATTACTTTTGTCGCTTAAACTGTTGGAAGATTAATAGCTGAGTAGTGTAATTGCTTATTAACATGAGAGCGATGTCCTGCTTTTGGAGATTACTGAATAGTTTCAGAACGCTTTAGACTGTTAACATAGTTTTTATTGATCCTTCTTTGAGGAAAAGGGCTACATGTCATTACACATTATTACAACTCCTATAGGTTCCAAACCATTTAGATGCCTTCTTATGATCTAATTTATGATATATGTAGGAATTGATGGCTTTTAAGTGCTGGAAGTTAGCAGTACAACTGCAGGGACATAAGAGGTTAACAGCAAAACCTGAGTATAGTTGTAGAACCTGTAGAACCTAAGATAAAGGTCTTAGCTGTATTACTGATTCATTTACTGTGTGTCTTTGCAAGGCTTTTGAGACTGACTTTAAAGCTTCTGAGTAAGACAGATGAGAGGTCTTATGAGAGGAGTTTTTGGTCTGTGTTTGAAGTCTCAAAATTATGATTAGCTTTTACTGTTAGTACTGGAAAGTTGTTGATATGCAAAATGAATGTTGCAAACTAAATTCCTGAGCTGAGAAAGAGTTGAATGGCAGCTTGAGGGGGGCTTGCAGCAGAGATTAGAAGCTTTTCTCACTGGCTGGTGGCAGCTATCAGTTCTGCATGCATTGAAGACAAGTATCTGCTGCTGTAGGGTGGACCAAATCTAATTAAAAGATGGCAGTGGGGATTAGGTAGTAGGTAAAATCTGAGAGTTTGGAATCAGTTGGGAAGGACTTCGAGGACTTAGTGGTCAAACATTGGAACAGGCTGTCCAGGGAAGTGGTTGAGTCACCATCCCTGGAGGTATTTAAAAGATGTGTAGATGTGGCGCTTAGGGACATGGTTTAGTGGGCATGGTGGTTGGACTCGATGATCTTAGAGGTCTTTTCCAACCTTAATGATTCTGCGATTCTGTGATTCTTATCATAGGTTTT
Organism: Calonectris borealis; assembly: GCF_964195595.1. Classification (NCBI taxonomy): domain Eukaryota; kingdom Metazoa; phylum Chordata; class Aves; order Procellariiformes; family Procellariidae; genus Calonectris; species Calonectris borealis. The sequence continues at coordinate 121,413,157 of NC_134314.1, forward strand.
ACATTCATATGTGTGCAAAGGTGGAGGGGACTTCCAGAATGTAGGTGGGGAGAGGGACTATGTCAGGAGGAAGAGGAAATTATGTATTTGTGAATTCCGAAACCAAATTATTTTCAGCATGATGCAAAGTTTTTAGTGCTCAGAGTGATTTCAGGTACCAAGCTCTTTTTATTAGCTGCATAGTGTCATAGTAAGAAATAAATAGTTTGATACTAGTGCCTGGTTCACCCCCATCTGCAGCAACAGAAGTCTCTGAAGGCATGAAAATAAGCTATCCTCACTTCTGTGATTCTACATATAGTGAAAGACAAGGGAAGATGACTTGAGGAGCCCTTCTTTGGGGCATGGTGGAAAGGCTAAGAGACTTACTGATTTAACTTCTAGAATAATTGTCTCCAGTTCCTATCTCTGTGCCCTGTTTCCTTTTCTGTAGTTTAGCCAGTTCTGGGAAGATACAAAAGATTTTGTAGTTGTTGAAGTCTTAGAGAAGACATTTATTTCTCCCTTCTCCCATTAACATAAATTGTGTAGATTAGGTAACAATATTATATTTGAATCTGATTTTCCTGCACATTTTCTGGAGCTACTAAATCAACAGTTTTAGTTCTTGAGCTGATGACATTGCGCATCTGGATAGTTTATTTTTTGGTAGTGGTGGTTTCTTTCTTCTAGAAATCCATTTCCAGCTTGGAAACCATTTAGAAATAGTCAAGAGACTAGTCAAGGGAGGAAAAATTCTTCAAGAAATGCGTCCTGTTCCAGAGTATACTTAGTGATATAACTTGACATTTTTCTGGCATGTTTGTATTTCTGGTCTGACTACAAATCTGGCTTAACAAAATGGAGCCAAATATCTTCCTTAAGAGTACCCCCAGTGGACTGTAATAAATTGCCTGGGAACGTAATTCCAAGCTTAAAGGTTAGAGTATGTGGTCCAGGTCAGGAAACCTTCTGCCTTTCCTGCTCCTTCTTGATCGAGGTCTACAGGCATTCCAGAGAGAATAATTTGATTTCGTAGGATTTATAAACCGATCTGTTTTCATTAAAATTTATGTTTGACTGATGTCTTACGCTGTTACCATTCATTATGTCTGTCTAATCAGCACTGTGTATCTCTAAAGTAAATTCTAAGAGAGTAAGAAAGCTTCATCAGAAGAATATTCAATTCAGTCTGAACAGAGTCAATCATACTTTCATTCCCGTGATTCTGTTCAGGTCTTTTTTGCAAGGGTTTTTTGCGCTAGCATGACTAACAGCACAATATGGTCTTTTAGCCTTGCATATAAATTTTAAAAACTGTCTTTTTTTTTTTTTTTTTTGACTGATGTACTCTTATTCAGCTGGCAGACTTGTTTTCTGGATACAGAGAAGAGATGCACATTTGCTTTTTATTCTAAAGTATTTACTACATTGTCTGCTTAAGTAGAAAGAATGAACGATTTGAGAACTGGAGGACACTTCAATTACGTTTATGAGTATATAAACTAATTTCTCTTTAAAATGCCCTGGGAGTGAAGTAATGTCATATGTTTGCCTGCAATGTTGTGATACTTCTCTCTACTGCTCTATGAAAAATACAGTAAAATCATTTTTTCTAACTGTTCTTTTTTGTTGACTTGTTTATGCCATTTGAATATTGCTGCCTCCTTAAGTTAAACAAATATTCAGCGGATTTTTATTGCTTTAAGTCTAGCTGGTTTTTCTTAACTTTTCAGCCTTTTTCCGCATCTGACATTTAAGTATTGATTACAAGAAGATGAGATGCGCTTAGAGGTTCTATTCATATGTAAATTATGCTCTCGTGCATAACCTTGAATGAATGTGTGCATGTCCTATATTTGCACTTAGGTTTAAAGAAGAAGCCAGAATTGGTTGAAAGTACCTCAGAAGATGAAGATGAAGTTGAAAAACAGAAGGTAAAGTGGTTTAAAATGTTAAGAATTACAGATGTTGCATTGCCTAAATTCTGCAAATATTTATGTTATTTGTTTGTGAGTCGAACTACTAAAATCCATAGGATAGCAATAAAAGGAAACTGTAATTTTAATAGCAAGAGCTTTTGGAACAAAAATTACCCAAGAAGAACGCTAGATGGTCCATGCTTCGACGTAGTAAGATTACGCCATGATATCTTTCTGGAAGATTATAGTTGAACGCAGCTCAACAGGGTTAGGTAACATTGAAATGTAAGGGCACAGAAGCCATACTGGTTGAGCTGATCGTCCCTCTAGCTTTAAAGCTATGCCAGTATGTTTGTGTGTTGGGCGGTGCTGAACGTTTACTTTTAACGTCAGTATTGTATGAAACATTTGTGTGTTCAAACCTTGTCCTGTAGGCTTTTAACCTTGAAGATTGAATTGTTTGCTATTGCATGTTTGCTTTTCATTCTTTCTCAGAACAAGTTAACTAAATAAATGTGTTAAATTCATATATATTAATTTTTATTTTGCTATATAAATATTTCTAAGTTATGGTGTACAATTTCAGGTTAGATTATTAGTACGTTTGAAAGTTGAACGTGGATATTTGCATTTATTTTATATCTAATAAAAAAAATTAACTATTGTATTTAATATTACCCTTCAAAATGTTAAAAGAATGTTGTTATGGATTAAACAATATTGCCCTGACAACCCTATTTCAACTCATTTATATGTATGTAGACTTTATTAATGGGCTGCTATATTTTTCATAGAAAACTTAACTTCATTGTGTACATGGACTTTCTTGTTTTGTAACAGGCCGAAATGGCCCTACTTATGATGGATGATGAGGATGATGCCAGAAAACATTTTAATTATAAAAAGATTGTAGAACAACAGAATTTGAGCAAGAAGAAGAAGAAAGTCTTAATGAAAAAGAAAGAATTACTAGAAGATGACTTCCAGGTAATGGTATACTCTTGATTTGAGACTTAGCTAGAACCTTTGGTAATATCAATTATTTTCAGGACAAATTTGGTAGTCTCATATCCTTCTCCTCCCTTACTCTATCTGAAGGAGAACAACCCAGATCTACCTTTTTAGGGAGTTACAGGCTGGTTTCAAAAAGCAAGAAATGTACTGATACAAGGTTGAAGGGGGACAGATTTAAACTCTGTAAGATAACAAGACACTATTTATGCAAGGCCTTGTACAACTCATTGCCTAAAATACTCATTGGTATGTTTGTTCTGATTGTTATCCACTGCTGCTTTCGTCCTGGTCAGTTCTCAACAAGAAACCTTTCCTTGGTCTGCCGATAGAAGCATATACAGGATTTGTATAACCATTTGCTTGTCTGTTTTACCAATAATGTCTTCTACCTCACATTTTATTGTGTTTAAAAGCTTTGCTATCATGGGTAGAGGTTACCTAAAATAAATACTCCTTTTCTGCCTTCAGGTAAATGTTGCCGATACAAGATTCCAAGCCATGTTTACTTCTCCCCTGTTTAATTTGGATCCTTCAGATCCAAATTTCAAGAAGACAAAAGCAGTAGAAAAGATCTTGGAAGAGAAAGCTCGCCGCAGAGAAGAAAAGGAGCTAGATCTTAAAGAGGCAAGCAAGGGGCAGGAGAACAAGATGGCGAAGAAAGGAGAGGTTGCCAAGAAAGCCATAGATCCTGCCTTATCAATGCTAATAAAATCTGTCAAAAATAAAACCGAAGAGTTTCAGGCAAGGAAAAAGCAGAAACTCAAATAACTGAACTTTGTTTTTTACTCAGACTTTACTTCAGTCTCACTTCTTCTAACTGATGACGTCTATTAAAGTCACTACAGCCTGATCTGATTCCTATCCACCTAAAATTTCCCAAGAAGTCACTTAATTATGGTGGTGAGTTTTGAAGTAACTAGAGTAATAATCACTCTTTCCTTCTGCCACCACAAATACTGTTTTGTACTATTATTGAAAAACTGCACCTTGAAAACACGTAAGTAAGGAATTGGTGGTTTGGGGCGGTTTGTTTTGTATTATGCCATCTCTTAAAGATAACAGAAGTGCTGAAGATGGCTACAAAGAGTAGTCATAATTATGGTTGTATTTATAGATAAGAAAACCACTTCTGCAGAGGTTTATTGCTGAGACTGAGTGGTCTTAATGTTTTTAATTCCACAAAAGTCTGTAAAACATCTCTCTTGATAAAGAAGGTAGTAATACAACTAAAAATTGAAGAAATTTTGTATACGGGTTTTTTGTATATTTTTAAAAGATTACATATATACTTAATTAATTTCTCTTTTAAATACTTGAAGACTTCCTGGGTAATAGAACTAATTAATGAAAATATTGCCATTTAGAAGTGTTTCATTAATATATATTGGAAATAAATGGTTTAAATTGGCCCGAAGAAATTTTGGGCACTTAGCTGTGTTTTCTTCTTCTGCGCCTAAATGAAATTACGTCAAAATTAAACTTTTTGCTATTAATATTGCATTCCCATTAGTATAGTTACATTTATATAAAGTCTTCCAGTATTGCAAGTGTTAAAAAAAAAAGAAGGAAAGACGTCAAAGGCAGATCTCGATGATACAATTTTAGAAACCCTGTTGTTTGGCCATGTTAGTATGAGTGTCAGTGATGAAGGTATCAGTGGTGCAGGGAAAACACCGTACTTAAAAGTGATCTTTCTTCCCTGGAGTGTGGGGATTGATTTGTCTTAAGTTTTGGGTTGGTTTGGGGTTTTTTTTTGAAGTGTTTGCCGTATTAGCTCTAATGGAAATACAACATTGTATCAAAAAAGAATGAAAATTTTAGAAACAAGGAAAAACTAATTTGTAATTTTAAAGAAGTATTGTTAATTTCTAAGACATTCTACTAATTCAAACAAAGAATTCTATTAAAACAGATGTTAGAAACTATAGATAATCAAAACTAGTGTTTATATGAAGTAAATATATCTCAATACGTAAAGGAGATTACAGGGTCAGATTTAGCACATGAGCGGCTGTAAATCTAATGGCCAAAATGGACAAAGTAATTAAGGGACACAATATAGAAATACAGGTGGAGATGGGTTTTGCAAGAGTGCTTTGCAATGGTGTGCCTGAGGAATACTTGCAGACCTCAAACATTTCAAACGTGATTGCTCTTCATGAACATTTGAACATCTTCAGATTCTTTTTCAAGTAGCTAGCAGAAAAAGTTGAGGAGATACTATAGTCTTTTGTACAAAACTTTGATCCAGCTTCTGTGGCTTCTCAACCTTTCAAGCCTTTTCTCTACAGCAGGACCCAACAAACCCATGTTTTGTAGTTGGAACTGACCAACTGTGATGAACAAGGAAAACTTGTCCCGCTGGAAGTGGCAGGAAGCTTCTGAATATGGGTGTACAGTGGAGAACAGCATAATGATATTCAGCAAGATACGAATTTGTAAAGAAAGAGAGGAAAGAAAGATGCTTTGGGAAACAGAATTTGCCACCAAGGGAAGTGTCCCTGGTGTCCCCCAGTGTCCCCCCCCATCAAACAGGAAAGCCAATGGTTACTACTTAAGAAAATGTTAAGTGTCACACAAGAGTGATAAAAGTGTACACATATGCATCTGATATAGGCAGTGGATAAGGAGATGAACTTTTCCCATAATGACAGATCATATTGATTTTATAATAAAATTTGCAGCATGGAAAACTAAGTAGTTGTCTTCAATGCAGTTTCTTAAGACTCTAACCCTGCCAATTTCTACCAAATACTTCTGTTTTGATGCAATTGATGTGCGTGCTCTTACAAAGGAGCATTCCTCGTTTGTGCACTAGCAGTAGGCATAGCCTGCTGTGTTTGACTTCCTGGCAGTAGTTGAGTCGAGTCACTTAAATTATCAGTGCTTTTCTTTTCGGCTCGGTGCTTTTTTAACTTACTGGAAACCAACGTGAGGCATCGGTGAATCTCCGCTCCTCCAGAACGCCCAGATATGCTGAGTGACTCACTGGTACAAAACTCTCCAACAGAACTTCTGTGATTCTGCAGTGCATCTGTCCTTTACAGTAACTTTGCTGGAGGGCTAATTTGAAAAAAAAACTGTTATAAAATTAAAAATTCACAAATAGTGATGACTTCTTATTGAAATTAGATGGTATAAGTAATGTTGTGTACATGTGCTGGCTATCTTCTTCGGTGGAAGCATCTGAAGATGCTTATGATGTCCACTTAGGAAGCCTAGCCTGTACTCGGAAGTCACAGCAAGAAAAAATGCATAAAAATATGAAGGCAGACTTTGACAGTGATTTTAACTACTGGTTAGAAAAAGTATTTTGCTGTGTGGTAATGTGTACTTGATATCATGTAAATGCTTAGCGTATGATAATTTTATCTAATCGGATGTTAAGAGGGTTTTTTTTCCCTGTTTTTCTCAAGTTGCTGAGTCTTGAGGGGGCATCTTGGTTGGGAAGAACTGCAGGATCTGTTCCAGCATGCATCTTAGATGGAAGTTTTTGGTCTGTTTATAAAATTTTTAGGTCTAAATCCTCTTTTTTTTTTTCACCCCTTTTTTTTTAAAATCAAGTTAGTAACTACTAAGTGCTAATGGCTCAAAGCCCATCAGCTAATCTCCAGATTAATAATTCCAGAATAATGCTAAAAAAATCTGAAGTGATTTCTTCCTGTGTTTTCAGCAGAAGCATATCTCAGAAGTCTGGTAAGAAGTGGTCACGTCTATCTAGAATTCCTTGCAATTCATTACCCTTGGTGTAAACAAAACAAAGGATGTTTTTGACCATCTCATCCTTTTAAACATGAAGATAGGATCTAAAATTCTAACCTCTGAACTTTAAAATGTGATTTTATTTTTCCCTTTCACTAAATGTCATGTAACCAGCAAAAGTGATGGCAATTAAATAAAATAACACGTTAAAAACAGGACTCTTAAAAGTGAGACAGAACTAATTTTTCTAGCAACTTATGGAGGTCTGGCATAAAGTAGTTTGTCTCCAAGTTGGCAGCCGTCAGAGCTCATGCTAGAGTGTAAGCCAGACATTTAAAGATCTAATATTACAAGTGGAAATCACAAGAGGGTTTGATTTATTTAAAAACCAAGAAGGATCAGACAACCAGAGATGAAGAGCCACGTATGTTTTCTATTATTCCTTCCTTCTAAAAATTAAATGTATTATTTCCAATTAATAGCAAGTTGGCTTTTTGTTCTTTTCATATTTCAGTAGTGTCCAAAAATAACAGTAAGTCATGCTGTCACATATTTTTTTTTTAGCAAACAAAACAACCAACCAAAATACTGTGTTTTTTTTTAAAACAAAGTCTTAGAAACTTACATTATATATAATATATATTTAAAACTACTAGAGTAATTAGGTTGTTTTGCATTTGTCTTAAATCATGAGTTAAATACCTCAACCTCAGTTTTGTAGCTATGATAACAACAAAAGTAGTAGTTCTGATGGCACAGTAATTTTCATTATTTATTTCATAGAATACTTAAAAGAACTTTTGAATGTAAAAATATATCTTTTCATGCACAGGACTATGTTACTGTATTCCTGTAAAAAAGCAAGGCAAGGTGGCAGAAAGGTCTATTGTCTTGTGTATTTTTCTGTGCTTGACATATGGTGTTATAAATGGGAATATTTTTGTGCGGGCCCTGGATCCAATCTGATTAATGTCACTTAAGGTCATTATACTTTATATCCTCCTCATCACTAGCATATGAGTAATCCCTGCTCAGTACTGTTCCAGCTCTGTATTTCAGCCATGCGAGACTATGCAGGTTTTAAACAACATCGCTTCTAGCCTCCAGTGAGTGCCCTGGCAAACCTTGCTCCTGTCCCATTCTCAGAGACACCCGATCCAAAGGCTGGTTGCCATGTTTTAATGGGCAAATGCTCTTGGACTGCGTCCCAAGCGCTCCTTGGCACTGCACAAATCCCTTGGCTTTGCACTACAATCCTGACCAATGCACTAAGACCTTTTTATATTTCTGGGACAGGGAAGGAGGGAAAGGACAATTGAAGCAGATAGGGTTTGTGTTGACTTCCGACACCATGAGTCAAAAGATTGTCATTGTAAGTCTGAACTACAACAGAAAAACTGCCCATTGCAGTCAGCAACGTGTGTGGCTGAACCGCTGCTCAAGTAGGTTGGCAGTTTGTCCATGGAAAATATAAGTCTTAAGCAGTTACCAAAAGGACTAAGAATAGCAAAGTAACTGTTTTAGGACGCTCGTGATTTTTACAGGTGATTAAGAGTTAAAATAATTTCTGTGGAGTGCAACCCCCTAAGCATCAGCTTCTTTCCTTCCTCATTCTCCCATCTGCTTTTTCCCTTAGGTTAATGCCGGAGCAATCAAAGGGGGAATGGGTGCGTGAGCTGCCCCAAGAACGGATGCCTTGGGCTTGAGCAGGATTTTGGGGCAGGGCAGCATGAGCTGTCAGTCCTTTTCCTGAAAGAGTTCTGCAAAAGTACCGACTGAGCAGCACCATCAGGGAGAGAGTGTGAGAAGATGCGCGGTGATGACCGACGCCTCTGGTGTTGACCAAGAGTTGTTCTGGAGGGCGTCCTGACAGCCGGAGGTGGGAAAGAAGGTCAGTAACTCCCAAATCAACCGCAAGTTACGCATTTTTTTTCGCATGTTTCTCATTTGGTGAATGTTAGAGCTCTTGTATGAGGAAACTAAATACAAATGCCTAGGAACCAAAACCATGTCAGACAGAAAATCGAGCATGGTACGTGTGAAATCAGCTCTGGCATCCGTTTCAGTTACATAAACGGATGCTTTTCTTTGAGCTGTAGTCTGACAGGAAAATGCCATGATGGGAAGCAGTCTTCAATATTCTATATTTTGGTATTTAAGTGCTCAACTTTGCAAAATGACTGTTTTGTTAGCAGGTTTTTAATTTTAATTTATTCTAATTAAATAAAAACCACAACCCCACGTGCTCCATGGAAGCCCATCTGCCTCACGTATGGATCATCACCTCAATCCAGAAGACCAGACTGACCACTTCCATGCACGTCCCAACTGTTAGCAGTGAACAGTAGCGTGCTGCATATGGCTCTCCGTGGAGTCTACCGAGTCAAAGGGATGCTGCGCGAGGTGAAGGCGACAGAGCTACTTGCAGCACTCTTGTATTAGCATCAAAACAGGTGTAGCAGACTGGTGACATCTAAAAGGAATATAAATGTATCACTAAATTTGAAGTTACTGGCTTTCTTAAGGGGCCCAAAATTTACATTTGACAGCAAAGCAAGTTGCCTTGGTAAGCAAGGATGCATTCGTCATGGAATGGCTGCCTTACTTTGCTGTAAGTCAAATTTTTGAAAGGTGAAAGGTAAGAAGTACAGAAGGGGGGTAACAGTAATGAACTTAAATGCACATATTTAAAAGAGCTGTAGATGAGAAGTGCAAATTCTGTCCTGAAATAAACTTGCATCAATTTTTCTACTGATCTCAACCTCTCCAAAACATGAATTTGCTGATAGAGCTCATGAGCTACTTGGAGGAATGAAAATGGATTTTTTTTCTTCCTCCTCATTTTGCATCCTGAAGATCAGAACTTCCCCAATAAGAGAGTGATTCTGCCAATTGTTTTTATAGCTTCACAGTCAATTTAAGTATCCTGAACTCTCTTTGTTGCACTTGGATCAGTATCACAGAATTTGGAGAGGAGGATGTTGCGAAGACTGCCCTACTGACATTGTATCACACCTTGAGTGCAATAAAACAACTTTGGTTTGGACTAAATCATTACCCATGGAGAGCTGCAGAAAGCAACCATGCAGGTCAAAACCCATAAAAATAGTGAGACGATAAATCCTGTGGAGAAAACCCAGTCCAGGATTTACTTAGTCACCAACTTGGCCCGTTTTGCCAAAATATGTACTTTTAAATTGTCATATTTAAATCTGCACTATGCTTTGTGTGGGCGTGAAGAGAAATGACCTCCGACTCTCAAAACCACTGTTCTGTGAGTCCTGGCTTCCTGATTTCCCACAGCGGTTGATGGGAGATGACTATTCTGCTACAATGGCCAGTATGTACCCAGTACACATATAACTCACTTTCCATCTTTAAGGAATAAAGACAAAGCCTTGCAGGGATTTACTACTAGTGGTTATTTTGGCAATGGCTGATGAATGTGTATTTGAAGTTTCATTTCTCAAAAGTCCTGTGTCTTATGATTTGGCCCCCATCTAGTTACAACTGTGAAAGCTGGCTGAGAGAAGATCGCAATCACATCAAGTTAGAGTTTTTTGAGATGCGATGGAACGAGAGTTGGAAATAACTGTGTGTGGGCGTTGAGCAGCCGGGAGTACGTGGAATGCTATTTAGACAGGTCCAGGATGCTAGAGTATTTTCCTCATGTAAAGCGGCTCATTATCTGGAAAAAACATTATTTTACTGGCTGGAAGTCAAAGAAGGGGCCTCTTCATATGCAGAGGAAACAACAAGCATGCCTGGAGAAGACCACAGGCTTACTTATGCTACCTGCAAAGACCAGCCAGTCTTCCAGGGGGATTAATAATGTGGTATCTGAGTGGATTCATTCCAGCCTTTACAACGGCCTTCAGATGCTGTTCTCCTTTTGCATGCAATCATTCAGATAAAAGTTCCTGTTCATCTTTGTTGGTGCATTCAGCTGCTTTTTCTGTTGACTGTAGAAGTGAGTTGCAAAGTTTCTAAACTAAACTGGAATGGTCGATATAGGGCTTGATTTCTATGTGCTTGCCATTTCTTTTTTTTCTTTTTTCTTCTCACTTGGCCACTTCCCAGACAAATTCTTTGTTAAAGTGTCTTGAATTGATTGTTTAAGGTTGTCCTCTCATCTGGGTCCAAAGGGATAGGAGAGGGATGTGAGTCTCCTCCTCTTCTACTGCCTTTTCTCAGCATCTCTCTCCTTTAACAGCTGTCCAAAAGCACTGAAACCTCCCAACCTAAAGGTTCAGCTATTTGTTGCCTGGAATGCCTTCTTTTGTAAAGCAGGGATAAAGTGGTTTTGTGAGCTCAGGATCTCGTTATTCAAAGCAGCTCTCCTGTTGCCCCACAAAAAAGCTAGAGAATTGTTAGAGAGGAGATCTGAACAGTGATGAAAAGCTTGCCTTTCTTGTTACCTACTATTAAATATTCTCCTTCGTTGCACCTGAAGGCTACAGCTTAGCATCTTCAACTCCAAATTCTAGTCTGCCTTGAAGTAGCTGAATTGCTTCGCTATAGGTTTGAAGAAACCTATAAAAACCCTAATAAAAATCAGCAGTCCTGGAGGTTGTAACTAGCAGAGGTATCAAATGATTCCTCCCTTTTCTTTGTACTTTGTCCACATCATTGTAATAAACTACTATGGTATCTGAATGTATGTTGTCAGATATGTGGACCTGATTTGACAGAACCTCATAGATGCATACTGTGTTGCCTAGACTTACTCAAAGAAACTCCAAAATTTATTTCTGCAAGGAATTTCCTCAGTGGAGGAACTGGAGGACACATATGGGGCATCCACCCTAACCCTGTTTGAGAAGACTTTATACTCTGGAGTCTGAAACGGGAGTTGTGAAGCAGCAGAGAGAGGTTGGACTTCATCTTGTTTCCCTGAGCTGAGGCACATGATTTTGCTTGGCAAAATTGCTAAGCAACTCGCCGAGTTTAACAGCAAATGCACATCCCTTGCACATAGCTTCTAACTGAGTGTCGCTCACACCTCTGGAGCAGAACGCTTCTCGAAATCCTGGTCAAAGGAGAAGTTTCCAGCTGCGTTGTACTGTAGCGCTTCTTGCAGGGATGTGCTTGTACTTGCGTGAATGTCCGTGGGTCTGCCTGGCTGCAAACGCATTTAAATTCTTCTTACTCAGCACAGAGATCATCCCACTCAACGTTTGGTCAAAAATACCCAAAAAGTATCCACTCTCTGAGCTTTTCTTTCAGGAAATGGAGGGTGTCAGTATTAAAACAATACTTGAAGTTCCAAGAAGTAATTAGGCGGTGACATACGTGTCTGTATTCTTATCCCAGATTTTATTTAACTAATGGTTTCATTATAGTATAGCAAGTGAGATGAAGCCTCACTGAAGCCTCTGGACTTGAACAGCCACTTTTATTCAAACTAAGTTAAAGCAGCAGATAAGCTCTTTATCAAATTAGGAAGTAAAACTAGTAGAGTCTGCTTCAAAACACAGACAAAGTTTAAGAAGAAATCTAAGATAATCAACAAGAAATAGAACAAAACCAAAACCAGGCATTAACACACAGCTGGAAACTTTGTAAAAGGAATAAAGGAAGCCTTTCACTTCAAACCCATACGCTGAGGAATGATTTACAGAATGAGATCACCTTTGTGTTGGAGTAGCACCACAAATCTAGACAAGAGCGAGGACCAGAAAATAGGAAAAACCAAGAAATATTTGGCTAGTTTGGAAACTGTCACTGGCGGCAGGGGACAAGTTAAGTAGGAGCATCAAAAAACAAGTGAAAACAGACATTTGGATTTGAAACCGAGTTCTCCTGGAGAACGGGGTAGGACCAAACATTGATGGTGATTTTAGCTGCCCCCCTAAAGAAAGAAGGGCTCTGCGATCACGCTGTCCATCCATCAGTCTGTCAGCCTACCTTCATAATTTGAACCTGCTGGCCAACTTCAAGGAGATTTGACGGAAGGGTCAAGTCAAAATATGTGTAGCTCAGTCAGCCACATGTTGTGCTGCCTCTTTCTTAGCCGACAGCAGGGGAGGTGGAGAGAGAAAGGGAAAACGGGGGGGGGGGGGGCAGAAGGTGCGTAGGACCTCATACAGGACATAGAGGTGAATGCATAAGGTCAAATCGAAGCTTCTTTGGTAGCGGCCAACGCTGTGTGTCGAAGAAAGGCTGCAGCCAGAAGGCAAGTGCGTTCCAACACTTCCACACAACACCCTCCCTTTCCCCAAAAGTCAGATCGTCCTAGCTCAAATATAACTATTGCCATCTGAGAGGCAAAAAAAGTACTTTGTGGAATCACCTTGGTTCACTTCAGCATCACTGTCGAGAATAACGAGGACTTTTAAAAAAAAAAATTGGCAACAGAGCAACTCGCAACTGGGATTTGGACCTCACGTTAAAATCTGTGAAAGGAGGCCAAAGATTTTCTAAGGGTTTGTGGACTTCACGTTATTTCCTTGTAGTTTTATCCAACAGAAGAGGAAGCACCTGGTAACGTGGAAGACAAAAGCCGATCTCCATAAGCCACATAGTTTTGTGTGCCAAAAACATGTGCTGAAAAAGGAGACTTGCATTTGTTCTTGACATTTTTTTGCATCGTTAAAAAAATTTAAGGCTGGTCTTTGGAGGAAAAAAAAAAAAGACTAATACAAAAATTAATGGAAGCACGTTGTTATTTATTGGGAAAAAAAGCCATAAAAGAGATTTCTGTGATTATAAGGCAGGCCAGAAAGGAGCCTCCTGAATGCCTGGGGAAGATCCTACGTAGGAAGATTAAGATGCAGTGGAGATGGAATAAAGTCTGGGGGTAAAAAGGTTAGTTTCCAGATTTTTTGTTTGGTTCTCGACAGTTCAGTGCTAAAGTTTCTGATAATGTTTAATATACGATATAGCTCGTGTACAACATGTACAAATGTAAGTGAGACCAAATTACGTGTTTGTCTTATGTGGTAATGATGGTAAGAAGTGTAAGTAATCTATTACTAGTTATTATTTGCTTTGAAATGTATTTTGGCTACTGAATGAAACTGGTGTCAGAGGAAGTACTGTAGAAACTTAATTTGTAAAAATTCCCTTAAAAAATTGTAGTTTGGCTGAGGCAGGTGATTTTCTGACAACTTGTTTGCAGAGAAGGAATGATACTGTCCACTGTGGTAGCAACCATTGCAACAGCTACATGCTGTGCTCGCTTTTAGGAAAAGAAAAAGGTAGAGGAGTTGAAATGTTTCATCTAGAGAGGTCAGGAGAATCTTTTGTATGAAATATATCCTGTCACTTCTCACATCGGAGCTTGAGCAAGAGATCAGGGAAGACTTTACTGAAATCTGCAAAAAGAACAACTGTGTTTTGATCTTATAAAAATTTTACAGTTTAAACTTGAAAAAGCTGACCTTTGCAAATGAGAATTTGAGGCGTCAGCTAGGATAAACGTACTTCATGATATATGTCCAGAAGAACATCTGGTCTAGTTTCATAGTCCTACAAAGAGCAGGGGCCGTTAATTGTGAGGCCACTTTGGGAACTGTAGACAACGTGGACTGTGGTAAACGAAGTGACACGCACATATGCAGCTGGTTCCCAAGACTGATGGTAACGATCATTGGAGAAGGTATGAAGGAAATGGGATTTAGATGAGGCTGCCCTCATTTTTGGGAAGGTAGCTTTAGAAAATGCTGCTGGGAGAGGTGATGTTGAGTCCCCTTTACAGAAATATGGGCAGAAATTAGTAAGAAGTCAATGTTCCTCTAACAGCACACAAGCCTCAAATGCCCACTGAAGAAGGGAAATGCAAAGTATCTGACTGGTGTGAAGATTTCCTGACAGGGCTATTATGAAAAACATTTATTTGTAATCAGTCAGGTTTTGTTCAGGCCCGATACCTGAAGTCGTACATCTGGTGGGAGCACGGTAACAAAAACTATCCGAATCCTTATGCAAAACGCATCAGGCATCGGTCTAACTTTTCATCCGGTTTTGCTCGATGGCACCAGCAGTTTGAGAAGAAGTTACCCAAGGTGAGGGACAGAGAAGCGGCCCGAAGGCCCAGCAGCCCGGGAGAGGGCTGGCGGCCGGCGGGGCAGAGCTGCTTCACAGGCAGGTAGGTGGATGGGCCACGCCCGTGTCCCACCCTCGCTCCCCACAGCCCCGGGCCCGGCTCCCCCGGCCCGGGCAGCGCCTTCTCCTCCGGGAGGCCGCGGCCGCCATTTCCCGCACCCACGAGGAAGCCGAAGGCCGCCGCCTGGGCCTGGCCGGCACCCGCTCTCTCGCAGGCGCCCCCTGAGCCCCCTCGGCCGGCAGGGCCCGCCTGACATGCGGCAAGCGGACACTTAATGGCCCCCCGTCACTGTACCCAGCCTAAGGGGAAAAGTGGGGGCGCCCTGCCCTTTAGCGGCAGCCACTACGCCCTCCCCCGGGCTGAGCCCCCGCCCCCCGCCGCGATTGGTGCTCCCGTGGCAGCTGGCGCGGCATTCGCCTTCTGAGCCGCCAATCGGCGGCTACGCGGTTTCCGGTCGCCTGGCTCGCCTCGCCCAATCGGAGGGAGGCGGTGGGCGGGACGCCTCATCCTCACCGAGGCAACGGGCGGGCGGACGGTTCCGGGTGTGCGCGAGGCTGACGGCGGTAGAGGGTGAGTGCTTCGTGCCTGGTTCCGCCCTGCCCCGCCTTAGCCCGCCGATCCCCGCCTCTCCCCGGCCTGTCCTCTCTCACCTCCCCGCGCTCGCTTATTCTCCTCCCCGGGGCTCCGCGGGCAGCGGCGGGCCATAACGGCCGAGCCGCGAAGCGCCCGCGCGGGCTCGAGCGGTCCGCGCGCCGCCGCCGGCGGCGGGGGCTCCCCTGGGTGACGTCACCCCCTCCGCTGCCGCCCCCCCTCCCGAGGGGGAGGCGGTGCCCCTGGGCGTTGCCATGGCGATGGTGGGGCCCGGCGGCGGCTCCCCGGGCGGCGGCCGTTGGCCGTTGCCTCCCTGAGGCGGTAACGGGGCTGAGGGGGCGCCGGGCTGCGCCTCCTTCCCGCCCTGCGGCCGCCCCGGCCTCTTCCGCCGGGCAGGCGTGCGCGCCTTCCCGCTTGTGCGGGGGCTTCTGCCACCGTGCCAGCGAGGGGCCGCCCGTTCCTCCCCGGGGGCTTCGGTGGGGCGGCCGCGGCCGCTCTCGCCGAGGATTTTTTTTCCCAAATAAAAGTTTCTTTTCTACTCGTGTTTCGTGGCTGCCGGCTGCTCGTTTCCTCGTCAGCTTCTCGGCTGCTGCTGTTCCCTCGTGGTGGTGGAAGCGTTCCCTCGCGGGGGCTGGGCCGCTCGCTCGTGGGGTTAAGCGCTTTTCTCTGGCCCTGTTGCTCTTCGTCCTCCTCCCCCTCGGGCCTCTTACTGTAAAACCTACAAGCTGTTAAAAACAAACTCTTCCGTATTGCCGGTATCGAGACAGTGACATCGGTGTGTCCCTCTCTTCCTTCCTTCATCCCTCTGCCGCATCTGTAAGTGTTTGCTCGGTAGGAAACACTAGTTTCTGTGCAGCGAGCATTAGGCAGAGCTTTGCATCAGGGGGAATGGCGAGAGTCACCTCTTGTCTGATAGAACAGCTGTGGCGCCTATGGCAAGTGCGCTGAAAGACTGCGCAACTCGTTCTACCTTGGGTGTGACACTCGAGTTATTTACATTTTTTTGAGTGCCTGTGTAGGATTCAGCGTTACTTTTTCAGTGCCATAAGTGCTTTGGGCTATTTTGGTAAAATCATTATGGTTCTTCAGGAGGCGAACGAGAGTATATTCCTCCACCATTTCTGTAGCTGTATAGATGTAGAACAGTGAACTGTGTGACAAGGAGGGATGAGATCAGAAGTGATGAATGTATGACAGCCAGGAAAGAGAAAAATAAAGATAAATCCTAGAAGAAGCTAGAAGGGGAAAGGTTGGGTCCAACAGGAGCTTACAAAGTGGAAGCAGCAGGTTCGTGAATGAAATTTGAAAGGACTTGAAGAACGGTTTGAGATGGAAGGGGTTTGACAAAATTGAGTTAATGTGGAGGAAGTGTTATGAACTGAAGAAAATTATTGAGATAGGTTGACTAGACGTTGTCTGGTAAAAAGAAACGCATCCTCAGACCCAAGTGTATGTAAAAGGCCTGATTAGGGTTTTCAGTCTGGAGTTATGCTATTAGTTAGTCTTTAAGTGGCATCTGTATCTTCCTTTTCAAAAACGATTTAACTACCATCATTATGACTTTCCTTACCACCGTGCTATTTCTTCCATTTCTGCAAGAATATAGGTTCCTTACTTGCTCCTCTGCCATTTTACTTAAGTCTTTGTCGTGCCCCTGTTGCTGTAATGACATTCTGTGTGGTGTAATAAGATGCAGCAAAGCGGAGTTTGTAGAAAACGGGCTGTGTTTCAGCTTACTGCCTGTGCCAATGGCTGCTGGAGCTTTCTTCATTATTATTAGCAAAAAGGAAGTAAATGCAGTGATTAGGACTTTAATTTTAGCTCTGAAGTTTATACAGGAGACCATTACAATTGGATGTAGTCATAAATGCTTTTTATCTCTGTAGAGTCTATGTATTGTAGTGGTCTTTCATTTTGTATAAATATATATATTTATAACTATAACAATAAGTTCATATTTAATTTTAAAATATAAATTTATAAATATATGAAGATACCTATATACATTTAGCATCTAAGAAAAAATGAGTGGAAATACATAACTTCCTAGAAAGCTGTGCTAATTTTCATTATTGAAAGGGTGGTTGTGGTAAACCAGCGGTTTGTCTGTTCTGTGCCAGTGCTGAATCTTGCTAATCATAATTTGCATTGTTTTGGTTGTTTAAATGGAGTGGTATTTAATTACTGGAGTAAGCCATATAGCATTTGCGAAATCTGTGGTTTAAATCCTATGTATTAAACATCTCATTTTTTTCACTTCTATTCACTTTCTAGTATTCTTAGGTTACAAGTAGTCCCTTTCGAGGTGGTAGGAGTGATAGACATCATGCTGGAATGCCTTAATATCTTATAGAGGTTTTCTCCATTCATGCATTAACACTATATGCTTTTTCACTTCCTGAATTAATTCAACATGTAGAATGTCTCTGGTTTTGATTTTACCTGCTGAACTAGAAAAGTGGTGTTGTGTCAGGATTCACGTGTATTAGGCTGTGGATAAGAGGAGCAGTAAATACAATGAATTTGTTTTCTGACTCCTGAAAAATACATAGTTCTGTATTTAACTTGGGAGCTTTTTTGTTTTATATGCTGGAAAATACTGACAGTTTTTCCATTAACTTTCTATAAACGTTAGATTTTATAAAGATCTTACTGGTTAAGATCAGAAACAAATAGGGTTACTAAATTATTTGAGATCGACTTAAGCATGTTGTGGTTCACTAATAATCATGGTAGCTATCCTTACACTTACCTAGGCAAACTTTCTTTCACTGTTTTAGGCTTATTTGGCATTTCTTTAGAAATACTTTGCCATAAAAAAATTTCTTTTTTTCTTTCCCCCCTGCAAATTCGTGGAGAATAATAAGGTTAAGGGATGAAAAAATATGGAAGAGTAGGAGTTCATTACAGGATCTTAAACAGCTATTTCCTGCAAAAGAAAGGAAAAGATATGGCATTTTTAAGTGTTACTCATATGCTACAATTCTCTGGAGCACATGTTCGTAACTTCTATTGAATTTGTGTTCCTGTAGGGGATTCTGCATCCCCTACATAAAATGTAGACACAAAATCGCGCGGGCAGATGCCAGTATGTGATTTGAGGATAGGAGATTCTGCCGTGCAACCATATGTACTGTCTTTCAGCTTTTGCCAGCATTGCTACAGTGCTGTTTAGGACTTTCCACACAAGCAGGGAATGACACTTTTAAGAAGTAAAGATTGTGGCTATGGAGCATCATCACGTTAAAAACTAGTTAGGCATGATGGGTGGAGAAATAAGTTGTACTGTTGAATAAAAGGAGACCGTGGAAAGTAGCTTTCTCTCAGTCATGGGCAAGCCTTATATCAACAATTCCCTACAATGGCTGGAAAGATTATTAGGTTCAAATTAAGTCATAACGAAAAGGCTGCTTTCAACTTGAAACATGGACTTATTTTAAGTCTCATTAATACTGTTAGCTAGGGAAGAGGCAGAACTTAGAAGCCCTTCTTTCAAGAGGCATAATCTCCTTGTTTCAAACCTCTCTTCCAAAAGTTCTTTCTGAAGTTATTTGTATGAAATTCATCTCTTGAAATCAGTATCTAACATGTGTATGTGATTTGGTTTTAGGATGATTCCTCTCCAGAGTTTATTTTTGAATGGAAGGATGCTCTTTTCCAGTAGAAGATGGTGATCCTAATGTATGATCATGGAGAAGGGGATAAGTTCAGGAGAAGTGTTACCTTCCAAATCGTCTCAGGTTACAGCTGTAAAAGTGGTGGTCAAAGAGTCCGAAACAAAGCAAACCCAAAGAGGAAAACGAGTGGGATTTGTGCTTGTCCATGCAGGTAAGATGCTGAAGCATAACAGCTGGATTGGAAATAGTGCATATACAAACTAAAAATCAACTAAAATTTTATATTGGCTTTGGACTACTAGTATGTTAATGAAGTGACATTAACTTTGGGTGTAAATCTGGGAGTGGAGAGTTTGATTGGAATTTGCATTGGCTGGCGGATCTTGGAAATTGTTAATAAAAATGTAGGGTTTTGGATGTTCTGAATGGTATTTTTTTTTCCTCCTTGACAAAGAAAACCGCAAACAGAATCCCTAAATTAAATGGTTATAAAATGTCAAATTCTGCAGTTGTCTGCTAAGCTTGGGAAGGCTACAAAATGTGAGAGATCCTTCAGTCTATTCCCTTACCCTACAGAAAGACCTGTAGGATCTGTTTTGTTACTGACAGTTTCTTGCCTAGCTTGTCCGAAAGGACAGTCCAGTTAAGACTTTTTGAAAACTCCTTAGGCTGTTTGTTGCAGAACTTCACTTTTTTTACCCTTTTGAAAATTTTCCTCCAAGTCTATTTTTTTTTTTAATATATTGTTCGTATTTAAGTGAATTACTATTTATTTTTCCATGTGTAATGAAGAGATCATCTACTCAGATGTGATACAAAAATGATGTGTTATGTGTGTCTTGTTCATAAATTCTTTTCTAATAGGTTCTTTTTTAAATACTGTTAATCCTGAAAATATTAGTGATGCTTATATCTGGCTGTGTATTTGTTTTTAGCATATGTGTGATGACATGAGGTGAAATTGAGCAAAGTGGCCTGGTGTCACCTAAAATATTTGAAAAACCAACATGCTACTTGGTTTATAAAATCCTTAAGGTAAAAAAAAAAACCAAAAACAAAAACAAACCCTCAGAGAACTTATTCTGGGTTGATATTTGACAACCCTGGTATTCTATTTTAAGAGGAGATAGAATTATTCAATATGTTGTCCTTTACTGGGTTACTTTACTTTGTTTAAAAATCTTTTTCTTTCACTAGTAGTGTTAAAACTTATTTTATTAGAGTTTCTCAAAGTTAACATTTCTAGAGGTGAGGAAAGGGAAGCTGACATAAATACAAGCGTATTTTTCAAGTTCAAAAAACAAAACAGAAGAAGATGGAATATCAGTGTGCTAGTCTTGTCTGTTATTTTTCTGATGCTGTATTTAGTCGAATAGTGGGCACTGATAAATTTTTCAGGTATGGAAGTAGGGGGCACTGGCTACAAAACAGGGCAAAATAGTTGGATGCAACAGGGCAGACATAAAGACTGCAAATGAGAAAAAGGTGAAAAAAATGGTATGATCTTTATTTCCAGGAACTCTCCTGGTTCTAAAGCAGGAGTAATGAGCTCTAAAAATGTAGCATAAACATGAGAAGATGAACAGAATGGTAACTGCAGACTTGCAAATCAGCAGCAAAAGGAGAATTGGAGTTTGACTTAAAACCAACGTTTTTGCCCAATGATGGACAATAAATAAAAAAGGAAAATTCTGGAGAAGGAAAATGCTGGAAATCCTCCACGAATAAGCAAAACTGGAATCTCTTGGAGAATGTTTATAGGAACAGATTGACACTGAGATTTATACCTGTATGCTTCTGCATACTTGCTCTGTGTCCTATATTTTACTGAGTGTATTTGAATTAATGTTGGAATGCATAAAGTTGTCAATCATTGATACAAAAAGGAAATGCCAGTGTAATCCAGTCTGAGGAAGGCTGTATCTGTCTGTATCTTAATTCTTTATGTGAACTATAGGCTGTAGTTTGACAGGTAGTATGATCTCTTTTCCTTTTCCCTTAATTGTAGGTGCAGGTTATCATTCCGAATCCAAAGCTAAAGAATACAAGCATGTGTGCAAAAGAGCCTGTCAGAAGGTATGTCTTACCAGCTCCACAGTCTTGTAGTGGGAATGCAAGAAGTATATTCGGTAGCCCTGTCCCTTCAGTATGA
The DNA here is from genome assembly GCF_964195595.1 of Calonectris borealis. Lineage (NCBI taxonomy): Eukaryota > Metazoa > Chordata > Aves > Procellariiformes > Procellariidae > Calonectris > Calonectris borealis. The sequence goes on from NC_134314.1 coordinate 121,434,181, forward strand.
GTGGGCATATCTGGGTTTAGCTGCTCAGGCTGTATGCATTTCTAGAGGGGAAAAAGGAGCAGCAACAGGTAACGTGATACAGAGTCAATAGAGTGCAGGGCCGTGAGGTGCAGCAACATTCTCATCAGTGGTGGCAAATAGCAGACACCAAAGGAACAGTGGGGGAACAGGCGAAAGTCACAGGTCCCTACACGGAGTATTCCTACAGCTTCCTGCACTGTTCCCGAGGCTCTCGGGTTTCTGGAGCTAAATATGGTGTCTGGATTTTTCTTTCATCAACGTCCACTCTTTTTGGAATTTATTTGAACTCTAGCATCCAGATTGCACTGTGAATGCAGGGATTTCTAGAATTCTTTTCTTCTTGATAGCTCTTATCTCCTTAATAGGAAGGGAGGTAGAAACAGGAAAAACAAAACAAAAAATCAAAACCCTCTTCCCAAAGCTGGAAAGGGAGAAATGGCAAGAGTTTAATTTCCATTGAAATTAATTTTTTTTTTATCTCCTCCAAGAACTTAGCTTTGGAACTGGCAAGTCCTGTCTACTAAGTGTTGAATGAGAAGCTCGAAGACCTGTCTCCAGGATTTCTAATGCCTTTAGCTTTCTCCAGGGAGAAGGAGCTGGGGAGCTTGGCAGGCTTTTCAGAAGAGTCTCAGAGTTGGCCTCTGATAATTATCACTTCATCTTACAGTTCTGTTGCTCAATCCTAATACGGATCTAATTCTGTAATGAGAAGCCTTAAAAATCATCCAAACTTAACACTAGCTTCATTAAAGTTGTGCATTAGCCCAGATGATACTCATTTTCCAGCTAATTATGTGTGAAAAAAGGTTGTTTGCTATTGAATTTAAGTCTAATTTGAGATTCCTGAAGCTAGGTAACCAACATAAATAACTTGTATGAAGAACAAACAGTCACAGGTTTGTCTTGCAACTGAAGATGCAACCCTAGTTGTTTTCTGGGGTTCCCTGAGAGAACTTGACTGTAAGGTCTTGTCCAGTATGGATCTAGGAAATAATATTAGGCTCCAGAAGTTAATTTTTGTGTGTGTATATAATTTGAAGATAACGTTGTCTTATTTGATTTGTTTTCGTGTGTTGGCTTTTAGATGAGCTTACTTCTAGATTCTGTTCAATTTCATGACGATTACCATGTATGGTACTAGGGATTTTTGTTGAATCTTGGAAGGAAAATTAGAAACTTCTTGACTGAAACATTAAGTGTTTGAGGACACCAGGTATAAGAATTTATTTTGCTATAAATTTGACCATGCAGGAATCTGCTACTAAATGCAGTGTCGCAGTGTCGAAGTAGTAAAATCATGCCTTCAGCTCTGCCCTCGGATGGTGCATACTGACTGTTTCCAGTGCCTCTTGTTTTTATGTCCTCTTACACTTTAAACTAATTTGGTGAAGATTTTGTTTTGTACAGGACTAGGAAAATGGAAGGCTTAGTCACAGAATATTAGAATTTCCTAATCATCAACTAAAAATTCTGTTTTACAGGCAATTGAAAAGCTACAGGCTGGTGCTCTTGCAACAGATGCAGTGACTGCAGCACTTATAGAATTAGAGGTATGAATTTCTGACTAGTAGTAAATATGTCTCTCGGGTACATTGCCAGATTTTTCTGTAGGAAGGTATTAATTCAAATGGGAAATCGACTGAGATTTCCATTTTTGTGCTGCGCTAATTTTATCTTCTGCTTTTCCACTGCAACACTATATTTTGGAGTGAATTTATTTAAAGACTTTCTAAAAATGCAAACTCAATAAAAGTTGTCTAGTTGGTGCAATTTGGTTGTCATCTTAGGTATGCCTTATCAGATAGTCTTTAACCTTCAAGAATAAATACAGTCATTAAAGACTTATTGAACACTTTGTAGAGAACTTTCTTTTTGATTTACCGAGTTACAGGCAGACTGCACTGGCTCTGCTTCTTAGATAGGGAGAAAAAATCATGCTACTGGTCACGTATTTTAACTAGAAATTCTAGGATAAGTCCTTGTTCCTTTTGTTTGCATTAATATCTCACACTGAGTTATGTTTCATTTCTTGAAATTATGATCCAAAGAATTTAGGTGTAGTTAGTCTTTAGTAGTTCTATTAACACTCTCATGTAGTAATTATATTAAGGTAACTGTCTCTGAGTATGCTTTCTTGGCTTGTGTTATTCATATCTTTTTCAGTTCTTTGGGATAATTGTACAAAAGTGATTGCATAAATTGAACGCTGCTTGTCTCTCCATCCAATTAAAGGACTGTGTGAAAAAGGAGTAGGAATTTTAAGTTTTCCTTTGTCCCACAACATACTTTTGCTATGTGCTTGAATTAATGCAGTTCGCAGAGGCTTTTTTTCTTACATTTTTTACTTTGTGTCTGTATGATCTCTGATAGGATAAGAGACTAGAAGCAGGCTGTTCAGAGAAATGTGATTTCAGTGTAAGATAATGCTTTTTTCTGATTTTTATTACAAAATATGTGTAGAAGAATAGGACAAGTAATGCTTTTATTTCAAAATGGTACTTGTTAATTAAGATAGAAAGTCTTGATAATCATAAAGAGATGAGCAGCTGTTTGTGAGGTTTTTGGAAAAGTGTCTTTTTGGAGTGATGGGGTTTTTACAGCATCTGACTTTAGTGAAGAGTCCCTGTGAAATAATGTAGAAGAGAGTAAATCTAAAAGAATTTCTGGGATATAAATGAGGCAGTTTGGTTATTGTCCCAGGTCCACTAATCCCTCATGGCAGTAATGACTGAAACAGGTATTCCTCTTCTCCTGTAAGGAGTAATTGCTTCTTTCTCTCCAACTTTATTAGTAAAGAAGGAAGGCAAGGTAAGTGTTGTGCTGTAAAAATAATTTCCTGGGTTTGGAATTTATGGTACTATTCTGAGAGGGTTAGCAGTGGATTTGCTTACACGTATGTTGGGAAAGTGTTAATTAACATACTTGATAGGGTTAGAGTAAGGCAGGCAGTATGTACTTTAATATGTATTAGACGTGCTGACTAGGAGCCAAGACTTCAGTCATACTTTTAACTTGGCAAGTTTCTTGGCTTTAAACAGTACTTTTGGTCTCCACTGAACTATTCAAATATGCTTTCATGTGTTATCTTACACATTAGAATATAGCTAGGTGAAAACAAAAGGTATCTCTTTAATGGAATTATTTACAGTGCACTTCCATAAACTAACTGAGGCTGCTGTTACTCCACAAGATTGTTTTGTGTGTCAGTTCCCTCCTCAGTGGGGAAAAATAAAAATCTACTTTGTGTTGTGATTTTTATCGTGTTGCTGAGCTACACAGAAGAAAACATATTTTAAGAAGCCTAACTTAACAGTTATATATCTCTTTGCAGCTGTGCCTGGGGTAAATATTTTATCTGTTTTTGTTATCCCCAAGAGACTTTTCTTCTTTTACTTCAGTAGATTTAAATACTCTGAAGTGACATCTGTGTAAGAAGTTATGGCTTTAAAATGAAATTAAAACCTTTTTATGAAATTACTCCTATCAGCAACCTTTTTCTCCTCATCTGTCTTGCTGCTATCGTGGTCATGCCCGCCATCATTCCACTTTCGCGCTTTGTAATTGTCTTAGGTAGTATTTTTATGTGTACTGTTGCACAAAACCTATTTTTTTTTCCTTTTTCCTGTTTTTAAGATTAAATATTATTTTGTTCAGGTTGTACTGCTGTCATTAATGTAATTGTTGGCTTTCATTTATTCATTAAGTGATTTATATAACCTCTTAATTGTGGGTTGTTCTCTCTGTTACTGGGATAAAGAATATTGGGTTTGGGATTTGGGCTTCTTTTAAATTAAAGTACGTAGCTATGCAGTTACATTGAGGAAAAATCAAAGGTATGCTCAAACCAGAAAATGGTGTGGTTTGCAGTGGAAGTTTTTTGGATCTGGTAAGAGAAATTCCAATGTCAGGTTTCAGAATGTTGAAAGGTTTGTATCTACTCATATCTCATTCTGAACAGGACTTCCAGACATCTCTGCCATTTCTGGAGCTGCATCTTCTCTTTTAATTCTGATTTTTTTTCCTATTGCTTTATGGAAAACAGAAACTGCATGTGGCAAGTCAACAAAGCAAACAGAATAGTTTTTCTCATCAATTACAAAATTTTATGGGTAAAAATGCAGGTTTGTATGTTGACTGTCTCTGTAATGAGCTATCACTACCCTTTTTTTTATGAAGGAAAAAAGAGTGACTTTTCGTAAAGTACTTCAGCATTGTAATTTGGCAAATACATAGTGAAAATCTGTATGAAAACAGTTTGTTTACATGTGTCAATGTAATACAGATTAAGATACAGAACAACAAAAGTTTGTACAATGCGATAACAGATTCCATTGTGGAGTACTCTTTGTAACTTCTTGATATTTTGGTTGCTGTAGAAAACATTGCTGTGAGTTTATCTGAAATATTTAATCACTTTTTAATGACATCATTTAATCTAGGACTTTTAATGCCGTATTCCAAAAATCTGTAGGTTTTGCAAGGCACAAATATCTTTTCATGGAAGTGTCACAAAAGATGAATTTTTTTTCTTCAGTTCCGCTCAATTACACAACTCCTATTACACAGAATTTCAGCTAATCCAAGAGGCATCACTTCAAAGACTTGTTGAGGCGCAAGACTTGCTCTTGATCTTTTATGAGCAAGCTGACAGTTTGCTTGTGGTATGCTGTCTGTTTTTTGTTTTATTTTTGCAGGCGGAGAAATGGAGAAAGAACAGCCTTTCTTTGTTGGACTATATGAATCTCAAGTGGAATAGTGTTCTGTGATTAAGATAATAATGCTAATAGTTAACTAGAGCAAAGGTAGATTTCTTTTGCAAAGTAATGAGAGCAGCTGACCCAGAATACTGTTAAAATAACTGTGCTGGTCTTCATGAGCATCAGCTGTATTTGATAAGTTGATTAAAGGCAGTTATGTTTTCCAGGTTGTGAACTCTGTCATTGCAGAGAAACAAATGAACATGTTACCTCTTTCAGCTTTTGGTAATAAAATGGGTCTGGACAAGGTGCTTCATAAGACTCATCATTTACACTGTATGCTTCTACAAAGACATTATTGCAGTACCATTTCTTTTTGCACTCTTGCTTTCAGCCACCATATGAAGCCTGAGTTTCTCTTGAAACACAAAGGGATTTGGGCAGCTTTTTTTGGGGAAGGGAGGCGGTCCCCCTTCACACACCCGCCTTAAAACTTGCAGTTGTCAACAGAACCACATGCTGATTGCATTTATAGCTGGCTGTGAGAGCAATGTGCAATTGCAAGCTTTTCTTTGACTATAGAGCACTTCAGAAAGTCTACTGTTCAGGTACTGGAGACAAGAACATAAGTTTGTTGTAACGAATGATGAAGATTTCAAACTTTTTCTGAGTTCATTAATCCTGTGTGTAGATCACTTGTTTCTTTAATCTGACTTCAGTAGAATGTTCTTTATGAACATCATTTAAATTGGAAATTAATATGATTGATGGGGAAGCAGATGTCACATTTTGGGTTTTGATCTCCTTGCTACTGATATTACTCAATTTACTCTGTATTTTTTGTTGTTGTTGTGGATCAATGCAAAGAATATTTTGAACCTGTCTGTATACTCAAGCAGCGGGTTTGCGTGGCTGTCAGCAAAATTTTGCAGTGAAAGAACTTGTTTCTTGTTGAATTGTTTTTTCTTTGGTTTTGTTTATTTATTAATTTTATAGTAATTAAGATTTTTGAATATACCACCTTAGTCCCAAGGACTTTTCTTTAAAGATGAAAGCACAATGCCAGCAGCCTTGTTGTATTAAGGCAGTCACCATAGATGAACTTTTAATGGGTAATGAACTAGAAGTCGTTAATTCTAGTTAAAAGCAATACTATGATCTTTTGCAGCAGAGTGGCTAACAGTAATCTGTGACAAAAGTGTTCTTTGAAAACATTTTAGCTGGTGTAATTGAAAGGAACGTGACTCATCCTTGTAGACTACTACTTCTTGTCACTAAATTCCCACAGACAAAAAAAATTAAAATTACAGTGTGTAAAAAGAAATGCCTATACTATAGACCTTGAATCCCTTTTAAAAGTTGCAAATAAACCATGGCCAAAACTGTGTCGAAGATGGATGGAATGTTCTTTAATGCATGTTGAAAATAGAGCATTTTAACTATTTGCCTAGATGTAATTCAGGACTATTAGTGTTATAGTGTTGAGTAACTTCTTCAAGCATTCCAACTTTGACCGCAGCTAGAAGCTTCAGCATGCCTGTGTTTGCTGCCAGAACATTTATAAATACATCTTGAAGTAAAAAGGATTCTAAAAATAAGTCTCGGTAGCTTCTGAGTTTTTACAAGATGGGTAACTTGGGAAAATGAAACTCTTATTTCACGTCTTAAAGCTTTGTATTATCTCCTTTCCTACAGGTTTACCTTGTAAGTTAGAGATACTTCAGTGGTGGAGTAATTAGCAGGTAGTCTAGTATTTTTCACATAATTGAAAGCTTACGGTTTGTTAAAATGCTTTGAATAGCCATTTGTCTTTTTCCTCTTCTTTTTTACTTTTCTATAGTAGTAGGGCTTGCTGTTATCATGCAAAGCTCATGCTTGGTTTGCTTTCTTGTCTTTTTTTCAGTCTGTTTAGAAATATAACGGCGGATCTCTTCTTGTGTTTCTAAATAAAAGTATATTCCTGAAGATACCTTCTGTATTATAAACCTTTTCCTCCTTTCCCTTCCTCCCTCTTCTTGGATACATGCTTTGATTGGGTTCTTCCCCATCCTATGGTAGTCATATAGTTCTTGCAGTATTGCATTTTTCTGTCCGAGGGTATGAAGACACTGCTTCAGTTAGCTCAGTTTATTTTCTTCCCCCTTTGAAAGCATGCATGCTTCTGTTTTAATAATGTTTTTGCATTCTTTGAAGGTTTTGAATTTTCATTTCAAAATACACCTGAATTTTCATAAGTTGTATTCCTCCATTTGTATTACAGAGTCTTGAAATCTTTTGGTCAGACTTTGCAGAGATTCATACTTTCAAAAAGAGATGTATTTGTGTGGTGTATTTCATGTCCTTCCCTATTCATAGAAGTAAGTGTGAATTTCTGTTTCCATTTTTTACAAAGGTTTTTCCCTGCCTCATTTCAAAGGCTTTATATCTCATCTCAGAGACACTCAGGTAGGTATGAAAAATTCCATGCATTCACACCCAGTTTCTGCACTGTCTAAAGCTGTTATCAGATCACCTTTCAGATCTGTGAAGTTAGAGTAGACCATCTTCCTCTTGGCAATTCTGAGACCATCGTCTTAATTGAGTGCAGTCTGATTGTAAAGCTAAGTAAAGCTCCACAGGAATTTTGAACACGTGCTTGGAATTTGGTCTTTTTACTGGAGAAGTTACTCATGTTGTGACTGATTGTACTGATAAGATTCCTTCTGAGTCCTAAAACGAGAGAGTTACGCTACCAAAGAGGCACCTACAATTTTGTTGGTGTAGACTTCTTATTTATCCAATATTCTGTAGTGTTTTGATAAATATTCTGTAGGGAGAAACAGATAGCATTCCCTTTGTCTTGAGATCCTCTGAAAAAGTGGTCTCTTGGTGCATCCTTGATGTTGTGCCAGTGAAGGTGCTATGCCAAAGCATCAGGCACATCTAGATTTTTTGGAAATAAAATGAACTGGTGCCACCTGTATCCTGTATTATTTCCCTACCCTCTTTTGATTATCAGGTGGTTGTGTCTTGACTGTAGAAGGATTCTGGACAGTGTTACTAGGACTTCTGTTCTGATGGGTCCTTCTTACTCCCTTTATTTGGCCATGACATCTGCTCTTAAGGTAACAGCTGTCTTTGCTTTGTGGCAGTGACAAATCTGTAGAGCACGAAATTCTTCCTCTTTGCTAGTGCTTTTGAGTATAATGCACTGAGCAAATGTTTTTGGAACAGAACATTAGAAATTTGTCTCCAGGCTTGCAGGTCTATGCACTCTGATTACCCATGGGCAGGGAACTTGGACAGCACTAGAAGTAAGCATTGTTCATCCTAATGCATTCCTGTTTTTACTTTGTCCTCCAAGTATCTTTCTGAACATTCGCGTTCAGATTCCTTCCATCACTTCTCTGCTCCTTTTGTTCTAAACTTCACTGACTTAATTTTCTTCATACTTGTAGAGCCTGGGGAGCAATGAAGTCAGTTAAGCCAGCGGCTGCTCTGCAGTCTTCCACCTTTTCAAGGCCATCATCTTGGTAGCCTTTTTTTAATCATATTCCCCCCCTCCTCCCCTTCTAGGGAAAGTTATTCCCTGTGCGCTAAACTGCAAATGTTTCATTATCCTAAAATGTTTTCAAATTCACTTATTTGCTGAGAGGCATAGCTGTCAAAATGAACACCACAATGAATATACACAGTGAATTTGAAGATCTATTGTGGTGTAGGATAAAATAGGATGGGATAAAATGGGATAAAATCTTGTGCTGCTTCTTGGATGCAGAAGGAAAAAGCAGAAAATAAAGAGGAGTAGTATAAAATGAACACGGAGAGATTACAGTCTGTTCTATGATTATGTATTAATCATTATGTATTCGTGATTCTTCAGGAAGATAGTCTTTTGGTGACTAACACTTAGTCACACTTTAAAACACTTTAAAAATCTCTGTAAATTAGAATCAACATCTTGCAAAAAGGGTTTTGAATTTACTCGCTACTTGCTCATTTGAAAGTTAACAAAAACTGACATATCAAATTTAATTTTCATTTCTGTGAGCTCTTTCGTTTCCTTGTATTCATTACAAATTAGTATGTACAAAAAAAACCAACTTCACTTAACATTTAAGAGAGAACTTTAAGCTGTTTCCAGTAGATTTGTTTCCTGATTCAGCTTTTATTACGTGTACTGTAAAAGTATGACCATCTAATTTCATTGACGTGTTCATATGTGGTCTAGTCAACCATTTTTCTTTGTCGCATCAGGTTGTAATAAAAACAGATATGGAACTCTGAAGGTGTGCAGCATCTCTGAAATTTTACTGTTTGGCTGTTCTGGGCTGTTACCTTTCTTTGTTCTGTACTCGTTTTGTGCTTGTGTCTAGAAAGAGGGGGTTATACTGAGCTGGCAGTGAGACTCCTGGACGGTGCTGCTTTGAAATTTTGTGTTTTTAAAGTCACGGGAATGCTCTGATGAAATGAGGGGTCAAGAATGGATGTTTTTAATTCTAGCACACAAAACTTCTTGTCTGAGAACCCTGAGTTAGCCAAAAGCTATAGAAGGTGCTAATAAAAGAGGAGTTAGGTTTTTAATTAGTTTATTAAATGTTGTTCCATACTTTCTATGAAATACATCTTGTTTTTTATTCAAGAAACTTCCAGACTGCAGTAATGACTGTCCTTTTGCTGATGATCAAACAGAAATTTTACAAAGTGAATTGTTACTGATGCCGATTCTTTATTTGTGCATGCAGAGCTGCAATCATAGGCTTAGAATGTTAAGGAAAGGTACAGTTCTGTTTTGCTGCTGTGTCATACTTAAGAGTTTCAAGGGTAGACTGTGGTCTGTGCAGAGATTATTAGATGTTACTTGAACGTTACTTGACAGGTAGGGACCAAATGAAGTATGTGTTTTTTGGGAGGGAGGGAGAGGTTTTCATTCGTGTTGTAAGGCTTTTGCTTGCGTATAAATGATCATCTTAAATTGTTGGTTTTTATATTAGCGCATTATTACACTTGAGATATATCACACCCTATAGAGGATGTAAGGTATCCATTGTAGTAATTTGAGATGCCCTCTTCCAATTGCTGTTGTTTTTGTTGTGGAAGGTTAAACTACTAGAATAAGAAAGCGCACTGCACCAAGATCAGTGTCATCAGATCAGTTATACAAAGATTTTGATCTAGTCTGTTATGGATGTGGCCTTATAGTATTTTGTTCTTATTTTTAGGATTCTCCTTTTACAAATGCAGGATTGGGGTCTAACCTAAACCTTCTGGGTGAGATAGAATGTGATGCCAGTATAATGGATGGAAAGTCATTAAATTTTGGAGCGGTTGGAGCACTGAGTGGTATGTTAACTACGTATTATAAAGCTAACTATTGATTTAAGTTCAAATATCAATTTTGTTCTTCTTTGTTACTTTTTTGGAGGGGGGGGACATTGTAAATACTGCCCCCAGAATTAAATAAATTCTGTCACCTTTAAAAAAGGGGGAGGCATTCCTGCTCCCTGAAATACTGTTTTGTGTTAATTTGCTTTGTGTAACATATTGTCTTATTAGTTCACTGATAATCCTTTGATGCAGAACAATTGTATGATACTACACAGTATTCACAATGGGTGTGAGTTTGCTCAGATGAATTTGTAGCATGATAACTTTGTAACAAAATGCAATTATTAAAAAAAATTGCAAGCATTTAAATTAGGCTTTATATTTGTTTTTGTTCTCTGTCTCCTCGAAGAACTTACCGGTATATAATTCAATCGTGAAGTCAATTGATATTTTGATCTCGTAGTTAAGTTGGTCAAATTAGAATCCTAAGGGACCAAAGTTTCCTTTATAGTGTCAGAAGGCTATGCAAGGTGCTAGCCTCCAAACTGAAGCCTCTCATGTGTTCTTGAGAATGGGCACAGCTGCTCATCTGTCAAGCTGTTTGCTTGGGACATAAAATTTCTGTATACTGTAAATTTTTTTAATCGTAATTTCTCTCACATTATCAGTTTGGATTTATTTTGTGTGTTACTGTTATAAGGTTAGATACATGTGCATATGGGACTTATTTAATCTGAGGACTAATGTGCTTCTCTTTTTTTGTCTGGTTTTAGCTTTCAGTACAAAACAAAAAAGGTATACAGTCCCAAATAGGGATTGTTGAGGTTTTGTCATAAGTACATTGAAGAGCCTTAACTTACTATTGAATAGCTTTTTTGACAACATTTCAAGCTTTGTTCTTTATCCTAGAATAGTTCTAAACCGTGGTAATAACTTCCTCATGTAGATATAAATCTAAAATAAATAGTAAAATTAAGTGTTTCAAGGCTTGTTTGTTACAAAAAGTATCCTTCCAACCATGGGGAAGGAGGAAATGAGGGAGTGAGAGAAAGCTAAGCCTGAATCCTATAATCCCTGTTCTGGCCAGATAGATCCAAATGAAAGCTCTTTCCATCTTGACAAATTAATGCTCATAAAACATTTTTGGCCTGTAGAATACCATAGATTTAATTTGAGATTTCTGTGGTAGGAGGTCACTCCTAATATTTCAATATGATTATTCCTTTTTTTTTTTTTTTTTTTTTAATCTAAGGTGTGGGGGGTGTTGCTTAGAAGGCTTTGTTACTACTGATAGGATATGTGAAGGAAAAACTGATAAAGTTGTTATTAAATTCAAACATAACATAAGGTGTCTCTTAATGACTTGGCAAAGCCTTGGAAAGTAAAGGAAGCTGACTTCCGTTGCCAAAATGAACACCACAATGCTATGTGGAAAAATATTTTAATGTTTTGTTCCCATTTTTTGCTAATTTTTCTTTTCAGGAATCAAGAATCCAGTTTCAGTTGCAAATAGATTGTTGTGTGAAGGGCAGAAGGGAAAACTCTCTGCTGGCAGAATTCCACCTTGGTAATTGCTTTGTTCTGCTTGACTTTACTTTGGTCTTTCGCCTCTACTGCATGCAATATTTGAAGGTTATTTCTTATCCCAAGAAGGAAGGTGCTGTTTTACATATGAGTGAGAGCGCGCCTTTAAAAAGAAGATAAGCTTTGTTCTCTGATCTTGAAACATCTTGTGCACTTGATGAAGCTGTGGGTAGAATGAATTATTGTGCATAGATGGCAACATCATTTTGTGATAACTTCTGTCTGTGTGATTATTTCCAGCTACGTCATACTGAATTCTAACGTTTGTTACTGTAGCATTTTGAAAAATCCCTAAATACATCACGATTAGATTGAAATTCTACTGCCTTTGCCTCTGTCTACCTTTAAAAAAAGCAACATAGTTTTTAACAAGTATATAAAAGAATCCCACTGTACTGCCTGTTTTTGTGGCTTTATTTTGTAGCTATAGTGTGGAAATGCGCAATGTTTAGTAGCTTCCTCTTATCTTAGCCAAAATGGGAAGTTATTTTAAAGACAGATTTAATAGTATTTACAACAATGAAAACATGCATTCCTTTACTGAGATGAGTATAATACTTAGATTGAAGAGGTAACTATTAAATGTGTAACAACTTTAAATATTATTGCATCATTTTGGAAAGAATCCAAGAAATGTGGCAGAATTGATTGCTCTTAAACCCATCTTATTTTCATTAGCAGCTTAAATTGACAAGTAGACAACTTGAATGATTCATTTATATTAATTGACTGCTATCCTCAGTTACCATACCTGTTGCAGAAATTTGCTACCATTTGCTAACTAATGGGCTACAGCATTTGCAGATGTATTAAACCAGCATTTATGTAATTTGAAATATGTATCTTTAGATTCACAAATTTTACTTTCCTTACTATGTTATTCTTATTCTGTAAAATTAGCCAAATAGTCTGTAGGTGGATGGTATAGTATTCCAATTTAAACAGTGAGGAAAAGCACTATTTCAGTGTTCTGTCATGCTGCAAAGGAAGTTCATAGATCAGAAAAAGCCACCCTGAAACCAAACTATCAACAAGCAGATTTTGCTTTTAAAACTCTTTTCTTTAATGAAGAAAGAAAAGAATAACTGTAATTAGTGAGGTAACTTCTTTTTTGTCAGAGGAGAAGTTTACAAAGGAATAAGAAGTTGAATTTCAGTTGCTGTTAGTAGCTCGTTTCTTCAGATGTCAGGAGAAAGCGGGACTTAGCTGAGTTATGTTAAAGAGTGTCAAATAAGGTGGGGTTTTTTAGTGTTCCAGAACTAGTACTGAAGTCAGCTACAGGAGCAAGCCCTTGTGATTTAGTTTTGGCTGTATCATTGCAGTGTTTTCTCGAATTGTTGTAAGGAAGAGCACTTGGGCATTTTAGCATGTTTGCTATAACTTCATGACCTAATTTATGCTGGTATTATTTTAAAAATAACTGAATGGAAAAGAAACTGTGTCCTCTTGCCCTCAAAGGACAAGACTAAATCCTTCAAACACTGTGCAAGGTCTTGGCTAACATGCTTTTAAAGACAAGGGAGCTCAAACTCGAGGCGAGAGGTAAACTGTCTTCGGAGCCAACACATACAGTTTATTGTGCAAATGTTGTGGACCTGAGTTACCTAATACATATTTTCATTTCCTTTTTCCCATTTTGGATTTTAAACATATATTTTATTAGAGCAAATTAGTTACGCTGGGAACGATCTATACTAGTGGAATATGATGGGTTGTGCTTTAGGCTTGCTTTGGTAGATGCTCCAGTACCTACAGGGTATCCCAAGTTCAGAATGATAGAGCTCATGTTCATTGTTGGTGATGACTATTGACCCTTTCTGGCAGGGTTTGGCATGACACATTGTTGTTTTGGAACTGAAAATACATTCCTGCACAAGCTGGGAATATATATAGTCAAATGACAAGAAAGCAGCTGTATTCTGGCATTCCTACCAAGTGTCAGGATTTTAGTAACTGATTTTTGTTTTTAAAGATATGCAAGTTTCATCTTGTTTCTCATGGGAAAATAGCGTATTGGGGAATCTTCCCGATACTGCTTAGCCTAAAAACCTGTCTTGTTAAAGAAACCTAGTGGTAGAGACTGTTTCTATAGCATGATCTAAGCTAGCTTAATGTTTTCTGGCCAGAATGTTTGGCACATGACCACACAAGAAAAATTCAGAAACTGTGAGATTAGTAAAAGTGGCATTATGGAGATTCTTGTCTAAAAAGGAACACATGGAGGCAGTTAGTTTGGCCTGTTCACCCCTGTTCAGCACCTGTTTTTATAGTGACAGTTCAAAACCAATTCCAAGTGGTACATTTCTAATTTTGAATAGAAGAAATTCTAATGAGTGTGAATTAATTTATTCTGAGATGGTAAGCTTATAGGGAAGCAGTGATCAAATGTTCTAACTGATGTATCCGATTTCCTGTAAATTGCTCTGTAGGGTGTGTCATTCTGGATCAATATCTTGTGGTCTTGTTTAAAACACAGAATCCCACTATCCAAATTAAAATTTTAAAAGTTTAAAGTAGAGAATCCCTGAATTCATGAGTGCATGTGTTGAAACAGCTAAGGTCCTTATATCTTTCTGTCATATTTTATTCGGCTCAATGTTGTCAGGATTTTCTCTGCCTATGTATGCAGGAACAGAAAATACTGAACTTATAAATGTTACATATTATCATAGAAGATATTCCTGTTCATTGTATAACTTTACAAAAGAAAGCACTATTATAATTGCACAATTATGTATTGGATGGATCTTTGGAAGTGGTCTTTGGTCACAGAGTAATGGATTAGAGGTTTTGTATAATAGGTTCGAAGATTTTCTATTTCTTGTGCTGAAACCTTGACCTTCCTAAGGGAAAAGGCTTACTTACATCTTATTTACATCTTATTTAATCTACTGTTAAGTGCAGATACATAAGAATTGCAGATGGTACAAATACACCTAAATGTCTCATTTCTTAGAACTCCTTAGTACTACTGATATCTAAGTTCATGTCTGTATCCCTTTTTCAGTATTAATAGTAATCCATATGGGAGAGAATCCCTTCTTAGGGTTTTCCCCCCCCACCCTTTGGGTATACAGGGATTTGTAATTGCTTCACAGTTTTACAGTACTGTAGGCAGGATATATATACATAGTGTAACTTATAGGGCAGTGCGTAGTCCAGAAAGGGAAGACTTGCACCACCTTTTATCTCTGTTCTATATTTCTTCAGAAAATTTCTTCTTTGTAACAGTGATTTCAGAGTGATTTCTGCATTTTATAATAAATGTTACAAAGTGAGTTTGTTACATTCAGGGTCGCCTTGACCATCTTTAATGAACCTAACCTTCTTCTGCCACTTCGATTTAGCTTGATGTAGCCTGTCGCCCTACAGCCCATATTAAATGGTCCTGTTTGGAGCAAAGAGCACCAGGATAACCACGTTCTTGGATAAAATTGCCTAAAAAGACCATTTTTAGATACCTTTACTTGTATTTTCTGTTAATATGGTTTAGTTTGCCTGGAACTGGAAGGCACGTCCAAGCATCGGCTCCTTGCTGGGAGGATGTTTTAATCTTTTGTATGTTCTGAGCCTGTAACAACTACAGAGTACTCCTCTTTTAATATATTTGCAAGAAAGATCTTTTAATCTTGTTTGTGCAGAACCAACTTTCAGAGTAGCAGAGCACAAACTCATTCATCCTTTGTTTTTGGTGTTTTTTTCCCCCTTTGGAAAATTGTATTTTGAATTAGCCTAAAGGCTTTTGAGACTTGGTGGGGTTTTGGCTGCTTTCTGTAGCCCACTGGCTTTATTCCCTATTTTCCCTCTCCCCCAATAAATCAAGCTCGGTGGTAGCTCTTTAGAGGTAGTTTTGGTTTTATGTCAGCTTAAAGTATTGCCCTGTTCATTCTTGCCTGCTGCAGCTTTTCTACATGGCTACACGGATGATGCTCATGGCAACTAAAGCAGTTCCCTAGTGCCAGACTGCTGGTTCCCACCCTCTCGCCACCCTATCATCTGTGGCTGGTACAGTTGTGTGTGTGGCTGTGTGCTGAACCGGATCATAGAACTTGCTTTTTGGGATGGTGTACAGACTGTTTAGTCTTGCTTAGATTACACATATTTGACTACCTGCAGAACTGAGTTCACGCTGTATGTCCTGTAGGAGTCTCTTGCCAACTAATTCTATATGAATTTATAGGAGATACAGTATAGGTAGTACAGACAACAAAGCACTGAGATCCTGGTATTTTTTTTTTTTTTGTAAACTATTTAACTTTTCTGTGATTATGCTGTTCTTTCAAGACATCCGAACTGAAAAGTTTAAAAAAAGTGGATGATCTCTGTGGTGTTATGGGGCCTCAATTAGATGTCAGCAGGAGATGTCTGCTTCAACTAATCTAACCATTCTTTGGGTCCAGAACTGGAAAATACTTTGCGTGCATCTTATAGGAGGGAGAGGAATCTAGGAAGTAAGGGCGCAAAGTAAAAGTCATGTTACTTAAGTTTTGAGACATTCTTGGGTGCTTTTTTTGCACGCTTCATAAATAACGGTGACTGTTGCTGTGTTTTTAAATATTAAAAAAAGCAATTGTGAGATTGCTTGTAAGATGCAGTGTTTCTAACTGATCTGTGCTATTCGAGTTATCATATATAAAACTCCTAATATTTGAGCTTGATACTTTCTCTACCTACCTTTCCTTTCTGTGTAAATTGTTTTATTGAACAGGAAGTGCATATTCACTTCCTGAGAATGTATTGTTGATAGAAAAGTTTTCTTTTAAAGACCAAACCCACCTTCTTTTAGTCAATGGAGAATACTACTTAATTAGGTTTGGCTACGGTTTGCATTTCTCTCTTACGTGAATGGAAGTGACGGGTTGTTTCTTGAGCACGAGCTTGCCTAATAGGAAGTG
The DNA here is from genome assembly GCF_964195595.1 of Calonectris borealis. Classification (NCBI taxonomy): domain Eukaryota; kingdom Metazoa; phylum Chordata; class Aves; order Procellariiformes; family Procellariidae; genus Calonectris; species Calonectris borealis. The sequence goes on from NC_134314.1 coordinate 121,450,685, forward strand.
CTTGAGTTCTCCCAAAGTACCCAGTAACTAATTCTACAGTATCTTGCAACATGAACAATATTTATCTGGAGCTGCACTAATGATGGTAAGAAATATGTATTTAACAATTCAAATTCTTATCTAGATAAACATTTTTTTTTGAGACTTTTGTAAGTAAAGACTGGACACACGTCTTGTATTGGTTAAGTCATAGAAAAGATAGAAAGTACCGCCTCAAAATACTACATGCTGAAAGCTGCAGCTGTCCATTAGGCAGTTGTTTTATTTGCATTTCAAAAAGGAGATATGAAGTTACGATTGGAAATAGTTGTCCTTTACTGTGTTGCTGTTGTAGGTACTGTTGCGCAGCAGCTTTCTGAAAATGTGTGATTTCCAGTTACCACATTCCCCTTTTCAGGGAATCAGAATAATTTATTTAAGGGGAAACAGTATAGATAACTGAGGCTTTTTTTTCCCCCCTAAAAGTTACATGTCTGTTTATAATTCTTTTGCTATCGTTCATTGTCATGGTAGTGCGTGCTATCTCTAATACTGTAAAATGGTCAGTACTGACTAGAAAACAACTTCTCAAATTGTTGGGTTTTTTTCCAGGTATATTAAAAACTCAGTAGACTTGACTCATTTGCAAATGCTTGATAAAACTCCATGAGACAGACCTTTATCCTTCTAAATAAGGCTTATTTTTAGCTTGTGTTGTAGTTCTCAAAGGACTTCTTGATATTCCTGTGGCATTGGCTGACTTTACTGGAAATACCTTACCATTCTCGCCTCATTCATCCCATGTTGTTCGTCTTCAGAATCTTACTAAGTTGTTATAGAGAGCAAGACTCTAGAAGGCTTTGTCCCGGTTTAGCTGCAATGAAAAGCTGGTGCTATTTGGTAATTAATTTCAAATTTAATAGCACATTTTTTTACCTGATACTACACTTAATGTTAGGGCTGCATAGTCTTTTAATGAAACTACATAAGGTTGCCAAATGTAATTATAGCTGACATTTCTGTGAAATGTAGACAGCTTACAATTTTAAAATGACCAAACCAAATAGAAAAAATAATTGCAAGAAAAGGGGGATTTATTATATGGTTTTGTTTAAACTCCCTCTTCTGTGTCTCCTAGCTTTTTAGTTGGTGAAGGAGCTTACAGATGGGCAGTTGATCACGGGATACCAGCATGTCCTCCAGGTATCATGGCTACAAGTGAGTAAACTGGTGGTGTCAGTAGGAAGAACAGGACAGAGTAATTTTAAATGGTGCCTCATATTTTGAGGTGTATATCATTTCACTGTTCTTAACATTCAACTAGCTTATGGTATTACGGTATATAAGGATGGTTTAAGTTTACTAATTTTCTATTAAGTGTCTAAATAGAAAAAATTATGAAGTATTACTTCAGCTGCATTTTAGCAACATCTAATTCAGTGAGTTTGTGATTCTAGGATTAAATCCAATGAAGGACTTTTTTTACTGAAACGTAGGCTCTTTAGTAGCTTGGTCCTGTGAGTCTGCAGTTGTGATCCATCTTGGATCCTAAAAGCACCAACTAGCAATGTATCTAAATTCAGCAGGTGCCAGTCTGACTCTCAAGATTGTATAGTTACACCCATCTCTGAGTCTTTGTCCGGAACTGCTCTGGTGTAAACAGGCTGTCAAATTCATTTGCCTTTTTTTTTAAGCTTTGCTTCATCTAATATGGTAGAATAATCCGATCCAGAAAATAGACTTGGTTTATACTGTATACTCGCAGTAGTCAGGTCTCTTACAAGAACTTCTTTTCTTAAAATAAAAGAAATTATTATGTGATATTGGTACACCATCTATAAACTAGGCTAAAAATCAGTGTGCATACCCATGGAAAGGAGGATGTGGTTCCGCTTCCTTCTCTTCTTCAGTCCCTCTCCCTTTTGGAAAGTGCCATTACTACTAGTCTGTTGTTCACCATAGGTGAAAGCATACCCTACGCTTACTGTTGAAGTTATGCAGCAAAAAAATCAGAGGTCATTACCCAAAGAAGGACAACACAGAAGATTACAGAATGTTTCTTTATTTTACAGAAAACAGTATTACTGCATAAAATATATGAGTAGTCCCTAAACCAGAGATTGAAACCCAGGGATACCATTAAGGCTTTTATTTGGTCTAGTTCTAAATGTAGATAAACATCCAGAAATTGCAGTACAGAGTTGCTAATACTCAATGCTTAAATATAATCCCTGAAACAGTGACACCATTTTACTTGATCATGCCAATTTTCATACATACTCATGATACATTTCATTTGAACAGAAAGTTTTGATTTCTAGTTCCACATGACAAACTTTTGCCCTACCCATCTGCTGTATTTGCACAACAACTTTTGGGCTCAGTTAAGCAGAACACCTTTATTTCTGTGACTCTAGAAAGAGTAAAAACACTTAAAGGTTTGGGGGGGTTTTGTGTTTTTTTTTTTTTTCCCCCTTTTTTTTGAAGAAAGTGGTTGCTACTTATGTGTAGGAGATACTCCAGAAGGAAGGTTTCTTGACTAACTCTGTTTGCATGCACAAAAGTTTCCATTGTTTCTAGTACCAGTGTGTTTCTGTTGTGACAGAGATGATTAGATTGTAACATTAATTGCCAGGTGATATCTTACTAGCTAAAATGTACCCTGGTCAGAACAAATCTACACGTTATGGCTTAAAAATAAGAATGACCACTGCTAGTTTGGTTTATCTAACCCAGACTATGAATTTACATTAGAGAAACATGAGAAAAATAATCCCAGCCTGCCCATTTCACAAACCTGCCCCAAAACACCAGTGGTTCCTTTTTGTCTCCTCAGTATATTCAGCATACTTCTATTGAGCAAAACAATTTGCATTAAAACAACCGGGATTGGGAAGTTAATCCTGTTGCAAAGTCAATGCAGAAATGCCGTTTGCTGTTGCAGTGTCAGTGAAAAAAATACTGGTATTAAAGTAGCCAGCCCTCCTCTGCTCCCCACACCCCCCACTTCCACCCAGGTTTATACATACTGAAACACACACCTCCACGATTATATGCTTGAGCCATTGCACAGGATGGATCTGCTCTAGCAATGAACTGATGCTGTGAAGCAGGTTGTGACTGTTAAGACTTGAGTGTAGACTATGTGAGAATTATTTCAAATTAGGGTAATTGAAGGATATGCTGAAAAAATCCGTGGCAGAGATATTCTTTGTAATACTGAGCAAATTACTTAAAACTGAATTCTTCACAGATGTTCTCTAATTCTGTTGCTTGACCTTAGCATAAATGACAGTCTATGTTTAACTGGCTTTATAGGAGGGAGGTGTTTGACTATTAGTCTTGTGCTTCAGTTTCCTGCTCAAAAAAGATGAGATGGCTATTTAAGTGCCTAAAACGGATACATAGGAAAACAATACTAGCTTACATTAAGACTGCATTATTAGCCAATCTGAGAGGCGTCTGGGAAAAGATTGCTTGAGCAACTTAAAATTTGTCATTTTCCCTAAGATTTGAGTACACTTAATTTTGCAGTATAATCATTAATGGTAGTATATCTGATTTTTTTCTTTAAAAAAACAACAACACAACAGCAAGAAAGAGCAAACAAAAACCTGAAAAATGAGATACAGAAAATGTTATGCTGATTTCCATACCAGTCCTTAGCAAATCTAGTCTTCTAACTCGTAGACTTCTGGTCAGTGAGGGTTGAAAGTAACCATTAACACCGTGTGTGACAACATGGGATTGTTATAGCTGAAAAGAAATTGGAAACTGTCTCACAGGTAACATGTAAGAAAGCCAAAATTGTTTTTTCCAGTGTTACCAGGGGAGGGAAAGTTAGACGTGCTTCACAAACAATTGAAGAGAATGTTGTTTCCAAGCAACCTCAAAAGATCTCATCTGAAGTGAGCTATTGCATTAAATAATGTAACAAACTTCAAAAAAATGGGAGACTTTTTGATTATGCTTGCTACAATTGCTATGGTAGAGTTTGCATGCAGAATTGGGGGTAAATTAACTTGAAATGATGTGACTCTTGAATAGCTCTGTAAAATGAGGGGGTTGGAGTAGATGACCTTTGAAGGTCTCTTCCAACCCAAACTATTCTATGAAGAACTGAAGTAATTGCCAAACATCAGGAAAATACGTTCAGTAACTTAATTACAAAAAAACAAACCCCACCCCCAAAAAAACCCTAATCCAAATCTTAGACATGTACTTACAATAAGTATTAGCAGGGAGAACTAGGTGCATATGTTTTGGCTTCTCTGTGCTGCACATGGAAAATATATTCTCGAAGTCGCATTATTCTGTCTCCCTTTTCCTGGACCTGAGATGGCAAGAGTAATGTTATACGTGCTATAAGGCTGTGGGATTGTGTGGTTGGTTTTACATGGATGGAGCTCTCTGTATGATCAGTTACAAAGAAAGTTGCACGATCAGCTTTGTGGTCACACTCCATAATTCTCTCAGAACTATCAAAGTATGTGAGCACCAAACTGAAATTATGTTTTAAACCATGTTACTTGTTGAACTACATCAAGGTTATGTCAAGGCTCACCTGCTTTGTCTTCTTCGGTTTGCCAAGTGTGTGAGGAAATGGGATTTCTGCCGTTTGTAGAAATCTGGTGGCTTTCCAGTGTACTGAGTGGTGTTGGGTTTTTGGGTTTTTTTTTGTTTGGTTTTTTTTTTTAAAACTGAAATGTGATCTGCCTGTATTGCCTGCAGTCTGCAAGAAGGCTGAATTTATTAATTCCTGCCCATACTAGAGCTTAATTCCTGCCAGTACTAGATCCCTTGCTAGCTTATGCTAGAGCTGTGTTACCCTGCTCAAGACAGACTGCTTTGAAAGTGTGATCAAAATTTTAAGAGTGTAATTACAGTTTAGAAATGCTAATGTACTGTATCATGAAACCTCTTATAAATGTTAAAAGTATGCTTTACTCTAAATAGGCAATGTAAATCTAAGGTACAGCTTCAACTGTCAGTCTCTGTGCCTGCACTAGTAATAACAGAACCACTTTTATCTGAATTTTTCTGTTCAACCTATAGTAGATGCAAAGTAATTGATTTGGCAAAGATAACGTGATGTAAGGCAGCATCTTACGATTGCTTACAATGTTACGTCTTCAAAGGAAAAGAAGGAAGGTAACTGCTCATGCAGCAAGCTTGTACCTCTAACTCGTAACAATGTGGAAGTGACCATAAGTATTGTAGTAAGTTATATTACATAAGAACAAAAGCAGATGCAGTGGATCCACATAGCTTGATAACTGGAATCCAAGAGTAGCCACAAATGATGCTTTAGGAAGAATATAAGAACCGAGCAAATATATACTTCCCTTTGCCTACCCCATTTGCTATCCCAGACTCTACATTCCTAAGTCATCACTGGTTCCTGCGTATATGGAGGTAGTCAGTGGAATTTTCTGCCATGAAATTGTTGTTTCCTCCTGAGCCCATATTAATTTCTAGCATCTGCAAAAACTTTTACCGCTTAACTATGGGTTGTGTGAAGAACTACCTCTTTTTCATTATTTTGAGACTTGCTGAATAAAACCTGCTGTTTTATTGTCAGGTCACTACTCGGAATCCTTCTTCACTGAAGTCCTCTTACTACCTTGAATAACTTAGCGTCATCAGTAAAATCACATCATGTTGTTGAACAGAGTAGAGGCTACTATAGGTTGATTTGGCATTCCACTTGTAGCAAGATATTTATTTACTCCTACTTTGTTTTCTATTTTTTAACCAATTTTGTGTATGCAAGGGTATTCCCTTTTATCTTATGGCTGCTTGGCTGCTTTGATGAGGGAGAGCCTTTTCTAGATAAGTGTCATGCAGATTGTCATACTTCTAGTGACACTGTATGTCTCCCTGTCCACCGGTATCGCCTACTTAGCCTGCCTCTCCTCCAAACCCCCAAACCTCACCTCACCCCCACTTCTCTCCTCCACTTCACTATTATTGCATTAAGAAAAACATGTGCCATATTGCTGGAACTGTGCTACGAGGTTCAGTCAGTAGCTCAGGGCAGTAGCTTAGACCATGTTTTGTTCCTTTGTTTTTAGGGTGAGAATGAAAGAGATCTGAAGAGAAACTCAAGGAAGCGTGGTTAATCTGAATACATATCTGGTTTTAGGAAACTAAGGGCTATCTCTCAGATAGAAGATGCTTGTCTTTTAACAGTGAAAGTTTTTACCTCTGTTCCATAATACGCAAAGTAAATGAGCTCTGGTAAGTGCATGTGTTTCACTGGCAATACAAAAAAAAGAAAAAGGAAAAGAAAAAATAAAAGGCCAGACATGATGTAAATCCTCCCTGGAATTGGACATAATTTTGCAGGTTTACTTGCAGTTCTGAATTCTGAACAGCTAAGTGCAGCCAGCAGAATGGCGACAAGTTAGCCAGGAAAAAAAGTTGGGCCGAAGTACCCAGAAGATGCTTTGAATGAAAATATTCCAGGGAGCAGGAAAGGATGCTTGATGGAAAAAAGAGATTTCTTCCAGGAAGTAGTAAGAAGTGGTATGTCCAGCAACAGTTTACCCTGAGTTCTTGTTATGAAGAACAGATCTATATAGTAGTGCTCTCAGAAAGATAGGTTAATTTTTTTATATGCTTTTGATGCTGAGTGCTTTTTTTTTTCCATTCATGTTGCTGTCTCTGTCAAAGTATGGCAACATGGGAAGTAGCACTAGTAGTCTTTGGTCCCAACACAAGCATAAGTGGTGTTAATTTGTCGTTTAAAATAGCTTTGTTAAAATGAAATTTATTTTCATCTGTCTGTTTTCATTTGTGCCATTTATTTTAGCAACTGCTCAACAGAATTCTTCACTGGATCATTTTAATTCCTGTGGGTTAACTAATTTGCTAGTATATTCCTTTTTAATTTGCTTCCCTCCAATAGCTGCATTCTCTTTTAATATGGAATAGAAAGATAAAATGTAGAAAGTTCTCCATTCTGGTTCTTTCGGTTGACTATAAGAAATGTCTGCCAGGGGGTGCTATATGATTGGTCGGAGTTCTATCTGTACTCCAAAGATTTAAAAATATTCTTTAACTTTTCTTAGTATTTTCAATTTACAATTTGCTTTTAAACAAGGATTGCTGAGCGGTCATAGGTTGCATAATGTTTTGTTGCATAATAATTTGTTATGACCATAATAGAAACATTGGAGTTTGTGTTTCTGTTCCCAGCTTGCTGTTCCACCACTGTAAATAGGAAGGTTTGAGTATTGTCCTGAACTTGATTTGTGATTTAGCGGTGTTAGAAATTTGTATTTGTTAACTTCTATTTGGAAACTTAATTGTTCACTTAAATATTTTTTTACCTAGCCTGAAAATATGTAAGGGAATAGATGTGGCTTATAAAAGCATGGGAATTTTAAGGAAACATAGGCTTTTTACTAAAAACTTTTTGCGTTAATTTTGGACGAGAAATGTTAGTGTACTATAATAAACAGCCTGTCAGCTACAGGCTTACTTGAAGTACACAGACCTAGAATTAACAAGTAGGTATGTATGAATTTTACCGTTATTAAAAGAAAAAAAAAAAGTGCCTTAGTCTTGCATTTTGTTCTGTGTGTACAGTTCAGTAGTTTCAAGGAGTCCATGAATAGGACAATTCCAATTTTCTCTGTCATTTTTCTCTTACCTCCTTCTCTGGATCATTTCTAGCAGGCTGTGAAAGGTGGCTAAGAAGAGCTATGTAGAACGAGGAATACAGTTGTCTTTCATTTACTTAGTCACTGTATCGTACAATAGAACTGTCAAGATTTTTTGTTAAATTTTTACTTGTACAAAGTATAACGGTAAAAGGAGTTATGGGAATGATCAGACTGCCAGAGTGCCAACAGGATTAGTACAAGAGATGAGTCAATGATGTGGAAGTTTTATGGCAAACAAGTGGCACACAGATGACATCTCTGAACTGACTCAGAGACCAATGGTCTGTTTCTTTTTCTTCCACAGACCTGCTTGCTGAAAACTACTTTCTCATCTCTTTCTGCAAAGTGATGATAACGATGTAAAAAGCCTGTAGAAAAGCTGCATTTATTGACTAGCCGTGATAATGTGGGAGATCGATCTTGTGCTAATGAATTATGTAATGAAGGTCTTGTGGTCCTTTCTCATCAGGGTACCCAGTAACACTGGAACCTTTTGAAAATGGGAAAATCTATAACAGTCTTAACTTTGAGCAAGATGTGCCTGTGAGATTTTTCTTCTGCATTTATAGATAATACATCATATTATCAAGCCCACGTTCTGACACCACGTCCACTAATACCAAACTCTCATGCAGGCAAGTGGAGTTGAGCAGGAGCTGCTACCACCTCTTCTGTGCTCAGCCACTGAGCCACCTCCACGGCAAACCCCTACACTTGTCTCAATTTCTACAACTCTGCCGTGACCATGTATTCCACCCAGTGCTTCCACCGTCTAGCACAGTTGGACCCAAAATGCAGTGCATTTAAGTACAGAGTACATGTGGGTAGCTTCTGTTGGTACCTTGCAGGGTTGAGGGGAGAATGTGGAGAACTGGAAAGATGTTTTCAGGTCCCTGAAGATTATTCGTTCTTAAAGAGGCACCCCATGCTGCATTGCAGGGACATGTGATAAATACCGTAAATGTGAGACTGAAGTCCTGAGCTTTTAATAATGTTCTAGTTCTGATGTGCTTCTGTTGTCAGTCGTTACATGTCTTTAATCTGGATGAGGCCCGAGTATGGCATTTAAACACTAACAGACAACCATTTGGTAAAGCTGTGGGGTTTTTTTGTTCTTCTTTTCTCCTCTCCCAGCAGCTCTGCAGTAGTTTTATTTATGATAGTATGTACGTAAATGAGAAGGCAAAACAGAAGGGCTGTTGTACTCTGTGGCTTCTGAGATGCGATCCTTTTAAGAATGAGATTGAGTGTATTAGGGTAGTAATTGTCAGGGACTTTTATCTGAAAGTACATATTTGATTTTCATCTAAACGTTTAAATTCTTGAGCAAAATCAAAGGATGTTGTACTAAATACCTTTCCATAGATTCCAACAACAATACCTCTGGGCTTTGATCCAAGAATTTTTCAAACTAAAATTCCATCTACTCCCTTACCTCTCTTTTTTTTTTTTTAGCTTCCTCCCTTCCCCAGTCAATAAGCTCTACCTCTCTTGCTTCCCTTTCTCCTTGGCCCAGGCAACATCAGGCTGATGTAGCTATATTGCATTTGTTTTAGGAAAACATGCCTGTCTTCAACACTGTGTTGTGTCCTTTTCCTCTTCTCAAGCTTGGAATATGCTGTCTTGTTGGAGAAGGTGAGAGTGTTTTTTCTACTGTCATTTAGGACAAATGAAATTTCTTATCATCCTTGCACCACAAAGTTGAGTTTTTGTTTTAGGTTTAATGTGAATTATGTACTTAAACTGTGTGTAGGCATTTTCCTTCCATGTGTAGTGCTTATTTTCAAAATAATTTTTCAGTGGGTTATTTTTCCATGTCATGTGTGCATTATTAACCAAGCACATTTGAATCCTGGATTTTTTTGTCATTCATAAAACATTTTATTGAACTTAAAATCCCATAATATATTCTTTGACAAGGACCAAACTTACAGGATGTTTTCAGAAAACTTTAATGTCATCTTTCATTTGTTCAGTATGAAGCTCACTTGTGTTTTCTAGTTTCTTTTGTCACTTGTAGTGCAAGACAAAGCAACCAGAGTACTAGCCAGTTTAATGGCATTTATAGTGTTTTTACATAGATAGATCATTGTAAAGGGAGGAATAAACTGAGGGCAGGTAACCTTTCACTCGCTATTAGTCTTTATTCCCTTATTCTGGGAAAAAAGTCAAATTTAAGATTCAAGACATTTTATTTTGAACTGATCATCTGAAGTTGGGCATAAATCTAAGAGGAAAAAAGAGAAGTTACTGGGTTTTGTTTTACAAACTGGTTCTTTATTTCACAATTCTTCGGTCACTTTGGAGGTATTAGCTGTTTTATCCTGCCAAAAGGAATTGATAATCACTGATAATAATTATTTCCCCTAAATAATGAAAGGCAATTATTCATCAGTCCTCGCTAAAACAACATCCTCAACTTTCACATGAATGTTATTCCTAATAACTGTTCTGAAGTTGAATGTAGCCTGAGCGCAAGAATTTCCACTCTAGGGGAAGCCTGAATAGACTTTCTTTCCCTGACAGTGTTGAAAGGTATGACATTTCATGCTAAACTGAATAAAACTTAAGAGTTATTGAATTAATACATTCATTCATATAAGTAACTCTGGGAAGGGAGGCACGATATTAAAAAAAACACCCTTCTCCACCCCTGAAAAAGAACTTCCCCAAAACAATCCCCCCCCAAAGACCCCCAGATGTTTCTGATCAAAATTCATGTCATCCCGAAGTGCAGAATTATGACTGGCACCTCTCTAATATCTCTATCTAGTGTAACAGTATGAACTTTCTAATGTGACAAATATCACAGTATCTGTCACAGATAGGAGCTGATGATTAAGTTTCGTAGATATTGTGATGGAGGAAGCTGGAAAAGGTTGTGTATTTTACTTGGCAAACATGCTAGCTTCCTTAACGTAGACTTTTCTGTATTTGTGCATTTAAGTGTTATATTAGTTATGGTGGTGTGTGATGCACAGGGATAGGAACGTAGAGGACTGATGAGGTTGATCACATATTGGAACAGAGGCCCAGAGGAGTTGTGAAATCTCCATGCTTGAAGATATTCAAAACTTGACAAGTTCCTGTGCAGCCCTTTCGAATTGGACTTGCTTTTCTTAGGAGGTGGGACTACATGACCTCCTAAGATCCCTTCCAACATACATCATTGTATGTTACTAGAAAACTTTTCTTCGTGCAAAAAACGCATGCCACAGCATCCCCTGGGGCTCTGGATATCTAATCATCCAGTAAAAGAGTCCTTGATGCACTGCACCACTTCTCCCACTTATGAGACCAGCGAAGTAAGAAAAGCAGTAGAGGAAAAAATGCATGACAAGTCTGACCAGCATACAGCTGAAAAGCAGTTGGGGTACCCAGGAATTGAAAATATTTCTGACACCTGGGGACTAAGCACAGTTTTTTTATTAGCCAAAATTATTGCTTTGTAGAATAGTGTCACCCATTCTGTGAACATGGACAAGGTGGTACATTGCTAGCCTAATTTCATATGTAGTCTTTCTTATTGCCTAGTGAAACGTATACTTCTTTGTTAATAATGACCTGTTTTCTGCCCTGTATTTCCTAGCTTACTGATACCACTTTGAATTAACAATGCAGATAGGAAGTTACTGTGAACAATTAGATCCTTCAAAGCAAATCTTCAGTTTTTTTCTTGTTTTGAAGAGACAAATAGAATCTTAAAGCACAAGGTAAAATCTGAAAATTGTTTAATTGCTTAGCTGGAGGCTGAGAACTTAAGTGAATGAAACAGCTCTCTTAAGCTTGGAGAATTTCATATGTTGTGGAAAAAATGGCAGGATAAGTAGCAACCAAGGTATAGTTGGAGTGGTGATGCTGAGAGGCCATATATATATAGCAGCACTCTGTAGCTGGCAGGGCAGCTTGGAACCAGCCCATGTGTTCTCTAGTTTTGACGTCATCTTTGTGCATATATTTGAACTGGTGAACATGCAAATATTGCAGAAGGCTTCAGGACACCAGTAGCGTTAGATTCTGGAGTACAAGGAAAACTTCTCGTGTTCAGGTTTTCATGTATGGGCTCCTGCACCCTTGTGTTTGTCTTGGTTCTCTCGGTACACATTTTTTTGGAATTGGCAGGAGGCAGTGGCAGCAGTATATTAACAGGCTTAGGCATATTTATCCCCGTGTAATACCTACTTTTGATGAGTACCAAGGCCAGGCACCATTCTTACTCACCCATATTGTGGCTCTGCCCGTAGGTATTTATTTATTGAAGTCATGTCAATTTACAAGTTCTCCTGTTTAAAAATTCTATTAAAACCCATGTGCTGGCTTGGTTTGTTTTGAGGCACTTCTGTTTAACAAATTCTTGATCTGTGTGGGTGTTTTTTTTTGTTTGTTCCTCCCCACCCCCAATTAGTACTAGACAAAAATGATTCTTTGCCCGCTCCCCCTTATCAAGTGTTTGGTTTTTACCTGTTGGACCTCATTTCAAACATCAAAATGTGTTGTCCAAAGTAGATGCATTAATCAGCTCTGTATGGTAGAAAGAGTTCCTTTCTTGGTGATGGCAGATTAATACGTGTTTACAGTTTTAAGAAACTGGTATTCATTAGGTTTTTGGAGAGAAATGCCAGCTTTCTCATTACTTTCAGGTTATATACTTGAATAACTGTGGTAGTTTAAGGACTAGTTTTATGTACTTAAAAACAGGTTTAAAGGAGAGTTCACTAGGTGATTTTGGCACCTGCATGGGGAGGTTTCAAAGAAGTAAAATGCTCACTGTCTGTGTACTTTGAGAATTGTAAATGAAAGCTTTGTGTTCTGTTGGCTCTGCAATATCGATTTTATTTATAGACTGTTCTTGCAGCTGTTCCAGTGTTCTAAATAATAGTGATGTAGCTATATTCAGAATTTCATTTAAAATTACATTTTTTAAGGCTTATGGATTAAATAGGAAAACTGTGCTTTTTAACTTCCATTGAATTTGTGACTTACCTGTGTATACCTCTGCCCTCCTAATAGCTTGATTTTGCATGACTAAACAAGTGACAAAAGACTTTTCCCCCCCTCCTCTTTTCTTTACATTTCGAAGGGGATGTTAAGACAATCTGTGGATAATATTAAGTCAAAACTAATTTAAACTAAATATGTCAATATCTGCAATTTTTTCATGAGCTGAAACTTCTAAAATGGGAACACGTCATTTTGGTCTCTTAAGCATAACAATTTTTTTTTTACTCCACTTTAGAGAACACTTCCTTTCTGAATGTGGGACTTAGATGTGGAAAATACATGTTTGTCTTTTCAAGACCTAGGTGGTCTTCAGTGTTGGATTATGGAACATAAAAATATTGCTAGACTATTGTGTGGCTTTAAATATATGGGTAAACGTACAGATATGCAATTAAGGTAATAAAATAGTAGCCTAATTTTATGTATATCAGAATGAGCTCACATGGTATCTATTTACTTGTCAGCAGTCAAAAACAATAATTTTAACACAAGCTGTTTATTCCGTTCTCTTCTGTGCAGTGCTTCTTCTTTGCCAAACAGAGGGATATTTAGACCAACATAGCTTCCATATGTGTTCAGCAACTTGTTTCTACTAGATATTTTAGCCATCACTGTTGCTGAACAATAGTAGAACTTTTTTCCACTTAGGAAAATATGTAAACATGTTGTACTGAAACTTCAGTACTTTGGTTTTGGCTTTTTTTATCGATGCTTTTTGCATCAATAAAAATATTTGGGGGAGGCACGATCTCCTAAATGTAAACTTATCAATATTTGTTTAAATTAAGTAAATTTTACTTAGTTTAATGCTTTTGAATTATTTTTATAGGGTTTAGTTTAGCAGCTTTTAAGAGGAACAAGAGGAAGCTGGAGTTGGCTGAAAAGGTGGAAACAGATCTCATTCAACTAAAGAAAAGAAGACAATCAAATGAAAAGGTTAGTTCCTGTTTAAAATTTTGTTGTGTCATCCTAAACTTGCAGCTGATGGCTAATAAATTTCATGTCGTATATGAGATGAGACTAATGTAACATCAGAAGCCACTTTTCCTTGACCACTCTAATGTTTAGATGATGTAATGGTAACTTAGTGCAATTAAAACTTTCTGCCTTGCTATTTGAAAACCAAACTGTCACTTTGTATCTTGTTTGTGCTATGAAAAATATTTTGCTCATTTTGATCTGGAAATATGACAAATGTAAACACAAACAGATAATTATTTACTGAAACATTTTCTTTAGCTTGGGATCTCTGTCACTGTTTCCCACTTTTTAATGTTTCCTGAGCGCACTGCATTATGGAGCTGGAATTGGTGAAATTTGAAATATCAGGTAGGTAAACATGTGCATCTGTGCATGCATCTAGCATTGACCTGGCCCGTATTACTTGTACTACAAAACTATTAGGATTCCCTCTGTTCCCCTCACTTGTAGTTTGAATTTAGAGCCTTTGTTACCATTTGAGAATGTCAATCACAGTATTTGTGTTTACTGTTGAATATCAAAATATAGCTCATTAACTTAAATGCCTATGCTTTATTTGGGGCCTGTGGCCTTTCGGATTGGCCATTTCTCTTTGCTTTGGTACGCTGACTGACCACTGCCTTATGTAGTTGCATATGTTGATACAAATAATGTATAAATCCCAGAGAATTGGCAAAAAAGTTTATTCTCTGTAGTCTGTGCAAGTGATAAATTAGGTATTTTTCTTCTGTGTTCTTAGATAAGCAGTTTTCCCTAGCAGGGTGCTAATGTTTCTATTTTCAAGGAGGTAAGACCTGTAAAGAAAGTAAGAAGAGAGGGGGGGAAAAAAGTTAGTTATTTGTTTTGGAACTTTTCCTGTTTACAGAACTTCAGGTACCTCCTTATGAAACTAACGTTGTTAAAATGTAACTGAGGGAGGAGGGGTCTCCGGACAGTATTGATGTTCATGTAATAAGGGGCAAGTCAATGCTTGAAACATATGCCAATGCATGAGCTTACCGACCTGCAATTTGAAATTTCAAGGGCTCCAGAGTCATGTGCAGCGCTTGTGGGAGACCCCCAAAGGCCAATGATGGTAGGTAAAGGAGGTGATCAAATAGAGCTCTACTCACCGGTAAGTAATCCAGTAACACGGCGGTTTTGTCAACTTTCTGGGCGCATCCTGTCCATGGAGGGGGGATGAAAACCAAACCATGCTAACAATGTGGACTGCTTGTGTTATCCACAGATTGTAAGATAATTGCAGCCTCACAGGAAGTTTAGTTTTTCAAAATGAAATAGAAATGAAAAATCAAATTATACAAGAGCAAATTCTTAAAAAAAAAAAAAAAGTTGAGTAATCCTCTCTAAGCTATTAGAAAAGGGTCATTTAGCAAGGGTCATTTAGCAACATGTTCTGTTATCCCAAAACTTGTACTGTCAAAGCTGAGCTCTCATAAAAGGTTTAAAAATAATTGTTTAAAAACCATTTAAGTACTTGAATAATTAAAAGTTAATCGTCTTGTCAAAGTTAAGCTTTAATTGATAAATACTCATTTAATTTTTTATTTGCTGTTCTTCTCTGGAGCGGCATACCTGTCCCTTTCCGCAGACTTGATAGCTGTTTCGTTGTCTAGTTTGACTCTTACCTGCTGCAACCCTGTGCTGCAGCTTAGCTTATGTGCCTTTGTGGCCAGTACTGCACAGTTGTTATGAATTCTGGTCATTTTTTTGTCTATGAAATTTTAGAAGTTGGGAGAAGAACAAGGTAGAAAGGATGTTAACAAAGTTGAAGTTGAACAGAAATCATAACTAAAAGGCCTATGTGAAGAGATAGTATTGCAGACCAAAAAAGACGTGGAAGTTTTAGCTGCTGATAAATTTCACTAGATAAAAATTAACATACAGTTTTAAAAACTACTTTTCGATAAAAGTTAAATTATACCAAGCTCAAAAAGAATGAGAGGCTGTTTAATAAAGATTGTATGGAAAAACTAGGCAGTGTGACTTACTAAAGGAGACTTATTTTCTGAGTAAATGGAATGTTCTCTTTGCTGTAGTTTTTATTGGTAGCCAATGTAGGATTTGTAGAGGGTTATGCGATTGCACACAGGAAGATCCGTTAATAACTCCACTGAATCTTGAAGGTGTGAAAATTGAGACTTTTTAATTTAATTGTAGTGACTTACATATTGATTTACATAGTTAAGAAATCATTTTTGTTTGTGTGTGAATCAACTAAACATATTCATAGGGGGACTGGCTATGATGTGTTAATTCAGCCAGATGCCGTTCTGAAGTTCTCACCTCAAGCACCAGTAAACATCAGAAGTAAATGTTTGTCTTTTTACTTTTAACCTGTCTTTTACCAGAGGAAATTGTCATTGAAAATAGCTTAGTAGAGTTTGGCTAAAAGCCCTATTTTTAATTTGTCTTCTGCTATTACAAACTTTTTTTACAACTATGCTGAACGAACTTGTAAGAGGAGTTGTCCTCTCCTTGATTTGAGTAACAGTGGCACTAAGAATTTCCAGTGCACATGAATTTTTTTATAGGTTAGTGTTTATAGGTTAGGTTTTTATAGGCTAGTTTTTTAACTCTATAAATAACATTATTTAGTTTGAGGTTTATTAAAACTGATTCGGTTTTTATCTAGTTTAACATACGTACTCAAGTATGTGCACAACAGCTTGAATTATATGTATGGAATCAGCAGTTTCATATTCTTCAGCTACAGTATTGAGACAATAACACTGAATATATTTAGTAAAGAAAAATATGTCTGTCTTTGTTGCACAGAAATACATTCTTTTCTTTGAAGTATTTTGTGCATTATATTTTTTGTCATTGATCATCTTGAATGTACCATGTGAACTTTTAGCCAGTTCCAGCTTGAACTCTTTGGGTGAGCAACAGTCAATGCATAGCAATATGCATCATTGCCATTATATATGGTGAATTTTAATCACTGAACTTTTTCCTCACATCAAATTTTTTAAGGCTGTGTGAGGGTAATTGTAAGTGTAGCTGTCAACTATGGCAGTCCTAGTATCTGTCTTATTTATTCTTGCAGTTTGAACAGGAATTTTAATTTTGTGCATTTCCTTTTCCTTAAAAAAGAAATAATTTTTCTGTCCCACATCCATGCTGAAATGGTCTTTGGTGATAATAATACTCCTTAGACTTCAAAATCCATTTAATATGGGAAAAGAAACCTAAATACTTTTCATCCATTCCAGTTAAAAAAACAAAACAACAAAACTCACCTGTGGACTACAGGGTGAAACAATTCCCTCACCTTGAACATGGAGGTCAGACAAAGTGTCCTGTTTACATACAAACAACTATTAAACTGGAAAGGCTAGGGTTGTTTATCAAGCTTTGTATGATTAGATCGTAACTGCCGCTTTTGAAGCATATGAATGTTGCACCAATCATGCATACTCTGTCAAGATTAGATTGCTATGAGAGTAGACATCATGCTGTGCTCTCAGTTGCCCTAGAGGAAAACGTTTCTAGAAATTGGTATGTATTAATTGGTCCCAGTGCTCACAGAATTGTGACATTTTCCCTTAACTTAGATGGATTTATAAGTATTTATTTAAAATACTTTAATAAATAAAATTTTGCTTAAAAGATTGCCTCTCACCTTGTTAAATACTGCTGTAATCCGCAGAAGCGCTCCATCAAGAACACCTCAAATCTGGGATTTTAAAAGACCAAAATATATTAATTGTTGATATATTATTTTCTAGATAACGCTGTCCACTATTGTGCTTCTCTCTGTTCCCACTTGATCTGTAAAGGGCCAGCATGGGACATACTAGAAGATTTATCTGTTGCCCTATTCTGAGTAGGAGGATACTGTAAATCCCCCATATTTTTAGGGGAATCTACTTGATCTAATTATCATCAAATATCTAATCCTATTTATTTGTGTGGATAGTTGGGTAATAGCATATAGATGTTAATTGCTTCAGTCTTACTCATTTTGCATTTTGTCAGTTAATGATACTCAGGTGATTTAATGGTAATTACTTTGCACAGAATTTCAGAACAATCTCAAGTCAGGAGGGAGAAGGCCCTGTGTGTAGATATCTTTCAGCGGGCACTGGGTAGAGCAATCCTAAGCTGTTAATTCCTTCCTTAGGGGCTTGTAAATTGATGACTATTTATGGTTTTTAACGTGCAGAAGCAGGGAAAGATGTGGTTTCTAAAATACTTGATAGAACTCTGCATTTGTGCAGATGAGCATCTTCGTGCTTTGTGTGTATGTTCTTAGCTAAGTTTGAATATTTGGTCTATGATTTCATTAAATTAACTTCCTTTCCTGTCGCAAGGTGCAAATTAATTCAGTAATGTGAGGTCTTACTTTTGACATTGACTTTCAGTTGTTTCCACGTAAAGTATTGACTACATAATAGATTATTTTTAGGTTGCAATACTACATTGTTAAAACCCCCAAATTGCTTTTGCAATGGATGTGTTAGTATAAATTATTAGCTGAAGTCAGATATCACCAAGTAATAATCAAGTTTCCCTTGGAACTTGCAAAATTTTGAAATCTAAGGTGCTAAATTAATGAATCAAATGCATAAAAACATAAGGGCAAGCAAGCTGGATCTCATTTAGTCCCTATTGAACCCATATAGAATTTGGACTTATTTTAGACTTTTCACACTGTTAAACTTGCCTACTTTTTAAAAAAAATGTAAAAGAACTTCAGGAATTTTAGTGTAACATATTTCTATTGATTGTCTTAATATTAGCTTGACAGGATCCTGTATTTTTCAACATTCGTATAGTTTGAAGAGCTGAAATGTGTGACATTGAAAGTTGGGTGCATTCTTCCTCAGGCGCATAGTGCCTTTTTATATGGAGAAGTACAGGGAGTACCTTTGTTAAATTGCAATGAACTCTTCATTCACTAGCTCAGAAGAAGCGTTGTTGGGAGAGTTTACATATGTAGAAGACTTTTAGTACTGAACTATAGAATTGATTCATGGTGTCACTTTTAAGTGTGTGAAGCCAGTAGTGTTGAAATGGGAGCAAACATCAAAATAGATCTAGAATAGATCCGACAAGGTATTTTTCCCATTGGATGTGGAATAGAACTGGTCCTCAGTGGTTTTCAGTTTGTGAAGTGTTGTGGTTTAACCTGGCAGGCAGCCAAATACCACGCAGCCGCTCGCTCACTTCTCCCCCCCCGCCACCCTCCCGCAGTGGGACGGGGAGAGAATCGGAAGGGTAAGAGTGAGAAAAACTTGTGGGTTGAGATAAAGACGGTTTAATAGAACAGAAGAGGGAAAATAATAATGATAATGATAGAATATACAAAATGAGTGATGCACGATGCAATTGCTCACCACCCACGCTGACCGATAACCAAGTAGCGATCGCTACTTCCTGGAACACGCCTGCCATTCATATACTGAGCATGACGTCACATGGTATGGAATACCCCGTTGGCCAGCTGGGCTGGCTCTCCTGACTATGTTCCCTCCCTTCTTGTGCACCTAGCTCGGTCGGTAGAGCACGGGAGCTGTCCTTGACTAGGAGGGTACTTAGCAACAACTGAAAACATCAGTGTGTTATCAACATTCTTCTCACACTAAATCGAAAACACAGCACTAGGAAGAAATTTAACTCTATCCCAGCCGAAACCAGGACATCAAGTAAGGATAAATATAGCATCAGCAGTGATTCTTTTTCTGATCACAATAACACAGTAACACTTACATTACTGAGAAGGAAAATATGGAATTCTTTTGCTTCAGTGATACAGATTTCCATCAGAAGATTGTGTGGGCCAGGTTAAAAAAAATGCTTCCCTTAGAAAAGGTTTCCAGCCTCCTAACTTGCCCCATCTAAAAATAAAATAAGCCAAAGCAAGCAAAATATACCACTGAATTGACAGCAAATACTGATACGAAATAGATCTTCTTTTGAAGGAAATAATAGTGAAGAAAGCTTCCATGCAACATATACTTGTAAATGCTTGTGGTTTTTTGATTAAAATATCTTTTAAAAAAGGAAATTAGTTATATAGCTACTGAAGGCAAATGTTTTATGCACGCAAGGGCTAAAGCGGAAGATGGATGGCAGATTGAGCAAATAGTTTTACAGATGCGGCAAAGGTGGCTGCAAGCATTTTTTCTTTGCTGTCAGATGATATGGAAAACATACTGATCCATACTGAGCCTCATCCTTCTAAAATGTATTTCTGTTCATTGTGAGAGCCCCAAGTGTTCAGTTTAATATGAATTAAGATTATACAGGTGGCCTTAATTCTGGCATTTCCTAACTTTGACAGGCTTGATTTTCATATCTCTAGTTGTCTATTAATCAAGTTTTTTGTTGTGGGTATAATTTCCTTTAAAAGGGGCCAGGGGATGGATAACAAAACCTGTATCATATTAGTAGTTCTTCTCTATATAGAAATCGTAGGATCATAGGAAAATTCATGTTGGGAAGAGCTTTATCTAGTCTAATCTTGAAAACCTCCAAGGATGGGACTCTGCACCTCCAGTGAGCAGCCTGCTCTGCTGCTTAAGATCTTTTCAATCTGCTGAAGAGTATTGTTCTAACTGGGTTAATAATACCTGAATTAGGTTGTGGCTGGCAGTCCTGCGAAGCGAGAAATACATCTGCCCATGAGATGTTAAGGAAGTGTTCCTTAATTTTCTTTTACCTTTACAACTTGGAAGAGAACTTGCTCTTTTCTTATTCCCTTTGCTCCAGTCCTCAAAATTCCTTTTGCCTCTCCTTCTCCTACCTTCCCTGATCCTGGTTTTTACCTTCCTCTGCTTTTCAACTTGCTCTTCTTCTCAATGCCAGTTGAGTCCCTAGATCTGTAGTTTTTCACCTCTCTTTTTTTTTTAAGCATTTATTCTGCTTTACTGTTAGGACATCCACCTGTTTGTTTTAATATTGAATATGGCTAGTGCCAGCTTCTGAGTGTAGAACTTGTTCGGGAAGATCTAAGTGTAGGTAAAGAGAAGAAACTTACTGTTACTCTGGGTAAAAGCCAAGGATGACACTCCTGCTTAGGAGTTCTAGTTGCTTGAAAAATACTGTAGAACACTGTAGTGCTGCATTGTGTATTTTTCCTTTTAAGACTGGCGCAGTATTAACTCAAGTGTTATGTCTTAAATTAAGTGTAACCCAGAAGGCCAGAGTAACATCAGCTTGAGTCTCCTAAGAATTCTGCTTGACAAATAACATTGCATGCCAAAGAAAACTTTAATAGATGATGAGAACTTGATAATTTGAAGTCAAATAGTTGGGTATAGATTTTTTTTTTCCTTCTTCTTCCCTCTGGATCCTAGTCCAGAAAATATACGTTTATATGAATAGCTTGATATCCTTTGGGATTATTTGCTTGGTTAAGTTTATATAGGATTTTTTTAATGCAGGTAAGTTTTTATACAGAAAAGACTGA
This sequence comes from Calonectris borealis, assembly GCF_964195595.1. Taxonomy (NCBI): domain Eukaryota; kingdom Metazoa; phylum Chordata; class Aves; order Procellariiformes; family Procellariidae; genus Calonectris; species Calonectris borealis. Next base: position 121,471,736 of record NC_134314.1, read on the forward strand.
TCAGCTAAAGGCTTGAGGGCTTGTGCAACAGCAGCGTTCATCTTTGGAGTATGTGATGGGATGATGTATCCGTTTTGTTTATTCATTTTATTTTATTTTATGCATGCTGTGTCCCATCAGATGTGTGTGATTGAGCATGAAGTCAGAGTGCCTTGGCCTGGGTTCTGCAGAGAAGGGAATCTAGGGCAAGCCTAGGCAGAGAGGGGAAAACTGCTCTTTCTTTCAGAGTGACTGAACGTGGTGTATTAAGGAAGAGGGGAGGGATGGAAAGATCCAAGGTGAGACAGCTGAAGTGTTTGTGAGACAGTAGGCAGAGAGCTTGCATCAGGAATGAACGCTGGAAGACCCCTGCTCTTAGGGGAGCAAATCTGCCTCAGAAGCGGTGGAAGTGAGGACGCTTTTCTAGTGACCCAGAGGGAGGGAAGGGTAATTGTTTCAACCAGAAAGCCACTAAAGATTGCTGAACTGAGAACGAGTCTGGGAGAAAGAATCTGTCCTGGGGGAGATTTCTTCTCAAGGCTTCTATTTATTGTCTTGCTCAGAATAGCAGAATTTTCTCTTTACATGGTAAGCTGCTTCTTGTGGATTTTTTTTTTTTTTTTGAATCATACACAGCTTTAAAGATCAGAGTCTCTGAAAATGCCGTCTCAAAGCTTTTGGGAAAAGCCTTTTGATATGGCATCTTTGGAATGTGTTGCTGAATCATTTCTTAGTGGACAAATGCCCACCACTAAGAAAACAGCATTTTTGGCACTTTTGTAAGTAAAGGCAGGTAATCTAAACATTGGATAAGTTCTGAGATGTTTATTACCTTCTTGTTTCCAGAGAAGTTTTCTTCAGGTCCTGTCTGAGGCAAGAGAGCATTTTGGGAAGATTTATGGCAGCACAATCGGTACAATATGCATGATAACAAATCTGTTTTGTTGATCGGCCTGTCACTTGGTTTTGTGCACGTTAGTTTGCACATTCCTAAGAAGTATAATCTGACTTTAATATACTATTTTTAGTAGTTGTTTCTGTTTGTGTGTCCTGCAGGAGAATGACTCAGGAACATTGGATACAGTTGGTGCGGTTGTTGTTGACCAAGAAGGAAATGTTGCTGCTGCTGTCTCCAGTGGAGGTTTAGCACTAAAGCATCCTGGAAGAGTTGGTCAGGTGATTATACGTTTTCAGTTGGGAATGATTGTTCTGCTATTGTGACACTAAGCAAGAGCTGTGATAGCAAACTGATGTCCTCCCTTCCTTCCCATTAAACTCTGAAGGCATTATCACTGCATTGGAATGCAAGTTTTGTTTTTAGGGTCCTCCATCAGTGTTATAAAACATTGATAGGTAAGAAGTTGTTCTGTAGTTAGTTACCTTTTGCCAGAGCTATTAATAAGTTAATTTCTTGGGCTTAAATACCTCCTTAATACCACAAATAGTCTCTTAAGTGCTTAGAGTGTTCTTAAATAAGATTTTCATCAATATTTAGGGAAGCTGTCCTAATTAATTTTTAAATGATCTTGTAAATTGCTAGAAGTGACAAAGGTATTAAAAGAACACATCAGGTATAGGCATTCCTTATCGTTATTAGGTGAGGGAATTTTGAAGTGCATCAGAAATGTCATACTCCATTGCTGTACAGCTGTATTTTTGGTTGACTTTTGCCACTGTCCTAAAAGCAGTTCTCTTTTGAAATGTATTTAAGATTTTCTTTTGGAATAGTAGAGTGAAAGGGACTTTATATAAATAGGGAACAGCTGGAATTATCTTGTGTTTTGATATCTGTACTACCCTCATTTTCTGTAAACTTAGGTTAGAATACCATACATCTATGATAATCACTCTGTTCTGAAGAATAGTAAAAGATGATGTAGCAAAATGGGGTGGAATTGCAGTTTTGACTCTTAGGATTTTCTTATTTATCTTTTGTATTAATACTTGGATTTTTGTTGGGTTTCTTTTTTTTTCGTTGGTTTGGGGTTTTTTGGTGGTGGGTGGGGTTTTTTTGTTGTTGTTGTTTGGTGTGGCTTGGTTTGGTTTGTTTTTTTTTTAAGGGAAGGGAGCAAACCAAAAACCTTGTATACTTAAATTTATGAAAGATGCACTTTCTTTAGGCAGCTCTTTATGGTTGTGGCTGCTGGGCTGAAAATACAGGAGCTCATACCCCTTACTCCACTGCTGTGAGTACTTCAGGTATTTGCTACTTTTATAAATATTTCAAAAAGTTGCTATCTTTCTCTGTAATTAATTTAGAAATTCCAAATAGAATATTTCTGTAAATGGTGAGTTAAAATACTAACATTACTTCCAGACTACATTTTACATGTGTATAATTTATTTACATATAAAACATATATAATATATATATGTCAGTATTGTCTTGAAATCTGTGAATTTATCTCCGTCGGTTGCTTACATTGGTCATTTTACTTAAAAAACCAAAGCAACAACCATGTGAACTTTTATCCTGTTCAGAAGATTTTGTATTGCACTGAAAGGATGTACTCTATTTGTTATGTATTAAGGGACTTGTCCTCCTGTAAAGAAGTGCTGTTATAAGCCTAATACTGTGTTAAAACCAATATGCTTCTGTGACTGGAAGCCTTCTGCAAAGGACTAAGATAATTAGAGGGTCCTTTAACATAAGAGGGTCCCTTCGATACAAAATGCTACCAAATTGCATTTTTCCCTCCAAAAATATTTAAGTACTATTTTAAGTGAATATTTAAGTGAATTTGTTCTTCATCTCTCTTTTCCTCTCAAAAGGAAGGGAAAAAGGCAAAACCAAATGACTAGAAAAAGTGTTTCGGAAAATATTTATTCAGAAATTGTGAAAGTAACATAAGAATTAGGGTAGCTTCTCTTCTCTTCTTTGGAAGTCTTGGGATCCTGGATACATGAAAATATTTTGTTCATTTGATGCCCATCAGCCAGCTGTCACACAGAGCTTTTCTATCAGTTGGTATGCTGAGCACTGGAGATACCGATTGTAAAAAAAAGTTTGTCAACAGATCTACTAAATGTAACAGGACTGAAGAAATAGTAAAAATTAGAAAGGAAAAAAAAAAACCCACAAAAAACCAATCAAAAGATAGCTAGGAAGGTAGCTCACACTGCAATGTAAGATTTGAGAATGTAAGCCAGGATGTTTTTAACTTGCCAGGAACAGGCATTGAAAAGATAACTGTATTGTTACACAATACTGGGTGAATATTGTAGAACACAAAAGCCTTAAGGTGAAGTTACGCGGGTGTTGCTTTTACCTTGCAACTTCCACATAAAAGTAGTTGAAAGGACTGCATTTCATCTCACTTTTTTCCTAGTTTTATGGACAGTCTCAAACAGTAAAACTACCTGTAGCACTTCTTTGTAAATGCTTATGTCAGGATGCAAAATTTATGATCTGGACCACTGGTTAATGGTCAGACTTATCAGCATTCAGTATAGGGAGAGAGATGAAAAAAATCGGCAGAGTTCGGATTTAGATAAACTATATCCCAAGAGTACTGCAGAGTTATAGTCCTGTTACAGAAATAGTGGGGGGAGCAAGGTAACAGAGTGTAGAACTAAAATTTGACAGAGGCTGAAGAGCATCAGAAGTATCCTGTGTTGCTTTTGAAGTCATATACCTTTCTAATTTCTCCTATATTTAAGTCTGCCTTGTGCTGTTGAAAATTTGTGATGTTCGCCCTTAACTTCAATGTTAGTAATAGCAAGTGTCCTTTTTAATACTTACTCAAAGGAAAGTCCTACTGAATGCAGAAGTGTCAGAATATCCTTCTACTCAAGGAACACCATATTGATTTCAGTTTAATAAATCCTTACCCGTGTAAGCAGATATATTTAAATATTGCAATGTTTGGGTTCATAATAATTAGTGAGTAATAAGCCCAATATTAGAGATTGTTTGTGGAAAAGCTGAAAAGGACACCTTTATTTAGTTTTTTAAAACTTCTTTACACAGTCAGCTGGATTTGAAGTGTATGCAAGTACAGGCAAGCATCCTGATACACTTAAAGGAGATGTCTGGGTTTAATGATGACCTTAAATAGATGTCTCCTTTCTTTTTGTTGGTAGCAATTTTATATAGTGGTAAATACTTTAATGTTATACTATTTATAACTATTACATATATTTTTTTTTTCCTTCAGTTCAAATCTTTTAGTTTCCATGACATTACATTAATACCAATCCCAGTTAACTGAAATAGACTGCTGGCAGTCTATGAGGCATGGCCATCTGTTTATTCAGTGATTTGAAATTCAGACTAGCGGTGTTTAATTAAACTCTTGTTTCTGGCTTTCCTTTAAAGAGTGTGTGTGTGTATGTGTGTGTGAGAGAGAGGGAGATATAAATGTTTACAGGAAGTGAGAACTCTTCTGTAATCAATACCATTCTTTTTTCCATTTTCAGAAGCTCATAATGTTTTATTTTATAATGTAATTTATGTTTAGTGCAGTTTTAAAATATATTGATGCCTGACTCTTGTTTAAAATATGAGCATCCAACAATATGAACCATGAAGTTAATTAAGGGGTAGAGGGATGGAAAAATTAAATTATAGGAAAGCTTGAAAGAATGAAACTTACAACTTGGCTGGATCACAACAGGAGATGAAAATGGGGGCATGAACATCTGCAAATATTCAAAAGGTGAAACTGCCAAGGCTAAGCAAGAAAATAATATGTTAACATACATCGTTGTTGGATGAAATTTTTAGAAAATAAAGGTACTGCCTAAATTCTAGAAGATGCCTTGATTTGGAAAGCTCTAAGATTGACAGTGCTTCATAAGAGAAGAGAAGTAGTGTCGCTTGGTGTACCTAAAGACAGACTAGACTGTATTTGTAATAGTGATTATACCCCCCAGTTGTAGGTTTCTAAATTGGTTTTGTGTGGACATATATTTAAAAAAAACTGCAACAAATGAAACTTGCATGTTATGTATAAATAAAAACTGTGTGTGCATGCACATTCATTTCATGTTTCATTTTACATACAGACATATACACTTATATGTAGAAGCATTTAACATATGTATATAAAATAACTGAAATTTACAATCAGTTTAGATTTCTGTGGTTTTCACAATATAACATTTTATTGTTCTAATTTCACATGTCTTTTCACTTTAATTTGTCTTTAAGTGGTAGATTTGGCACAAATTTATCCTAACATTTTCTACAGGGAATTTTTTTGCTGTTGTATGGGGTGGGGGGCAGGGAAAGAAGAAAATTAGGCTTTGGTTGCTGTGTGTATTGAGTACTGTATGTGTAGACTTCTAATATTTATTGCTAAATGACTTCACAGAATAGCTGATTCATCAAATTGCATTTGGAATGTCAAGAAAAATCTTGAATGAAGAGAAAGGTTTAACTATGACTCCCTTAAAGCTTTATTGAAAGTATGCTCTAAATTATTAAGTATTAATATATGTTAAACCAAATAATTTTAACTTAAAGATTCTTTGAGAAATGAAGGGTTTCACATTTGTGTTGGTTTAGACTTTTAAATTTTTTTTTAGTGATAGCTGGGGATAGAAATTCAAGCCTTGAGAGTTTGTTATATCAGGCTCCATATTCAGTCTTGAAAAATCATGTTCTTTGGCATTAGTTTCCTACAAGCAATTTTTAAGGGCCAAGTTTTGTAAACTATTTTAATTCCATACTTATGAAATTTTTCATGTCTTTGGGTTTTGGAGGCTATGATAAGCACGAGAACGAACAGGTTGGGGAAAATCTCTGGTGTGGGGAAAGGAGAGTTTGGAATAGTGATTCAAAGTATACAGAATACAAACTCTTGGACATTGAAATCCACATGGAATTGGCAGGAACGTAAGAATGGACACATTGGGTCAAACCAGAGCTCCAGGTAGTTTGGTGTCCTGTTTCAGATAGAGGGTGTTTGCAGGTCTCCAGGGAAAAGTACGGGACTGGAAAAAGCACCTCCACTGTGTTATCCAAGCTTCTAGCAATTTGTGATGTTGGGACTTTATAAGCTGGAGATATCTTTGTTTTTAATAGGTATACAGAATACACACTCTCTTTTTTCTTTTTTTTCCAAGAAAGCTTCTACAAAGGTAAACCATCACAGAATAAGAAAAGTGTTAGTTTAAATGCCACAGTTAGTAATGCAGTAGGTTTTATACTTGAATTTTTATTAATTTTATTCTAAAATCCTTCTATTGAAGCTTCAATTTGAGACATATCTTTCAATACTTTCCTCAAAAAAAAAAAAAAAAGAAAAAAAAAAGGCATCGCCATAAAAGTACTTCATTAAAAGTATTTCCAAATTCATGTAGCTTTCTTTCAATGGTCATGTATTATTTGAAGACATGCTTTTACATCTTGATCATCTGTTGGCCCTGTTGATGCTGGCAGGTTTCCTGCTTTTGCGTGTTCAAGGAGGATTTGGTATTAGTTCTTATGCCTTTAGCAAGTTGTTTCTCAAATATTTTTGGCCATTTTTATCATGATTTTGTATTGAATGTGCCAAAAGTGGTGGTTCTGAACTTGTTTGGGCATGACTTCTACTTTTTGAACGGTATTTTCTTACCTCTAACAGTCTCTTGGCCTTGTTGTTTAGCCACGCTGTCTTTGGCTTTATTTTTTTTGGCTTTTTAAAAGTTACTTCATGGTTTATAAAATACAGGATACTGTAAAACTCATATTTTATGGATATAGTTTAACAGGGGGTGGGACAACTGAAATCGAAAGATGAAGACTTTCTAAAGACAGGATGGGGGAGACGGTTGAACTTAGGAATGACTGTGAACATAAAGGGCCTTAAAGTCAAGATTTATTCTGTAACTCTCAGTCTAAAATTCAGTTTCTGTGTAAACAAGTAAAATCTTTCTGATTTTTTCATATCGATTCTTGGAGACATTTCAACATATGAACTCTGAATTATATTAAAATAAATATTTAAAAAAAAAAATAGAGTTGTGGGACTTCATTGGCAACTGAAGAATAAACATTACAGGAATTCTGTAAGTATCTCAAAACCAGTATTAAAATCCAAGAAATTCAGAGAATGTTGCAGTTGCAGGCATAGCTAAGATACCTGGGCAACCTTAACTGTGACATCTAACAACATAATGCAAGCGCCGTTCCATGCAAGAATGATGGTAGAGACTGAGTGAAAGCTTGTTAAATGAGATGAGCATTACCAGTGGCCCTTATTTAGCATAAATATAAGTAACAGCTAAACTGTTTTTTGGATCAACATAGTAGAAGGCAAATCTTTGGTCTTTAAAAGCTCGTGCATGCACGTGTGCACAGATTTGCATGTGCACCCAGACACAAACAAAACAGCCTCCCCTTTAAGCACCCCCACTACCTCCCCAAAAAAAGAGGCCAAAACCACACTCGTAAGGCCACTTGGAACTCTTCAGTGAATGTTTTTTGTTGGTATATGAATGTAAACACAGGAAGATGGGTATTATTTGGAGGGAAAACATTTGTGAACAAAACCCAACCGCAGGAGAAACAATAGTCGTTTTTTGGCTGTATTTAAGAAAACATTTCCTATTTTTTCCTGAACATAATAGGAATCAAAAACTTTGTGTATTTTCTTCTCATTCAAAATAATATCATGTGTGACAGTGAATCTCCTCCCCGGTTGGAATATCCATGATGATTGTCAATATTCGTCTACTAACTGTGCCAAAAGTAATACTACTAGGGTAAGAGGCAGGCTGTGTTTTTCCTGGGAGATAAGTTGAAAAGTAATAATTCTTTTTGGGTATACAGAACCTTAAATATAAAATATAAAAATAAATACAAAATTTACAGTAACAGCTAATGCAGGAGGCTTTGAAAATGCAACTATAAATGGGATTTTTGAGTGGAAATGTAGAGACTGAGAATAACGTGTTGCATTCCTTTTTACATCTTTACAACAGTAGGTAGTAGAAAGCATACTTACCTATTCTTCATGCATGGGTGGTGTGCTTTGTGTATGTGTATCAGCCGTTGAAACCAGCAAACCTTTTAATATTGCATTTCTGAAGACAGACAGAAGGTCTTGCATCATTTACAAAATGCAGAAATTCTATACCACAAAGCTGCAAAGTCTCCAGCTTTTACTAGAAATCATTTGAGGAGAATATTTGATACAAGAAAGGTACAGTGATGTCATGTCCTAGGGAGAATTTAAATGGGACCTAGTTATGGTTTTTAATCCTAAAGAAGGAGGAGTAGAATCTTTAAATATATCGAGTTCTTTCAGAAAAATTAAGCATGTTAACAAATATAATTGGGCTTGAGGACTGAGCCCGAAGTTGTGCTTTGTTGAGAAAATAGCAGGGATATCGGATTTATGGACCTAAACTGAGGTGTAGTTGAGGATTCAGTCCGGGAAAAGTCTTTCAATGATGTCTTGCTCTTCTCCCCTGCCCAGACTTTATTCCTGACTGAATGAAAATCAGATACAGATAACGGCAATGTTTTAGGAATGCATACAGAGACTATATGTATTCTGTGTAAATAAGCAGAATGTGCCTGACTTCCTTAACAATTTCTTGTGCTGCTGAATTCACCAGGATCCTAAAGGACTGACTGTTAAGGTCTGTGGTCAAAAGCAGTGGCCTCTGTTCACGTAAAGGCATTTTAGGGATTACATCAAAATATGTTAAAATCCGTGTTGGGTGTACATACATGTATGTGATGCATCATTCCATGAAGTGAAAAATAGCATTTTTTGTATTGTGAAGAATCACAGAGTTGTTTAGCTTGGAAGGAACATCTAGTCCAGCCCCCTGCTCAAGGAGGGTTCTGTTTTGTTTTGGAAATCCTTATCAATGAGAAAATAAGTGTACTCGCTCTTCCTCCCCCTGCCTTTTTTTGCTCAAACTTTTACTTTTTGTTCGTATTTGTTCTTCTTTCCAGTCCATTGTGTGCCTCAAGGATGCTTTTGCTGGCAAAATGGAACAGCTAATGTGGTATAGGAAATGACACCTATAGAGAGATGGCTTGTACTTTTGGTTGTTGAGCTATGCCCTCAGCCAGCATTTCCCTCTCTCCTTTTGGCAGTCACTGAACCGTAGATTCTTACTTGAAAACTCACTTTTGACAGGAACCAGAGTGATGTGCAAATCTGTGGAGTAAATATTTTTCAAGGAAGCTGTAATGCATATTGACTTGTGATATAGTTCTTTGGCTTTGTGATCCCCATGCGTTGAGGGCAGCAGTGGCTGCGCTGGGATCCACTGATTGCCGATACCTGGGCAGGTGCCATTTGTCTGTCTGGTTTGCGTCCGTCTGAGCCCATGCTCCGAATGTCCAGAGGAATTTCACATGCCAATCTTGTATCCTGTATAGATTGAGCTACACTATGTGAGATAGATATTGTGATACAGTTAATCTCTTTGTGGAAATATGTATTAGCTCTCAAAATCAGTCTGGTCCTGGAAGATTTGGGGAAGAATCGGTAATTTAATGCATCACAGATGAAGCAGCTGCGTATGGGGAAGAGTTAATGTCATTGTTACAGTGAACCAGAGGGTAGAGGAAGAAAGAGGTCTGTCTCCAGACAGATCAGTATTTACCTCTGAAGTGCATGCTTCTGTCAAAGTTCAGCCTTTGTGTCCAGATGCCGTTTGGAGGTTTCAGTGCTGTAGCATGTGGTGTCTGAACTAACTCACTACCACCGCAAGGCTGTGTGAAGAGAGAGGAAGCAACAGGCAGAGATGATTTGTGGGAATGGTAGCGTTAAGAAGCAGTCAATTAAACACAGTACCGCAGTGTTCAAAGCTGAGGGTTTTGTCCACAAAATAATCAGAGTGGTTGTTTGAATTGCCTTCGGAAAGGTTGTTTTGAAGCAGAACTGCATGGATGCAACAATCAAAGAGTATTTATTGCCTCTTGAAATTTTAATTGGACTTAATGTAATAATATATTGTAAGCATGAAGTTGCATAGGCTTTTTAGAAGTGGTAGTCTCCTGCAGAAGGCCCATTGCTCGCAGAGCGGTGTGTTCATAACCTGGGGCAGCAGCCAGCCGTGCAGCACCGTCTCCTTCTCTGAACACTTGTTAGTCCTGTTCCTGTTTGCTATGCCTCGCCCAAAGGGCTTGAAATAGGTGCAAGGATATAAAGTGAAATGGAGCCGGCGACAAACTGAACTCTCTTTTTATGTCTTAAACATTTTTCTGTCATTGGGAGAAAATGGTTGTATACATTTAGTTAGCTAACACATAAGCTACTATCTTATTTCCCTTCCTGTAAGTTTTATGTGACAAAAGTGATGTAGTTTGGAAAGGTGTAGTATTTTTACAAAGAGATCAATAGCAACAAAGCTTCTGATGAAGGCCTAGGCAAAAAAGAGTGTGCTTTTTCCTTTTCAGTTTAACTGAAATTAATCTTTCACAATGTTAAATGTAAAGAAGAATGTAAAACACACATCCTCTTTAATGGACCTACATATTTTCTTCATTCTAACCTCTCGTGGAGGTATATCTGAAACTCTTCTTGTTCATGATAATTGCAACAAATAGCTTTTTTTAATAGTTAAAGTTATCTGGCATTTCCCACTATTTAGAAGTGAAGGATTCATACATTTGGCGTATTTTAACTCTTTAGCCTTTTTTTTTTCCTTATCTGTAAAATAGTAGAAAAGCTGGATGAGTTGTTCTTCAGAGTGATTTTAGTTTATTTTGCCCATATTCAAAACTTAAAAATCTAGAAGATGTTTTTCTACTTTTCCTTAGAGAAGATACTTTAGACACAGTTGGTCTGGATTTTGAATTTGTCTTTTGTTATCTTTGAAACCTACCCAAATTTACTGAAGTTACAACCTTTTGGAAAATTTCCATTTGCATATTCTTAGTAGATGTTCGTTAGTTTGGAAGCTAAATCATCTAAGAATTTTCTGCCTGCAACAAGAATGTGCTCCATTGATCCCTCTAGGATCAATGCTCTAGGAATTGGACAGGACTTTGTTTGCAGGTGTTCTTTCTGGCAGCAGGTCAGTAAGTTAAAAATTTCCCCTGCTAGTATGAAGGCAAGATGCAACAGCTGATAGGAGTACAAAAAGCTAAAAGTTATGCAACTTTAATTTAGTACTGTAGTGCATTATGCTAGACTGCAGCATTTTATGTCTTTTCAGAATTAGACTTGAAATTTTTATTTTAATATGTAACTAACTCTGTCAGTATCTTACCAGCCAAGTATTTTTATTGTACTGTATTTTGTTTTTGAAAATCATCGGCTTGCAAGTTTTTAGTCAGCTCTTTCTAGAGATGCTGGTAATGACAAACAGAGCTTACAGGTTTCATTGTGTTTCCATTAGGCATAACTAGAAGTTACTCAAGAAATAAAGCAGAAATAGTAGTTTTTTAACGTGTTAACTGACACTTCTAGGCATTACTATTTAACTGAAAATAACAACATCAAAGTTGAAACAACTTAACAGGACCCGGTTCAGACTCTGCTCTATGGAATAGATAATAAAATACAGATAACCTGTAACTTCTATCTTTAGCTTCTGAAAAGAGAAGAGTCATATTTTGGCAGTGGAGTAAACTAGATTCATTTTTCCATTCTTGAATGAATGTGAGTAATGCAAGTTTCCATTTTGCACTCCTTTAAAACAAGTTCCAACACTTTGTATTGAGGTACTGTATGTTTCGATAGCTAGACAGGCTCCGGCAGCTTGTCAAAGCTCCGTAAGCTCTCTGCTTATGGCTTGCAGAAAGAAAGCTAGATTTTCATTTCTCCTTCCATTCAACAGGAGTCTCTTTCATGTCTGAAAATTGAAAACGCGTGTTTTTCAGTGTGGTGCATGGATGTGTGTGTGCCCTCTGGCACACCTGTTTCTAATTTCCTGACTTGAAAGCATCTCCCATCAAAAGAAGCAGAAAAACAATTTCTTTCTGACACGCTGCTCGGAGGCCCTTGCTTTGCAGAAGGCCTTCCTTTCGCTTGCCATCTTGGTTCCATTGGTAGAACATTATGAGATGCAGAGCATGCGTTGTATGGGATGTTCAGCTTATATTGTGCTGGGTTCTTCCCCCTCTTGTTGTGGTTATTTCAAGCATTAGAAACCTACTTGAGAAGTCACTATGTTGAGGAAAATACAGTAATTTAATCCTTAGTTTCTTGCATGAAGCTCAAATTAAGGACCAAAGTCTATAGCAAGTTAAGGTTTGTATAACCTATGAATTAAGTAGAGTACTAGTTACTCTTTGGTACGGAAGGTTAGATTAAAATTTAAATCTCATAGCTCAAATTTCTTACCTTTTCTTCAAAATACTATGCAGTGTAAAATAGTATCCAATATAATAGTTGAAAATTAAAGATGCTAATCTTAAAAAAAAAAAACAAACAACAAAAAACAACAAAAAAAACCCCCAAAAAACCCCCCAAAAAACCAAAAAAAAACACCAAAAAAACCCCCAAACCCACAAAAAAACCCCACCCCTGTTGTGAAAGTTCTGCATAGGCTAACTAGCAAATTACGACAGAATAGAGCTATTAACATTAAAGACCACTTAGGAAGGAAAAATACAAAATATTAGCTTAAACGTTACTGGTTTGTGTGTTTTCTCAGTTCAGCAACTGACACTTTCACAAACAGCATCTGGATTGTCTCCGTAGCTACCGTGCTGCAGTGCGTACCTATCCGGTGGTATGCTGCTGAATTACATTGGTTTCCTTTACTGACAAGCTAAACAGAACAAAACGTTCAAAAAGCCTTGGAGCTTAAAAACCGTTATATGTATACACCTAAGCAGTACTTGAAATGCAAAGACTGGGCCTGGTTCTACAGCATAATGGCTAGTGGTTCATATGCTCATAAGACTTGCCCTTGCTAAGCTTTGTTCATTACTAATATGATCAGGTATATGCAGAAAACATATGTATGTACTTCTATGTAACTTTATGGACTATAACAAAAAATATTCTTAAATCTTTAAATGGGTCGGTAAGGTGTACAGTTTACGTTTATGCCTGCTAAGGTATGCAGCCCTGATATATTTCTTGACTTGCGCATACATTGACATTCAGTTACCAATTCAGTTGCTTTCTAGAGTATCTGCCCACTACTGGGATTATGAGTGACAGTGGAAAAATTATTGTCATTTGTCAGCATAGTGACAGGTTTCCATGATCGGTTCCTGTCTCTCATTCCTCTGCAAAAAGGCATGTATCTCACTTTTGTACAGCACTGTACGACGTGACAGGTACTTCTGGTTTGCCCGATCTGATTCACTAAGCAGCAGTATCTGGTGCATGCAGCGTGGAGTGCAGGGCCGACCATCTTGCTATGCTCGAAGCTCAAAAAAATGTCTGTTGGGGGCTTTGTGCTTTTCTGTGCTATTTTTGGCTGAAATAGTAACTTCAGAGGACTACTGATACATACATAAATGTTAAGTTATAGTAGGATAACAGAAGAAAAAGAGACTGAAAAAAAAAAAAGGTTGTAGATCCCCAGATCTTGTTCTTGTGGGGATCTTGTATGAATCAATGAGGAGTGTCTGAATAGGAGAAGTGGTATTATTCTCAGAAATTACACATTTAAATACCCACAGAAGAGGGAAGTCTTATTTCACTGTTGGTCAGCTTTGCACTTTGAAAGAAACACCGCCTTAGAAGCTGTACTGTGGTGTCATCCAAGAAGATGTGTGTCTCTGAAAAATCAGTTCTGATGCTTTCTGTATGATCATCAGGAGTTTTCTGTATGATCTCCAAGTGGTTTTCAGGCAGGGTTAGAAGCTTCTGGTTGAAGACAGGTTTTCTGGGGGGTTTTTTTTGTGAGTTTTAGTTGTCTGTGGTTTTTTTTGGTTTTTGGTTTGTTTGTTTGGTTGTTTTTTTTATTTATTTTTATAGATTCTGGTTCTCGGCAGGCGTGTTGGTTTGAGTACAAAATAAATGTGTTATGACTGTCGAGCCTTATCCTTCTTTGCTTCCCTTGTCGTAGGAACTTGTTGCTGCCATGTACCTCTGGAGCATTTAGGAATCTGGTTTTTTTAAACTTCTTTCCCCTTAATCCAGGAGGCTAAAAACTTGCATCAAAATATCTGTCTTTGCATGTATGTATTTATTTATCAAAATAGACTATACATTTCCTGTAGAAACATTGCTCACCTTGTCAGTAGTGATCCTAGAGGAGGACAACTAATTGTACTTATCTCTGCAAACATGGACAACAGTAGTTCCAACAGTAGTGTTTTTGTCAGCGGAGGGGTTATGAGTAGGCAACATGGTGTTTGCACAATATTACTGTGTTAGGAAAATACTTTGTTTACTCTATGAAACAGTTATTTCGGTGAGAAGCACTAATTTAACCCAGTAAATTTTTCCAGATAGTCATCTCCATTTGAGTCACTCTTGTGTGAAGGCTTATGGAAGCTTTGGTCTGTCATTGCAAAGTGTTTGTCTCTGAGAGATAATGAGCTTCAGGTTACCGAAGAAGTCATCATCTTAACTGGGAAAGGATAATAAAATGATTTAAACTCTGTTTACACAAAAGTTATTAAAATAGGTGCATTTGAGACTTTAATGTATAATTGAAAAATTCTTATTACGAGTCCCTGTTGGTTTGGTTTCAGTATTATTCAGTGACAAACTGCAAAGTATAATAACACATACAGTTAAACGTAGTATAATGTGAGATAGTTAAGCAAATGAACCAGATTTACATTTTCATCAGCTTATGTGCATGATTTGGAAATGCGTTAAAGTAGTTTTGACTGTAATTGCTGTCTTGAGTCATGTTAATAAAACTTTTTCGGAAGCTGGCTAATGCTGGTGGTTAGATTACAAGTGAATGGAACTATAAATTTGAACCCACAACTTCATATTGTAAGTTATAAATTAGGTTTCGATTACTGTAATTCTATATACATTTATTTTGTGTCTAGCTCTAGTATTATCTACAGTGTTTTCCCAGTTTGAGACTATAGAGACATGCAGGTCTGCTAAACCTGCAAGACAGTTCACACTCTAGCATTTGATCCGAACTTGAGATAATAGGAAGGGCAATTCTATTGGAATAATTAGGGTAATTCTTTTTCTCAGCCTTTTATCTGGTCAAAGTATGTGAAACACTGCTTAGTTATTTTTCTTGTTCAAAAATAGATGTTCCTACATCAAAAACTGCAGTAACAAATTTTTCTTTTCAAAACGGGGGGATTATTTTCCTTAGTTATCTGTCCCTGCAGATTGCTGGCATGTGATGTGTTGAAAGATTTTTACGTACACTGCCAGCAGCAGTCTGTAAGTTTGCTGCCTTATAGGTTGACATAAATATGACAAAAATAAATGACTTTGTCTGTGGGGATGTAGAGATGTGTGATGTGTTAGTAGAATTGCAAGGCTGCTTTCCTTGTGGTTGATCCTGGATCACATCAGTGGGCTGCAGCTGTTCTTCACCCATATTAAGTTTTCTCTCTCTTAATTTTTTTTCTGTAGCAGACTTGATGTTATGGGAACTCTTCAATAAAATCATTCTCTTAGGGGAAAATAACATTATACATCATGCTAAAAAATGGCTATTGTCTTTTTGATGCCAATTTAGGAATTACTTAGAAATTTTGAAGTAGTAACATCTGGTCTTATTACTAGATGCATAGGAGATGCATAAGCTCACTCTGATTCTTGTGTCTCATTTGTTTGATTCACGTGCTAAGACCCATGCTTCTTACCTCACATAGGGTATAAATGTTATATTTCAAGGTGTTAACAGGTTCTTTTCAAGAAAAAATCAACTTGCTAAGTTTTTGCTGGAGCATATGCTTATTTAGTTTTATTCTTTACAGCAAAACTTCATAATGATTATATTTTCTTAGTTTAAAAAAAGTGATAGCCATGTTGTGATCTATGAGTAAAAAACATCTTCCAGTTTTTGCATAGTCTTTATATATTACTTTATCTTGAATAAATATTAGATAACTCTCAATTTTATTGTGGACAAAAGCTTTTGAGCATGGAATAATGAGGCAATGAACGGACAGATCCTCCTGTAAGCAGCTGTTGAGAGCACTGTGCTGTGTGAGTCTCTTGAATATCCTAACCAGGACATTTTTCTCAATAACTCGAGAGCTTGACAGTCTCAATGAAAACACTTTTTTCTTGTGCTCTCAAGAACTGCCTCCCTTTGCTGTGTAATTGTCATAGTATTTCAGCTCTTTCATTTTCCTCTAAATTTATAACTGTTTTTTACTCAATCTGTTTGCTACACAAAGAATTTCTTGTCTTTCTGTTGTGCCAATTACACGTAGATTCAATGCCGAAGTTCCCCACCTCAAAAAATTCAGTATTAGTCAGAAGACGCTGCCCATTAGAAGGAGTACATAACTGAAGACTAAGGTGTAATTTTGATGATTGAAGATACCAAGATTTTAGGACATGTGTACACAATTTTTCTGCAATCTGGTCCCTGGGCTTATTCTCTGACATCTAACGCATATATAAAGCTCCATAGATTTTTTTTGTTGTTGTTGTTGTTCTTTTTTTAATCTTGGAAATGAGGGGTGAGGGATTCTTTTTTTTTTCCTGCTGTGTTAGCAGTCTTTGAAGAACAGTGTTTTTAAACTTACTTTGCTTTTAGGGGGAAGGGTGTAATTGTGTGACAAGTAACCAGAAAGAAAGACTCTTGGAGTGGGTTGCCATGTTAATTAGGGCTTAAAAGCGATGGCAAGAACAAGAAGCTGGTCTGTGAGTAGCTCCAAGACACAGCGCTAGACCTGCCGATGTGCGTTCGTGCATTGTTGTGCCCAAACCAGTCAGTGCTCTAAACTCAGCATATTGGGAAGCGCAGCGATGAGACACTCAGCAGGCTGCACTGGAGCCAGTTGGGGTTGGGTTTATTTATTAGTTCTTTCTTTGTGCCAGATCTAGGCTGGCTTCAGCCAGAGTTGCTCAGTTTTCTCTGTTCTGGGCTTGTTAGTGCTTCCAGTAAAGTGAATGTTATCCGTGGAGACTGAGCTGCCTTTGTCTGAAGCTAGCTTAGATCTGATGTCTTACCAGCTCCGGCTCTCTGCCCTGTGAAAGCAGCTAGATTGTTTCCAGCCATAAATTGTCTCTGGAAGCTGCGTAGGTGTATTTATGTAGTTCTGCACCTGAGCTAAGAAGACCAAATCCAGCAGATTTTTTTTATGGAGACAGCACAGTGCTTGCATCTTGTCATGGTTAATGAGAAATTTGCTAGAAATATATATAGATAATTGGGAATTGACTATATTTGACTTCTCTCTATATATTCTGGTGTCTGTTGCAACTTTAGGCCCTGATATACTCTGAAGTTACAAGTCTGGTCAAACTGTAATCGCCTAAATTTAGATAATTAAAATCATTGTCATAGTACAGCTGTTAAATTATTTAGTTGTGTTTTTCTTTTTTTCCTAACTGGATAACACATTTCAGCTTAACCGGTGCTTGGTTAGACCTCTTCTAGCTGGTTCATCTGCTTCCTTCCCGTTGAGGAAAAATGTTAACAAATGGGAGGCATAGTAGTATAATGACTTTCGTATATATGCAGAAGGTACCACCAGTGTGTTTTTCTGTCCAAGAGAACTTTGATCCAATAAACATGCACTGTACCATGACCACAGCCGTATGTCCCAAAGCACATTACAGGAACGGAAAAGAGCGTGGGAGAAAAACAGGTGTGAAAGCGTTCCTACAGAGTAAGAGTAGCACTAATGACGTTTGTCTTCGTCATCCACAGGTTTCAGGGGATAGTTACAGAAAGCACTGAGGCAATAAGTGGTTGGTTGCTGCAGCTTTTTAGTTTCTTAAAGACAAACCTTTAAAAACTACAGGAATTTTTATTAGGAGTCTAATGAGCAGCCACCCTGTCAAAAAAGCATAGGTAAATTCACGTATTCCTTTGTTGACGAAAGGCTAAATCAGATAGACTGAATAGAAGATTATGTCATGCAAAGGAGTTACTGTGGCATTCACTAAAGATGTTCTTGGTTTGAAAAGAGTTGCATCCAAGGATCATTCCTGTGAGAATGGTTAGTAAGTCGATTCTTTGAGAGAGAATTGCAGGATCTCGATAAAGATGACAAGTCAGAGATAGTCTCGCTGTTTCTTCTCACTATGTCGGTTTCTTCTTTCTGTACTTAACCCTTTCTGGTTTATGACTTCGTGCAGCAGAAATTTCAGGAACGTTGTGAGAAAAACTGCTAACGTTGAATTTTCGTGTGACTCAGTGTCACTCTCTTAAAAAAAAAAATATACGGCAGGCACCTGTCATATGCATCTTTTTAAAAATTTTATTTTATTTGTCTGTGGTGGTGTAAAATAATGACAGAGTTTCTTCATAATGATATCTATATTTTGACTATTCCCAATCTTAATATTTCTTTAGGTTGTGGAGAGCACCTTGTCCGAACCATACTGGCCAGAGAATGTTCATGTGCTTTGCAAACAGAAGATGCCCACCAAGCTCTCCTAGAGACTATGCAAAACAAGTTTATTGGTAAGTATACGTGCTAATTGCCTAAACATTGCATACATTGTTTAAAATGCAATTAACCTTATTAAATAAAATCAAGGTATTCATTTTTGTGATTTCTGTTGAACCCTTATGTTGCATTTGGCCTCAAATTTGGTGTTGTGTTACATCTAAAGAATGCTAAATCGAACTACAGAAGAATATTTTAGCAAATCTAAAGGAAAACCCTTGGAAATATCTCAATTGTTCTGTGAGTCATAAAATACACAGAGAGATTTGAAGAAAGAATTTCCTGCCCGAATCACTGGCTGTGGTGTAAAATTGCATATTTTAGAGTTGGTGGTTTAGGAGCATTAATAAAAATTATTCATGTTAACCCTTTTAAATATAATAGACCTCAAAATCACTGCATGTTCTCATTAAATGCTTCGGAGAAACAGATTCTGATTTGCTATTTACATGATGAAATTAATTTCTTGAGAAAGTGAAGTAGACTTCATTGAAGGCTATTGTAAGGTAAAACCGATTTTTTTCCTTGATTTGAGAGAATTACATATGACTACTTACACCTGTTTAATTTTTTGTGAATACAGATCTTGTTTTCTTTCTTCAAGTCATAACCAAAATATGAATATGGAAATTTAAAATATCGATATATGTTTGAACTTTTGAAGATAGCATAGATTCCAATGAGGCTTCTGGCATATATGTTGACTTGCATTGTCTTTATAGCCCTTAAATTTTTTTGAAGCTTTAGTATCCACAGACAATTTTGACCTTCAAAATTTCTTGTGGACAAGACAACTTAACACTTCTTGTACACTGTGTTGCCAAAGTTCATTTTATACTATTTTAATTAGAACTGAAAGAGGAACATACACATACCTTTTTGGGACTCAGGAACCATTGTCCTTGGTCTTGGCAAGAAATGTGTTGCAATTTCTTTATTTCTGTTCATAATGTTGAATCTATATTAAACTCTGCTTCTGACAACATTACATTTGACTGTTTGAGGGGAAGTCACCTTCGCGTTGGAAGGCTGCACTTGATAATTTAGTTGGGAAATCAGACTAAAACCCAACAAAACAGGGCAAAGTGAAAAGAATGAGAGACAGTATCAAATTAATACTTTCCATGATATAAAAATCTGAAGAGAAGTGTTTTATAATTCCTTTTTAAAATTTCATGTTTTAATTAGTGATGGGTCATATTTATATTTTCAGAAACTTATCACTGCAGGTTTTTGTTATCTGACAGTAGGGATGTGTATTACCTTTTCAGTGGTACTTTGAGGCAGTGTTGAAATGGAGAGAGGAGAAAAAAGAAAGAAAAAAAAAAAAAGATGCAGCCACCTTTTTTGTGTAGGTGAAGTGCTTGAATTCCGTGTCTCAATTAGAAAACGTAAAATCTAGTTTGCCCTCAGCTGTCCTATGAATAAAGACTGATTGAGGAAAACCTGAAAATCCAGACACATCTTGCTGTTTACATGTGACATAGTACTAAGTTTGTAACCAGCAATGTAATTTTGGGGGACCTTGGCAATTCTGAAGATGGAATGCAAAGTTACATCTTGCTAATGTAGTGCAACAAGTGAAAAATTCATTACACTTGAAATATTAGGTTTATACTAAATAGTTTTTTTCCTCTGAATTTTCATAGCTGTTGATGTGCTAGTTGATGTGGGGATGTAGGGTGTGATGCAGGATTTCTTACCGGTGTGAAACAATAGGATAAAACAGGCTAATAGTCTACTTGCTGATGGCATGGATTCTTTCCTTGCTACTCTTTCTAAAAGCCCTGTTTTGTGGTCATGTCAAACTTTCGCCAGAATTATAATGGACCAAGGCCAAAAAAAAAACCCAACCAAAAAACTTTAACAAAGCAGAGCTAGAATGTTTTGTCAGAAGTGAAAATGTGCATTACTTGTATTGGAGGGATGAACAGCTGATTTTGGCAGTTGCCATCAGATTGGTGCTTCCTGTTTACAGAACTCTCCAAGTCTCCGCAGAGTCCTGGGAATCCTTCCAGCTAGGGAATGCCTGGCTTAAACAGTGAGTGCTGTTTAAACAGCAGGTGATGAGCAAACTAATGGCAGATGTGCTTCTCTCATCCTTTCTCAGAGCCAGCTTACTATGGATAATGCACAATTGATGGTTGAATTGGAGGTGAGAGAAATTAAATTTAGATTTTTTTTTTTGTAAATCAAATGGGCTTGATCTCTTTAGACGAAGAACGCTAAAGACTTGGTACGCAGTCGAAGAATGGTGTTCTGTAAACACAAATACCTTCCAAACAGAAGAACAGAGGATTTTGTTACTCATCATTCCTTTCAAATGTGGCCAAGTTTGTGGAATGTAGACTTTGAGTAAATGTTTGTGTCATCTCACTGGCGGGAAATCTGGGCTTTTAACAATGGCAATGTTATGAATTGTACTTTAAAGCTTCTTATAAAGTATTAGAAAATAATGAGCTGAAAGACATAGTTGGCATCTGATATTTGTTCTTTCCTTAGCGGAAATATGTTTGTCTATTCTTGTATTTTTAAGTTGTGCTCCAGTCGCAAATGAGCAATGTCTGCAGAAAGGTAATAGCAGAAGGATAACGCTGACACTTTCTCTTTTAGAAATTCTGTGTCAAATACCTCTTTTGGGAGCAGGAGTTTGAACAGTTAGGAATCATAGAATATGAATTTCCCAATTATGGGTTATGCTTGTTGGGGGGAAAAAAGCCTCATACTTAAACAGTTACAAGACTGCCAGTGACTGTCCTTGCACAGTGTTATTGTCGCTTTATATTTTGGCACTGCATCACTCTAAGCTTTGTAGTATCCTTTGTGGTTTTATAGAGGAGGAAGAGTGCTATGGAAGCATTATTATGTCTTCTCCATGACACAGAGGAAAAGATTTGAGAAGAGAATGAAGTGATCCTGAAGTTTCATATAACCTGTTTTAGCCATTGCAATGGATAAAATGATTTACGATTTTATGATTTCACAAGTTTGTATTTGATGGTAGACGGAATTGAATAGGCCTATTCATTACCTGTACAATAAAACCAGCTGAAAAACTAACACAACGTGGTGATTTTACACGAGGGTTTGTCTAGGTCCTGACTGTGCTTCTCCTTATCAAAAGCATTGGGATTTTATTGGACAGCGGTATCCTCAGTTATTTAATTTCTAAAAATCTGACCTGTAAAGTTTGAAAGTACAGATGCTTTTCCTTGCAGCTTCTTCAAAAATTCTAAACAGATGTTTTAAATTACTTATCATAAAATATAAAGATCTCTGGTTTCAGACAGCTTGCGCTTAAACATTTAACAAATAATGGTGCATGAAATTAAAAGCAGGCTTCATTTAGTGCTTATATATTCCTCTAATATTTAGTTAAATTGTTAGCTTGAAGTTCAGTGGGATACATAGCGGAAGCAGAGCGGCAAACAGCTTCACTTTAAACACGTTCTGTACACAAGCTGACAAAGCCCAATGGCACAGGCGAGCTACGGATTATTGACCTGAAAAAGTCTGAATTTCACTCACATTACAGCATGAGAAGGTTTAGAACTGTTTAACTGCACTCCGTTAAAACTGGGGAATGCTAAAGCACTTCATTGGTTACACCATGCCACAGTCAGTGTTTAGAGCAAAATTCTGAAGACTTTGAATACTAATGTAAACAATGAAACTGGTAGTGATTTCGCTACTATGGAAGAGTATGAATGTAAAACATCTGATGAGCAGCTGGTTAGTCCTTCAGCTGGGTAAGTGTACATAAAACACTTTTTTTTACAGTTTAGTATCAAATCTGTGCTAGAATGGATCTGTTTAGTAGCTATAAATGGGAAAAAAGCACAGAATCAGAAACGAACAACTCCTATCGACTGCATGCTCTGGAGGAAGCGATCTTCATTATGGGAGCAGTTTAATTCACAAAAGGCATAGAAGAAAACATGTTCTTCGCTTGTAGCTGTAGTTCCTCCAGAGCAAGGGTGAATGTTGAGACCATTATTTGCCTTAACACTTGTGAAATCCATATACTCTATCCCTGGTCAGCGGCTGAACCCGGGTCTTGGTGTTCAGCTGTGGTTGCTCTCGCAGAACTTGATGAGATCAGTGAATGTGGAGCTGTTATGAAGAAATGTGTGCTTATTTTTAAGAGATCATTACTACAGATTAATAACAAACAAAATATATAAATAAAAACTTGATAATGCTTTCTATATGTCAGATAGCAATAACAGAATAATTGAGCTTTGAAGGAGGGAAATGTGTATTGCAAAATATAATTTTGTGACTGGGGGAGGTGCAGATTAAACCAAAACTAATGAAAGATGTTTTTTGTTTGTTTTTTCCTACCCCTTCTCTCTGGTGTGGCCAGTCAGTACTAACATTATGAGTTAATACTATAGTTGAAGTTTTGCTTTGGAATTTTCATGCTAAATTCTTCAGTGTTATGCCAGTGTAACTGGGAAGGAACGATGAGTTTCATGAGACTTAAAATGGTATTAAAAGCCCCAGGTTTTTGTAGTTTTGTCATTAGCAAGCTATTAGATCAAAGATTTGTCTAGCAATTCTATCTTATTGCAGTAAAGAAATTATTTTTGGCTAGTAGGCGTATTTTGTTTTATTTTTACTGAATTTTTAATTGTACAGCAAGATCTATCATTCTTAAGAGTACAGAGAGAGCAAAAATGATGTAGGAATGTGGGAGCCAGCTTACTTTTTCCTTCTAATGAGAAACCATTATGACTTTAATATACATGGCCGTATTTCAGTTGCACCTTTTCTCTTCCTGTTTAAATACTAATGAAATATAATGTATATGAAAAAATGCCATTACCAATATTGTTATTTTTTACAGAAGTCTGCACTATTATTTCTTTTTCTCAATGGCTTGGCTGTAACAAAATGATTTTTAGAACTAAATTAATGAACTATGTTCCTAACCTTTGAATTCACAGTGTTTTGAGAACACTCAGATTAATTCCTGTGTTCAGCACACGGATTCTGTTTACACATAAAGTATAATACTACTTTTCTACCATTATTTTTACAGATTTAATAATGGATGCATAGTGTTCAACTGTCTACAGTGCTTAACATAGACCTACTCATTTGCACTGTATTGCTGTGTTAAAATACACTCTTTAGCATAATTGTAATCCTCAGTAATAAGTCTGCATATCCAGAAATATCGTTTAAAAAAATATTAATATATTTGAATCCCTCTTAACTTTTTTTCAAATTGCTTTAATTGGAAAATAAAATACATTCTCTGTTTTAAAGAATGTGCTGTTCAGTGTGTATTTAATTTGGCTTAGAGTCTGATTTTTAAGGGAGGAGAAGCAGTCTCTCTGAATTTACTGTAGTGTAGAATACTGTGATGTTATTACTATAGGCAACTGTTTTTTACTGCCACTATTTAGAGGTTGATTCCCCACAACTTAGCCAGGGCAGTGAGTTAGAGACACATTCCATATTGTTGCTGATTTTGCACTGAGATGGTTTAGCTGAAATTGCTGGTGAAAGCAATTGGAATGGAGGTAGTCACAAAATTTGCTTCAGATGGCTCTGTGGATGGCAACCTCCAGCAGAATTGGGGAAACAGACGGCCCGTGGAAGTGGGATGGGTGAGAAGATCATGAACCAGGGGTTTTGCAAGTGACGATGTCTTCATTTGCTGTTTGTGTCTGGAGGTGAGAAGAAGGGCTATGTTCTTGTTTCAGACTTTTTTTTTTCTCCTCTCCAGAATAATGTTCAGTCTGCAGCTGATGGTAAAATGGTGTAGAAGATTAAAATTTGGCTGTGGATTGTGCTTTAAAAAAAAAAAGGAGAGTCTTCAGTAGCTCAGCTGAAAATACTAAATCTCAGTAATTTCTTGAGTTGCAACCGTATTTTGGCTCAATCTGTGTTGCTACGGCTCCAAAGCATGGCTGGCCGCAACAAGAAAGCCAACATAATCCCATTGTTTTCGTCGTTGTGTTGTAGTATATTGGTCAAGGTGCTGCAAATGAGGACAGCCTGCAGGTTCTGGGTTTTGATGTTGTGCACCACTGGGCAAGTAACGCTGTGTTTCCATCTGTAGGAGAGAGAGAATGCATGCCATCTTCTTTGCTTTGTTTGCATAACACGAACTTTTAAGACATTCCCTGGTTTACTACTCCATTCAAATTACCCGCTACAAGTCACTCTAAGCCATTTCACTCATCTCTCTATCACCCCAGTACTACAGTTACGGTCAATTCTTACAAAGTTAGTGCAGTAAGACCCTTCTTGTATGGCGTAACCAACATTTGTCCTTACTCCAAGGACCCAACCTTTCTTATTCTTAAAGAAGCCAGCTTCTTGCTTATCTGGTGTGTTTTACGAGTGCTGAAGTTAAAACTCCACTTTATCGTGCTTTTATCATACTTTTATCATGCGCAGTGCTATTAAATTAATCCTCTTCTTGAGTTTTCTAGTTGAAATAGCAGTAGACTGGCAACATACTTCAGGAAAGGCTGAATTAATACAATCGATTTTCTAGCTTTTTAGTGGTTAGCATGGACTTCAACGCCTTTGAATTTTGTGGACTGGGATAAAGCTTCCGTGGTGCATAATCATTGAAGGAGGTAACTTGCTTCAGAAAACAATTGTGTACATATTTAGGGCAATACGATAGACAGGATGTTTAAAGTAAATAAATAAATAAATATATGCTATTTATGCTGGCAGAATTCTCATGAGCATAGTTGTACGTGTATAGGTAGAGCATCTTTTTGGATGAAATTGTAAGCATAAGAGTTCGTCTTATGTGCTTGAAGCTCAAGTTTTAAATTTTTTTTTTAAACCTCTTTTTAAAAAAAGTTTCACAAAACACATGCTTTGAGTGATTACCTCACTCTGACTCTACTAAAGAAGAGGAATGTTTTGTTCCTGCAAAGAAATCCCTGCAAAAATGAAAGGATTCTGATGAAAATGTAGCATTACGTGTTTTGCTGCAGACTCTTTACATATATACTTCTAAGTCCTCTGTTAAAGTTTAAAAAGAGAGAGCCTAGCATGTGCAAGTTATTCAGATTATTGAAAATTTGATCATTGATGATGGTGCATAGTTGACAAAAATGCTGGGAAAATGAAGAAATTTGTGATTGGTTTATTTACAGACTTTTCTTTCATCTGTTCTTTCCTGAGTGTGGCAGGAAGAAAAACACTAAAAAAAAAAAAGTAAGCGATTAACCCAATGTAAGCATTTCTAGAACCAGACGTTAGTGGCATCAAGTCTGTAATCAGTAGTTGCTGTCTGTTTTTATGCGCATTTATACGGTCTTAGTGTTTTAGTATGGCCTTAAATATGCTATCTGCTTTAATAGCCAGTTTGCTGGCTGTGTTCTGCTGAAGTAGAATATTTTTAACCATTCTAATTAAAGAGATTATTAGCATTTTTCACTAGAACCTTGAAAGAACCTTTCACAAGCCTTAAAAGAGGAGGAGAAACACTGCTTATTAAAAAAAAAAACAACCAACAAACCCAAAACTTTTTCTGTCTGTTTGCAATGACTTTTTACCACAGCGTGGCTTATAGCCTGAATAATTTATGCAATTGAGTATCAGATGAGGTCTGCAGACCAAGTTCAAGTTAAGACATTGTCTTTGAAGTACCCGAGTTTCTGAAGTAAAGGTTAAAGGTGCATGTCTCCTGTGAAGAAAACCACTTTTTTTGTTCATTTGCTTGCAGAAATCCTACCACATACCGCGTTTGGTTAATGCAGTGAAAGTATAAGAGATAAACTTAACATCTTGGAAAGCATGAAGTAAAAGATTTTTATTTGGGTGGTAAAACTCTTTACAACTTCCAAAGCCTTGCATTTCTATTTTAACCAAACATATTTTCCTGTTTTTTTATCTATTGTGTTATGATTGAATGGATTCTTGGTTCACAGGAATTTGGTCGCAGTCGATGAGTAGTGCAGTAGGTGTCATTGGCACCTAGTAATAGTTCTTGTGCAAAGCAAATGGCACTTTAAAGATAACACCTGTTTGTATTAGGTCAAATAAGATATTACTGTTTATTAAGCATGCTACATTTGTTACCTTCTGTGATATGGGCTTCTGTTGTTATGACCACCTTGTATCACTTCTGAACATGGCTGCTCTTATGTCGAGAGAGAACATGGTAAAGCTTTTAGTTTTCCTTACAGTAAAGCTTGAAGTTGGTTCTTACTGGGGTTTTTTTTGTTGTTATTTGCATTAAAGGAGTAATTTTAATCATACGAATAGCTGTGGGCAAATTGAAGGAGGCTGATGAGTAGATCTGCTCTAAAGTTCTTGTGGCCAGCAAATCCTTTTATAGTGTCTGTACACTAGACATAGTATACTAATTTATTTAAAAGAAAATAATTGAAAAGAAATATGTGAAATGCCTGTTGCAATTGTATGTTCAACTTTAAACCACAGTGTATTGCAAATGTGTGACTAGGGTCTATTTGGGCTTAAGTGCAAGAATTTAGTTAAATTTGTGGCTCAAGACATTTTAATTCATATGTAAATCATACCATTGTTTCCACATTTAAAACTATAGGAATCTCATTTCAAATTACAAACCAGAAAAAGAATACTTAGACTTGATTTCCTTCCAACCCAAACTATTCTATGATTCTATGATTCAGCTAACTTTAAAACTTTTCCAGCTTCTGATAGAAGATGTTTTATATCATATGTCTTAAATTAACAACAGAAAAGCCACTTTAAAAAGTAGGATGTGTTTTGGCTTTTCTGCTAATATTTATAAAACAGCAAGGAAGACAGTCTATAGCAGTTTGATGATGTCTTTGTACAAAGTGCTTTAAATGGGGAAAAATGAATAAACTGTAAAAGTGACCCAAATTTGCTTGATGTTTTTCATATGTGGCCATCTTTATATTAATTATAGTACAGAAAGAACTTAATATTGAGACATGGGTTTTTTTCAACTTGACATTCCATTTTTCATTATTATATCTTCCTTGATCCAAGAACAAATGGTTTTGCACTCACAAATGTAATTTCCAATTTTTTTTTTTTTTTACTCCATGTAGCTCTTTTTCCTTTTTTGATTGCTGGTAGATTAGTAGATTACTATTTAGAAAGTTACTCATTATAAACACTAGAAAAAATAAAGCTGATGCTTTTCTAAAAGCACTGGTTGACCTGACAGTCTTTTCAACGGTTAGTTACAAGATTAAAGGGGAAAGGCAGGAAAGGCACATAAAAAAAATAAATCCCCAAGAAACTATTCCTATTGCAAATAATTCTCCTCAATGATTTTACCCAGGTTCACCTTTTCTAGCCAATGAAGATGGTGTACTCGGAGGTGTGATAGTTCTTCGGTCTTGCAGGTGTTCAGCAGAGCCTGAATCATCACAGGAAAAGCCAACTTTACTAGGTAAGAAATTCTAATTCATTTTTACTTGAGCTACGTGCTAACTCAAAGTGAAAGATGAAATAAAAACTCTGTGCATGTTTACCGTTGGTCAAAGGCCATGGAGAAAACAAAAAGGAATTGAAATTGTTTGAGATGATAAAAGTCTAGAAAGTGAAATAGTAGTATTAGCCTATTAGTTCTCTAAAACTGCGGAAAAGAGACTTTCTGACTTCTTATTTCAGAGCAGAATTGTGATTCAGAGGGTTGTGTGGGATCCTTCTAAAACCATGGCATAGGAGTAACGGTTGCTTGTGGTGAGACAGGGTATGCTTCTCATAGAACGAATCACATTTTTAGCTAGGGATAATGCCTGTGACTCTTTATTGCTTCTCAGTGGTTTATATGCTAGAAATGCTATCTTAGAAGTTCTTTGTTCCTCCTTTTTGCAGGATAAAAGGTGAAAATTTGGAGGATAGACTTAAAATTTGGAAGGGAAGTTGTTTTATGGTTAGAAATTTTTTGTTATGCCCAGGAAAATCTGTTCAGTTAAGTTGCAGTTACTATTTGCGTATACAGACAGGGAGTACTTGCTGTTTATATTGAGATCAGCAGAAAACTGTATTTCGCCTCCGTCAGTAGCTGACTGGTTAAAAAGGCTCTGAGCTTTACAGCCCTTCAGCCCTGTTTATGTCCTAGAAAGAAGATCCTCATCTCCCTTGCTGCTTTACAATGGAAAAAGTGTATTACAGTAAACTGTCATGCAGTTTGTCGTAGAAAAGCAGCTAGAAAACCGAACGCTGTAGGCTGCTCGCAGAGGTGGGTGGAAAATACAACCCAGAGACAGTAAAGCCCATGTTCCTCTTTGAAGGCAGAGATTTGGGACTGGGGCATCGGAGTTACTTCAGCATGACACTTGTATCATCTCCTTTCCTGTGGTGCTCCTCAAATGTGGGCATATGTGTCTGGTCATGCTATGTGCTTGTGTATTGGGTCACACGGACCTGTCTAATACATATTTATAGAATCATAGAATCATTAAGGTTGGAAAAGACCTCTAAGATCATTGAGTCCAACCGTCAATCCAACACCACCATGCCCACTAAACCATGTCCCATTATGTTATGCTACTGGAATTAAAGTTCTTTTTCTTTTGTATAATCCTCTGGTTTATTATTGTTTCCCCAAGTGTTTCATGAATCGGTGTCAGTAGCGTTACAGATTTGAAGTAGCTTTCATATCTCTTAATATCTGACATGACAAATTTGATCACCTAATTTAACTTTGTATATTAAGGCAGGTCATAGCATCTCACCTGGTAATTCTTGAATTGCATAATTTCTTGTTAATCTTTAGGCTGTTGTTCAGAAAGACACTTCACCTTTGTTTTAATTCATTACTGCTTTTGTCCCACTAAATTTTAATATTGTGTCACCAGAGTATACCTGCTTACAGCCAGCCTGGAGTAGCAGGCAGAGCGTGTGCTAAAGGTGAGCTGGCAGATGTATTCTTAATGATGGGTTAGCCCACGCAAACTCCAGTACTTATTGCTGTCTGTTCAGTGACTTCCAGGATGCTAGGGTCAGGTTATTGTAGTTGCGCAGGATGAGGTGTATCTTATCTTTCAGTTTTGTTCTCGCATTACACGTTGCTGGTTTGCATTACAAGAATCTTTAAATAACATCTACCACTTTGTCTGTGTTGGTCGGCTTGTGTCTGATTGTATCCCCCCTCTGGTCATTCACTCTAATAAGTTATTTTGCTCAATACAGTTAATAACATTCATGTTTCTCTACCTGACAGTTGAAGTTCATGTGTGTTTTATGCTTTTGGTCAACATCTCATCTCATCCATAAGACAAAGAACCAGAGATTTGGGAGGTGAATCCTTACAGTTCTGATGATGGTTCTGGGATTATCCTGATGGAGAACAAAGGAATTTTGGAAGGCTTGAATAGGAAAAGGTTTTAGAAATAGCTTTTGTATGTTATATTTTTTGAGTTAATACTTGAAGAGCTTGTGGTTTTGAAGAAGCAGACTATAAAATAGACTTTGACAATCATCTTACTCCTGTCTGTCAACTATTTGAAAGCCAAGACTGTCTAATCCTGATTCCAGAATCAGGGCATGGGTTGCTAACCATACAGAGAATGTTGCGAGTTTGATTTACGGTTTTCAGATTTAGGAATGGAATAATTGTGACTTTATTGATCTAGTGGAAAAGCATCCTACAACATAAATTTTATCCGTAAAAAGGAGTTAAGAAAATGAAAATACAAGTTTGATTAAATAAGAACAAACAAGATCAACTTAACCTTTGATTTCTTATGTTTGGAAGTGAGAGAAATATTTCTATTCACTTAATGTTTGTCATTCGTGTAAGAAAACATGTTCCTATTAAGGAAGATTCGATATTTTTTTCCTCAAAAATTAATAAAGAAAATCCCCATATATTGTACATCATAAGTAAAGACTATTTGGCCATGGAATTTTGGTTTTCTTTCCACTGAAATAAGATTCATGTAGCACAGCTTATTCTAAAGATATTTTTTCTGTACCACAGAAATGTCCTGCTTTATAGTGTATGCTGAGTTAATGTATAATTAAACATACGTAGTATTTATGTTGTTTGGATTGAAGATAAGTTGTGTAATACTGAAGAACTCAGCATGTAGAATAATGAAATCTCATGTCTTTATTGCAGGGACAATCTTTTTTTTTTTTTAAACTATTGAAACAAATTGCGAGGAAGTGATTTATTAAATGGTTGAAAAGATGAGAAATGTCTTCAGATAAGTATGTAATTTAGGTTTTTCATTGTAATTCCAGTACTTGTAATAGCTAGCAAGAACCATGTTTTATGCTAGTACATGCTACCTTTGGAAAAAATTACTAAAAACTTAAAAGAATATGCCTAGAGTTGTCAAAGGCAAAGAAATAATATTTTGATGGTATTTGGCCTGGACTGTTGCCCAACTTCTCAAAATTGAAAGATAAGATTAAATTTGTCTCCAAAAAATACGTTATTTCACTCGCAGTTGAATCTTCAGGGTGTTAGGGAGGGGTTGGCCTCATCGAACGCAGTTACAGTGCACTGAATATGTTTCACTCCCTGAAAGCTTTTGACTAACCTTTGGCGATATCAGTCATGAATCTATTACGGGGGAAGCAAAGCGCATACCTAAATGAAGTTCATTTTTCTTTTATGATGATATCTACATATCTGTCAGAATCTTCAAGTCTTGCCGGGATTGTCTAAACTTTAATCTTCTACTCTGGGTTAATTGCTATGCAAGGATAAATGGTTCAAAGGATAAGCATACTCAGCATGCTGTGACCTTCATCAACCATTTTAAAGGAACATGAGGAGTAGGAATGAATAAGAGTTTTAAAACCATCTAATGATGCTTTTTGCAGTATGTGAAAGTCTCTCTCTCTAAAGAAATAGCTGGAAATAGCTTTTCATGGTATCTCGTTCATTCATGTAAGACTCCTGTAATCCAAAGGAAAAATTTATACTTCAGTGCAATTTTTTAAACCTTTTACAGTATTCTGTGAAACACCCTGAATCCTGATCAGCTACTCTTTCTTTCTTTTTACCCCTTGCAAATTATGTACTTACTGAGCACAAAGAAAAATGGCTGTGACACAGAGCAGGAAGAATACAGTGTGGCAATTTATAAAGCTCCACTGGATGGGAGCTAAACATATGAATAATGTGCTCTTTGTCTGAATTTTGTGTTGCAGCTGAGTAGGGGTGTGTGTGTATATATAAAAATAGCTGTGTATGTATCAGGGAATTAAAGATGACTGTAATGGGCTGTTTAAATGAATGATAATCATGCCACTTTCAAACTTCAGAACGACACCTTGCTGGATTAACATGCATTAACAATACACGTTAGCAGTGGTTAGTTTTCTTAATCATTATCACTACAAACATAACAGTTGGTCTTTAACATTTATATCCTAAATTAGCTGTGAGTATACAGTACCAGAGAGCTGATGCTGTATAGCTAGTGCTAGAAGTCAAGGTGATCAGACCTGAGAGTGCTTTGATGGGAAGCCAAAATCAAAATGGGCTCATTTCTTCTCCGTCTTTCGTTCCTCTCTTACCTTTGGTGCTCCTTACCCTCTCCCCAAAGAAAGGGGGTGATTGCATATGCTCTTGATGTAATTCAGCATACTTTTGGGACCAGGTCTTGCTCAAATTTTGCCAGGCATCTTCCTTGCTTACTGTGCAGTGCTATTCTGCTTCCATTGGACATCTCTTCTGCTTCTTCTGTGGGGTTATTTTGCTTTCACCAGATGTCTTTCCTGCCTGCTCTATATCTTCACTTCTCATCTTGCAGACTTTACTACTTATGCATGTTTTCCTGTATCCTACTTGTGCAGCTAAACCACGAATCTCCATTTACCCATTGGTAGTTACATATAATGTATATATTTATGCTCTGTTCTGTGAAAAAATGCTTGTTACTGGTAATTCTGTTGATTGTGTTACAATTCTACAGAATCTTTGTATGCCATCTGGGTTTATGCTATTGTAGTGTGCTTATGTCTGGGTTCAAGGCAAGCAAATGCAAATTATATCTGCTTCTACTTTCTACTAAAGTGGAACAGGCCTCTGCTTTAAAAGTTGGTCCTATCTTTTAACTGTAGTTGCAGTTGATGTATTTCTCATCTTGGAGGCTCCATATCATTGAAGTAATGTTCTCATTCTGAGTATTAATTCTGCAGAGCGTGACTGCAAATAGTACAGGAAAATCTTGTTTGTTTGGTAGCTGTTTCTTTTGAGATTGAATTATTCTGGTAAGTAGTTTTTGTTCTTTAAGTTTGTTTTTTGTCCTTTCCCAAACTATATTTTAAGCTATATTTGTTTCTCAAGATTCCAGCCTTGTTAAATTACATCTTAAATTTTAAACCAACGCATTTTTGGTAACTTCCTGAATTTTCCTTTACAGTGGAATTTCTGTGGAGCCATACAACAGAGAGCATGTGTGTAGGATATATGTCTGCACAGGATGGCAAAGCTAAGGTAAGCCATGAGGAATAGGTTGTAATAGAGTAGAATGAGTGCAGAAGCTAAGGAGACTATGAAATAATTATAATGAAATATATAAGAAATGTCTGTCTTTTAGAGAATGGAAAAAGTTGATGGGTCCATAAGCAGTTAAATGTATTTATTGATTGGGCACTTCTAATTCCCTTTTTTTTTAATTGTAGCAGTTAATAAACCTAGGCTAACATACTTATTATGTTAGGAAAAGGTGCCACAAACACATGTCCATTCCCTCTGCTGACAGTAATTGTATTTGAATAACTTTATCCAGCTTGATTGAGTTATACTGGCTATTTAGGATGGTACGGTATTTTTCTGTGAGCGTGTCTTCCTTCAGATAAAGCAATTCCACCATCAAGGAAGAAGGGAGAGGATATAAAACAAACTTCAAGCTAGTTCCTAGAATAGCCTCTGTGATAAATAATTTGGATATTAGCATCCATGTTTTCAGTTTCTTGGGGCCTAATAATATTTTTTTTTTGTTTTTGAATGAGAGAAATAATATGTTAAAATTGAGTTTAGCAATGGAAACTGGAAAAGTCCTTAACATCAGGATCAAGGAGTAGGGATTAACCAAGAGGATGAGCCACCTATTTTTAGGAATATAGCATTGAAGGGAGAAAAAGCCAGGTATTGTGATGTAGCAACTAGAGCATCTAGGAGAGGTGTTTGGACAATGAGAATGAATATGGGAGAAGCAGCAAGCAGAGACAGAATCATAATTTCTGAAGTCATTTATACATGTACAGCCATAAACATTCAAGACAGAGTGAATAATCTGAACTAGTTAAAGGAAGTGACAAAAGTGGGGGAAAGAGCTAGAATAAGAAGGCTCCTTGATACGGTTAAAATAATGGTGGAGACGGGGGTGTTTACTGGAATACTTGCATGTATTAGAGGAGATGACGGCCAACAAGTTTATACCAGCAGATAAAAGCAAGAAAGACACCCAGCATTTTGATGGAAGGATGAATATTAAAGCCTGGAAAAGGAAAGAATTTGAGGTGCTGGATTTGTTGGCTCTCTCCAGAAATGACTGCTTGTGTATCTGCTGAAGAAGACAGTTTAGTCAGCAATGGAGGGGGAGAGGACTACAAAACCCAAATCTATCTCTCTCTCTTTTTTCTTTTTTTTTTTTTTCTCCTTCCTTTTTTCTGTATTTCATTTGAGAGAGGAATACAAAGGAGGATGTGAGCAAGATAATAAAAGAACTACAAAAGAAGGAAATTGACATCAGATATTTTAAACAGCAAAAATGGTGTAACATGCTGGTTGAAGCATTGGGAATGGATGAGTTCATCCTCGAGGAGTAAAATGTATAGAAAAAAAGACAGGAATGCCCCAGAAGGAGGAGGAAGATAAAAAGCAGCTGGTGAAGGAAGTGCTGGTAGAGGTGTTAGTGAACTAGTTGCTTTCATGACTTATATAGAGTTCTTTCCAGTTAATTATCCGTGGAATAGAGTGTGGTTTTACTTGTTTTCTTAATATTTGTTTCAGATTTATTAGAAAAGAATCCAAACTCAAGCTAAAAGATCAGACTGAACTGAGTGAAACGAAAGCAAGCTCAGCTGCAGATGTTCTAGTATTCGCTAGTTAGTTTTAAAAACATTATGTTGTGTTCGCAGTGAAAGGAGGAGAATTATTAGAATGCGCAATGTGAAATTATTCCAGTATGCACACCTGCCTCTGGCTTACACTGTAAGGCTCAGAATATTATTGTTTCTTCCTGGTAGTGTCTGTCTAATTAATAAATAAATGCTAAATACGAAATTTGTCTGGTAATGAGTACTAGCATGACAGTGCCATGCCCAGAGATGTTTTCCTACTCACAGTTGCAACATTTGACATCTGGTGTGCATTGTTTTCATACTGCTGGTAAATTCTCCAGCTGGTAATCTTGATTGCGCTGACAGACACAGCTGCTCTTCTTGGTTCACTTTTAAATTATGTTTTTGACCTTCATTGAAGAGTTAATCCCCCTCCCTTTCTTCCTCCTTTGAGTCTGTGGCCACAAATGCTTTCCAGAGAAAAACCACAAATGCTTTTGCTGCTGACTTCTATTGATCAAAAAAAAGTCTTCTGTCATAAAAGCTGGAATTTTATTCTGCTACAACTAGGACTAAGTTATAGATGGAAAACTGGGCTTGAAATAGAACACAATGTATTGCAAGTAAAAAAAAATTCCTTTTCTTTAATAGAGTAACTGTTTTGGTACAATTAATTTTGAGTGCTTGACATGAAAGAATAATGGTATAAGAATTCATAAAAGTATAAAATATCACTTGTTTATGAGTACCATAGCAAAATGATAGGCAGCAGCTTGTAAGGAAACATCTTGCTTTCCTGTTTTTCTAGAGTGGTAAAGAGCTTCAGTTTTTATTTCTTTCATCAGTCTGGGACTCAAGTTTTATTCTTAAACCAAGGGGTTGTCACAGTGGCTGATTTTGGGCTGGTTCGGTTTAATGAACATGAAAACATATTTTTATAGCAAGACTTTTAGAAAGTGAGAAGGTTTTTAAGTGTGTACTGTTATGAATTAGACTAATATTAGAATGATAATTATATAAAGGGGTACATACTAAGGAAAGAAAGGATCCTGCTTTATAATCTTAGTGTGATTCTTTGTGCATTGGAGGTTAATGCATTTCCTAACAGGACCTAGCAAATGGTGGTTCTGAACCCCAGACAAAGATTGTGGAGATCTAGGAGGCCTTTCTTAAAAGGCAAACACTTAGACACTTACAAGCTAGCTGCCAGCTCACCTGCAGACGCTGCTGTGCTCGAGAGGTGGAAACATGCTCAACCGATTAACTATCAGCAGCTCCTTAAAAGAACAGTGGGACAGGAAACTGGAATTGGAGACTTGAAGTGGTTTGTACATCCTGACCTGCCGGGGCTTCTGGCTTTTAGCACTGTGAGCTCTCCAAGTACTGATTTGGAAGTATCCTTGCAACAGGGGTTTATTTCCTCCCGATTTAGAAAACACCGGGTTCTATAGCCAGCCACTGACCTTCCAACTATACTGCCTGAATGCTAACTTGCCAGCCTAAAGGTATAAAATGGCTGAGCCTGCAAGAGCTGTGGAACAGTTTTGCACCGTGACTAATAACTGTTTGATTTAAAGCATACTTTCTGGAAAGGTGTCCAGTCTTTTTTTGGAAAACCAGTTGCCTGGAAAAGTCACTGTTTCCTGTTGAACGTTGGTTTAAAATGTTTGGTTGAACGTTACTTTAAAAATACTGTGGAGGCTTGCCAGATGAACTAAGTTCACACCTTATTGCTGACACAGTCGTATCTGGTTGTGTGTCCTATTACTTGCCTTTAGCTCGCTCTCAGCACTGAAAAAGTATTTCAGCTCCTCCACTACTGATAGCGCTGGCAATGTCATCTTTGCTACCTGCATAGTGGATATCTCATTGACTTCCCTCTGATTCTTATGCCCTTGAACCCTTACATCACTGCCACAAGCAGCTGATCGGAGCATATCCTTGCTGGTTCGACTGTACTCCTCTTTGTTTCTCGTCATCCCTCTTGACACGAGCAGTTTCATAATCACCCGGTGCCAGTGTTTGTCGCATATTGGATGTGGAGGGAAACAAACTTTTTGTCTGAACAGCTTTGATCCTTTATATACTTCTTGCAACTAACCTATACCATCTATTGCTATAACTTATCCAGGCTGGTGCCTGGGAGCCTCAGCTACGATGAGCTTAAGGGACAGATACATTCTGGTTTAGAAGTTGCCAGTCCCGGACTTCCTTCCTGAAACAATACCATGACAGATTGTTTCAACATTAGGCCTGTTCTTTGGGAGGATGAATTGACTTCCCGACATCTCCTGAAGCAAGTTCCTGCATTGCCATCTATATGACAGTAGAATTGTCACATAAGCTGACACTCAACTATTTCTAGCCGTTAGTGAGGCTGTTAGAATATTCTAGGCTGCTGTGGAAGTTTCTGGCCGCGGCCATGAGAATAGATAGAAAATACTAGTCTGTGGACTTCCTCTGCACTTACCCAGCTCCTTTTGTAGCAGTAACTGCTGCATCAGCAAAGGTTAAGACTTCTAGATTGGAGGACTGGGAGATTAAATATCTTCATGAACTGAGGAGATATGTTTTTTCTTTTTTGTAATTGTGATCTTGACTCATGAATTAGTTGATATGAATTCAAGATCTTTGATAAGCCGTTAGGTCTTTTAGATTTCCTGCCCAAACTTTCTTCTCTTTCTGGGACACTAGTCTTCAGAATAACCTTCCAGATGGTTTTTTTATGGATCCATAATAGATCCAACAGCTGATCATAGCATGAGCTAAGAAGGTCATCCTATTACCAGAGCTCTGACCTCTTTAAAGATACTCTGGCAGCTTTCAATTAATCAGTTCCAGTGTTCCTGAACTGATTAGGTTACCTTCTAAGAGCTTAAGCAATTGAGTTTTCACCGTTGAGAAAATAGCGATGACTACAGTGATGCTTCTTGAAGTTCTGTCCGTACTGTCGCAGGCGATGTGCAATATTTGAGGTCTTAACGGCTGGTGTAGCATTTGGTAGAGCAGTTTAAGTGTCAGTTTGCATGAAGGTCTTTGAGACCTTCTGCCTTGTAATTTGGGAGTGGGAGAAATAACTCCTTGAATTCACTCATAATGTGATTTTAGATGTAAATGGAGAATGGGAAGGAAAGCAGGTTAGTGGGTAGGTTACAAGTTAATTGACTCCTCTTAATTACATAGTCTTCCTATTTTCTTGTTCCTTATCTGCTTGCCCAATGGAGGATGCTGCAAAGGAAAAGAATTTCTTCAACCTCAAATGACGGTGCAGCATATGCCTGCAATGTGAATTCACGTACCAACTGCATCTTTTGAAGGTTCTGGTTATGGGTAGGCAGCCTTTCTTTGATTTAAAATTGTGTATCTGCATAATCAAGCCGGAGCCCTTTTATCTCAAGCAGGGTCTGCAGAGTATTTGTTCACTCGAGGCCCACCGTATTTTGTGTACGGGAAGTGTAAGTGGGCAGGATGTGCCACAGAACTACTTTTTTCCTGGATCTCCCAAGTTTCTTACATTATCTTAGTGATTTAGAGTAGTTGGTGGTGGATGATGTGTTTGCTTGAAAACAGGTACTTCCTCACTGTGTTTTCAGTAGTGTTTGAAGTCAGAGTGCTTTCTTTCCAGTGAAAGATCCAATCTCAATACCAACAATGTGCAGTTTTGGTCCTGTGTTATGTGTAGGTATTTGAAATAATTTGTCAGCTTGCTATGGTTCTTAGTATGTATAAATATACTATATGATCTATGTATAAATGTTGCTAACTTTTGCAATTATTATAAATGTTGCAGTACTCTTGAGATATCCTTGTAGTTCAGCTTCATAGGTTTTAGTTTTTGTAACAGCTAGATGACCTAGACAAGGAATTTCTAAGAATCTAGTTGTAATATTGAATGTAATCCAATTCAGTTGCCAGTTTAAATCTCTCTTTGGCAGATATTCCGTTCTTATAACATGAATTACTAAGCTTTATGTTACGGCAGGTTTTAATATTGCAAAGCTACATATGCTATTCTTTCCATTTTCTAATGAACGAAATTCGAGTTGCTTTGCAAGATACAGGGTAACAGTAGTGGAGAGTGTTGCATATTGCTGTGTTTGAAAACACCCATCAGCAACAACTGCTGTCTACTGTTGTGGTTGCAATATGCAAACAGAAACTTTATCTTTGACAGTTAATTTCATTTTCCAGTATGAAATAGGTGGACAGGGAGACCATTTCCAGTTCACTTTTCCTGTTGAGATGTTAGGTGTCGTAATCAGATTATTCGCCTTTACTAACACTGTAAAATTTAGCAAAATTACTTCCCTCTATGTTCGAAGTGATACATATGACAAACACACTGATTGTAGTGATTGCTGGTTTTTTGGTGATGGGCTTCTGTATTTTACTTTGTAAGTAAAAGGTCTGTGAAAGCCCTTTGTCAGAGGGCAGTTATCCAGTGCTCATTGGGTGAAGAAATACATCTTGGAAGAATTCTAATTCTAATTTGAAAATTAGTGGAAAAATTTACTGAGCCTGTTTAGCTAACAGAAATACTGAGTCAAATAATTCAGTCATTCATTTCAGACTACAGAGACAGTCTTTTAACTTCATAAGACAGGAAAAGTAGATGTCACTGGTTTCAGTTTTTTTTTTTTTCTTTAATCTGCACTCTTGTCTGGAGACTGGGGAATCAGTCAGAAATTTTCACTTGAAAAGAACTCTGCATCCAGTAGAGCATCCAGTTCTCTCATAAAAATAAGGTATTTATATTTGTTGGAAATAACCTTCAGTGCTAAGATACCAGTTAAAATATTTGGCTTATAGACCTCCATGGAAATTACGGGCTCTGAGATGGGAAGATAAGTTCAGTTTTTTGGGTTGAGTTCTTGCATAAAGCCAGTAGTTCTGGAACACTCCCCATATTTGGCTGACATATTTTAGAATGGAGCAGAGAAGATGGGATTGTATATCCAGGTATGCAAATACAAATGCAATAAACCTGACTTAGCACCTGCAATCAGAATAGTAAAAATCGCGTTTTAAGATATATGGCAGTATTTTAGAATACCTCTACAAAAGCCTGGGACGCTGAGCTGAATAGGTGATTGGTTGGTACGTGGCTTTAGGCTGTCTGAATACATGTATGAATGATTTAGAGAGATTAAAATGCTTTAGTTTTCAACTTTCTTAAAATTTGATTTTTTTGTTTCTAATGCATTATATTAATGTTTCTAGATACATAAATAGCGTATAGTGATATTCTTCACCACAGAATGAATCTGAGTTTGGAAAACCGTTAGCTTCCTAAGCAATGTCATATGGCAGGTGTACATTCAAACCATGTTGGAGGAAAGCTTCCCAGGAGACAGGCAGCAGAGGATGGCTGTTGCTGCCAAAATGGACTATTACTGCCTAGAAAATAAAATGAGAATGGGTGGCCAGATGGTTCTCATGGTGGAAGCGTTCTGAATTTCTAAAGAATATATGGGTTTGGTGGTACTTTTCTTTGAGGAGTAAGGTGATAGAAAGCAATTTCATTAAGTATGTGATGTCCTTGGTCTTTCATTATATTTCATCTCAATAGGGTAATGAATGGAAGAAGTTTGTTTTATAAATTATTCTGTCTAAAGCACATCCTGAGCATGTAATAAGAAAGCTAAACACATGAAGTACTCCCTAGATTTGCTTAAGAACTGAATGTGCTGCCATGTGATAGTGGTACTGTCCTCTTGGCAGCATTTGAGTGACTTCAGTTTTCTCATGCAGCACTGTCTGTCTTTTGGCTTAAACTTTGTATTCATTTTACATTGTATTTATGCTTTTAATGAAAAAAAATGAAGTTGTGACAAACTAATACTTTTATGTGAATAAAAGGAGGAGACTAGCTCTTTAAAGACTAAAAAAAATCTTTTTGATATTAGTTGGTCTCAAGGTTGTTTCAGAATCTTTGTCTATGAGACATGAAGTAAAGTAAGTCTTGGCACAATTTGTAGTATCTATTTATTTATTTATAAATATTTATTTTATTTATTTATTTTTTAAAAAGGTATACTAAAAATATGTAACTTGAAAAGTAGATCAAATGTTCATGACTGTCCCTGTAGCAGTTAACACTTACTCCAGGGCAGAAAGACCTATTAGTTTTGGACTTGAAGGGTGGTGGAAGACTTTCCAGTGTGCATCAAAAGGGACGGAGACACAGTAACATTCCACGGGCAGTGTCTGCAGCACTGGGGCTGGGGAATTTGGTTGCTCCGCGGTTTTGGTTTGGTTAGGAGGGAAAGAGGGAAACGCTGTGTGTTTGGATAGCAAGTACACGGAGCAAGAATCAGTGTCTGAAGGTTGATTAGCTTGTCTGTGCTTTATGGAGGGGTGGGAAGCAAAATCAAGTATTTTATCTAGCATTTACCTTTTTTCCTTTTGAACTGTGGGCATGAGGTTCCTCCTTTAAGCTGCAGACAAAGATCTGTGGTGACTAACTGGTTTCCTAGCTGTCAGGACCTCTGCTCCTACTAGGCCCTCACCAACCTCAGTTTTCTCTAGGAAAGCAAATCAAATGAAAATATTCTAAGGGACATAAAATTTCTATTTATGGAACTGAAGATATGGATAGCCCCGTCATTCTTAATCTGCCTTTCCTTGGCATACAGTTTCCTCAAAGAGAGGCTTCCATGAAGCTGAGTGGAGGATTAGTTCAGGAAAACCTTTTCTTTTCCTGTTTTTGTGCTCCAGGCACAATTTCCCCCAGATGTGGGTTCATTCAACTTGTAAAGCTGACGGACTAATCGAATTCAATTAAAAGCTTTCCAGTGGTGTTCTTTTTTGTTTGCTTTTTATTTTTGTGTTTTTAAAAATCTAAACCTAATCCACTGTACAATCTGGACTCAATGTAAAATATGATGTTGGGATATAAAAATGTAACAAACTGTACAAATAAGTTCTGTGGTTGCATTTAAAAATATTAAATGTTCTTTGATCTTTCTTTTTATTTACTAGAGTTTGTTCTTACGGCTAAGAACAAGGGAGATATAATTGTAAGAATTCACTTTGGAGTTTGTCTGAAGTTGTCTTGACATGGCAATGTTATCCTTTCATATTACTTATTAGATAACGTATTTTAAACACTATCATCTTAGATCTGCCTCGTTTTTGTTCTACGTAAGGCAGCCATTGTTGCAAGTAATAAGAACTAGTCAGTGTGAAACAGCATCTGTATTTGCTCCGTCCTACAAAGTATGCAAATAAACAGGATGCAAGTAAAGGCTTTAAGAAAGATTTTGTTATATGTGGTTTGGCTGTTTCTGTAAATGGAAATGTACAGATGCTAGTGTATG
This sequence comes from Calonectris borealis, assembly GCF_964195595.1. NCBI lineage: Eukaryota > Metazoa > Chordata > Aves > Procellariiformes > Procellariidae > Calonectris > Calonectris borealis. The sequence continues at coordinate 121,513,427 of NC_134314.1, forward strand.
GTGGTTTGGGGTCTTTTGTATGGGAAATGTGTTTTTCCCTTTATAGGAAATGAGGTTTTGTATAGGAAATGTGTTTTGGACAGCTATTTAGGCGTAGCTACTTGATAATGTATTGATAGATATTGACTATCTGCTTATCCCCTCTTGTATATTTTCCTTTCCTTGCTCAAAAACGTACTAGGATATTATGCTTAATTAACTTTTTAAAATAACAGGATCTATAAATTTCATGTGGATTCAATGAGGCCTCACATTTTGCCCCTGCAATTACATAAAGGTCTATTAGGCATTTAACATTGGGTTGTGGGATAAGTCAAGCCTATGCAAAAGGTTAATTCATAACTTGGGTCAGAAAACTAATTTACACAAATCAAGTCTGTTGTAGTTATAATGAAAAAATTTGATTATAAGATTCATGATAATCATGATAGTGCTAGTGCTGATATTTCTTCTGTTTCAGTAACAAGCTTTCTCTCTTATGCCTCTTGGCAGCATCCTTGGGCCTCTGTGCTTTTTATTGTATTGCTACAATGATCTGCTAATAATTCTGGCTGATCACTGTATAAGCAATCTCACTTATAAATGATGCCTGCCTTGGAGTGGACCATTGGTTTGCCTTGATTGCAGTATCTCACTAAACAATCAGTGGCATTCTTCCACGGAGGAAATTTGCTACTGTGCTTGTCAAACAATGCTGCTTTTACACTGTCATCCTATCCCACTTTTCATTTAGAAATTTTCACAGACCTGGAAAAAAGTCTTGGGTCTGTCGGTCATTTTTTTTTCTTTAAACTTAAGAAATAACATCTCCAAAAATTGTCAGTTACATTTTGGGGGAAACTGTAACAGATTTTAAAAGAATCTTTTCTTCTTGAAGTGGTAAATCACAGTTGTAACCAAAATTGTTCTGAAAATAGGAAGATGTTCATATATCAAGCAGGAGGGCCAGAGATCAAAGTTTTAGCAGTAAAATGAAAACCTTTAAATGTTTTTAATTAAATCTCATTCTGTAATTTGACTGAAAACAAGACCACCTAAGAGCAGACACCAGGATACTCTTATCAAGAAAGGAATTAAAAGAAGCTGCCTCTGAGATATGAAGTGTCTCTTCGATGCAATGAGTTGTTACAGTCTCAAATCACTTTCCGCTCAATTGATGCAAGTTATTCTTACTGAACTTTTACATCTATACTTTTTGTCACAACCCATTGCCTCATTGCAAGTTATACATTTTGCAGCACTTAAATCTTTTAAGTGGGATAATGTACACACCAAAACTTAAATATGTAGTTGGCTGCACTTACAGGAAGCTGTAATTTCTAAATGCCAGCAACTTCTACATTGTGAGCTTTATATCGTAGTAGGAATCGTTTCTAGTTCCTAATTTTGTAATTGTTTAAGTGTTATATTGTCTGAGCGTTAATGAATCACTTGGTGAAATTTGTAACTCATGAGGGGAATGAAGGTCAGCGCTCATGCTTTGATGGGAGGGATGGCTGGAGCGTAGCTTGAGCTGGTGAACCCCTGTCGTTGCCACTTTCTGCCTCAAGCCTGTGGAAATGCCGGTATCAGCCCTATTGCATTTTGGAGTTCCACTAAGGCTCTTTTTTATGTTTTACCAGGGCCCACTCAGCACCTCCAAAAGTAGGAAACAGAGAAGTTTGTAGAAACATGCTTCTGACTCCTTTTGTTGTTTTGTTTGAACACTTTAGCCACTTGCCCCTAAATGAAAGCAAACGATATATCTGTAAATGGCTCTGGCTGTAGCTCAAAATCCAACAGTGTGGATGAAAACATAAGCAGTTTTCACAGTATAAACACGTGTGCAAGGCGGGAAAAAAGTCACTACTTTTTAACAATAAGTGAAAGTATCTTTTAATAAGCGAATGTTTTTGCCCATCAGTAATAAAATGCACCTCAGAACGTGAAGGACCTTTAAGAGGTTTTTAGTGTCACTGTGTTACAATGGAGTTATAAGCTGAAGCTTTGTGTACACAAACACATGCGCCCACTTTCTGGCTTTTACTTTCTGGCTGAGATATTACAGAGCCATCTCAAAGGCCTGCTTTTAAAACTTCTCCATGGAAAAGATGCCTGTTGACAGAAACACAATTGCTCTTTGGGTCCATTTATTTGATAGCTGGCAACAAATATTTTAGAGGAAGTCTTTGGGGTTTTTTATGTGGATGAGTAGGTATTTTATGCATAGAAATTTCCTCTTTGCATCCTGATCATCGTAGTTGCCTTATGCTCTGAAGTGTTAGTTTGTCAAATAGTTTATTGTACCTAAGATTTCTGTAAGTTATATTTCTGTACACAATAATAAACTTTTTTGAATCTCCCTAAGAAATAGACTTATAAACCATGGAATGCCACAGTTATTTTTCTTTTGTCTTCACACTGGATATCCCTTTCTTCTGCTTTCAGTGCACTGGGTCATCCATTTACCTTTTCTACACATCTGTCATGGTCCTTCTCTTCATACGTTAAGCATTAACGCAAACAAAATAAAAGAAGAATCCCAGTTGTTTGCAGCTTTTCAAGTTGCTTTGTAGTTTGCCCTCAGACTTCAGTGATGGAACAGCTTAATTGTTCAATACTTACAAGCTTGCTTTGTGTCCTGCATAATTTTGCCTCTGTTCTCACTCGATAATACTCTCTTGACTTTTCCACAGACTCACATTTCAAGACTTCCTCCTGGAGCCGTGGCAGGACAGTCCGTGGCAATAGAAGGAGGAGTTTGCCGGCTGGAAAGTCCAGAAAGCTGAACAGCTGATTCCTCACTTCATTGCAAAGAATGTGAATGACTTTTTGTACAATAAGTTTTTTTGTGTTTTAACAGATGTTGGAAATTCTACTCTTGTTTTATACCCCGTGTTGCAACCATGTGCACCATAACTTGAGACAAGTGCTGCTGTAGTTTATGTTCTCACTCTGTGAATGAGGGTGTGTGCATGTTCATTTTTTCCCTAATAAAATAGGAACTCTTCCCAGTTGTGCAAAGATTATGTATGATTAATGATTGCGTTTTCATTGTTTTATGTTTGAAAAATAACCCAACGTTCAAAAAAAAAAATTTAATTTAAAGATATGGTCACAATTGTCATTCATGTTCTAAATTTAAAAGTAACAGGCCTTTGAAGTGGCTATATAATTATGCAAAAATGATTATGGTTTCTAAGTTTTTCAGTGGTTTAAGGAAATCCAGAGGTGGTTTAAACATGGGTTGGTTTTTTCCTTCCCAATAAGGAGGATTTTTTTTTTGTCAAAGAATGGTTTCAGTGAAACAAACTAGAGCAAAATTAAGGCTAGAATTGTTTTTAAATAGTCTTATAGGTCATATCTCTGTTCCCAAACTAAGATGTTAATAGCTTCAAGCTGTATGTATTACAAAAAGCTATATGAAGATAATGTATCGTAACGCAGTCTTTATGTATAATGGAATATTACAATGTAAATAAGAAAACAAAGTTTATGGAAAGATTCGATATTATTCTTCGCTTCTGTTTTAAATCTATTTTTAAGAGAGGTACAGAAATGAACATATTACTGGATGCGAAGTGCAATGTGTATTAAATGGATGTTGGGAGGTCTGATACTAGCTTTTTTATTGATAAAGCAACTTCCTAAAGTCCAGCCACAGCATGGGTATTTATATAACTGTGTGTAATATGTATGTACTGTGCATAAATTTACTGTAATTCTTTTTATACCTTCAACAAAACTGCATTATAAAACAATGTAATCCTTGTCTGCCTTGTGAAGCATTGGCAGGTGAACTGTCATTTGTCACCAGTTCTGATACATTAGCCAGATCGCCTGAATCCTAAAAGTGAGTTCTGACATACAATCTTCCATTCAGTACTTTTTTCTTCACAGCACTGGCAGCAATAGAACACTTTTGTAATTAATTCATTGTCCTGATAAGTATGCCAAAGAGAAACTAAAATGGTTCATCTTTTTCCCTGGTGGATATTTGATAATTCTGTTTTCAGAAATAGTGAATGAATAGATATTCAGACTGTATTCGCTTAATCGGGCATTGTACTTGCCTGTTTTGTAATGTTGTGCCTGCCTATAACAGACATACTTGACTGATTAAATGGTTACATTGATTGTAGTACCAATCTTTCATGAAAAAAATCTTAATAAATTTTTTTTAATAGCCTGAGTTGATTTTCAATGTTACATTACCGCATACATTGAGATACTGTCATCTTTGTATGGTTTTTTAATTGTGACATCAGTGTAGTCCTATAGTTGAAGATATTTCTATATTGTTCTGTAAATAATATGAAACAGGGGCTTTCCAGGTTGCAGAAACCAAAAAGTGGAATGCATCTGTCTTGAAATGGTTTGTGCTGAGATACCAGACTGGATCCTCGGTGATATATTCATGGTCTGATGAAATGAAGATCTGTGCTACAACACTTTAAAAATGTTGCAACAAAGAAGCTGTGTTGTCGCAGCCGTTAAAATTACTCTAACATGCAGCATTAAATGTGTGGACGCTTCACTATGTAGTGAGTGAAAAATTGAAGATCATGTGTATGGGTTTGTACGTACTCACATTTGAAAATGGCATTGTTTTTGGAAAACCCAAAGTAACAATGTTAGCCTGCTTTAATTCTAAAAGTGCTTTTCAGTGTCGACCTTATAGAAACTGGCATAAATTCACTCTTTCATTGAATAAGCATGGCAAAATGGCTTGTAAACTGTAAATTGATCAATTGTTTCTTCCCCTTACTTGCTTAATATCTCTTTATGGAGATTTGAATTCCAGCATAGGATTTTTTCCCCACACTAACTCAAAATTTTAGTGTGTGTGTATATATATATATATATTAAAAAAAAAAAATATAAAATCATAACTCAAACAACAGATAACATGTTTTGCTTTTACGTTACTTTTGTGTCTATATAATACTCCAGTCATTTTTTTTTTTTTTTTTAAATCAAAAAAGCCAGGCTTCTTCAGGAAGCTACTTGGGAATCATTGTTTGAAATTGAGCAGTGCAGCTTTTTATTGTCCAACTTTTCCTCCTTCTCTCTAGGTAGAGGAAAAAGAAAAAAAAGGATTCTCTTGTCTTGAGAACCACAAGCAAGGTGCAGAGCACAAACCAGGTACAGAGCTGACTTTCTACCTAAGGCACTTATGAGAAGAAAACTGTGTTAGCACATGTGAATTTCTGTATCAGTAATCGTGAAGACTGGCAGAAGCAGAATTTCCTATCATCCAACTCCCACTTAGGCCAATGCAAGATCTTACACTAATTATGGGTGTAATTCTGCTACTAGTTCTATTTTGAACTTAAAAAGGGCTTATGAAAAATAAATGGTGAGGACAGACACACTTTGCAATGACTTGGTCTGTAAACTCTTGTACGTGATGAGTAACCATTGCCACTGGCATAAGCAGATATAGTCCAAGAGGAAATTACACAGTTGACAGCAATAGCTGGCTAAAATTATAAAGGAAGGGCAACCAGATGAAATGCATATAAATACAAACAATTTGAATACTGTTGATTTTGTACTCAAACACACAATTACGTGTCCTAGAGAATTTTGTAGCAGACAGGTTGGTGCCAGAGTAATCTGTCTTCTGCCATAATAAATTTTGCTGCTAAAAGCTGTAATAGCCTGAAACAAACCTAACATATAGCCCATTTTTTGTCTTCCTTTGCTCCTGTACCTTTATCTTTGCTTCTGTACCTTAACGGTGTGGCCCTGCAATGAGTGACTTCAGAGGTCTGCAGTTGAGCAAGTCACGGAGGAGAGGCCTGTTACACTTTGAATTCCATTTTGTGTATTCTGTAGGTACGAAGAGTATGCTTTTCTGCTTGTGAATTAACCTCCGGAAATGCTGTGAGATGTAAGAGATTTGATTGAGGAGGAAGAGGGGGCCTGATGTAGGGAAACCAGCTGTTCACCTGTAAAGGACAATATGGAAGATGCTGTGAAAGGAGAAGGAAGCCTAAGAGGAAGCAAAGCCGGTAATAAATCCAGGGGTATTAACAAGGCTGTGGTAACTGCTATCGCTACTTAAAATTTAAGTTAATGGCAGAGTCCAGAAAAAGAAGCTAAAACTATTGGTTATTATGGTATTACAAGTGAAACAGGTGCAACATTTCACAGTGGCATGTGGTAATGGTGCAACTGGATAGTCTTTATAGCTCAGTTTTGAGCAGAATGATGCAGAATTAGATGGGAAGTTCAAGAGTGTGTATCTATACATTTTAAAAATGAAAACTTGGCGTTCCACCATAATTTCTGTTTCTTCTGGTTGTCATTTACTTTGAGTCAACAAGATATACTAAGAGTTCTAGTCATTCAGTAGTAGCAGGATTCATTTGTTTAAAGACATTGAATTGTGTGGAAAGTTTTTAGTGTGTTATGTTTGCAAATAGCTGAACAGTCTATATGCAGCCCTATTTCAAAAGCATCTCCTGAATCTCAAAAGGTTTGCCACTCTAACAGTATTTGGGCCTATGTAATTCTAAGTGACTGCAATCCCAATCCTCTAATTCAGTAGAGAGGCACCTTTCAGGTTAAAATATGACTTGGGAAAGACTCTGGTTTTCAGGTCAGCTTGACTGGCAGGGGAGGGCTTAGAAGAGAACTGGAGAGTTGAAGGGAAAGTTTATAATGTGGCTAGGTAAGGAAATAAAGGCTCTTGTTAGAAAGCAGAGTATACAAAGAAACTGCTCTAACAGGGGAGAACAGGCATTAATGTAAAGTGGGTAGAGGGAAAACAAAATTATTTTTAAGGAAAGGAGAGAAAATAAGAGGAAATAGTTGTGAGAACTTCCAAGAAACCTGGGTAAAAATTGATACATCCTTCACAGTGTTAATAAGGCTCATCTTCGTCTCTTCAAATATCCCTTAGAAGGAGTAGAAACTGTTACCTTATACCTCGCCAGGATTTTCATGTGAAAGACTCATTAAGTTACAGCAAAGTGAGGACAAACACAGAATTCCTGTGGCTTTTAGCATGGAGTGTCAGCAGAGGTTTTTGTAGATGCCTTGCAGGTGAGTTGAGAAAGTGTCACTGCCTCATATGAGAGTCCAGACCTGCCAAGAAATGCTGAGAACCTACAACTTGCAGGAAATTGTATTGAGATTTTATGTGGAAGCTGACATCACTGATAGCTTGTGGTAAAGGACTCCTGTAGTGGGTCTAAAGATAGCAGTACTGATTAATAAAACTTACCTCTTTTCTTTTTGCTCCTTTTTTACAGGAAAGCTTGTGGGAGGTTGTTCTGCTCTAATAGCCCTGTGCTTGATTATTCACTCCATTACGAGATAACACAAAGATAAGGAGGACTTGTACACTGACTTTTAGTGTTTTAGATCATATAGTGAGACAGCATTTATCTTCCACATAACCTGGGCAATAGATCCCCATAAAGACAATTAGCATCACTTAATGGTGATTTGAACACAATAAATGTCTGTCTTGTTACCTGCTCTCGTCTGCCTAATGAACCAAATCAAGTATGTTGGCGAACTCATGAGGAACAGATACAGTGAGACTTGCTTTCCTATGGCTTTGTGCCTTAACCGTAATACCCTCACTGACCTTAGAAGTCTCCTGTGTGACAGCAATGCAATGCCCTTATTTTATGTCCTATGCTCCTTTACCAATTATTTGAGTTCGCCAGATCCTTGCAAGGTAATATCCTGCTCTTCTTCCCATGTTCCCTATCCCAGTACAGAAGTGTCAGCTACCCCGGCTCCTCTGCCTCCACCTGCTGCAAGACTTTTAGCCAACCCTCGTGTCCCCGGTGTCCACATATGTCTGTTACACAAGAGACAGCGTATGTGAGTGGTGACTCTGTACGTGGCTCCTACCTCTTGGCTGCTGGTCTCAAGAGTTGCCTGTAACCCCCAGGCCGTGCTTTGTGCAAGCCTCCCATAGGTAATGAGCATCTGTCAGATCTGTAGTCCTCTTCAGATTTGTAGAAATTGGTTAACGGATGCAAGAACTGCTGAAACTCTGCAGATGGACAGCGTGAATGTGCAAGCATGGTTTCCTTAGGGTCCAGGCTACAAGAGTTTGAAGCAGCTGCTTTTTCTTGTGTCTTAAAACAGCATCTAAGAGACACGGAGAGCTACGTTCACCGGTCCCTCAAGGGTGATTGCAGGCAAAGCTGGCAGGTTCCAACCTGCTCATAGTGTAATCATCCCAGAGAGAAAAGACCTGTGAAGTTATGGTGTCAGTGCTCATCCTGGAGTTTGTGCAAGCCTGCTAAGGACTATGGGTGTCGCGTCCTCACATGGTTAGCCCCCACTAGACTCTGCACCTTCAGGCATGCACGGCTGTTCGTCTGCACAGTGTGCAGGTGTATGTTGGTCAGACATCCAGGTGGACTCACAGAGGAGGAGCCCCCATAGCTTATCTCATCATCCTTCTTGGAGCCTACCAGCTACAATATCTCGTAATAGATATTTAGGCTAGAGTTGCCCAATTTATTATACTCGGTTATATTGCTATAAATATCCACATAGACATACAGAAAGAGACCAACTAAACTCATCTTTCTAAAACAAAAAGCCTTTCAAAGTTGTTAAAACGCAGTTTTCAGAAAGCACCGCACGAAGGCAAGTGTTTGAGGTGAGATCCTGTCCCCAGCGAGGTCACTTGGAGCTTGGCCGTCAGCTCAGCCCAGCTTCGGTGGAGCCAGGACGTCGCCCTTGGAGGTATTTCTCTTAGAGGACTCAAACATTACGAGTCCCTCAGTGTCAACACTGGAGACTTCAGAAATGAGGTGGTGCAAGATGTTTTGATGACTCATGCTTATTTTTTGGATTATCTGGGAATATCTGGTGGGCGTGCAGGGCTCGAAAAGCCAAGTGGAAGAACCAAACCGCAGACTCCTCCAGGCAAATAATCTGATGCAGCCAGGCCATGACTGCTCCAAAAGGAGCTCCTCACTAGCCAAGGGCTCTCGGCATAGTTTTCTAATTTAAACAGTTTTCCTAAAGATGATCGTTTCTATAGCCCTGGTTTCACTTCGGGGGCATGTGTTTGAATGGTATAGACTACATACCATCACAGCACAAACGTGAGCAAGGATTTCGGTTTGCCGTGATAAAACTCACCTGTGGCAAAACCACTGCGTTCAAGGTTAAGTGGCATTAAACCACAATACCAGCCTGGATTGTAACACCTTCTGTGTGTACTGTACCTGCGATAGAAATCCTATTAAACTTATTTTTTAGAATGGTTTCCTTAACATGTGAGTTGTATCTGACTGATACAGCTGGGCAGTGGGACACTGTGCTGGAAACCTCCCGGCCCCGCTGCCCGTGGGCCAGAGGAGATTCGATTTAAAGTTGAAATCAAATTGTCCATATTTGAAAATGTAGCTGCTTTACTTTTTGTGGCTAAAAGTGAGCTTTTTTCGGCTCTGGCACTGTGTTGTGTGCAGGTGCCAAGGCGCTGGCAGGGGGGCTGTGAGGAGAGGCGGGGCTGCCCTGCGCCAGGTGCGGCCGGTTCCAGCCGGTTCTGGCCGGTTCCAACAGCTGCACCACAGGGCACAGCCCAGCCCCTCCAGGCGGGGGAAGCTGGTTTAAGAAAGGGACAAAGCAGCGCCCGGCGGCGAGGAGTGAGGAAAAAAAACGTGAGAAACAGCTCCGCGAGCCCCTCTGGCAGGAGTGAGTGGAGAATTTGGGGGTGAGGGGGTGACTCTAAGCCTAGGAAAGAGGGGATGGGAGAAGGCGGTGTTTTAATTTGCCTTTGTTTGTCACTATCCAAACCTATTTTAGTTGGCAATAAATTAAATTAATTTTACCAAAGTCGAGTCTGTTTTGCCTGTCATGGCACTTGGCAAGTGATCTCCCTGTCTTTATCTCGATCCATGAGCTTTTTCATCTTAATTTCTCTCCCCGCTGTCCTTTTGAGGAGGGGGAGGGAGAGAGCTGTTACAATTGCACCCAGAACTCCCTTCAGGACAAAATCCAAAAGTAAAATTTTGCAGAAGATCTTCTTCTGGTAGGGTAGTCTTTTGGGCCAGTGAACTGATTTTTTGTGCCCTGCAGCTGCATGATTGTTAGAGCTAAGGTAAGGGAAACACAGGAGCGCACGGCTGGAAGAGGGATAGGGAGGATGGGATAACCCGCTTTTGACTGATGTTAAATCAGATTAGCTATCAAAAGAAACTGCCCCCTCCTTGCGCTCACTGTGATTATTCATCTTGTTGGATGTTGCTCTTATTGCTTCTAGTCCATCTCTGGAAGTAACTTCTACAATGCACCATGGATGTTGCTGGGAAAAATTCACCATGTTTATAAAATTGCATTTGTGTCTAATTTTACAGGAATCAACTCTAGTTGAGTGCAATTCTCAATCCGATGAAGAAACAGTTTCTAAAGTTTGGAGGCTAGCCCTTCCGAAAGGCAGTGAACTCTCCTCTGGGGAGATAAGAGCATTCCAAGTCTTGAGGTAATTAACAGTCAATGTTGTGACATGATGGCCTTTGAAATTAATACTGTGTGTGTCTGAGGAGGGAAGGGAGATTGTTTCAAACCTCATGTTTATTGTATTAATGTGTCATGTAATGTCCATGAAAGAAAATTAGCAAACCAAAGACAAACAATGCTATGGCACAGCAGAAAATGCTTTATGATACATGATTTGCAAAATGTTACAATTTGAGAACTGCAATCCAGTTCATTACTCAGGGAAAAGGATGAATGGATAGAAAAAGCATAATTTTGAGTGTCTTCTTTGCACATCAAAAAAGTAGTTATTCCCAGGTAAGTTTCAAGAATCTTGACCAACATAAGGGAGGTACCTAAATTAGAAGAGAACTCAAAAATAAGGAAACTCCCAGCTATGAATGATGAACAGAAACCCAGGATGAAGTTCACAGTTTAAAATAATATACAAGGGGCAGAAGGCAACTGAATTATCCTGCTGTGCAAAATGTGTATCAGATAGAGTTTTAAGTTCAGGTATGAGCTAATGCTGTTTTCTTCTTTCGGTACTTTTCTATTTTATTTGTTTTCAATTTTGAAACTAAGATGCCTTTTTTTTTTTTTGCCTAAAGTATTTTCACTTTAGATATCTCTAAAGTCACATAAACTCATTTAAAACAAAGATGCTTTTACTTCTGTGGAGATGACAGGCCCAGATAAGGTAGTTGGTAGGGACTAACCCTGCAGGGAAGTGGCACCCAAAAGTGTTCAGGTGTCTGAGGAAATGGGGTAGGTTTTCAACACTCCCCTGTTCTTTGTCTTCAACCTAGTTCAAATTCTACTCCTTCGTCTATTTAACCACAATAGAATGAGCCACAGATGTGTTAGGTGGTCTCATAAATGACGCACACAAAGAGGTAAAAGGCTTCCTTTTACCCCTCTGGAGAGGTAATGAAGAAAACGAGACCTGTTGAGGTTTTTTCCCCCAAAACTGAACTGTACACTCACCTTGCCTAAACCTTGCCCTGGGGATGTGTCACAGTTTCTTCAGGATGCTTTCTGAATGCTACAGCATGATGATTTGCAGTCGCGGTACTAGGAGTACTAAAGCCTGTTTCCACCACTCTGATGCTGTTGCTCCTTCTAGCCGTGACTTACTGTCAAGGGTAGGCAGAATAATTCGGTGGCTGAGAAAACCCTTGAAGCTCCCATTTTAAATAAGTCAAAGAGTATTCTCCATAAACTACATTTTAACGTGTTTTTCAGTAATAATGGTGGCCAGGCTGGCTAGTAAGTGTGAGTACCTATTCATTTGGAAATCCTAGGTGGGGGGTTTTCAGGCTACAGTGCTCCTGTAAATATGTTTATATGTGCATGTGCTGTCTTAAAAAGTATGTCCATCTTTATGTCCTGTTCTCTCCGCTCTTCTCTGTTCCTCTTTTTTCTCTCTTCCCCCAACGGCATCACTTGTGCCAGTTCAATACTATTAACAGAGTTAAGTTTCCCCAGTTAAATTAATGTATGTGGCTAGAAAGAATAAAGAACTACAGTAAGTTCCTGAATTGAAAGGAGGCTGATGAGTCCCTTGAGGATCCATGCAGGAGAAAGCCTTTATACAGGATTTTTTTTCCCAATTAGGGCTAAAATGTAGGTTGCTGTGAGCTCCAGTTGGCACAAATCTGGAAGAAACCAGGCATTGTTTGTTCCAGTGATTACAGAACAGCTCGGTTCACAATTAAGAACATTTTAGGCTGGTGCAAAAAAGTTTTTGTCTTTTTAATTTTCACCAGTTTATTTGCCTTTTTCATTTCTCTGATTTTTCACAACTGGTAAAAATCACCTGCACAAGAATGTAGTGCCAGGCTTACACTGAGTATCACCTGAAGAAGCCAGTGCATCCCTGCTGGCAACAGTGGAGCTGGTGAAGGTGCCAAAGGATCCATATCTGCTTTCTGTACTGATGCAGTTTATTTTTGCTACCCCACAAATTCTCCATCAAAGATGTCCCTCCATTAGTGCACATGCAGTCCTTCTGCGAAGAACAATGCAATGTTCAGGTAATTTTGCCATGAGAAATCCTGTATCTATTACATAAAAGTAGATACAGTGGCTTTTTGGAACAGGGCTTTTAACAGAAAGACCGCATAATCGTTTGTTTCTTCTTTGCTGAAACCTTTCACAGCTGGAAAGAAGACACAAGCCCTTTTCCCCTGCCTGGTAACTAATCAATTCTCCTTACCTTAAAATAACAAAAAGGCAAAAGTCTTTTAAATGAGAACTAATATCTCCTCCTCATCTTAAACTTTCTAATTATTTATATTTCACTGGCAGATAGGATGCAAGACCTTGTTCTTTGTTTGTCATGTGCCAATAAGGATACCAAATATATTTTGTTTCAGTCCATCTTGCCAGGAAAAAAAATGCAATACACTTGACAGTGCATTTTTCCTCCTAGTTTGCTCCCTGGTGAAACAATAGAGCTCTCAAATTCACTGTCCATACACACGCATGCACAAATCCAAGAAGGGTCACCTGTGTTTACTCTTTCCTGTCCTGCTGGTAGCCCGTAGCACATCCCTGGTTGCTGGTGAGCTGTGGAGGCTTTGTGCTGCACTTGTGGCCTCAGTTTGGGGAAGAAGGTTGAGGACTTTGAGCCAATTCCGAGGAGATGATGGGGGGAAGCTCTGTGACATGCCGATGTGTCCTGGCTTTGAAGTCTGGGATTAGGCTGGGGGGAAGGAAGAAGTCCTTCACGATGTATCCTTTTGATTTGAAGCTCTTGTGAGTAATGATGTGAGTCCAGCATAGGACTGTGAGGCTCCAACCCTCTGCTGAAGGGGGGTGATGGGCCCTTCCTCCCTCCTGGGACAGAACATCCTCATATGCAGAGACGGAGAAATCCTGGGATTCCCCCATTCTGGGCTATAGCTTTGTTGACAGACTTATTTTTCACTTTAGCATAGTAAATAGAGTTTGTCTCCTGCTTGGAGATGATTCATCTCTCATTATGTTTAATAATTAGAATTCCATGCTCGTCTGCTGCTTCCTCTGTGCTCTGCCAAAGTGAGCGGAATCTGCTCTGAACAGCTCCATCTGTTGGCATTGCATTGCCATATCGAAAAAAAGGCTAAAAAAAAAAATCCCCCCCCAAAACCCAGCAGCAAGAATAGCCTTTCCGCTTGGACTGTGAAGAGAAATGATGGACACCTGGTGCACCAGCTGCCTGCCTCTGAAACCCGCTGGGTAAAACTCCTGCATCCCTGGGCTCCCCTGTGTCTTCAGCATCCTCCGAAATCAGGAGTACCACGTGTCTGCTGAGCACGCTGCAGATCTGGGCAGCGATGAGGTGGGAAACCCTCTGCACCTTGTGTCTTCACACCATTTCCTTTCATTTTCCAGCCCAGACTTGCCACGCCGGGTGCAGCCAGAAGCAGCCTGCCAAGGGCTGACAGGGGCTGTGCTTGCTGGAAACGGGGGTGGTGGAGGTGGCTGGCGATGTGGAGTGGCTATGGGGGGCTTGTGGGCCCTGCCCACTGGAAGGGAGCTGCAGGAGCAGCTGTATTATAAGATGTAGAAAGAGGCAGGAGCAATCCCTACAAAGCTGCCCTGCTGGGAGCTGTGGAAAGGGCAGCTCCATTCCTCTGCGCAGTCTCCAGCGAGCAGCAGAGCCAGGGGCTGCTGCGCCCTGTGCCGGGGCAGGTCTGGCCCCTTGGGAGCTCTGTGCTCACGGAGGGCTGTGCTCAGAAACCAGGGGCCAAGGGTCAAGGGCGGTGCAGGGACTGCTGGGGATGAAGAAGTGCTGTGGGTGGCTTGGAGGTTGCTGTGGATGAACGCGTGGCATGGAGAACGTGAGGGATGAAGAAGTGTAGCAGGTGGCCCAGAGATTGCTATGGATGAACATGTGGCATGGAGATCACTAGGGGTGAAGAAGTATTGCGGGTGGCACGGCGGTCCATATGGATGAAGAAGTGCACGGAGATTGCTATGGAAGAAGCGTCGCAGGTGGCACGGAGATTGCTATGTCAGACCTGGCCACAGGGGGGTACCACAGACAGTGACACAGCCACTGACACCGTTTCAGTATTGGAACTATCACGTGTGGTAACATCACATCTTGCTACTCCATATCCCCTCCTGCCCCACCGCTACAAGCGTGCTTGAGGACCAAGGTGTAAGCACGATTCGTGTCCCAGTTGGGCAGAGCATCAGCCGGTTGTACTTTTGTATATAAATCCTCCTCGGTGTTTTCTCCCCTGGGCTGTTGGGAATGCATCTTCTGGATTAAGCCTTCATGTTTTGCTTGAGGTGTTAGCAAAACGCTGTGACAGCTGCGTGATTGCCCAGCACACCAACCGTGGAGAGCGAGGCTGCTTCCCGACCTGGCTTCATAAATACGCTGAGAGTAAAGCAGTCTTTGCAAAAACTGTTGCTTGGGGAGGTTGAAATTCAACACAAACTTCTTTCTGTTTTTAAGGACCTAGAGCCCAATGCTGAGCGCCAGTAAATTCAGTCATTTCCCTGGTGGCTCCGTACATGCTGGGCTTAACTCTCTGGCTGTGTTTGAGCAGCTGCATAGCTTGCACTAGGCATGAATAAAGCTGGCATCAACGAGGGCAGCTTCAGTTGCCTGTAATTGTCCAAAGCTGGAGCCATTTAAAAAATTAAGGTTACAAACATGCTTACAAGCAAATAGTTTTCCCTTCTATGATTTATGTGAGTTTCTACTTCAAAGAAATCATTATCTGCCTTCTTGAAAGTGTTGTCTTCTTCCATCTGCCTTCTTGAAAACGTTGTCTTCTTCCAGCTGCTTGTGGTGTAGGTATGAACAGGATTACAGAGCATACAGCATCCAATCAAATATTGGATGTTTGCAGTATTGATACCTTTTATATGTGGCCTGGTCCTAAAGCAAAAATGAGGCTTTATTCGTAGTACCTGCTTATTATTTGTTTTTTAAGTATCATCTTCTTTCAAGGACATCAGATGTTCAGAATATCAGAAAGCAGTATACTTTATGATGAGAGTAAATATTCTGATTTTTTGGTGGAGGCTTCTTTTTTTTTTGCCTCCATAAAAGGCAAAAGAAATCTGCTAGCTAAATAAATGCAAACATTTTGTTTCTCGTGCTATCACATGCAGCATGCAATATGATCCAGCCTCATTTGTGAAGGAACAGTTCTAGTTACACAGATGAAAAATTATACTTAAAAGGCAAAAACAAAACAAAACTCTGTAGCTTGTTTGCTTATCTTCAGTTGTGATTGTCCTTTGGAGACTGAAGCCTGGCCCGGAGCTGACATAACACAAGATAGATTGCTTCCATGAACTTCAGTGGGAGTTTGGATTGGGCTATGTGATTTTGCAAAACTATAAATGCCTCTCAGAAGGACATAAGTATAACTTATTCATGAGGGAAAAAGTGGGATATGAACACTGCAGCGATTGCTTCAGATTCCCAGATTTGTCTGCCTTGAAAAGGTGTATCTGCAGATTCATGTTGGAGATGGCCACTCCCACAGGAGGATGGGCAAGCAGGATTTGGGGTTTCCCCACAAAGGAGAACACCTCCGTGTGCTCCGGTACTGCCATCTGGCACGGTTTGAGTTACCTTGGCTCGGATGCGGCTACGGCCATCCCAGGAGGAGCAGCAGCCCTCAGCAGAAATCCTCCCTGCGCTAGTCAAGGCATCAGCATTTAGCAGACACAGGGATGCTGTGGGCATTGGTTGCTCACGTGCAGGCAGGGACCCACCCCGCGGCCTCAGCAACATGTTGGCTGTTTAGTTGAGAGTTCAGAGAAGAGCAGTATCCCTTCTCTGGCAGATGGGAGGTAGAGATTCAGCAATGTCAGACAGAGAAAATTAAACAGAAGTTAGCTGAGTGCCCCAAGAGCAACCTTCTTTTTTTTATATCCCTTGTTGCAGCACTGGGACAGTCTCGAGTCTGGCACTACAAACCAGCTGCTTGTCAACACTAAGGCAGCAGCACAACAGTTTGGTCTCCCTGCTATTAAAGCAGACTTTCCTTCTGGGAATTAAAGGAAAAGAAGGGAATAAGCAAGCTGCTCCCCCTGCTCTCTTGTTGCAGCCTCCCCACGTTGAGGGGAGCAGGCCGCTCTGCTGGGTTTTGACTGCAGTAGGTTTGCTGGGTGCTTTCACAGCTGCCCGATGTGTGATTTCCAGCCTCCTGCAGGATGCTCTGCAATTCTGCAGCCCGAGATGGCTGTGGCCATAGGGTTCAGGACTAATTCCTCCTGAAAAGCTGGGTGGTAAAGAGACAAATGCCAGTTGCAGCTGTGGGTGCGTTTCTGGAAGGTGCTTGGATGACGTTGTGTTAGGAGCTTGAGAAGAATGAGGAGTGGAGTTGGCAGAGCACCTGCTGAGGAAAAAAGAGAAAAACTAAAACTGAGTTGCTTTCACTTCAGAAGCTTCGGGGTTGTATTTCTAATAAAGTGAAGTTCAGATCAGAGAAAGCAGCTATGTCCTCCAAACAGCCCCAAATTCCGCCTCTTTGCTGAGCTACCCTAACCAATTTGCAGCAGCCTTGAGATGTCTTCACAGTTTGAAGAAAAACCGCTACCAGGGCTTGGGAAATGTGAGCGAGTCTGACTTTGGTTATGGAAAAGCTACTAGGCAGAAGTATGAAAAGCTTGCTGGTAAATCATTTACAAGAAAATATCTTGCTCAGCATGGGGTTTGCAATGAGGGGGTCATATTTAATGACCTGCTTCAAATGTTATTATAAATCATTACTTCCTCACCAGCTAAATCACGGCTGCCTAATACTCTGTGTGCTCTCCCGTAGAAATGTCACTAACTTGTGAACATGTTGGAGTTTGGAGCCATGTGGCCCCATGGGATGGAGGGAAGCGCAGGAAACATGCGGGGCCGTCAGGCGTCCCAGGGGGGTGATGCCTGTCCCTGCCTCGGCCGCGCAGCTCCTGTGTTTTCATAGCACCGTCCGCCTCTGCAAAATGCAAGACCGTTGGGAGCTTTTTGACAAGACGCAAAACTTGAGTAGCCTAAATGAAAGCATGTCCCTGGTGCAGAAGCAAGAACAGTTTTCAGGAGGATAAAGAAGGCGAGTGTTTAGCTTTGGTTGAATGATGCCTTTGAGTTATGCAGGGAAACTTCTTCCAAACTGCTTAATAGACCTCATGCCCACCTGGGGCGGTCAGCAGAGCTTCGCAATGAACTGCTCCAGAGCCACCCTGGGCAAAATCCTCCTCGGGTTATGCACAATCTGCAGCAGTTAGAGGTGCAGGAGTGATGGCAGCCCACGAGTGCATGGCTGCGGGGCCAGAGGGATGTCTATGTAGTGGGGGCAAAACTCCCTCCCTTTGGAAAACAAACATCTCACCTCTGAAAGGCAACAGCCACTGCAAACACGAGGGAATGCAAGTCCCACATCCATTTCTTGACTGAGGATCCACTTTGTGCTGGAAGGAGGCTATGGGCTGCTTTCACCTATTTATTTTACACAAAGAAGTGGGGGAGAAAAACCTCAGGGCAGTCTGTCTGTGGAGGCAGTAACTCCTTAGAAAAGTGTACAGCAGTGGGGATGGCAACAGAGAATTGGTAGCTCATTACTTTTTTCCTACTTTTAGATCATGACTTTAAAAAAAAAACCCTGTGCATCACGTATTTTTTGTCCTTGCTGTCTGTGTGAGAATCACAGTCAGCAGTTCTGTAAGTCATTTAGAGAGATTTTATGGTAACAATATGCAAGTGAAAGCAGTATTTCTTTTGATGGATATGTTTAATGCAACAGTGCTTTTACACTTTAAAAAATTGAAAGAAAGAGCTTTAATGTTATCTCTTCAGTCCATAGTAGGCATAAAAAACAAAGTCAAGGCATATTTAAGGTCTTACTCTTTCTTAACAGAACTATCTTAGACAAGGAGAGGAAATAGGGCTTGTGATCTGGCTTCAAAGTAAATGGACAATTTTGGATTTGGGGTGAAGGTAGAGTAAGGAGGTGGGGAGGATTGTGTGAATGGGAAAATGAAATCTTCAGCAGGATCACAACTACCATAAATATAGCTGTAAGAGGGCCCAGAGACCAGTGAGGGACTTACCCTGGTTGGGCTGTCCTATTCCACACGCAGAAACCGAGACCGGTGTTTGCCGAGTCTGTGTACATCCTTGTGTATTTTCCTCAGTCTCTTTTTTTTTTTTCTCTTTTATGCATGAGTAAGGTTTTAATTTTAGAAGAAATTCTGGTAGGCTTTTGTGGGCAGTGTGGAGGAGGGGAGATGAAGGATAGTATTTTTGTTTCTGCATACAAATGCAGGGAAGTTTGTCTGAGCTCAGCTGGCAAGGCCACCATCAGACAGGTGTCACAAGCCTGGTTTGCATTTAACTTCCCAGGGCTTTATTGAGAAGAGAATATTCGAAATCATCGTGCATGGGCAGGCACAGAGCTCACACCATTCATACAGGTTTGTCTGCATGTGAATTGTACACTGGTACACTGTATATTGGTACAATTCGCCCAGTTTTGTCTGACCATGCCTTCTCCTCCACACCATGCTGGACCTGCTTGCGTGCCTGTCACTCTGGTGCCTCCAGAAAGTGGCTTTGCAGCCCCAGGTCTCTTCCCTCACCCATGGTTGGACAGGAGGCCTCCCAAGTCCAGCTTCTCTTGCGATGTGGCTCTGTGTGACCAAAACGTATTAAAAAGTATGCAACTCTGCTTATACATTTTGCAGCTCTGGATGGGCCAGCATCTGCCTGGATTGTAGAGGAATCTCGCTGACCAGAGTAATTCATCTAGAAGCCTTCCTTCATCTTGTGCTTCTTCGATACTACTGCAAGGGGCTCGTCTAAGAGTGGGATGATCTTTCGATGGGTTTAACCACAATGAAACAGGTAACTGAACCGATCTCACTGGTCCAGACAGGGACCCAAGGCACCCATACCAGTGTCTGGTGCGAAAGCAGAGAGAAAATAGCACTGGGTTTCTTTTGACTCCTACTCCACTGACCAACGCTGGCGTCCAAAAGACACCCCTGCCCGCTCTGTTTGTTTGTTTGTTCAACACTCGTACACCCCTATTTACTTACTGACACAAGGGACATTGGCTCATTTGGCAGCCTCTAATGACAGCTTAAGGCTCACCACCCTGTACTAATTCTGCGGTGTTAAAAATATAAGTTTTTCCAAATGAGGAGCGGCAGTAAGTGAATGCAGGGAATGGCTTTTCTCTAATTCACAGCGTGTTTGCTTTGTCCCACACCTTTGTTTTGGGAGTTGCTGTTTTCGTAGAAAATGAGTACAAAGCTGGGTAAGTCTAACTCAGCTCTTTCTAAGTATGTTTTCTGGGGATTATCATGTTGGCTGAAAAACAACTACTTCGCACAGACAAAAATGTGAACTGAAAATGAGGTCAAGAACCATTGATTACAAGATGAACGGAGGCCTTTCAGTTAAGATTTGCCACACTGCCGTAGAATGGTTATTACTGGTCAGACACTTCCTGAAATGCTCAACAACTCCCATAGAGTGGTGTCAGGACCTAAAATTACCAACGTTTCTGTGGGGTTTTTAAAAGTAATTCTTATTCTGTTCCATTAGCCACTGTATCAGCGGTGGTCAATATTTTTCCCTACATTGGTACAAGGGGAAATAACCAGAAGAATAGTAAATGAGTTATTTATAAAGACGTACTGCAATGCACACTCATCTGCTTCTGAGGAGAGGTTCTGGCCATCAGCAAAACCGTGAAGGATTAGAGGAGGAAATGGCTTTGTGTTTCATTTTGTACTTCAACTGTTAATCTACAGCATTGACCTAACACTATTCCAGTGTCTGAGCCTCTGAGGCATTTGTGCGGGCGAGACGTCCCTTGGTTGCTCTCGCCTGACTGCTGAGGTCAGATGAATGGATGGAGAGGTCCTGCGTGACACATTAAATAATAGCTGTTCGTGGTGGGCGTTCGCTACTTCTACTCACAAGAAAAAGCTCTTTGGTTTAACAGAGGATTTTGTGGGCCGCTCCCTTTAACCCCCTGTAAGTAAATAGTATGCATTTGCTGTGGACGCACGCGCTGCAGAAGGATTAATTGTACTCTCATATTTTCAGTTGATGTCTGCTCTATTGGTATGGTGGTCTTGTAACACTTCTAAAATACTTGGGAATATTTGGTGAGGTTTTTTTTTATGGAAGTAAATATTGACTTTCAGTGGGAATAGACAGCCCTTTGTGTTGTCTGAAGCTGAAAGTCCTTCGCGATGCTAAACTAACGGTGTATTTGAACTCCTCTCTCTGGTTTATCTAAGACAGTCATTGAGCGTTGCATCACTGTTGGGTAGTTCGATTTATATCCATCTTGAAATGTAACTTGCTTATCCATTCAGATATGAATTGGTTAAACCAGGTAGACATTGCTGTCGAGCTGATAAAGAAGCAGTGTCAGGTCCTGGCCGCGGCTGGGACCTCTCTAGCTGGAGATACCGCTAGTGAGGGCCCTGCTGTGCTCTCGTGTTTATGCGCACTCAGATTTATCGAAGAACAAATAAAAGTGCCGTTTGGCCTCCAGCGTATTCTGGTGATTAGTATGTGGTTGTGTTTGAGTTTGGGATGAATAACCACCTAGAGAAACTTGCTCTCTCTCCCTGAAGAATTTCCTTTCCAACCCCAGGTGTATTTCTGCCAAAGTTAACCTGAAATAGGCTTACAGCGGCTTTGTGGACCTCCAGGTTGTAGTGTCTTCTCATGGTGAGATAGAGAGGCATGGATGGTCACTGAGGTTTGCTACGGAAGGTGGCTGTATGCAGTAGAAGGTGTAGTCTTGTGTCTATACGTCCATAATCAGGACTGCCTATTAACGCGGCTTTTGGGGAATAGAGGATCAACCAAAACAGTTGTGACCAAAGACCAAAACTGGGTACTTCTGTCTCACTCACTCTTCCTCAGCCTGGACGTGGGGCTTTTCATGTCCTAGCGTAGTGCGAGCAGAAACTAATTACTATTCTGTGAGGCAAATAAGCATGTATGCACACATGTAAATTATATGGTGAACCAGATGCCCTTCTCCAGACAGCTTTCTGAAAAATGACTTCATATAGGAAAGTTGTATTTTTCACGTCTGGCTCTTGAACATTGTTTTTCAGTTACATGGTACTTTCTGTAATTAGCAACGAAAATTCAGGCACAAGAATATAGTGTGTGTTTGTTCCATGAAGAGCTGGGACCATTTTGATATTTTGCAAAAAAAATGAAAAGCTCATTTAATACCAGTCCAGCTATTTATACCTCTTGCACAAACTTAAACATAACAAAAAATGCAACATAACTCATGAAGCAAAGGAGTGTCTTTGCCAAGTGTAATATTTGTATTTGGAAACATGGTCTATGTTGTATGAAGCAGTAGCCTTCTAACTGCCTCCAAGGTTTCTTTTGGCTGATGTTTATCCAAACAGTCTTGCTCTTCATTCATTTTAATGGCTGAAAGGGAGCTGAGTGTTTTTACACTGTGAGACTGGCACAGCTCAGCCTCTGCTTTTTCGCCTGGCGCCGAATGCCCTCCTCCGCTCGCCCAGGCGAGCATGGTGCAGTGAGCCCCACAGCGTGCTGACAGTGGGCTGATGTGCGCAGCCCCCGTGCACAAATGCCTGCCTGTTCTGCCACTCCTCAATCACATCCCAAAATTTTGGGCACTGGTGTCTCCTATTCTGCCTTTGATTTTGCCCTACGTGTCCTGCGGATCCGGCACGATGGACACGAAAGGGTCCCAGCACCCTTGTTTAAAGGAGGCAATGCCCTTTGCTGTCACGGCCGTGGGCGACTTGAGCAAAACCACTGGATGTGGGAGAAGCTCTTGCACCGGTGCCACCAGGGAGGGAAGACTTCAGGAAGTTTGGAAAGTTTGTAACTGGGAAGCGTCCATGGGCTCCTGCGCTGAAGATGCTAGTGGTCAGGTAGAGAGTGGGAAACGTCTTGTCCTTGCATTTTAACTACCTGATGTAGTAAAATGTGGGCACTTCCTTACCTCATATGTGAGGCTGGTGTCTTTGTCACTCTTTTCCCCTCTAGAAGAGGTTAGCAAATATTCCGAGCTCTTTTTTTCCCCTCTTTGAGTTCTCTTCTAAAACAATAATAATTAATAATAATAATCAAATCCAATAGACGTATTGTTGCCTGGACTACCAGATGGCATTTAAGCCTTATCACTTTGGTAAGCTTAATTAATTTAGGGACCTACGTATGAAGTTAAGCACATGCCTAAATGACTGCAGGACAAGTTTTGCAAATCCTTGCCCTGAAGAGCCCAAGATGTCAGGATGTATTTCAAGGGGTCTCTTAAAGACAAAATAACTAAACTTGTGGGAATGGTACAATTAGGAATAAGGTACAATTGCTACACAAAGCAGCGGGAGCAAGGAACGGGGAAGACATGAGTCATTCAAATGTGAGTCAAAGAGGCATATTAATAATGGAAACTTTGGAAGAAACAAAGACCAAGCCACATTTCTCTCTCTACTTTCCCCATCTGTCAGTTATATAGCACGTTACCGTAGACCTTACTGGTCCTGACACTATCGCAGCAGCCATTTCTTCATGTGGATGAGTTGTTCCTGAAAAATGCAGTTGGCACAGACCACTCTTATTTTTCACACAAGGAATGTAGGTCTTCCTGTTCCACATATTTTTCTTCAATGAGCGTAGTTATTGTTGTCACTGGGAGGAAAATCCTCCGTCTGTCTGCTAAAATACTTGAGAGGGGGAGATAAAGCATGAAATCTTTTTGTTGTGGCTGAGGATTTCCTCTGCAAGCCTCCACTTCAGTGATTCACTGCTCTTTTCCAAAGAAATGCAAAGCTGGGATGGGTATTAATTATGATTTGCAGTCCCAGGCTAAATCCTCGGCTGGTGTAACTCAAATGTTCGCCGGCACCTATGAAAGAGATTTAGGCTGGCCTTGGTGGTCAGAGCTCAAGTACGTGCCACCTCCTCGTTCTGCTCTGGGCTCAGGGATGTGCCATCATGCAGCCTTGGCGGTGCCCTTGGCACTGAGAGGCATTGCCAGGGATGGGGCATCGTTTGTCCCCTTCGGTGTATGCATGGCAAAGCTCAAGGCGTTACCTGGCAAACTCTCTTCGGAAGACACCTGCCAATCCATATCACAGCGTGGAGTCTGCTTTTGTATTTTTTTCTTTTAGTGCAAGAAAACTATGCAGCTGATGGAGTCATAATAAATTTTGGCAGGGTTGAAGCAAAAAAATAGAGGCAAGCGTTCTGATTTTTCTCTAAAGTTAGAGCTATTGTTCATCTGGGCAACTTTTTGTGTATGAAATGAAGGCAGAGATCTGTGTTTTGGGGGAGAGCCACACTGTGGATAAGTGCAAAGGAATTCTGCCACAGCTTTGCCATGAATTATATGTTGTCTGAAGGACTTAACAATATCACAAAGTTCATCAAGAACAGGAACACTCATTTTCCTATCTTTTTCTGCCAGCAAAATGAACAAGCGATTTAGCTTCCTTAAAGAAATTCCATCCGGTAGCTGTGCCAGCTCTGTCTTCCTCATGTTCGTGCGCGTTTGCTTTGTTCCTGAGTCCCAGATGGATTTCTGAAAATGGCACAGGGTTGCCAAAATGCATCTGAAGACACATATCATCAGTATGCACAAATTGTAAAGAATGCAGCCCCTGGAGCGATGTGTGATTTCATCAAAAGTGACTTTCCAGCTACGCTGAAACCTTTCATGTCTCTTGTGCAATCTGCAATGCTAAAGCAAACAATTCGAGTGCCAGATTGTCATAAGTATCTGAATACTTCAACTTATTAAAGGGCCACAATCTTATCAAATCAGAGAAAATATGAAATCTCAAAGAAGATTAAGCTGCTATAAATACACCCAGGTAGATATAATCAATTTCTCTCCCCTAAAAAAAAACCCAAAACACCCAAACACTTTTAAACCTATCAAGGATTTTTAATTAAAGCACCAAGCTATACTTGCCAAACCCTTGGGTTTCTGGAGCTCTTGGGCCACATTTTTTTGTGCAGTGCTTCTGGTGGCCTCAGTGGAGTTTTTACAGTGTCTCACCTGGGAAAGAGCGAGGAGATTTTTGATTTTTGATGGAGCTGTATAGTGTTATTGCCTATATATTCTTAGGTTATGAAAATAATAAAAAATAACAGAGGAAAAAGTGGATTCTGGATGAGATACGGAAAGTTTTCAAAAGGGTGGGTTGGTGGTAGGGAGGTGTACTCTGTAGTACACATTGAAACTGAAACAAGTGCAGGAGTTTGTTGGAGCTGGGGTGCACGGGGACAAAAATGTGTACACAAACGTGTACCCTTGCAGAGAAACCACCATGGGTTTGGGCACCACGTTTTGTGGAAAACAGGAAGAAACGAGGAAGTGAGAAGAGAGCAAGAGAGAAAGTGCAAGCCTAGGAGAGACAAGAGTAAGGGCTTGGTGCAGTAACAACCTCTGGCTACGTAGAGGACGGCTGCAAGGAGAAAGGGAAGGTGTTGATCTCCATGTCTGTTAGCCATAAAAAAAGGGTGCATGGCCTTTGAAGCAGAAAGGAAGGAGGCTTACGCAAAAACTTGCTGGTGAGGAAGATAGCGTGCTCAGGTGTGGAGCAAAACGTCCATCAGTGGAAACTTCTCAGAACATATGGAACAAATCTCTGCTAGAAACACTGTGTTTGAGCTGCTTTAAGGCAGGACAATGGACTGGACTTCCTTGAGGGCTGTTGGAGCCCAGTTTTCCTCTCATTAATAGCACTGCTGCAGCCACTGACTGCTGTCATGGTGCCTTTTTGTAGTGTCTAAAGAGGACGACGTCTCAACGCAGGGATTTGGATATGGTGCCTGCATTTCCGCCACCTCCCCCTCTTTTCCAGGCTTTGGGAACAAATCTTGAATGCTCGGCAAGTTTCAAGACAACAAATTAAGTAGGACACGTCATAACTTTGCCAGCTGATTTATTTTAAAAGAGTAAACCAGTGATGAATTCCATACAGCCTGATGTCTCTTTCGGTAAAGGCACCATCTCCTCTTCAACTCAGTTTACGGTGTTAGGAGGTCAGTATTTTCATGGCACTTAAAAGGAGATTTTTATGAAGACACTTCAGTCACTTTCTTTCTTTCTTCTATGTTTTTTTTTAAACAAATTAGGAAGGTTTTTGTTTTCAAAGGCAGTACTTATATTCTGGTTGGAAACTTCTTTTTTTTCTTGCTGAGGATTTCAGCTGGATCAGCTTCCTGAAATGAATTGCTGAATTAACACCAGGGTGAAGGCGAGGGCTGGCAGGAGAGAGGCAGTGAGCACATCTGGCTGGAGGCAGGGGTAAGGAAAAGACAGGCTGGGTGAGGAGAACAAAGCCGGTCCGACCCCTGGTCGCTTTTCTTGAGGGTCTACCTACACCACCAAAGGAGCTCACAGCTGTGGGGTGGAAACTTGTGAGCGATGGCAACGTAAAGGCACAGCTGTCCCCCGAGCTGATTTTAAGCCATAGCTTTTGTTTTTCTTCCAGACCCTGTGGGGATACAAGCAGGTCCCTCTCTGAGGTCGAGACATCTCTGCCGCAGCAGCAGCAGCAGTCGCAGGTGTTTGCTTCCCCTTTCCTCTCCCCGTGGTGCTGTTCTACAGGCAGCCTTGTTTTTCCCAGGCAAAAACCTGTTGCTCAGACCCAATGCAGAAGAGAGGCAGGATCCGGTCCTGGCGAAAGGCCGGCTCCCCCCTGCGGCTCCTGTGGTCGGGCAGGTGTTTGGTCCTGGCGAAGGCTTTGAAATCTGCTGAGTGGGGGGGCGGGGGTTCAGAAAAATGCTGCCCAGCTTAAGCCAGGACGTGCCGCAGCCCTTGCTTCTCTATGTTTTGCATCCCGCAGTGGGTGCTGTTTGCAATCCGCTTGCTGGCAAGGGTGTCCTGTGCCAGCAGCTTTTGTTGCTGGAGGTTTAGGGGTGCTCATCCCTCTTCCTCTCCCTTCCCTTTTCCTAATTTATCTTTTAAAAGGAACTAGGGGACAGAGGCAGTGAGAAGGTGGGTTTGGAGCTGATGCGGCTGGCGAGAGAACACTGTATCCAAGGGATGGGACTCAGCTCCCCTTTTTTTGGCCAAATCCTGGCTAGCAACAGAGAGAGCTTTATAGCTGGTGTTGCAGGAGAGGTTGCATGCCGGTGTGTCCCCACCACTGTGTCCGTACCTGCTGTTTGCTTTGTTGCTCTGTGGCTGGTTTGCGGCCAACACCTGCACAGGCCATCTGCCTGAGCCCTCTCCGGCGTCGGGTGGGAGGTGATGGATGGGGGCTATGCCCCAACCGCCCGCCCGTGCCCATCAGAAGGGCTTTGCCAGACCCAAGCAATCCTCTGTGAAGAAAATGCATGTCCTCATATGCATGCTTACACAACTGGCTTTGTGACTCATCCTTTTGGCTTCTGCGATTGCATTTAATAAACTGAAGGCTGAGGTTTCACCCCACAGAGAACAAAGCCCTCCTGGATGCAGGACGGCGTATCATCGAGCCGCCCCACGAGCAGCACATTCCTGAGAGCCACTGAGAGCAAACATCTGCGCTGTCTGCACCGTCTGCGTGCACCCTGTTTCGTACTCTTCGAGGCGCGGAGGATTTGTACGTGTGCTGCTTTGAGGTGTGCAGAGTGTTTAATGCGGGCTTCTGCCTCGCACAGCCTGGTGGCTGCGTAGTTCCTGTCTAAACTGATGGTGGAAATGAGACATAATCACTGAAATCTTAGAAAATATCAGATTAAAACTACTAATGTTCCAGTGATCTTCCCTAGTAGTGCTTATGCCTTTAGAAATAAGATGGAGATCTTTGGGAAAAGTGATTTACAGTCAGTTCCCAGTTTTGCCACAGCCCTTCCTCTCTGAGTTTGGCCAGGTTAATTCTCTTGACACCATGAGTTTCCCTAAAGATCATGAGGATAATATTAATTTTCACACTTTAAAGCTGTGGGTAAAATGAATATTTGTAGTAACTGAGACTCCTGAGAGGGACTTGGGGAGGTTTTGCTTTGTGGCATAGAAACGTACTGAGTATGGAGAGCCATGCAAACCATAGCGGGTATGGTTGTGGTCCCGCTGCCTAAGCCTGCCTATCCCACCTGAAGGTGTGTAGGGGCTGACTATTGTTCATAAGAAGCATCGGCAGATAATCGATTTTGTTTTTAACATAATGCTCATGTGCGAAAGACTGTATTAGTGGAAACGCCCCAGCTCCTTCCCCGTTTTGTCTGGAAATTCTGCCCGTGGTGGAGGAATGCTCTCAGGAAGGGGTTATATGAGCTTTGCTATATGGGTATAGTTAAGCTAACAGCTCGTAGTCCCCTGAAGCCCTTTAGTTATGTGCCAATAATCTAATGAAATTTGCATTAGCATTGCCTATGGTTATAGGCAAGTTCCTTTGCATGGAAGTACTAAAAAGCCTCACCCATATGTGTTTGTGTGGGATCACCAAGAAGCAGCACAGCCTTTATGTTTGCTCAGGCTTTGAGCTCTTTGTCTAACAGCGCCAGTTACAACTGGCTTTTGCAGTGGGGCTGCTTGTCCATGAGAATTGAACTGGGACCGTCAAATGGTCCCAGTTAGCTATGGTTCGGTTAGCAATGGTGCCAGGATACCTGATGCTGTTTCCTTCTTGGGGAGAATCTGAAATAGTGCAAAATGTGCAATTTGCCATTTCCTACTTTTTCTTCCCTCGATAAAACTATCTCACCTTTCCTTCCAAATTTCTTCCATTGCCGGGGCGCGGTGCAGCATGGGTGTGCAGGTGAGGAGCTCCAGCGCCAGGTGAAGGGAACTGGTGGGCAGCAGACATCGGTCCAAGGAGGGAAAGAGCCCATGGTCCCGGCACGGGACCAGGGAGGCCAGATATTGGGACGCTGCTTCGGTTTTGTTATAGGCTCCTCTGTGACCACCAACTCTGAAAACTGCCCTCTATTTCCAGTTCTTTGCTTCCTAAACCACTTGCTTTGCAAAACTGCTGCAGAGTTTGATTCACAAAAGTGCTCTGAGGCCTTGGGTGTGAAATATTATGACAAAAGAAGGCATTCCAGCTCTTTATTACATCGCACATTTTAAATCATGGAAAATTGGTCTAAAATACAATAAAATTAGCATAAAAAGGAATGCTTTCCAATTGCCTGTCAGGATCCCTTCAGTCTCATAACTGTTTTCGTGTGAAGCAACGAGTGTAATGCTTGTTGATAGTTGTTTGTTCCCTTGTTGTCTTGAAGTCGCTGGAAGCAATTTACAAGTTACTCTTGCTCAATGTCTAGGAAGAGAAGAGAATGGAAAATGTTTACTTGTTTCTTTTTGGTAAAGAGTTCATTCCCGAAACAACGGACTGGGCTAAAGATGATTTGAGCCTCGCCGTTGACTTTGGAGGGTTGAAGGATCTGGCTCTTTGTATCCTCATCGCTCACCATAGGTGGCACTGAGCGGAAATGTGGGTATCAGGCCCATATGCCCGTTACTGTGCCCGCGTGTTGCAATGTCCATTTGTGCCATTCCCATTAAGGAGAAGGTTGTTACGGAAAGAGTCATTATACGAAGGACAGGTTCATTTATTGTTTGATACTATGTGATGGTACAGAGTATGTTTCCCTCCAGTGTGCAGTACAGTCCCGTTCATCCGACCCGCTCCAGCGCTGGCTGTGCCACTGGCCCTTTTATGCCAAAACCAGCATTTTGCTCACCTTGTGCAAATCTGAAGACAGTCTTCAAACACTTTTTGATCAGTCAGGGCTTGTTTTCACATGTTATCTTCATATGTGCGTGTCTCTTCATTGATTGAGGGATGGCATTTGGAGTTGCAATGCAACAACAGAGTTTCTAAGGGCATTTTAAGCCCCACTCTCCCTTCGCAACCTGCCCAGGAATGCCGACCCAATGCTTTGGGGAAGAGATGTGATCATCTCCCGGGGACTGCACATCTCCCGCAGCACTGAAAGCATCACAGTTTGTTCTTTTTGACTTCCTGCAGACGGTCTAATTATATGAAAGAGCATCGCTCTCCATTTGGTCAGAAGATGTATTCTTAGCCAAGTTTACCTAATGCTTTCCTGATTTGTGTGGTTTTTGCTCTTTCCCCCCCCCCTCCCTTGAGCTGGACAACAATGTGATCTTAGTCCAGCAATCAAACATGAAAGAGAGCCCATATGTATAAAGTACCCTCCTCATGCTGGAACTTGTCCAGAGAGACAAATTGTCTTCATGCAGGAGGTCTGGTTTTGCCTCTTCCCATTAAAAAAAGAAAAATCTGGCATGAGAAGTGTCTTGGGATAAGTCAGGGCAACGCAGTGGACATTGCCAGTGGTGCTGAGCTGCGCTGTCAGACCTGAGAGCTCAGAGGTGCAGTGGTGCCTCTGCCATGTGCGACTGCGTTCGTGCAAAGCCGACGCAGGGCAAGTTAGCATTGAGAGTGGTGCTGTCACTTGTCCCCTGCACCCGAGGGTGAGCAGCAAATGTATTGACATGGTGTCGTTCAGAGGAGTCTTTCAAACGGTCCTTGCTGGTTGCAATAGCGTTCACTGAAGTCCACACCTGGCGTTACCTGAAAAACTCAGCCAGTGGGTAGAAAAGCTGGGAGTGCTGGTACAAAGAAGGGCCTGGCAGCTCTTGGCATTTTTGGGGGGTGCAACGGCGTGGTGGATGTCATTTAGCTGTGTGTGGGGTGATAGTGCTGCTGTTCCCCTTCTTCATTTTGCTGCCAGACAACGAACCTCTCTGGAGGGCTCTGGCTTTGAAGAGGTTGGAGGATGCCTGCTGAAAGAGGTGGGAAATTTTGCAGAAGGCAATCTGTGGGAGAAACAGGTGGATATTCTTGGGAGGAAAAATCTCACATATTGTCGATCAAATTTGCTGTTCCCTATTCAAGCTGTTTAAAGAGGCTTTTGCAGCTCACAGTATAATTGCCAGCCTGGAGGTGTCAGATGGACCAGATAGTCCTGTGGGACTCCCTGGCCTTGCAGATCCCCTCTTCTACGGCCGGAGTTATCTGGTCTCATCTCCTTTCTAATGCAGGCCAAACACTGCCTGACAGTGACGTCAAAGCTCGGCTCTCCTGCCGTGTGTCCCTTTGGTGTGGGTGAGGTCCAGCTCCCTGTGTGGTTGCCTGACAGGGTGCTGTTTCCATCCCAGGACTGAGGTTCAGCTTGGCAGCGCTGGATCTTGTATGTAGCTGGATCTTGAAGTACGTAGCTCTCAAGGCTTCCCACCTTCCTGCTCCCCATCAGAGCTGGTGACGGTCAGACGTGGAGCATGCTGCTGTTTTCCTTTTGGCTCTCGGACTGAACCCATGGGGCAGTCCCACCAGCCGCAAAAACAATGCTGTATTTCTAACCAAGCCACCCAACCTAGCAATGGTAGATGCGGTTGTGTTTGAGGTTGAGTTTGGGTCAGCTTCCTCTCCCACCTCCAGCCTGTGCATCTCTGATGGCTTCGTGCCTCCTGTCTGTGTGCTAGGAAGGTGAGGCCGGGTCTCCCCTTCCTTGTGGGGAAAGAGGCTGGTTGCAAAGTGACTCAAGCCAATGCCCCTGCTCTGTTGTGCAGCTGGTGGTGCTGGGAGGGGGGCAAACCCACTGTCCTGGGTGGTTTATACGGGCGAGAGAGAAAGGGGGTTGACCTTTTGAGCAAAAGCCGCATTAAATTACAAGAATAATACTGACAGCTGTGCCACTATGGGCAAGGGCAAAACAGAGTTATTTGTCAAGGTTAACCACCACCATCGACTTCTCGCAGACAGCTGAAGGCTGTGGTGCAGCTACCACTGTGCTGCGGCCTCTGTGAGCATGAGGCCATGTGGGTTGTTATTCAGGAAAAAAAGCTCAGTAACTTTTCCTCCCCTTACACCTACCGGCTGTACCTTTTAATTTGGCTTTTCTGGTATTGTGTACTTAGTGGTGATTAAACACATGGTGAAATAGTTGGGGAATGGGTCTGTGAGTGTATGGCCGGGCAAGGGAACCCCTCAGCCTGCTGGGGACATAGGCACTGCTTCAGCATTTCTTTTGCTAGGCTCCTTTTCAAGACTTGCTTTGTTCCTTCTGACTTCCCCCTCTCTGAGGCTGTCCTCCTTCAGAATATCATTACCCACACACTGATTTAAATTTTGATGACCCTTAATGAAGCCAGTTTGTAACTCAATGCACTGTTGTTTCCTCTCCATGCTGGCCAGGAGTCATTTTCATTCCTGTTATTGTGTCCTCTTTCTCAACCCAGAGAGACTCTTCCTGTTTCTACTCTCTTTTTCTGCGTGTTTCCCAGGCAGGTTGTAAGATGAGGGTTGTGTAAGAGAACTGATGCATTGATTTCAGGTCACCATTGCCTTCAGATGTGGTTACTGCTGCAGAGGCAGTGTCGGATCTTGCTGTGTCTCCAAGCCATCACTTACTGTCATGCCTGGATGTGCTGGAATAACCGGGACGTTCGCACGTGAAAGGAAGCTGTGCATTTGCCTTCTGGTGGGTGCTGGCTTTGGACGGAGGCGTTGTGCCAGGCTGGATCCCCTATCCATTTGGGGGGTGACGGGGACCGCGGCAGTGCTGGTAAGCTGCTTGAGATTTGCCCTTACGCTTCGTTGGTGGGCGAGAGGTGTATGAAGCCAGGCAGTGCCATGGTTTGAAGGTGCTCCCCATTGACTGCCTGACGGTAAATGCTGCTGAGGACAGCGGGACACAGGAATCCCTCTGTCTGCAATGTCAAGTACATTTGCACCTTTCCCGTCTTCTACCTGACGCAGAGAGCCCTGCTCAGCCAGATAGGGCTTTTCCCAAGGCCAGCTGTGCCCTGGCTCTGTTTTTTGCGGCTGAGCAATGTCCCCATCAAGAGCTGCCCCTGGGAAGTGGGGAAGAGGGATGGCTGCAGCCTGGCTTTGGGGACAAACGAATGGGTTAAGCACAGCTGTGCAGAGGCAGGAGCCAGCCCGGGAGATGGTGCTTGGAGTAGGAGCTGGTTCCCAAGCCTTCTCTGCTCCCCAAACTTTCTGACTCACATCCTGCGTCTACCACCATGGTGTGCAGATGCTGTCCCTTGCTTCAGGCATGTCTCAGAGTCACACCAGAGCCCTCCTGAAATCCGGAGTGAAGCACTGTTCCACTCCAAGCGAAGCATTGTCAGGCCCGTAATAAACAGCAAACTCTGACACTTAACACATTTAATGTTGTTTGCCCAGTTTTGAAAAGGAAATATTATCTAAGCAAGCGCTCCTCTGAAAACTAGAGCCACTCACACTCAGTTTTGTTAGGTTTGGCTGGTTTGACCTGTGTAATACTGCTATCACTTCCGGAATACAACATTCTGAATCCCATATAAATTGTGCATTTTACTGAATGAAAAGCTTCTCTGTGTGTTTAAAAAGCCACCCCCCCCCAGCTCCTTCTTGTGATAGAGAACAAACAAGGAAAAAAATTCCTAACTCCCTAAATTGGTAGAAAATTAGCACAGTCATAAAAGGTGTATGTGGCTTTAGAAATGCAGCTGAAAAGGAAAAATGAATAAACCTGCCACTCAGAAAGCAGAAGACAGAGCTGAAGAATGACTGCTGCCATTTCAGCTTCCCGGCCCTTCTCCCCACCATGCAAGTGCAAAAAATAGCCTCAACCCCCTGTGCAGGCCGAAAGGAAGCGCTCTTCTGTGGCTCTGTTCCTGCAGACACTGCACTCGGCAACGTACTGCTATAAAGTGCATGACTAGAGGATATCCTAAATTAATTTACATAGATATATAAATATATGCATGTGTGTGTATTTTGTATGAAATATGAAACCAGTGATTTCTTAGCCAACCCCTTAATTTGTCTGAAACAGTGCAGGCATAATGGAAACTGCCCACACATTTTTCCATTAAAAGTTACAAAGGGAAGGGAGGGGGGAACTGGTGATAGAAAAACACATGCTCTCTCAGCTGTCACATACATGCCGTGCGGCCAGGCAGCAACATACACTCACACCAGTTTGCTGGAAAAAGTGTCATCTTTATTCTGGTGCTTACGGCTGGTCGTCTTCCTGCTCGTGCCCTCCCTCCTAAGCGCTCTGGGCTCTGTGTGTGTGTGGAGGGGAGGGACGTGGCCGTGCCTGTGCCTCTGCAGGTGCAGGCAGCGAGCTTAAAGAGACCCAAGCTTGTCCATATCTGTTTTGCAGGCTTCCTTTTCTGGATTAAAGAGAGCGAGCCTTGCTATGCCATTGCCCCTCACGTGGTGTCCGATGACAGTGCGGGTGACTGTATGCAGCCTGCACAGTCACTTTGTTTGGGCAGGTTATCAACAGGCTCGCTGCCCTGCCAGCTTCTCGACCCTGCTAGGAATGGCACTCGCCAGGTTTCCATGTAGTCTGTCCAGCGTGAACGTGAGTAATTTTCTCCAAGGAATCGGATGAATGTGTGACTCTGTGCTACTGAGCGTAAGCCAAGGCAGTGCCGCCCAGCAGGCACCCACCGCAGCGAGCCACACTGGCTGCTGGGTGGCTCCGGGGGCACCCTGATGGAGAAAGCAGGAAGGGGAGCAAGGGGAGGCCAGGGATCTGGAGGACGGCAGATCCCTGGGCCGTCATCACGAGGTGCAGGTGCTCCCTCATTGCCTTCCTGCTGCCGACCAGGGAGACCACCACAGGTAAGAGACTGCGGCGTTAAGGCTCTTTGTGGCCCGGCAGGGGCCTCCCCTTGCCAAAGGCTCACATATGTACTGCACTCCTCCGCCACGAAGGTGCAGATTCTTCAACTGGGAAGGGTTACTTCTCCCCCTCTCCCGCCTTCGACTGGCCTGACCCCACTCAATTGGAAGTGTCAGGTGCATCAGTTATTCATTGCAACCAACCCGATCTCAATGAAAATGCTATATATGGAAAAGGCAGTCCTATGAACTCACTAGCATTTTTTGAGAGAATGCGTTGTGTTGACAGTGCTAACCATTTTGCACAGCGGGGGGGAAAAAATGCAGCTGGTAACTAGTGCAGGACTGTGGGGATTCATGAATGTGTGTATGTTTTTGTTTTTTGCTATATTGTCCTATAACCCGTATGCATCACTGCGGGTTACATTAGTGGAATTTTGCTGCTCAGCAGCTGTCCGGGCCATGTGAAGCCAGGCCCACTCATCCTTTTAACCATCAAAGGTACACATTCAATCCATTTACGGCTGCCTCGGGGCGCTGCTCCACACATCTTTCTCAGCAGCAGTGCCAGCTTAAGGCGTTCCCGCCAACTCGGCTCTAAAGCTGTGCGGTAATCTGTATCTGTTGATTGATCAGGGTTAAAAATAACTCGGATGGCTTGACTGGTTCCTTTTGCTGCACAAACAGCTGTGCTTGCCCAGGAGAAAGGTAGTGCAGAGGAACGAGAGGCCAGGAGGTGAAAACACTCTACTCTGGCTTTGCTGATGAGAAATAGGTAAATGGAACTGCTCGGATACGGAGAGGTTGCTATCAAGTCTGTATTTTAAGTTTCCTTTTGGGAAGCAGGATGGCTGCCGGTGGGGGACTCTCTGAGGTTTTCTCAGCATTGAAACCACGAGCCCTGTTTACTTCTGCTTGTTTCAATCCCCCTCATATCTTTGGTTGGGTCTTCCAATATGCCCGTTCTGTGGTAACTCAGAAACATAACAACAGCTTCTTCTAACTACTGGCCTGTGCCTAGGAATGTAAGACCACAAACCCTTCCTCAGGTCTCACTCTAATATGAAGAGTTCTATATTTAAGAGACTGAGCCAAATTTGGCCACGGTAAACTCCAGCACCTTGCTAAGGACTACTACACAACGTCATTCCAGGCACAATTTTAAGTCATTGGAAAGGAGATAAAGAAAATAGAAAAGAAAAAAAGCAGCCCACCCCTGAATAGATCATAATTTATTATAAAATAGGACTGACTTTGTTCTTAATAAAGACCATTGCTTAAGACTGCAGAAGTGTGAATACTCTCTTGATCTGTGCTCCAGAAAGACTGGTAGGTCCTTATCAGCGGTTATTAATTAGGCTCCCTCAGGGTTTCCAGCCTTGGCAAATTATGAGTGGTAACACTCAAAACTTTGTGCGTCCTTTCATTTATTAGAATAATTTTTCCTCTTCCCCGATGCTTTATTTGTTATGTTCAGTAGTAATGGTGTAGTAGCATTTCTCAATAGCACCTTAATTTACTAATCCGTAAACTGCAGGGATGTGTTTTGTATTTGAAGAATTGTGACCGCCCTCTCATCGCCCTCCCAGAGAAACCTGAGACTGTTGTTCCCCCCACACTGCTGAGTGAAGTAAAAGGCAGAGCTTTCTCCCCCATGTTGCAGAAAATACCTGTCTTCCCTATTAAGTGACTGAGCCTGGAGTTGCTTATGCCTTTCATCCATCTGCTGTCAATTTAACTGGCTCCGCTAGCTAGTGGCTCCTTCTTATGACCTTGCAAGAATTTACAAAACCTGGTTTCTATAAAAATTAAGGGGCGATCCCCATGTTTACCCTCTTGCTCAACTAACCATGCTTTGTTACTACCAGCTAGTGCTAGAATATATCCACATCTCCCCCCACCTCCAACTCAAGCCTGCATCTGGGACGACCCGATGACTTGGCCAAGATTTCCAGCTGCTGGAGTTACCTCAGTGGATCCGTTGCCGTGGCATATCTGCAGTAGCTTTGCCTGGACCGCTGCGTTTCTGGAAGCCTGGAGCATAAGTACGGTGCTGAGGCTCTGCGGCCTGTCAGACTAGGTCTGGCAGATCCGGGGAGAGCCTTCGCAGCGTACGCACCACACGTTTGGTCAGAGTGGGTGTCCAGGGCCCAGGCTGCTTTTTAATCCCCTGATTTGCACCACCTGGGCAGACCAACACAAGCCTGACGCTTCCCTGACTCAGTGGACTTATCATGCATATGTTAATCTGGGGAGACTGTGCACACGTCAGTCTGGGAAGTCGCAATCAACCAGCACCTGAAAGGCCGACAGAGCTAGAGAAGAGATTTATAGTATTTATGTGTGTATGTATATAGCAGAAGGCA
The DNA here is from genome assembly GCF_964195595.1 of Calonectris borealis. Taxonomy (NCBI): domain Eukaryota; kingdom Metazoa; phylum Chordata; class Aves; order Procellariiformes; family Procellariidae; genus Calonectris; species Calonectris borealis. The sequence continues at coordinate 121,549,798 of NC_134314.1, forward strand.
TTGTTTTTTGTGGCTGTCTTGAATCTTTCAGCTAAGATTGACTGCAATGCAGGATCGGCTTTACCGCTGTGTGAGGTTCCACATGCAGTGCACATATGTGTATCAGACCACATAACCGAAAATAGGCTTTTCTCTAGTAACATTTAGCCTTCGTTTTCCAAATGAAGACATTGACTTGCAGCAAGACAGCCTTTTACAGGATGGAACTGTAAGTATTTATTTACCCAGGGTGTAATTTTTTATCTTTCATAAGAATGCAGGTATCAGCTGCTTAATTACAGGATTATGTACGTAAACTTGCGCTTTATAAAAATTTGGAAGTAAAACCTTCGCCTAACAACAGCCTTATTCTTGGCAATCAAGTTCCATCTACAGAAACCTTTCATGTTAGAGACATGTCCCACATGTGAGTTATTGTTACAATTCAATAAATACTTTACAAAAATAATGCTAGCTTTTTAAAAAAATTAAGACATTTTAACTCACCAATAGTTCCTCCCAGACATCTTCCTTAAAGAATAGCTTCTTCTGTAGGACACTGTGCACGATAAATGGGGGGAAGGGGCTGGTTGCATGCCTTATCTCAGGGAACTTAGAAACATGTATTCCACTTTTTGTGTTCTTTAAAAAAATAACCTACTTTCTTTTCTTAAAGAAACAAGCAGATCTAAACACTCTTCACATTAAAAATCAGGAAGTAACTGTGGTTTTTTTTCTTTCCTTTGACATGGTTTCCTTCTCTGGCCTCGCTCCTCTAATGACTTATGGCATGCTTAGTTTACAGGTAGCTGCCCTGAAGATCTGCTCCCCAGCCCAAGACGAAAGCCCTGACAGCTGTAGCTCCGTATCTGAGATGTCTCCAGGAGTGGGCTGTTTGTTTGCAACTCTTGAAGAACCACTGCATTGGGACGACTTCTGCTCCCTAGGAAAACCACGGCTATGTCTCCCTGCAAGCCTACCCCAGATGGACTGCAGAGACCTGAGCTAGAAGGTAACAGGAAGAATTCCAAGAAAAAATTGCTAGTAACTGTCTATATTCACTTTTGAGTATTACCCTTCCAAAAAAAATGTCTTCCTTTCTTAGATATGACTAGTCATGAAATCAATTATAGAGAAAACTGATGCTGTAGGGGCATTAATCTTGTAAACCATTCCCATATGGAAGAGTACACTCTTCAATCCTATTATTTATAACAACTTTTAAATATGTGTCCTCCTCAGCTGGGGCCTTGAGGCCTGATGGTGATGGCAGCTGCGCCCCCTGCCCCCCCCCATGTTACAGTTGGGGAATAAAATGAAATGCACATTATTAAATGAACATTATTGCAGTATAAGATCCTACCAGGACAAGTTTTATGTATGTCTGTATGTAAAAATAGGTGTGTGTGAGGACAGAGAGATATGTGTTTATAAATTACACACACTATGAAAAATACTTATGTATTATATTACAACTATATACATTCATTAGAAAGAAACTGATCAACCCCTGTCAAGGAGACAATGCAGCAGCCGTTATCAGTTCTTTGGCATCCAGGAAATGAATGCTATTTTGTGCCTGAAGAGGAGGAAAATCTTCTCAGTATTCCCTTGCTTCTTGAAATTGCTTGTAGTAGTCTTCGTCTGAAGGGTTTTCTGTACACTTCTGCCCATTGTTTGGAGGCCGAGCTTCATTGTATCGGCTCCAGTCACCTTTGCATATAATCCAAGGCAGAATGTCCACTTTGTAATGGAGTTCTGCTGAGAATTCGATGCTGATCAGGTTTGGTGTACCTGCCCCTTTCCCTCTGGTAATCAGCTGCATATTATCATCATAGCAGCAGTGCTGTGCTGCAAGCGTTGTGCTTTCCAAAGAGAGCATGGAGCGGATGCAGTATCGTGCAGTGGGCTTATAGATCTCCAGTTTTTCCTTTGGACCACTTGCATCCTTCCAGCGAAAGTTTTTCCTCTTAATTCGATCATAGATTTCAGCAGTGCTGTATGCAACTTCTCTGGGGTAGGAGCATGGGCAGCTGGGAAGATCGTTGACCACTTTGTGCATATATTTCTTCAAGAACTCGCTTTTGCAGCTCATCCATCTTTCACAGCTATCAGTATCTGTTTAAGGGCAGGAAATGGAAACTTAAGATACATTATGCAGCATCCCAGTTCGTATGATCAGTGATAACAAATGAGTAAAGCGTAACTGTTCAGCACCAGTGCTTTGCTTAAGAAAGGAAGGGCAGTCAGAGCTTGCCTCCCTGCCTGCAATGTGTTAATGTGCTGTCTTGTCAGATAAAGAAATCACACGTGCGACTGGCTTTAAGGCCTCAGGCAGTGCTAGTCTGAATTGCCGTGCAGCACCACGCTAATAAGAATCTCTGACATTTCTTCTACCTGGCAAATTCTAATTAAGCTGCTGAGATCCCTAGGCAGCACAAGAGACACTATCACGGGTTTACAAGCGACAGAACTGAAATAGGGAAATCACAGTGATTTGATGCCAGTCTCCCATTCAAACCCCTAGTCCACACGCTCAGCAGATTCAGATGTTGAAGGATTAAGTTTCTCATGACGCTAGAAAAATCGAGATGGCAAGCAAGGCCTGGATTACTTTTTCTGAAGTTTGTTAGTAAGCCCTAATTCAGTCTTTCTTTTAACTAACAAATACTTTTTTCTATTTGGTCTCCATCTTCCCAAAGGAAGTATTTCAAGCAGCTGTAGTTCAAACATGGAGACTGACATCTTAGCTGGCAAATGCAGCCAAAAGTGATTCAGATGCTAAAAGGGCATAATGTGACATAATATCAGAGTGTCTGCACCAGAGCCATGACTTATAGCTGGGATTAAAGACATTTATAGACTAGTAGCATATTTAATACTGGCACTTTATTATTTTGCAAGAGACTTGGGAGAACCCGGTTAAACGTCTCCTACCTAAAACATTATTTAAGGTGTCTGTATCATGCTATGGGCTTTCAAAAAAACCTGCACATCTTGCTCCACACTTACTTAACAGGACTCTGAAGTAAGGCAAGGACTGGGACCTAAAACTCTTACAGCAAACATTCTTGCAAAATATTTACTTAGTGATCTGTGTCCTGTTTGTCTATCTCCTTAGAGAGTCCTATCCCGGCTGTCATTTACTATTGTGCTCTACCACCATAGGAAGGAGGTGCTGGATTACATTATTTATCCAATTAGTCCAGCATCCAGTGTCTAAGAGTGGCCACATTATGGTTTCATTGGAGGGATGAAATCAGAATATTATAGAGGCTGGGCTGAGTTTGAGATAGATCAGTATCAAGTCATGCCCTATACAATTGCTTTGGCTAGCCCCACCGCAGCACACACAGTTATAAAAGCTATGCATGCTCACAAAAGTCACTGTCATTTTTTTTAATGCGACAGCTGTACCTAAAATGCTTTTATACTATCTTCCATTCGAGGCTATTTCAGCAAAATGCTAAACAGTGTTTGATTTTTTCGCCTCCATTAGCGTGGAGCCTTACAGCTCTTTTCTGAACGAGGACAGAGAATCACCATTTTATAATGAAAAAAGCACAGAAATTTGCTATGACTTAAGAGGAGAAAGATTCTACGCCAGAAGCAAGCTAAGGTTCAGATCGTAAACTTAAGCAATATAATACATGGCCATTATTACTGACATTTTTAATGATAAACTCAAAATCTTGGTCCCGCAGTGAGAGTCAAAACAGGAAAACCTAAGGAAGTCCTTTATCTATTACTGAAAGATGGGCTAGGCTGCTTACCAACTTCAAACAGTTTGGTAGCATTGAAGTCTTCACTTCCTGCAAGTAAGCTCACTTCTGTGGCAGCTGTCCGGAAGGTATCTTCGATCCCTAAGGAAACACGCGTTAGTGGTGGTAGTGTTTTCCTATTAGAACACAATGCAATCAACTGCCTCCCTGCCATCCCCTCCTTCCCCAGTTCTGCAAGGTGCTTTTGTTTGGCAGGGCAGTAATCTGAAGTTCCTGCTGGAGGGAGCGTTCATTTAAAAGTGTAATGACCAAGGCATCTGTGGTGTTAGGAAGATAAAGCATTAGCTTAGCCCAAAGGTCAAAAGTTTTCAAGTTTTAGAGCTTAGGTTACATTTAAGCAACAAACTGGTGAGTTATGAGCCCAGTGCAGGGACAGCAGCGCGGGAACCACTTCTGCTCCTCCTCTTCCCAATGCAAGGCTTGCCAGCATCTCCCAGTCATTCAGGTAGGAGCTTTGCACGCTCTTTACCAACAGCCAACCTGGTCAGCTTTATGTGACCAGTGTCTTTTCCAGAGCATGATTCACAAGTGACTGACAAGATAAAAACAAGCGTCCTAATGGAAGCTCTAAAGCCGTGGGTAAAATGTGACGTCTAAAGGACACAGCCTTTGTGCCCCTTTCTCAAACACAGCGACATGCCTGAAGACGGGTGATTAAGTTTATATCCGTATGTGGGCAACCATTTTTCAGGAAGTACGAGGAAGAATGATGCTGTTACAAGAAGACTGGCGCTTGTTGGTCTCTCCCAGTGGTAGGGAGTTGAAAGGCGTGAGTAGGCGAGAGATAACTAACCTCTCCAATTGAGCCCATCCCTCACCACCTATAGCAATCAAATAAAATACCAGGATCTTAAAATATCAGGATCTTCCAACAACCTCCAGTTAAGTGTTTGCTATCAGTAGAGAGAAACACGGATTGCTAGAAAATGTATTAATTGATCTTGCCAAAGCAAACATCCTTTCATTGCTGCTTTAGTTTGACCTACCTACCAGCCTAATGCTTCCCTGACGTTTCTGTGCCACGTAGCCTTAAAACAAATGTCTCTTCAAAGAAGCATTTGAACAGGTTTCGTTTTTTTTTTTCCCCTCTCCATTGAATTAAAGACCTCCAAAGAGAGCAGAAAGCTCTTTAATACGTGATAACTATATGGTTAATAATGAAGTCTGCTCACCATCCATCTTCTTGCCAATGAACTTTCTCCTGATCTCCTGAACTGGGGCATAATAGTGGCTTGCAAAGCTTCAAAACAGCCTCAGGCAGCTTTTCAATAAAATTATCATAGGGTTTTGCCTTAACTCCAGCAGTAGATGCAGAATAATAGATACCCAAGTACCCATTACAAGGCAGTAATTCACTGCTGGAATTATAAACAGCAGAAGCTGAGCTTTGCCCTTGTAATTTTAAAAATGTCAGCACAGCCTCAAACAGTGAATATATTTTGCTTGCTGATCGTTGGGGGTCTGTTATATGACATAATATATTCTTTCAAGTTTGCCACTGTTTGATGCTAGCTGGTAATAAATACTGGAGAATATAACTGGGGGCTACATGCTTTCTTCTGGAATTAACCCTTTATTACTGAGGTTTTAGGATGTATGAGAGCATCCAGAAACACTTTCCTGAACTGCTTAGCAGCCATTACCTTGCAATGGACACATGCATCTATCTGCGAGTGAGAAACTTCTCTCCAACTCTCTCACTGAGGCTCCTAAGTCTTTTCTCCAGCACTGCTGACATTTCATTTCCCATCAAAAAAACCTGACCTCCAGTTTAAGAATTTCTGCCTTTCTGTGTCATTAAGTAAACTCGGTGAACTGCGTACCATCGCGGCATGTGTTTTTACTTCTCTCTGACCTTGGGAAGTAATGCAATTGCACATATCCCATGCATTGTGGCAACTACTGCATCACTGCATTACAAACTTGCCTAAATCCAAACACACAGCAGCATTTAAAGAACATCATGGGAAAGTTTTCCATAGCAGCTTTAAATTTTTATGATGTAGGCTTGAGTGCTCAGCCCTGCTTTCACCAAAGCGAAAACTGCATGATGGTAAGGACGCCTCCGTTACTGGCATTTAAATGTCAATGACTGCAGACGGGTAGGAGCTAGGGTAAGGCTCCTTGGCCATATTTTCTGAATACATTCAAGCCAAAACTGTATATTCCTTCATCCCATTGTGCACAGCTGTTGCAGGACCAAACTTGATGGTTATAATTCTCCAATTATCAAGCAACATGTAATGAAACAGAGATGACATTTCCACCTTAAAATTGACTTCCTATGAGAGGAGATTTTGTAGCTTAATGCCCAATAAACCCTAAATCTCTGGGGTGAAACGCAAAGCAGTAGTATTTAAAGTATTTTTTTCATATTAATACACATGGAGTCTTAAAGCAACTCTGTATACATTAGACACAAAACTTAAAAGCCATGTAACGGGGCGGGGGGCTATTTGTTCACAGCACAAGCATGCCCGTTCACTGCACAGCAAAATATGAGCTCGCTGAGGTAACAGTCAGCACGGCTGTTTTGAAATTCTAAAATTAATACAAATTTGTTTCAAGAGAGTAGATTACACCCTTTGGCATACGAAACGCACTGTGCACAAAAATGACTGCCGTAACCTAAAGAAAGCCTGTATTTGTCTTTGAAGTCCCAGGGGAATGTAGACTGCATCTAGCAGCATATTATTACTAGCCAAGAACCTGCCATTTCATGGCCCTGAAAACCAGCGTGTCTCTTCCCACCGAAACTCTTACCTAGCCAGGGAACAAAGGGGCCCTGGGCTCTGTGTACAGGAGGGCTCTCCTCCCCGCCCTCGACCGCCTCTCCCCACTCCCCTCCGACAGCGGTTCACGTGAACGTGATCACACCTGGGCAGTTGGGCCTGTCGCAGGTCCGTGACTCGGTGGCAGTGCAGGCGTACCCGCAGGACCTCGTTCGCTTCTGATTGCCGCTCCCGCAGGTGACGCTACAAAGGGACCATGGGCTCCAGTCTCCCTCACCATCAATATAATCTGTGTAAGAACAAAGATGAGGAAGGAAATGAAGAAACAAAACTCCTACTACCCAAAACTACTGTGTAGTGTTTTTTATTAAGAAGGCAAAACAAGAATGGAATCCAGATGTCTCTACCTGAAGCTCGGGCTAAATGCCAGGCGTAAGCCTGCTGTTTAAATGGTTTTCACACTTGATGCTCCTCAGGGAAATGCATGCAACATTATTTGAAAAAATATTTCCTTTCTCTTTTGACCTTTTGGCAGCTGAGAATCCTCAGCTGCAAAGCTGGGTCATGAACTAACAGTACACATCTATTCACATAACTTCCCTGTATATAGGAATATGTTTTCTGACCACAGATTAATCAGGCACAGGACAAATGAAGTTTTCTTTTTCTTCTTTTCAAAACACACAGCAATGGCACAACAATACTCACTTACTTAATTTTTAGGACACAATGAATGTTGGACTATGGGAGGCTGAGGGTCACGCGTGAAAATCGCAATTCTGTTTTTCAGTCCCTTGAACAGGAAACCGATATTACAGGAATACCGCCATGAATACAGGGAACCGCATACGCATCTTGCACCCAGAACAACATGCAATTTGTAGTATTTCACGCAAATTGTTAAATAACATCAAATCTGACTGTTTACTAGCAGGAACCTTCTGAAAATGAAATGCGACTTTATTCTCTTCTGGTAGACAGCCAAGGGCAAACAATACCAAGGCTGCACCACCGTGGCTCGGTGCCACTGTAAGTATCTAAACCTCTTAGAACCAGTCTCCTTTGTTTGCAGAGTTAACTGTTGCACGTCCCACCTTGTGAAGGCCACCAAATGGAGTCCATGAACGAATCCCAGTTTTCTTGCCTTCCCACCGGCCTCCCCAGCTGAGTGTTGTCTCTCGCTAGGGAATGTCTGGCTTAATGCATTTCTTCGCAACCTACAGGAGATGTTTAACTGACCCTGTGATCATAACTTGCAGACTTTGCTCATTTGGCTTAAACCAGCACCGGTAGCAAAGCAAAATCAGGTTTAGCGACTCTGAGCCAGCCCTGCTCTATAGCTATAGGCTAAACGTGTATGTACAGGCAAGACACAGGGACAGATCCCTGCCTGCACTGGCCTCTGTGCTACATGCGATTCCTGCTCCCCCCCCACTGCCATGCTGTCTGTGGGCTTCCTGAGCTGGTTAGTAGAACACGTAACTTGATTTGTACCATATGTAATGACTGACGACAACTCTGTGGGGTGCTATTAAACATTTATTGCCAGGAGTAGGGGAAGGTTATATATCTCACTCGTAGCAAGCTGCCTAGATGCGAGTTCCTCGTGGCAGGGACCTTACGTGCTTTTCCTCCTTTTCTTACACTGCTGCCGAGTGGGAAGCCACCACACTTGAATCAGGTGTCCATGGTGTGATGTGCGTGGGAACATGGCTACCGTCTGTGTGAAAGACCTGCGATTCTGGGATTTGCCAACAGGCGGGCACTACAGCAGTCTGAAGAGGCATAAGACGTCTTAGGAAAATGTGATCTGCCCGCTCTCCTTCCCGGCGCTTTTCCAACTCTGAATTTTTTTCTCTACGTGGCTGCACGTTGAGCAGGCGCAACACCTGTCAAAGAGCCCAGGCTGGGAGGCCCAGGAAGGGCAGGCAGAGCCATGCGGTGCTTTTTGGCAGGGGCAGGACGAGAGAGAGAGCCGTGAAACGTGTGAACAGCTCAATGGGTGGAACTAGCATAAAAGCCCCACACGGGCAGGATCTGCTGCTACATCCTCCTGGCCAAGGCCATGGCACATGTCATTTTAGGTTAGTCAGAAGGCCAGGAGTCTTTTCCAATTAGTAGGGTGCTCTGGTGTACGCCAGAGAGCTCTAGGATAACTTTTAGGCCTACCTACCTAGTGTTTATACTGCACTATGAAACACACAGTATCTACTATGAAATATACCACGTTAGATTTTTCAGCTGGAGCTCAACCTGTTCTTCCTATTTTTACATTTGTAATTCTTATTATTTTTTCTCAATTATTTGTGAAAGCAATTTTTTTTTACCTAAATAAATAACTACCTAATGTATGAATTCTTGGCAATAAAGTGTGCCCACAAATAAATGCAGGTGCAAAAAGAAGGGACAGACTTTAATCTTCTGGCCATAAAATTTAGTACATACGTATGTGTTTGAATACACCATTCCACGAAAAGTCTCTCTCAATTGTTAAGGCTCTAGGACTTAAAGTTAACCAAAATGGGAAAAATAAGACTGAATCAGTGCATGACAGCCACTCTGCAGTATCAAGGGAACGCAACAGAAGTGCCAGGGTAGAAGTTCTGTGGCTTTGAAACCCTACTAACTAAAAATCTGCTGTATTTACATACAACTTAAATCGCAGAGGCTCCGAGCTACCTGTGAGCACATATTAGTTCACCACCCCTGAGTTACTCCCATGTGGTAGTTACAGCCTGTTGGGGCAGCGAATAACTGTAGCTCCTCTCTGTTTCTAGTTTCTGCAACTGTTTCATACAACAAGCTGAAAACAATTGTTTTCGCCATGACACATCTGGAAGAATTACACACGCAAATACACAATGTTCCTGCTGCATATGCCACTCCCCACACATGCACCAACATAATTGATCTTATTTGTGTATCCACCAAATACTACCATGTTTTAGATCTTGCTTATTTATCCAATAATTATATTTTGGTTCCCAAACCACCGCATGATTCTAAATTTGTACTTATCCTTACTCTAAAAATAAATATGAAACCTTGTTTCCTTTGCTTTTAAAAAAAGTACACTTAGGACTAAAAAAAAGTCCTCTTATGGGATAACTGGTATGATTTTCAAGATTATAGACTTACTAGTGGAATGCAGCTACCACAGTACAGCTTGTGCATCTGCACAGATTTGTATTTAAAAGCTGATGAACAAAAGCCACATGTTGAAAAATTCTATTTTGCTTGGCCTACTTTCAGCGATGCCTCACCATTCTCATTTCCCCCAAACTCGTTTTTACAATCCCAAGATGCCCATAAGAGGCCTGGAACGCAAACTTACCATACTCTGGCTGCTCCTTGGACTCAAATGTCCGGTGACTGGGTGCATGACTATCCCACCCACCGAGAGGGTTTAGGAAGTTGCTGTCCTCAGTAGTGCTGTCATACTTGTAGTCCTGGTCACCGCTGCTCATGCGAGTCAAGGTGGAGGACCTCTGCCACCAGTTTCTCCAGTCAGGTGATGGGACTGGCCAGCTAGGCTTGCTGCTCTCTTTCTGCAGATCCTTGTCTGTCTCGGTGTCGGGGCCATCCACCACTTCAATGGTAACCTACGGGATTCAAAATAGACCAGCCTGTCCGTCAGTATCTCCTCCTAGTCAGTGGGAAACAGCGAAGACAAATGACTGGTGTTGCCTTGCAGAGGGGCTGTGTAATATACCGTAGGGTTCGCATGTTGTAAACCATATGCGGATTACTGAGCCCAGAGATATGCAGCGGCTGAGTGATTCCTTCTGCTACCTCTGCTGAATCAGACCTTGGAACAAAGGCTAGGAAAAATCCCGCACAAAATAATAACCCATGCTGTGCCTAAAACCTTTGCAGCAGAATTTTCTGCCTTATGGGGAAAAGATGTTTAAACCCGAACATATATGACCAGGAAAAAGAAACCCAAATCTGTTACTCTAATTACGCTGAGGCTGAATTTGAAGCAAGCATGAAGCACACCAGCGTGCAGAGCCCGTTCCAAGGACTTGGACTCACTCAAGACAGGGCTGAGCAAGTCCAGGAGTGCGAAGGTGGAAGACGCAGAGCCCAGGGTCTCTGCCGGGTGTGCATCTGCCTTGCCCTCTAGCGGCAGCTCAGCCCTTCCCCTTGCGCGGCCTCCCCGCAGCACCAGCGTTTCCATCGCACAACGGCGTGGGCTGTCACCGCTGTGTGAAACCACACTCTGCGGTGATGAGAGCCAGCAGCTCTTTCAACCAGCGCCGAGTAAGTCACTTGCTGCTAAGCCCTCTGAAGTAGGTCCTCTTTCTGTGCTGGAGACTATAATGATACACAACCCATTTACGGTTTCTACAGAAGCCCAGAGCCAAAATTCAAAGTTTGCTGCCCAATTCCCTCACAGACGTCGTGAATGTAAATGTAATTCTGCATAGGAACAACCCTCGATTACTCCTTTTCTGTGCTGAACAATGTGTAATTACGAAACTCTTGGATAAATACTGTGCATATATATAGGTGGCTATTTAGATAGAAATAGGAACTCACTATCAGAAACCTTGGCTCTGTGAGTCATGCAAGCATAACGTGGCCACAGATAAATCATAAAATGCTCTGATGCTTCATGCTAATGTGACTCAGTGATTACATTGGACGGGCTAAACAACCATGATACAGAATTGGCTATCAGATATACCTATAATGTTTAATAGGTACAGAGGTATTCTCCATGTTTTATAGATTTACAAAGGAGTCTTTCAAGAGAGTATTCCATGAAAATTGGGTTGTGTAAAACCAAGAAAAACAGAATAATGCACTGTTATGCTAAAAGTCATTTATATAGCTCTATGGATTTGCATTTTGGATAAAAGGTTTAATTTTATACAATTGTTATGAGTAAAATCACAAGACACACGCAAAAAAAGGAAGAAAAGAGTGTCTGTGTTTCTTCAGCTACCTGTGATCTACAGAGGAGTGTGACATAGGAAGCAGAACAGAACTGCTGCCATAGCTTCGTAGCTGCAGACACAGCTGCACAGGCAAGACAATGCCCACACATCCTTTTTTGGAGAAAGGAGACACTGCATCTATTTCATGCTTTGCATTTGACCATAGACCAAGCCATTGAAATGAAACAACTTTGAGGCTACTAAGAAGCTCCACTGGGAGAAAGAGCAAGAGCGAGGGAAAGTGCAGTTGTCAGCCTAATAGCATCTTTACACAAGAGATAGTTTACTCCCAGACTAAATATGGAATTGGAATGATTACTTCATTAAACCTCAGTTTCTACAGACCAAGAATTAAAATGGATTTCATAAGTTTGAAAACATCAGGGTTAGTTCAGGGACTCAATATTGTTGCATCTATCCAAGCAAAACAGAGTTTTCACAATAAGTGAAAGGAAATAGTGTTACCGAGCGGCTAACACTGTGCACTGCTGGCCAGTCGCAGGGCTTTAGTACTGCCCATGTGAAAAATAGTATGACTCTAGTACTTTAATGGCAAGTGTTTTTAAGACCACATTAACTCTGTAAGCAACAACTCAGCAAAGTGAAAAAAAAAACCCAACGCAAAAAACCCAAACCAAACAAAACCCTCTCATAAAAAAAAAGGTAGGGGGCACCTGATAATCATTCCATTTGCTTTGGTAATCTGTAGTTATATGATAGTGAATCAGCATGAAGTCGCATTATTTCAGGCAGGTACAGTTTGAAGAACTACAAGGATTTGATTTAAAATACTTATTCAGGACGCCAAGTCAGTTTAAGCAAAAGAGGATTTGTAGGGACAGAGAAGCTTGCGCTGAGCTACGTGCTATACTGGGGAGGAGAGGCAGGTGTAACGCACAAGCTTCCAGGGTCATGAGACCTCATCAGACCTCCAACAGCACTGCCACTAACTTACTTTCAAGACATGTCTGTGCAATCAGATATCCCTCTTCAGTCTGTTTTTACTACCAAGGAGGCTTATTACAAAGGCCTTTAAAATGAGTTTTCCAACACACAGCCTATTTAAAAACTGAACATAACAAAAGCAAAATCCAATGTGGTCGTCTGACACACACCTATATTCCTCTCTCCGCTGTTTTCAGCTTTGATTACCAAGTTGTTTGTTTAACATGAGGCATAAAAACCATAGAGTGAAAGAAATTCTATAAAGAATTCTGGGATTGTCTGAACTGCCACTCTTGGAAATCAAAAAAAAAGAAAACAGCTTCAGTCGACTCTAGTTCTGTCTGTTTTCAGGGACTCAGCTATGCTCTGCCCAGCCCCATTTAACTCTAATGGACCTTCCAGAGGCAGGGAGGAAATCAGTGAGTAATCCCTCCATGGTATGACCCGAAAGTTAGGGCAGAAGTGTGAGAAGAGGCCGCTGCTTTGGGCGAGCAATTGCTCCCCTATCCCAGTCTAAAATTTTGAAAAAATCAGCATTCACTGGATTTTTCCCAGTACTTACAGATAGGCTTAACAACATTATCCCATGACTATACATATTCATATACATGACAGACAAACACGTATCTTGTTTTATCGGTTTCTATACTGGGTGTTCTTTATAAAAAGGAAAAAAAGAAATCAGATCTAGAACTAGAGTCATTAAAAATGGGCATTTAAAGCAGCTCTGGAAAAGCCTTCATGCTGTATAACTACTCCAACAAAAACATGTTCTCTCAACTCTTTTAAAGACTTCATTTCTCTGATTTCTTCTTCCAGTGATTATCAAAACTGTAAAGATTATTTTTTTTTTCTCAAGCTTCCCAAAATGTCTGTGGTAACATCGTTCTTGTATAAATCCACAATCATCTCCAGAAGTACTCAAACCTAAAATGAAACCACTTCTTTTATAGTTGTGTGAGCTATAAATAAGAATGTTCCCCTAAAAACTGTTAAAAACAATTGGCATAGGTACATTAAAACAACAGACTTGCAGTCAATTTCTAATGAAACAAATGTATCGAGCACAGATGTCTTGAAACACCAACATCCAATTTTCTCCTGGCCAAAAATATACAGAAGATAAATATTTTCCCCGCCTGCTGGAGTGCACAAAAAGTTCTGTGTACTTCGTCCTGTTTACTGAGACAATGTTTCTGAATTCACTTTAATGGTGTAAACATTGCCCTAAGCAACTGGAAGATTATGTTTCAGGAAGAACTACACTTGCAATATTTGCAAGCAATGGATTCTACGACATTTCTATCCTCTGTTTCCTTCACGCAACTGATGCAAATTTGCAGCGCAGAACTTGCCATTCCGTAAAGGTGGGTATGTGCAAGTCAGCAATGAGGTAACTATAACAGCAGAACAGAAATGAGTTCATTAGAAGATATCGGAACAGTAAATTTAGATTTAAACCACATAACAACTTCAGTTAAAATGGTATCAGTACTGACTCCAATTTACTTCCGGTTATGTCATGACAGCTCACTTTTAGAACAGTTTTCTGGACTTGATGAAAAGAAAAGTGAAAGACTCAAAATTTGCTGGGAGCAAAGCAGACAACGGGACTCAAAACCTGAAATTTGTATTTAATGTTGTGAATCCTAGTTGCACTCTCTGATGGGCCTAACTGAACCCCAGAATTAAAAACCTGATCCGAAACCCAGCTCTGAATTTTGCACTCTGCAGCAAGCTCTCGTTACACCATCACATTACGAAATCCGTGCAAAGGTAATAACAGCCCTGGTATTGAAAGCGGTTTAACCATGGCCCTCTGGCACCCTGCTCTGCCTAGACCAGTCTCTCCAGCTTGCGAAGAGGACTAGCTAGTTCCCGGCATGGCTACGCCGTGCTTTTGGTACTGCAGCTAGCTCAGCAAAGCAGGCATGCTGACCGGGGAGATGATCTTGGGAGCAGGGAGTTCTCCATGGTACAGACCCAGCCCACGGACGCAGAAAATGAACACGTGCTCTCTGCTTTTCTGGGTCTTAATTTAATGATAGAGGCAATTGCTTTGCTACTACCTTAAACTATTAAGCCTTAAAGGCATTACAAGAAATAAGCACTACCAGAGCCCTCCAATTCTTACTGTGCTAGACTGGGGATGAGATGTACTGGGCAGAGCTCAGTATTACAGATACTGCTGAGTCTTTTGTGACGATACTGAGAGGGTGTTGCTTTCCAATGCAGTGAAACCAGCAGCTTCAAATGACAAACATATACCTAAAAAATACATCTAATAAAATGTGTTAAAAGTGACATGTGCTATAGATGGAGGTGAGGGAAATGGCCATGGATGAACCCAGAGAAGAGTTGATTTGAAGTCTGCAGTTCTTTTTCAAAAGCAGATCATACAGCCTTGTTTCTCCGTAGCTATATAAGTTCCTAGAGTGGGTGGTTCTGTGTAGATGTTTTTTTAAGAGAAGGTAGAAACTGAATAGATATCAAAGAGAATAAATAAAGCTAACACAGCAGCACTGGAGTGGCATGACTGGTGGATATCGCCCACAGGCCTTATGCAAAATGATAAAGACAACACAACACATCACCAAGCACGCAGCAATAACTTCCTCTGGCTTAAAATCGCTCCCATCAATTATTACCAATCCCGTGACTCAAAGCGAGGATAATAAACACAACAGATTTAATCATATATTGATTTACTTCAGTTTTCCAGGGCACATCAACATGTTTTTAGGACAGGAATCCTACCTAGCTCTGCACAGTTTCTACTTGGAACTTGGCTCCTCATTCAAAATGTTTAACACATCCATCGCAACTGGAACTCACCCAGCTGTGTTTCAGGTATACCGTTGGGAAACCAGGAGTAAAAAGAAAAGGGGAGGGACAAGAGCAAAAGTTCAACTGCAAGTTGAAGCATCTGGCTCCAAACAGAGGATCGACTGTAGAGAAGAGATGAGAGGCTGTACAAGGCTGGTTGGAACAGACGAGAAAAACCCATCAGAAATGGAAAACAAGCAGGTTCCTATACACCTCCCATGTGACTTCGTTCTGTTACCCAGGGGTAAGAACAATTCTGTGTTACTCTGAGTAATAACCCTGCCCAATTACAAGGTCTGCATAGGCATCCCTCGGCTAGTTCATCAAATGAGTGCAAACCTACACGAAAGGGATTTTCCACTTGTGAAAGGAAATCCAAAGAAAACCTGTGATCAGTTTTTGTAATTACCTTCTCATCCGGAAGTCTTCCAGGCATTGACAGAATTATTAAAATGTTAAAACAAAAAAGAAGAAAGCAAAATACCCCAAACAGCCAGCCTTTGCTCAACAGCCGCTACTAGAGTTACTCTCAAACAACCAGTGTGGAAGTAATGCTAAAGCATAAAATGCCACTTGAAATGATGGGAGATTTTACAAGGCTAGAATGCCACAGGAAGACCATTAAGTGTCGTCCTGGTCTTGCATGCAAAGAGTCAAATTGCATTTGGATTACTGCAGCTCCGACTGTTGTTTCTGAGGTTTTTCTAGAAGACAGTCCACTATACTTACATTTGATTATCACCTGACAAATACAGTAGTACCCGGGGACATGTTCATTTTCTAAATTCCTGTGATGGTGTTCTGATATCCACCACTTCGTCCCTGGAAGAGCACACAACCAGGGCATAATACAACAATCGCCATCTTACAGGAAACCAGAGAAGGAATGGCCATAAAGAGAACTCACTGGAGTATCTTTTCGACCTGCTTTTTCAGGCTGAGTTTTATGTGTTTAAAATTTCCAGGTATAATTTCCCTTAAAAATGTTATTTTTAGTCTATGCAGGTTTGTACTAGTAGAAGGGAAAAGAAGTTGTGGGTCTTTGAGAAGTAAATGAGGCCATTGTGCTAGATTAACACACAAAAGCTTTCTTCTCCTTTCTAACCACACTGTCCTAGGAGGACTTTTAAATTAACACCCCAGGAGTGCAACTTACAGAGCCCGAAACCATTGTGCAAAAAGAAAAATGAGTATCGATTCTGCTCTCACCCGCCAAACAGCTGATGAGAAATTTGCAAGTCAACAAGTGTCATTATTTCCACTCAGGTCAGTATGGTACTGTTTAATGAGCAAGAATTCACTGTAATCCTGTTTCTCCCGAAAGAGTAGGCCACCTTTTACAACCTTTAAGCAAAGAAATAAACTTTCATTGACTCTGTAATAAATTAATGGGAGTTTTATCTCCATGAGGCCTAACCTGCTGCAGGACTGTCAACCAGGAACTTAAGGAAGCTTTGTATATCCCTATTTATGCACCTAAGTAAGCAGACTAAATACAATGCAGAACTTAGGGAGCCTGTTTCTGAAAGAGCTGATCCTTGTGCACAAGAGCTTGGGGATTAACATTGCCCAATGTTTTCCAGTTTACAGGACTAGGCTTCTCAGTTCTCAGAGTCCAGCAAAACTGCTGACATAGTTGGCTGACACATTTCCAAGATCAGGTGGTGGAAAAAGAGGTCATAGCAGAAGCAGTTACTATAAAGACAAGCCAGGGAAATGTTTCCATCTCATTTATCTATTCCTTGGGTCTAAACATTAAATGCTGTTACCAATCAGAGAAGGTTTTTGTTTCCTCCTGCCCTCCTCTGTAGTTTACATACTGTTCAAACAATGATGTTACACTATTTACCTCATGCCACAATCTGGGGCCCCTATAGCTTCCCTACCTTCCCTTCCTAAGGCTTTCTGGAAGGCTTCTCCTAGCGAGAGGGATGTGTAGTCACCACATGTTGAACATGTTTACTACCTTGGCCTGTCAAGTGTTGGACCCACACTTGATCCAAATCTGCTAGGCTTCGGAAGGTTGCAAGCCATCTATGACGTAATGGAGTGTCAACTTGGAGACAGCTTGTTCTCACCCGATCACGTTGGTCTCTCACCAACAGATCTATTATATCTTTACGTACGTACTTCTTAGACATATCAAAAGGATGGTAATTTTGTGGGCTGGGGGACTATAAGAAGCCAGGAATTAATTTAACCAGAAAACCAGTTCTATTAGTGTATTGTTTTTATAAGCACATCTTAGGCAGAACAACATTTCAATTTATTGTTTTGGTTAAAAAAGACTGCTTATTAATGCCAATTTCGCTTTAAGGCTCTGAATTAAAAACAAATCACTCATTTTTTCCTCTTTCTAATCCTTGAAGTTTCAAGATGCAAGTGGCTTGTCAGAGGCCATTCCAAACCCAAGAACAGTTTGAGGAATAACATATAACAAAGTTTCTTGCAGACAACTTTTTTTTACTCCAGGCAGCTGCTGCAGAAATTAGCTTTAAGACTTGGTTCCACACAGAGGACCACATTTGGAACTGAAACTTAAAGACTTGTTCTCTTATAACCTTTGGGGATGGTTGCATTATAATAGCATACCAAAAGAGAATCTGTTCACAAACAAATTTTGCAACAGAGAATTGAAAACAGGATTTAAAATACCCATTTAATATCAATGAAGAGAATATGTTCTAAAATGGCAATAGCAAAGATGGCTTTAGTATCATAATATAGGTGTAAATTGATACCCACACTTATGCAATCAACACTATCCAAAGAGAAATTCAGAAAAAAATTGAAATCTGGGCATTCACTTAATACAAAAAGTATATTATATATTTTGATATATTATATTATATTATATTATATTATACTATACTATACTATATCATATACATTCTCTCTCGGTGCTATGGGTAGAGAGACAGGGTGTTCTGACTGGATGTCATGGAAACCAGGCTGAAAGTTCTCTTGGTTCAGTAAAATAATTTTGTGCAGCTCATAAAAAAATCACACGTTAACATAAATTTGTACCTGAATGTTGGGATTCTGCCCATTGATATCTGCTTTTGACAGGTCAGGGAAGTTTGGGAGATCCAGGAGGAAAGATCTGGGTCCATCTCTTTGCAAGGACGTATGCCCGTTTTCCTGCCTGAATCGCTGCTTAGGGAACGGCCGGTGGGCAGCCTGGAGATCAGGGTATTCTCTTCTGTCCTCGGGGTTCAGGGTGAAGCTGTCTTCAGGAGAACGGTCATCTGCAGTGAGTGTGTTCTGGAGAAAAAAGCAACGCGCTATAACAACAACTGAGAGAGCGTGCAGTCCTGCCAGTGCCCCCGTGTCCACCTTCCTGCCAATGATGGCTGCAGAGTGCGTACAGAAAGCTTTACAGCACACAGACCCACGGCTCCTTGCTGAAACACGCAGGATTTACGACTGGTATTTTCTAGGGTGCTCATGAGTTTGGCATCTGACTCTCCCTGAAATATCCTTAGTTACAGCGGTGCAAATCTGTAACCATCTGACACAAGATAAAACTGAGTCAGACTTGGGTGCTTAGCTCTTTCAGGTTCCTGAAACATTCCAGCCTTGCAGTGAGCACCTACACATTGACACAAGCATCTAGCTTAAAGCAAATCTGGAAACGTGAAGCTGTGAAGCAACCCCTGGCAAATCAAATTATATCGCATTAAACGTGTCCCTGAAATAGTGAAAGATATCTTTGTTACAAATCGTTTAGTTTGCTTTGTTCCAAAGTGGAGCAAAAACACTGACTGCCAAGTGCATGTTGAAATTTATGGTATTAAAAGATCCTACCGCTGAACTGGCAACCTCCCCCTCTCTCTCCTCAGTCTGCAACAACTTCCATCGTTGTCTGTGTTCCTCACCCAATTTCTCTGGTCTTGAACATCTGAACCTTTCTTCCTCTGGGATCTCATTTTCATGTTTGCCTAATGGTGGGATTGAATTTCACCAAGTTGTGGGTCAGCGGTTAATGCTTTTGTTATTGTTGAGCGTACTTTCGGGTTTTGTAGTATATTACAGCAGGCTGCCTTCGAACCAGTAGCACTGCTGCCACTGCCTTTGACCTCACCAAGGAGATACATTTAGTATCAAAATACTCGCTCCCTGGGTTAGGACTGGCCTGGGGACTCGGGGAAAAAACCAGCAGAGAAGTCCGACCTTCTTATGGCTACAAAAAAATGCGTGGGGCAGACTCAGCACAGGTTTTGCTTTTGACTCAGCTGAAAAATTTTAGGCTTGAGGTCTTAGTATGACTGCCTGGGGAGCTTTTATTTTCAGTTCATAAAGAGACAGCAAGCATGGAGAGGGTAAATGTTAAAGACCTATCTTTTAAAACAAGCACAATTAAAGTGGAATGGCCACATGTGGTTCTGGCTCTACTGAAGCATATTTTTGCCAGCATTTCTGGTTAAACGCAATCTCCATCCAGCACCCCTGGCTCAAATTAAGCTAGCATACCTTTTGTTAAGCTCTCAGATAGATAACAATTCCAATGCCTTTTCTTTTATTTTGTGTTTATTTGCTTAGAAGGTTCTAAATTGACCTTTGAAGAGATTTTACAATATAATCTGTGCACATTACAAGAAAATACTCAGTGAGTTAAATAAAGCAAGATTTAAGAGTTAATCTGGGACTAAGTGAAATTGTCTCAAGGAAAAATTAAGGTGGTTCTCCTCTCCTCTTCTTGCCGCACTGCATTTGTAAAGAGCAAAATCAGATTTAGCAGAATTAACGTTGTCTTGGTATTTTCATGATCAGAATGGTTAAACTCTGAAAGTGCCAAAAAGGTATTATACATCTATCTACAGCACAGATGCAAAAAGTTCATTCTGAATTAGTGTACGTGTGCAGTGCTAAAAATGTATGTGCTCCTGACAGTCTGTATTGCTTGAAGGCTAAAACAAGAATGCTTCTCTTTGTTGAAGACCAGGCAGGACTTTCAGATGTCTTTGGTGGGCCACCCATTAACACACCCCGATTCAATATAAAGTAGAAAGCAAATCACACAGCAGCAAGCTCTAGGAAACAAAATTGAGGGCCACTCGCCTAACTTCAGCTTCCTTACCCATGTGCTAGTGCTTTAACATAAGAATTATGAAACAGAATTTAACTGCAAACTTCTTGGCGCATGAGGATTAAATGGCTTCTCAGTTACGTCTGACTAACAACAAGGTGTAATTGTACTGTTATTAAATTACTTCAGACAAGAACCAAAAAAAATGTGGTACTTAACTACCTTTTTCTGGGGTATCATGCACATAATCTTACCTTTATTAAAAATAAAGTGAGATTTTATTAAAAAATAATAAAATTCTCACATACAATTTCATACTTTCCCTATCTGCTTGCCACTTCAGGAGCACCCTGATTCTCCACATTAACATACCATACAGCTAGAGCTGGCCAAGGACTTTAGAGACCTACATTTAATTCTCTGATAAGACTCACTGTGTGATCTTGGCAGGTCACGGTCTCTCTGTGCCTCGGTGGGGATAACAGCACTTCCCTTCCTCACTGTGATGTTTGTGGGGAGCTCAGCAACTACAATAATAAGGGCTATATAAAAAGTTTTTAATAGTGTCAGACAGATGGAATATCACATGGAGTTAGTTAGAAAATTGTCATGGTGAAGTAATGACATCAGGCTGATCGGGCCCACTACCAAGCTGCTTGGGGCAGGGACTGTCATTAATTACAGACTGAATGAGTTGGGGTTGTTTAACGTTAAAAAGAAAAACGGAGGGGGGACATGATAACTGCCCTATACCAAAGGCTGCTGCAGCGAGGCGGGGGATGGACCACTCTGCTTGCTCAGAGTGGACACGACCAGAAGACCCTGATCCAACGTTAGGTACACATTTCTAATGGCAGTGACAGCCAAGCTCGAGAGCAGACTTTGTGGGGGAACACCGGGTTGACTAATGCCTGGCAGGAATGACACAGGTTCAATAGTGTGTCCTCTGCCTAAAAGCGGTGTTACCTCTTGCAGGCCCTTTCACGCTCGGACAAGCCCACGCTACGCCTCCTTGGGGCTTCTGTGTCATACTGCAACATAAGCAAACAGAAATGCTCAATGTGCATGATCATTTCAGGTATCTGCTCATTGTACCATGACTGAAAGACCATTTGTTTCCAGTTACCAAAATGAATAGAATGCCTATTTTTTAGGTAGATAATTCTTGGTGTAGTATCTAAGCTGATTTGCAGTATTATTAGAAATGGATATTTCTGGTAAAAAGATAAAAGAGGCTGCCATCAATAAAAAGTGAGCTTGAACTGCATGTGAAGAGAAGAATATGGGCTCACTCTGTCCTACTGCATTAACTCAGGCAAAGGATCTTCCAAGGCCAATCTAGGAGGAACAATTACTGCAATGCCAGCATCCTTTCTGAAGAAAACAGGGTTTGTGTTCCAAAGCTAATAGATGAAATTTAATTTCTTTTTTTTTTTTTGGGGGGGGGGGGAATATCCTTCTCTTCTTATTTCTATGTTATTTCACAAGTTTATATCTCACACTATTTAGTTTTAGGTGTACACAATTTGTATTCCTGATTGCTTTTGGGAAAGCAAAGTTGCTTGCCTTCCTTTAAAAGCTATGTCACTTCATTCTGAACTACTGACAGCTTCGCTGAAGTTATGACATTTCTAATTCAGGCACATTGGTTTCTTACTCAAATGATGCATCTGCTCTAAAGATTTAAGATAAATTCCTTTTTTTCCTTCATTTAACAGGATTATTCACAACTTTTAAACTTTCCATTAAGATGATTTTAAGGGGTTACTCATGCTTGCTGTCAGCTACAATTCTGCTGCCCCACGGGATCAGATATTTATAGAAGTTCCTAATACAAAAACAGCTTAGGATTTCTGACTGGTCTAAGTGGGGACAGTCTATAAGGGCAGGAACACATTATTCATAGCTGTGCGACAAGGCAACAAAATAAACCCGAGAGAGAGAGAGAATCTGCCACGTTGTTTGTATTACAGAATAACACACCTTGCCACACCCATCACTGAAAAAGGGAGAGCAATAGTTCAGTACATATCAATGGCCTCCTGTCCATCTATACACCAGGGAAGATGAGCAATTCACAGGGATTTTTGTGAGGATAACTAAATGTGGGTGATCCAGGTGGGACTTGCACCATGGCAGGGCTTAAGGCACCAAGAGACAACCCTGCATGCAGGAAAAATATCCTACCTGATGCTGCAGTTTAACTTTTCAATAATCAAATGGGTATTTTAACTCCCTCCATTGCCTTCCTATTTTGCTTCTCCCTCTGTCACATTAGACATTTGCTGCAGGGAAGTGTACCGTCTCTCTTACTCACAGAGAAGTTAAACAGAAACGGGAACTTGTAAAAATACCAGACTAGGGAAAAAGGGAATTTCTCTGCATTTTTAGCAAGTGAGGAATCCATCTCCCTCCTCTCTTCCTTATTTTAATCCCATTTCCAGTTCTGGAAAAACAACCAAGACAAAGAATAAGTGATGAATGACTGGAGCTACAGAAAATATTCTGGAGCAGCTGCTCTTTCTCTGTCATTCATATTTCTTACCTTCCTTCACTCCCTCCCCACTTGCCAAACTAAGGGCACATTTGCAAGCACTGCTAATTACGGAGTTGAAAGAATTTGGGAAAACTGATGCAACTTATATCCCTAACAGCTCCCAGACAGCAAGGGAATCTATTACTAAATCCCTGCTGCAGCTACATTGCTTTTTTATTTCTTGTATACTCCTTTGAAATATCTTGTAAAATGATCTTGACAAGAGGTCTTGAATTGAAAACCGACAGTCTGTCAATGCACTTTCATGATGCACCTGTACAGCATCTTCAACCACCAGGAACAAGGAACGTTTATTTATTAGGAAACTTCACAGACGCTATAAAAGATTATATTGCTATCAGAGACAAAATGAGGCCTGGGGCCTTCACAGAAAACCATTATAGCCATTAGGACTGGTTTCATTTCCCACCTGCCTAAACAGATTGTTTTGATTTTGAAGGCTGTCGTGTGTTTCCAGGTTAGTGCTAAATGATCACTTTAAAATTAACCGGTCTGGGGAGGCTGAGTAACACACCGGGATACTACATGAGACTTTCACCTCTGCAGATCCAAGATCTGTAATGAACTTGGGTGATCTAATTCCTGGGTTTTATTTATTTTTCTGTCTGTCATGAGTATAAGCAGCACAGGACCCAGCAGGCAGAGGTACGAGGACAGTGTTAGATAAGCAGACAGTGAAGTTAACAGCTGAAAAACATTATGAAAGATACATGGGAGAAAAATCGCTTGTATGATTAATGCCACATACAGCCCAGGCAGTCAGAAGACGCTTGTTCTGTTCTTAGCTCTGTCTTGGCTTTCCCATTTAACAGGCAAATCACTTGGGTTCATATTTAACGTCTGTGTGACTAGCTGAAAGCATGCAGTGGTACTGAGCCCCACAGCTCTGGTTCACTCCAAGGAGTCACTGATGTATCCCCAGAAGTCACACCGGAGGGGTGTCACATCAACCACTCAGCTACTGAGACACTCTCATTTTCTTAAAACGTGCTTGTCCCTCACGTTCACATGTATCAATGAAGCGAAAGGCCTTACTTATCTTTAGAAAGCCACACAAATTAATTGTTGCAATAATTAACAGCACGTTTTAGATAATCACTGTTCATAAATCATTTAAAATGGACTACATTGGCTTGCATGTACACAATTGTTTTCACTAAGGGGCTCCAAAATACAGCATCTGCTTTAAGCATTGTGTAAACAGAAGATGAATCACTGATTACAGCTGGTAATAAAAAATAATAATAATTTTAAGAGTTCTGTTTATCGGGGTCTATTTTTTAATAATTCTCTATTTAGTCCAGCAAAATTAGTAAAATGACATTGTATCCAGTTCTTTCTAGCTTGCAGTACATCTGCATGTGTCACTAAGTGGCTATGCAAAGACCAAACCCAGTCACCCCACAGGGTATTGCTATGGGACACATTAGCTTCAGGGGCTGTACGGCTCTTGAAGAGATTTTGTTTCTGTGCAGAATAGGATGGAGTCGCAAATACTGTTGCAATTAGGACAGCAGAAATTCAGAATAGACATGTCAATCTGCGGTCTCTGTTGGAGCTAGAGGTCTTCTGTAGACAGCTTAAATGTTGGGTGCTAGTGACAACATAGTTAGGCAGTGAGGTGCTTGGGACACCCAAGTATATACCCAGCCCACCACAGCTGATTTTCTCGTGTACGCCGAAATAGCTCTCAGGAGCTGCGTACAGCAGAAGCAGAATCTCAAAGCATCTGGGCACATTTATCTCAGAATTACAGCTTTTGAATTTTAGGGTTTTTACACTAAAAACTTCTAGCCCTCATAGCTACACAGAAAATCTTGAGAACTGACCACATAGCCAGGACTTATGCTATGACTGCAGAGATCCTAGGGTGGTAGTGTTGAGGCCCCCTTCACATCTAAGGTCTAGTAAGTCCCAGACCACTCTTTCGAGGCACATGGCCAACACTACGACAGGACCCTCCGCAGTGGAGGAAAAGGCCGTTGCCTTGTTGAACCATCTGAACTGAAACATCCTGAGCGCCGGAGCAGCCCTACCGCCATTCCTCCCCTACTGAGCCTGTTTATTCACTTGCAGTCGTCAAGCTTTGGTCCATCCTTCGTTCAGCCTCTGGTTGGGCGCTTCTCTCGCCAAGCTCCCTGTCTCTTCGACACCGTTAGTAAACAGCGGGTCCACATCTGAACTGCTCTGGCAGACAATACTTTTTCCTCAGAGCTTAAGGAGAAAATCAACTATATTATACTCGGATCTGGCAACCTTTTGCTACATGTTGTGGACATACATTTCACAGCACAGCTATTTTTTATGCTCTGTTGTTTGCTTGTATTTCATGTTTTCCTTCAGCTGGAAAATACAAACAGTATGGCTCAGCTTGGAGGTGAAGAACTGCCAGTTTGTATAAACCCTTTGATAATAAAAAGGACTTGGTGGTGATTACAGCTCAATGTCTGCTGGAAAAAACAGAGGCCCTTTAGCAAATTTTCTAATATAGTACACACTGGTGCTTTGCTCTTCAGCAGATATCAGCCATCCATGGGATGGCCAAGTGCAGAGAATTAAAATTGTGTAGGGCTTTGACAGATGTTCAGTGCCAAGTTTTCCTTGTAGTTAACAGGTATTTTCAGTTGCCTAAGCTGGTGGTAAACAGCCCTTCATGACTCTGAAGACCTTCCCTGTAATCACTGCCTGGCTGGAGCTCTCCATACAGGACGCATTGATTTAGCAGTTGAACAGGCAAATGTACAACTGAAGAGTAGCCCAACTATTGCACTCCAATAATCTTTGGTGCCAAAATGCAAATTCTTTGAAAGTTCTGATTCTTTTTAGGCTTTATTAAATACTTGCATAAAATCAGTGGTATAATAAAGCTTTAAATAGAATCCATTTATACCATGGCTAAATTGAATTGAACGAGTCTAATCTCACCCATCATTTGAAATCTGCATCATAATTTACACATCGGGTTCCAACAGAATGGGAAAATCTGCCTTAAGCTGCAATCAAAACCGCAAAAGCAAAGGAAATCCAGAATATTAATACTTTTTGTACACAATGTTTTGGTCAGGCTTCACAGGCCAGCACACACAAAGTCAGTGTCAATGAAAGAGAACAAACATACATCTGAAATTATTTTCATGGGTTTTAAACTAAGTCCTTTTGCAAGTTTATTCCACTAAATCACTACGACTAGGATTTCACTAGGTGAACCAGCTTTAATAAACGAAGTTTTCATCTCTCCCTAGCTGAAAGAGTAACCTTACTTGAAACCTTTTCAATTTTCAAAGTTGCCTTCAGCTGTTGGTTTCCAAGAAACAGCTATTCCCAGCCTCTGTGTCTCCCTCTCATATGCCACTGAATATCCACCCTATGCTTTCAAAAGTGTCTATGACTCTGGCTGTGTTAGCTGGCAGATGTTTTTAGAGACTAGAAAGTGTTTAGTCCCTGTGGACTAAAAGTTACATGATGACTTCATCACATAAGCAAAAGCTAATAACGGGAAAGCAAGAAAGCAGACAAGTGTTATATTCCAAAAACATGATGTTTCCTGTGCTTCTGGCAATACTACTTCTGTGCCTGAAAAAAGGCAAATCACTTGAGTCTTGATGCTCAAAACATGCACACCATTGAAACGCCGCGAGATAATTTACTTGACCCTCCCTTAGCTGCCTTCCCTGCCAACACTCCTTTTTCTTTTGATGGAAGTTAGGGGGTGAAGGCAGAGGAAAGGCAGTGTTTGTTTACATTCAATATCTATGCACCAACTATATGCCTCACAACA
The DNA here is from genome assembly GCF_964195595.1 of Calonectris borealis. Classification (NCBI taxonomy): domain Eukaryota; kingdom Metazoa; phylum Chordata; class Aves; order Procellariiformes; family Procellariidae; genus Calonectris; species Calonectris borealis. The sequence continues at coordinate 121,576,369 of NC_134314.1, forward strand.
CTCTCTGGAAGGATTGTTACTGCACCCAGGAGTTTACAGCAAAACAGGAGCAGAAATCTGAGCGGCTGCCTCAGGACCACGCACCTCTGCTCCTGCAGTGAAGTATTCTTTCAAGCCTGAGTGTACGGTTTTACCCTCTCCAGTTAGAAAACTTTGGAGACTGATACATGAGCAACTGGAAGTCATTAGTAGAAATGGCATCTGTACACGCAGTGCAATAGCTGTCTTATTTTTGAATCAAGACATCAGCAGTGGACATTATGCCCTCTCTCTACATCTCCGTGAACTGCCCTAATGACAGAACAAGAGAAAGAAACAAGAGGAAGCAGATAGACAAGAGAAAGGCCTCCCTCCAGTGACATTATGGGGAAGAAGAGAAGCGAGTAGATACGCAGTACACCGTGACAAGACAATGTGAAGACCCTCCTCTGTTTAAGAGGGGAGAGAGAAAGGATTTGCCCTGGAGAGAAGTGTGGGCTTTTTGTATTATGAATTCTATGCATGTATATATAAATTTTCTTAGAACAGTACGGGAGGGGGGCTATTTCCTAGAGCTGATTAAAGAAGCATGACTCGATTTTCAATTTCAAACGACTCGGGGGGCATTCCAATCGACTGCAGACAGGAAATGAATACCATACATGCACTGAACAAGGCAGATGCTTTTGAATCTGACACTTACGTGAAAAGAAAATATCTTCATTTCTGTCTCCCCTCCGCCCCATGATCACTAGTTAGTTCTGAGCTATTTTTAGGATAAATGGTTTTATTTTTCAAACTTGTTATAATCTTAGCATGTGCCTGAAGCCACCCAGACGCCACTGACAATAAACTGTATGGAGCAGGCCAAATGCATCTTTAGATTAGTCCCAGCAGCCAGATGCAGCTGCAAGGTAGAAGATAAGCGGTTCAGGTTTGAGATACCCTAACCTCCTCTGTTGAGGGACAGAGATGGGACTCTAGCTGATACGCCAGATCCCAGGGAGGGAAAGCTGCCTCTGTACAAAGAGAGATTCCAAAGCGTGTACAGCAGACACACTGCGGAGCAGGTTGGAAGAGCATTTCCTGGTAGGCTGTGGCACAGAACTCACTTCCAGCTACTTATCTGTGCTAAAGAGGTAGATATATATCTTTTCTCCTCATACGGCTCTTACAAGTAAACTGCAATAATTGTCATGGGAGCATTACGGGGTTTATAACCTGATTGCAATATACGTGTGGCTCCTTTTACCAACGGCAGCAGTGTGTATTGGGGAATTGGCACATACCGCTCTCTTCCCCCACTTAGTCCGTATGCATGCAAACATACGATTTCAGCTGCAAACTCCTCTTGTATTTTATTGTGGGAAGACTTCAATAGGATCAAGAAAAAAAAATCAGAGAGGTGGTATTAATATGGCCCTTACTCTGATGTTATGCAAATAATTAGTTCATTTTACTTTGATGTTAAGACTGCCATAGCTATATTCCTAAGAACATGAAAAAATGATCCTCTTAGGAGAGAGACAGGAGAAGAAGAAAGAGGGATGGGTAGGTGAGAAAGGCAGCTCTGATTTAGATTATTCAAAAAGCCATGAATGGTACATCAAAGAAGAGCAAGAATCAAATTCACTGCACTGAAGGATTTCAGCAGCTTTTTCAGAGCTATTGATCCCTCAAGGGCAAACTCTTTTAAACACTAGGTGATGCCTCTAACTAGCCAGAACTCCCACCTTATACTGGCTAAGCCTCACGTAGTTTGCTTTCAGCGGCTGGTATACTGGGGAAAGCAGACAGCTAAGACACTGCTGTATCTGGGCCTGATGAAGGAGAAATACAGAAGAGTGCAGAAATAGCATGTGTGCATTTTCTGCACCAGATGTTGCCTTTTTAATGGCCATCATGGTAGATGTTAAATAGAAGAACAGATTCCTCAGTGAAGAGCTGTGCGTTTGGTGACCACTGATACCGTGGAGTGTTTTGTCCAAGGACAGAACGCAGTCACCCTGGTGAGAGCCCTCGGTAGGCTGGTTTGCTCAGCGCTGACTTGGTGATAAATATAAAATCACCTCATATTTTCTCGTGGGATGAAGGTGGGATAAGATATCTAAGGAGCTACCGCAGCTCAGCTGGCAAGCAGTGACTTGTTCATGAGTTTGGACTCACAGGTCTAATCGGAACACCCAGAAGGCACAGGATCCAACCCTAAATCAGGCCCTAAACTGTCAAATGCACTACAGATTGGCATCTTTCTCCCCCCCGCCTTCCCTTCCTTGGGTCAGGTGTCTTTGGAGTCTGATAGAGAAGCTTCCAGGTGTTCTGCCTTGTCGGGACACTTCAGGACCATGCCTTAAGCAAGAGCCACTGGAATTGGGTGCAGTAAAGCAATTTCACCTGGTGCATCCCCAGATGGTCTCCTAAGAGCTGCCTTTGGGCTTCTGATACAGATCCACTTGCACCGGGCTCATTGCTGCCGCCATCATCGCGTCCCTGGAAACGCTTCATTCATCCTGCCTTCCACATCCGCTATGTTACGCACACGGCTACAACAGCACATTACAGATTATTCAGCCTTTTCCAAGTTCTGCTCACAATTCAAAGTCTACCTACTCCCACTAGCACTTGGTACCTTACACATTTTCATGAAATGGACGACACTTTTCCTTCTGCACGTTTTGATTGAGAGCTAGCGCTGCTACCATTTAAATGCATATCAAAAGCTCCAGGACTCTATCAGGCTAAACAGTTCATTTGAAACCGTTGGTGCTATTGTTCCAGTACGCCTGAAGACACAGGCATAGTGTGGCTGCCCTAGGTTCCCTTTTGATATGTATTTTCACAAATGTTAGACATATACATATCAACTCCTCTATTCTTTCCTAATAAAAGCTTGGACTGTAACGCACAAGGTGAGGAACAGATACTCTATTGGCCAGCTGCAGCAAGCCTTTCATAAATAACATGACAATCAACACTTGCAAAGGAAAATAATACTCCAGAAGCTCTATCCTGACATACATCTGTTTTCCTATTGTAGGAAGGAATAAGAAGATAGAAAAAGTTAAATGCTGAATGCCTAAACAAACTCTGAATTAAGAAGAGATGGTAGTGGTAATGATGGATGAATTGTAAACCACCTGCAAATGTTAAGATTGCTGCACTCTTCTGCAGACCATTGCATCTATACTGCAAACCTCCAATGGACATGGACTGTGCTCTATAAAAATCACGATGAATGCAGACTTGTTTTTATATTATGGAGGTCCTAATCCTCCTCCTCCTCTGCCTTTGCTCTATTGTTACAACATCAAAGACCAACTGCTGGCCGAGATACAGTCAATATGAAAAGGGCGACCAGCAAATTTACTGCTTGACTTCATTCCCTTTAAATGGAATAGGCACCATGGCCCTATTTCAAAGTCCAGTCACAGACATATATCTTTTTTATTGGACATCATGTACAATAAAGTGAAGCTATAACTTGGAAAAAAAAATAGAACACCTTAAAAAATCCCATGAGGTGAACATTCCTTTATAAAAATATCACTGTGGTTACGTGTTTTGAAAAACTCCGGGCACTCTGCAGTGCAAAAGGCATGGACTGGCTAGGTTATAGTTTAGCTAAGATACATACCCATGCCTAATATCTAGTTGGTTTCCAAAAAAGAAAAAAAAACCACCAAACCCTAATAAAAAGTGATATATTTAAGACAGAATGCCAGTGTCATTCAAATAAACTGAAATGGCAGCATTCATGTCACAAGAATCATTAACTGCTTTGTTATAGCCTGCTCTGTGCAGTGAACCTTTACAGACTTCTTCAGTCCAGAGAATCTTAAAATCAGTGGTGCAAAATGCCAATATATACACTGCATCTTAAACAACTGCAGTCTGATTACTGAGGTAATTTAAAGAGACACTTTCAGATGAGAGTTGTATCTGTAGACGTTAAAGACAGGGACAGTTTTATTGCTCTTGTGTTGCTAAATAGATGCTAAATAACTCCTTGCTATGAAATTAAATAGCGTATAAGCGACTCGTATGATGTAGGAGGTGAGTCTATTGGGGTGTTACAGAATCCACGCTAGGTAGCTATGGTTTTTATTTTTTAATAAATTATATGTCAATATTGTGGTAAGTTCTTGTTTTAAACTATTTAAACTATTAACCCTTTTTGTTTCTTTGGGTAACTTGTGCAAACAGACATTAGTAAGTATCTGATTACTAATGTTATATCTCGATCAAGTCCATATTGATTTTAAAATCCTGCACTGATATATATGGCCAATAAAACCAAGTAAATTTACGTTTTGTTACACCTATAGCAACCTTGGGCAGTTGGTTCCAGTGGAGTAATTACGGTTTCCTCAGGGCAAAATCTGCTGCTGCTGGGTTACTTCTAAGGCAAGAAAGATACCAAAGCTATGTGACTAATTTTTGAAGCACTAGCTCCAAAAAATAGGCGTCTTATCGCTGGGTCCTCTTCACTGCTCTTTCCCTTACATCATGCTCTGTTGTCACCTCCTCTTTCCATCACAGCCTACAGCACAGACCTTCTAGTGCAAGGACCTCGCCTCCTACTCAGCCTTCCCGAGCACGTACAAGAAAAGGTGTTTCAATGATAGTGTTCAATTGTTCAATACCTGAATGCCCAAGTCAATGGGAATGCAAAGGCAAGACGCCTGAAGGAAGCTTTCTGGAAGTTAAAGCTGGCCCACGGCAACACTGACTCAGTAACTGCTCCTTAGAAAGGGAGGAATCCACTTTTTTTAGAGTGGTACTGTAAACAGTGGCAGAAAAAGAAGGGGCACGTTATTTGAGTGATTTTAATAGATACTTACACTGTACTCATAATGGTATTGTCACATCTCAGTGGCCATGCAGGCAAAGAGGAAATTTCAATCTTTCCGACAAAGAAGAGCTAAAACCAGAACCAAAGCAGTCCAGGATTTTTTCAGTGCGTATGAAACTAACAATGAAACATAATGGATGGAAATGAATTCATGCAATCTGAAGAAAGCCACAGGCCAAAGCCCAGCTTGTCTTCATGCATGGAGGTCCAGATTATGTGCATATCAGTTCTGTAGAAAAACTGAGCTGTGAAAGATTCAAATCCAAGAGGAACTTCGTCTGAGTCTGCAGCCCACACAAGTCATTGACTTGTCTTGCTTTGTGAAAGTCAGTGGAGCAAGGTCAATTTAAACACACTCAGAATGTAGGTCTAGCATGGAGGCATAAAAGCCAAGGACGTTTGAATTTCTCCTGCCTTCCAACATGGACCGACTCCACCAAGAGTGGTGAGAGAAAGATTTCATCTCTGATTCTCCTTTCTCAACTTTATGAGCACCTCTGTAAGATTAAAAGCACCCAAGTAGCCATTACTCTACAAGAGCTTAGAGGTGAACAACTCCAAGCCTGCTTTCATCCTGCTGACTGCTAAAAGGGAGGAATAAAAAAATATGACCCATGCAATGAGTTCTCCAAGCACTGATAAACAAGGGCAAAAGGATAAAGGAACTGCTTACCAGTACCGCCCACACCAGCTCCTCTGACCGAGTATTATACTGCCACACAACTGACCGCTGTGGCAAGCCATCACTTATTACAATAATAAGTTACATTTTACTTTGTTTTCTTTCTTTTTCTGGTATTTCAAATTGAAAGTACATGGAAATGCCAACACTGGAAACATTCTGCTCTTACTGATGTATCAGTGAGCTCACTACTCTATTTCTTGGAAATGTTATTCATTTCTATGCTTTGGACTATTAATTTAGCCTGGCATTTTCTGTCTTCGAAACTTGTAAACTCGGTATCCTGGAGGCACAATGGTATTAAAGTGCAATGCTGCATCATTCAATGCTTCCTTTTGCAACTTACTAAAGCACTTTGTATTTTTCTGCTCTAAGTTATCACTTCATTATTCACTTGCGACAGTGCTTACAGCCTCCATTCAGGCCTGGAGACCTATTACGCTACACGTTGTATGCAAGCAACACCACCACAATGGAATCTCAACCTCAAAGAGCTTGGGTTGAGATTTAAAAAATAAAATAAAAAATAAAATGCATCAGTGACCTAGCTCCGCCACCATTGAAAAATAATGCTTAAAAAAAGTCATCTTTTACGGAGACTATCATTCAGTCAATTCAAAGAGCTTTTAAGTAGTGTAGTCTTAAGGCAGACAGCAAGATAAGAATCATAACAAAAAGGCCAAACAAGCCTGAACAACACTGTGAACAGACAAATGAGGCACAACTGAGTACTACCACATTTGTTTGCAAGGAAGACTGGCAAAACACACAGAAGAGCTGAAAGCAACCAACTCAGACAATTAAACCTGCTAAAGCTGCTAAATCTTGTCTATCGCTATACTTTCAGGATATAAGCACAAAGAAAAACTACGTTGTTTCCATTTTTTAGTTTATGTTTGTCTAAGGAACATCTAAATTGTCTGCATATATATTTTCAGTATGAGTGCATTTCAAGATTTTAAAATGATGACTCAGAAGAATGTAAGCACAAAAAAAGTATAGCAAAATAATTTCCTACCATTACTTGCATTCTGTGCACTTTGACATACCGATAACTGGGTTTTCAGAAGTCGTGTCTATCTCTATCACATATTATTTTATAAAGCTTTTCAAACATGACTGGTACATTTATGTATTTGTTTGGCAGGCAAAGATAGCATAGTCTGCATCATTATCAATACTACTGTCTTCTGCACTTCACTTTCTGTAAAGTTTTCAGATGCTGCGACACAACACAGCCAGAGTTTTCACCTAATCAATAATTCTTTCATTCCTCCTTGTTTTCTTTGAAGACGTTTTCCACCATTTTGGAACAATAAGGCATTGATTATTAATATACAGATGGAGTAGATATAAGTAGAGACAAAAGAACAACTGCTGAATTCAAAACACGGGTCCCAATTTACATTTAGTGTAACCTGGATTGGTTAAACAGATGTCTCCCCAGCAAAAGAATTCCACAGCAGAGCAAGGTGTCAAAAAGAATAGTATGCTGAAGCACTAGGGCTGGGTTACCTATTGATTAACAGGTCATAACATGCATGTTAAAATCACAAGGGAGTACACAGTGACCAGCTCCAGACAGTAAAATGATGATGAAATTGTTGGGGTCATAAAGACCTACAGCAGAGCTTCAACTCTAGGCCTCCTGTTTTTGTGGAGAGCTGGCATTACGAAAGGACAGAGCGGGGAATTGTGACTGAACCTAAGAGCTGACAATCAAAGCCGGAGGACCGAAGGAGAGATTTTTGTGCCAATGAGATAACGACAAGGGGTCAGTAGCAGCGTGGCTGTACTGCTGTTATACTGCTGGTATAGCTGTGATGGACCAGCTGTGTTCTTCCTGTGTAGAACAAACTTCTCTTTACATGATCAATGAAGACTGCAAAATAAAAGCTACTCCAGTACAAGTGCTGATGGTTCAAGTTAGATGAACCAACATGAGAATCATAGAATCATTAAGGTTGGAAAAGACCTCTAAGATCATCGAGTCCAACTGTCAACCCAACACCACCATGCCCACTACACCATGTCCCTAAGCGCCTCATCTACACGTCTTTTAAATACCTCCAGGGATGGTGACTCAACCACTTCCCTGGGCAGCCTGTTCCAAGGCTTGACCACTCTTTCAGTAAAGAAATTTTTCCTGATGTCCAACCTAAACCTCCCCTGGCGCAACTTGAGGCCATTTCCTCTCGTCCTGTCGCTTGTTACTTGGGAGAAGAGACCAACCCCCACCTCGCTACAACCTCCTTTCAGGTAGTTGTAGAGCGCGATGAGGTCTCCCCTCAGCCTCCTCTTCTCCAGACTAAACAACCCCAGTTCCCTCAGCCGCTCCCCATCAGACTTGTGCTCCAGGCCCTTCACTAGCTTCGTTGCCCTTCTCTGGACACGCTCCAACACCTCCATGTCTTTCCTGTAGTGAGGGGCCCAAAACTGAACGCAGTATTCGAGGTGCAGCCTCACCAGTGCCGAGTACAGGGGCACGATTAGAAGTACCAACCCAGCTCCTTCCAGGATCTCTATGTACCCATGTCTTGTCTCTCTACTCTCATTGTCACCACGGGTGATCATTACAGCTCTAGATCTTCTCAGCAACCAGACTCAAACCTACCACTCCTTTCACCACCATGAGTCAGCTGCCCGACCACGACAGAACCACATACTAGCAGGCTTCCCTTTAACCACTTTCCCCCACACACAGCCCCAGAGCACAGGTAAGGATGGACTGAGAGAAGAGAATGGCAAAAGCAGGAATGTCTCTGCGGCCTCTGCCCTGTAGTAGTCACTGTGATTTGTGTCTGGCTCCAGGCCCACGGGAACGGACACAAAGCCACCATGATGGCCCACAATGAATTTAGGATTACATGCACTGTTTTTTTCAACAAATACCCCAATACTATAGAGAGCTGGAAAATGATCCTAAATCTTGCTCAAAACAGAAATAAAGTACTCCAATAGACTCATCTGTATAAGGCACCAGGAAAAAACTGCTCCGAGCTGTAGTTCAGAGACAAAATTGAGAGACACTCTGTGATTTAATGCCAGGTATTTATCAGTGATGATCCAAGATGAGCAATACAGTAATTGTTAGCTGTTGAACTGAAGAGAAGTTCAGCAAAACATGCCTCATCCAAACATCCTGGTCAAATCAAATGTAGGAAGTTACATTCGTACCTGCCTAACATTGCTCCTTGCAGCCATAACTAAATATAACTTGGATCCCTGTTTGAAATTACTGCAGTAGTCTTAGATACTAAAAAGCTTGCCACATCCTACCCTGCAGGTGTGGTAGCTCTTTTCCACCAGAGATGCTTTAGTTTGCTAAAAAATGAATCAGAGATAGGTATGAAGAGAAGCTTAATTAATACTTTCTGGAGTTTTCCTGGAGCCAGGTTTGGGAGGTGGAAGAATTTCTCCTGGGAGCCATGGACAACAGCAAATGCTCCACTCGGAGCAGTGGTCTCACTCCTTCACCCTTGTTTCCTGCTTTATCCTTTGCTTCCACGCACGCAGCAGCAGCACACGTAAAGCTAATCACCCTTCCTTCCCCCTAGATCCTGGAACAAGCCACAGCCCACTAGCAAAACCACTAAAGAGCACACATAATTCTCTCCCTTGGGAGATGAGAGAATGAACTGCACATGGTGTAAGTAATTCGTAAAGCTTAGTGCATAACTGGAAGAACATATGCTAATAGTAAGGGTGAGCTTTAGCTAGGAACGTATACAGCAAAGCCTGCTGAGAACAGGCAGGTTTTACTATCACTGTCCAAAAGCACGAAACAGCATCCTCTGTGATGAGTAACAACCTCACCAAAAGAGATTTTGGTTTTCAGAGAATCAGCCTGGTTCATTCACAAGCCACCTGCTCTGAAAGTTATTTGTATAATGTATAAACTGCTTTTAAGGCAGAGAAGGATTTAGTGCTTGTATTAAATATATGATGTACATCCACTTATTGGCATCTTATATAGGCTAAGGACTGTCTGGAAAACATGAATGCAAAACGTTGAATCAACAGTCTTTCAAAGATGATTTAGACAATCAGTTCCTATTAGAACTAACCAAATGTAAAGCTCCAGAGCTCGAATAAGCTTTAAAAAACTCAGTCTAAAACTCTCCCAAAGTAAACAGCTTGAGTCCTACTTCAACTGAGAAAGCCAGAAAGCTGAAATATGCCACTGTATCTGACTGGAGATCATTTTGCAATTTGCCTGAATCCAGTACAAGGGGCAGCAGGAACCTTGAAAAGACTGAAATGCACCTCAGCAAAGGTAACAGACAGCTGTTTCTGAACTTTTGTGGATTTTAGGAGAAAAATTAAGAGCTCAGCACTGTAAAGGACTCCTCACACAGCTTGGAGGGTGACTCTGGTGCAACTGTTTATAAGCAGCAGAATGTGTTTCTTCTGGTAGGGCTCAGAGAACATTTCTGACACGCTCTAATTACTTGCATGCTTATTGAGGAGGGGGGCAAGGACAGGAGCGAGGAGATTAAAAGTAAAAAGCTGTTTACAGCATTGTGCTTCTTTTCAAATTACGTTCTCTTATATGGCTCCAGCTTTATGCACAACTACTGAGTTTCACGCTAATGTAATACTGCTGCAAGTACCGCAGTGGAGAATCTGACTTCATGTGCTATGGCATATATTGTTGGTGGCTCTGTTACTACATTTTACAAGGTCATTTTTCTTGGTGTGGGAACACTGTTTTTCTTGGTGTGCAAGGCCTGCTACGGAAAAATTAGAAGTGATGGGAATAAACTTCTCGATGAAATATTTTCTCTCAGAATGAAAGCACAGATTTTAGAGCATCGTAAAGTATTACAAACGTCTTTCAAAATTTATGTTCAAGCCTTCCCTTCATTTTAGAACTATGTAAAAAGATAAAAACATACCCAAGCAGCATTTTTCCATCTCTTAATATAGCTTCACTTGCTTTTATTCAGAAGCAAAAGTTTGTATTTATTTATTTCATAAATATACTCCATAATAGTTTCTGAATGCTAATTAAATTATACCTAATAAGAGTTCTCACCAGTAAAAACAAAATCTCCCTTGCCTCCCCAACTCTTCTTTTTTTCTTTGGTAGATTTAGAAGAAGGGAATAAAATCTGATTGAGAAACAAAAGGCTGACCCCCTCTCATAACTCAAAACTGCGAGATGTTTTACAACTCCAGTTTGGATTTTCCATTTTGCATTAGTTTTCACTACCACAAACCAATTCTAACAACAGCATGAAACTGCAGCAATGCAGAGGTCCAGTGCCTATTTCTGCAGCAGTGAACCGAGGAAACCTGTGCCTGTATCTCACCCATCCCAAAGAGGACCAGCAAAGTACATCAGGATTTTCTCCTCGCTGCTGCTTCATTACAGCCAGTCACAGCGGCACAACATGATCCCAGACATCTGGGAACTCTAGAGACATGCACATCACGGGGAAGGGCACCAAAAGTAAAAATAAGAGGAATGAAAAAAACCTTGTTGAATTTTAGGATGGAAGTTTTTTCTGGATTTCTTTCACTATCAGTCTAATTATTTGCAGGGATTAACATAATTGAAAGGCCAAAAGAAATAAAAACCTATCCTCCAAAATCCTTCATTTGAAGGACCAAGGGATGGGAGAAAGAGAAGCTCTTCCTGCCTTAATGAATCAGACTTCAAATGCATACGAATCTGTATTTTAGACTATTTAAATCTCCAACAATATTTTAAGATTACTGAGGATTTCTCCTGAATCTGTTTTATGTAAAAAGGCTCAAAGATGTGCTAAGTTTTGGTTTTTTTTTTTTTTTTTTGAACGAAGACTGACACTTCAGATTTTCTTTCAGACACACAGGACCAAGTTACGACCACTTTATTTGTGCAAACAGACTGCCTAAGTCCTAAAATACCATACCCTGCATTTGATAATAGCCAGTTTGTTTTTATACAAATTTGCCCTGTCAAAATACATCTATAAACAGTTGCTGCAAAGATTACTCTTTCCGGGATTTGCCACAACGTGCGCAACAGACTTCGTCAAATGAAATTTCATCAAATGAAACACTGACCTAATCACTTCTTACAATCTTTTCTCTCCATAGACCCTACCAAGACAGAAAAAACAATAGGGTCTTTTTCAGTATAAGCGATAGCAACCTGAGAGATTTTTTGTTGCTTATACCAACAAATCTGGGTTTATGCAGTTTTGCTTTCCACATTGATTCTTTACCTGGGAATGCAATGCACTAGGATTTTGCATTTCACTTCAGTATGTGCCACCGTAACAGCCCAAGAAACCCCAAAATCTGAAGATCCCAGTACAAACTTGCCATCGAGATCTATATTGTGATGCTCTGAATGGAAGCATCTGCCTGTCAGAGTACAATTTTCTAAAGCCGGTTACAGTATTTTCCAGCTAGCAATAGAATCCATGAAAGTTATAAAACCAAATAATTGATAGATGTCCATCTGTTTAACTGATTGCTCTAATCAATATACCTTCCTCCCATAATGTCTTGTACAGACACTCTCTCTCAAATACATAACTGCAGAATCAATTCAGTTGGGAAGTATATAAAAATTTCAATTCTACAAATGGCAAAACATGATGAAAATATGAACTGCTAAAGCTATCATGATGCTTAAAGGCACAGAGTTTTATTAAGTGATCTGGAAAAACTCACCGGACAGAAAAAATTCTTGAAGTCAACAATCAACAGATTTTCACGAGACAGCCAACTACAATGATAATACTCTAGGATAATTATCTGAAGATGATTTTCCTCTTGTTTCACCCTAACCTTACAATAGTGCTCTAAAAAGACCTCCTCGGGGAAATGGCATCACCCAGAGTTCCCACTTGCCCAGATGTTTCCCTCATTATGTTACAAGCCTGTCAAGAAAAGGCAAATTCAGGGTTATTCTAATGATAGCAAACACCTCATAAAAAACCTCTCCAAATTTACTTTTCCAAGGAACATCATTTTAAAAGGCATTTCAAGTGCCCATGAGGAAAGAAAGCATCATTTATAAAACATTATTACCAGAAATCTTGAAGATATTAAAAAAAACATCCTGGAATGTCAAGCCCGTGATAAAACTGCAGCTCAAAGAGAAAAAGCATCATGGGGCCTTACCCAAAGCACGCGGCCAAGCACTCCCAAGCAGGATTCCCACCAAGACCAACAGAAGGTTTTCTGAGTTAAGAGGACCTGATTCCAGTTTGTGACTGGGATGTTGAGTCTGCAGACCTGGGTTCCCTCCCGTAGCTAGTGGTTTCACTTTGTGGACCACCAGCCGGGGATCCCATGCAGAGTGATCGTTACAGCCTGCACTCTCCTTATTTTGACTCATACTTCATAGAAACGTGCTGTGCTGGTACTATGAGTCTTTCTGAGATGCTAAAAGGGTTTACATAAATTTATGGTGATAAGAATTATACATTTTCTGTTAGTTCTTTGCATGATTTGGCAGTTGATTTTTCTTTAACACTTGGATATAGGGGAAAAAAGTTGGTCAGGGCACATGGAACCAGCCAGAGATTTACAAGCTTTGCCTGGGGATTTTGATGCTGCTGCAGCTTTTAGCACTGTCTCTAACCATTTTAAATGAATGGCAACACGTGATACCGAATAAAAAAGAACCACCCGCAAAAACAAGGAAACAGAACAAAAAAAGTCCTTTACCTCTGCCGGACATAATTCACCGGTGGTTTCATGGGATCAGAAGATGGGAACAGTCTGGCTGAGTCACAAGCCCAGTCACAAGCATCTATCACCCTGTTTCTTGGCTATTTCAGGACTGAACACCTCTACCTGTTTCTCGACACTTTCCAAGGAAAGCCATGCATTTTGCTCCCGTATTTCCCAACGCCATACACCTATTTGGTCCTCTCTCGCCCTAGAGAACGCTGCGTCCTCACAAGGGAGGCCCTGGGTGGGACATGCCGCGTCTGACACGGCCCGGCCTGCTTCCATCCCTCGCCTGCCCCCATACGCGCTCCCCAGGTAAGATGGCCGCCGTCTGCTGTGACCTGTCTGCGACGCACCAGTGACGCGCACGGGAGCTGCCCCGACGCCTCCAACACGGTGTCAAAATGTGGCGCGGGGAGCAGCTCTGCCTTTTCTCACCTCTGTCCCCTGAAAGAGTGTAAAACCAAGGGGTGGAGAAGCCCTCGAGCGGGTGAATACCTGGCGGTAGCGCCTGCTGGTGCCTCGGGCTCGGGACCGGCGCTGAGCGGCGGAGGGAGCCCGCGGTCGAGGCAGGTGCATGGCGCCGGCTCCCCTCCGCCCGGCCGGCCCCGTCCTCCCCGGCCCGGGGCCGAGCCGCCCCCCATGGCCCCGCCGCGGCGGCCCGCGCGACAGCCCTCGGGGGCGGCAGGTGGAGACCGTTGGCCGCGCGTGAGGGAGCGGCCGTTGGCGGGGCGCGGCCGTTGGTCGCGCGCGGGCGCGGAGGGAGGGGGGGGAGGCGGGGCGGCACTCACCTGCCGCTGGCTGTGGTTGCCGGCGCCTGGGGGGGCGTGGGGCTCGCCGCCGCCGCGCAGCACGGTGATGTGCAAGGTGAGCAGGAGGAGCCCCAGCAGCAGCAGCAGCTCGGCCGCCAGCCGCACCATCCTCTTGAGCCGGGCGGCTTTAGGGCCCCGCGGCGGCGGCGGCCGTGGAGGAGGCGGAGGAGGAGGAGGAGCCGCGGCGGCCGCCGCCGCCGGGGCCGCCGCCGCCGCCGGAGCGTCCCCGGCCCCAGGGCCGGCCGCGGCAGCCGCAGGACGGGCGGCGGGGACCGCGCCGCTCTCGGCGTCGGCGGGGCGGGCGGCGGGCGCGGGGCAGCGGCGGCAGCAGCAGCAGCAGCAGCGGGGGCCGCCACACCACGGCGGAGCCACGTCGGGGCGGGACGCCGCGGCGGCGGCGAAAATCCCGGCGCTGCCCGGCTGCGGCGGGGGGCGGCAGGTAGCCGCGACGGGGCCGCGGACCGGCGGCGTCTCTGCGGGCAGCCCTGCAACCCAGAGTCACCGTGGGCCGTCGGAGGGAGGGAGGGAGCGGGCGGGCCGAGCCCCCGCCGCCTCAGGGAGCCGCGGGCCGGCGGAGAGCAGCGCGGCTCGGCTGCCGACGGGGAGACGCTGCGAGGACAGGGGGGAGCCGGCAGCGTGTGTGCGAGTGAGAAGGAGGAGGGAAGGAGGGAGGGAGGGAGGGAGAGGCGGGGGGGCTGGGGACGACTCTCACATGGCGGGGAAGCCGGGACGCTCCGAGGGGAGGAGAGAGCTTGGGGCTATCGCCTCCCTCCTCGCGAGGGGATGGGGGTGGCCCCTGGACCAGCTTCCCCCCTCCGCCGTGTCCTCGCCCGCCCCGCGGCTCCCCCCTCCCCTCTCGATGCCCGTCGAGGCGTCGCCCTGGCCTGCGCGCCCCGCCGGGTCCCGTCCCGTCCCGTCCCGTTTCCCTGCGGCGGGGGTGTGTGGGAGCGGGGCCGCAGCGCGACCCCCGCCGGCTCCCAGCCCTCGACGGGGCGGCTGCGAGCTCCCCGTGGGGGAAGAGGGGCAGATCGCTGCTTCCCCCCCCGACCCCCCTTCCTCCTCCTTCTTCTCTCTGCCCCCTGGGTCGGCGGTGGGGAATGGGGAGGGGAGGGGGGACGGAGGGCGAGGGGCTGCAAAAAGCTTCAGCTGCCTGCTGTCCCTCGGAGCTGGATACCTGGCTCCATCTCTCCTCTCTCTTCCCTCCAGTGGCCCTAGGGCTGGCAGGGGCAGCTCCGCACTCTCTCCTGCCACCGTGCGTGCGTGTTTGCAAGCGGCTGGCTCTCCTCCTGGCTCCTGCTGCTGCTTCCAGACCAACTTTCTCGCCCCCTCGCTCTGTGTCGGGAGAGGTGCGTGTCGGATGCTTTTATACTGCCCTGCCTCCCTCCCCTGCTGTCCTCCCCTCCCGCTCCCCCCCTTTCCCTTTTCCCTCTCTACAGCTCCTGCTGCAGCCTAGCATCGCCCCCCCTTTGCCCTGCTCCCCCCCTCCTCGTGCCGACCTGCCCCTCTGCAAGCCCTGGTTTGCCAGGGCACCCTGCCGCAGCACCCGCACCCCGTCCTACTCACGGCTGCACCTCACGTAATGACTTCCACTGGTGCTTGGCAGGGACAGAGCTGTACTAGAGTGTCAGGTCCCCTTCAGCTGGTCCGTGCATCCCCGGCAGGGCACGAGGCACGGGAGGACTCAGGCCACTGGGGTTTTACACTCCTCAGTGTGGTTTCCCTTCCTCTTGGTTGCTGACTGCGTAAGTACAGTGGAAAAAACTTTCTCTCTCGGATGGGAGGCCCCCAAATTTTAAAATTAACGTGAATTTGAAAATGAGGGTTGGATTATCACTTGCTGTAAATCAATATGTTTGCATCCAGTCTGATGGAGCCAAACCTCTTTCCAAGTGCTGAAGATGCAGCTCAGTGTAACAAGAACAAACACAGCTCAAATAAACTTGAAACATAAAGTCACCTAACAAAAAATGGGAGTTTTGGAATCTTTGTTGTCATTCTTCCACAATTGGGAATGTTACGTGTAAAAATGAGGATACAAGCGATCAGGGCCCGTACGAGTGCGTGACAGCTGGGAGGCTGAATTGGTATCAAAATGTCTAAATGGGCAAATTGGGGAAAAAGTGTTCCCCATCCAAAACATTTTCAGTCTGAGACCGATGTCCTCAGCAGGGTTCCTGCAACGTAAAGGTGAGATGTGCTTCCAGCATGCGGTGCCAGCAGGGGCCGAGGCGCATTGCGGGAGCCTCTGCCAGCGGTGTGCCCGACCCGGGAAGCTGGCAGATTTGGGGCGCGAGGAGAGTTGGAGCTCGTGGGAGGTCTCTTGCAGGTCTTGGTGCATCTGAAGGCTTGGTGCAGTCACGAATGAGTCGGAATGATGTCTCGTACCATTCCAGTCAGATACGTTTCCTTTCCAGTGATAACCACTGTAAATGATTAACCATCAGGCAGGAATATGGTTAAAATAATTGCACTGGAGTATCGTTAAAGATGTTACCAAAAGCCACAAAACCAAAACCTTCAGATTTAAGGATTTTTAATCTGCAAACATGTTCCGTATTAGCACTGCAGGAGGAACGATTGGCACAGATGATCGTGCAGGGTAGGGACTCCTGCTGGGCTGCCCTGAGTGCATTACAGCAAGGTATAACCCCTCCATCTCGTGAAATCACTCGTTGCTAAATACCCGATATCACACCGATGCTCTCGTTACGCAGCAAATCATACAGAGCTATTCAATATCACATAAAGCCGTAACAGCCTGTGGGACCGTCACGTGGTTTTTAAAAAATGCGTTTGTTTTTTTTTTTTAACCCAAACATTCCTTGGGCTAATCAAAATATTGAGAAGATAAAAACACTGATGTACTTCAGCTGTCATCGCTCGGCCTGGGCTCTCCTCCTGCCGCCATTGCTGTGATCCTGGCAGCCGGTGGCTGCGCCCCCAGGCAGGCACGCCAGTGGCAGCGAGCCCGAAATGGGGCGGTTAAGGAGGCAGGCTCGGGGAGATGGGCAGCGAAGAGGCAGGAGAACTGTCCTCCAGGTTTACCGAAGTCTGACCCTACCTAGTGGCTGTCAGTGGATCCCGGCTGTTGAAGAAAAGTGGAAACTTGGCACATGAGTTCTGTATTTCAGAGCTTAATAGTACAAATCGACAGCCAGAGCGAGACTGAAGGCTCATAATGCGAAACAGTCCAAGTGACAGCCTGGTGAAAAACACACACATGGATCTGCCGCTGAGCTCTGGGTAGTGTAAGTTCTCCCTCGCCTTATGAAAGAGACTGAACCAAAAGACATCTTTAATCCAGATGAGATGGGCCCGTACTGGTGCACGTTTCCTTGTGGGACATAAAGTTTTATGCATTAAGCTGTTGTGCAAAGACAGTGAGGGACAGAGCAATGCTACTATTAGCAGCGAGCGGACGGCAGCAAGAAACCGAAGCCTCTTCCCACTTGAAAAAGTCAGCGTAAAAGCGGCACTTGGGTACGGCGATATTGCCTGCGTGGCTGCGCTGGGGACAACCGGAAAGGAGAGTGTGCGCACGCGTGCGCCGTAGATGCCAATTTAAATTCACAAACACTGTTAAATCAGCAGATGACTTCATCGATGAATCCAGACGGCTGAATCGCAACCTGTAGGGGAGATGGACTTAAAAGCTAAGGGAAAAGCTCTCTTTTCCCAGCGGGGCAAACATTTGCTCCAGCAGCTACCATCTAGTCCCTGGAAAATGAAGTCAGGGTTCGCCTGGGGGAGGAGATCCATCGGTAGCCTGAGGGGGATGCTGCTCCTGGGATGTGGTTATGGGCAGCCAGCAGGGAGGTAAACCAGCAAGTGGGGCCAACAGTAGTGCTGGGGTAAGGAAGGTGTGTTCCTTTGATAGCTCCTTCCCGAGGTTCAGACCTCGCCCCTCCACCCCCAGCTTTTACCTTCCATTTCTCTTCCCTCTGACGGTAAAGGCAGACTCAGCTCTTGTGCACTCCCAGCCCCTCGCCAGTGCCAGGAGAGACACACTGAGCCCAAGCTCTTCGAAAGGGAGTTAAACTCACATGTTTTTATGCAGCATTTATGATAGGACAAGCACACTACACGGTCAAGTAGTGTAGCTCAGTGTGAGGAGTCAGTAGGCCATGGTAGCTCATCGTCCGATGCCCTGCCTCTCTCGAGCCCTGCAGATCCTGCTTTCCTCATTGCACAGCTTCAAAGGGGGGTTGCAGCTGTCCATGTCGCAGCCTCCATCGGGTGGTGAGAACTCTCGCGTGGGGAGGTGTTTCAGGGATCTGTTGGCTTCAGTCGTGGTGCTGCCAGGTGAAAGGCCCCATGGTCTCCTTTACATCAGCCTGTCAACAAAAATGCAGAACAGTTATCCACGGCCACCATGCCACCTTCAGTGCTCAAGGCAGAAAAATTGTGTCTGGGGCTGAATTTGCGATGTTCTCACTGGCATGTCCTGCTGGAGTTGTTCCTGTCTCCTGCTGTGGCCATCTCGGTGGACCACATCGCGTCCTGAGCCCACCACATTGCCGTGCAGGCACCTACACTTGGTGTTACGAGTCCTTAAAAATGAAGACACAGCACTTTGCAGAGTCTGGGTGGTCCTAGTGACTGGCATGAATAGTATGTCAATTGTACCCGCTCACGTGTGAAAAATTCTCATTTTGGATGAGTGCTGCCAGATGACATCCTTCAAGGCCAATGTGAGAATTGCTGGAGAGGGAGAGGTGGAGAAAAAAATACAGTATGGTGTAATACAACACAACAGAAGTCACTTTACGTGCTTTATCTCAGAAGTGAGGACGTAGAGGTGGAAGCAATAGATTAACTGGTGTGAATGCCACTGCGCCATGGCTCACGTGGGTCCTGCACTCCAGTTGTCCCAGCGGTTAAAAGATATTGGTGCTTACCTGCTTGTCCACTTTACCCCTTTATTGTCAACCCTGCTATTGCTCCAGGACTGTGGAGGCATTCTGTCTGTAAGATTGATAGCTTTTCAGAGGAGCGTGGCTGGTAGAGCCCCGTCCGCTCTCCTCAGCTCGCTCCTGCCTGCGCCCACTCCCAGGATGCCGTTGTTTTATCTGAAAGCCTGGGGGTTGCTTTAAAATTATCTGGATGAAAACCTGGCTCCACTGAAGTCGTTGGCAAAGCTCCCATTGACTTCAGAGGAGCCAGGATTTCACCCTAAGACGCTTTGTAGATTATTGGTGAATGGAAAGCATACGTCTGGCTTCTCGAGGGTTATTATTGTTGGTGGTGACCTCTGCTCTGGCGAGCATTGAGCAAGGCTGGGTTAAGACAGATGGCTAAAGCTTTTCCTGCGTCTTCCCTTGCTTCCTCACAGGGGCTTTGCTTTACGGCTCATCATCTTGGATGCTGCTTATCAAGGAATACCTTCCCGTCGCCTGCCGGTGGAATTTAATGCCTGTTTGCCCACATTCCCCTTCCCCCAACGCCAGCAGATCAGCAGATAGGAGACAGAATGGCTGATTAGCTTCTAGCTCCAACCTCTTAGCTGTAAGCTGCAAATGCACACACAAGGGTCTTCCCTTAAAAAAAAAAAAAAAAAAAAAGAAAGAAAAAAAGAATAACCTTCCCCTGCAGGCAACCTAAGTCTTTCTGTGATGCATGGTTCCTTTATCTCAATAAATTACAACTTGAATAGTAACCACCCTCTTTTTAAAAGAACTGATTAGCTTAGAGTTCTCCATTTTCCTGCTTCTCCTAGACTGGTGCTTTCCTTCCCGTCTACATATTTTGCCACCAGCTGGGCCTAACGGCTGGGTCAAGATTTCTGCATTCTGCAGCGCCTTGTGTGACAGACTGGAAATTCAGCGGCTGCTTTATTAAAACTTGAAGCAAAAGCGGAAATGTATAATGAGTAGTCTGAATTATGAAATATGGAAATGGAGAAAACAGTCCAGCCCAGTTTCCCGCCTGTTATTTATTTTTTTTAATACCAAATTCTGTTTATTTTACACTCTGCCACATTTTCACTTTTCAATATGCTGCACATTTTTGTACTGATGATGTGCAACTGCACTGTAGCATTTGCCAAGATGTGGCAGTACGGGACTGTGGGAATCAGCACGCCGGGCAACATTTTTCAAAAGCGCCCAAAGACCCTAAATTCTGCTGACTTTCGTAAGAGCTTGCCACAAGGCAATTTTTGTCTCTTTAGAGAAATACAGTGAAACCAGCAAACCCCTTTCCCCTGAAAGGGTTTTATCGCTGCAGAAGTGCCCGGGCTGGTTTAACTGAGACAAGCGCTACAAATGGAGTAAAGGCTCAGACACCTGATTGAGTTACCTTGGTTCAGCGAGTCGCAGCACATCAGCTGAGGCGAGCATTTTCCTGGTGGTTTTTCTGGCTGCGGTGCCAGCCATGTGGCAGAGCTGGCCCCCTGGCCCGGAGCAGGGAGGCAGCTCTGTGTTTTGGCAGCAGTGAGCCATTAAATTGGCTCATCCATTAAATTGGCTCAGCCAAATTTATCATTAAATTTAAATTATTACATGTAACAATGAATAATGTGACAGCTCACCCTGTGCGTACCTATGTAGGCCATCTGCGGGTGCATGGCAGCGGGTACTGCAGAGAAGGAGCTGTACACGAACATGTCTGGTGGGAGCTAAGAGCAGAGTGAGGAGGTGGCCCTGGCCCAGCTGGTGGGTGAAAAAATTGTAAATCACCGTAAGGGGTTGCGTGATCGAGGCTTGAGTTGGCTGATCACTTCCGACAAGTCTTGACCTATGTTCAGCAGCATAGCGGATGAGCAGCCTTTCTGATAGTTAAAAAAATAAAGAAATAGAGATAAACAGAGCAATTCGCACCTTCCACACCTATGGTTTTCAACCCTTCACTTCCCCAGGAAAAATATCATATTACCGGCTTGTAACTGGCTTTTTTTCAAGACTACTTTTGTGACTCTAGAGATCAGAAACTTAATTAAAAAGAAAAAAAAAAGAATCAGAAAGCCAGCTGAGTGGCTGAAGGACAGCTCTGCAGCAGGGAAGGGAAAGGAGGATTTCACAGCAAGTGCTGTGATGGTGGAAGACCTGAAGGGCTGACTGTCTCCTAAAAAAAGAGTTTAGCTGTCTCCATTGCAGGGAGGCTTTCATTCCCACAGAGAAGGTAGAGAAAATATGTGTCATTTGTTGATGGCTTCAGGTGATAAGTGTCACCTGGCTTCACTTAGGTGATTTAACAGAGCTGGAGCACAGCCCATGCAAGGTGACTCAGAGTCCTGCAAGCGTGTTGCTGCACTGGCACGGGTAAGGATCTCCCAAGTCTAGTTATGCCTCCTGGATAGGGGCTTCAGGGGTTTTGTTTTATTGTTCTTACTAAAGCTGTTCCTCTACTTGATAGCCGATGCTCTGGATTTCCTAATATCTTTGTGCAGTGCTTTGTCAAGTCAAAATTATGCCACATCAATGAAACATTCGGTTTCGAAACCTGCATATTCTGATGCCTGTAATATGGGAGCGTTGAATTTACACTGAGGTTTCTCAGCATGGTTTTGAGCCAGTGCTTTAGAAGCTAAATAGTATTAGTGATAAATGTCCTCTTCTTTTCCATAACGGAATCTCCAGCGAATGTTTCCAGATAAATACTCCACACCATGTACCAAAGCAAGCGGAAAAATGCCACAGTCCTATCATTACAGAGATACTTTGTTCAACACAGGTGGCAGAAACATAGAGAGTGAGGGCAGCTTTTTGCCCTGCCTTTCACCTCTTCCTCTGAGGCCCATTGGTACCTCAAATCTGAGCCTGATGACAAATGCTGTATTCCCTGCAGAGATATCTGAATCATCTGCAACAGTCTTTTAAAATATATATGTTTGCTGAGAGGCAGGAAAAAAGCTCTTACGGGAAGTAAATCTCTCTTCTGTAGGGATTGTGACAACGTGCTCAGTGAAGGCGTATCTGTTACCCAGCCATTTGGCATGCTGTAAGGAAACAGCGGGAATAGGCTCATAGTTATTACTGCAGGTGAAGAAATCATTTAAACTGGCACGTGTCCCTTCTCTTAATGTTTTTTATTAAGTTGCTGAGGTCTCAAATTCATTTGTGCTGGACTAAGGATGGGCAGTTGGATTAGATGTTCCCTCCACCAGCATTGAAGTGCAGGCTGTTTTTTGTGTCCTCCCTTAGTGCAGCTTTTAACATAGCAGTGCCCATGTTTGCAATACCCAGCACCTACGATGATAATCATAATAGCAAATAGTAATAGAGTCCCTGGGGAACGTCCCAGGCAGTAGTGGACAGGAATCATTTGAAATGTGCCTTTAAAAGAGGATGATATTATGTCAAATAAAGTAATGGAGAAAGAAAACAGAGAATCTGGGGCCTCTCATCTAAAGTATTTAATTCTAAGAAAAAGGTTCTCTGCTACCCAACTTCAAGCATGCTGTCTGGCAAACAAATGTGCACATCGCTGGTGCTCTCAAGCGCAGTTTGGATAGCAACAGTTTCACCTGCTGTCCGCAGTGGGCTGGTAAAAGTCTCTGGATCTGGATGAGATGGTCAGAGCAACAGAGCTAAGCTGGAGAAAGGTGCTCAGAGAGCCTCTGCAAGCAGACTTGACTGGCTGGTGCATGCCGGTGAAAAGGGGAGAGAGCACCCACCAATGCCTGGGGAAAAGACGCGAATGTTTTTCCTGGTCCTGCCAGAGGCAGAAGTTTTGGAGAAATTGCTCTGGTCGGCTGGAGAGACAGGGCTGGGCTGGCTGGAGGCTCCTCTTCACACAGCTACAGCAGGCTTACAGCAGTGCTCAGCACTTGTGAGAGAGGGAGGGAGGGAGAACAGTTTGAATGTGCAACACTCTGGTACATGCGACCAAGGAAATCACTGAAGATCAAAGTACGTGTTTATTCAAGGCAGCTGACCTGTCTGTAGGAGATTTTTGCTCCTCCAGTGCCCTGAAGACAACAGCAAGTGTGAAACAAAACGGCATGGAAAAAGCAATACCTGGAGCTCCACCTTGCTGCCTGAGACAGTTATTTGCTGCTAATCAGCAACTGAGATTTTTCTTCTCTGTTTATCAGTAACATCCCACTGCAGTGAGAATAGTCTTCAGGAGGTGGTGCAACCCTACACAAATCCTCATGGGAGGCTTTAGAAAGACAAAAAAAGGGGCAAGCACCACTGAATAACAACACAGCCCCATCTGATCAAGCTCAGACTTTATCTTTTCATTGCTGGCTATAACCAGCATTGTTCATTTAATGCAGTTATATCACGTAATAGTTTATACGTTTCCGGTGCATTTTCTTATACATAATGTCGTTCTCTTAAAACGTGGGTTGTGTGGGCTTTTTGTTGCTACTGAAGCTGCTGGTGGTGGTTTTTTTTCTGGATAGTCCACCACTCTGATCAAACGGCAGGGCATTCCGGCCAGCCTCTTGCAGTTTTAGTTCCAGGGTCTCCTCTTCACAAGGTTAAAAACTCTGAGGCTGTTTCTAGCGCTAGATCCACAAAGCAGGTGGTTGATAAGATTATTGGCTCAAGAAAATAGAAAATTTGTGGCTGGGCCCACTATAAAAGGAAATTCTTTTCAATGATTTACAAATAAATGAACTTCAGTGCAGGCAGGATCAGACCCTTGTGTATGAAGAGTCTTTTTACTGTATATGGAGACACTAGAGAGATCTTTTTTAAACAAGAAATAACTTGAAACAGAATGAGAAAGGGGGGGTGGAGGGGGGGCGGGGGAAGCAAATTAACCCTTTTTTGACTTCTGGCACTTAACCTCAAGTAGCTTTTTAGTAGAACCCTGGGGGAGTTCGTCTGTAAAATACTACAGTTTACAAGTGGGTTTAACTACAACATGTTGCTTTTCAACCACAGACAGACAGGAAAAGATCCAATTGACACCTGCTTCAGACAACAAATGGGACACAAAAGATGAAACTCATTTCAAAGGGTCTATTTGTTTGTCTCTTGTCATGGATTAAACCAGGGGGCCACTATTTGGGATGGATTCTGCTCCCATTCCAGTCAATGGAAAAAAAAAGTCTTATTTGTTTGAATAATGCAGAACCGGCCCTTAGCGAGGAAATGAGTTGGTTGTTGCTGAAGCTTCACTGACAATTCTGTAGTAAGTGAGGATATAGTACTTCTGAAATGCTCGATTTGCAAGCCAGATGTTTGAAATATGAATATTCACACTTGCAGAACTTTAAACAGATCGATGAAAGTTTACTGAAAAACAATTGGGAATACAAGAATTTTTTTAAGAATGCAAAGTACCACAGTGCTCTTTAAAAATAGGTTTTCATTTATTTGATTCAAGTCTAACTCAATTTAGAAAATTCTTCCTGTCTAAAGCAATTTCTGTGTGTATGTGTAAGAACAGAGAAAAATTGCTGAAATTATGCTTTTTAGAAATTCAAACCAAACGAAAAAAAATTACTACCTCATTGCCAGTAGTTTCATTAAAGGACATAATGGGATGCTGAAGCAAACACTCCAAATCATCAACATGCTTAAACAAACCCCCTGCATACAAACTTACAGGGCTCCCCTAAACACATGCATGTCTAATAAACTATTTGCACTTTCTGTTTTGGGCCCAGCAGTCGTTCTCCCTGGGTGCGGGTAAGGCAATGAGCAGCTCAGCTGCAACCCAGCTCTGCCTGCCCAAAGGAAAAAAAAAAAAAACAAACAAATGAAAAAAAGCCCGACATGAACATTTTGGCAGCTCGTTGTTTCAAAGAGAACAGAACTTTGTCTACTGCTTGCTGTCCTTTGATTTTTCATGGATGCAGTGGTGGATGGGGTTTCCAAATCCCTGTCCCTGTCAAACAGCAAGCCAGATTTTGTCTTCAGATACCTGCTCTCACGCCCTGGAGTTGCACTGACTTTGGGACACACATAAGCTTTAGCCTGTGTATTTAATCACTGTTGTGGTAGTTAGACCTGGACTGTTATCCACTGTTCTGCTCTTATGATTAATCTCACAATCACTTTTTTTTTTCCTTAAAGCCTTCAAACGTCAAGCTACAGAGTATATTAAATTAGTGGGATTTTTTTTTAACTTGCATTTCTAATGCTGACATATATAGAGGAAATAACGAAGTCAAAGAGGCTCCAAAGCAGAAGACAAACCCCAGTAGCCTAAGATTTTAACTCCCAGCTCCCTAGCTCTGAGCCCTTGCAGCCCGCAGTGCTGGCAAGCCTGCCTTGAAGAGGCCTAAAACCTCCATTTCAGAGTCTTGCCCGCAGCGGTGTTTGCCGCTGCAGAGTTTGGAGGCCACTACCGTCAGATGAGGCTGTAGAAACTAGACTGCGAAGACAACCTATGAGCGGCCAAACCCCACAATATATTGTGTGTAACAGAGCACCAGTTCCAACGCACATATGCAAAGAAAGTGATGGTGCACTGGGGAGTGCTAACTCCAAATTTCCTGCCTTTTGTAACGAGTACTGCGCCCCCTCTGACAATGTTAAAATTCCATTAACAAATAATTTGTGTTAAATGCTAGGTTTTAGCATGCATTTACTGAAATGCTTTAAATCTGATTTCTGGCTAAAGGACACAGGGTTTTTGTATCAGTTTAACTCTTCTAATTTGAAACTGGGATACTTAAATACTGTGGTGCAAGTGCCCCCTCTCTGCAGGTAGAGACGATGCAAACATAAAGTGTGTTCCAATCTGCAGGAATAAGCTATACCAGTATAAAGCACCTTTTCCTGTTTACCTTACCTTCATTAGGGCTTCCACTAATCTAACAGCTTCAGTTAAAAAAAATCATACCCCCAACTGAAATAGATAAATCTTTGTATAAAACAGGTATGGGATATAAAAGGGCTGGAAGGCATGATCGTTCCTGGCTAATACTACAATTTGAGGAATTAGATCTTAAATAGATCAATTGGATGTGTGTGGAACTAAAAGCTGCTGATTGTTGGTGAATTGGATGACAGAAATGTTAGCAATGGTTAAGGGTGCTGAGCCTGAACCCCCCCAGGAATCGCAAACAAACTTATATGATTGCCTGATAAACTAATTTAAACCGGACAGCATTTAGCATCTTGGGGGAAAATGAATGTGTAAATGTTTAAGTTGCTCTGTTTTGTCTCCTTCTTGTGATGATCACGGCTGCAATATCTTTTCAAATAAGTTAAGTATGGCAGCTTTAATTCTGT
Source organism: Calonectris borealis (assembly GCF_964195595.1). Lineage (NCBI taxonomy): Eukaryota > Metazoa > Chordata > Aves > Procellariiformes > Procellariidae > Calonectris > Calonectris borealis. Next base: position 121,602,508 of record NC_134314.1, read on the forward strand.
CTCTAGAAAACACACGGCAATTCTCTTGGAAGCAGTTAGACTACAAACAGTTCTGGTTCATGTAGTGCAGTGGTTATATCTATAATGGCATCTACTTATTGTAGACATCAGTACCAAGTAAAATAGTTGATATGATCATTAAAGAAATAGAGGACTTGCAAGCATAACATGAAAAGAGATATGATACCACTAGCATTCTTTGACATTCAGCAAAATAACAGACTAAGCCTACTTGGCCTTGCAGAAAGACTCTTCCTAGAGATTATTAAATGAACTGAATAACCATGGTTGAGAGAACAAAATTCTACCACTGACTGAAAATGATTTAAACAGTAAAAATAAATTAAAAAAAAAATTATATATATAAATTAGTCTTCAGTTTGGAGCAAGGCTCTGGATTGCCACACCTATTAACGATTTGGGGAAGAAATTGAGAAGTGATGTGCTAAATTTGGAGATAACACAAAACTGATAAATCTAAACAAAGCTGAAGGAAAATAGAAACAAACTCCATTCCAAATAGATAATGCAACCATGAAGAAATTCAGCATAGAAAAATGTAGCAGAAATGATGTTGCAAAAATAGTCTCATGCATTGAACCCTACTAACCTGGGTGCCAGTGTGGATGATCGACAGTTGCTTGGGGAGAAGCGCTCAGAAGAAAAAACTGTGAAGGATGGGGAGAAAATAATGGTGAAAATATTCTCTTGCTGTCATTTCAGTTAGTGTTTTAAGTGATAATTCTATATCAAAACTAGAAACCAGTAGATGAAAAATTCCATAGGACAACCAGGGTCAAGGGAACTTTTCCATGTGAGAAGGGACCTAGAAGTACCAAAAGGAAGGAAGGGAGCAGACATACCAGTGGACAGAATAATGTCTAGTTAAAATAGCAACTGGTTTACACAAAGGGAAACGATCTCTTCCATACTATCGGACAGAGAAAATGCAGCATCGTTAAATGACATGACTTCTGAAAGCAAAAAGGAGTACGCTTTTTAATAAATAATGCCTAACACTGTAGAAATGAGTAGTGGGATTCAGACAGAAAAGTGCTGAAACCAGAAGAACAAAGAATTTCTCCACAAATCTAAGCATTTTTATGAGACCAAAATCTGTTCCACAGATCACATAACGTTAGCAAAATCAGTGGTCTTCCATCTAGTTTTTAATGTGGACTGCTGCATTTTTTTCAGTAGACATATGGATCCCTGTGCAGTTCCTGAGCCTACTGACGATATATTTGCTTTTCTTAGCTGCCTGTTGCTGCCCCACGGATTCATAAGCTACAGGCTGAAAATCTCTTTTCTAAAGAATTTCAACCCTTGGAGCTCAGGACACTGTCATCTCAAGACCAATTAAAAAAAAACAACTAGTGATGGGAATGGAAAGATTCTCCATTGGACTTAATTATCTAGGGCAAGGAGAAAACATCCCTTTCATCCAGGGATTGCGTAATTGTCTATTATGGGCTACAGTCTTGGCTTTAAAATGAGTGACAAAACTCATACTGAATTAAAGGGAAGAAGAATTTGACCCATGAGGGTTCAGACATTTTGAAGTACCTGATCTGCTGATCACTGACAAAAAGAACCTGGGAAAAATAATTCAGTACTTAGACAATATACTTGCAATGTCTGATAAGCCTCTCTCTCCCTCAAAAAAAAAAAACCCGCCAAACCAAACCAGAAACCCGGGCTGATTCTGCCTGTCTCCACAGCATACATGTGTCTTTACGAGAGAAAGTAAGGTTGCCTGTTGCCCAAGTGAAAGTCCAGGCCATACAGAGAAAATAAATTTTGTGTGTGATTTGGGGGTTTCCTTAGGCTCAGGAATGTGTGTGTGTGTGTATATATATATATTATTAAATAGAAGTTGAGTATAGGAAATCCAGAAATAATCAGCACTCAAAAGCCTGGTGAAGGCTATCGTTACAAATAAAGAAACCAGGCTAAGAGACCAGTTACAGTCTGTGTTAGGGTGACAAACTGGATTTTAAATTAAGTTTTAGCTGGAATGAGTTTCTAAAGTTATTTTTAGCCTCAACCATGTGAGAAGCACATGGCTCCATAAATACATTCCCCTCAAGAATAAGTTAATGGGGGTTGGGGTGTGTGGAAGGAAATAACCTAAACAATTCATTTAAAGTTAATAACTGAATTAAGAATTTTATAGCTTTGTTTTTAAAACATTTGTCATTAAAGTGTGATTCACTTTTGCAATAACATGCATGCATATACCAGCAGTGCATGGGACAGCAGACTGATGGGAGGATTCAAATGGACCTCTATTAGCCTATAGCATCCCTGTGTCCCCCCTGGAGCTAAGTGAGAGGGGAATTACTCACAAGAGCATTTTGGTGCAGCTGTGGTAGGCTCTGGCTTGAAACGCCCCACAAAGGAACCTGCCTTTTCCTCTGCTCATTCCGAAAGGGCTTTGGGAGAGTCAGCCTGCACGAAATCCTCCAGGAATCATTTTGGAAAACTGTGCACAAGAAAAAAAAGTAAAGAAAAGAACAGTCATGCAATAATGCTCATATATTTTCACCAAGTATAAGGGGAGGGACCTACTGAATGCACCAAACATGTTTGGCCTTCTGGTGGAAGAGTGACCTGAGAAAGGATTTGTGTGACAGAAATCTAATCTGTTTTCCCAGCTACATCAGCAGATCTTACAAAAAGGGAATAGTTCCTCTACAAACCTCCTCTCTCCTCTGGGTAGAGATAAAGATGACAAAGGGCTTGTGCAATTAAAGAGTATCATTACGTCCTCAGTCTGCAAGCATTTCAGTTAGGAGATGCTCCTTAGCTTTTTTTTTGGGGGGGGGAAGGGAAGTGTGTGTGGGGGGAGAGAGATAAATGGGGCTATGGGGCTTGTTTATTCTGGTTCATTCCCTGACCCAGGAGGTCACAGGCCAGTCGCTTGGGTGCTGCACATCCCTAGGTCTGCAGGTTGATGAGCAAATTCAATCCTGGTAGGAGAGCAGACACACAGGACTTTGCTGCTTGTGCAAGACAGAGGCATTTTAGTCATTTTGCTAAGCTGACATAGGCACCAAATTGCTGTTGTGATGGCAAATTTGGCTCCCAGTCTGGAGGGGACCCTCTGAGGGGTCTCCAGGATCATCCATGGCCAACAGGGCCATGGAGCAAGGGCAGCTGGACGTCCGTGCTGATGAAGGGCCTGGAGGACTTAGCTGGCCCTGCCAGCTTTATTATTTAATTTGTCATGCTGGATGGGAGGCATAAAGGTTTTTCTTTTTTCCCCTTGTTTTACATGACTGTGTTGTTACACTGGATTTCCTCTAGTAGATGATCCACATAAAGGTTAAAATAAATGCAGTCACTATGAAATTCAGAAAAAGGACTTCATTAGCTGAAATGGCAATGAATTGTATTTTTTGGCATGCTGGAGTCTGGGTTTCACCTCCGTGCTGTATACGTCCACGTGTGTATCTCTGACTACGGACTTGATTTTCTTAAACTCTACAGAGAAGTTTGGTTACTTCTACTGTGGACTACTGGCTTTGCCTCTTTTCAACCTACAGATCAAAGACGTTATGTAAAAACAGTGCAATTATGACTAAAATAAACACTTTAAACTCTGTTACTGTGATTTCATCCAGATTTTTTTTCTAGGTTTGTATTAATACTCATGTGACTCAATCAGCGTTGGTAGCAATAAAATACACATGATAATCCCCTGCTGATCCATCATTTGTACCCAGAAGACTTAAGCTGTGCAGCTTGTATTTTATTTCCTTTTTCTAGCCTCTGTCAAAAGTACATGCCCTTATGAAATGTACATGTGATACTTAGAAATCAAAAGAACAGCTAATTAATTACATCCCACCTCCTCATATGGAAAATGGATCTAAACTAGCATCTAAAACACAATGTGTTTGCTTTAAATAGCCAAATGCGGAGGGACCAGAGAGATCTGTGGGGAATTTCTGGCACCATATGAAGATTCTTTCAGCCCTCGAATCCCCCACCCTTGAATTCTGTGGTGGGTTAGTAGGGAAAGGATATAAAATTGTGGAATTTTTTTTAAAGGCCTTTCTCTTTGTTTTCTATTCTCCTTGGCTGCGCTCTTATATTTTAATACCGTATAATAGTAAGGAACAAGGAGGGTCATTCAAAAATATTTTTTAATCTTTATTAAAAACAGAACTGCCTTTTGCTGCCGCTGGACCACATTTACCTACAAAGTCCTAAAACGGCTGAAAGGACTGCAACCATAGCTTCTACTTAGGGGTTTTGAGGGGTGCCCACATAAGTCTGAACGACTGCTGGCAGTGGAGAATACCAGTCTCTCGCTAAGTTTTTACATGGTGCTGACCACTTCAGTATCAAGGCATTTCCCAGGGGTCCAAAATTAGATACCAGCATTGCTCTTTTGCTTCTGAACAAAAAAGATGCTTTGCTTAGGCCTTTTTCCACTTAGCCCCCCTTTCATTAAGGCATATTTAACTTTAATTCACCATGATGGGACAGTAGGATGAATGTGAGGGTTTTGGTGAATGAGGAGGGGATTGCTCATGTATTAATAGCTATGAAGTGCCACAGCAGCAAGAGATGGAGTGAATGCTTGGTCTCAGCTGCGACGTGATTTAGTTCTTTTGCTTCCAAGAGTACATGTACATTTGAGCTTTTCATATGGCCATATAAATACTTGCACTTTCAGACTTAATTTTACTGTCTGCACCAGAAAAAGGAACTCTAAAGGCCTGAAGGAGATTTTGGGAAGGAATAAGAAGGGTATAGGGAATATGAAGGTTTAGAACAGAAGGTTTAATAATTCAGAAGTATTAAGGCTGGCCCAGCCTATTCCAGTACAGGGGATGAAGCGCCTATATTCGCTTTTTTTTCCTCCTGCATGCTGTGCAATCCCAACATCTATTGCCATTTGCGCAAATCAGCAATAAAGCCTCAAATCACTGGAATTAATGAATTTCTTTCACCTGCGGGGATTTCTATTTCTTGCCCAGTTTGTAAAGGATGTTAAAGTGTGTTCCCCCCCAGCTTCCACGCCATGGGCAAGATCTCAAACTTCTATATAAAAGAAGTCAAACTCACTACTACTACTTATAGAGACTGATCAGATAATCCAAGTGCCTTGCTTAGTCACACAGGCACAGCTACTGGGAATTGAATTGCTGACATGATCTCATATACTATGTGGAACGTGACATGGAACTATTAGGAACACTGGTATCAATTAGCAGTCATACTTAAAAACAAGTAAACAAGAATTAAATAAACATAAATGTTAGAAACAGGTGATTTTAAAAGGAGGAGAATTTAAACTTGTTTACACACATAAAGAACAGCAATATAAAAAGAATGGCAACTTGGCTTGTATAATGCATGAAGATGTCTGGGCTTCACCGTTATTATCTTTGATCTTGAAAAAAAAAATCAGCCTCAGAAGATTAGAGAAAAAAATCATTAAAAAGAGTAAAATGCCATGTTAAAAATCACATGAAACATTCTCATTAGAGCGTACACATCCTACCTCTCACTCTTTGATGTAGTTGCAATGGAATTTTTTTTTTCTCATAAAGAATGGGGGAAAGACAACTTCAGTAAATCCTGTGTACCTATCAAAATAAATGGATCAAGAGCATCTCATCATGAATTATCTTGGTAAAAACATCCAACAGAAATTACAGCAACATCACAGATATGCGGACCAAGTATCTTAGACCAGTCAAAGTATCTATTATTGCTTGTTTTTATCTTTCTCGAAAGGGAAGCTATGTTTGACCTCTAAGGAAGGTCAACAACTTAATTATTGTACTCAAGACAAAGCTACTCTGTGCACAGGAAATGAAAGCTAAAGAGAAGCACTTTGAAAAGAAAGAAGTTTTACTCTCTTAAATAAGTGAGACCTGCAAAATTCAATATTGTTTTCATCCTGACCAAGTCTTCTGGCTGGATGCTGAGTGACGTTCATTGGATAAAGACAGGAAATCCAGGAGCCTTCCTGCCTCTGCAACACAGGAGTTGTAGCAGGGCAAAGCAGCTTGGAGGACAGTAAAAGAAAAAAAGTCTGTACGGGGAGGGCTCTCACAGCCATACTTTGTTAGAAAGCCAAATCGACTTGCCTGAGAAAACCATCACCTTGAGGCATTTTGATTAAAAAAACCCAATCGCTTCTTATACTAGGACACTGGTTAGAAGAGGATAGCTCAGATCTTCTAGAAAGTTGCAATTTGAAGAACAAGGAGGACGCAAAAGCAGTTAGGCTCTGTGACATGCCACCTTCTGAGAGAACACCTAACATTGCAGTTCGTCCAAAAAGTCCAAAACAGGGAAAAAAAAAAGCTGCTTTGCCAGCTTGTACCTCAGTTTTTACTTTACTGCCATACATAGGAGCTATGAGAGGTTTGATTAATCTTTGAGGTCCTTTCAGTTAAAATACTGTGCTGTTATTTGGGTTTCAGCTAACGTGCTGATCAGGCCAGCAGGAAGGACAGGCTGTTGCTTAGGGAAAGCAAGGAAGGGTACAGCAGGAATGTGGAGCATCATGGTTATAGAGGGAATCCAGCTTCAGAAGAGTGCAGAAAAGGGATGCTATTCACCGGTGTTGGAAAGGCATGAAACTTTAACTAGGGTGGTCTGGCAAAGGGTGCAAATCACCAGCCACAGGCCTTTTCCAGAGAGGAAAAAATGCCACTTCCAGTGAATAACGCAAAGACTGCAGCCCTGCTCTGAGGGAGGGAGTGACCACTTTACCATCAATCAGATGAATGTCCAGAGCTTGGAGCATTCCTAGTCAGATGAACGTGGGCAAGCGTACACTACCTCTTTCTAGAGTTTAACAATACATTTTTCCAATATTTGTACCAAAGTTTGTGCCCACAGGTCACGAGTTAGCATCTCCATAGAAATGGCCTGATTATTACCAATGCGGAGTGTGGCAGCTTCTCCTATAGTTAACGAGAACTGTCAGCAAAGGGCACTGTAACAGCCAGGCTGCTTCTGCTGAGCCCTCTGCTTATGGATTGAAGACCAAACCTCCCACCACCCATCATCGTAGTGTGGCCTATTCCCACCCTGCGGCACAGCCAAGAAACTCTGCTCACCATCACCGCTAGTCCTCTCTCTCCCCACTCCATCCTACTCGGGCTTTGAAATACCTCCCTGGTATTGCATGGAGGAGGGTGGGAAGTCCAAGAGGGTAAGGAAATCCCTTCTGGCTCCCTACCTGGAGACTGTGGGGCTGGCTGATGCTCATTTTTGGCAGCTTACCTGCTCAGTGATGACTCAATGGGATGATGTTTTCCAAGAGCACCCCAGTGATTTACAGCTCACGTTGCAGTTTCAGAAGTCAGGTAGAACTCAGGAGCCTGTATTAAAAATAATGCAAATGGCAAATCAATAAGGTAGGGGACCTATGGAAAAATCAATAGCAGTCATGCAATGAGAAGCTATCTTAATCCCCACTCACAAGGAAAATTACTTTAGTTTGCACAGATAATCTTAATCCTGGCATTTCTTACCATCTGAATACCTGACAAATTCTTTCTTAGGTAAAATGAAGAACAATCTGAACTGCTCAGTCTTGAAGTGTTTATGAGCTCCAAGAACGCAGAGTGATCTCCAACATCACCATTTATCCAACAGATCTTTAGCGATGTTTTGAACTCTCTGATTTCCATAGGGCCTTGTTTCTTCACTTACAATTGGCAGAGCTGCCCTAAAACTAGACCCCTCGTCAGGTAATTGGTGTGATAACTGGCAATGTTCACAATTGCAGGATATTCACTGCAGATGATAAGGCATTTCAGAGGGAGAAGAACAAACTAAGTTTCAAGTTCAAAAACAGGTACTTTCTGCCTTTTTCCAACTATTGGCAATATGGGGAAAAATTGTCCCAAGCAGGAAAACTTTCACCGAAGTCTGCACAGTGGCTGAGAACTGAACGGTCTGGCTAACGAGAACGACCGAGTATATAGATGTAACACAAACATTTTAGAATGGTTGGGATTGGAGTTAATCTGTCCGCATGTATGTATTGACAAAGCCCACAGCCTGTATCTGGGCCAAGTCTTTCACAGTCACTGCTTCCAGGATGTAAACTGTCATCTGTAGTCTTTGTTCTCAAATGTATGACCTTGCATTTTGCTGTTTTAAAACACATGTTCAGAGGAGTCTAGTTTACCAAGTGTTGCAGTTTGTTTCGCAGACTTGACCCGTCTTGTTTATTTACCACTATGGCGTATCTGCAACTTTTCCAGCAGCTAATTTATTTATTTTTCCTTTCAAATCCTTAATAACAATAATGAATAGCCTGGGGGCAAGAACAAATCATTGCAGAATCTTGATAAAAATAGCCTTCTGATACCCTTCAGTTCTGATATATCAGTTTACTCATTTAATATGTGCTACATTTTGGGTAGTAACATTTTAAAACTATTTTGTACAGTCATTTTTATTCTCAAAACTATACTGACTGGTGTCATTTATGTCACCATCTCTTTAACTAGATGTTGACTATTTTGCACATCTGATTTTCTTGCAGTTGTCTCAGAACTCACATCAGGTTAACTGGCCTATATTTACTTAGGGAGGCTGGGAGAAGGGGATCACCTCCTTCAGCCTTTTAAAATAATGAAACATTTGTTCACTTCTAGCTCTCTGGAATTTCCCTAGTACCTTATGAAGTAAGGGGGTTCACAAGAGATGTTGATATAAAGTACAGACTGCTATAAGCAAGAGAAAAAAATCTTGGCCTTGAGGCTTGGAAACAACTTTGTAACTCTTGGTTTCAACTAGATCGGCATGGAAATGGATAGTATTTGTCTCTGTGGATTAGTAACCTGTCCTGGTTTTGATTCTGATGTATTCAGCTCCTTTAGAACTACATCCAGTTTCTGCAATTTACACCCATCTAAAATCTCCAATGTCCAAATTACTGAGTTGCGTTGGCTCCAGCAGCAGTATGATGTGGCATTACCAAGCACTGCCTGGTTTCCACCTGTTACAGTAAATTTCCTGCGTTCGCACTAAACTGCGCCCCAGTTTGCAAATATCACCACAACTGGCCTGAATTGCAGGATTTTATTAGACCTCCTGAAGTAGGCAGTTTTACCTGGTTTCGAGTTTCACTAGGAAAGCTTTGCTCCAGCTTCAACCATTTTTAAGGCTAACAGGGCATCACCACACCTGTTAAAAATGGAGACAACTCTTCATCCTTCAGGAGAACATCACTGCATGGAAAGATCACTAGGAGACTGTCTTTGACAGCAGACATGTTTTTCTAATTTTTCTCTCAACCTAATGTTAAAGGCTCAGAGAGAGATGGTCTTTGGCTTTTCCCTACCATAGTAAATTAACTGTCTCCTCCTTCACACTTCTGTATTTTAAGGCTGTGCGTGCACAGCGCCATTTTAATGGGACAGTAGAGCTGCACTGAAGTCACAGAGTGCTCTCTGAAGGCCTGACAGATAAACAGAGAGCAAAGAAAGGGAGTTCCTAGACACCAAGGAGCAGTAGTCAGTAGATACAGCTCTGAGAAACAGCATGAAGTACGCCCTGAAGTACATGCAGCTATGTCCAGTTGACATTTCTCCTATATACACTGGAGAGAAATTTATTCTACTGAAAATTCTGCCTATCTTTGACAATAAAACCGTCTGAAATCAGATCCTTAACTCTGGCGGAAAAAGGGTACTTAAACATTGATATCGAATTAGGAGAAATCCAGCAAATGAGACCTCTTTGGTTAATGATCTATCTTTAAGGCACTCCCCATAGATTTCCAGAAAACATACAGTAGATTCAGCTGCTTTCCCTCATTCTTGGGGCAGGAAGGGGGGAAGACAGCTGGAGTTAGAGATCCTTCTTGTCTTTTTTGTTAGGGTACATCATACCTGTTTGCTTAGGACATTATTTTCCTTTCATCAAGAAGTATGGTTTTCACAGATACACTGTTTACATGGGCACAGGGTCAATCTCTGTGCATTTTCTTCCACCCCCTACTCACAACTGAAAGAAAAGAAAATTGCATAATAACAGAATAGTTTTTACCACTGCTTTTAGCGCTGATCCAATATCAGCATTTCTCTTTCAAGAATAATTCCCACTCAACACCACAGAGGTAGAACTGGTCTTTATTCTTCATTAAACATCCAGAGGGCCAGATACCCTGCTGGAGTGCATTAGGGTAGTGGCCACTGAGCTCAGATAGAACGAACTCATTCTGCACCATGGTTTCTTTCAGTTCTTGTGGACTCTGGTTTCCCCAGATGAAGCCTCAAATGCACCTGCAGAGACAGATTCTTAAGCTTGAGAGACAGTTCCAGCTCCACATCCTTCATTTTCACACCTATTTCTTTAAACATTCATTCAGGAGGTCAAAGTCTTAAACTGTTTGATGACTTTTTGTAAATCAAGAGCACTCCTGTTTGGTGACTATTCCATGGCAATATTAAATTGACCAAAAGATTTGGTCAACAAGACTACGTAAGGAGTCCCAGAGATTTAGAAAGGGTGGGAGAGCTCCAGCTGTAGACTTTGCACCTGAAGGTTTGCTATAAATAAATTTATGCCCTGTAAAGTTCCTTCTACTCCTTATATGGTGTTTCAGGACACGTCCTATATCCACTTAAGCTTTTGCATTGCTGTTCCCTCAAATTTGTAATGGAAAGATTGCGCTGAACAATGACACAATAGTTCAACCAGACCCCTCTGGTTCTTGACATTTCTGCAAAGACTTTACCCAACACAAATTTGGGAGCATTAGCTGTGATCACAGCAAGTGGCCACCAGTGGCCAGGCAGAGACAGCCAGCCTCTCTTTCCAAAATGATAGCAGTGGAGTCCCAACTGCGCTTTTCCTCAGGTGTGTTATTCAGATCAGGAATAGGAACCACCTGTGATAACTGCTTGGTTCAGCTAATTTTACTGTAATCACATCCCACATCTTCCCTGACCTAGCTGGGTGCAAGCTGTCAGTAAAATATGCTGGCTCCCTCTTGCAGTATTAATTCTGCAAGCCTTACAGATATTATTTCAAAAAAATGGAAACCTGTTAAAAAGAACGTTTTTTGTCTCCATTAATAACAAAGGGTGGAATTCAATGTTATCTTGATGCATTTGTTGCCAGAAGAGTTTCCTTCTAAAGTATAAAAAGCCACTGAAAATCAATGTGTTTCATTGATACAGCACTGATACCAGAGAACTTTAAAAGCCTTTGCCGTGCTGCTTCTCATGTGGAGAAAGTGGTTAACTCTGTCTGTACACACATGGGCAAATGCATCAATTTCTGTCTGTAGCTTGTGACTTGGGCTGCAGCAAACAAGCACTGCAATTTATACCAGACACTGGAGAATATGAATATTTTCTTTACTACTCAGCTCCAGGAAAGGATAATTACTATAAGCAAAACCAGATGAAAATCTGAGAATATTTTATGATCCACTTTCATTAAAAAAAATCTCTATTAGCCTTAGAACAATGGGGCCAAATTCACACTTGGGGTACCATCACTGACATCAGTAGAATACTACAATTAATTTGGCCCATGGGATCTACTTGAAAATATAACATACTGTCACAAGGATGACAGCCAAATTCTGTGGAGAAAATCCTTCTATACCAACTAATTTGGCTTTAAAAAGACAGCACAGCTGTACAAGCAGTAATCCAATGGGCTGGATCTTCAAGTGCAACTCTGCTTACTTCTGTACAATAAAGCTCAGTTATAACTACCTGAGAATCTGGCCAAGTGCCTTTTCCAGACCAAATGGGAGATCACAGTATAAATATTACTCGGCACTAGAATGATGCTTATGGGACATTCAGAAAAACAAAGAGAAGGACACTGGGAGGTAGAATTTAAGAACAACCAGGTAGCCAAAGATCTAAATGAAATGCTGATATCCCTTGCTAATCCTTTCTTATCCTGTCTCCTCTCTCTCCCACCAAGCAGTCTCCTGAACCATATTAAGCTGCAGGGAGAATCAACAAGAAAAGCAGAAGGCTCTTTTGCTATTTCTGTCGTCATTTATTTACTTTTAAACAGAAAATTCTTGTCCGTTTCAGTGATGACGTTTTAATGAATCCATCAGTCACTGCAAACTCCAAACTAGAATCCTACATGAAAGAGACCTATTTGTAATATGTGACCTAAGCCCATACCTAATGAAATTAGTTCTCAGAGAGACAATGCAGGTCTTTCATTGCTGTCTCCATGGAATTGTAGATGATTAAGCTGGACAGGGCCTCGCGGGTCCTCAAATCCAATCCCCTACACCTAGCATCACTTTATCCCTGCGTTGTTCCCTTGAGTGCGTTATCTAATCCTTTGCTGACTGATTGCGACCCACCTTACAACTTCTCTTCCACAGGCAAGTTTTCATTGTGTGTTGCCTAAGCAAGCTCTTGATCACCCTATAGGTCTTCAGTTCCCCTGTATCAATGATTTTTCGGGTGTTTGGATCCATGCTATCTCCTCTTCCCTTAATTTTTTTAAGTCTTTCCAACATTGCCTTTTGCTTTTCTTGATTCCTTGCTCATTTGCTCTGTGCATCTCGGCGCTGCGGGTTCTATTTCAAGGGCAGCCCAGCCAATGCTGCATCACACCTCTGTCACCATGTTGGGCTCCTCAGGGCACATTCATAGCCAAATGTCTGACTTTTTTTTGCTGCTGCCATATGCAGTAAATTCCCCAACTTCACTACATCATGACTCAATTCTTTGCTTCCCTTTTTGTGGATGACAGACCCATTATGATTTGCTTTCATTACCTTTGCACCATTTCTCTCAGGTTGACGTTTCACAGTTCTCACTTTATGCCTCTGCTTCCTTACCACAGCATTGCTTTTCTTTGCCACTTGTCCTGTACCTACAGGATCTGAGCTTACTTCTTATACCCAGATTGAGAGGATTACTTAATCAGTTGCATGGCGACCATTCTCCCTACCAACTCCTCTTCCCCAGGACTCCCCCCAGTGACACCACTGAGGTGCAAATCCCTAAGATGATTTTTAAAATCAGATTTGACTTAGAGAAGATCCTGACTCCACATTCAAAACTTCTGAGCTCTCCACTCTTCACTGACTGTTATTTTGGCTGCTGGTGATTTAAACTCATGTAGATGACTCAAACGCATTCAGGGTGCTGCGTCCACGGACAAATCCATGGACAAATATCCCTGCTGGCTTCAGGAGTATCAAAGAAAGCAGTTGCTGCTCCCTCGTGGTCATCAGCATCATCTCTGTTCTGAAAGTTACCATCGCCTAAACTTTGCTTCTATTTACGATCTTCTCTCTACTGTCTGTCTACAGAGATGCTTTTATCTATGCTCTTGGTTAAGGCAAAGCAAACCAAGGTAATGAAGACTTACTACTGAAACAGCTTAAATCAAACCATGTCTGCAGCCTTATATGATGACATGACAAGACTCAGATCGGGAGATTGTTACAAACAGCAGTTTCTAAAGCAACTGGGCAATCCTGAACTCCATGATTTCTCTCCATCCTTTCCCACTTTCTTTTTTACCACTCGGTAAAGTGTTTTCACTGACTACATCTTCTGTCAGTACTGTCTGGCATGACTATGAAGCGGTTTTAAAACTTAGGTGGCCCCTTGATTTTCAAAGAACAGAAAGAGACCAGAACACTTATATTGTATACAATACAGAAATCAAAGCTTAGATGTTATCACACAGCTGACCTCCTTCTGTGCTCAGCACGGATGGCATCACACAGTAAATCTGTAATTATAAAGTGAATGGCAATTTCAAAACCTTTAGAAAAAAATATCTTCTTATATTGCGACCAGCACAGAATGAATACTTTGCTGTCAGTGTGCCTTTATTCTTTTGAGGTCCATTGTCCCTTACTATATTCGCTACCAAGATATTTCTTTTCCCATCTGTTAAAACCCAGCATGAAAATCAGACAGGGCCCTTGTGCCCGTTTCTCCCTATTTTACACTTGAAAGCTGGCTTTACTCACTGTTGCCAATTTTAGTCCTGGAAGGCTAGTATCACAAGTGGCCAAATGGAGACCACCCTCAGAGAAGAATCTGCTGTTTGCCTCTCAGTGATCAAACATGCCCAAATTTCCTTCACAGAGCTAGTTCTGAAGAAATATATCACTTTTTATTACCTTATCATTTTCCATTGGGACTGGAAGAGTTCTGTGGAAAAACTGCCAGAGCATCTGTATCTTAAAGCATTGTTCTCTCTCCGTTGGGAGTTGTTCTTGACCTGTTTCCACAGTATTGCTTGTCTTGAACAGAAGATAATCCTTGTTTCCATCAGCTTTCCTTATTTTCTTTGCCACTAGTTCACATCTAACATTCCTGGTTATGGAAGAACAAGGCATCTCTCTGCTTTTTGGCTCCACATTGTTCCTCCCTTGTTCTAAACAATCAAGGGACCTGTCTGCTGTCATGGACACCCATGTCATACTGGCGTGGTGGGATCTCCTCTTCTCTCCTGCTTGTCTGAAAATCACTCTGTCTTTTCTTCCCCCCCGCCTCATTCTCCCCTGTGGAGTCTCAATCCTGGCTGTCTCCACTGTCTTGTCATTTTGTCTTTGGGGGGTAGTTTCCCTTCCTTTCTTCTTTGCCTCTGAATTGTTTTCCTTCTTCAGTTGAACAAATTTGTTGCTCAGCTTCATCTCTCCTGCACTAGCTAATTTCATCCTCTCTCTTGCACTTGGGTAGGGTTCTCCCATGGATATCCCTTCCCACCTTTCTGTTCTCCAGGCCTTCTTCTTCAGAAGGTGTGCTCTAGTGTTGCTTCTGCTGTCTCCTCAGGATATTCCTCAATCACGTCTTTGAATTCCTGTCTGAATTTTGAGTTACCTCCACTTGCCTCTTTAGCGCTTGCATTGTTTCCTCCATGACTGTGATCAAATTACGTTTCATACTTATGTACCTTCCATCATGTGCCACACCGTACTGATGTGCAACTGGGAGCTTCTGCAATCATCTGTCATCTTTGTGAACGCTTTCCTCTTTTGTCCGTTTCAACTTATTCTTCAAAAAAGCCTAACAGAGTTAGGTACCAAAATTCCACTCATGCTTACTAGGTGCTAGGTGCATTGTTTTATAATACATGTTAGAGAAACAGGAGACTATCACAAGCTGTTAAGCAATAAAAATCCCTGCAACACGATCCTTTGTGGTTGGACATTTTATTGAAATCCTGGATAGTCATTTGCAAAAAAGCTGACATGCAGGGTTTGGATTTAATCTTCACATTTCCACTCAAACTGTGGCATTGTTTGAACACAACAGCTTTGGGATCCTGGCAAAAGAGTAAAACTGTCCGAGCTGTTCCACTCTGGTTTGAATTATCTCTCTTTTTATTTATTTATTTTTAGCTTTGAAGTCTGTGTACTTGAAAAATCAATGAACATCATATTAACAAGCAGACACTAATTACATTTTAACAAACTGGAAAGGCTTGGCTACAAATCTTTGAAAAGATAAATTCACATTTTAAAAAGCTTCCTAATCCAACTGGCATCATTGTAGTAAGACACTGACAAAGCCTGCACAGAATGGAAATGTTAAAAGAATCTGTTTTCCAGAATTTTTTTCTATGATTTATAATTAGTCTTCATCATTGTCCTGTCTTGTACACTAGGTCTGGTAAACAGAGTACTTGTGACTTTTACAGGATTAATGGAGAAGTTCTGAGATCTTCTGAGATCTGAAATTAAACGATCAGTCAGATAATAGCAACACTTAGCTCTTTCGTAGCTCTTCTCATCTGTTCAACTTAGTGTTTTACAAATAAATCAGGATCACTATCACAGTTTTACAGAGGGATAAAAATGAGGCAAGGAACGCTAATGAGTCTCATCTGCAATTACTTAGCAGAGCAGAGACAGATCAGAATTGGGTCTCTTGCATCCAGTTTAGAGCTCTGGTCCATAGGTTAGAGTGGTTTGCTGAGCATTTTTTAAAATATGGGTATTGGAGTGTGCAGTGGGAGTCAGAGAGTTTGTATCAGGATGTTCTGCACACTGGAAATGCCAAAAGTGTAAATAGATGGTCCAGGAACTATGAAAAATATCATGCTCTTCTGACCACTCCGGCTGAGAGTAGCTGCATCCTTGGTACTAGGGTTTTTTGAAAAGCAGCTCCCTCATGAAAGTAGGATCCCTAGCAACGCGCAAAACAGTTTCTGTACAGCGCAGAGATCCAAGTCATCATGAGGTTTGTGTGGTAACAACAAGGGGAGAGTAGGGCACACACGGGATACTTGTGTCAGAGCAAGCTCCAGGAAACACATGGGGGAAGCTATGCTTTTGAAATGTCCCCAGTGATTTCATCACTTCTGTGCTATTCCAGAACAGCTGCTGGAGAGGTCAACAGATAAGGAACCCGCTTCAGACAAGAGTCTATCTACAGCACAGCAAAAGCCAGCCTGTGCCAAGAAAACATTTAGTCACTGCAGTGCCAGGGACCATGTAGGGTCATATTGGACCCCAATAGGCTTAGCTGTCTACTTTATGCTGTGCTTTGAACTGGTAAGATAGACCTGCTGCTTGCTGTGTTGGGAGTGGAAATGGAGCTACTGAAGATAAGGGCAACAAACATGATGGTACTTCACACTTCATGGCATGAGAGATCAGTTCTACGCTCCAGGAACTGCAGGATACGTATACCTTGGCCCATTCACAAGACACTAGAGTCAGCTCATGTTCATAGAAAATTCTTGGAGACAATTTCAATGGGGGTGATAGAAAAGCAAGCTTCACCCATCACATCTGGCACCATTGCTCTATGTCACACATATCAAAATTTCTCTGTCTGTTACTGCAAGTACTTGACTTACTTGTGAGAATCGATTTTCTAGACTTCCTACAGTGTCCTGCTTTCATGGCTACGTCTTCTAGTTGAGCTGATTTGCCAAAAACTCATGTGCTGGAGTGGCCTACAGGCCACTTCCTTCTGTATCTGCAAAGAAGAGGATAGACTGTCATGCCTGTTCTGGAGCCACATCAGTTACACCTGGCAGAGCAGCACAGGCAGTTTTCACCATACCACAGCCACTCCCAGCAGTGGCATCCCAGCAATGATGCCCAATGAGGGCATCACAATCATCAGTGATGCTGTGCACGGTTGTCACTAGAAAGATCTCTGAACAATTTTCAGCATCAGCACTGTTCTCTATAGATGGTGGCTCAAGCGTTACTGCAAACCTTGTTACCCCTGCAGCACAAGCTGTTGAACTCAGGTATATTGATAACAACTCATACTTGTTGGCCTTGGCACAGCGTCTGGCAGAAGTGACTCTCCAAAAAGGATCTATGAAACGTAATAGAGTACCAAGTATCAGGGACATCTGCTACGGCACCCTATCTACCCTGCCTTCTCTTCATAAACAAACTGGAGTAACACAGAGGGTGCAGTATCTCTCTTTGTCTGCTTCGCAGTCACTATTTTGATATTAAAGACCAAGTTTTCCACCTAACTGGTTTAAAAGATTTAACAACTCCTGTAACACTTGCACAAAGAAGTTCTTTGCACACAACTGAATCTAGTCTAAGTCTCCAGGTCCACCATGTCTCTCCAGATCCTGTGCCTCTACATTACTCTTTTCATTTGCTTAGCATGTGATATAAATGGATTTGTCACTGCTCCCTTATGTCACTTGTCAGTAACATACTACATATGCGGAAGGAAACACTCACCTTTTAGGTAACTGCTGAGCAACCAGTCTGATTCAGACCCCAGACTCCTGTTCTGATGGTGCTGAATTATTATTTTGTGTGGTCACTTGGGTGGTGGCTTTGGGACCATCCTGACAGGTCTGAAGCTTTGTCTCACTAATGGATAGAGTGAGATTCTCATTATCTTGTGACTGGTCTGCAGTGAGCACAAACAACACTGGATGTGTGAGTAAATGAGGGAAACACCTAGACACTTTTTTTGAAGCCATCTGGAGGCTCAAATATCAGTTGTCAATATTAGAATGACATCTGCCATTTCTCAGCCTGTGGTGTGGTTTCTTTAAAATCTGGTCCTGATTTGTGTTTTAATTTGAAGAACAATTAAACTTTATACACAAATAAAAAGCAGATCAGATATTAGAGAATCTCTATTGGATTTCTAAGCAGGCTAGAGTACATAAATACCTTTAGTGTAGATTGCTTTTCTTACATCATTATTTTGTTCCCTGTCTCAGCAGAACAAGGAAATACGTGATGCACCTTCAACCAAACACATTTTGGGAAAAAAAAAAACAAAAAGAAAAAAAAGAAAATTGAAATCCTACCTTAAATAAATCCACTTCCATGTCTTGGTCCCCTGTGAAAAGCGGCGGCTGTGAAATAGTCCAGAGACATCAGCGTTCAAACCCCTCTGAAATAAATGCAGGCAGCTCACCTCGCACTGGCAGGTTGCTCTCATGGTTGCACTAGTTTTAAACCAACAGTATTGACTTCAAAGCAAGATTTAACCTGATCTACACTTGCATGAGTGATAGATCAAGCCCATTCTTGGTTCAACAGCTTGGGCAGTTCAGATTCGGTTCAGCTTAGAAACTTAGCACCATCAGTAGGAAACTTTTATTTGAAAAGGAAAGATTAAAGTCTGCAGGAGCTGATGAGGATACCAGGAAAAGCAGGCAGAGCGAGGCAATGCCTAAAAAGTCAACTGTTGTGTTACACTTCCAGTCGTCTGCAGCTGCCAGTGTGCTTTACCCTAGACCCAGAGGACAGAAACTAGCAGAACAGAGAGAACAATATAAAGAGGCAGGAGAAGTGGATGGGGGAACCACCTTGACAAGTTAGATAAGCTCAGGAAATGAAGACTTTCTAAAAGATGAGGTGGGATAAAGGTACAGAAAAGGGCAAACAATTCAGATACTCTGTCAAACAGGCAGCTCTTGAGTCTTCCCATAGCATGAAGGTCAATCAAGATTTTATGTAAGATAACAAGATGCTGGAATTGCAGCTTGCCAACAAAAAGTTAGTGTATTCATACTTACATTTCCACTGGATTAAAATATGACAACTTGAGCAATTTTTATTTATTGAAGGCAGTTCTTCTTCAAAGCCTTCTAAAACAATTACAGAGGACTATATCTCCCGAGAACATGCATGCCTGAAGATGGAGTATGTTCTAGGAAATATGTGATCCTTATGCTAGATGTGCTAATTCCCTAATAAGCACTCCATCAGTTTTTTTCTTAAGCTAGCTAAAATAGAGTCTCCAAGTGCTGATCAACTCTAAATCTATTAAAATTGATGTAAATCTGGAAAAACTCCACTGAAATTACGCTGATGGAAAAGCCAATGCCAGACCATAACTAAGCCTCCTGGGGAAAATCTAAACGCCTGAAGTTCCTGGGAGTTTTATTATTGCACCAGTGGAGCAGGGATTTCTCCCTAACTGTTCCCCAAGCCCAAGGATAGTCAGCCTGTACTTTCTCTAATGTGTAAGGGATGGAAGAAATCAGAAGAGAGCATATAATAAATCAACTGACAGTCTCTGAAAAATAGCTGTCCTGTCTCCTTAATATGAGAGAGAGTAATGTTCTGAGGGCAGGAGGAATTCGGCTTTAGACAGAAAACATTCCCCTATAGGGGGACAAAAAGTGATCATTCTGTAGCTTAATCAATCTCAGGCCTCTCTTTGAGAGAAATAGCATGTTGCCTGCAACAGCACGTGTAATAATGTTTGTTGAAATATAAACTACGGCCGTATACCCCAAGATGGAAGGTCAGAAGTCAACTGAGGATCTGGCCGCAGATGTTCAGCAATAGAGATCAAAACGCAATATATCAAATTCAGTACTTTTCCTCGAGGAACAGGTTGCAGAAATTTCTCAACCCATCTCCTTCGCAGTAAGTGCACTCACCCTGCATGTAACAAAGCTGTACATCACAAATTGCCAGGTTACTCAAAGACAAAGTTCACATTTCCTAATTTCTCTGTCCTGTGCTTGATTATTTTAAAATTTATACAGTGAATTTGTTCTTATCCACAACACAGCTCCCTTGAACCTCTGCAATGTTTTTCAAATCCGTCTACCGAAGTGAAGAATCATATGACACCATTTAGTCCTCCCCCAGTCCTTGATATATGTTTCCTAAAGCCGACATTTGATATTATGGAATGTGTTGTAATCAATTCTTAAAGTTACAGCACCACTGGATTTTTATTAACTTGCACAACAACAACAAAAAAAATCCAACAAAAAATGGGCCCTCATAACCAATCAGCCTTGTTATATCCTGAAAGCTGCTTTAACAAGCAGGGAGTAATATAGTGTAATTGGTACTCCGCAATTTAATTGTTCTGTTCTTAAATCTAATATTGCAGCTGTGGGTTAAGTTTACACCACAGCTTTCAAGAGAACATGAAAGTGTGGTACATCTGTGCAACAGAAAGCTAAACATCTCTCATCTGATGTGTTTACAATGACATTTGATAGCGTGGAATGGTTTGGAGTTCATTCTTAAAGCTGCAGAACCACTTTTCAATGCTGCAAAAAAAGGGAAAAAGCCTCCAATCTCCTTTAGACAACTCAGTCCACGTAAGCCTGATGATAATGCTGCTGCAGGCATTGCAGGGAAACTGCGAGCTGTAACAATTCCTTCAAGTATCTTTGAGCATTTGTCACTCGGGTAGTGGAAAAGGGGACGAGGACACCTTTCCCCTCAGATGACATAATCAATTATTTGAAAAACAAACCACTCAAAAACGTCTGCAACTAGGCAAGTAAAACAACCCCTGACGTGCATAAACCATACAAGAATATTTCAAGAAATGCTATTAAGCAGATGACTTTACCACATTTAGAAATGGCGGAGTTTTCAATTTAACAGGTGGCAGAACTGCTTATGGTATCTTGAACTTCACATTCTGTATAACTAACAGCTTCAGCATTATGTACTTGTTAGTGAATTTATTAAGCCCATAAGTAGTTCAAGAAACTTAGGAATGGGCTCATAAATGTCATCTGCAGTTTGTGAACTGCAAGTATCTGACTGTTTTGATCAAGGTTTTTACGGGAAAGTTAAATGGTTATTAAAATTATTTACTACTGCTACACAAAAAGAGAGCAAGCCTGCTGAAGAACTTACGTTGTGATAAGATGTGAAAGGCTGTAGGTCAAATGTGTTAGCAGAAAAGCATTTCTGTTAATGTCTAAGCCCAAATTTTTGTACATTACGAAGCTTATAGTGTATTTAAGTGGCTGAGAAAGGGTCGGTGGAGGGGAGGAGGCATTTTCCCTTTCCCATAGTCTGCTGTCAGAAATATATGACCTGATCAGGCTACTTTTCTTGTTCTCAGCATTAGCCACCTTCTAACATTTTCTGTCCTTGGAGAAATGCATGATAGGGAAACATAGTTAAAGAGATTACTTTCTGCTCATTCCTCTGTAGCAGTCCACACCAATGTCTTGATTTATGCTCTTTAACAGTTAAAAGTCAATCTCACTGATGAAGCTCAGCTATATTGCCATACTACACTGGAATACATTCAGTTTTTAAACTTTATTATTTCAGTCACAATTAAGACTATCTGAAGCCTCTTCATAAAAAGGGGCAATAACAAAAGCTGTACGTTAGCAACTCGATCAATGGATGCATTCATTCTGCATCAAAAATACCGTAAGAAGGACAGATCTCCTGGGGAGGCAAATCTGTATCAATATTTCAGTCTCTTGAATACAGAAATTTGATACAATAAAATGCAACACCCGAGCTTCCCCTCCTTTCAATTAGCTGAGAAACAAAAATTGTCCTTAGAAGGGCAGAAATGCATTCTTATATTTTAGTTTTCGGGTTTTCCCCCCTTTCATAGCATCATAATGTTCTCTTCATGGGTGGAAAACTTAATCTTCAAGTTCAAGCCTAGTTTCTTCATACAGTTCGGGATGAGATGACTTGGAATACCGGGAATATTTCAGATGTAGAAAATCACCCAATTCATCCAGAGCATTCAAAACCTGTAAGACCATTATACTGTGTCAATTCTCTTGGAAAAGAAATGAAGTTCTAGTAACCTCTACAGCAGAACAAGGATATCATAAAAGGATCAATTAAAGAAAGTTTAAAGGGCAAAAGGGCAAATTTTGCTTTCATTCTCCTGTAGTGAACGTCAATGCAGTCGTAGATGTACAATAGCATCTATGAGAACAGAATTTACTCCTTCAGTAGGTTATGATTTATTAGTAAGTATATTAATTGAGCACAGATGAAAAACAAGACCTTTTTCTAAAAGCACAGGGAGATAATAATCCAGATAAAAAGTTATCTTTGCTTGTGCAAAAGGAATGTGTAAGGTAATACTTCAATATTTCCCTATAGATCCCAACGAATGGATCTGCCACTGCATTTTCTTAGATGGGACAGCCCACTGTGCTGATCAGAGTCATCATAAATAGTCCAAATAGTTTAAGATATTTTTAGTGCATTCCATTATCTTCTTGTATTAATATCACAGGCATAATTAATAATGCTATTAGCTGAGCTGTGTCCCTGGCTCTCAGTAGATTCAAAAAGTAGCCAGGGAAGTCTATACTATAGAGAAGCAGCTCAGTGTTTTGCAGCATCTGATCCACATTCAAGAGCAGCCAACCTTTTGGCATCAAAGAAAGCAGCAATTTTGATTTTGAGCCTGTTTCTGTTAAGCCACTAAAATGAGCTCAAGAACAGAAAGGAGTAATTTAGTAATGGTTTATGCAGAGAGATAGCTTCAAGGTCATTAAGGAAGTTATTCTTGGGAGCTTGCCCTTTTCATGGGTCTTTCCTCTTTTTAGTTCCAGGCTGAGATTCAAACCAAATTTTGCTAAAGGGAAAAGTCTTCATTGGGCTTGTTACCTGTTGTTACCCTGTTTTTAAGCATATTCACGAAGTATTTGTCCTAAAAACTTTCCATCTGCAAGTAATTAAACTCAGGGCATTTCCATTCCCCCATACTCTAAGGACATTTAAAGAATGCCACAAGCACTACGGCAATGAACCCACTTTCAAAGACAAAAATACAGCAAGTTCAAGAATGGTGCCTGGGCAGTGTTTCAGACCTTCACTGGTACCAGGAAGCAGCAATGTGCAGGTAGCAGGAAATGAACATGCAATGATGGCCCAAAAATATAACGGGCTTGACATCTGGGGGTGGGGGGAGAGGAAGAAAATCAAAGCAGCAGCCTCAAGAGATTAATCTTCAGATCAGCTTCATTGCCTATTACTAGTTACATAAGCCAAAATGTACACAGTCAAACAGCAAAAGCTGACAATGACCAACACAAGTACGTAGCTATGCCCTGTTCTATGCAATATTACCTTTATGGTATTATACCTTGTTAATAACTACTGCACCTTTAAGAGCAGCAGGAATTTTACACTGCACATGTGCAAGGCAGTTTTTTCAATTATTGTTTGAGAGGGTTCTACACTGGCGTGGGAGCTGGTCAACCGGGCAGGGCTCCGGCCTCAAGCTCCACATGAATCTCAGGATGCAAATGGAGAGCCAGGGGCTCTCTGCAGGCACAGGTGCTTGTCTGCATGAAGAAGTGGCAGCTTTAACTCAAATGCCTTCTATGTTCACGGATTTTTTGCTTTAACCATCATACTTGTGCAAAGAGAGGAAAAAGAAAGCCTGAAATTTACTGTTAAGCCTCCATGTTTCATGCTTCTAAGTTGGCTTATTCTGAGAATGAAAGAACGTATATCAAGCCAGGCCAAAAACACCTTTGGCAAGAAAGGGAGATGGAAAAATTTCAAAGAGTTTATTTTAAACACATTTCTGACTGCATTGGAATGGAGGTTTACGATGGAAGTCTCAACATACTCTTAACAGTATTTCTGATATCAGAGAAAGATACAGAACTGAGACAGGCCAGACAGCACCAATTAAACTTCATTAGGTTCAAACAGTTCCAAATACTGTTTGCAATTTCCACCTGTACCCCCAAGGCTGTCCCATATACTTCTGCAATTCAGGAAACACGTGGAAATACGGAATGAAAATAAGGATATGGAAAACTTGATTTTCAATTATTTCCATATCGTTTCAGGTTTCCTACTCTGATAGTTTTGACCTGGCATTTAACTTTTGTCTTGCTGTGCTCTTCATGTAGGTCTTTATTAGTCATGACAGATTTGGTCACTATTAGAAACAGAAGAACATAACAAGTTAACTGTCCCATAATTTATTTTAAAAAATAAAATATATAAGGCTAAAATGCCTTTAAAGATCAAGCGACAAGGCCAGAAAAACAAACGTAAAAATGAATTATCGAGATTCAAAGTAACAGACACACAGCTTCTCCCAACCTCCTTTGCATCTGAAGTTAATTTTAGCAGGACATCTTCTGTGCTTACCGTGTCTAACATCTCCCGTGTATGTGCAGCTGACACACAAAACCGAGCCCTGGATTCTGTGATAGGAGTAGCTGGAAACCCAACCACAACCACCCCGATATTTTTTTCCAACATGCGTCTTGCAAAAGCCCTAAGGAGAGAAGAAGAAGAAAAAAAACAAAAGTAAATTATCTCCAATAAACTGACCACAGAGAGAAAACATTCAAGTATAATAAAACAATGGGTAAAATCCTGTCTTCAATTGAAGTGGATGGTAATATTCCTATTGAATTCAATAAGAGCCAGAATTTTACCAGTAGGACTGAGATTCTTTGCTGCTTAACAGCTCATGAAGCCAAGTGAGTGTCAAATACTAGAAGTGTGATGGCAGAGAAAACACTGAGAACAGACACGATTCATTTACATCAATGAAAGGCTTTGAGTGCAAATCAAAATGTGTGGGCACTCACAGTCCCTAAGCACAGAAGCAGCTGGGCTTCTGGAAGGTGTGAGAGCTGGGTTCCTGCACATCAACAGGAATCAAACAATCTGTGTGATGGTTTCTTTGCTCTCACAATTACTCTGCCAGTTTAGGAACCTTTTGTGTGGTATGTACTAGACCTAGAGCACACAGCCACCCTAAGCTACTTGCAGATACTCCCTACAGCTCAACCCTTACATTATGCTACTACTGACTTCTGGCCTGCATTTCCAAGGAAGTGCACAAGTGCTGCTTGATAGGTACCGAATGGTAAAACATGCAAAGACCATTCAAAGACCAGATGGGCAAAAAGAACATCCATCGAAAACAATTCATACATCAAAGGCAATGTATCTCTTTTAATGATTACAAATTAAAAAAAAAAAATCCAAATTCAAAATGCTATCAAAACTATTATTCCAGAGCAAGTTAAAAAAGGATAAGAGAAATTCTAAAAATTCTGAATATGAAATAGCTCAAAATTAAGTCTAGGGCGAAGTTTAAAATAGAACGTAACTAAATGATGAATTCACCTAACAGTGTATATTTCTCTTGTAAAGCATCTACCACACATAACTACATTTTTCACAGTGTATACCAAATAACTTATGAACTTAAATAGTGTTTGTTTTGCCAACAGTTTTTTTTTCAGTACTTACCCTATCTTACCAGGCATATAAAGGAGTAAGGGAACAACAGGAGAATCATCATTGCCATAAATGATGAAGCCCATTTCATGCAGTCTTCGTCTGAAGTATCTTGTGTTTTTCCCCAGCTGGCGCACTCTTTGGAGCCCTGAAATGAGTCAGTCGGGAGAAGAGTCAGTGCAAAGATCATAACCAGAGTCTAGTAATAGGCAAGAAACAGGGCTGTGGGTAACAGTTCAAAAAAGTTTGGCTGAAATGTATATGCTGCTATTTGATTCAGAAGAAAAACATGGAATGAGATAAATGCAACTACGTTGATTATTATGGCACTGTAAGACAGATGACTGATGTTCCTTCCCACTGGCAGAAACAGTATGTCTTCTGGGGACAGATAGGTGAACAATTCCCTTTACTGATGAATAAATATGAAAAAATAATTCCCTTTGCGCTGAATAAAGCCTACTGAATGACACACACCTATACAGAAGTAGTTAATATGTCTCTGTGGATACAGGACATGTAAATAGAGTATGTTCTTTCTCAACATAATTCACTATAAAGGGAAACAACCAATGTCTACAGATGTTGATACAGATGTCAGTATATGCATATCTTTTCTCATTAACAATATTCCTCAGGGATCCTCTACTATCTTAGCTAGTTCTGTGCGTACGTGTTTTTTTTTTATTCTGTGACTGTAATAAAGCTTAAAGTAGAAAATACTGCATTTTGGGTCAGCTGAAACGGATGCTTTTGTTGCAGTTTTTTAGACAGAGGAAAAGCATGCGATAAACTTTGTTACTACACAAGGTCTGATCTTCTGCAGTTTGTTACCAACATTCACCATAACTCCAGTAACTCTAATATACATCTACATATTTAACCCCTTGCTGAGTTCTGCTCAGTTTCTCTGTCCTCTTATCCTGCTATTATTACCTCAATATCATCATCTGACAATAGACTTTAGCCATTCGAGACTTTCAGACACAAGTTTTGTTCTCTGCATTGTCCCTGGCCTCATTCAGTCACGAATCCATTGATGTGCCCCCCAGCAAAACTGACAGGAGAGTTGAAGACAATTATTTTTAATGAAGAAAAAAAGACAAAAAACAGTGGACAAAAAATGTGCTTGAAAAGTCATCTCAGCCTTTTCTTTTGCAGTGTCACTAAGGAGGTGGTTTCTGACAAGTGCAGTTGCTTCCCCACCCGTTGCATACAAAAGGGAAGAGCCACACTCAACATTACTGTAGGTAGGAAATATAGTACGTCTTTTCCCCACTCCACCTGCATTATATTTCATCAGCGAGCTGATATATGTGCTGCTCTTCCAAGGCTGTTAGGTGCTGACAGGGATGGTGCCGCCTACCCCGTACCCACATGCTGCTCTTTCCCACCACCTCCCCAATACCAATCCTAGGTTCACACAGCCACACGATGAATCAAGCCAGCTCCGTCATCTGCCTGACCTCGCCAGAAAGAAAACTGCCAAACCAATGTCAAACAGATCGATTCTCTAAACCTAATGGCTGTGCAGCTGCTTGTGCCTGCCCAGCAGAGGTGGTGGGAACATGTGGTAAGACTGGGGTTTAGCAGGACACATCTCAGCTACACTCTTAACTTCATTTTCCTGCCGTTCATCAGCCCATACTTTCAGTAACACTTACATTATGTCACCAGACATGAACACTGAAGCCTCCAGTACAACTCATTTCCTCTTTTTCCCTTTGCTTTTAAGGTGCCTTTGCACAGATGTATTACATTTTCACTCTCCATTTACTTTTTCATTTTACTTTACTTTTCGTTCGCTTCGTTCTTCATTTACTACTTTCTGCTGTCACCCTTCTCTGACTGGATGCCTGTTTCCTAATTTCCCATCTTCCTCCTTGTAACCACGGTGGCCAGTTAGGCATTTGTAGCTGCTACATAAGACCTTCAGCAGATTTGTCCTCAGACCGCATTCTGCCCCACCACCTGCTGTGGCTTTTCTTCCTATTCCCTCTTGGCTAAGGTGGGGATCACCACACCTACATAAACCCCTTTTCCATTAATCATTTCCAAGCACACATAGGTTTGAACAAGATCTACTGCTTCATCTGTTCTGTATCTTCCCGAGTCAAGGTTCTGTCAATGTTCTGGCTGGGAAATTTATAGGGAAACTGGGACTTGCTTCACAGTGATCAGTGTTTTGCTGAACAAATTAAAAGATCTCATAAAACCAGTGCATTTGGAACTTCATGCACAAAACTGCCCACGCAGACAACCTGTTAGTTACAGATTCAGTCATTCAGTTTAAAGCATTCAGTGGAAGAGATCTGCTGGGTTAGAAAAGGCCACAAATAGTTTAACCATCTCTCTAATGCTGCTAAAACAAAAACAGCTGTGCCAGAGCAAGGAAAACAAATGAAACACAAAAGCATCCTACTACAAAGCTTTCCAGTCACTAATAAAAACAATAGTCTGTGGTATTTCCAAAAATATTTTTGGTGTAGTAGATCTCAAAGAACCAGGAGGAAATATTGAGGAGGAGGAGGAGGAGAAATGGGGGCAGGGGACATGGCAACGAAAAGGAGTGAGAGAAGAACCACAGAATAATGCGTCTGAAGTCTAAAGAGAGACTTTTTCCCGTGTTAGAATTTGTAAAGATGTATTAGCACCTCCCGAATGCCCAAATTACAAGGAGGAGGGTGCGGAAGTAACCTGAACTGGGGGCTCAAAACCGCTATCTTAGCAGCCCCTGAGCTAGTTTCCAAACTCTCAGTCTACAGCATTTGAAACTACTAGATTTTCAATTAGGGAAAGTTTTCATAAATGCAGATGTTCTTGGTGACTGCAGTTTAAGACTTGCTGCCTTCTCCTTTCTATTCAGCTGTTTACCACAAAGCTGGAAACAAAGTGTCAGCCATGCAAGATTCCAGGCTGTTCGGTATTTATCAAACCATATGCGCATGGCCCAGAGTTGATCAGTTTGTCTCTACTTATTTTAGGTACCGGAAATTTAGACTCCAAAGCAAGAGGCGGAATCCAACAAAGGAAACATTAGAGCTGAAAGAGAAGTTTCAGGCAACCCCCCAAAAGTCGAACACCTCTTCTTTTTCCAATCTTCCCTTGCTAAATCTATATCCTCAACCAGCTTGTGGTGGGACGGATCCCCTTTCGAGACTCCCTATGGAACTCATTTCAAGCCAGCCAGTGCTAATGCAAAAGAGCCACTTTAATGTTTTAGCAACATCCCAGAATAGTAATTTCATTTGCAGGGATGCATTAAAGAGCCAAATAAAAGATCAGAGCACTCACATATATCTGGAGGGGAAAAAAAGCACATTAGGAGACGATTGCTACACACACTGTATTTGTGGGTGGGTGGCTGGGAGGAACCTATTTCTTTACCAAGTGTCAACACTTTCCTTTCTCATGTTAAGTTTTGTGGTCGAAGACCACATACACACATCATACACACAGCCATCTTATATGCTGTCCTGATAAGAGCAATAAAAACCTTAAAGTTTGTAACTGTATTTCAATGCTCTTTTTCGTTCCTTTATGGGACCCTCTAACGTCACATGAGGAGGCAGATCTGAGCAAAATGTTTATTTTGGTCTCATTGACCTATTTTTTCCCCCACACTGCAGATTAAATCAGTGTTGAGAGTGATGAATTCAGTTTAGAATCAGATCTTAGTCCAAATTCACTGTATGTTTAACCAAAGACACCGCATTTAAAAACTATTTTCTTTGATTCTTGAGGCTGTGATCTTGCATCCTTTATTATTTATTGAGTGAAAAATCTGCAGAGTTGGACCCTTGAGCTAAAACGATATAGCTGCATCTATACGAATGTAAGAATTTACCTGTACGGTACTAATCAGAAGATCAGGTCCTTATACAGTAAATATATTTGCTCAAAAATTCTTAGTTTGCAAAATTCTTCAGGATTTACAATCTATGCAAATAGCTTATAGCACAGCATGCAGGATATCCAGAGAGTTATATTCCATAAAACATGTGAACCACAACACAGCATATGTTTGGAGAAAACAGCCTAGACAGGGAAAACTGACCCTTAGCTAATTAAAACTAAGCCCACTAATGCTCCAGAGTTTTCAGCTAAGGTTGAGCATTACCTTATTAAGAGCTCTACATCTTTTTATTAGCTGAATTAAGAAGGGACAGAAAGAGAGAAAACTGAACAATAAAGAATTCTTAAATTTCACAAGTTGTCTTCACACTGCTTGGAACATACAGTGATATACAGACAGCTTACTGGGATTTTGTTGAAATACAGGATCAATTACCTGGATGGTACCACAAAACCAGATTTACTGCATCTGCAATCCACCTACTGGCTGGCAAATTTAGAGTTTACATTTCTTGCACTGCTTTAAAAATACTTGATTACCTAAAATTTCTATGGTGTTGGCAATGCTGGGAAAAATGCTGATTATATTTTTATTTGACATGCATTATTGTGTATTGCCAGTTTTAGCTCATTAATTTCTGCAGGCTTTTAGAAAGCTTTATAGCTCAAAATTAATATGGTTTAGTTTCAGGAAAAATACAAAGAGAAGGCGAGAGAGAGAGAAATGATAAAAGATAGTGGCTTGCTCATAATTTCTTTGAAGCAACAAGCTTTTTAAAAGAGCCACTTGGAGTAACAGACCTGGTAGATGCTTTGTCACGCGCCAGGCTATGGCTTCAGACCTGCTTTCAGTGAGGAGCTGCTCTGGAGTTTGACAGCAGGAAGGCATCCTGACTACACATCTGAGGGCCTGATCTCAGGCGGGTGTTACCTGGCACAGCTCCATGCACTTCAATAGAGCTTTGCCGTTTATGCCAGCTGAGGACCTTATCCTGGCAGTGAAAGAGGTAGTAAAAGTATCAGCCCTCTGAAACAAAAGTTTGTTTTCCTCTTCCAGAGATGTCTGCTTTTCACTCCTGCAAGATTTTAATAAGTAGAGAAGCTGGCTGCGTTCAGTTTCTGCACATTCTACCTTTGAACTCTTCATGTAAGCTTCTACCCTTGGAAATTCTGACTCAGTATATTGAAAACAGGAATAAGCAACCTGTAGCCTTTCATATCAAGATCTCAGGTGTATTTTAATTGAAGGAGAGCTATTTTTCCTGAACCCGTTCCAGGAAAGATAATCCCACGCCGTACTTTTTTTTGGCATACGTGGACTCTTCAAAACACAAATCCACCTGCTTTAATCTTCTCCAGCTGTTGTTTCATAGGGTCTTTCTAGATAATTAGTTACACAATCAAACTTTTACATACCGGTGTCAGTGTGTCTCTTCAATCTGTGTTCTTTGGATGGAGAACCCTACTCCCTGCCCTCCTCTACTAACAACTAGATAGTAAAAAGCAAACTTTCATAGGCTGAAAAAAAAATTGGAAAACAATAGCTCTTCCCCACTAAACTGTTGCAGATGGACAGATTTTCTTTTTTTCCTCTGGTTCCATTATAAGAGTAACACA
Organism: Calonectris borealis; assembly: GCF_964195595.1. NCBI lineage: Eukaryota > Metazoa > Chordata > Aves > Procellariiformes > Procellariidae > Calonectris > Calonectris borealis. The sequence continues at coordinate 121,633,400 of NC_134314.1, forward strand.
CATGTACCTCCATGTGCATTAAATCACAAATAGAATGCTATAAAACTGGGGTGCCTAAAGGAAATATGTTCTCAGATAAAAAATCTTTATAAAAAAATAACTTTGCTATGAATTGGGAAGAAGTGAAGACATTTTCTTCTACGATCTAATGCCAACTAGAAACCTAGTAATTTCAGCTTAATTCAGCTGCTAAATAAGCCCTTAAGGACTTATTTAGTCAGTCCAATTTTAACTGTGAACTGCTGCAAAACACTTTCCAGAGCAGATCAAGGGAAGAAAGAGTGGCAATTTCAGCTGAAGCAGAAAGGAAAGAAATTGTACAAAATCTTATTTCTCGAATGAGTCAGCTATGCCTACCCAGCACCTTATCTATATTCAGATGTATAACGTAAGCATTCAGTGTCCCGCACAAAAGCAGGGACAGAGCAGCCAGCCTTGGCTGAGCCTTATTTACTCCCAGCACAGGTGATTAATCACAAAGCACGTCAGTCCCCCTGCTGAAAGCCAGCCAGTGCACAACGCGCTCCATCTGTATCACATTAGGTGTTTCTGAAATGCCAGTGATCTAAACGCCGTTAGAAAAGGCACTTCTCTCCTTTGTGCTCCTCAGGCTGATAACAGTGCTGGATTCCTTGGGCAGTGGCAAGCGGCACCTGGAACGGAGGAGGGATCCTCACGCTCTATCCTGGCAGCAAAGACAGGCTTAAAAGGTGACGGTGTCATGGAGCTGCGTGTTGCTGTCCCTGGGGAAAGCGTAGCTTTCTTTGCTGGGGGACAGGCTACGAATCACATCCAAGTCTGATCACATCCCTCCTCTGCCTCGGTTAATCCTTATTTGTGAATACAAGGGACACCAATCCATGGGTAGGATCTGCTAGAGGACTACAGCACTGGTTTAACTTTGAATATGGAAAAAGTGACTTCATATGAGGTAGAATCATAGGTCAAGATGAGGTCAATCCTCAGAGCTCTTGCAAATCACTGCAAACACTATTACTCCAAAGCCCCCGCTTGTTCAGATCAACTGACCCTCCATGGATACATTTGGCTTTCTTCAGGAGGTGGACCGCATGGCAGGTGGCTCCACTGGAGCAGTGTGTCTCACTCATTTTGAGTTAAGATGGCAGATTTAGCTCTGTTTCATCATCCACTGCTGGGAGAACATCTGTGATGTTCTGCTCAGACAAATAATAATCGTGACAGCATATTATCATCATCAGCATCTTCACCGTCGTAGTGACTGGGAGCCCTAGTCATGGAGCCAATGCTGTGCAAACAGGGAATAAATTCGCTTAAGCGCTTTAAATGTAAGCATGTACTTACTGGGAATATTAACTTACTTAAAATTAAGCCAGGGTTCATGCATTCTGCTTGATGAGGACCCGAGAGAAGCAATCATCTCAGAAGGAAGCAGCAAAATGAGAATTTGAGAGGGAACAGTAAAAAGCCATACTTTAGTATGACTGATTCTGTAAGCTGTTTCGAGCAGGTTCAAGGGGTCCGTCGCTAAGTAGCTTGCAGTATTAAAGCTTACAGCTACAGTTTCACGATCCGTTCAGTCTGGCACAGATTTATTTTGTTGCAAAAGGGATCGTTCCTCTCAGCTCCAGCTGCTCGAGTCCTGGCACTGGGATTCATGTAGCCACATGGTAGATTGGCTCAGGGAACCAGTTTGGTTGTTAGGCTAGCCAGTTGTGGGAGGGTCGGTTATTTTTCAGCTAGATCAGTTCTCCGATTCAGTTCATCGCATGGCTGCACGAACACTAATGCTGGCATGAGAAAAAGGGGCACGAATAAGGGGATGGGCATGGATAAGGGGATAGGCAGGGGGTGAAAGGCAAAAAGGAGGGCAAGACTGCCCTTCCTGGCACCAGTGCTTGTTTATGCCAGGTTGTAGTGATGTGAAACTAAGGTTTTTGATTTACAGAGGACCCTGACAGGCAAAGCTAATGTTTTCAAAAGATTGCTGAGCACAGATAGCAGTGGAAAATGTTGGAAACTAAGCAGTTTAAGAAGCTAGTCCTCCAGTTATACAAAAATCTAAGGCAGACGGAAATGTTTTAAAAAGGAACCTTTTAAAAGCAGATCTTTTTAATGCCAAGCCAAAACAGAAAGCAGCGTTCTGCAGCTTCTCGCAATCTGAATGAGCTCAAATGCAAGAACTCAAAGTCTGCTAAAAACAAAAATGAAAACTAGCACTTGCAAAAAGATAAACCAATCAGCACAAATGGCAAAGTAAATTAACATTTTAAAGAACCACTTTCTATCTAAACAACCTCAGGAATTATCTTTTAACATAACAAGGACAGTAGATTCCTGAGGATAGGGTGTTAAATTTTTCAGCATCCCATAAAAACATACGAAAAATGCTTACTGCTGTTGATGAATTATTGTTTGCCATGCATTAAACAGAAAAATGATGCCTTTGCAAATGCTGCGATTTGCTTTGTACACCACTATAATTTATTATCAGTCATCAAGAAAATTGCTTTAGATTTTCTAGCAGTCTTAACTCTGTCTGCCTAGTGGTTCTATTTTTTACCTATCAAATTTAAGTGTAAAAATATGCTTTTGGTATTCTCAGGCAGAAAGGAGGAAAAAAAAAAAGGTCTGAGGTCACAGCTGGAGGGGCTGTGTTGCATGCAAGTAAGTGTACTTGAAAATTTGCGCAGGGTCCAAACACTCTGAGTCAACTATAGCCTCATCATGGGGATAAAACCACTAAGGCAGCTGCTGAGTTTCCTGAGGTATCTCCAGTGGTGTAATGAGAAGCCACGAGGAGAACATATAAAGAATATCTATATTATGAATTATAAAGAGTAAATGCCATGGGAACTTCTGCTTCCCATATCTCCTAATAAATGAGGAGAGACACATTTGAGATGAAAAGGCCACAAAGGCTTAAGAGGGATAAAATTATATTTTTTTTTATAGACTATATGAACTGAACTGTGGAACTTGCTGCCTTATGACATTACTAAAGGAAATACAGCTGCCAGAAGTTCATACGCTTTTGAACAACTCTATTATAGGAACTATGATAGTATCTATGACATTATGTTACCAAGAATAAACATGTCTTGTTCTACAAGCCATCAATTTGCAGAGTCCTGTAACACATGGCATTGAAAAATGCCAGGACTTGTACTCTACTAAAAATACGATTTTACATGAAAATGGAAATACATTTGCAATTTTTGTTGTCATTCTCTGACTCTTCTGACACAAGTCACTCAAGAAACAGACTTGGTCATAGTGACCCCAACCTACCGCTCTCTCCCAGGCAGGAACAACTACGCATATCAGTTTTGAGGGAACTACTACCTCCTCCTAATTCAGCATTTCTTGTGCTTCATTTTCTCAAGTCACAGCAAAAAACAAAAAACATGGCAAAACAAGGAAACTGTAATAGCTGTCTGTGGGCTCTGCAGTATCCTCCCAGTCACATTATCATGACATTAATGTCTCACAACTATTACAAATATTGATATGGGACATACCCATACATTTATAGATGGTTTCTGTGGGAGACACCATGTCTTCTCTGTATCTTTTTACTTATGTCAGTGCAAGGCTTTTAAAATGAGAACTTCCCCATCCAAATTGGGAGTCTCCTGCTGCAAAGGAAGGTAAGCACACGTCTTGCTGGCACACTTCCACAGAAGTCTGCTGACCAGAGAAGAACAAGGAGTGTCTGAGGTACCGGCATTGGTTTGGAGGGTTGCGTGTTTGCTATAGTTTCTTGCAGAGGCATTTGGTCCTACTTCTTCTCCTTCTCCACACCAGGCCCTTTTTGTTCACAGCCTTCCCAGCCCATCTTCTCAGCATCTCATTTTGGTCCCAGTCTCCATCCTTATCACCCACTTGTTCTCTATTCACTGTTGTGTCTCCTTTGCTTGACAGAGCCTCTTCCCTCTTTTAATCTTCCTGGCTCACTTCCCTAAGTGCCTGAGAGTGCAGGATGGACATAGGTTCTCAGGGCCCCAGTCCTCTGCTCAGGCTCCGGGTGGGGGATGCTCTGTTCAGGCCCCCCAAACTGAGCTGGAAGATGCTCCCTCACTCAGTGGTTCTTGAGATTTGTCAATGTTCATTTCAAGTAGAGATTTTTTAGCGTCTTGTAACATCACAAGACTCAGATGGTATTCCACAGACATGGCAAAAATTATAAACTTGGCTATCACAATCCAAATCTTCATCTCAAAGCTTGGAGAAACTTAAGACCTTCAAGGGAAAAAGGATTTTTAAAAAATCTTCCCACCCTCCCCCCCTCTTTTTTCCCCTAGATTATCAAATCCTCATATGTATATCTAGCCTTCTTCTGAGGAAGGACTGAACCTTTTTTGTTGATATGAAAAAATTGTAGCCTGAAACAGACACCTGCTGTGGATAATTTCCAGCTAAACAGTTTAGGTTTCATAGAATTATTTTTAAAGTGCTAATCTGTTCCTTCCTTGTAATTAAGCTGTACCCCCTGTGTCCATACACATTTATTCATATCCTGCAGTCATGCATCTAGTATACTGATCCTGTTCTGGAAATGCACACCCTGATTCCTTTTCCGAACAACCATATTCTTACTAATTGAAAATAAAGGAAGAAAATATGGGAGATCAATCATTTGGATACACACCAGGATAAACAAGCAGTATCGCTGCATTTCTGGCCTCTAGCTTTACCCACTATAGAATTCCACCTATGCTACTCTTCTCTAGATCAGCTGCTTAAGAAATTAGTGGAGAATAACCAGCAAGAAATTGAATGGAATGTAAAAGCATGCTATCTGGGAAAATATAAAAGACGACTGTGTGAAATGCCAAAAAATAGAGAATAAAGAGTTTTCAGAGCAGCAATTTAAATGACCAAAGCAGTCTTCCTTCTCTTAGTTTTCTATTAATCTACCAAGGAGTCAGTCATGAAGTTCAGATGTAAGAACAAGCTGCGTTAACACATTTGTCATCCCATTATTTCATACTTTTTTCAAGAAGCATCCTCTGGTTAACACGGAACTTTTTAGCAAACTCTAATTTCATTCTTTTCCAGGACATTCCCAGTATTTTTTGCAAGGCTCCTTCCCCTACCGAAATGCCCTCTGGAGGACAAGCCATCAGCGGACATCTCCTTATAAAGGATTCCCCAAATCATCCTGTGGGAAGGGAATGCCATTTGAAATAAATTGCAAAAGAAACCCCTTTTATCAATTCAACAGGCTTCCAGAGAACAAAGGGTCCATACCACCCTGTGGCAGCTCTGGTTCACTTGAAACTTCTCTGCCAGGTGTCTCTGCTACACTGCTCATGCTCTCACAGGGACAGCTCACATGCAGGATTCACCATTTTCTATGACAGCAGACCAAAAGAACTCAGCCAAGGCCACTGTTGTCCTTGGAAACAAAAACATCTAAGAAGAGACAGTGCTTTCTCTCTTCTGTTCTCCCCTCCTTTCTAAGCCACCACCACCTTCTCTCTGATGCCAAAGCAGCATTGTAGTGTGGTCCAGCATAACATTTTTTCCTGTGTTTTGGGTTGCGTGTTGTTTTTTTTTTTTTTTTTTAGTCACAAGACAGCCTAATGAAGGGAGGCCCACATGAAAGAAAAACCAATAGACTAAAATAATGAGTCTGGCTCAGAAGGACAAGAAACATTTTTACACATCATAGCCAGTTTGCTAGCCTTTGTGCAACACTTTAAGTTGTGATATATGATTTATTCATTTGTTTTTCTATTCATTTGCATTTCATATTACAAGACAATTTTAAAAAACTGACAGAACACTAATTTATTTCATAAAGGATTTGCAGAAGACTTAATAAGCACTTATTTTGTGCGGAAATACAAACATTGTGTCATTAAACAACACCGCTTCTGGAAGAGAAAATGCTGCAAACTTTTAGCCCTAAAAGAGTCAGACACGCACATCTTAAAAGACTGCGTCTTGAACCAAGTTCTCTTGTTAGCCTGCACTGAACTGCATGCAGAATCACGCTAGCTGAAGATCATTTTTAAGAGGTTTTGAAGGTTTGGAAATGCTCTGCATGTTTAATATTTTACACGCGGCATCTACGAGAGCCTTCAGTATGTAACTGTGGGGAAGGCTCGGTGTCAGACCGCCCTCTGACGGCAAGCATCTCCTATAGCTAGCGCAGGGAGCAGCACGGCAGGACGGGCTGCACGCATAGTCCCCGAGGTAGAAGAAATATGTCAGAGCTGGTCTCTTATATTGAACAGGACGTAAGCATCAGCATACGCAACCTTGACCTTTCGAATTTCAAGCTGGAAACAGTTGTTACACTCTGACTTCTCTGCCAAAATGACAAAAGCATAATTTCCTTATTGTCTACACATCGCACTGGAGTTTTGCTGCACTTTGTCATTGCACTCAGCAGAATTTGGCAGTGGGACTGGATTCTCTATCCCTCCTTTTGTACACTGGGGTCTTGTAAATTCTGGCCTCATTGAAGGGCTGCGATAAACATCTTAATAGCCTCCTGTCTATCATGGTTTGAAACCGCCCTCTAGGGCACTGCAACAGAATAGTGCAGAGCAGTATCTTACCTGCTCTCATATACACTCTTTCCTTTCCATTCCCACCTTACCCCCGTCATATCTACCAGGGAGGACTACTACAGAATTACTCTGTTAGTCCCACACAAGGTAAGAGAAAGTAGCACAGCACAGTGCTGCTGCACCAGTATAAAAGAGATGGCAACTCAGAGCAGAATCTGTATCTTCTACTGCATCTTATACAATAACATGATTGTCAGGCATTCCTGACAAAAACTGTACAAATTCAAAAACCACTAGCTTTTCTCCGAGTTGGAATTTCAGTCCTAGAACACTGAACACATATCAGTATCACTCTGAAACAGTAGCAGATAGATATGTCACACAGTTGTTTTGTTGCTTGCTGCACAGAAAGCATGTTACACAGAGGGTTGGACGGTAATGCATCTGCAACTTCAGGAGAGGAATATAAATAAACCTAATTTTTCAAAAAGACACCAAGTAGTCAATTCTTTTGGGACAAAATGTACTTCAAGACTAGCTTCAGGACACCATAATTAAAGCCTGAGTGAGGTAGGAATTATTATAATAATCTTCTCATACTATTATTTAATATACAATACCTGTTTTGAAATTCTGCACCATGCTTGAGTTGCTTGCCATTTTGAAGGTTCACACTTACAAAGAAGCTAAACTGACAGCATCTAGCCCATAAATGAAGGCATGTCCTCACGAACCCCTCCTACAAAGTCAGACAATCTACTCAAAGGGCAATTCATGTACTTCTATTTGCTGCTGCAAACCAGAGTGGGTTGGCAACTATAGAGCCAGAATTTGCCAGAATTCCAGAATATTTCCACCCCTGCCTGCATGTGGATGGGTGTGGAAAAAGAAATAGAGTTGATAGTACTTAGAATTATGATGATTTGGATATTAATATTACAGTAAGAATTATTTCCTTTGCATTGCATTACCATCCTACTTTGCTGCTGGATGACATTTTGCGTGCGCCTGTACACAGTAGGTGCTCTCGTAGTAATTGAAATAAGTCAAGTTAAAGAAGGTGGCTTACCTTGTGTTGTCCCATCTAGTCCCATGAGACATTTCATTGCCCTGATGATTTGCTCTGCTACGGGTGGACACATAGATGTGGCGTACACAGCACTGTGAGAATGAGTTCGTAAAAAGTCCACAAGGTCCTTACACAAGCAAAACAAAGCATGAATGAGCTTTGAGCTGGCCAAACAGCAGATCTCCCTCTTAACTACTGCAGGAGTGAGAACATGCAAAAGGAAAAGGACGTTTCACCAGTTATTGGTTTGCTTTCTTGGCTGCTACTGTTGATACATGACCTGAAGAAACATCAGGCAGGTGCAAATACTTTAACATGTAAGTGGGGCAATTACAGCTGAAACAAAAGTCTGGAATAGAATAGAATACTTCTGTGCTAAGACTTATTATAAAGGAACCAAAATAATTTGAAGACCAATGAACAGCTGCACTTAAAATACTGCCCAGTTCCTCTCTGGGAATGAAACAAAGCCTACATGACATCAGTATAGTTCCTCTGCCACAAGACCTAACCCAGGAAAAGCAACCTTACTGGGATCTATCTTTGGCTATTAGCATATAAATTTCTTTCGACTGAAACTTTCCATCAGTGTGGCAGGGACAGTCATGTTAGAGTTGGTATAGTTGCTTTAACATTTCCTTGTATAATTAAAAGCACAATCCGTGCTCCTAGAAAAAGCATTGATGTGCTGTAGGCATGTCTAAAGCACTAGTAACTCTCCTGAATCCAGGGACACTGTAGGAATTCAGCGCTTGATTAAGACCATCGTTGTTATGACAGCTTATACCTCCTAGTGCAAAATATCAGAGTAACAGTTACCACACTAAAAGCTGAATGCACGTTAGTGAGAAAGGGATGAGGCCTGCTTGAAAACTGCCTTTGATGAAAAAATATCACCAGAAAAAAACCCAAAGAGAATAACACAAATTAATGCCAAAAAAGCTGTATGAGTCTATGCGGTAACTCCAATGCTAAGGATAAAAATTTACCTAACCGTATACAGGTTGTGCATGGCTATATTGCAATTGTAATCCTAAGGGTTCGATCAAATAGCTGAGAAGGCTTCTGTGCTCTAGCTGATGCGGAATAAACAGTGCCACATTGAGTTTTTGGCTGCAGAAATGAATGTAAGTGTGTTGGGTGAGCAGCTGCCACCAAGACCCGGAAGCCTGAGGCAAAGCTTTGTGATACACACAGGCATGAAAAGAGCGACCCACTTTCATCTAAGAAAACTTCCAAGGATTAGATGATGAATTACTTTAGACTGCTTTTCACAGGTCCAGGCTTCCTATAATTTCTAGCTACATTAGCCACATTGTCTTTGGTAAGAGTTAAACCTTCAGATACAAATTCAGGAGCCAAAGGAAACAAAGATAACTGATTTTTGATGTGTTACGATCACCTGTTTCAAGATCTCCAGAGGCAAAACCAAAAAAGACAGTAAGAAATATACACTTCATACTTTCTTATAGCCCTTTTATTCTACTCAAGTGCTACCCTTATTAATGTTAGCCTGACAACAACCATATGGGCTGTCTAAACAGGCTTCCTACTCATTCAGCAAACTACTTAAGAAATACATTCAGCAGGGTATGAAAAGGGTAAATAATCAGCAACCACTTGATATCTCTGTCAAGCAACAAAACCGATGACATTTCACAATGGTGCTGATTATGCTTTCCCTTCTTCTACACCCCCAGTCAAAGCAAGCTCAGCTCTACTTTTTGTTGACATCTGTTGTTGGCAAGAGGTTGTTTTGTTAATGTACGCAGAGCAACTGAGGACACGGATTTTACTATTGCAAAAGGCCCTCAGTAACCCTCTCTCTCCATCCTCCTAAAAAATGCAACGATGACAATCCAGAACTATTTAGGAATTTTATTATCAGTGGATGAAACTGTGGCTTTAATCTCTCAATATTGCTCCACACACTGTTTACAAATGTGAAACAAAGTAACAAGCAATCTGCATGCAAATTAATGTAGTGAAGTATATTTAGCCAACCACAACGTCTCTAAACATTTCCAAGACAAACAACAATCATCAGGGTGGCACAGAAATACCCAACCCAAGCAAATTACAGAATATGAACATGAGACAAAAATAAGAAAGTCTGACTATTTGATGTGCATTTGGGATCCAGACAAAAATGTTACTAACTTTAGAATAGTGCTCCTGCAAAGCATTCTATGCGAAAAGATAATGAAATATATCATACATAATAAGAAGGTACTTCCCCCCCCTTGATGTTAAAATGTTTGTGTTTTCCTTTTACCTTTTTGCCAGCTATGTACCCTCCAGCTGCGCCAAAGCTCTTTGTGAACGTTCCCATTAATACATCAACATCGTCAGGGCTCATACCGAAGTATTCCACAACTCCTCGGCCTGTTGCGCCCACCGCACCAATGCTGTGAGCTTCGTCCAAGTAGAGGTAGGCTTTGTATTTCTTCTTCAAGGAGACTATCTCTGGCAGGTGCACGATGGACCCTTCCATGCTGCAGATGGAGAGAATCATGGATGAACAACAAATCTTGTACTCTTTCTCTTTAAGATACTGCCAGAAAATATAGGCTTTAATTGCCTTACTCCATGAAAGATCTTCTGGAACCTCAATTTGTACCTACAGTTCAAAGAAAAAGTGCAACTCTTTCCCATCTGCAGGTGAGTATAAAACAGTCAAACGGTTTTAGAATTCAAACAATCAAAACCAGTCAAAAAGCCTTTGAACTTTTGCAAATTTTCACCATGCCAGAAGAGAGAAGGAAAGGTATAAAGCGAGGGGGCGATACTCACCCAAAGCAGCACGTTACAATTCACTACAAAACAAATACTGTAATGAATTATAAGGAATCGCTGTAATTCAATCTGGTTCTTGCTTACTTCATCGTCAGCTACTGTGGCAATATTTGGGGGTAACAGCTCTAGAGCAAATTACCCTGGTGCAAAGTAGTTGGGTCTAACATACGCAGGAGATGGGCCACCTGAAATGCACAGATGATGCCATAAGTCAAAGCAGCCCCAGTCTTCAGGGTGGACAGAATCAGGGATTAGAAAAGGGAGCTGAAATCCCCTCTTGCCAATTGTTTCTCCCAATAAGTTCTTTTTAGGAAATGCAGCCTGCTACCTAGTACTCAAAATAAAAAAAAAGTTTCCATTCTTTTTACTTTCTTACAGCCATGCAGGAAAAGGAAATACTCTGAACTTGCACTAATGGTGTATTGAGATTTATAGGAATAAGAAGAGATGATAATTCTTTTGTATTGTTGGTAATCACATCAGTAAGTTAGAAGGCACAGAGGAGCTGTACAGCAAAGTGAAAGCCCAGGGAGACAAATAAGAAATGCACTCTAATCCCATAAAGATGAAGTATCAATAGTATTGCTGTGAAGATTATTACATCTTGAAAACCTTTGAGGTGACTACAGTTATGCTTGGATATGCTCTGATGCACTCAGTATTCATTTCATAATGAGTTAAACATGTTCTGTTACACTAGCTCTAGTGAGCAGGTCTTTAAATGCTAAATACTTCCTACCAGAAACAAAGTGAGCGCGCTGTGTGCCAGGAAAACCAGTGCTCTGTGGCTAAGGCCCACGGCTACGGTGTATCCGATTGCAAATGCTACAAGAGTTTCAGGCAAGCAGAAATGTTGAGTTTGTTCCCAAACAGCATGTACAAAAGAGCAGTGCAATCAACACAACGTCTTGGCAATTTTTAGATCCTGGACCAGTGGCTTTCACAGATTGTTTTGTTGCCACTGTAGCTGCACTATGCAGCTGGAAGTTTGGTACCACAAAAGGGGCAGGATGTGCTTTTAGCACTTGGGAAATTCCTGACAATTTTAGTCCTTCTTCATCCTTTGGTCTCCTGAGTGAGCTTGGAAACAGCTTGGTCTCCAGTTTTGAAGGAGACCTGCCCATAGGCAAGTCTCCGTTAGTTTCAAAGAACAGCACGGGGGAGCAGCCATGGACAAGGGTTGCCTGTGCTGTTCGTACTGGGAGGTTCAGAGAGCCTGGCTGTGTGCGCCTGGAGGCGTATTTTTGGCTGTCAGGTGACTGCTAGCAAATCTTGCCCTTCTGTCTTGCCCAGCAATAGAAGAGGCAGCTGGGGGGCTGTATATTGGCACCACGGTCTCTAGCAGCAAAGAAGGGTGGGCTTGTACTGCAAGCTCCTGAAGGCTGCGTTTTCTCACTTTTCCCAAATGGCACTTGGCAGCTGGGGGAGAAGCAATTTGAATCACCGCAGCTATTTTCCTAATGAATACAAGGGTAGAGCCCACAGTCCTCACATAGCCCAGAGTCAAAGCATTAGTCAGCTAAAAATTATACTGAGCCACTGGGTGTGCTTGGGCATGCAGCATCATACGTGCTGGAGATGGCAGCTTTTGGCTGCGTCTGGTCAGCCTGCAGGTTGGCTACACGGTCAGAGGGTGAGAGTGGTGCCGAGGAGCACCTCTGCAGAAGGAAGCGAATAGGCATCCCACCCTCCATCTTCCAGCACTACTTGGGCAGACCAGCTAGGCAGAGAAGGGCAATAATAGCTTTTCCACATTTACATGGACATCATTAGGCTTCGTGGCTCATGGAGATTCAGATAGGAGAGACAGCATTTATCTTCAAAAACGCAAGAGTAAAAATGGTAAGTTAAAAATACAGAGCTTGATTTGCTGTATATTTGTGGAATGGAAGCAAAGTTGTTGCTGAAACCCAGAATACATAGAGCTGGTACATGGCTGTTGCAAAATTTAACCTTTAAGATGATTTAATGCAACCTTTTCTTACTAGTAGGAATAGGAGATTTCTCTCTGAACTCTAAGCTGTTTAGCAAAACAAAGCACTTGTATTCAGTTTCAGTGTTGATTTACTGCTCTTGAAAGATGCTGGCTGACATAAATGTTACAATAGTTGACAGAGATCCTAACATGGCCTTGAAGTGTCCATGGAGTAGATAAAGCGCTGTTGGTTTTGTGTACGTTTTCTGTACTGCCATTCAAACAGGCCTCAGCCCTCCTGATGGCAGAAATGAGAGCTGTTTCGCTGCCTACTCTAGTTCTCGGTCTCTCTTTTGACCCTGGGAGATGGTTTGTGATATGAACACGGCTCTGTTTAGAATTGCTCCAAGATAAAGCTCACTTCACATAACCTCTTGGGTAGCCCAAATGGAAAGTTTACTGAATCCTTCAGTAAATATTGATGTCGACTGAGTTTAAACCAGAAAGCCAGAAGTGAACTATAATCGTTCCGTCTCAGTCTGGTTGTGTCACTTTTATAAAGCTATTGATCTGTTTCCAGATCTGCTCAAGCACACGGGGCACATCAAAAAAGCTGGATGCAGACGAACATAAGCTGGCTCTGCCCAGGCCAGACGTTCTCATTACGTGGTATTACATCCTGTCTTGCAGCAAAAATTATTAGCTTGGTGGCAGAGATGTAAAGCTTGTAGATTGCAGATGACCCTCATCTCCCTTGTTCGGCAGGCAGGCACAAAAGCTTGCTTCAGTACACACTCAGTTTGAATCTACTTCCAGACGTGAGGAGATAATCCAAAATTTTGGGATCACTGAAGCTTGATTCAGTCCCTACCAAACCACTGAGATTCTTCCTGATGCAGCTGATGAATTGTGGAGCCAGGTGCTTCGAGAGACAGGAGGTCAGTGCACTTGCGCTGGTCACTTCGCTTGGAACACAGGCTCGCTCTTGGCAGAATACTGACAGTTTTTGTCCAGTTTATTTTGAAACTTCTCGGGAAAAGAGTTTTCTACATCCTACTATGGTACCACAGTTTCAATTTTTTTTTTCTGTCAGGAAAATTAATTTACTGATATTCAACCTATTATCTTCTTCACAAGTTCATCACTCAACGTCTGTAAACATGCCCTATAGTACCACTATCCTTTCAACACTTGAAAACCTTATTTGTTCCCCTAGGCTAGTTTGTAATTGGGAAAATCCCTCCTTTCCTGACCTGTTACTCGCAAGACGTATGCATTCCATTTTAATGTTTACTTTAGGTATTGTTTTCTTACATAAACCTTGCATATTCATACAACAATCTCTGTTTTGTAGTTTAGAACGATAGTTTTAAGGAAACCTTCCAACCCTCAAATACAACACCATACACTGAAACGACAGAAATGTTAACCTTTAATGCTGGTCCCTGGCCAAAGACATTAAATGTTACCCCATTCTTTTCTGGAAGTCCAGTCACTTAATCCCAGGAAATAAAAAATAACCCTGATAAATTTCCTATGGTATTGGCATTGAATCCCAAGGAACTTCTACTGCACATGAAAAGGCACTGGGCAATATCTAATTGATCAGAGAGCTATTTTCTGAGCTGGAAGGGAAAATCCCCAAATTAAATTAAAAGCAGGGAAAAAACAAATGAAAAACAATCTGTTTTGATCAGTTTCTGGTGCCCCATAACTCCTGCCCTGGGCCTTGGCCTATCTGACTCCTAGGTAAATATGTGTGCAAGAGAGCAGAAGCCTACCACAGACCATGTAAGAACACAGTAACTGATTAATCCTGAACTGGAAATGGTAGAAGCCAAGGAAAACATTAGCTGGAATTTAAATAATAGAAATATGATTTAGCAAGTCAGTTTAACTTGTGCCCTGGACACTGCCAAAACTTGTTCATGCTTTTTGTACTGAAGATTGATGGCTACATGGTCTCTCTCAGTTTGGAACGCAAATGGAATATATTTGCTCCTAGGCTAGTCCAAGTTAAGAACCAGCTTTCACTAGTAGTTACATTTACTTCTGATGATTTTTTTTTCTTTTTAAGATAATAGAGACATTAAAAAGCAAACAAACATATACTTATTGCTATCTATTTGACATGTAGCTTGAGTGCTTCCCAAATGGAGGGGCCAATTCTGCCTTCAGTTGTAACCAAGTAAAATCTGCGGCTTATGATTTCAAACACAAGTCTGATTTCCAGAAATGCTCGTGTTGGCTAAAAATGACCCTTTTCAAATTTTGCCAGCTAGTAAGTCCAGGCTTATGCACAGTGTAAACACTTTAACATACTCCTAATGGAAACAGAAGGCAAATTTTTTTCCGTATCATCAACTTCACCATGCTAAGACTATGGTGCCCCATATAACAATATTTTTTTAAAGAAGGAAAGCTTTGTGTTTCTTTTGCATCTCTGGAAAAAGCATTTTTGCAAAAATTTGCCAAGCCAAGCTTGCGAGTCAAGGTATTTTAACTTGGAGAATGGCTCTGACCAAGTTATTTAAATTCTGTATTAGTTGTCCCTGAAGCATAACTTAAGTTCTTTAAGGAAAAAAAAAAGGCAGTATTAATTATTGTAAGAAGAATATATTAACAACACTCCACCTCCTCTTAAACTGTCTAGATGAATGTTAATTTGACATCTGGCAAATCTTCAAGAAAACTAACATTAGCCAATATGGGGTTGGAAAATTTTAGTCTCTTTCAAAAAATCATGGGCCAAGAAAGCAATGAACATGCATACGAAAAAAGTAAGAGTATTTCTAATATGTCTTTCTCCAGCTTTTCTTTTGCATATGAAATGTTATTAGCTATTTACTGGATTAGACTACATGGCCTGTGAGTCTGTTCCCAGCAGTGCTGTAAGGACAGATCAGCTGTGTCCATCTCGGGTTGGCAGTGATGGCAGGGATACAACACCGTGGGGTGTGGTGGTATTCTCCCTCAAGTCAGAGCAGACTTGCTCTGCAACCAAACCACAATCTTCAATTTCTGATCTGCTTACACTATGGAAACAACTAACCAACCAACCTAGCTACTGCGAGGGCTAGTTTCCAATGAGACACTATTAGAGAGCTGAGCTTTGTTTTTATTTTACTCGATGCCTTTCACAAGCATAGACACTCAGGGCATGAGTGGTCCTAACATTATTTAGCCCTTACGGGGCTGAAGGAACTTTATGGTTTTTAGTGAGGTTCTCTGAGGTTTAACATGTTTTTGTTTTGCATTCCAACAGAAGGTTCTTTGAACTTTTGAGAACGAAATCTCCTTTAAAAGTGAACTGTAAAACTAGAGGAAAACTCTATATCAAATATACATCTGGAAATATATTTATTATAGTTGCAAATATTCTGACAGTGGGTTTGTCCCATTGCTCGGACCGATCTATGCTTCTGTGTCACCAGTCTACCTTCTTGCTCCCTAATGGTCAATATCCAGGGTAAAGAATCTAAAAGTGAAAAAAACTCAGCAGCTAGAGCATTTTCTGCAGGCCATGTGACCGATGGGAATATTTGTCAGTAAAATGTTGGTGGTCCACTTAATTTCTGCATGATCAAAGTCCTTAAATCTGAGCTTTCTTTTAGTAGTGCCAAGCTATGTTTATTTGCAGTTTTGCTCTGTTTATTCTGGTTGAAAGGAGACGTTCAGCCTGCTTTGGATCAGCTGATCTGCTGCCGACCTGTTTCAGCTCTGAGTGACAGGTGTTTAGATAAGGACTGATTTGTTCTCTTCGCAGATGGAAAATGTTAGGTAAAAAGAAAGTACTAACAACTATGAAGTTGTGATGACGTGAGATCATAAAAGATTACTTATGAAAAAAGCTAATCAGCTCAACTGTGCGAGCATTTCTCAACAAAATGGCATAAACGACTGCCCATCCAGACTGGCTGTATTTCAGCAACACATGATATGATCCCTACATATAAAGTTTAATGTTGCTTTCATAAACCATGTCACGTCCTGTGAATGAGTGGTTCTGGTTCCCTTCTCTCTGGTGCAAGTGTCGCTACTCCCAAACCTATCCTTCTTCTACTCCCCCCTCTCTCATCACCGCCACAGTAGCCTTGCCTAGATCCCTGCAAACCCTCTTACTGTCCAGATCCCTGCTTCTTCGGCCCTTCCCTCCTCTTCATGATCTCTACCTCTCCCTGCTCCAGCTCCTTGCCCACCAGTGGCGCCCTCTCCGTGCCGTCCGCCAGCCCCATGGCTGCCTCCCCAGCAACCTTCTCCTGACTTCAGCGGTTGCCAGGATGAAGCCCAAGATGGTGAGCCTGGCTGGTGCCTCTGCTTTGTTGCTCAACTGTAGTGATGGTTTGTGCTTCTGGTTGGGTGTAAGATGCACCACACTAGTGAACCGGAGCTATCTGACTAGAATGCTCTACAATTACATGGTATTATCTGATGGATTTTCAAAGGCACTTCTCTCATTCGAATTCCTTCAGGGACTGGGGCTACATGAAATACCACTTTGTACAATTCTTTGAAAGCCAGTCTTTTAATTGTTTTTCCTGCTAAAGTGTGAGTCCATTAGATCCAGCACTAATTACTGGAAGGGTGCTGATATCACTTAGCCTATGTTTAACTTGAGTTTTTAGATTCCAACAGCTGGGTAAGAACTGGACATGCAGAACTTAATTAGTTCTGCATAGTTGTCTTTCGATCTGCCCATGCATAACAAACAACTCTAGAAAACTCAGCTGACTCACTTAGCAAAACTCCTCACCTACTATAGCTCCATGAATTTTATCACATCTGTGACAACATACACTAGCTGATGACCTGTCTTGCTCTCACAGTACATCTCCCACTCCACTGTGATTTGCTAAATCAACATTCAGAACAATGCACAGGATCTAACTGGAGCAAGTTACACCAGGGCTCAGAATGACGTAATGGAAATCAATGTATTTATAAGATCACAGAATGTTATTGTAACCTCCATTCTCATTAAGATTTCTCTCAGATACCTGGAGTCGATGTTCGCTTCACTCAGAAATGATGAAGAGTACTCATTTTTCTAAAACACAAACATACCTGTAAATGCCCTCCACGAGGATGATAATTTTTCTCCATGCTCTGCGGCTTCGAGGCTGCCCATATATTATTGCATCCCTCAGCAACTTCTCAAGGCTCTGCATATCTTTATTTAAAAATAAGAAAGAGGAGGAAGGAAAAACATTAACAAAGATTTTTCTAACGCACTTTCAGTTTTCTACTGGGCACTATTTTTTCCTATATGGAAAAAGACAACATTAAAAAAACGAGTCCTGAAGATAAACTTCCTTTGTTAGTAGGCAAGACCTAACGATTGATTTAATTTGCCTGAATGCAATCTAGCGACAAGGAGAGTTACAAAAAGCCTCCAGTTATGCACCTTATCTGGGAAACTTCTAGAAATTCTTGGCATACATTTTTATTTAAAGGCAAAAGGGAACAACTTTGCTTAAGTACTGAGGCTAATTGCCAGCAGTTCTCTGTACGGATTGCTGATACTCATGTCTCGAGGCTTCCAGATAGTAAGTTTTTGGTTGCTTTCCCAACATCACCACGGGCTCATGAATAACATGCACTGCTTCAGCAAAGGTTTGGATCAGGCTGTGTGAAGCACATCAGGATGGCAGCAAAAGAAATCTTGTCCTTCTCAAGAAGGAAAGTGAGTGAAAGATTGCTGATGAGAGAGGGAGAGACAAGTGGATACAAGCACATGGCATGGATACACTAATTTGTGCCAAAATGCTTGGCACTAGCAGGACTTCGATATAAGGAGGCCTGGAACAATGTTAGAAACTTAGCTGCTTTCTCAAGGGCTGAGTGCGGGTAACCTAATAAAATTCTTGAAGGAAAGCCACTGAAGTTTTGAAAAACACAGAAGAAGCAAGAAAAAAACATCACAGGAACAAGGGTCAGACCAAATGTGACTCTCAATGCAGAGTTGAAATCTAACCAGCATTCTGGTGTCTACACATGAATGAACACTCTCCAACATGAATTATTCTGGTATTTTTCAGGAATCTGGATTGACATTTCAAAATGTTTTCAAAGAACATCTTACAGAGACTCGTAATACCCCAAGGAACACTACAAATCAGCTCAAATTGTGAGTTGAGAAAATCAATGGCATTTTTTCACAATATAACCCCACTTTTTCAGCAACACATCTTAATGCAGTTATTATAACCTTCTAAAATAGTACAAGGCTAATCTTTAAAATGCAATTGGCTCAACTGAAAAAAATACACCTTAGCTATATTAATGTTGACCTATAGCTTGGTTTCCACCTGACTGGAACTGGGCCATTTGCACAGTAACTGTCCATCATTAATAACCTGTGACCTGAGAGATGGCCACGTTATGACGTGAACCCTTCCACTCTGATACCTCATCTCTTGCTAGTACCATTTACTCATCGCGGTGAAAGATAAATTTCTCAGGAACACCAGTGCCGCTCTGCACTTTACTGTGTAATCTTTTGACTTAGCAAGATCTTGCTATGACTTACAAAGCACAACACATGCACAATAAGTTGCCCCTTATTTCAATGGTGCAATCATCTGCACAACTTAATGAGCTCCAAGATGGAAATGCTATTAATATAGCATATTAATGCAATGCAGACAGCACAGTTTCCACTAGATGGCAATCAAGGAAATAGAAGTTCCTTGGCACTTTAAAAGGGGAATTTATAACCCAGCTGAGCATTTGCAGTACGTGCATATTTCATAGAAGAGAGCTGCTCCCCTTCTCTTTTGTTTTGAGTAGATAATATTCAGAAATTCTTTTGAGTTCTGAGCATTAAGACTCCCCAGGATGACAGAAAGCTCACTGAGTCCCTCAAAGTAAAACCTGGGCGCCTCCTTTTCTCCACCAAATTATTTCTCTGCTGATGTCATTGTCATTGACCTTTGAAACCCTCCTCTGAATCACACAGGGTCTTTCAATTCAGTATTCTGTCTACATGTCAGTCCAGATTGGTTCTAGACTTCAGGAAAATCAGTTTGCTCAGCTTCCAAACTAAAAGTATGGCTTGAAGATTCAGTTGTTTTAACATACATCCACATGAAAAGAAAGAAAGGAAAGAGGAGAGGATAGAGAGAAGTGAAATGTATATAACTCTGTTTAACAGAGCTGTTTAAAAAATACATGGATGTGAATAGCTCCTCCTCTGTCCAAACTAGTATGGAACATGAGACCGCAGATAGGGAAGAACCTCTCCGAGGGATGAGCTTGCCTGACTTTATACATGACGTAGTCCTGCTGGAGTACAGGCTAAGGACATGCCTGTTTGCAGGATCAGGGCTATCTCACTTTGATTTTGATGTCTTGTTCTAAAAAACATGTGTGACCCTTTCTTAGGCTTGTAATAGTCAACACATAATTTGTTTAGGTGCAAATGAATTTTACTGACCTTTTCTCTCTGTGCTTGTAGTGCCTCATTTCTAAAGGGGAAACTGGGAGGTAGAGAAAATCTGTTTTTATCTTCCCCCCAAAAGGCTGCTTCCGTTATTCAAAGTGAAGACACAGTGCTCACTACCTGCTTGTGCTTAGACTTTCCAGAAAGTGGAATATACTGAATGCCAGGAAAAACAACAGTGTAACCCCAGGTGGCTTTTGAATATCAAATTATTTGCCCATTAAATATAGTTAGACTGTGAAACGCTGGGACATTGAGATGATGAGTTGCACGAGTCCATCTTGAATAACCAGTTATGGGGAAAATAACTGTCCTTCCTTGTTTGACCATCACCAGCCCAGGCTTTTCAGCGGTAATGGCTAACAACCATTCACCAGCCCAGGAGGTGGTGTTAAGAATTTCACTTGATTAATTAGTCAAAGCACAACCAAATCTATCCTTGCCTCAGTTTCCACTGCCTCCCTATGGCATATTGTCTAGATATGGAGGATAAAGTTTCCTAAGTGGGGACAGTGGATCTCTTAGGTTTTTTAGAATTTAATACAGACTTGCATAATCCTTGTTTGGGATCCTTCAGAGTTACTTCAACAGAAATACCAACAACGCAAACTGCTAGTGGGTCAAAGCGAGCCTGGACCTGGGCGGGCAGCCGTGTGTCATGCTGCCTCCAGTGCAGGTGGGACTCCAGGCTCCTGGAGGGGCCCCTGCCCTCTCCCAGGCACGCTCAGTGCCTCCTCGCATGGAGACACAGCGTCTCCACCCCTCATCCTTACATTGCAATGCTGGGGATGTCATCACCATTTCTCTGCGTGGGCTGGAAATCTCCTGCATGATGTCAGCTGAATCCTTTATAATTAAAATAAACAGGCTACTACTACTCTTATCACATTCTTCTTTCTTTCGCCTTGTGTTTGCCACTCTCATTTTCAGTTTCTCCTGTTTCGCACTCTCATGCAAGTTCATGAAGACTTTGTGGCTACCTGTCCTTTCTCAGCCTCCCATGCAACTACCTCTCCCCTGCTGCAGTGCATCTGCTGCAGCATCCGCCGCCTCCTCGCTTGCTCTTCCCCCTTTCCTGGTCACTGTCCTTTGGTGGGTGACTCGAGTGGCTAGCTCCAATGCTGTCCCTCCTTGCAGATCCCTAAAGCAACAAAGGGAAACCACCGCAAGGGTTTTGTTGATCTAAACACTAACTGTAGGACTGTAGAAGGTGGTTTTCATTCTAGTGAAAACTAGTCTTTGAAAAGTCCCTGACTGCTGGCACAGCTCTGAACAGCAAAAGCATCTTCAGAGTCATTTCCCTGAAATCACAGCTTTGAATATCTTTGTTTGGAATGGAGCGGTGGGAGTGGCGATTACTGCAGTCACAGTAACAGTCTGAGACTCCCCTCCCTGCCCCTCAATAAATATACATCTCTGTGAAAGTAAAGAGGACTCACTCAGGAAAGCTTCCTATTCACACGTGGCAAGTCAGACATGGCTTTCTCAAATAAGAGAGGACAAATGCAGACACAGCATACTAGGAGCAGGATATACCAGTCTCCTCTCTGTGGCAGCGTCTGTATGTGTCACAGGGAAATACACGCCAAACTGAATTAGGCTGCGGTCCACCTATCTGGTGCAATAATCTTGTCTCTGATAGTGGCCAGAGGCTTCAAGGAGGGCAAAACCTTAGTGGGTAATGTGCCTTTCATCCTGCTCTGTAATAGCTATAACACTACCCTCTCTTGTTAAATTCAAGGGCCACTTACACCTTTGGAAAAAAAAAAAAATTAAGGAGCCATCTTGTATTAAGCCACTGCAAACTCTTTGGTTTTTGCAACCAAAGAGATTTTTCGCTAATTTTTACCTGCTCATTTATCTCTTTCGTTTCCCCCGTTTTATTTGCTTGCTTGGTTAAAGGCACACACTTATAGTTTTCCACTCCTTTTTTCTCTTAATTCCTTCTTTTTTGCTAGAGAATATATTTGCACTGAAAGGTGAGGGCCTTCTGCTGCCTAAAAGTTCTTTCAGTGTTAACTACAACTCCTCCAAGTAGCTGTGTTTTCTCTTTCAGGTGTCCTCATGGCACACGTCTGAACTCCAAAGCATTAATTTGACTGAGTAGACTGAGAAATGCCAGAGTTGGATTAACATAAATTCACAACTGGTGTCCAAGCAGGAAACTATATTTTGTATGGAAACCTGAACAGCTCACACCTGCATGACACACTTCTGTCATCACCCACCTGATTTGCGAGAACCCAAAAAACCCCTTACGACTTTCACAACACTCTGAAAAGGTGTGTAAGGAGGAGCTAGGAATGTACTACTGTGATTCCCATTTCAGATGTGGATTCAAGCACCAGATTAGAGGCCAGATTTTCATCTAACCAAGGTGCTTGGTTGTGCCTTGCAATTGCCTGCCCTCCTTGTAGTATCACTTGTTCTGGTTGCATGTTGAAGTGCCCTTGCAATGAAGAGGATATTTTTTTTCCACATGGCCTGATTTCCGTGCATAGTCACGACATTCCCACAGACTGCGCATGCAATTGCAAATCTAAACCCGAAAATGTGACTGCAATTGAGTTGCTTGATGCTATATGGGAAAAATGTAGCAGAATTAGAAAGAATAATCAAATCCTAAGCCTTGTACAGCACCTTCTTATACTGGCTGATATGAACACAATTCACTTGGAAGTAGTTAGTCAGTAACACACTCATCTGTCCACTGAATGAACAAAGATAGGCTCTCACTTGACACCAGTATAAGACCCAAACCTGTTGTACCTGATACCAATACAAGACCCAGAATTGCTATGACAGAAAACCCTTGATAAAATCACAAGCTGATTAATGGTTAGCTATTTGGTTTTGCTTTTCAAGTTTTATTGGAAGGGTCAAGGAATTTTGGCTAATATTTAACCAAGATAAAGGTCAGAGGTTGTGAAAAAGTGCTTTAAAATGTATAATATTAATAAAAGATTGTTTTAGAAATAAAAAAGAGCAGGTGATAAGTCAGTCTCTCCCTGGGCCAGGAAATAAAAACATCTAAGAGTGTAGCCCCCATATAGCTGAAGGATCCCCATGCGGGTCACTTGGGGAGGGTGGGAGAGGCTCCCTGGAGCCCAGACCTGGTAAGGGTAACATCAGATACCTTCTGGCACAAGACTAACCAAGGCCAGGCCACTACTGCCACAGAGGTGGGGAGATGTTTTAGCCTCCCACTGCATACCAGTTGTTGGACCATTCTGCTGTCTGCATTTCAAGCATAGAAATACAGCTCTTTTCTAGCTTAACAAATCACTGCCTGGGAAATGGTAACTTGAATGGTGCCTGCACCACAGCAGGGGAGACAAAAGGCAGATGCTTTCTGGGCAGGTCAGAATGATTTTAGCCCACTAAAAACACTACTGCATAAATTTGGGACTGCTTAGGTCCTAAAATTAAAAAAAAAAAAAAAAATTAAAATACCCCTACACCCATTCCTCAGAGCAGGAGTTCTAGGGAGCTGAGCTTTGCTGCTAGCATCCACAAAAACTCACAGGTTCCTGGAACAGAAGAAATCCCTTAAAGGCCAAATACCCTGTGGCATACTGGTGTGACCCTGGCAAGCTG
Organism: Calonectris borealis; assembly: GCF_964195595.1. NCBI lineage: Eukaryota > Metazoa > Chordata > Aves > Procellariiformes > Procellariidae > Calonectris > Calonectris borealis. Next base: position 121,656,721 of record NC_134314.1, read on the forward strand.
AAGACTAGCAACGTTGCTAATGAGAGCCCAGAGGAAGGGAATGCCCTGTCCAGTAGTTTTTAGTTATAAGGCTGAAATGGAGTATTCTCCTAAATTTCTCTCACATAGATGATCTGTAGGTGTGTTCCTGTGCATTTCTCTCAGCTCAGGCCTGTAAATTCCTGTCTGTTTACAAGGAAGGGATTGTTCACTGGCAGGCAGGATGCAGGGCACATTCCTACATCCAAATAAAAATGGACTTATAGGTCCACAGCACATTTTTGTTCTATTATTCACCTTAAGGCTTGAAAACTTCCTCATACACCTGTGTAATGTTTTTGTCAAAAAGGAGAAACATCCAGATGCCTTTTATTTTACTTAGGAGAAGCATAGAGGTCTAACAATTTCGTCTGTTCTAGAAAAACTATTCAGATTTTTTGTGAAAAGTGCAATGCCTAGGACAGCTACCCACTTATTGAAATAGAATTTCAATTATACAAATAGAATTCTATTATACATAATTAAGGTAATAGGTAGAGATTACTTCTTGGCTTACTAATGAAATAAGCATAATTATCTACTTTTGTGTAATGACCAACAGATCCAGTATTACAGATTATAAGTTTTGAAATACAATAACAGTTTTACAGAATTAGCTAGAGCATAGCCTTTGAAAGATGGATGTGCTTCAGCAGCAAGTTTAAAATGGCAGGTTTTACCCTCTTTTCTGTGAAATGTTTTTCTCATAGAACAAAGTTTCCTATAATTTTTCTTTTAAAAATAGTTTCTCCATAACAGGGGGGAAAAAGGGAGAGGAGAGAGATTTACAATGCCAAGCTTGTTAGAAAGGGAGATTATTAGCACACACCTGTGCATGTTTTTTGTATAATATTCAGGAAGTAGCTGGTTCAGAAAATATACCATTGCTTCACTAAATTGTTACATAATTATTCCTCCTCATTTTGATAACCATTTATAATAACTACGACAAACATTCACACCTCACCCTTCTCCCAGTGTCTCTTCTACACATGTGCAACCAAGGAAGTCGGAGCCAAAGTAAATATGTTCTAGGCAGTTTTATCAAGGGTATTACACAGCATTTCAAAAGAGGCTGATGTAAGCAACAAGGAGCATGGAAAAAAGTCTGCTTTCTCAAACTGCATTCTAGTAGCAAAAAGGTAACTTCAAAATCTGCTGCCTGATTTGAATTTGTTTTTGATTCTCCTGCACAGAAAGCACGTCTCCGGCGCTAGTGGTGGTACCGCTTGGCATCTCTTTTATTGTCTTTAGTGTAGGGCAATACTGGGTCAAACATTATGTGTGTGTAACTTGGCACAGCTCCAAAGAGGCTGAGCCAACTCATGCCAGCACACAACTTGGCTCTGTACATACAAGTGAGAATGAAATGCACATTAAGCCCTAATCCTCTTTGGAATAGGACTCAGATTTATTCTTTGTTTCTGCACCTTGCTGGAGAATTGTTCCAACTGCTCATCAAAGAGCCCTAGCCAAGTCTTTGACAGAGTAGCATCCTCCAGTTGATGCCCAGGGCCAAGCTCTTTAAAGGGTCATTGATTTCCTTATATAAAATGACACACATAAACCCCCTGTCCTCGGAAAGAAGAGGCAGTGCATTGCCTTTTTCTACTAGAATACAGAGGAGGATTTTAAAAAGTAAGACAAAACACATTACTACCTGATGCTGAAATTAATGCTTATTAAAGATCTTCAAGTGTAACTCAAGGTGCAAAGTTTTCTATTCATCCACAGGGCTAATATAGCATAAGGAACCTCTCTTTTTCATCAAGCAGTATATCATGGATAATGGCTTAATTCCCATGTTCATAAGCACGACAATGACAGCACTAACATACGCTGACAATTTGGGCATGCCTGTATATATGCTATATATCTACACATTAGCAAGAAGGATAATCTGGGAACATAAGCAACAAAGCTCTGCTCTAACAAAACAAACAAGCACCTGCCTAACTGAAAAGAACCCTCCCAACACAAGCTGGAAGTTTTGGTTACATGTGTCCTTAATTAATTTGCTGTACTGACTTGTATTACACTATTGCCTGACAGACCCACAGAGAACAAGGCTGTCTACTTCGTTTTGACTGAAACCGTGCATCCTACAAAGGCAGTCCTGCTGGATTATGCTTTCCACTGCTATCCTCCCCCAATACGCATCCGATTTTCTCCAAAGCAAAAGGCACATACATACATTTCTGCACATGTGATTTTAAAAGCTGCTGGTGGTGTGTAACTCATGGGTATGATTAAGGAAATATTCAAAAGAAAGAACTTTCAAACCATGGAACTAACATACTGAAAGACTCACAGCGGGCTGAGAGAGCAAGCATGAATGTGTGAAGCTGCTTCACATGAAGTGCTCTTTAAATGCAACTTAGGTTAAGACTCAAGGCCTACAAAATTGTGATGACAAAAGCTGACACTCAAATTCGAAACAGTATTTGCATACGTTTCCACAGTTTCATTCTGAAAATAAGTTAAGGTAATGCCTCAGAAATGGCATACAAGACTGACTTTAGCAAATTGGATCTCTAATCTAGAAACCAATGAGTTTTTCCAAAGCAACCTGGACGGGCTTCCACTGATGTTTGCTGAGACCCGTAAAGGGACTGTCTACATTTTCCAGTGCTGGATTAGTGCTTTTTGGACAAGTCACTATTATTTTTAGGTTCAAACATTATTCACAATAGAATATTAGTTTTAATTTATCATAAGCGCAAGCAGAGGCTGGTTAGGTATCAGCTTCTCGGGGTCGGAATGAAAGATTGGAGGATGGTTAGAGACCAAATTCCTTAAAGCAAGAATGACAGCTCAAAGTGATGCCTTCACTGCTTCCCTAGCAGTTGAGAGTAATACACTCCTCAAACTGGAATGTTCTTTGAAATGCTGTAGGAAGTGACACAAGCCAGCTGGGCTGCACGCAGCATAGATGGGTGGAGAGGCTGAGAACATTTGGATTTGGGTAGTGAGAGGTCATCCCGCAAGATGCGATGCAAACCCGTTTGAATGGGATAAGGCACTGAATAAACTAAGGGAGAGTTGAGAAAAGACTGGTGTAGCAACGATGCCCAGCATATCCAGATTTGTGGCAGTGAACCAAGTTGGGGTATGCTACAGGCTAATCTATGAATAATTACTTCTATAAAAACATTCGGGTTCAGATGATCTTTAATTCTTGAATAATCTTCAGAAATTGCTTCTTGCCCAAATTATGAATAGATATTAATTATAACAACACTTTATATTCTAATTATAGTGTGCTTTTCATTCCAACAGATCCTTCGGCCTTTTACAGCATATGCATAATTCATTTTTGCTCACCTCAGGGCTGAACACAAAACTTAATAAAGAGAAGGGACTGTATTAGCTATTAACAAAGGTGATCAGACCTCTTTTCTCATTCTTCACCACTTCTCTAGCTTCTTAACCTCTGTTGCAATCACTGCCTGGTGGCAGCAATGGGGATGGAAAGGGGAATTGCAATGGGGAATACGGGAAAAGAACAAGCTCTTGACATCAAAGCAATCACAATGTCTCTGACAGTGACCACAGCAGCATTAACTAAATAAAGGTTAAAAAGCATGAGTGTTTTAGAAGATAATTATGTGATCGCACAGTTAATGTGTGATTTCTAGACTAAAATTATACTTCAAAGAATATTGGGGATGATGCTCTTGATATAACCATCTGGCATCTTTGGCTTAGCCCCCTGGGAATTGGGGTAACCGTTTCAAAGTAATGCCACATTAATGTAACTCTGGTTGCACTGAACTTGCTAGTAACAGAGGCAGGAAATACGGAGTATGTTTTTGTAAGTATGTTTGTACTATTTTGGCTATAAGTGACAATAACAATAAAACCTTTATGACAGCACACAGTCATTCAGCATGTCAAAAAGACAGCAACAAGATTAAGACTCCGGATTTTGAAATTAAGGTCCAACCTGAGGACCCAAATCATGCACAACAGCAATTACAATATTACACTATTAATTTTTCCCCATCAGAAATCACTCATAATATTGAGCAGTTAATCCTTCTGCCTGGACAAAAGTATTATCTGGGAACTGACAGCAAAGCAAGCATTGAAAGGAAGCATTCTTGCCTTTGAGGTGTGAACAACTCTGTCTCTAAATATTTCCAACTTCAATACTCACTATTATGCTTGAAGATTCTAATAGTAGCACCTGAAAGCCTCGCACCAAGAACGAGAGAAGTGTGGTTCAACTCATCACTTAAAATGAGGCAGCCCTGTGGAGAAGGAGTACAATAAGCATCTGCATGAATTGGGAGGCTGCTGACATGCGTGCATGTGTGTGTCAGCATACATGTGTGTCTATGATATAGCACTGCACGAATTAAGCTCTAAGTATTAAACATGAACTGGATTTTCTGCCACTTTTCTGAAAGTGCCAGAACCCACTGCAAAGGCAGGCAGAAACTGCAGGATCAGATTCTCAGGCATTCCCAGGTGGTGCAAAGGGGCCAGATATTTCCTGTAACTGCAAAGTAGTGAATAACCCTAGTAGAGATTGACTGCTATATAGTAAAATCAAGTGGTGTTGCTTCCTGTACAGTCTATATTGTATTGCAGGGAAAATGCAGTCACCACTCCTTAGATAAAAACTGCATGACAGTAGCATAAGGACGAGTAATACTGAGGCTGGACTGATATCAGCACTTTGGGCTGCAGAAATGAGATCAGGACAGATCGATGCCTTATAAATCCCACTTCCATCAAGATGTGAGTGGAGCCAGGGCACCAGGCAGAGTTTTCCTCTGGTAAATGAATATACAGTTCACCTGTAGTATATTTTTCATTAATTAACTCAGTTGAAAACTCATTTTCTTTTTAGAAACTAAAATAGAAATGCAGGAGAAAACTTTGTATATTATTTTAACAGGAGCCAGGATTCACAGTTGAAATTCAAGCTGGAACCATAATTTAGCTCTGCTTTCTACTACACATCTTGTGCTGTGGTTTCATTACCCAAAGGGCAATACAACATTAAGTAAATACTTATTTTGGAAACACAGATTATGCCTAGGTTGAGAGATACTCACACAAATCTGCCTAAAGACTGATATGCAGAACTAACAGTAAAAGTATATGCATCTTGACAAGAAAATGTACCTGCTAGGCTTAATTATAGAGGAAAATTTAGGAATAAATCTCCCCAACATAGGGCAATTACATAATATCTGTAATATACATAATATATTATAATACTATGTAATATGAATATATACTAAATTATTATACTTATATTTTATATAATACATATAGTAATATCTTTACTTGTGCCACTTATACCTAAATATCCCACCTCTGACAGAGGCCTGAGTCTCCACATGAGGCCAGCTAAGTGAGGGAAAATTATTTTATAGCTAAGCAAGGGACAAGTATCTTATGCTGTTATGTATGTCTGCAATTTCATAAATTTACCTTTATTAATTCTCTGTGTCTGTTTCCTTTGAAATTGCTGGACAACTTCTCCAGCACCGTTGCAGATTGAAGTTCATGTTCTGGGCAGCTGAAGCAATTCTCCCTGCCCACCCCTTGTGTACATATATTTTAGAAATCTCTTGTAAAAGCTGGATTCATCCTCAATAATGAGTGAAGAAGTGACTTCACCTCTAGGCCGGTGCTTCAGAAGAAATCTTGATCATACACCACACAGTGAGTTCATTCCACCTCCACCAAGAGGGAAATACTGTTTCACACTTGCAAGACACGCTTCATACTGTTCCACACTTGCATGAACTAAAGAGGCACTACCCGCTTTCCCAGCTAACAGCACAGTATATCTGCTTGTCATATCAGGAGTTGTGATTGACGGGATCATGGATTTTCATGCCTTTGTGTTAGGTACCGCAAATTGGAGATGAAGTCCCTTCAACACCAAATAAGAATCTAACTTTTGTCATATGGTCATAACTTTAGGCTTGCATTTGCTGCCAGCTTTCTTTGCAGGGCTGGCTGGAGATCCGTTCATCAGGAACGCTAAACACTGTGCTTTCTCTTTTCTGAAAGTGTTGTAAAAAATATTCTAATCATCACCTTTCACCACAGGCAGCTGGGCAATATCTCTGCAAGTAGCACAAATACTTCATCCCACAACGCCTGAGACATGGGATGCAACATTTTCTTACTTTTTAGGGAGAAGCAACTTCATTAAGAGAAGCTAAACAACTATATCACTCATCCTTAAACAGTTGTTAGGTATGTGTGATAGCAACACCCAGAGCTAGAAAAAATGACGAAGGAGCATAGTTAAGGTCACAGGGTCATCAGCTTTATGACTCATGCATTCCTGATATCAAGCTTTGTTGCTCGATCAAGCCTTTCCAATTAATGTATGCCCAGGATACTGCAACAGTTGTTAAAACAATTAATGAATGATTGTTCTATGTGTTCCTTAAGGAAGTACTCACCTTTCCAACAAGGGCTGGAATATTCATCGAGTTAGTTGCAAAGCCCATGCCAAACACCATAGCATCTTCCACACCAAGGAACTTGGCCACAAGTTTCTCTAGTTCTACATGTTTGTCTAGGGTGCCTGCAGAAATAAGCACAGGGAATTTTAAATCTCATTAAACTGTGAAAGTTATTAATTCTAAGGACATAAAACATACAAAAGAACAGGCTAGAAGTATGTCATTAAACTATATGACATTAAGTTCTCATGAAGGTTTTCCATTTGTATCTTGTGCATGTGGGATAATGCAAGAAAAAACAAGGATGCAAACCAGCTATAACTAATGCTAACAAATACTGTTGCTGTTAAGAAAGCAAAGCAGTTGCTTTGGGAAAAAGTTTCCTTTTTCCATAACAACAACTTTTGACATAGTTTATTCTGAAAAGTAACTTTTTGTCTTTTCTCCCGCTGCAAGGAGGACAAAAACACCTCCTTTTTATAGGAAATGTGGGACAAACATCTTAGGCATTCTTGAGTTCTCTCTGGATGTGAAAGCAAAAACCGATGACAACAAAATTCTTCCATTTTTTCTTGAGTGCCTACGTATGTGATTTTATATGGATAGACAAACAAAAGTGTTCTCCATCTTTTTCTACTTTGGGAGGTAAAAGCTATGCCACTCTCCATAATTGATGATAACTCTCCTCTTTCCTCCCTCTCAACAGTCAAACATAAATGATACGGCAACACTAGCAAGCCTTCTTTATTGCACATTACTTATCTAATACTAGTGCCTGGAGTCTCCAAACAAATAAGGTGCTCCAACTATCCAACAAAAGCAATATCTTTCCCACCCAACTCACAATGGAGGATGACAAAATACAAAAGGCAACAAACGGAAGAGTGGTGTTAAGAGATTGAGATAACAAATAACTTTGAACAGTAATGAATCATCTCAACTTGCCAGCTCTCTAGTCTTTGGTTGCCTGGCTGTGCATTGCAGGTACCAAGGCAGAAGGAACTCTTACAGGATGATCTGTGGGGAAGAAAAGAGAGTGGCCTGTGGATTCTGACAGAGCATTTCCCCTATGAATAAGGCTGTAAGCAGGGAACAGAAGAAAAAAATTAGGGAACTGAGTATCTCACCTCACTTGCGCTGCACAAATTGATGTCACAATATTATAGGCAAAGTGAATTACAATTGATGGGAACAAGAAATCTGTGTTCATTGTGATGGAAAAAGGGCAGATGAATGGAGGAAAGCAGAAGCTTGGCTAGAGTGTCTCAACAAGAATGATGAGTCAGGAAGATGATCTTACCTTCATCATGGAGGAAAGCTCATTAAAAAAAATCAAATAAAAATGGCAGCAGTACAGTTTCAGCAACAGCACTATCTCAGCTGGTTACAGTGAGGTAGTGTTTTCATTATTCTTTCTTGTTAAATATCCAAAGAAAGAATGGCGTTCACTTGGAAACAGAATGTGAAAATTATCATGCAGGCAGCTAATTCTCCAATAGCCAGGGAGATAAGGAGCAAGGATCATGCGTCTTCTGGAAAAACCTGGATTACATGGACAGTAAAGAACAACGGTGCTGTTATTTTGCACAGAGTCTGCCTGGGTTCTGCTAGACCTAAGCCAACTCCGGCAGAACTTCAAGAGTGTCTCTGCACTCATTGTATCACATTGGATGTACATTGAGCTGGATTGTCTCTGGCTCTGTGCTCTTATAAATTAGGTAACATGACGCAGAAAATTTGGCTCTGCAGAACCTCCAGTAGATGTGAGCTGACTGCATGAAGCTCTTTGAGGATGGCTACTTTTTGCATTTGTAGATCCCGAGATACACAAGGATATGTGCTGGCTCTGCACACAGCCACTGCTTAGTAGCCAAGCTCCATGAAATATAAAACCACATAGTGTTTCAGAGTTGAACCGCTCACTGGAGATGTGTGTGAGAATCTATGTCTTAACTTGTAAGCCCAGTAGGTCTCAGGGTGTACTTTTATGGTTAGTTCTACATTTTTTGTATTTTGGACCCAGTTAGTCTTCAACCTAGTTAGAGCACTCATTGACAGCTGAGGGTTCCAGCATGGTCAGCTGCCCTAGTGTTCCTTGCACATGTTATTTTGTCGCTTGAGGGCTATCGGCACACAAAGAGAAGATGAAGTCTGAAATAGAAGCTCGAAGCCAACTACACTATGGTCACAGCTTGAATTAGAAGGAGGTTTGTGAAAGCATGAGAAACAGCAGTGTGTGCTTTGCAAGGCAGGCATTTTAAGGCATGAGAAAATTGTCCCCAACTCTTCCAGGGGTAAATCTGACACTACTGGGCTGGAGTTAAATTGCTTTGTGGGGTTGCATCATATGTTTTCTGTTTTTACAAACAAGAAAAACCCAACTCACTACAGATTATTCTGTTCAAGCATCTATTAGATGAACCAGAAAGGAACAGCACATTTTTAACCTATTTTTATTGATTTTGTGATGGTGAAGAATGAGACATTCTGAAAGTGTCCGATTCCTACTTACTATTTACTAACCTGAACAGTGAATGCAAATGATATTGTATATTGCTATTGCCTACAAATCCTGGAATACAAATTGGAATCAGTGGGAATTCGGTTTGCAAAACCAAAACCTGAATGACAAGGATTTGCAAAACGAGCCCTAGTTTTGAATTACTTTAATTATAATGGCAATATTGTAGGTGGTAGGTGAGGTTTTGCAGAAGCAACACAATACACATCAGTAGTGACAGTGGGAGGTTCATGACAGCGATATAGATTGAGTAGAGCTGATAAAGCATATCAGATTGCATTTTCCCAGGTTTAAAGTAAAAGGGGTATTTATTTAATAAATTATGCAATTATTTAATAATATCGGAAGATTTCTCCAGTATGGGTCAGTCCTTGGACACCATATAAACTGCACCAATTAAATCACTTCTGTCCACTGGAGGAAATAAGGGGTCAGATATGCTCTGCTGGAATGAGGCTTGTCCACTAGTGTTCCCAGCTGGTCACAGCAACCACCCCAACAAGCATAAACAGCACTACCAGGCAGATGCAAATTTGTTCCAAAGCAACTTCCACTAGCACAAGCTGCTACATCTCAAGCTACATAAGAAAGGCAGTAATTACACTGGTCTTCATTAAACACAACCTTAGCAGTGTCAAGTCAGGTTATCGTGGCCTTTAAAATGTCTTGTATTATGCTGGATTCAGACCAGCATCATGATCTGGTGAACTAAAAGTGATATACTAGATATATTTTTATTAATACACTGTATACAGAGATACCTTCTATACTTGTTCTATACATAGACATTAGAATTTTTTCCCCATATTCTACCTGCTCTGATTTTTATGTTGACTACAGCTTGATTTGACCTGAGAAATGAGGGTAGAACTAAATAATGTATGTCATCTTACTAGGAGAAATTTAAGACAAAAAGGAAAACTGAAAGCTACCTGCATCTCTAAGAGACAAAATGGAATACTTTCCTTTGAAATTTATTCCTCCCTACTGAACAGTTGTGTGCAATAGAGTACAGCAGGTGTTACTGTGTTTCAAGAATATATAGGTGTTATGGAAAGTAAAATCAAAGATCTTATCAAAAGTTGACTTTCACAATGTTAGCCACCTCCACAGATTCCCATACTTTTCAAAGCAAATCCCCTCCTTTTCAAAATCCAATGACCCAGTTTCCTCCATTAACTTGCCACTGCACTCTGGGGACAGAGAACATGAAGTACCCTGTGCTTTGGCAGGCTTTCATAGGTTTACTCATGCTCTTGGGTTGAAAGTCACTGTCAGTCTACTAGACAGATGAAGCTTGAAAATGCACTTTCCATGGTGCACACAGTTCATTATTTAGCTTTGACCCTTTCAGCTTGGACAAAGTGGTTTACGCCACCGGTTAGTCTGCCCAATACAGTCTTTCAGGTTCTTATGTGATAATGACTTGTACTGGTTAAACTGCCAACACTGGCAACAGTATCCTTTAATAGAATTTTTCGTTCGGAATTCTGAGATCCAAAGACGACAGGAAAATACCTGCTTGCTCCAAGTTAAACAAAAGCTGGAGGAGTGAACTGATACAAGCAACAGGTCATTGAAAGAAAAAACAGATTCTCATAAAAGCCACTTCCACATATGAACGGCAACTGGGAATCTATGGATCACTCATGTGACTCACCAAGGTGAATAAGAACTATTACTCTATGAAAATGATGGTTTGTTAGAGGTATCCTTAGAAGGGTGGGGAACAGAACAAAACACCTAAACTTCCCTGCCACATTTGAAAATTAAGGTCACAAACTCACTCTGGTAAGATATTTGTCAGAGATGAAAAAATAATATTACTAAAACACATATATACTTTTACAAAAGCAAGATTGGATGAATTATTACTAGAAAGGTGAAGAAACAGAAGACGTAGAAAGTGTGTTTTTTATCCATTCTACAAGAGTGGATGATGCAGATGGTATCACTGTCCTACAGAGGCCACTACAAAAGCAAAGCCTAAACTTGTAGAACAGTACATATTGGCAAGAGAGAGGGAGAGAAGCTCATAGTAATGTTATGTAGTTGCCTCATTTAACACTGCATGTGCATAAAAGAGCCCCGAAAGAAGTGGGTTTTGAGGAAGCATTTGAAAGAAAGGAAATGCTCAAGTTTTCTTAATGTTGCTACCAGCCGACACAGCTTTCATACCACAAAGATGCTGCAGCTATTATAGATATAATAATGTACCTGTGTAACTTACTAATTCTCAGAAAAGAGTAGATTAATTTTAACAAAACTTCCTGTTTAATTTAGATCTTGCAGTTTTGTTTGCTTTTTTGCTTTATAAAAACACAAGGCTAAAATTTACAGTTGAAATCCAACCCCTTCAAGCCAAAGACTGGATAGTAGTGTCTTAAATGTCTAAATAATTGCATTTACATTATATATTGGAGATATTTTAGGTTTTAAACAGGTCACACAACCCTCAGTTACTCCTGATGCCTTCAGTTCCACCTGCCAGAAGATGGACTGTCCAGAGCTTAATGCTTTGCAAAGCATACTTTTACAATGGTGAAATACCACGAACAAACTTGAGCCTTTGATTGTAAGTTGGATCAGTTATTTATGAGAGGGAAGGCACAAAAAGGAAAATCATGTTAGCAGGAGATGACAAAGAAGGAAAATTCCTCTTATGAACTGTTTCCTAATTTACACCCTATCAGAAAGTAGCCAAGATTATGAAATATATAATCACACACTAATTCTCATTTATGTGGCTGTATTTCTCCTTAAGCTCCTACTTGGAAACCGTAAATTATGGGAACTTTAGTTCTTTATCTCTTTCTCCTAACTGAAAAATGGACTATTTATTTCTGTTTGTACAGTACTGAGTTTAAAACGAGCCCTGCCCTAATTAAAACTTTGAAGTGGTATAAAAGAAAGAATGGTCAAATAACTATTTTTACCTTCTTGAAATGCTGCTAGAAATCCATATTAGGCATTAAAACCTAACAGAAGGAAGTGAAGGGGCTGGAACTACTTTTGTAGTTTAAATGTTGGCACAGGTTGTCAGATCTGCTTTTCAGAAATCAGATCACAATCAAATACAAAAAATCCTCAAACAAACAAAAAGCCCTACAACTGAGTGCAAGCTAGGTGTTAAAAGGTAATCTCATAACCATGCCCTCCAGAATGAATCACCCTGCAAGCGTTCTGTGCAGGCTCCATCTTGTCTTTTGGTCCAAGACATAATCACAGGAGAAGGATTTCAAAAGGCAGGAATCCTGCTTGGCTGCTTAAATAGCACTAATGATACATTTGCTCCTGTTACTCACGTATATCATCTCCATAAGGAATAATGGTGAGTTAGATAAATAGAGCATTGGAACTACCAGCTGCTCATGTGACAGCCCTGTCACCGCCCTGGCGCTAAGCCTAGGAGCGTTCAGGGCATGATAATCTGCCTTATTTTAAAAAAAGTGTAACATTACTGATTTTATTATCATCTGCAATCAGCAAGCAGGAAACAGCGTTAAATAACCATTTGCATATTTCTCCCTTAATAATTTTAAGCTATGTTGCTTAGAAAAGGCTGACTATAAACATGACAGGGTGGGCTCAGACAAAAGGCTTGTGAGCCTGCCTCCAACAGTAGCCAACTCCCACTCCAGCCATTAAAATACATTGACTTGCATGGGAAAAAAGGACTTCACATTCAAGTTGTCACTCTTTTCACTATATAGAGGGAATATATGCTATTTCAAATTTATTTAGATTCCTATTTGTCAGCATTTTTATTAAGCTAAAAAAATAACACTTTTGAGACGAAGATTAAAACAAGTAAAACATAAATAAAACATAGTATAGAGATTTTTTGGGGGTAGTTTACATGAAATACCCTAACATTCTGAGTACTCCAGTTACCTGAATAGCTGGTTTCCAGTTACTTAAATCCTTCAACATTTAAGAATTATTGTCTCAGACTCAACATTTATTCCTGGAAAACAAAACTTCTTGCTTTTTCATGCCCCGATTACTTTCTTGACTTATAATGAACTAGCCAAAGAAATTTAAAAAATTAACTTTTTCTCAACCTGCAGGAGAGATTGCTGCTGACAAAAGCTGTTTTAATTTAAATTACACCCATGGTCAGTTTTGCCAGATACGGCAGGTGCAGATCTCTCCGTATCCTCCCTTGACACCTCACACAGTTAATGCAGCATCTTTTCCTCTGGCTTGCCATTAATTTAAGCTTGCCATTATCTGATGTGCTCAGAATGCTCTTACCATTCTAGGTGAATGGTCCTATTGTTCCTCCCAGCCTGTCCCTCTGACCAAGAGAGTCTTCATTCTACATCTCCAGCTGCTCCGAAATTTTTTGAAGGATCTTGCTTTTGCTTAAATTTTTGCTGCCAAGATCCTTCAGGGACTACTTCCATCACAGGTACCGCACAGAACTGAAAAGTCTTTCACCTCTAAGCAGACCATGATATCAGTGTTTTTTGCCTTCTGCCTACCGTCTCAATCACTTTCACACATTCACCCAAGCTACCGCTCTTAGAAGAAATGCCCCAAGCATATGTGCAACTCTTTCTTGTTGATCTCTTTTAAGTATCTTCCCTTAATGTCTTTTTAATCTTAGTGTCCTCAGAAACACTGAAAACAGACAGGTTACTGCTTCATTAGTTCCTTACACGCTACCTCTATCGTAAATATTGCCCAACTTTATAAAAATATGAGTATGTGCACTTTCCTGATTCAAGCCAAATTTGTACGATGATTTGCTAGTCCGTATGTCCAGTATTAATGATTGTACAGCAATGGCCATAGGCATATAAGTAATAACATAAATTAATACTAAACAACTAATTACATAAAATAATGCTAAACAACTAGCATTAGATGCACTGCACCACACAAAAGGTCCCTTTTGCTGATAATCCTTCATCTGACAGTGGTCTTGTATCGATGTCTGGGGAAGAATGAAAGCAGGACTAACATATATATAGTAGTATCCCAGCTTCTAACTAATTTCAGCATAAGGACATCCTGAATCAGATAATAGTTTTGGTATTTCTAGTAACTATCAATGACCTCTCCTATGTATGTGGCCAGAGTCCTCTAGAACGCAAGGGAGTGTAAAGTTTTAGCACCTGCAACCTTCTTTGCAATGAGTTCCTCGGGTCTGCCAGCCTCCAGTGTTAAGAGCTGCCTCCCGTATTTAGATGGAAACCTTCTACTAACTTCATACAATGCGCTGTAGATCTTGTAGTGGAAGAGACAATGAACAGCCAACCCTGACCACTCTTCCACGCCACACATAATTTTGAAGATTTCTCCAATTTCCCCCTTTAGGTTCTTTTTGAGCCAGATGACAGGCATTTCTGACAGCTGAAAACAACTAGCTCAACAGTTCTTCACTCAGAAGCTGTTTGAGGCCTTCGATGATCCTTGTTGCCTTTCTCTGACACTTTCCAGTTCTGCTAAATGTTTTTGACCAGAACTGCACAGAGTACTCACGATGACAGCAAACCACAGCTTTATGCAGTAGCATACTGAGGTTCTATGATTGGCTTTCTGTTCACTTCCTAATAATTTCTAGTATTTGATTTGCTTTCTGACCACTGAACAATAAGCTAATGCTTTCACGGAACTACCACTTATAACCCCAAGATCTGCTCCTAAGGGATAATAGTTAGCGTAGTCTTAAAAAAAAAGAAAATATATTTCTTTCAGATTGAAAGTCCCACAAAAGCCTCAGGAATGTATCTTAAATGACTGTCATGCTAAGAAAGTGATTTTTTATTATTATAATTTAAAAAGAGCATGGAATTAAAAATGGAGTGAAAAGCCTTAAATGTTTTTATGGAGGACAAGTCTAGAAAGACCAGTCACTGTTTTTATCAGTTTACTATGCTTTTGTGCTTAAACAGAAATGTCTGTTCAAGTGGCATGTGTGTTATTATTTTAGAGAAAGCATGAGCAGGGCTTCACAGTTCTCAGTGAAGTTAATTTCTGAACTACGTTTACACACAGTCTTAAGTTACTTTTCTGGGAATGTAGAACAACTGTTCTACATTTAGCAAGGTTTAGCTTCACTAAGATTCCTTAATAAAACACAGTTTTGTAAAGATATAAACTACCATGTTAAAACATCCATATGAACTTATTCTGAGAGCAAACTACCTGCAACAACATTCTGATATCACAGCATTTTATACCCACTCCACAGTCTGCACAGTTATACGAGGAGGAGTTTAGGCAGAAGACCACAAAGGACAGTTTTACCATCATGTATTCTTTCAAACATTCACTCGCATTAATTTTATTTGTTTCTTTGTTTTCCCCTCTCTCTGAAATCTTCTCAAAGTAGTGGAATAATCCTTCTTAAAGAGAGAGACCTATCACTGCTTTGAGAGAGATCTTGGTAAAACCCTGAACATGCCAGACACTTAAATGCACGTAAGCAGAACAGTACTTTCAAAGTCAATGAGCTTGAAATTATAAATATGTTCAAGCACTCTCTTGGATTAGGACCCTACAGGCAATTTATAGCCTTGGCTCCTACAGCTCACTGCATTTTTTTACTTCCAACCACTTTAGCTCAGCCACACAATGACAACAAAAGTTTTGAAATGCTATCTGCCCAGGAACAAAACCATTCTGTTCTATTTTTCTAAGATGAAGATGGCAAATGATAGTTAAAAAAGGTAAGACCTTTCACACAGACACTTCCCTATCTCTCTCTTGAAAGTATATGTGTATATATATTTAACTCGGACAGAATTTTTCAAATCTGCTCAACTGCGAACCAGAATAGAGCTGAAGCAACACAAGAGGGTAAAGGAAAAAGAGAAGAGGGTATCCACACTACTAAGAAGAAGCTATTTTCCTTGGGTTGTTTATACAGTTCTTGGTGGTTGTTGTGGTTTAACCCGGCAGGCAGCCAAATACCGCACAGCCGCTCGGCTCTCTCCCCACTCCCCCACAGTGGGATGGGGGAGAGAATCGGGGAAAAAAAAGTAAAATTCATGGATTGAGATAAAGACAGTTTAATAGAACAGAAAAGGAAGGGAAAATAATAATAATAATAACAACAACAACAACGATAGAATATACCAAATAAGTGATGCACAATGCAATTGCTCACCACCTGCCGAGCAATGCCCAATTTCCCTCCCAGCTTCTTACGCACCTGGCAAAGCGTGGGAAGCTGAAAAGTCCTTGATTAGTGTAAGCACTACTTAGCAACAACTAAAAACATCAGTGTGTTACCAACATTCTTCTGATACTAAATCCAAAACACAGCACTAGGAAGAAATTTAACTCTATCCCAGCAGAAACCAGGACAGCAGTAGACAGGCGCCAACAAAGCCAGGGCCAATGAAGTAACCATTGCTCAGAGTTGCTCTGTGGAGCAACCTCTCTCTCTGCTGACTACACAAGCACAGGCTCTCTGTTAGCTGCCTAGGACGAAATGCTATGACTGCTCATCCACACCATCTAAGCCAGCTCTTGACACCCTGCTTTCCTATTTTAATAAGTCTTGATGTCCAAGGTGCTCTCTGAAATTCACTCCCTAAAAGACTGATACTGACAAGACTTGTACAGTGTTCTTTATTTGTAGCCCATTCTTGCATTGTGAATAATCTGAATGAACTTCATAGGACTATTTGTTGTGAAAGCCATTAGAATGGATCTAAAACTTTGCTCAATCTATCAAGATAATTTTGAGTACTGCACAGGAGTTCAGATGAAGAGAAAGTCCTAGAAATCTGTATACATTGGGTCTCAAAACAGACTAGATGAAGTTAACTAATAAAATTTTTAATATTTGAAGACAGAATCAATCTTTTCATAAGTTTTTTTTTTGACAATAAATCAAAGTTATTCAAGTCTTCCACATAAAAAATTCCGCAAAAGATAAAGAATGAGGAACACCAGGCATATTCTTTGATGTACTGAAAACAACTTGAAATGTTCTCAGACAAAATAGAATCCAAGAGAAAAAGACACAGAGAAATGTTCCTTCAATACCTTAGATGACTAGTAATGGTGACCACTTTCAAGCATGCAATTCAGGTTAAACAATATATTGCAGTCACCAGATGGGTCACCTACAAAAAGAAAGTAGGGTCAATCTGTAAACCCCTTCTGGGTGGTGTCACTGACATTATTTAGCAAACGAAACCATGATGACAAGATAAGAAGCAGATGACAAGGTTTGCATTATTTTTTTGTCTGGAAATGAGACTTTAAATAAAAAAACAAATGAAATACAATATTTTTTCAATAAGATTTCTGGAGGAAAGGAGTTTGCTTTGAGAGATACAAAAAGAAAATTTTTCACACTGCTGGATTGGGCGGGGGGAAGTCTATAAAAGACTTCTCCATGCTGGGAAGCCTACCTTTTTTTTCTTTTGATAGCTCCCAAGAAAGATAAATCCTGAAGAGAAACCTCCCCTTGAATTTCTATGGCTTGAAATTGTTTTCTCTGAAATGCAGGCTGATTGCACCTGCAATCAGGAATTAGGAATGCAAGGCTTTGTGTAAAAATATACAATTAAAGATAACACTACATGCAGCCTACGAACCAAAAAAGCAAACAAATCATAAAAGACATATAAACCAAAAAAGTCAGATAGAGCCTTCCTGAATTTATTCCTTAGAGGCACACCAGAAATTTCTATGTTGTGCCCATTAACGTCTCATATAAATCTGTCATGCAATTAAATTTGCCCCAGAACAATTCTTGAAGTTTCAATGTTTATTTTACTTCTTTTAAAAAATAAGTCTATTAATTCTATCATTAAAAATCCCAGGCCATTATATGACACATTTGTTTTTGCTTTTCCAAAAATCAGTAACATTTTTCCTTTTAAAAAAATCCTTATGTGATAATGAATAAAACGCAGCATCACTTTTAGTAGTGAAACAAGTAATTGTTGATGTGACTAAAATTCTCTAAGTGTCCAATTTCTTCAAGATATCTGTAAGAAAAAGCATATAGTTATAGAAACTTTGGTGGCCATCTAGCTGCTTACTCACCCATTTCCTGTCTGGTACTGCAGATTCCTGTCCCATATTTTTGTAACTCTATGGTCACAGTTTTCAAAGCATTAACATCTGTTTCTGCAAAGCCGAGGTAGTTATAAGAACCCATATTGATTACATTCTTGATAGTCCTTCCTGTAAACCTATAATTAAAGCAAATTTTAAAGAACAGTGCAACTTTCCCTCCAACCCCAAACAAAAAGAAAAGAAAAAACGCAAAAAATTTTCCCACCAAATTTTGTTCCATTGTCAAATTCCTATTTGGGAATTTACAATCCTCATACTTTAACGCCCCAAAAGTTTTTCCAGTCTTTCTCTTTTCCTGACTAAATACTGCTTCTTGCTCAGAATGTTTTCCAGATTCCAAGCTGTAGATGGCAACATATTGGTATTAGGTGAAAGGGTGCTTTTATGGATTTAAATAAACCAACCTAAAGTCTTTAGGACTTTATTTAAGGAACAACTTATAGTCACTATTTTTTCAAGCAAATTGTCAACAGCTTCCACAAAGTCATCACTGTTCACTGATGGAGGAACATGAGGAAAATGTTGTGGGGAAACACTATGGTACATTCTCAATAAGCTGAAATATAGTCAACCTACACATTGTCTATGTGGTGAATTTCCATATCTATTTAATTCAGTAACAGTTGTGATACACTGAAATCTTCAAGCTGTAAACTGCTTAAAACTCACTGCCAAAGGCTCACTATGTAAGTAAGAAGCCACATTTATGCAATGCAAGAAATTACGATTCAAATCCTAACCAAGTGATACAACAAATTTCGTTGTAATATTCTGACTAAAGGTCTGTTGTTATAAATGAAGTGTCAGTGGTCTTACTTGTGCTGACACAGCCAAACAAAACCCATTTGTGATAAAGTTCAGTCCCTTCCATACTGCATTTCCAAACAATGTTCAGAAGAAAGAGGACAAATTGCCAGCACAGTACTGATTTCAGAAAAAAAAAATATGCTGATGTATATTAGTCGAGGATCTAGGTATGAAGGGCTAGATGCAAATTTCTGTGCTTTGCAGATGTACCAGGAGTATTCTTATAAAGCTGACAGCTGCAGACTGTAAGCTGACTCACCTAAATGTCCAGTTGTAATCATCCGTAACGCGTTCCATGAGGTCAAACTGTGGCCCTGGGACACTGCAAATTGGACGATTCCAGTT
This sequence comes from Calonectris borealis, assembly GCF_964195595.1. Taxonomy (NCBI): domain Eukaryota; kingdom Metazoa; phylum Chordata; class Aves; order Procellariiformes; family Procellariidae; genus Calonectris; species Calonectris borealis. The sequence goes on from NC_134314.1 coordinate 121,675,903, forward strand.
ATCCCGTATTCTCATATAGAGATTTCTGGTGTAAAAGTTCTCAAAATCTTGATAAAGTGGCACAAAATCCTGGTTTGAAAACATGCACAGGGTTATATTGCTAGGAAAATGTCTCCTCCTGTACCCAAGTCATTCCCATTAAAAAGGAAAAACTGAGTCATTAGTAAACAGAGAGCTATAACAGTCACATGTTCCTATGTCACAAACAACTCCAAACAGCAAATATCTTACTTTAATTCCTTTGAAATACAATGTTGGCTTTTTTAGAGGGTGGGGTTTTTTTCTTGGTGTTTTGGGGTTTTTTTGTTGTTTTTTTTTTTTTTTTTTAATGGTCAACAAGTTGGCCTAATTCTCCAGTCCAACATTTGGAAAGCTGAAAATGGAAGAACTCATGATTCTTTCACTTGCAGAAACCAAATGCTTCAAATTGAGCACTTTGCTATGTGTAGAGCAGATTGCAAAACTAGGATAAACAACTCATCATATTTCATGAAATGCTGGATGCATTAGATTAAAGCTAGTCCAATGTAATTGATCTGGGTATTATTGGCCTAGGCTGGACATGCAAACAGCCAGTTAAGACAACTAGTTTAGTTGACAATTAATTTCTATCTATGGATTTTACTTGGAAATTAAGTTAAAAGGAAGGCATGGAATCTAAACAAAGTTTTATATGAAACAGCAGTATAGCCATATTAAACACTGGATACAAGAAACTGATAAAATAACATGGCATGTAGTTACATATGTGGGAGACTGGAGAATTAAATGAACAAATAATCCATGGTGGATGGCAAAAAGATTTAACTGGCATGTCTGGAATCAAAATAGTTCAACAAATGGCCATATCATGAAGTGAACTGAAAAAGATATTCCATGAGAATGCTAATAAAAAGACTGCACCATGATATTTCATTAAGTTGTGCATGCATCTTTGAAAAGCCAAAACAGGAAACAATTTCGGGAATTTTTTTTTAAGAGGAACAGTAACACTATTCGCATTTTTCCTCCATTATGCCAGGTGTTATTGTAAATGATGGCTCAAATTGCACAGAGAAGGAGGAGCAACAAAAAAATCTAAACAAAGTTAGAAGGCAATTGAGCTTGCTGAGGTGCAAGTTTCACTTAGAACTATGTGGGATGAAAAAATTTCTAAGTCAGGACTCACAAGAATTCAGTCTACATTCACTTTGTGCTGGGACAATGATTCCTGAGCGCTTCGTGACCAGCAGTTCAGCAAACATAAGTCAGCAATTGCAAAGATGTTAGCACTGCCTGTTGCTATGAAGGACAAAGTAAGACAGCCAGATGGGACAAAGAAAAATTGGGGTTTAAGAGATTTGGAGAGATGATATATTTAACAATAAGGCATTTCTGAGTTTTCTTTTTCTGTGGATTGACCTAATACACTGAGATTCTATTTTGCTGAGAATATTCTGACACTCTTAGAACAAGATGAACATCTCTCTGGGTGAAAATTATGATTTTACATATATATAGATACATATTGATACACATGTGTTTAACTATACTGCAGTGCGTATCGTTCGTCTCATCCCCATGCAATGTTCTTCTCTAAGATGAAAGTTGGCTGCCTTGTTACTTCAGTAGGTTATTGTACATAATTTGCAAGCAGGGGAAAACTCAGCTGTGGATACATAATGTCGTTTTCATACATACTTTTTGTTGTTCTCTCTCTGCAGCAATGTTACGTTTTTCTAGTCCCCAGGCTCTCATAAAATCTCGCAGGTAGCCAAATATTGTTCCCACTCCAAAACCCAGGAAAGTAAGAACAGCAACATACATTGGTGCCTGTTCAAAGTGCTCAATAAATGCTTTTTTGTAGAGAGTTCCATTTGTTATGCCATTCTTCTGAAAATATAGAACAGAAACTTGTGATTAATACATTTCATCTCATCAAAGCTTAGATCTTAGACCTCGAGGCAAATCTTTTTCTCTGATATGCCACAAATTATGAGAGGCATTTACACCTCACACTGTATCAGCTGATGCAACCTATACCTGAAGAGGAGGACCTTTAACACTGCAGTTGTTACTGACCACTACAAGTATCTTCCATTTTCTCTCCTCTCCACCAATGTCCTCAATTGCAGGTGTCTTCAATACCACTCCCTTGTCTATTTTGAAACATGTGAAACTTATGAAGGATTGGCAACATACTATTGTGTAATTGGACAATTATTTCAAAGGTGATTAAATGGAAACCACAATACTCTGTTCTCGCAAGACAGAGCTATAAAAAGGGAAGGGCAGCATTAAAAACTCACCTACACTGTGCCTGACTCTGCTTCTGGAAGTCTTGTGTAACCCATTGCAGCAGCTAACCTAGATACAACAAATCCTGTCTAAAATAGGGCACCTTTACCATGATGTTCTTCAGATCTGAGGAAGTATTCAAAACAGCTATGATCCCAGCCTTCTATTTCTGTTCTAATTTCACAAATGGTTTTAATCATATTTTCAGTGACCTCTTCCATACCTCTAAGGGTACTTAAAAAAAAAAAAAGAAAAAAAAAAAGAAGAGAGACGCACAGACACCCTGCTTGTTGGAATCAGTGACCCTATCGTGAGCAACTTCTATAAATTTACAACCATGTGTGGAAAAAATATTTTGTCTTGAAAATATTCTAAAATTTCCGTTTTCAAATTAAAGAAGGTAAGCAATCTTCTCAAACCAACTTATATTCAGTAGGCTTATCAGATTATTCCTTGGAAGAGAGACAACTCCCTTATTTCTGCAAAATATGATGGCATTTATAATTACTGTCTAGTAACAACCAATCTGCCAATTCAAAAATAACAAAATGTAATCCAGAAAAAATAGTGCCCTCTGTGGAAAGAAAAAAAAAAAAGACACAAGAGACAGATTTTTGAGCCTATTGTAAAGCAACACTACCAATATATGAAGAAATACCATTAATACATTGCTGCCTGTGGGATAGATTAACTAAAAAAAGTAGATTATCTATTTATGTAATGCAGCAAGCTGAAATAGAATAATCATATTAAGAACAACTGCAGATTCACTGTACTTGTCAGACCTAGAGTATTATTGATCTGCATACTGCATTAAAATGCCTTTATCATCAAAAGATTTTGATTTCAGTAGTAACTTGCTGTCTCCAATCCTAGATTCACAAAGTTTTCTTGGGAGAGAAAGAAAAAAAAAAAGAAAAGATAGAATATAAAGATTTTGAAGAAAACTCAAAAAGGAAAAAAATTGCAGGCAGGGCTGAACAGAAACACATTTAGACTTTGGAAAGACTTATTGCCCTGTGAGGGAGAAGGAATGCAGGGCTGGCTCTCACCATGTGAGGGTAGATCTTTGAAGCAATGCTACACATGCACTCCTACCTCAAGCTAATTGCTCTTTTAGGGCAACCTATTTACCATGAAAAACATTTTATGAGGATGAGTTAAATACATGGTCAAGTCATATTTCACATAAGCCACAACAGCTGTGTGCACACAGCGACAAGATACAGTATTTCATCAAGGATTAAGCTCAGTCATTAAATTACCTTACATTTGCCATGGGCTAAGAGCATACTTCTGGTCATCTATGGCAATTCAATTGACATTGTAGCTTGTCAAGCTGTGATGATGTGATAATGCACCTGAGCCCAGAGGAGAGAATTGGCATGATGCTTCTGTTTATCAATTTTATTAAGAAACACTTCGTTGTCATATATCTTATTGTTAAGGGAATAGGGAAGCTCAAATCAGACTCCTGCATTGCAAAACTCTTTTTCCGCAATAAAACCTTTCTGTTGTGGAACTCTCGTTTCAGCTGCTGCTGTTTTATGCAGTCAGTATGGCATATGTATTTAAACATGTAACCATTGTCACCTACTATCCTTAATACAAACAGCTAGTAGTAAACAGCACCAATACTAGTAAAGTACTAGGAATGCGGATTCAGACTCCACATTCTCCAGTCTATGAATGATGAAAACCAAGAATCTTCAAATAGGCTAAGGTTAGTACAAGGCTGGGAAAATAAATTCAAAAAAATACAGTGACATCTTGTCTAAAAACTAAAGTGAGGAAAACAAAGAGCATCTCATCCATCCCTAGAGTTCCACAAAAAAGTAGAGAAAGAGTCTCAGGAGTGGAATAACCAAAACAAGTAGATTTGCTGCTTCTGGAGAGCAGTAATGTGGATGCTTTTGTGCACTCTAAATCCAAGCATTGGGGTACGGGTGACTGACTGAACGTCATGAGAAAGTTCAACAATTTCAGCCAATCTAAACGGTCAGTGAATGAATGGTTAATTGTCATTTTGCATTACATTACTGTTGACTTTTTACACGTTAACATAAAGTTTTACTTGAGAAGAAAGAGGTGGAATTGGAGACTGTGCATGTAAAGCACCTAGGCAGTGAAGATAGATGTAACTAAGCTGTTGCTGGCACCAAAATCAAATACAGCAGATCTCCTACAAATCAGAGATCACTACTTACACTAGTTATACACTGGGTGCTCTGCTGAATTGTACGCTCACAAGTATATTATTATGTGTAATAACACCTGTAGTAGACAGTACATTTTCTAGCTCCATACCTCAACTGTAGCAATCCTAAGTAGCAGATGATTAGGCAAAGACTCTAAAAACAAAAATAGAGAATGATATTTCCTCAGTATATCCTCCCAACTTCCAGCAATTGGTGGCTTTGAGATTTCATGAGCCTGAGATTGTGTTATCGCATTTAATAGTCATCAGGGGATAACTATGAATTTGCTCATCATTTTTGAACCCACAAATACTGTGGAAATGAATTGTGAATTTTGATAATTGATTTAATCTGCAAAAAAAGATTTTCCTTTTTTTATTATAAAATTGCCTGATAAGTTCATTTGCCAATTTACTTTGACCATTGTTGTCTGTTCAGCTTTCCTATTCAACCAATTACACAACTCATAATTTTCTGTACTTAAATAACTTCTGCCTCTCCACTTGTCTCTTCGCAAGCTGAAGAATCTTAATCTATTTAATTCTAGTTTAGTGTACTTGTCCTTACACAGATTTAAAAAAAAAAAAAAAAAAAAAAAAAATCTATATTTTAATGCTCAACTTTCTCTTCACTCTGCAAAGTTCAATAATACCTTTTTGAGATGCAGGGGAAGGAAATTAAAATTGCATACAACACCTTGAGGGCACAGTATACATCTGCAAATGATGCTTTGTCTTGTTTTCTGTTAAGACTGTTTACAGACTGTTTTTAAAGACTGTTAACATTTTATTTGCCTTCTTGCCACAGTTCACAGTTTCAGAAATATCTCTTGTGATTACAATATATCCTTCCTCAGTTGCAATAAATACCTAATTTATTTAAATAGCACACTGCTATTTGTGCATTCTTAGGATCATTCCCCCTCCACTTCATTCACTGTTTTTTATTTAGTGACCTGCAATTTTGTCTACTGTTTTATCAGCACTACACACTACCAACGAGAACTTTCTGCAATGCTTGCTGTCCAGAGATAATTTTTCACTACCCTGAAGAATTCAGTATTGTCAAGACATATTGCCACCTATTTCTCCTCACCCCTTTTTCCAAACCATTGGTGAAAATGTGAGAGAGCACAGGTCCACTAAGAGATCCCTGGGGGACTCCGTTCCCTGCATCTCCCTGGTCACTTTTTCAAAAATCGTATCTTATTTGTAACCGCCCATTTCTCCAGCAAAAAGGTCAACTTACGCAGCAGCCCAGAGTTACTCAGCAATTTTATGTTTGGCTTCCTTTAAAAATCTTGAGTAAATACCCTTTGTGATATGCTAATCCACATTTTATTGCCTCGTTTTAAAAATTCTGCTGGCATTCCAAATCAAAATTGTTTCTCAGTAGTCTGCCACAGAGTAAGTATACTTTCCAGGCACAAATGCAAGGAATCTATGAATGCAGTGTAAAGACATCCAATGCAGAAAGATAAAATTCAAAATGAATGGATGTTTTGCCATGGAGTTTGACAAATCTAGGATTTTATTGACTTCCTGGAAACCAAAAGCGCAATCAGGATATGGAACTTCTGTGTGTTGAGTTTCTGCTTAGCTTATTAGATCATGCTGTCTTGTACTCTTTTGATACCAAAGGCCACACTGGCAGCTCAGCCTCCTAAGTCTGTAGCACATAGTTATAGAGAACCCATGTCAACAGATTTGACAGTGGCCTTAAACCACAGCTGCAAATTGGTTTCCGGTAAGACACTCACAGCAAAAGAATTCCTGGACAAGATTTTGATGCCAAGGAAGTCAACAGGAATGATGCCACTGCAGTAAAGTCAGCTTTAAGTGCAATACCTCTTAGATCCCCATACTCTGTAGTTATCCAGAGCATTTTGAAACTCTCCCCTAATGAAGAATCCCCTCCTAAATGCCTTCAATTTTTAAAATGGAGAAATTATCCAATTATGTATGCAACAACTCTAACAGTGCTATTAGAATGGGCATCAGTATAAAATACTGAATATAATGGACACACGATCTTAATCAAAATAGCTTGCTCTAATAATAATGTAAACTAACCTCAAAGTCTATTAAGCACGCTCCTGGCAACACCTTTATAAGGAATAGTTACAAAACATGATATTTGCATTAGCAAAGAAAAAGAAAAGATAGCTATGCAATAGCATGAATAATACTTAAATATTTATTTTATACTACCCTTAAAGTGAGGAGAGAAATTTTCATTGCATTTAGGTCCTGCAGCCTCTGGAATAGTGCTAGTTGGCACGAGCCAGATTTGTATCAAGGGGAGAGCTAAGAATTGAACAGCATGGACATACTGTCACAGTACTAAACCTGTGTGCTGGCCTTGATTAATTTACTGGCAAAGAGGTAACCGCCTATGCTGGTGTAAGTTAGGACTCAACCTGTGTGAGTGAGTTGTGTCAAGGAAGCTGAGACCTGAGAACTCACGTTTTCATGCAAGTCTGTTCTGTAGAGACAACAAACTCTAAAGAAATCCAGAAATACCAATCTGCTGTTTGAAACCTCTCCTTAATTAAATATTTTTTGAGCTATTATGACCACTTCCAATACAGCAGCAGTAGCTGCAGACAGCTATATCCTTGAAATAAAACTACTGGGAAAATAATAAAGTCTTTGTCTTTAAATATAAGTTCCTCGCTAGGAATAAAATCTGACACAGAAGCTGATGAAACTTTATTTTACTCTCCCTCAGTTTAAGAAGACAGTTTCATCTGTTTCTGGATCAGATTTTATCATGTTGTTGCATACGACCTATTAAAAAAGCAACGTAAGCTGACTGATCTACATAAAGATACGTATATGAAGAGACAGGTGTTGAAAACTTTGAACCAAGTGATAGCCATGTTTGCTTAATACCTGCCAGATTTCAACATGAAATCAAGTGAGGACACTGCATTGCTACAGCTAAAAACTGACGGGAGAACAGGCTGATAATCACTGATACAACATCTGATTGCTTGCAGATGGTTTGGTTCTACACAGATGTTTCCTCCCTAACATTAGAAGAAAAGCATCTGGGACAAGACCCTAAATGTAGGTGATTTTAGATGTCCTAAGATGCGTGAGTCAGACACATGGGGATGACAGGACCTATAGAAGCCCGTATCCTTCTGGAGCAGAAGCTGAAGATGGGGTACTACAGGGTCCCATTTTAGCCGCGAGAAGGGTATGGTCTAGCTGAATCCCACTCAGAACTTGCCACTGGATAGTCACAGTTTGAAGTGGCTAGTGTGTAATTCTGTCCCCTATGGATCATTATCACCAGAAGGCTGGGTCTTAAAGAATAAAACTGTCAGGTTCTATGCAAACCCACAAGGTTGACTACCATAATTATTATGTTTTCGCAAAACCACCATTCCTAGACACTGGGGGATTCTTAATGATTGTATGCAGTCCCCAGGAAAAGAAAAAAGGAAATTGAAATTATGAAAACCAGAAGTTTCCCATAATGAATATACTATTGACACAAATTGAGATTACTTCACAAATCTCTTCAGTTACTGGCAATGATATCCTTTACTTTAAGTATGTGGTTTCTTTTCTCTTACAACACATTTCAGATCTTACAGGCTCAAGTTTCTAAAACGTAAACCAAAAATGGCTACATGGGGAATTCATAGCTTACTGAACTATACAGACAAGACTTAAATTAAAAATAGTTGTGAAACTTATATGTCTAGAAGGTGCTAAAATGAAGGTCGCAGCCTCTTGTAATGTGACAAAGCCACAAGAAAGTATAATCTTCACACAACACGAACTATAAATAGCAACCAAGCCAAAAAAACTTTAGTTCTTATTACTGTGCGTCTGCAGAATCCTTGTTTAGACTGATTATTGATTTCTGCTGAAGTTTCAAGAAAAAATATATACCTGGTAGTAAGGCAATCGATAAGGACTAAGAGTAAACTTTCCAAGACTGTCCAGAAGGTTTAGGAAATATAAGACACCTTCAGAATAACTTCGGAATCCATGTGCTATTGAACTTGCCAGAGATTTAGAATTTACCAACTCAGGAAGTCTGAAACAGGAGGTCCCTGTAAACAGTATTAACTGCTGCTTGTTCTGTTCTGCTACTTGAGGTTTGTACAAAGATTGGGTCCTTCCACCACACTTTTCACAAGCACCAGGAAATGGCTTTTGATTTGTTAATCAACTGTCATCTAACTACTGACTAAAAACTTGCAGCCTCTCTGTACAAATTCGTGGCAACATACTACAGGCAAATACCAACAAAGGTATGAAAAGACAGGATCTTCACCTTCTAGACTTGCATTATTTTTTCAGTCAAGCACAAGTAAAACTCCAACATATTCACCTTGTAATAAATTCTTTCAGCACCAAATAATCAAGTCCTGCAATGCCGTCTGTGATACTAATACTATGAAAATACAGATGTGAAGTACAAACACATTAGAAATATACTGTTAAATAGAAATAGGAAAACAATACCCTTATTATATAATTTTCAGACTAACACTTTACTCTGATGCTAAAATAATACTTTTGAGTGCAACATAGCAGGTTGGAAGGATGCAGAAAACTTGCTCATAAATAACGTTCAGGAAGAAAAGAAATTGGTTAAAGTCTAGAGACAGCAGTGGCAAGAGGTCGAAACTAGAACAAAGATGAACTTGGAAGGTGCACATTTCATTGTCTTAGTTTTGTAAGTTTTTATGCAGATATTTATATTAATTCGAGAAGTCTCTTAGCCTGGTATGTCAGGATATGAATTTCTAGCCCTGCACTTAGAAGTGACGTGCATTCTGGCATCAACAAATGTTTATTTGCAACTGTTAAGTAAACTTTCTACTGTGTGCAATTTTCACAAAACCTATACATCAGCACATGTTTTCATCTGGTATGAATTTAGTCCAGCAAGTAGAACTGCACATTGCAGAACGGTCATACTACTGTATCTCTCAAAAGAAAAGCCACATACATCTCTGTACAGCACAGAGGCTTAGAGTCATGCGCACAGACTCGGGACAAATGCCAGTAGCAAACCATGAAAATGCAATGTGATAATGGGGACAAAAAACTAGGAAAACACTACTTTGTGTACGTTTCAGAAATTGCAATATAAACCGTAACAGATACTATCCAATACCAACCAACTAAGGCACTTACATCAAACAGTGCACGGGAGTACAGCATAGTAAACTCTTCTCCCAATGGCTTTACATCTGTACGTTGCAAGCAATAGCAAGAAACACCAGAAAGAGAAAGGAATATGTATGCCTGATACAGCTATTACTCTGTTTGCCATTACTCCCAGAAAATTCAAAGTGGAATTCAAAATTCAACTCAACATAACTAGGAAGGCATGAGGGCAAAGATGGAGCTTAATAATTTCAAATTATTAGAGACAAAACAATGAATTCACTACCCAGAGAGATACTTACAAACACCAAAAGGTATTTCCTAACCTTACAGCAATTAGAGTAGAAAGCCAGGCATGTTGAATCAGACAAAAGAACCGGATGAAACGCCTAGGTTACAGCAAACCTTCATAGTTCATGGCATCAAGTTGCAGCAAGTGTTTGCTATTATTTCCAAAGCTTATAGTAAGCTGCAAGATTTACACTGGCCACACCAGAATATGTCCTGATTGTTCAAATCCTATGGCTTTGGCTTTAAGAATAAACAAACAAACAAAAAAGATGATGATGAAGTGATATCATTTCAAAGGCTGCCTGCACATCACTGGTGATGATCTACTAATACAGGAAATTTCTTCCAGAAGTGATTTAGCATTTAGAAATTCATCCTATGGATCTCATATACATTTTTGATAAGAAACTAATATTTGTTGGGATTAAGACTGTAACTGAATGGAAAGATACTTGAGATGATCTAACCAGACTGTTAGTGATTTTGTCCAGTGTGGATTCTGAGCTAAAATCTACATGAAGCAATCCACCAACTCAATATCCCACATAGTGACTTCGTAAAGAACAGCAGAAAATGTTTTAACTAGCACCAGATTGTTCTCCCTGTAAAATTCCCTTATGAAGAAAACGCTATAGGTGAACAGACAGATCTTAAGCACTAACTTGCATAACTGAATCATCATTGGATCATTCCCATCATATAGTACAGCTTCAGACAGAGCCAGGATTATGCACAGGTGACAAATGGAAACAATTTAATAATGAGACACATATCCCCTATCAGAATGGATGTGACTTTCCTGGATCATGCCAAATACATGACAAGCTTCAATCTTAATGTGTTAAAACTTCAGAAACAGTCTCAGGCCATCATTGGTTCCTGAGATGACAGCACCAGTTTTCATGAAGACTTCTGGAAGGCATAATACGTCAGGTCCCTTGTTAAAGGATCACAAATATAATTTAAAGCATTCATACTTCCTACCTGACAGTTGCATATCATTAGAATAATTTGCACATTATTCTAATTATTCTGAGAGTTATGCACAGGTTAAATTGAAACAGTGTGCCCTCCAAGACATTCCTATTATTGTAAGGAGTAACGTATCATATTTCAGAAAGGTGACGACAGAGAAAATCATTGCCAATTTTGTTAATGCAATCAGAGTCTTAGCTGGATTTATGCTATCTCTTCCAAGGTAATTGACTACTTTTAAATGATATTTACATACAGATCTCTTGGCATACCATGGACAGAGAGGAAAGCGAGAGATATGAAATACCAAAATAAAAAAATTATCATTTTAATAATGGGGAAAGCAGAATTTCTCAAGAACAGCTGGGAAAGAGTCAATCAGGATTTGTGTTGCTAGTTTTACAGGTGGGGGAATTAAAAACTCAGTAGGAAGATGACCATCTGCGTAGACAAGGTCCTTATCTGAGCTACAATAGGGCTTAAGCATCAAAAAAGAGCCCTAGAGGAAAAAAAACATTCAGAATAAACTCACTTATTGTATGGCACATAGGTTTTTAGGATAGAAGAATTCGAGGAACATGAGAGAGACAGGCATCCTATAAATGTGCCAATATTCTCAGCACACCACAGTGGGAACGAAGTTGAGAAAATGAGTAGCTTTACACGTTCAAACACAAGAGAAGCTGTCTTAAGCAAGACGACAGGAATTCATTTAAACAATAGTTAGGCAACTTGGCAGCAGTGCCCATGGCATAATTAAAGTCAGATGGACTATACCAAAGCCAGCATCAGAACTGGCATACGTGATCAAATCAGTGCACCATTTAATTCAACAACATGACAAAGGCTGCAACCCACCTATCCTCAAATTACGTTGCTAGAACCCCAGAAAGTTTACAGAGTAACCTGGATTCACCAACTTGTGCCCTAATGCAGAAAAGCTATATATTTTAACAGATGACAACCAATTACTTACTTTAGATTTTTTTTTCCACCTAAAACTCTACAGAAACAGTAACATACTTCTCTAGCTATTTTTTGTTTGGAAAATATCAAGAAAAGGTAGTTTCAATCTTTTATGATTAAATAATGCCCAACTCTATACCTATGAGGAACTCACAGGTGGATTCCTCTAGGATCCCAGAGGTGGTACAACAGTTCTGCAAGAGGCTGTCTCTTCCCACTAATTTAAATTTCTGCCGTGTACAATTGGAAAAGATGACTTGGGCCTTGATGACTTCTTAATGTCTATTTAATTGTAATGACATTCATTAACCATTATTAAATTGGCTATTCCATCTTAGAGGTCAAAACAAAATAATTGTATTCTACTTCAATTGCTTGAAGATTAATAAAAAAGAATCTAGAAATAAATTGTTACGTGATTTTTTTTTTTTAGTACATCATACATTCAAATACTCTTTATAAGTTGTTCCAGTAATTATGTAAGTCATAACACTGAAGATGAGAATGGCTGGCTTTCTCTCATCTGAACCTTCTGTAACTATCAGGTTTGTAGAAATCACCCTTAAATAAATGCTCTCCTCAGGTTTTATAGCAGTCTAGATATAGACAAAAAGGAAATTCCTCACCCCACCATGTACTAATTTTCATCACTAGATCCACATTACCTAGAGGCAAACACCTAGAGGCTGTGGTTCTCGGCTGAAAAGACAGGATGAGGAAAAAGAAGCACACCAGAAATTCAAGAGACAGAAATCAGGTGCAAGAATACTGAGGGAAAGGGGTGACTGAAGCATGCTTTGTTGGTTCAGCTAAGGAAGACACCTTTTCTAAGGCGCAGCGAGAAGCAAAAAATCAGTTGAGTTAGCCTTTGGAGTTGAACAATTTTAATCTGTTTTCTAAGAAAGCAATGGCTTATGCCCTCATGTTACCCCTCTGTCTGCAAGTACCCCTCTAGTAGCTTTTGAGCTCATAGACCAATTTCAATCAAATCTGATGGAAGAATAGAGGTCTTCAAGATATGAACTTTCCTGAAAGCTTCAGGAAAATCTGACCTTAATAGTGCAAAGAGATCCAAATCCACGTACTGAAGGAAAGACAGCAATAACTTGGCTCCTTAGCATTCTTGGAGTGAACTACATAAGCACAAGTGTAATGACCCACAAGCCAGCATCTACATAGCTCTGAACAAGGTTCAGCACATTCTCTCTCTCGCCCATCTGGAAAGTGAGGACATGGTAGGCAAGCTGGGATGTTCTGGGGTGGTAGAAGATGCTGGACACAGGCTTCATTAGATCCATTACTCATGAAAAAAAAAAATTGTGGACATTTCGCAAGCCTTTGTCTTACTTCCAATATTATTTCTTCCAACATTGCTGTGGGGCAAATTACAAAAACAACACTCAAAACATTGCTGCACCTTGGAAGTAGTTTAAGTAGACATTAGGGTATCTTAACTCAAAATTTTCATTTATACTGATCATAAAATGGTAGAAATCAAGGGACTTAGGAAAAGCAGGAAATGGAACAGCAGAATAACAGATTTCAGGAGAGCACAACTGTACTCAGAAACAGCAGGCAACTCTATAGGAAGCAATATTAAAGCTAAAAGGAGTTAGAAAAAACCCCAGCCATCTCTTAAGAAAATAATGTTAAGGGCAAAAGGGCAAACCACTCTAGTGCTACTAGGCAGTATGCAGGTCTCAGCTGAAGTACTCCATCCAGCTTTGGGCAATGCTTTTTGAGAAAGAAGAGGTGATACAAATGGAGAGATCTGGGAAGAGAAGCATAAAGTCTGGTCAAGTAAGTTATGAGGAAAGAATGAAAGAATTTGAATTATCTAGTCTAAAGAGAAGAGAAAACCCTAAGACTGGCAGCCTAAGAGTCTTCCAACACGTAAAAGGTAACTGCAAGAGGAAGAGAATAATCCATGCTCTGGAAAGCATCAACATGCTTAAATCACAGCCAAGGTGATCTAAATCAGACATTAGAAAGAACTTTCTGCTGATAAAAGCAGTTAAACATGAAGCTAGGGTAATGGAGGTGTTTAAGATGCGTATAAACAAATCTCTGTCAGGAACATTTTATGTACACTCAAAGCTAATATTGTCTAGCAAAAGATACCAGAAAGCAGTGCTGTCAGTCTCTTAACAAAATCCCAAAACAGAGTGGCACAGCTTATGGGCTAAGGGGCTCCAGAATAGCCTTCAAGATATTCTAGCATAAAATTAGCCCTGGATAAAACTGAGCCTGCCTTGTTGTCTAGAAATGGACTAGATGACATCTCAAAATACTTTTAAGCCTTATTACCTATTTTTCCCATTTACCTTATGTTCAGAAACCTCACCATGACATGAAACTTGGAACAGAAAAGATGGAGCACTCAGAAAACATTTTGCAGAGTGAAATGCAAGCAGATAGAGAGAACCTCTAAACTATGGATGCTGGAAGAAGGAAGTAGATATATAGGGTTTCTGTTGAAAATTAAAATAAAATTAACGTGGCTCTGGCTTTTGGCAACTGTCCATATTTGGAGAACTTAAATCTGTTCAGCACACTTTACAAATCAGTGAACAAAGTTCTGGCTAACAAAGACTGTATAGACTTCTTTTTTTTTCCTTTTGTGGCCACACAAAAACCCCTGTTATCTCTACCTCATTAACATCTTTACATAGCACCATTCTAGTATACCAATCCTCTGAGAGATATGATAATGTTTTCCATTAGGATAACACTTCTGTTCACACATCTGTGCCTGTGCTCCTAAGTTTGGGAAGTGCCGAGATAGACCAACAGTAGCTGGCAAAGCAAAGATTAGGCATGACCGTCTAGAAGGGATGTGCTGAAGCTCTGATCAACCATACACTCTCCTGAGCTACCTGACACATTTCAGGAGTGACAGAAGATACCTATACACCAATCTTATTTCTCAAATATGACCATTGTCCACAAAACACAAAAGGAAGGCTCTCTGTCTCTCAGAAAGGAATGTAGTTTTAAAGTCCATTAAAATGCAAAGATTTTAAAGTACTAGTAAAACAAATAGTCTCATATTTCTGAAAAAAATAGTTGTTGTTTAAAGTTATATATGATAAGCAAGTCACAGTAAAACTTCACATAGAAGATAAATAAACCTTTTTCAGAAGACCTCATGTTTCACCTCTACCCTTCCACATCTGCAAAAAAAAAAAAGAAAAATACAAACCTGAACATAAGATTAACATTGTGCCCTTCTATAATGGCTGCTACAAATATATTTGTGCAATGAGGCAAATAACGAGTAATGACAAAAGGTGCAGGTGTCTCTCTCAACTGCAGTGGAGAGAGATCTCCAATTTGTTCTGCCAATTTTAGTTCATCCAGTAACTACTCTGAGAGGGTGAACTACCATCTTACTTACATCCTACCATCTAGCAGAGAAAAATATCATTTACTTCTGAGGAATGTCCACATATGCAAAGTAATATGATCTCACTGTCCCATGGTACAAATCACTTGATAAAGAATTAATAAAGCTCAGTTACAGTGGGGGAAAAAAACCCCACAACTACCTGAGGTCTCATGCACGTAAACTCCTCACAAAATCTGTCTAAGGAGACACTCCTGTAAGTAAATATTTAGATGGTTTAGACATAATGCTTCACAGTGAATCCTGAAACAATACTACTATACTCTGATAACTCCTTGTTTTACATTCTTTCCCATTCCACAGGAAAGGAAGCTCTGCACTCTCCTCCTTCTCATATAGGAAATTAATCATCCTAAACTGAATTAAGAAATTTTATGTGCCCATCCTGACAGCTCCCTTATGGACTAATGAAATAACTTTAGCCTGTGTAAAAAATCAGTTGGTACAAAATCAAGAATGACAAGAGGGACATGCAGAATAACCATCATAATTCATGAATATCCTCCTTTGGGGACCAAATTCATACCAGATAGTATGGTTGTCTCTTTCCCCCCCACCCTTTTTTCTTCATTTTCATGAATCAAAGCTAATCTCTTAGAGCATAGCAGCTGCTGGAAGATAAAAATATAGTAAAATACTATTTGCAGTTCCTACATCTTAATTTTTTTTCTGCATTCTGCTCAGGGGGAAGAAAGTGGAAGCTCTTAGAACAAAACTCAGGTAGAGGTGCCCAACAGCAGGGACTCATGAGGCAGAATGCAGGGTCTATCAGTGGGGGAATATGGCTAAGGCACTATGAGCTCCAAAGAAAGCTCAATACTCAGGAAAGGCAGCTATAGGCACCATAGCATAAGGCCCTAGAGAAACTTCTAAAAAAGATGAACCTTGCTTCCAGAAAAACAGAACTGTCAGCTGCAAAGGCTAAACTATGTCATTAGCTTGAGTTACCTGTTTAAATAATTGCTTGAATTATGGGAGGACCTGATGTTTCCAATGATGTCTCTTACTTTTCTCTTTAACCAGCAGTACTTCCACTCCAGGCTGGCAGGAGATCACACACAATGCCCTCCACTGCCAAGCTACACTCCTTATTTTGCAGTAAGTCAGTCCATGTGGCAGGTGATTTCTGCAATGCCTGAAGGCAAGGTCTTGCCTCAGTGACATGCAGGGGCTCCTGGCTCACGGCTTGTACAGGAGCTGGCAGGCTTGCCAACTGCTTCCTGATGCTGAGTTTTACGAAAGCAAGATACCTTGGCAGTACCTTCCCTCTGCAAGAGGTAGTGGTTCTGGAATCGGACTCAGCTCAATCAGAGCAGTGGTCTGGCTTGAGTCTTGCCTACATCCACACAGAAAGAGATGGCAGTTGTTATCCCCATCCAGTTCTAGAGTCTAATCCCCGAAGTGTACTATGAACTCTAGCTTTAAGTCAAGTTAAAAGAGAAATAAATGAGAGGTTTCTCCTTTTGGATGAAAGGAGGGTTAAGGCAGTTCAGACTAAGCTAAGTGCTCAGTATAGCCATGTCCATTGGAGCTGTTGTGTGGAAATGATATAGAAATGTATGGTGAAAGGCACTGGCTTCCCTGAGGGACCTTGAAAGGTACCAACATAAAGTTATGCCCATTTCAGAAGTCAGAAAAAAGCGTGCAGAGAGATTATATCACTTCATGTCAAATACTCTAAAACATAAATACTGTGTTCAGGCAGTTTACTTACAGGTTTGCCTTACCAAATGCATTGCTGCTTCATTCTCACAGAATCACTATAAGCCAAAGCATGGGGGTAAAATCCAGTATCTTCTGTTATTTGTTAATGAACAAAACAGATTACAAATTTTTTTTTGAAAGAAAAAACCCTGAACAATGGAAGAGTATCCAAACTGGGATTCTACCACAGACACATCGCCCAAAAAGGTAGGCTTGGCTAGATCTATCTGCTGTATGCCAAAATTGCTTGAGGACAGGCAAGTAGTAAGATTGGGTCCTACACCACGCCTAGAGAACTGAAAACGCAACTGTCAGACAGTGCAGTGGTAAGTGAAGGTAGAGAAAATAAAAATACAATTATGCTTAAGGTTCAGATTATCACTTATGGAATGGAATGTCAAATCTTTAAAGTACCCTCACTCAGGTGCATCACACCATGTAGATTATTTGCATTAAAACAGAACGTAACCTCCAGGGGAGTAAATTCGTGCCAAGAATGGAGGATATTTGACACGGGCATTCCTGCGCTGCCAGAAAGGATCACAGACCACAAAATTTTGAGAGATTTTTATTTTCTGTGGGGGCCATTCAAAAAATCTGACCACTTAGTTTGCAAAGCAGAGCTGAATTACTTTGAAATTCCATATACGTCCCTGTGCCTCCGTAGTGAACGAGAGCTAAGCGTTATCAACTTTTTCCTGTGTTACAAACCTCAGTAGAATAATGTGGAAGGCCTGCATTCCCACACAAAAAACTGCACTTCTATCCTCATGTTCTAAGATCCACCTCAGTCTCACACAGCCCTCAAATCTGCTTCTGGTATCTTAAGAGACATACTGCAGAGGAGACCACAGAAATACTACAGCCCAATTTTGGATTTGGAAAGAAAATTGTAAAATTTAAGTATATTCTTGAAGAATGTATGACAAAATGGATTAAAGCACTCTTACTAGCTCAGACGAACAGAACAAGGGGGTTGCAAACAGTTACAAAAAAGCTTATGCTAGAATCTTCCTAATGGGAGTATGGTAAAAAGCTGGCAGTAGCAGCCATGGCAAGCACTGCTGCTTTTGTTTTAACTAAACATTCAGTCAACACTAAAGTACATTTCAGAGTACTACGTGTTAGTCAATACACATGCTGGCTGTGAAATAATTCATGTTTCTGCAGCTATCCACTTGCCAGTCCTATTTCTCTGCTATTTGCAAAATAGGAAGGAAAAAAAAAAAACACACAACTGCTTTCCTTTGAGTTTGCATCTGCTTACAGATCTACACCTTCCCCTCCTTGCGCCATTCCTTCCCCTCGGTTCCTTGCCTTCATCCTGGCTGAGATCACCTGCCACAGACTCAACCCATCCACCTTTCACCTCCTCTTGGCTTTCCCTCTCTAGCCTCCGGCCACGCCGGCACCCCCAGCGAGCTCGGCACTCCCCTGACCTAGTTCTCACAGTGCATTTTGCTCCCTGGGGCAGCTCCACCTCACTCCACCCGAGCACTACCACACTGCTGAACGCAGCTCAGCTCGCTCCTCGGGACGACCAAGCAAGCCAGACTCTCCAGTTCAACCACTGCTTTATCTCACTCCCCCATTTCCACCCTGACTGGCCAATTGTCACTTGTGAGAGAGCTCTTCGTCCCTTCCGTTGACTAATATAGATTTTACTGACCTTGACTTGAAAGTGAGAAGGAGTTACATAAGTTCAGCTATGATTCCTCGTCCCTGGCATTGCCACTTGAATAATTAGAAATTGTACCAGGCAGGTATGCCGTATTCACAAGTATGCTTTTCTCGTAACAGATGTGAAAGTGGGACCTAAATCAAACTGTTTAGTTACAATTGTAACCTGCTTGGCTTATGACATACATGGCTTTATATCTAGTTGATGAGTAACCTGAATATGCGAAACTAACCAATATTAGAGAGATATTATGCAGCTTGAGAATTAATTTTCCTATTCCAAAAGTGACCAGTATCCATACATAAGGACCTATTTCTGGCAGCTTTAGGGACATCCTTCCCTTCCAATGTCTTGCATGTCTGTCCAGTTTTGATTTTTTTTTTTTTTCCTAATTTAATTCTCTTTTCAAAACACAGAATGTTTCAAAGTCCTGGCAATGTTCTTACCTACTCAATTGTTAAAACAGTGTTGTTTATGAGCTCTGCTTAATCTTACATGTTGAACAATATGGGCTGAAAAAATATCCCAAAATCACAAACTCCTGTTCAGTTTTGCAATGATCTGCCAGAACATGTGAATAGATAAAGCGCAGGTGTGTCCACTTGTTTTAACGATGGCTAAATGGGGCTAATAAAGAAACAAGACTCCAGCAGTTGTTTCAAGTTAGGAAAAAAGTTCTTAGTCCAATAGCATAGAAAGCAATACTGGTTCCTTTGCTGCTACCACGAGTTTCAAGAAATTGTGCGAGAAGATTTATCATCAGACTTGGTAACTCTGTTTGTCAGCGTGATCTCATAGGTAAAGCTGTTTCCTATTCCAAGAAGGTATAGTTGGCAAATATGATCGCCTACCCACGATTGATGCCCATCCCTCATACCTCTTCTGAAATATTGCATTGCAAACGCTGGGTGAGTCCTATGGAAAATGACAGGTTTTTTTGGCCACAGAGCTAAGTGGGCATGTAGCACAGCCAAGAATGCAACACACTGTGCAATAGTGACTAAATGTAGCCTTGAAATGTTAGCCATAAGCCAGGAAGATGTGCGGGGCTAGAAAAAAGGAAGATAGAAATAAACAGCAAACAGTGAAGTCTGCAAACAAATTATTGTCAGTCAACAATGGTGGTTACTTACTGAGAAGCGTCAGGGTGCGGAGATATTTTGATTAGCTTCCCCAGCAAAACTCACTCAAAATAACATGAAAAATAAAGAACCCTCAAACTGTCCTCTGCCAGTCTTTTTGACTACATATTTAAGGCAGAAGCCTTTCCTGAATATCTGGTTAAAAGCTCTTTAACAGGCTTTCCACACTATTCAAATTATTCTATGGGTAGCCCTGAAAAACAAAATATTCTAATTATGATCACCTAAATCTCAAGGAAGAAGTAGTCAAAGCTCTCTCAAATGCCTAACCATCAACCTTCAGCCAAAGCTTACAGAAACTACCTGTCACAGAGTGAGAGGTTTGCATCCATTCTATTTCTACCTTTATACTGATGTCCTGAAATACAGCTCCCACTAGAATGCCATTGCTGAGTAGGTGAGATACTTGATCAACAGGAGGTGAACCGAAATCATGCAGGCTTTGTGAAATGGGTAAACAGATGACAATGATGAGTTTGAATCTGCTCACCTTTGGACCAGTCTCCTCTAAAGATGAAGAACTGATGCATAACTGAATTAGAATTGAATTACTGCAAAACAATAAGTATAACGTTTAACTTGAACTCAATTTTCATCTGTAGACAGACTGGTAGAGGAGAAATGTCCCATGTGAAATGAGATCAAGATACACTTTTCCATTCTGACTTACTAGCAGCAACTAGAACAGGAGATAGGTCAACTGCTTTACACAATATTGAAACAAATCACTGATATTTGAAAAAGTGGGAAGACTTTGATGAAAACTCCTGTGAATGAAGGTACACTTAATAGATACTGCTCCTATGTGAACCATGTATTTTACAAGAAAAGGACAGAAAATAAAGTCTTTATCTCAGGAAGTTTATAGACTAAATAAATGGCAGAGAAATGCAATGGTAAGATATGCCTCATGCAGAAATGAGTTAGAGAAGAAGTAAACAGAGCACTGTGAACTCTGGGAATAATAAATTCTGGGTTTCTACGTGTGTCTCCTGTTGACTGACTTTGGTGTCAAATAAAGCAACACACTGACAGAAACTTCCTTCTTATTTGGGACGTAGATCAAATCTCCTTTATACTGCAGATTCTCCAGGCTACTGGAGGAATGAGTTCACACTGCAGCTTCTCTTTCAACAGGGAACGTGCAGGGCTTTTCTCCTGTGCCCAGCTGCCTACTTTAAGGAAAAAGTGGATCATATGCCTTTGCCAAATCTGACTGAAAATGGCTGACTAGTTCACAAGTTGTTAAGGAGTTGACAGACAGATAGTATCACTAAATAAGTCTTATTTCTATAGGAAACGAGGCCAAAACCAACCGAGATTGTATAATGCTACCATGCTGAAACAAAAAACTATGTAGGTATTTTTTTCTTCCCTTCATGCAACACTCCCCTTCCACAACCACATATGTTTTTGACACCTACAAACTGTTCAGCAGGGAATAAAAATAAGCATGCCTATCTGTGTTTTAAGAGTCTGCATAACTTGTCATTGAATGAAATTTTGTTTCCTGTAAATGTTAACATCTTTTTATAAAAAAAATCACAGGATTACAATTCTTTGTTTCTCATCAGGTACATACTGAAACAGTCAAAAAAGCCAAAGTCTCTGATAATAATACCGACAAAATCAAATAAAAACATGCTTCATTTCACTTACATAAACCCATGTAATTCCCAGTCCACATGCGAGACAAGTTTTCAAAAAGGGCTCTGGTTATACTGAGTCACAGATATAAAAAACTACTAATAGCACTGCATGTCTGCAAATTGTAAAATATTTTCCATGTATTGATGGGTAAAGCTGATTTTTACCTTCTGATTTGCCTGATTTAATTACGCTGTGCTGAAAGCATAAAGAAGTTAATGCCAACATTTTCAAAAGCATCAATTAATTGATACTTTGGGTTGGGGATGAGATGGAAGCTGACAGAGCTCCATTTTTGATCTGTCATGCTTGGTAACGCTGTCTTGTTCATTACTAGCAGAGAGTCTGTTGGCTTTCACTCTTGTGTAACCTCCAGAGACAGATCTCTAATGCAAAATCCACAGTGATTTTGTTACCAAATCAAAGAGGTGATGACAGGACTTCCTTTATATAGTAAGACAATAAAGAGAAGAGGTTTCTCTTGTCACAACTGAAATTTAGGAAGAGCCAAGACGCTAATAAAGTGCAGAGAAAAGCTTGTTGGAAATGGACAGGTGAACCTGTGTGCTTGGGAAGACATTGTACATGAAGGGAGACGGTTGGATCTTGTAGACATTATGCTGAAAATTACTGCTGTAACAAGTCCTCTGCTAGGTTTCTACACTGAGTACCACTGCCCAAGAGCCAGGACTTTGAGGCCAGCCTGCTCAGCTATCCATCCTTACAAGAGACATATGAAAAAAGGACAGCCTCCTTGCAGGCTTTCTTGATCCTGTATATCTCTGGTTAAAGACAGTCAGCTTTTGCAGAATTTTATTTCTTTAGCTTTCATTGGTGAGCAAGAGATACGAAGAGGCCAATTAATTCCTTTTCAGGGATGCAATAAATTATACCTCTTCTGGGACAAAAGGTTTAACCCAAGGTGAAACTGAATTTTATTAAAGCTACTCCTCAGTTCCCAAAGCACATGTCTCCTGTCTCAGGATGCAAACTTACTCATAATTATTTTTCCAAGTCTTACTAATGACACAGCATACCCAACTTTTCACACTACTGTACGTCAACATACCATTTCCATTAATATACATCTGAAAATAAAGACAGATTTCAGAACTGATAAGATTTCTATCCCTTGAAAACATGCGTAGATTTTAGGAAAAGCTAATTAGACTTAGCATATATCAATAGCATACTTGTCACAGAATGAAAAACAAAAATGTTAACTTTTTTCCTTAAAAGGTGTAGATTTTAGCAAATGCTCATTATTGTTTTGGAATATATACTTGTTCCTGCTTGTTTATGGGTAAGAATTAGATTTTAGAAACACAGGTTCTGAGTTCAACTTGAAGAGACACTGTTAAGAAATATGTTGAAAGCCAGAAATCACTAGACAAGTTCCACCCATGTGGGATTCTTCCTAGATTATTCGATAAAATAATTTTCTATTTCTTAACCTGGGATGAAACTGGACTGTTACACACAAAGAAAGCAGAATCTACTTTGTAAACCCCCTATATATTCACCACAGAGGCACCAATCCAATACTTCAAGGCTTATGAAAATCTCACTATTGGTTCTTTTACAATCTAAAGCAGGTAAAAAGAAACCAAGGATGTTGGCCCATAGGTGAAGGATGATTGTGATTAGAAGACAGCAAAAGGGGTGGAGATTGCACAAAACAGTTTGAACAGGGTTTGTTTCCTTTGTGATCAAAACAAAACAACAAAAAACCAAAAAGATTTCCCCCTTTGGGGTTAACACACCCTGGTAACCTGCTAGAACCTCCCAAACAATCTTACCACCCACATATGCAAACAAAAAAGCTGTTTATATAACAATGATGCAAGGAAAAAATTGCACAGGAGAGCAATGCCTTATATAAAGAAGATACGACATCAAGATAAGATACATACAGACACACATTTTTGTGCCAAAGTAAAATGTTCCCTTTGAGCATGCCGGATGTCAAGAGATTGCTGGAAGTTCAAAAGCTCAAAGTCATGAACTTACATGAATATGATCTTAAAAAACTGGGAAAATATACTGATTTTTCAAATGCTTTCTTGGACCGTGAAATGCCTTCAACAAAAGCACATTTGCTTTGAATTGTTTCATTGTTTGGTGTTGGTATCTGTGTAGCACCTGAAGCTTTGTGGCTGATCAGCAGGTAGCCCGAGTAGGAGATATATTTGATCCGATCACAGGGCTGGGATTCTTTCAGGGAACAGCTGACAATGAGGTACAGTGTGACAAGCATGGGTGGTCTTAAATTTATTTCTCAAGTTATATTCCCTGGCCTCCAAGGTTCCCATCTAAATCACTACAGTCACTGACACGTGGCTGCTAGGACTGGGTGGAAACATCTGTATCCTGCCCCCTCCAGACAGCGGCTTGGGTGATCTTTACAGATCTCCCCCACAACAGCGTGCACAAATGCCTGATCGCAGCTACCTTTACCTTCAGGAAGTGCAACCTGGGAACCACAGAGGGAGAAATGTTCGTTTCAGAAGACAAACACAAAGTTTTGTGGAGACACAAGGAATGGACAAGAAATTGAAATAGAGGGACAGACTGAGGCACTCTTCTGCAGAAGAGCCCCAAAAAGCTCAAGAACGTACAAATGGCCACTGTGATTCCATGTGCAGGCTGACAGCTTTGCGACAGTGAGAAGATTAGCCAGGTTGAAGTCTTAGATAGCTATATGTGAGTCACAGAGAGGGGTGAATGGCAGCTCTTCAGACCACATGAATCATCATCAGCGACAGGGAAGCAGAAACTCAAATGGAAGTTCCTGGAGGAAGCAGAGTGCAACATGATGTCAGCTGAAATGGCAACGAGTCTCAGCTCCTCACCACAAATTTGTCTTTCCATATTCCTGTTGCTAAGTGAATAAATCCTCACTTCTTGGTAGGCTGAGGGGGAAAACCAGATTTTTTTGAAGAGGGGGAAATGACAGAGCACATGCCAAAGCCAGTTCTTGGCCAAATGAACGAAGGAAAGGATACAGCTGAATAATTTCCAGAAAGACCGAGATGTTCAGAAGAACAGACAAGGCTTTGCTGTGCTACATCTACACTAGATGTTCTCCCAGAAATTCAAAATACTTCAGGAGGGATAAATTCACCTGGCCAAAACAGGATAAACGTTACTTTGTGCTGAAGACATGGGTGCAAATAGGTGCTATCTGCCCCGGAAATTCAGCTCTTCACCTTACAGTTTTATACTAAAGGTATCTTGCTGAATGCTCTAGCTATCTGGTTGAATTAATATATCCTAAAGTGTGAAACGCTCCAGCTCCTCTTCAGTCTGGCACACAATACTGCTGGTTCCTGCTGCCTGCTCTTCTCCTTAAATGACGTTTTTCTTCCCAATTCAACACCCATCCCACAATGACAACTCTCTCAGACAATACTCTCACAAAACTTCTGGCTTGGTTGCTTTCTAAAAGTGTTTTCTGTGGAAAAATTAGCTGGCAGGAATGGCAGGAATTCTCTGGCTGAGCCACTGGTCATTGTAGGGAAATTTAATTTCCTGTTTAGCTGGTTAATGCCACAGTCCTAGCCACAACAAAAGTTAATTTTCTTGAAAAAGAAATTAAAAAATAATAATCCATGAGAGTTCATACATCTGTTGGCAGCAGAAACAGACCTGCACATCACGATAAATTAAGGGCTCTTTATGGTTGTCTAGTACTGTATAAAAGAGGATTTGAATCACCACTGCACACTTGCAAACAGCAAGCTGTGAGAGGCAGCATGATGTTAACCATTATTCCGGCGAAAAGTCAGGTTTTATAGAGACTGTGGGAAAATAACGGAAGATTGGCAAGGAGGATTATAAACACGCTCAAGTGACCTGCAGCTGAGGTGTAGAAAAACACATATATCATACTAATTGTTGTTTAGCCTTGTGTGTTGGACAAGTAGAACCTCTGTGCTTTGATAACATAGTCCTGTGATAGACTTACAGGCACCCAATCGAACATGCTTGAGATTCCTGTCCTGCTGTGGGAAAGATCAAAGCACAGTGGTAAACTAAGCCTGAGCAAATCCCTGAAATACAGGTGAAAACAGCAGGTTTGGTGATCCTCTAGCATGGACCGAGCTCTGCGGTGCTTGCGTCCCCGCTTATGTGCCTCTGCCCGGGAGCTGCTTCGGGGATCCCCCAGTTGGCGAGGTAATGAAAATAAATTTACTCTTTGCATTTCACCCGTGGGTTTGTGGTTGTTCCTGTGCTCCGACTGTGCCGGCTCACAGAGAGACCCAGACAGTCCCTAAGCAGCCATTATCTTATCATTCTGCCCTTTATACTAATGAACTTGCTTCTGCAATGGAACGCAGCCAGCTACGTCCCTCGCTGACATAGTAGGTAGAAAATGCGTATTACCTTACTTGTTTCTGAAAGCTAGACTGCCACTTACAGCTTGCAAAGGTAATTAATTCTCATGCTGAAGGGACATAAGTAGACAGGCAATGGGACTAGCCGCTTCATGGCTTTCTTTTACTAATTACCTCTACTGAGCAAGAATAAGCTGCTTGCCAGGTAATTACCCACAGAAGCCCCACCAGAGTTCTGCATCAATTCTGTCCATTTTTAGATCACTGCAGCTGACTCCTTACACTAAAGGGTCACAGACTCATTTAGACTGGATGGGCTCTCAGCTGGTCTCTGGTTCATCCTCATGTTCAAAGGCAGGTCAACACCAAATTCCCAGCAGGGTGCTCGGGGGTTTGTCCAACTGGGTCCTGAAAACCTCCATGGAGGCTCCAGAGCAACATGTCCCAGTGCAGTTATCTGCATCTTGATTCCGCCCCCCCGATACGAAACCTCTCCAGCCTCCAGGCAAAGTATGAACCATTAACCACCACCCTTTGAGCCCAATGATCCAGCCAGTTATTAACCCATATAATAGTCTACCCATCAAGACCGTAATGTCCCAATTAGCATATGAGGATGGTATTGCTAAAGTCAAGGTAGGTGACATCCATCCCTCTCCCCTCATTCACAAATCTAGTCACTTCATCATAGAAGACAGTCAGTCAGTCAAACATCATTTATCTTTGGTACATCCATGCTTGCTATTCCCAATCACCTTCCGCTCTCTGCTCCCAGAAACAACCTTTGCTAGAAGTGATCTATCTTTTGAAGACAGGTGGAACATTTGCCTTTTTTAAGTTATCAGGGATCTTCTTTGATATCCATGACCTTTCAAAGATGATAATCTTTGTGTGATATCACTATGACATCAGCCAGCACACTTGGATGCTTCCCTTGTCATCCCATGTGCTTGTATGGGTTGAGATTTCTCAAGAGATTGATGACTCAATCCTTCCACTACTGGTAATTTGATGACACAGAGGCTTGGAAGACTTTGTTGGTGAAAACTGAGGCAAAGAAAGCACGGAGTACCTTCGCCTTACCTGCGTCTGCAGTCACTAAGTCACCCACCCCATTCAGCAATGGGCCACATTTTCTGTGTTTATTCATTTACTACTAATGTAGCAGTAAAAGCTCTTGCTTCTCTTGATGTCCCTTGCAAATGTCGACTCCGTGTGAGCTTTGACTTTCTTAACACCATCCCTACATGCTCCTGTAATGTTTCAAAATTCCTCTTTCGTAGCGCATTCCTGCTTGTACCTCTTGTATACTGCTTTTTGGCACTGGAGCTCAGTCATGGGTTATCCGGCTAGCTAAGCCAGTCTCCTGATATATTTACTTGTTCTCACTAGTACAAGGATGAGCTGTTCTTGTGCTAAGAGGAGGTTGTCCTTAAAGACCTGACATGCTAGGTCTTTCAAGCCAAAGCAAATCAATACATGCTATTTTTGTCAGGGCTTAAACTTACATAATTTAATTACCTGAATTTAGAGATTTCCAGGTGACGTGGTTTAACCCCAGCCGGCAACTAAGCCCCACACAGCCACTCGCTCGCTCCCCCCTGGTGGGATGGGGGAGAGAATCGGAAGGGTAAAAGGGAGAAAACTCATGAGTTGAAATAAAGACAGTTTAATAGGTAAAGCAAAAGCTGCGCACGCAAGCAACGCAAAACAAGGAATTCATTCACTGCTTCCCATCAGCAGGCAGGTGTTCAGCCACCTCCAGGAAAGCAGGGCTCCATCACGCATAATGGTTACATGGGAAGACAAATGCCATCACTCCGAACATCCCCCCCTTCCTTCTTTTTCCCCCCAGCTTTATGTGCTGAGCATGACGTCATACAGTATGGAATATCCCTTTGGTCAGTTGGGGTCAGCTGTCCCGGCTGTGTCCCCTCCCAACTTCTTGTACACTCCCAGCCTCCTTGCTGGTGGGGTGGGGTGAGGAGCAGAAAAGGCCTTGACTCTGCGTAAGCACTGCTAAGCAGTAACGAAAACATCCCTCTGTTATCAACCCTGTTTCCAGCACAAATGCAAAACACAGCCCCATACCAGCTGCTGTGAAGAAAATTAACTCTATCCCAGCCAAAACCAGCACAACAGGTGTTAACAGGGAAGTGACTCCAGCACTACTGGAAACTTACTTATTGTACTATGTGAAAAAGCTCTAGCCTTACATGTAAAGTCTCATGCAACATACTTAAAGCATTGCTACAAGAGTCGTTGACTGTTACATATGCCTACAGACTTGTCACATCTCAGTTTGCAGAAAGACGACTTCAACATTTCCTGCTTCCAATGCATTGAGCTCATCACATAGCAGGGTAAATGACAGAAACAAGGGTGTGGATCTGAGACCTGTGATTATTAGCTGAGAGTGCTGGTGCAAAGCAATGAATTTCTGGGGCTCGAAACCAAGGAGAAGAGAAGGCAGGAATTGAGGATGAGGAGGTCATGTCTGTGGTCCAGCTGAAACAACAGGTGTAGTAATTGGTAAAGAACTCTGACTGGAAACCAATTCTCAATATCTTCCTGTTGTCACTACAGCAATGAAACCCAGAGGGCTTATGGGGATTGCACTTTCCACTAATATATGCACAATGGAATAGGTCCAAAAGGCTTAGATGCTAGAGGTGAAACAGGCTGGGGCCAACGAAGTCCCCTTTCAGTTTGTATTTACCCAAAGCAACACCAAAAAATGAAGATATTTCAGAAAAAAATTATTCTGTTGGTAGGTAGGTCATTATGGTTGCACAGCTGAGGCTGCAAACATTTGGAAAGGCTGCAGTCTGATCAGCCTTAATCGTCCCTCTTTTCTCTTCTCTTATTAATAAGCCTTATTGCATGACTCTAATTGTGGGAATTAGCTTATTTTTTTTCCACAGGACTCATTAACGTTTATATTGAGTTTGCATCCAAAATGCCCCAGTTACACTAACAACTGCAAAAGCACATGAAGTAAGTGCTATCTATATAGGTGAGAGGACAGAGCACAAAAATTACAGGGAGCATTTACAACATACAAGAAAACTATTTGTATGAGAACAGTTGCATGACATATTCCTTTCATGACTCTCTTTTTAAACAATCAATGTTTTCTTTAAGATCTTCATTGGGGAGTAAGTGACATTGTAGTGCAGAAAGGAGAGAAAGAAAAGCAGGGGAGCCAAAAGCATGGAAGAGACTCACGCTGGCCGCTGGAGCATTGAATCAAGAGCGGAATAGAACAGTTAAGAGGAAGCCCAGATGTGACAGGACAGAGGGTAAATATAATCAGCTTTTGAATTTTAGAGCCCCCAAATGCTGGAGGCTATCACATTTTCAGGCTATCAAATAAGTGGGGCAGACATTACTGGGTTTGATCTCATCCTGGGCTCTTCTTTGCTTTCAGAAAGGAGCTTGAAAGCCCTGGAAAAGGCTGTAATCTTGTTCACTGCAAGTTTCTTTCAAGCTACTGCCATTCTCAGTGCAAAACAGAAAAAAAGTGAATTTGCAAATAGCTTTTCACTGTCTTGGAGGCTCTCTAAGGCATCCAAGGAAATGATCCATTGAAGAAATAAAATTGTTGCATATGTACTGTAGGAAAAAAATGTTTCCACTGGACAAACATATTTATTGTTTTAAAAATCCAATGTCCCCTACAATTGACATCCAATCAACAGCAATATAACAGCAAAAGAAACCATCGCTAGGAAAATACCTTCTCCTGACTACTACAGTTACATAAATAAATAGGTTAGCTATTGAATTGTGCTTTGGATAAAGGCAAGTCCAGGCTACGGGTTCTGGAAGAACACAAAGCATCTGCCTGTGTTATAAGCACTAATGAACTGGAAGACATGGCCCACGACCCACCTCCCAAAGCTTAGGTCTTACTGTGGCCCAACTTCCAATGAATGCAAGGATGCAGCATGGTTCTGGGGATGAGGTTAGGCCTGGTGTCCATTACTATACATGGGAGTCTGTGCTATCAGCTAGAATCGAGTGAGTCAGACTTAAAATAATCACAAAAGCTATTCAAACAAGCAGTCCTACCCCAAAGTGGTATATATCTTTCCCAAAAGCAACAGCTTCTCTTCTGGTAGCATGCTTCACTGCTTCTTTATCACTCAGCTACCTCCTTTCCTGTCCTTGGTATGCCACAGATTGCCAGAAGCAAAGAAAGCCTACCTACTCCCCCACATTTGATTATCCCTAATTACCTTTCCCAACCCATTAAATAAAATCCTTTCTTCAGAAACCTGGGGGTTTTGCTGTATCAGAATTGCTTCTCTATTTTTGTCATGCACACGCAGACACACAAAATGTTCTTACATCATTAAGATGCAAAACACATTGTTCCTGAGCCAGTGTTTTCAAAAGCAGTGTTTCCAAAGCCAGCATTTCCTGAAGCCAGTGCTTCCTGTGGGCTCCCTAAAAAAAAAAAGGTTTATGGAGCCGATTTCTGCAAAGCCTGATGTTCCAGTCAGTCAATTGTGTGCAACTATTGCCACATATTCCTGGCTTAGAAGCCTTCACTGTGCCATGCCCTTGCTGCAGCCTCTGCACCACCAGTTGCCTCTCTCAAACCAGAACACGTGTCCCTCCCCCTCCTTGCAAAGTAATACAGCTGTAACTAACCCCAAGAGTTTCAGAACTGCCACAACTCTCAAGTGCTAGAATCAGCATCATCAGTCATGTACCCTGAATATCCTAGCACTATATTTCCCCTACTGTGTAAGGTGTTTAATGGTGAATTAATTTACCGAATAGGCAGTAAAGTACATATACATATGTGTGTGTGTGTGTGTGTGAGAGTGTTAGGGGAAATCGGGGCAAGGTGGAAAAAGAGCAAAAGAGGAAGGGAGGAGGATGACTGGAATCATGACAAACCTGGGTCTGGTTCCTGCACAGGCTTCCTTGTGCACCCAGCTGCCATATCCCCCGCTCCTCAGATCCCAGCTGTAAAGTGGGAAGCACACCTCAGCGAGGTGTTGCAAATATAAACACACTGGAAGATTGTGTGAAGTTGCACACCTACAGCAGTAAGCCATGTAAACAGATCAGGTAAGAAGGAGCAGTATCTGTTCCTGTAAAATAGGATAAAGCATAAGTACCGAACAGGGTGAGGCAGCTGGGGCGGGGAAACAGACCAGACAGGAATGGGGAGATTCCTACCAGGAATGAGATTCCTGGTTCATACAGGACTCTTGTCTGTTATTGTTTCCTTCTTTCCCAATCTGTGTTTGAAGCAGGAAGAGAGGGGAAATGGTATGTAATTCAGAACACAGTGCTAGACTCGGACTTACCAAATCTGCCTTTGATAAGCCTCCTGAACTTTCTAAGGCTTCACTTCCTCACCACTTCCTCAGCCATGGATGGTTGGTTCAGTGGTACCAGTGGTTCAGTGCTTCTTTCAGACATCACATAGCAGGGTAAAACCCCTTGTCCTCCAACCATACGGTGCTTGTAAGACTTCACTAATCTAGCAGGTACATCTATTAACATTTCCTTCATTTCCTTGCCACCCCTTTCAGGCCAATCCTTATTTCCTTTTTGCTCACCCTCAGTAATATTCTACTTTACTTCTCTAGCCATGTCTTTCCTATTAAGGAGGAAATCCTGATTAATGCGCTCCTGGGAATCTACCGCTTTCAAAACCACCCATTTGAAACAGGTTAACAATAACTGAATGGCAAGGCTTAGTCCTTGAAATTTGCCACTCAAACTGAAAGCAAAGATTTCAGACATCATTATAGCAAACAGCTAACATATAAAATGATGAGAAGATATATGTGATATATAAAAGGATGCTAGATTAGGTTTCTGGAAGCAAATCCCAAGAAAGGTCTTTTCAATCATTGCACAAGCTTTTTTGCTTTCCTCATCCTACACAAGCCAATGATTGGGAAACACCCATACCAAGGGAGACACCTGAAGCCAGACAATCATTAAGCATGACACGCCCAGTGCCTTCATTAGAGTGCTAGGTGCGTTAGAGCCCCATTTAGAGAAAGATATAAGATAGCAGCTTATTTGTAAAACAGCGGAGCCCTTGCCATGGAGCCCTCGCCACAGTCATTATCTAAAGCTTTCAACAGGGATGGTCAGGTGAGCGCTCAGGCTCCAAAAGCAACCTTCTCCATCCCCCTCTCACCATCACAGCATGCTGTAAAGCCAGCCTTTTTCTAGTCACTACAAGATTTTCTATTAATGATCACATCAAGATCCAGAATTAGGACACTTCAAGACAGAAGGTATCACAGACAGAAAATATTTAATATTTAGGCTCTTTTGGCAAAAGCATACCTTTGGTTTTGTGGTTCATTCTTTAGGATGCTACATGCCAACTGTTCTACAAAATGTTCACATAAATGAGAAGCACTGGTTTCAAAGACAACAGCCTGAGAAAACAGTAAGTAAACCGACTTGGATTTTAAGCTGTATAAGCCTGGAGAGAAGGCATCAGAAAAGCGCAGGCATCAGTTAAACCAACCTTGCAGTAATGTAAACATCAAGAAAAGACAGCTTCCTCTGCCTACATTTTTTTGGTTATACTTGTACAGCAATAAATCACACTTTAAAAACCATTCCACACACACTTTGAGTTGATAAAACAGCTTTCCACTATAATCCACCATACATTGCAAAGTCAACTCCACCATCAGTTAAGCTTTAGAAGGAAACTACTACTTTTCAGCGTGCATGTGTTTGTTGTGTTTGATATGAACTAGAGGCTAGTTAGTCCACGGACCATCAGTATGTTGCATGAGCATTCACAACTCTCACTGCAGTTTAGGATGATAGAAAAAAAACCAGCTTCAGGTCCCAAGATTATAAAACTTAACATACAAGCCTAATCCATACAACCTGTTCAATGGAGACTAAGACCGCCATAAAACTAGCTTAATAAATAATGTTGCAACTACCTATTTGTTTTCAATATTGAGGCAATAAGGGTAAACAATTAAACCTTACCTTCATTCCTTTAGTAATTCCATTTTTCTTATAGATTCCACTTTTTAAGAGGTTATTCTGTTTCTGATGATGATGATGTAGATGTCCATTGCAGACAGCATTGGGATTAGCCATCTGTTGAAATTAGTCAGATTCTCAGTTCTTAAGGGTGTCTCAGGTCTTTCTACTGTAAAAAAGACAGTGGGACGAGTAGATAAAGTTCTTGGTTAAGGCCTGAAAGGTATCCAACTGGTCCGTCAGGATTTTCCGGGATGAGAGGAGGAACTATCTTTTGCAATATCCTAGAAACTTAAAACTGTTTCTTTCATACACCTTCAGCCCCAGCAAGCTAGAACGTGAAATACATCGCAGGAGGTGTGCTCTTAAAATCTCTGTAAAATACTGCTCATTGCTGGCTATTGTATGAACACAGCTTCTATGAGTCAACAAGACTGCTGCAGCTATCAAGAAGTGGGTGGATTCAGAGGCGGAGACATTTAAAGATATATTACCTCTTAAATATCTCCCAGTGAGGAACATTACATTTTTTTCTCCTGATTACACTCAACGTAGAGCTACATTACTCCATTTAGAGTAGAGTAATAAAATGTTCTGAAAATTTAAACAGACTAATCTTTAAAATTACATGGTTAATCTTGCTAAGAGTATATTGGCTGAAAAAAGTAGTATTTCGCTGAGTAGAACAGAACAACTTTTTTTTTTACCTTTTTTTTTTTTTTTTAATAATCTCTTCTTATATAGGTAGCGTGATAGACACAACATTAACCCTGCAAGGAAATGGAAAGCATTTTATTATTAAAATGAAATTTTATCTAGAGCTAGAAACAATATATTTGGCCCTATTCTACAGATGCATGCACAGGTATTTACTAGAGTGAACTGTCCCTTTAAACTCAGTTTGGCAAGTAATGGGATAAATAGCATGCTATTATAATTAATGAGAAATAAACTTTAATAAGGTTGATCAATTTAGTTTTAAAACAAGTCAGGCTTTAATCACATGTAAAACTACTAAGCAGGAGTAACATACATCCTTCCTTTTAAGACAAGAGTTTATTGATTGTGGAAATACTCACATATATTGTCTTTTCTGAACCAAATTCTCATGTTTCAGATTTTAGTGGCAAAACATAAAAGTATAAGCATCTCTGGCAGCATTTGATAGAATCCCTTCCTCCCAAAATAATTAAAATCAGTGTGGAGACAGGTTAAAGGAAAGCTGTATTATAATATCCATTTTGGAAAACAGTAAGGATGAAAGGCTGGGAGAATAAAAACACTTGGACTATTTTAATTAGAAAAAATTACTATGTCATCTTGACAATGAAATGTAAGTGATATACAGAAAAAGCAGCCCACAACTTGAGTATGTGGAATGCAGGAAATTAAATGTTAAATGAACCACTGTGAAAACATCCAGGGAAACACATTGCATTGGTCTTGAAAACTTGTCTTAGACATGTATTGAATTGCTAAAATGTATTTTCTCCTTTGAAGTGATTTGCAAAGTGGGATATCTTCAACGTATTGGAAAACTTTTGGTCCCTACGTAAGAGAGACCTGAACTGAACTGTGTTTGAAAGAAATATCTGTGCGTCTTTCCTTCTGCATTTCACCTCATTTCATACTACCCAATGGTCTGCAGAGACTTCCATTAAGATCTGTAGGAAACCTCCATGATACACTATAGAGTAGCACAACTGAAAAAGCAGTCCATCTCTAACTAGGTTTGATTTTTATATCCTTGGAAAGAAGCCTTTTACTTACATATTCCAATCAATAAGACAGTAGTAGTTTTGGTCAAGAAAACATTCTCCTTAACTGACTAAAATGACACAGAAACAGTAAAACACCAAAATGTTTTCCTTCACAATTACACCAGATTCACCTGAGATCAGATCTCAGATTTCCTAGGTTTTGTCTTTTTGGTGTGTTTCCTAGGTAAGGATGCCTCATTTCTGTATGAATCAGTCTTTTTTAGGCTTCATTAAGGCATCTGCAAGGATAACTCAATTACAGATTAATTGTGAATATGTAGTGACAAGATAAATTGTTGGTCCTGATAAGTGGCTAGGAGTTCATATTTGCAAGGAAAAGACTGATATGAGGACAAGCCAGAAGTAGGTGGAAAGAATGGTCCGTAATACTTCCCTGCATATCTATCACCTATGGTACCGTAATAAATGGAACAAAATAACGTAGAGCATGCTCTCTGCACCTGGCAACCTCCTCCCACCAAGAAGCATTCTTCATTTGGGAATTATTTCCTTGATTGTCACAGCAAATCAAACATCTGTAAAACATGCCATCTGCTCAGTCAGTTACTGATCATCTTGACCCTGTTATGATAAAAGTAAGATGAGAAAACTTAAAGTAGCATTCTTCCCCTTAACAGCTTCCAGTGTCTCAGCTAGCACCTCTGCCAGGTACACTTTCCAACAGACTCAGCACCTTCCAGGGCACAAAGTGATATAATTAACATTTCATGTGTGTCTTATTCTTTTTTTTCAATTAGGTTTATCGGGGAGTGGAATCTCTGATTAGATAACAGTCCAGATGATGCAAATTCTGTCTCTAGTCCCAGGCTGTAAGTCTACACTTGTTATCTATTTCAAGGCCCATGAAATACCAGTGCCCTTCTATGAATAAAATAGTGTATTAAATATGCTATAGTAATTTTAGTTTTCAATGTCTCTAACATTTAAGATCACAAAGTAGGAGCACTTAAAAAAAAGAGACTACATTTAAATATGAATTTAAACGAGCAATTTTAAAAACCTCAAAGAACAGCTGTCCTTTTGGATTTATTTTAACCATGCTCTAAAAGCCAGAACTCACAAAACAAATACCACTAGGGGCTGAGTAAAATTCCTGCCCTGATTCCATTCAGAGCAAATGATTTATAGAAGGGATGAGTCTGGCCAAATACACACAGATGATCTGTAAACAGGATGTGGTATTTCTCCTGCAGAAAAAAAGAATGTTGAATTGTGCCCTTCAGAACTCCATCTTACTCAAAGCCATCTGTTACTCAGGCTTCTATATCCATATCTAGCATGCTACAAATTAGCTGCATCTAAATCTATTACTCAAAAATATGAGAGTCTGCTGCCTGCACACTGGAGGAAAGATCCTTTGCAACACCAGAACCACCATGAGCAATACCCTGTCTCTTTTTACCATTCTGGGAAAGCGGAAGGAAAAAATTTACTATGCTGACTGTACAAGAACTGTGTGTACTTAACTGCAGGGAACCCCAATCATACAAAGATGATATATGCGCTTCACTTTAGTGGCGTGGGTACGGGTCAGAAGTAACAAAGTTGCTCTTTGTACACTGGCAAGAAGATGGTGAATTTCTAAGGTTACAAGCAGACCACACACCATGTTCTACGTAGATCCTAGTAAAGTTTTTAAGGCATGGCTACCATTACTATAAATCCGCAGGAAAACTACCAATCCGTTCCCAGGACCTAGGCTTTACTCCTTGCTTTGTCATTATCATGTTAACACCATTGGGTCTTTGCTGACTCACCTCTTGAAATCAGGATAAAAAGTGTTTAAATCCTTTGTCAATGCTCTGAGACAAATTGCTGAGGAGTGTGGTGCAAAAGTGAAGTAAAATTATATACAGTTAATTAGCTGGGGTTTAACAATAGAGCAGAGAGAAAAGGGAGGGGTAGGGCTCTGTCTAAGCAGTCTCTCAGTATTTGAAGAAAATCACTTTTCTGCTATGCACTACCATTGTTACACGGGATAGGTTAAAAGGTTGACCTCTGCTGATGCACTCAAATGAGGACAAAACCATCTAACCTTCCATTGGACTTTTGGTCCAGTCAGACCATTTAGTGTCATTAGAGTGGCCACAGGATCCCCATTTATAATAGCACTACTGGATTACCTACCAATAAAAAAAAGTACATGTTGCAAGAAAGCGTGAGAGCTAATCCCCAGAAAACTGTATTGTCATAAGCCAGAAGGATTTCCACAGGATTCCTGCTCATCCCAGAGAACAGTTAGTTACGGCATAGTTGTGAAATGGTCTTGCAATCTAGTTGCAAGACCTTGATAATTTCAGTTAATGACAGATGCAAATTTACATGCCACATGAAACAATAAGGATCTACACAAAGACATCTACTAGCTTTATGCTTATTTTCACTGGACAGACACCAATGTCAAATAGGAGCTGAAAAAATTGGGAGCCTAACTCTATTCCTTTGTTAAAAGTCATGTTTCTAATAATATTTAAATTAGCTGCAGAGCATGCCCCAGTAGTGGAGTATACAGTTAAAAAGCCTTCTTGCTCTCCGGATCACTTCTTCAACAACAGAAGTCCACCTTACAAATTCTGTACACTTGATGACTTATTCTCTGATCAGATCCCTGTATGTTTGGTACCTGTGGACACATGGATATTGGAGACAATTCCTGCCTCAGTTATGTAAATGACTTACGATATAGCAACACCAGTGAGGCTGAAATAAATGAACAAATAGGGAGACACCATACCAACAAAGCAACATAAGCAACAGCAAGTACCAGGTATCAGCTGGCTAGTCAACTCCCTGGGTGTCCTTCCAGATTCATCCAGACTTCACCAGCACTGGCTGTAGGATAAACGTCCTAAACGTTCACATGGAAGAACCCCTAATTCACGTTTGCTGCTTTAAACCCTATCTAGCCAATATATATGTGGGAATGAGTAGGGTTATCACCCTACACCTGAGCGTAAAACTGCACACCAATGCTGATGGATCCCCTCAAGTGCCCTTGCACAACTGCCCGTTGAACGATATACAAAATGCTTTGAAATTCGTCAGGAAATAATCCTAGAGCATCTCAGAACCAGGACCCATGACATAGGCAGATGCATGCAACCAGCATTGCAACAGAGAGGACATGGTACAACAGGCAGGGCTCCTCCAACTCTGGCAGGTCCATGCATCATCTGCAGAGCCCTGGGGCTGGCATGGCTGCCTTTTTTCATCTCTGCAGTCTGGGAGCTGGAGGGGAGAGAATGGTACAAACAGGCTCCCCGGGGTAAGGTAGAGGGGGATATATACGCTACTTTGAGTTACATCAGATAGTAGTGGCTGGGAAGATCAACCACAGGGAAAATTTGCACATTTTACAGCTTTGCTGGGTTGTATGAAATTCTACAAGAGAGGCTATGAGATCTCCAGAACAGGAAGGTCCTGCCAACAAAGTAGTCTTGCACCACTTAAAAAATAAATTTCCTTGAATTCACTGCAAAATGCTCACACTCTGGCAGGAAAAGCACAGCCAGAGATGTGAGCATAGGTGCAAGAAGACATGTCCAGCTGTGAAAGCTGAGCTAGCCCTAGGAACCAAGAGCCCGGGAGCAGGCAAGGACTTGGAGGGTGCAGTCTGACATGCTTACAGCTGCTGCACTGCAGCCTGTTGTTGGACCCAACTGTTGAACAGACAGATCAGACTTACACAGCCACTTAATTGCTTGTTATAAAAACCTTTCTGCGTAAAGCAAGAATATCAGTTTAAGCAATTTTATCCTGTCAGCATGTACAA
The DNA here is from genome assembly GCF_964195595.1 of Calonectris borealis. Taxonomy (NCBI): domain Eukaryota; kingdom Metazoa; phylum Chordata; class Aves; order Procellariiformes; family Procellariidae; genus Calonectris; species Calonectris borealis. The sequence continues at coordinate 121,714,211 of NC_134314.1, forward strand.
ATGACTACCGTCAGCAACTTTTTTTTTTTCCTACTTACGTAAACTTCTTTAACTTCTGCTCTACAAGTGCGTATCAAGTCTTGATGAGCTTCCTTCAACATTGATCCTGTTCTAAGGGACATGGAGGTTGCCATTCTGCTGGCAGAGGTCCCTCCTCCACGCTGCAGATTTAGACTGCAACTAAATCTTAAAAGGGATGGAGGCCTCTTTCAGGGCTAGTGGATGGAGAAGTGTTGCTTCATAGCTTGAAAAGTGACTCTAGGCTTCTGAACTGCATTGGTTTTCCCTAAGAGACATTTTTAGAAAATTCACTCTGGCCTGTGACCTACTAGGGTGCAAGAACTTCTTAGGGATCATGGATATAGGTACCTAAGGAAAGAAAGCCTATTGTGCAAACTTGCAGTCTTTACACATGGATTCACACATTTGAGGTATCTACAAAAGATTGAAAATTTCTTTTGGTACACTTCTATGGCACTCCATGCAACTGTCTTACATCGGAAAAAATTTAACTGATTTTTATTTTTTTCCCAAAATGGGCCTTGAAAATTTGTTGTTATTTAGTATAGCAACAGCCCAGATGGATGTGTTGATTTTTAATCACAGAGATGGGACATTACTAACCTACTTTCAGGCTCATACCTGAAGGAGTAGCACAATAGCATGATTCTGTGGGAAGTCACATGCACACAGGTACATGAAGAGAGCACTTCCACAAAGAAAATACGAAATTCCACATTTTTTCAAGCAGTTGGCATTTTCTGCCCCCTCCCCCCATCTGATCCCCTGTCTCTAAAAGGGGAAAAAAGTCTATAAGCCCCCCAAAATCCAGTTCTGGGCAGTCCAGAACAGGTGTCACCTTTGAAACCTGACACACCTCATTAATCCTCTCCAGTTCTTTCTTTGATGGATGCCCAAGGGAAGCTTGGGAAACAGCATGAAGCAGGCAGAGACTTGATCTTTTACATTTTCTATCTGAATTTCATCTGTATTGCTTTATCATCCGAATCTATTGTTTCTCTCTTCCCTTCCTTTCAACAGATTTTTGTGGATAGGCTCTCAGTAATGCACAAAAAGCTTTTGGCCTTCACCCATCCTGCTTGCCCACAAAATCATCAGTGGGCTCAGGAAAAAAAAACAACCCACAAACAAACACAGAGTAGCCACTGAAAATTTTGAGAATTCATATTGATTGACACTAATAAAAAATGTATGCATGGTATAAGGAAGGGAAGAGATATCCAGTTATGAGCACAGGCTAGCAGCAAAGCAGTGATATGTATGAGTATTAATTGAGAATCAAAGGTTTACTTTGATATGAGTAAAGTCACTGAACTAGTCAGAGCGTGAAAACTACAGTACACAGGCATAAATTAATACACCCATTGAAAAGACGTGGAGAACTAGGTGCCCTGTATGAACACTTGTTAGACCACCCAGGCTGGCAGTTCCATACGCTTTCAAAAAACTTCCCTTCAGGTTTATAACCCCTATGAAGACAGGAGTGAATTCAGTTTAACAACGTGATTACACTAACTGTGTTCATGAAGGGATCAGAAAATGTTTTAAAAACAAATGACCCTTCTTATTTCAGAAACTGTTGGCTTAAGGGACTGAAGAGAAATGCCAGTGAAAGAGAAGAATTTTTGACAAAACCACTGCTGAGAGAGGGATGAAGTGCTAGTAATTTAAATGAAGATACGCTTCTACTAATTGTTCACTTTGAGGAAAAAGGAGAGAAAGTTTCCTCACACCTACATGAAAGTACGTGTTTTCAAAGGGAAGCTCAAACACTGCTGACTAGGGCAGATGCTCTACTTATGCTGCTTGCACATCCCTGGCGCAGAACATGTTCTGAATTTGGCTTCCCACCAGCTCTGTCTTTTGTTTCAAATTTGTTGTAGGCTCTTCAGAACAAGGTTCTCATTTTACATAATGGAGCTCCAATCACACCTCCCAGTGCTTATATAACACTGGAAATAAATTATCTTTTATTGAAAAGCAGAATAAACTACAGCAGAGGATTTTGCTGTGATATCAGTGCAACCAGAACTATTTGAGTGCACTAGTGAAGTTAATTCAAAGCAGACCACATGAATTGCCAGACCTTCACTGATAAGCCAAGTACCCTCAATCGCAGTGGACACATCTAAAAACCCCAAACTAAACATGGTATGCATAACATTTCTCATTTTAATGTTGCATTTTATTAAACTCTCCCTAGATGCACTTAGTGTTAATGTTCCAGTGCTACAAGGGAGATGTATTGAAACCTTGACGTACATTTCTCTGAGCAAAAACAGTTGCTAAAAGGAGATGCATGAACTAAGCACAGCTGTTTTACTAATTTGAGTTATGCACGACACTATTGTATGTCTGAATGCCAGATCATCTGATTGTTGGATAGCAAGATTCTTTGCTTAGGTGTCTTGTTTCTGTAATTTTTGCTTTTACCACTTTAACATGTAGCTGTTAAAAAGACAAATACAACATATTTCTTGCTACCCACGGATGTCATTCCCTTCTCAATTAGGGTTGAAGTCTCATTCTACTCTTGCAGTATAATAATACATTATTTAAGTCAATATATGTCAGTGGAGTAACAACAGTGTGAATAAGTTACCAGTCATGGCAGACATATTCAATTTCTAATGATTTTTTTAATCCTAACTTTTGTCAATAGTGTGTCAGCAACTAGCATAAGTTTTGGTGGATTTTTGAAAAACACTTTACATTATTAAATCCATAGATCATTTATTATAGACTAGTAAAAGATGACAGACTGGCATATTATAACCAGACCTAAGCTTCGTGTATCAGCATGCGCGCATCCCTTTGGATGTTATTTTTGAACTATATAAGGAAACCACACATTTCAAATCTTCAGTTGATATTCCAGAGCCATTAATGAAGAAGTCTACTATTCAGGCCAGGGTTTAGATAAAATTAATAAACTATTACCTGGAATTTTTTTTCCTGTTTATAATCAGAAGTACACGTCTTAAATATACTAAGTCTGCATTAGCTCAGTTATGCAAATAAAGGAGGCTGTACATTTTGAGTAGAAAAAACCAACACTAGGCTTCCAGGTAGCCAAGTTTCTACTAGTTAATCGGATGTATTATGTTATGAAGGAAAACCATCATGGTTCAGGATAACTTGGTTACCATGGTTAGTAGTTTGGGGTGTCTTATTGGCATGTGATGCTTACAGATATTTTTGGAAGTCAATTAATATTGTAGGGCTGTACTTGTCTGGACCATTTAGATCTATAAAAACTTAGGTAAAGGTTCTGTGCTGTTTTGCTGTCACTACCATTATTTTCATAGTCCCTTTTGTTTTTTTAGTGTCCATAAGCTGAAAATTAAAATATAATATCCTTTGTATGATGTAAAAAGTGCATGTACCCACTGATTTTGGATATTTCTCTTGAGAAACGAGGTTTCTAAATCCTTCTTTCTTTCCCTTTTGTTTATTTTACCATAAAACTTAAATCCTCAGACAACCTGTACTCTGTATTAACAGTCTGGTTATAACCTTATCTACTGAAAATTCAGTCACAGTTGCGCTTTCCTCTGAAAATACCTACTTACACATTTTTGGTCGTTATGTAGGTTACAAAATTATTTTATAATTGTCTTCACGATTTTCTGGATACAGCCAATATCAGGTATTGAAATACCATAAAACTAATTTAAAATAATAATGATTTGAGACCTTCTCCTTTCCAAAACTTTTGGATGCATTTGAGTCATATTTTCAAGTACTAATGCAAAAATCTTTTGTTGTTATTGAAAGTTGGGAATCTCTCCTGACAAAAAGTTAACTTCTAACAGCCCCAAATCACCATAGTTAGAAACACAGGCTTTGCTGCAATATTCCCAAAGCATTACTGGAGGGTTTGCAGAAGAGAGGGAATTTTTCTGACTTTTTCATTTCAAAGAATTCTTCAAACTCTTGAGTACAGAGAGAAGCTGGTACAAACATTTTTGCAAGATTTTTTCAGATGGACATACGGAACTCATGTCAGGTAAGAAAAGGAAACACAGAACAAGTTACTCTGCTTGTAGGGTAAAAGTATCAGAAATTACCTTGGGTTCGAATCCCCAAACTTTCATATTTGGGGAACTATTCACATCCTTAGCACAAGAATTACAAGTTTACCTTTTTCCACTCACTGTACAGAACAGTCTTCTAGCAGATAATCTCAGCACTGCTAGAGCAGTCAGGAGAGTAAAACCAGTAAACAGTTTATCACTTGTAAAGGGGGCGATCGGAGATTATCCACATCTCACTTTCCAATCTGGATAAAACAGTTAATCTTATTCACTTTTTATTTACCAAGGCAAGAAATTTTACTCATTTTTAGTTTGGTGTTTGTTGTTTTTTTTTTTCCTTCCAGGTGCACCATTGTGAATACTCCTATTCCTTACAAACTATAAGTATGCCCCTCACAAAAACAATCTATTCACCAAGACACAGAGAAAACTTCATAAAAAGCCATACCAATAAATATCTTATACCAAAAACTTGTATTTGGTATTCTATAACAACCTGTACTGCAGGCCCAAGTAGAAAAAGCCCAACAAGTTTCCTTTTTTGTGGAACAATAAAATCTGCTTTTCTTTAGTTACAAATCCTGCATCTCCTTGTTCTTTCATGAGGTACAATAAGACGACAGGAAAACGGTTGCAAGCCATAAGCATATACATACACTGTCCCCGTGGGTTCTTAAGCAATATTACCAGAACTTGTTCTCTGAGTGTATCCAGATGTCAATCAGCTGTAAGTACTCATAACATTAGGAATTTGTTAGGATTTTTGATATATGGTACACATATCTGGTTAGGAATCTGTACCCAACCCCAGGACATTTGTGGCACCAGACACTTTAATCTCCTCACAAGGATTAAGACTTTATAAACTGCACAGCTGATATAGTTCTGTCCTTATCTTATGATACAAAAATAAAAAATATCTGACTGGAATGTCATGGTTAGACAAAACCAACAATAATACAGAAAATCAGACCCAGATAAAAAGAATAACACCACAGTAACTAAGAGCCTGCTGCAAAAATACAGCAGTAAGCACAAATAAGCCTAGTATACCCTTTTGCTCTAGCTTCTCCAATTTACAAGTATCATGCCACTACTGCATTCTTACCTAGTATTCTGCATTCTTACCTAGTATTTGATAGTAAAGTCAAATCTGCAATTCTTACTCCTTAAATGAAAAACTTCTTCATGTAGCTAGACCCAGTGAAGTCAATAGAACTACTCACCCAAGCCAAAGGCTGAAAGAACTTTACAAGGTAGAAGCAAAACCTTTTTCTTGGGATATTTTTCTACTGAGCTCTTTCACCAGTGATGTGATCCATAGCCATCTAACCTCTATAGCTCTCCAAGGCAGAGTTCAGTCTACTTTTCTGAGACCTCCTGCCAGTCAGGCTAGTTTGTTTGCTGGGCTCCATAATTTGGAATGAGCCAGTGTGGTATTGTCATTGTTTTCAGTTGTTGACGTGATGAATGGAGCAGGGACAGCTCTGTGCCATCTGTTCCTTCTCTGTGTCATCACCACATCAATTCAGACAAGTCGTTCTTAGCTACAAACATCTGGAACATTAAGACAACTGATTCTTAACCAGGAAGACAAATCTCCTTAGTATTACTAATAAAACTGAACCAAAAGATGTAGCTTTAACCTATGTTTAATGACGAAATTTCAGTCTCCAAACAGGAAATTAAGAAGTGATTTCACACAAAGTTTAAAGGTTATTGCTCATTGTTCTTGTAATGTAATTGTTCAGTGCTTCTGGAAGCATGAGATTTATACAGGCCAAGATGAGAACTAGTAATGCTACCCAGTTAAAAAAACAAAAAAGTAGCACTGTGAAATACCCCAAAACCATTTTTTAATCTAAAACCAAGTGGCTCCATTTTGCAATTCTTACTCATTCAATGAAGCACTTCATGTGATTAGACCCAGTGAAGCCAATAGCCCTACTCATCCTAGTAGTAGTTATGCTTCAACACCTTTTTATTGGCATTAGTAACATAATATAGTAGATTATTTGCCTTCCCCATTACCAGAGAACAAATCATTTCAAGACGTGACACAGAATTAGATTATTGTGCTAAATGTGACTCCACGTATGGGCTACCTATAGTCTCATTTCCTGTTGCCATTGCCTATAGTTTTCTTATTCATCATTTCAGTTCTGTCCATCCTATCTCTTAGGGAAACACACGTTGAGAGAGGAGAAAAGGGAAAAAAAAAAAAAAAAAAGCTGTGTTTATTACCAGTTATTATGGTAAAGAGCTGGTAGCTAGGTTGCCTTAAAAAACCTAAAAATTTTTCATTCAGTTGCCTCATGATACTTTACTGTGGTTGATATTACTTATTTTTACCCTACACTGTCAAACAGACAGAAGAAACCAAATTATTGTTCACTTTACCTACTTACTTTAAATTTTCAAAAGTTTTTCCGGATCCATTTTTTTTTCTGTTTTCACTTGTGCAGAATTTCTTTTGACTTTTAAGAATTTTGCTCCACCTATGGCTTTGCAGACTTAGTTGCAATTAATTCTGTTTTAAGCAGACTTAGCTGCAATTCTTTCTCAATTTCATGCCTCACTGAAGTCAATAGAGCTCTGAAGAGGTACCAAGGGTCAGATGGGAGGATGAAAGGGTGAGTGAGAATTTAAAAATTCATCCTAGAAATTGGTCCCAAACACAGGAAGGGCAACATAACAAAATTATCCCAATAATTTTTAAAATCCACAAAATTCTGAGACATATGTTTTTTGAAGTTGGTTTAAGCCTTATATTTAAGCGCACTATATAATTTTGTCAACAAAATAAAACGTCATTGTTCCTTACTTGGGGTTATTTGTATTTAAGATTTAGTGTACAAGTCTGAAACACCCTGCATTTGTTACAGAAGCTGTAGGAACACACTCTGGTATTCCAAAAACACTGCCATGTTTCAGGAACTGCCAAGAATTCAGCTCAAAGCTGGTACTTATACCAGAGAATAAAATCATCTGAAGGTTTCCCAGAGCAGCAGGTTCTATTTCAATACGTTAATTTCAGTCACAAGATTTTCATTAACACACTTGTATTGTTACAGGAAGCTAATTTATGATTGGAGTATTTTCACTGTCATGCCAAGACACCGGAAAACTAAAGCTTCTTTCCTATCCTTTCATTCATTTTTGTATTCCACATAATCTCTAATTTTAATATTAGGCAAGGTAAGTTTGACAGACCTCCGTAAAGAACCGGAATCAAGGGTTGCTTTTTCCAAGACACCATAGTTCTCTTTTGAAACAAATCGCTATGTCAAACACAGCAGCATATTTTACATCACTGGAGAAGGCTAGGCAAGTTGGGCCTTAGAGTACTTTTAGGCAGGCCTCGTTCCACTCTCCAGCTACTTGCATTCATCCCTTAGCCTGGGAGGTAACTATATCAGCTATATTTAGCAGCCTTCTGCTTGCAGTGTATTTCAGAACAGCCTTTGCTATCCATGAGACTGTACCCCCGGATAGAGGTCTTGTGCTGCTTTTTCAACGCTGTTAAAATTTCAAGCTATTAAGTGATCAGCTACAGCTTGCTCTGAAACTAGTGCATGTCCTTCAGTTCCAGCACTTTCACTGTAGCTAAAAGACATCTAAAACAGTCTGTTACCTTGAGTAGTTCTTTTCCTTACTTGTTATTCACTATGCTGGCAAACAGCTGCTGATGGCATAGATTTACTGCAGCATTAATGCAGTTTCTTTGCATAATGTTTCCTTCTCTTCCTTTTCTTTGCTGGAGGAAAGCATGCTAAAAATAGAACAGAGGTGACTCAAGACTTCTGACTGGGATAGGCAAAAACTGAATACTCAGCGGGGAAGGAGAGAACTGAGGGTGGGAGGAAGCTTAATAGACTGTTTTCATTGAAAACAGTTATATAGAGGAAAGGGGTGGAGCAGGGATTGAGAACTGTCAGGAGAAATTCTGGAGATTGAGGTTTACTATCGTACTTCTGTGAAATAAATATGAGGAAAAAGGCCTTATTCCTTCTTTCCTTCCCACAGCAACTGCCATGCTTCAAACTCCAATCTTTCCCTTGTCAGCTCTAGCAGCCAATTTAGCTCCTAAGATTTCTAGTCCTGGTAATGGAGACAGCTGAGCCATGGCCATTTTACTGCCCTAGTTGCCAGCTGCCGTAGGTAACTGCCTCTTTTACATTATACTTAAGGCAGTCATTAAACAGATCTGGCAGAAGCACTTGTTTTTGGAGGCCAGTTTCTATAGCCCTATGAACCAACTGACTTACATCAACAGCATTAATAGAGCATGTGCTACTCCTTGTCATGTAAGAATTTCAGAATTCTGATACTGTTTTTAACCCTTTTAAAACAGTGTGAAGATTACATCTTTATCACTAGATTTCTGAGGCCAGGAGACATCACTAATCTTAAATCATTAGATCAAATTTTACTCAGACAGTTTGGTGCTCTCCTACTCCATAACCTCGTGCTCTATTAGTGATCTGGGTTTGACTAAAGGATCTCTCAAGAAAATTCTCTGATTTAACCAGAATTCCTCAACAATGGAAAATGTAATACTTTAGCAATATTTTCAGGATTACCCAGGTCCAGATTTTGATGTTCAAGACAAAGATACAAACACACACACAAAATCAGTAGTTCCATGTAAAAACAAAATCTAGAGGGGGGAAAAAAAAAATCCTGTGATAACTCTGCAGTGAGACATGGCCCTCTCCTTAAGAAGACACATATGCCTCTACAGAGCTCTGTTGACTCTAGGCACTCTGTCCAGATTCAGATTTACAGCCAGATAGATTCAGACCAGAGTCTATCTAGGCCCAGTTTAAGATTGCTTGTATTCTTACTAGCTTATTTCACTGTCTTACTGAAACCTGACAAGAAACTTAGATATCCACCCTGACATCAATCACAAAAAGTTTCAGACCAAGTCCACTTTCCACATGATGCTTAGGGCAATACTTTAACATCAGGAAGCAGTATAATTAAAGCTAAATCCCAGATTTCATGTAGTATAGAACAGCAAGCAAATAATCCACATATTTCCTCTTTTCCATAGAGATTAGAATTGTCAGTGGACTTTACAAGGACTCAAACCACTGTTCACTACCATGACCTTTTGATAACACAGAACACCTTTGAATTAAGTCTTTTTATCTAACTAGTCACTCCCAGAATACCAGACAAAGCTTTTCTTGCAGACATCCCTGCCTTCCTGCAATTACAAACATACTTTGAATATTTACAATCAAATCAATACAGCTGTTCACAGTGTAAAGGTAAGGCTGAGAATAGTTGTTTATAAGATACAGCAAAATTCCTGACAATTCTTATAACGTTTCCCAAATCATGATTATTAAATGCAGTTACAGTTTGGATTCTAGTGAGTCTTCTTTCCAGGGTTGTCATGGCCTTCTAAGACCTCTGAGCGTACCTCTGTCCTTCAGCATCACCTTCAATAAAATCCAAGTTGTTTTTTTATCTTGTAATGCTATGAGATAGCTAATTATTACTGAGTTAACACCAGTAAAAAGCAAAGACTTTTGGATTAACACTAGCTGATATGGCAACAGAAGTCAGAATACTGCCTTGTTTATTCTTTGTTCAGACCTCAGGGCATTACGCGATGATGTTAAATCCAGATGGAGGATGTATTTTATCAGATACCAGGATTTCCTAAATCATTCATCCAGGACTATGAAGGTTTCCTAGTCTGTTCAAAACTGGTACTCTTAATATGTATTTACTGGACTCATATTTGAGCTAGATACTGTGAAAGGATTCTCTTCCCACACTCAGCATTGCCAACTGTCACAGTTTTATCAATAGTCTAACAGCATTTAGTATTTTCTCCTAGCCCTAGCTCCTGGAGCAATGGGACTTTGTGAGATTAGCTTTATACTTTTTTTTTTTTTGTAATGACAGTAGAGGAACACTTGAGTTAGTGCTTTTTGTATTTTCATGTGTTCCTCTAGAGGCACAAAGGCAACAACGCAGTGTCTTAATGAAAGCTGAGATTTTTAGATGATAAATGGCTGTGGGAACTAGGCTTCAAGATAAACAACCAATATAGTGAGATCCATGTTGAACTTGAAGCCTTGGCAATTCTGGTTATGCAGCATTTTGTAATATTTATTATCCTCTGAGACTGAGTTTCAGTGTTTCTTCCAATAAAACCAAGTTGATAAATTGCATTTTTAATTTTCAACTGACCTTCTACACTTGAATTTTATTTTCACAGCTTAGTTACAGATAAGAAGCAGTTCACATTACTATTTCTGTTGCCCAGGGAATTAAAATCATATTTAATTTTCTATATTTCAATATTTCTTTTGGGTCAAAACCAAAATTGTTTAGAAAGTTTTTTCCCAAAAAAACACTTAAACCCGTTCTAGTTACCATTTTTTGTTTACCCTTTGAATTTGTCTCTAAAGGGAGAAGATCCTATAACCGATAGACCATTTTTATAGTGGGAGAGGGAAGTTCAAATTCATTCTCTGCCAGATTCATAACAGAGATTCTCAGCCCTCTTCTGCAGCAGGGACTTAAGCCACTACATTCACTGTCTGTCTTTCACTCTCCCACACTATAGCCAAATAAAATTTTATTCATGTTCCTCTAAGGAAAATTTTTCAGTGAAACAGATGCAGAAGGATACAGAAGTAAGTATTGGTTTGGGAAAATAATTTCAGAACTTTCTGAACCTTCTATTCCTCAAAGTTTTGTTATACTTTCCATTTTTAGCAGTTTATAGCATATTTTTTTGAAATAAATATAGCATATTGTAAAATCAGTTATGAAACCACAGAATGTAGCCTTCAAAACTTCATTCTCTTTAACTGAAGACTATTTAGATTTTTTTTAGAGGGCACTTTACTGTGGCCCATTAATATTGGGCTCAAATGAGCCACTGAAATAATACATTGCAAGGTGTAGGCTCTTTGCTGTAGCTGCCCTGGTGCTCGGTCTTAGCAGCTTAAGCTTCATAACCAGTAGGATTAATGTCAAACAGATCTCAATGAGGCACAAGCATTAATCAAAATCTGGAAGAGCACTCGGTATAGCTATTCCACTCATTCCAGTTCTCTGGCAATTCCTGAGCAATGCTTCCAAAACATTGGAGCAGACATGAAGTAGAACTTTTTCTGGTAAGCTATATGGCATCAAGATATTAGCACAAGCATATATTTTGTGTTCATTAGCTTTTTACAGTTCCGAAGAATCTTCATATCTAGTAAGATGTCGCAGACATGAAGGCTCATTTTCATCTTTATCAAAAACCTGTTATGTAAAACTGGAGGAAGGGCTTTAAAACTGATCAGATGAATGAGCTTGTGCTGACCTCTGATGGCTGTGAATGTGTATGATACACAGTCCTGCAATTATTTGCGCTTCCTTAGCAACCCCAGTGCTCTAATTAAAATAATGCTGACACGACAAGAAAAAAGCTCTTTTGAGATGGAAACCAAATGATTTATAAGGAAATTCAGGGATTATTTTTGCTTTGCACCGTCATTTTCTTTTGGAAGCATGGTGAAAATATGTACAAGCCAAGTGCTTGCAAAAAAAGTTATTTTGAATGGAAAGTTTGTTTTTCTATCTTTCAGCTGTTTGGAAATTTTGAGAAAAGGTTTTATTACATCACCTGTCCACCTTATTCTTTCTTTATAAATGAGATTATCTTTCTGATCAGAGGGCAGAAAACACACGAAACATGAAAAAATTACCGTCAAAATTTTCATGGCTGCTGAGTTCACAATACACCACATAAAAGACCTGATTCCTAGCACTTCTAAGCTGGGAGGAGCACATGAGCTTAAATCACTGTCAGCATGGTAGAAACTGCCTTGTGATCTTTGGAATGGGCCCACGTGGGCCACCAAAAAGGTTGGCAGGGGGTGGGGGGGAGGGGAGCAGAGAGAAGTTGCCTTCATTCTGGCAAGATTTTTCTCCCAAGGGTTTGTCCCTGAAGCAAACCCTGAGAATTTCTACAGCTTTATCCAGGAGTCTTATTAGCAGCAACTTTCAGCCTCTTAAGTGGAAATACCACTCTTTATTTAAAAAAAAAAAAAAAAAAAAAAGTGTCTTGCAAAGATAGCCTAAACAAGCCCCAAAAGCCTTCTAAAAGAGCTTTGGGAATGAAAGAAACAAGTGCCTAGTTCCCTATCTGCAGGAAGAAGCTGCAAACCAAACATCTACTCAAGTATCTACCAAAGATTGTAGAAAAGAAACCCCCTACATTTTAAGTCAGTCCAAAAGAATCACATGTCACAAAACTGCAATGGCAGAAGTGGAACACATTGTATATAATCAAAATTTCTTGTGCCTTTTTCAAAAATGTACCACTAAGTTTTCAAGAAAATCATCTGGTCACCAGCATATGGTTCCTTTCTAAAAAACTGCTCTGTAAAAGTGCCATCTGCTCCCTCTATATGTCCAGAGTCACATTTGCTGACGTGGGTGACACGAGATAGAAATTAAAAAGTGAGGCTTGATGCTCTGTGCTTTACTTGAATGGCTGAGGAGTGAGAGGCTGTATTTCCTCTTGGTATTGCATAGAGCAAGGCAGAGCTGAGGGAACACCAGGCCACCCATTACAGCACAGGATGGAGCATAAGTATGGTCATGAGAAAAGCACTTCGTATATGATAATTTCTTATAACTTCTACCTGTGTTACCTTGAATAGACAGAGAAGTTCATGCAGGTGTAATAGAGGAGGTGATCTGGCCTCTTGTCCTGAAGTACTTCTAGTAGCATCAAGAGCTTGTTAAAGTGCTGAGAACCAACAGTGAACCACTTGAAGCAGCGTACTTGAATATTGACATGTGACCAGTGTCACTTCTGTGCTCCACCTCCACTGCATATGCAGCACCCCAAGAGATACTGCCTGTCCCAGGAAATCTATTCAATCCCTAAAAAAAAGAAAAGAAGTGATCTATATCAAAGTCTTCAATATTTATAAAACATTGTTCCTGAACATTTAACATCACAGTGTTTGCAGAGATCCAGTAATATGGCATTGGAGCCAAGTAGTGGAATCAGCTATGAACCATTAAACTAATCCTCTGGCATAGTTGGGATTCAGTGTAGAAAATAGGAGCTCTCTCACTTTCTCATGTTGAGTAAAATGTGGATGTTCAGCGCACATTTCCTCTGCCGGTTGGGTTTTCATAGAAGATAACACCAGGAATATTTAAAATTAAAAGAGAAAGAAAAAAAAACTCTTGGCCTCTATAATCAGTTTGAAAATTCTTTGGTCTTAAAGCTGAGTCCAAAGTCATTCAATTTGAGAGAAAGATTCTGATTTGTTTTGGCACTGAATCAGGTCCTTGGAGCTCAAAAGCATGGTTGGGAACATGAAACCAGCTACAGAATTTCCATCTTGTTGGATAGTCTGACTTTACAAAATTTTATTTTGTCTTAACTTCGGAGAAAAATCCATAATTTTGAAATACTAAACAAACTGGCAATTCTAAATGCCTTTAATAATTTGATATTAAACCTGAAAATATAGCATAATATTTTATGCTAAAGTCAAAAGAAAAGGAAATGAGAAAGTCAAAAATAAATCAGAAAATGCAAACAATTCATTGATTTTTTGGAAACTTTATAAACATGTCTGTCAACAGTATAGTTGGGGTGGAAATAGTCCTGCAAAAATTATTATTTTGATGAAACTACTTTTTTCCAAAAGAAATATAAAGGCAGCAGTCTTGGCACAGCAATCCTGATATACTAGACATTGCCAAAAGCCTTTCCTGAATTACAGAGGTTCAGTTCCTCTGCAGCGAAGGGGCAAGGAGTGTTTTATGCCAACCTCTTGTTAATAAAGCAAGGCTATTAAGAGACTGTTTGGTTTAAATTAGAGGAGCCTCATTACTGCACAATCTGACTGCATATGAAGACAGGGACTTTAAAGGTTGACCTTGCCAGTGAGGATCTGAATCCTTCTGAAAACCTCTTGCCAATCACAGCTAGCTGGAACCTGATACTGAATAAAGCACTTTTACTCAACAGCACCTCAAGCCTAAAGTGGTCATTGAGAAAAAAAAAAAAGAGCTTTGGAGGAAAAACTCCCAGCAAAGTCACAGCATCCTCTCTGCACCTATTTCCACCTTCTTCAAGGCTTTTTACACTTCCAGAGAAGCGGGCTTTGGCAAAATCAAGAACCTTGCTTGTCTGATGTATCAGAGACTTTTGTAGCATGCTGAAATATCAGTGCTTGTGAGCTTTAAATACAAGCAGGTGTGATTCTGTGTAAGAAAGGACAGACTAAAGTGGTCATGAAAGAACATGCTCTTAGCTTACACTACTTAGGTTTTTGAGAAGCAGGTCATATTATGTGCTATAAATCGAGTGAGAAAATACAGCTGGCTTAGTACAGCACAGCACTTGGGTGAAGTCTAAAATCAACAGGAAAAGTACTCATTTGCAGGTGAAGAAAAGGAATATCATAGGTGACTCAAATCACAATTCCTTTTGCCAGAGAACTGTTGAAAAGTGGTGCCTGGGTGGCACCTGCAGACCTGCTGCTGCACAGACAACAAGCATTGGTGGCTAGCAAGCCCTTGAACTATAGCCTGCTCTCACATAGATACATTTCAACATCCAAAATTATACCCATTTCATTTCTTACTTTAATAATAATGGCATCTTTGAGTGTCCTGAGAATACAGTGGGTAAGATACATATATATACATACAGTTTAAAATTAAAAGACAGCATATATACATAGACATACCTATACATCATCTGTGTTGGTTTTAATTTCTGCCTTGGCTTGGATTGTGCCAGGCGGGTGGTGGATTAATGTGGAGCATCGTGATTTAAGACTAGAGATTCAAACGGATGTCTTCAATTACTGGAGTGTCCTTAATACTGAAAATGATTAGTACAATCTAAAAAATTAATAAACATGTTGGGTCAAATAATTGCCTGTTCAAATGACTTTTACAGCAAAGTGTCTCAAATGTATTACAGAACCTACAATTCACAGTTCATTTTCTGGGATAATCACACAATTAGCAGGAAAATTGGCCAATTTATCAAAAATTTGATTATGTTTGTGAGCATTATGCTAAATCCAGCTTCCGCTCACTTGAACTTTGGTTTCTGAACTGCCACTCTTAGCACAGATTAATGCCATTGCAAGAGTGGCTCTGATCAAATCTATACCTAAAACTTTTTGAAAGAAGATGATAAATTTTGTTTTACCATTAAGTGGAGAAAATAAAACTAAATTCACACTTAATAGAAGATTTTTCAGATTGGTGAGGCAGTAGGCTTTTCTAATCTATATTGGAAAGGATTGGACACTCATCAACTTCTTCACTCTCTTCAGTAGATGGAAAAATCTTGCTAGTAATATATCTTCTAGAAATACATTAGAGTATTTAAGCTGAAACACCTCAGGCACTATTGACCTCAAAATTACGGTCAGACTTTGTGCTATTATAAAGTGAAACTATGTGCTAGAAAGTTCTTTATAATGCTATGGCTCTCTTCAGGGCACTTGATGCAACTTAACTGGAATGTGGGTTGTTGAGAGATATTTCAAGAGAGGAATGAGTAGACAGATGAACTTTTAGGAAAACAGGCGAGAGATGTTTCCAAGTTGGGGAAGCACAATACACTAAGAGATATCAGTCAATATTAGTACCTAAAATGGCCCAGTATAACTTCTTTAATAGTATAGTCAGGAAATTCTGGGTGCAGTGGGAATGGAAGAAAAAGTAAATTTTTTTTTTTTATTTGCAATGTTATACAGACTTTTTGCCATTCCACAGTGAAATGAAGAAGTGGAGTGGCACAGGAATAGGGTCAGGATCCTGACCTATTCATTCACATTTGACAGAGAACAGAAACAGTGAAAGAATTAAACAGAATAGAAACAATTAAACAATTAAGAATCATGAGAAATTGAGTTTGTCTACTGAAGTACAGGGAAGTCAGAAAATCTCAGAAAATCTGCCATTCTGGGGTGGAAGGATAAATTGTGCAGAGATATCAAATACTGTTCCTATATTAATTACACCTGCTTCAGTGGAGAGCAGATGACAGCGGCACAGGAAGTCCACAGCTGGATAAGCACTTTAGAAGTAGCTAAATCTGAGCAGGTACCTCTGGTAAGGAGAACAGCAGAATGCCACACACCAGTGAATCAAATTGAAATATACAATTGAGTAATGAACCACGAGAAGGAGGAAAATTGCTTGCCTATAGGAAAAGATAAATTACTTCCAAGATAAGTATTGTACCATGAGCATTGTGATCTCCATACTAGAATAACCCAGGAATGCTGCAGTTAAAACAATTCATTCATTGCTCAAGATGTGCTGTGTTTTAGCTGTGGTAATTAGCACACACAAGGTTGTGTGAGGTTTAAGGGAAAAAAAGAAAAAGAGACAAAAAAAAAAAAAGACAGCCATGTCAGAGTACTTCAGTTTTACTGTGAGATAAATTTAGCTAAGTCAGCCTTAGGCAGATGTATAGTACTGATCTTGTAAACTGCAGTGTCTCGCCTTCACTATATTTTACCTCAGGAAAGCTAAGGTGTATTAGTTACCCTGAGGTTAAAATGAAGGGAAAAAAAAAAAAAAGAAAGCTGCTTAGCTGTTTCAGCCATGGTGAAGACAAGTAGTCAGTTTAATTTATTGTAAGGCAAGCAGAAAGGTTGTGCCTAGATAAGAATATAGCACTGGCCTTACGTGCTTAGCCAGAGGCAAGCACCTGAAGTGTCACCTTCCCCTTCGGTATTTGTAGTGACATAATCCACATTTGTTAGCTTGCTCTAACGCACGCATCTGTCTTGAGGAACAAAGTCAAAACCTTCTTCTATTTTGGTTTTGGGGTCAAAGGCAAAGCTTGGAGAAGGTTATTAACAGAATCAAACATATTCAGAATAGCTGGGAAACTGTTCTGTTCTATTAAAAAAATTGGTTTGTTTTTGCTCCCAAATTTCTGAGAGTTTTTCCTTTGCTTTCAGTAAACATAATGTAGCTACTATCTTCTTTTGTTGAAGCTGTTTTACCTTTCCTTTGCTTTCAACACAAACTGGTACATCAATTCCCATTTCCGTATCCCACTCCAGATTGCTTCTGAGAATGAAGTTATTTATGCAGGATACAACCTGCACCTTCCTATGAGGTTAGGGATCAGTCCCTCTTCCCCAGGAGCTTCTGGATGCGAATACCCCCAAACAGCAGCTGTCAGCAATTTCAAAACTGGGTCATTTAAATTAAAGGGAAAAATCCAGGCTTTATAGATTAAAATGGAGACAAAGTCATGAAATTCATATTAAATATAACATAAAATCAGAACAAGACTAGACCTTTTTTATAACAATTTGCTGACTAAGGAAGAGTAAAACCTTACATAGCAGAAAGGCCAGCTTCTCTTAAAAACAGCACACAATCTGTCAGGCATCTCCCCTGAAACCATATAACCTTTTTCTTCTATCCTTTTAGGGGCCTTGTGTTCAGGTAAGAAGACTCTTTACTAGCAAGTGGGACGTGAGGATTACTCCCATGCTAATAGTTGCATATACGGAGACTGGAATGCCTTTCCAACCGAATTGTTCATTGGGTTTGGACTGTAACTACAAGATTTACCTCCTATACATATTGCAAACATTTTTACGTATCACATATCAAAGAGTAATTCTGATCCTCTGCTAGGAGCTATAGAATTTATGATTAATAAAATTATTCTGCCAATGTAATTTTAAAACCTCAGAAAGTTACAACCTGAGTGGCAGGCATTCAGCTCACAGTAAGGTCTGTAGGGATGTTAACAAGCTGGCCTAACCCAGCTGGTTCCCTTGTCCTTCCAGCTGTATCAGTTCAATATCAGCTGAACCTTATTTAGAACATAATATTAATCTGCTGATGATAGCATATGGGATAAACACATCACAATCAGAAGTTGTCACAGTCTAAGCCAAATTACCAGGAAAAAAAAACAGCACAGGAATTCAGAATATGGGACTTATCATTATCATACAGAATGCAGCGGTCAAATCCTTAGTGCATGCAAACAATTTGAATATCTCCACCAAAGCAATCACATGTGTCAAATATTCATAATGGATGTCTGCCACAAGCTGGTGAAGGGTCTGGAGCACAAGTCTTATGAGGAGCGGCTGAGGGAACTGGGGTTGTTTAATCTGGAGAAGAGGAGGCTGAGGGGAGACCTTATCGTGCTCTACAACTACCTAAAAGGAGGTTGTAGCGAAGTGGATATTGGCCTCTTCTCCCAAGTAACTAGCGATAGGACGAGAGGAAATGGCCTCAAGTTGCACCAAGGGAGGTTTAGGTTGGACATCAGGAAAAATTTCTTTACTGAAAGAGTGGTCAAGCCTTGGAACAGACTGCCCAGGGAAGTGGTTGAGTCACCATCCCTGGAGGTATTTAAAAGACGTGTAGACGAAGCGCTTAGGGACATGGTGTAGTGGGCATGGTGGTGTTGGGTTGACAGTCGGACTCGATGATCTTAGAGATCTTTTCCAACCTTAATGATTCTATGATTAGTGCAGATCAACCAGTATAACCTTCTGCTCCATTATTTAGCATAACCAGTTATTTGGATACTTTTCTTATGGTTCAGACACCCTTGCCCCTCTCCCCTTTACCTTTTACAACCGCTGGCTGTTATCCATTCTTGTGATTTCACTGACCTACAAAAGAACATGTGACAGAACTTAAAGACAGAGAAAGAAACTAAATTAATTTACACCCATTTTAAATTACATTAGAATTAACAATTGACCTTTTACTTCACTCTAATTTTTAATTGAAATTCAATCTCTTTGTACTCAGAGGAACATGTTGGGTGTGATTTTCAACACTTCCTCAATTTTTTCTAGCTTTAAGCATAACTGGCCTCAGCAGGGACAAAAAAAAGGCAAGCCAGGGAGCTCTTGAAAATTGCACAGTTTGTGCCAGATAGAAACACTGATAAATGGATATTTCCATTGAATTCACTGAGGTGCAGAGCGTAGTCCTGAGTACCAGCACGCAGCTGTAATGGCTAGTGACAGCAGCAATATGCAAGAGGCTTACAAAATCCCTGCCCAAACACCCAGCACCATGGTACCATATCAAGAGTTCTCAGTCGTGTTCTTGTCACCTGGAAGAGAGGTAACGTGCTCCAGCATTACACTGAAGACTGTGGTAAAAAGGGGAGTCAGTATATCCACTATTTTGCCTTTATCTACCAAAAAGATCTGGAGACAGTCAGCAGAGTGAAGTTACCTCCTTTGTATTGGGAACTAAGCCCATCTAAATGGCCCCAGACCTAAGAAAGGTACAAAACCAGTTCAAAATAGAAGTCTGGCAGAGTATCTCAGATAGGAAAAAAGATATACTGGCTCAGACCCTCAGCATGAGTGGCAATGACATGCAACTAGGCTAATTTATAAAATCGTAAATCTGGATCAGTAGATCTGCGACAACCAAAGACCCAATATTGACTGTATCGCTTAACGATCAATATGATGGAAAAGGTTTTTAATAAAAGCCAATAATATACAAAATATAAGGATCCAAGATAGCTAATCCAAACTTTACACTAAACCCAACTTTTTAAAGATAAATATGATTATGATCTTCATTAGTATGTTCTTTACAATATATACTTGAAGGTGTGTCCTGGTTTCGGCTGGGATAGGGTTAAATTTCTTCCTAGTGCTGTGTTTTGGATTTAGTATGAAAAGAATCTTGATAACACACTGATGTTTTCAGTTGTTGCTAAGTGCCCTCCTAGTCCAAGAACAGCTCCCATGCCTACTGACTGAGCTAGGTACACAAGATGGGAGGGAACATAATCAGGACAGCCAGCCCAGCTGGCTAATGGGGTATTCCATACCATGTGACGTCATGCTCAGTATATGAAGGGTAGGCGTGATCCAGGAAGTACCGATCGCTTCTTGGTTATCGGTCAGCGTGGGTGGTGAGCAATTGCATTGTACATCACTCATTTTGTATATTTTATCGTTATCATTATTATTTTCCCTTTTTCTGTTCTATTAAACTGTCTTTATCTCAACCCATGAGTTTTTCTCACTCTTACCCTTCCGATTCTCTCCCCGTCCCGCTGGGGGGTGGGGGGAGTGAGTGAGCGGCTGCATGGTATTTGGCTGCCTGCCAGGTTAAACCAC
Source organism: Calonectris borealis (assembly GCF_964195595.1). Classification (NCBI taxonomy): domain Eukaryota; kingdom Metazoa; phylum Chordata; class Aves; order Procellariiformes; family Procellariidae; genus Calonectris; species Calonectris borealis. The sequence continues at coordinate 121,734,426 of NC_134314.1, forward strand.
GACAAGGTGTCATACAAGTCCAGGGACAGGTTAGTCTTCTGTTCTATGCTGACATGCATGTAGAGATCAGCTGTGCATTTGCTCTCCCCAAGCAGTGGATCAGTGCTGAATCCATCATTTTTGATGGCAGCTGGCCATGTAGTCTTGCAGTATAGAATTGTTACTTGTGAAAAGACACAGAAAACCTCTGTAGAACCAGTAACATGCTGATGACAAAGCCTTGCCTGCATCCCAGATGTCTGCAGCACTCCTAGGACACATTTTCACATGCATACATTTCCTTTTTAGTGGACTTATGTTCAGCCTGAATTTAGATTGTCCACAAACACCATCTGCCCTTGCAATGAGCACTGTACTTGTTCCTTTCTGGGCTATCGACAGCCCACACTGGGACCTGGAAACCAAGCATGTTGCTGCGCAATCCAACAGATGGCTGTCTTGCATCTCTTTCCATTAACAATCACATTTGCTATAGAGAAACAACGGTCACTGTTCTCTGGAATCTATTTCCCATCACGATTCAAAATAAGGAATAAGAAATTCCCTAAACCCTTCCACCTTCTATATGGAGGAAATTTTAACTATGACATGACTGCTTCACTGTTTAAATATGAGACTGCTAAGCAGTCTTTTTTTTTTTCTCATTAGGCCTCATCAATTATACCAGATTTTTTTCTACTTTTATTTAAACCTTTTCAGTCAATCATCATCCAGCATAACTAGATAAGAGTACCTGGTCTACACTACCTAGAAAATCAGAAAAATGATCCAACAGTTCTACCTGGCCTTCAGAATCTGTAAGTCAGCAATTACTTACAGATCCTAAGCAGACCTGGCTAAATACCACAAAAAATAGTGAATAATTTTGTCATAAGCACTGTCGGCTCATTCAGTTATTATTTGTAGCTTATTATTATTAACTGCATATGCGTATCTGCATGACCAATGTTTTTAGCCCTGAAGATTTTTTATGAATCTTAAATACTTCACAAATAGTCAGTGAATAATTATCCATGCTGAAAAGTAATATTGCAAGTCATTATGGGTTAGATGTTTTTGGTTATTTTCTCATTTTAACAGGCTAAATTATCTAACCATAGTGTAGAAACAGAAGACGTGCCTAAGCAGACAAATCAAATGCCTGAAAAAAAATCAGATACTTAAAGAAATAGCAGCAGGGGATAGTTCATAAAAAACCTTTGTAATTATTTTTTTTTTATTGGCAAGAGTCAGAAGAAAATTTGAGCAATTAACACATTCATAGAAAACCTGATCAGTTCAGGAACAGGACAAAAGGAATAAAAGACTAATCAGTTCAATAGTTCATCAAGAATAATTTTTAACACTTCTAGCCCATAATGGACTTAAAGATTTACAATTAATCACCATTGTCAGAGTAAAATACGCACTATTCTTTAACATAAATTAGAGAGCATTCTGGACGACTCCATTGTTCAACAGACATAATAAACACAACTTGAAAGACTATTTAGTTCAGATTAGTGGACAGAAGAACTAAACACAAGCTGAAACGTACTGCTTACAGATATTTGCACGGATACCAGTTTTAATTCAATTTTTCCTGTATTCACATTTGTGGCTGGCGTTCCACAGAGAACATGCATATCAGACATATACCAGCAAATATTTCCGTAGTGGTCACTTGAAAACGTATCAACATTTCTTCTTCACCAGCCTCTGCCCACAGAAAACTTTGTGGAAGAATCCTCCCTGCCCCATTCTAAATGCTTTAGGCAAAAGCAATAATATTTTGGATTTGAAGCACATTCTTGGAGCTTCACAGAATTTGCACTCCTTTATACATAGCATGCTTTCTCCTCTTAGGAAAGACATGTAATGCAATGTGAAATGTAGACTTTACGAAGAGAATCCAGGGAGACAAATCAGGACATAGGACAATATGACAGCATTTTGCCATAAAATGCTTGTAGTTTTGGCCAGATTATTTGACCAAAGCTGAAAACCAGCTAGGAGTTGTAATTCCTTTTTCAATTATTTACGATTTTTTACACAAACTTACTTTTTCTCAGAAAGTAGACTGTCTAGATTAAAATTTTTTTTTAAATAAGTATTTCTGGTGAAAAACAACACAACCAATCCACATAGTAAAATAGTTTCAAATTCACCATTCTAGGATAAAAACTAGAATCCTGATTAAAATTTTTGTGGCTCAGCCATTAAGAGAACAAAACCACTATCACATGACTAACATGTCAAAACAAGTAAGCTATTACCTCCTCTGAAGAGATGTCAAAAGGAATTTATAGCTCAAAATTACTCAGGTAATCATTCTAAACAACAAATATGTTTGGAAAAAGCCCACTGCTAATTTCAAAACAGAAAGGAAAAATAAAATTTATCAAATACAATTTCTGCTGTTACTTACCATAACACACCATTCTTCAGTATGCAGTTGCTGGGTTTACAAAACTGTGCTATCAGATGAAAAAGAATGATGATGGTAAAGCAATACATAAAAGGCTTGATTTTTTTTCCTGTCACAACAGAAAAAAATATCTACAGTTACTTACTCTGGGAAGAGTTCACATGGTATCAATTCCTCGTCTTCCCTTTTCCCTCTCTTTTGGTAGGGGATCTTTTTTGACATTGTAGAGGCCAAACATGAACATGAGGCCAGTGGATGAGGCCAGAATCAGAGAAGAAAAGGCAGGTGATAATTTTGCGGAATGTCTTTGCCTGGAATCTTTCACCAGAGTCCAATCTCCCCAAGTTGCAAAAGACTGTGAGGAAGATGATGGAGAGCATGGACCTCAACAGCCCACCAGGATGGTCAGTCATTCAGAGGAAGTCTGCTGCTTGCAATACATTCACATGCTGGTGAGTAAGAACAGGCAGAAGACCAGGGATGTGCCACTGATTGCAGTCATGATATCCCCAAGGTCCCTTTGTTCCACGCATCCTGACACTTCATCCTGCAACAACATTTGGAAACAGGAGAGTGAATAACGAGCCTCTGGGTTGAACCAGCATAGCTATTTTTATAATCTTATGCTCGCCTGAATGAAACTCACATTTCTTCTGCAAATGGAGAGAAGGACAGTCTTGTCTTTACTGTGATGCCTGTGTGCATTTTTTGAAAGCATATACTGCACAGCAGGTTTTTCATCTGCAATAATCAATGGCCAAATATTTTTGTGTAGCACTAAAAAGAAATCAATGGCCAAGTTTTTACTGGAAAAATATCTAGCCCATGTTTATATGACAGCAGAATACATTAAAAAGACAGTATATTTGTGAAGTGAAACAAGCACAGGTAAATTGTTCCTGAAGTAGTCCAGGAAGTGCTTGACACAGCTCATAGTCTAGGGGAAAGTTTTATGATTTACATAAGTCCTTGCACTGTGGGGACTCACAAAGCAAATACCAACACAATCCTTGCTGAGAACCAATCTCTTTTCAGACTCTCAGCAACTCTTAAAATCCATGGTCTCATTATCTTGCATACAGCAGGCTTCTTTCTTGTACAGCTTTATTTATTTATTTATTTATTAATCAGAAGACTGTTTTCTAGTGCCCAGATGCTGGGAATTGTCCTGACTGCTGGTTTATGATGAAGCTGCATGACCTCTGCACAGACGCTTATCTCCGTATCTGGCTGATACAGAAATTGGTAGTCAGTCTCTCATCACAAGCAGGCTACCACCTACAGATGAATGATCACAGCTAGGTCTCCTTAACATACTCCAAGATTACCTTGGCATCTAGATGAAACTTAAAATCCCTAGCAGTCAAAAATAACTTCTGGCGTTGGCTGTGGAGAAGAGTGACATTCTGCAAGTCTTCCCTGTAAGTGCATTGAAGAAGGCACTATGGGATGTTGCCAGGACCCCTATCTTTTGCGGCCAACAGAAGGAATCAATATGAGTACTTATTCATTCCAGTCTTGGTGGACGTTATCAATAGCTCCTTCTAAGCAGGCTGCATTTGATATTTACAGCTAATCCATTCATAATGAAGCTATCAAGCCTTTTATTGTTACTTTAATTTGCTTTCACATCAGTTTGGCTAAAACTTGGGATTTTTTCCTGCAGTCTCCATCCCTTCTTTTACCAAATTCCCTCCTGCTTCAGAAGATTTTAACTTTCTATGTTTCTGAGTTGAAGCTAGCGAGACCTGCTGATGTAGCAAGTGAACAGACTAGCACTGCATTTCTAGATATGGACAGAACACCGCATGCTATGGCAAAGTCTTCAAGACAGTGTGCTTCACTCCCAGAGCTCTTGAGTTTCTGCAGTCACTCACAGCCCTGCCCAGGAATTAGCTTTCCTGTTAAGAAATTCTTCACAGTTTTTGATGTTGGGGATAATATGCAGACTGCATTCCTTGACCTTCTGGTCAGGATGCAGCAGCTTCAGCAGACCATTGTCACTGGAGCTGATTTAAAATGTACAAGTGAGGCAATTATGATTTGCCTACATGTCTGCACACTTATCTCTATGCTTATTTTAAGAGTGTTGATATTAGGTTGCTATGAATAGATTTTTCCCTACTTTACATGCACTTATGCTCGGCTATTTTTCAGATTAACTGGTGAACAAAAAGAACTTAGATATAACATAGTCTTGTAAGATTCTCATGGTGTCCACAATCCAGTAGGTCTTCAGCAATACCTAAATGGGTGAAGATTGCATGGGTTATTTCAGAAATTGGGTAGCAAAGACAGTCTGTGTGAAAGAGATGTCTTCTAGTGACTGTTGTCACAGGAAAGAAGTAGTTGTCTTTCTGTAGAAATGGAGGAAGATCACATAGATCTACACTCAGGTAGGTTAGCTTCATAAAACCCTGATCCTCCCTTAAACAGGGAAATCAGTCTGGATCTCTCCCTCCATACTCTTCTGGAAAGGAAAAGATTTACCCTGGAGGAACTACTAGGCAACAGAAGTAACAACTGTAAATACTTTAACTGGAGTATGTTCGTAAAAATATTTTTAAGCAAGTCATACCTTATAGAATGACGTTGCTATAAAACATTAACTTTCGCACACTGGGGAAAAAAAAAAGGGAGAAAAATGGTATGGAACAACAACAACAAAATCACACACTCAAACCAGACAGATAAAATTCTACTATTATGTTGAGGTAGGTAGCAATAATCATTGCTGCCATAATTTCCTTCCTCCTTTGCATTAATATTTGTATTTCTTGGCTACCATGCACTTACTAACCACCCAAATCTGAACAGCACATACAAAAAGCATGTGGGCCATCCCCTTCTCTGAGGATTGTCTCATAAATGAGTAGGTGAAGTGAGCATTAAAGCCTCACTAGAGGTTCTCTCATGTAAGGCTGTGAACAATAAGAAATTGACTGTGATTGTAGGAGGTACATGCTTCATTGCTATGACAAATTAATTAGAAACGTTAATTATTCCCAACCTTCTAACAGAGCATGCGTGTATGCAGCTGATCAGATGGGAGCCTGCTCTCCTACCATTCAGTTCACTTCCACATACACCAATTTCTAAAAATATTCTCTCATGTAAGCCATGTTCTCTCATGGATTTTGTTCCTGCAAATGTCCCAGGCCTGCTGTGATTTTTATCAAGCTTAACTTGATAAAACAATCTTCAGACTAGTTTCAGACTAGGGATAGTTTTAGGTTTATTGACGCCGTTGTTATTAAGCTAGACAATAAAAGGACAATGAGGGATAGTAGCACTCTGCTATTAAAATGATTTGATCTTCCCTACTTATGACCTCGGATTTTGTTGCTGAGGTCAGGACATGGACAAAAGACAAAATCATAGAAATAAAGAACAGCAAGTGTATTTAAAAAAATATTATGAATATCTTTCTCCATCCAGCCACTTACTGGAAAAGTTTATGAATGAACTTTCTCAGTTTCCTGACTGAGTCAGGGGGTTGACAAGGAAACACAGGTCCCTGAATCTATGAGGTGCTGGTTTATAACCAGCCTAGAATGGTAAGAGTCAAAATTATCCCCAGAGAAGCACTGTTCATATTAAATGAACTTGCTGAGGTAAAAAAATGCTTCCAGGAGGGAGAAATGCCATGCTCCTCATCACAACTGGCACCCTTTAATCCCTTTTAGAACAGATCTGATTAAAATTAAATCTAGAGATATCCCCAGCTAGAAGCTGAGACACACTGCTGGAGAAGCTTATTCTCTAGATCAATACAAAATTAGCAGTTTCTTGGCTTCTCATGGTTGAGTGTGCACTCTGCTTCTTCTAAAGTCAGTGATAAAATCCATATTGACTACAATGGAGCAGAGCTAACTGGACTACAGCACTGCTCTTTAGCAAATACCACTCATATGTAATATAACAACAAAGGATAGTTTTACAGCTCAGACCTGGACTAGTACACAGAAGATCTAAATTCATCTCCTAGCTCTACCTTAAAGTTCCTGTGTGACTGAAAAAAAAGTCACGCCACGCCTCTGTATCAGAGTTGCCAGATCAAAACCAGAGCAAAGCAGCCTTCCATCCCTTGACTTCTTGCTTTAGTCTAAATGGGATAAAGAAGATTTATTCCCATTCCCTACCTTCCTGAACACCATATTTGTAGGAAAATAGTGTAATCATGAAGTGCTCTTCTATGCACTGAACCCCAGGGACACAAGCCTAAAACTAATGAGACCAATACCAAATAAAGTGCTGTTTGAGCTCATGCTAACAGGGCAGCTATCAGACATATTGCTCTAGGAGCCACCTCATTCTGTACAGTTGCACAGGAACCCCCAACTTAAACACCTAGGAAGCAGAAGCAGCTGAGCTGCGACAGCAGAAAACTTTGAACGCACTGATGTAGTTTTCCAAGAAACCAACTCGGGTATCTCCACTGTATGCTGCAGCACTGACATATCCTTTGTTAAAGACAGGACATCGTTCATCTCTCTCTCCAAGTACAAATGCCTTACAAGTCAATTCTGTGGTTAATGCAAGCTGACAAAAGGAGGTTATATAAACTGTGCAACAATACCCACTGCCACTCACTTGAAGAGAAGATACTTCAAGGGCAGCTTGCTCCTATGTGACACAACTAGTGCTTTGCCAAACAGAACAGAGGACTTGCAGCGGTAACACTGTTTCCTGCTTTAAGTAAGTCCCTCAGCCAGAGCGTTAATTTCTATCTTGTGGCACATTTGAAGATTAATCAGTATCTTAGCCTGCAGTGGTCCAGCTAATTTAAACACAAACACACTCCATGGAGAGCAAAGAGCCTGAAGGAGGTGGGAGGGGAAAGCTAGTGGGCTTTGAAGGAAGTGCAGCCTGCTAATATCTGCAAAAACTGAACAAGAAATAGATAAAACTAAATTGGAGATCTATTAAAAATAAATTAATGGCATCTGCAAATGAAATTAAATCTAAGATAATCACTCTAATAGCAGGGTCTCTGGTGAGCATTAATGCTTAATTTTTTCTTATATTTGATGAAGGCATCTATTAATTAAAAATATTTATACAAGGTAGAGGCTTGACAGGAATACTCTGTGCAGCCGTTCTTAAGGGAGCTGCTTGTGTTAATCAGCTATTTTAGAAGAAAATGCCTCTACTCTATACAACTAAGGCAAGACTGTACTTCAATAAATCTTATTTAAGGCCTGTGCTTTCTAAATATCCTCTGTGACTGGAATTGGATGGAGTAAGCTGCTTTCTACAAATGACATAATACACTTTCCTTCCCATTGTTTAGTTAGCTTGTACTGAAAATAAACCTTCATCTTATCCTCCCCCTCCCTTTTACCCCCCTTGTATTGTTAACCTTTTATTAAATTGTTGAACAACCAAGTACAAAAGCAGATGATCTGATATGTATGAATGTATTGTACAAACGAGGAGGACAAAGCTAAACACACATTCAATAGTGGGTATGAAAATATTATCGGACTTTCAGGCAGGGACAAAGCAAGACCATGTGTCATTAATGAGACTATTCAAAGTAATTTTGATGAAGTTATGATTCCATTGTCATCCAGTACTCAGAAGGAAACACTTAGCATTTGAAAAAAGAACCGTTAATCATTATGCAGCTCTCTGGGGCACTCACTCTTTCAGGATTTTCCTCTTTGTTTCCCCACCACCGCCACATTTTTTCCTTTCTTTTTTTCCTCTCATCTTTTCAACACAAGCAGTGCTATGAAAACAGAGAGGATTAGAAGTTGTCCCTGACATATTTCATTGTAAGGTTGTTGGTTTTGTCTTTCTGCATTTATTAGTTTGAATTCTGTATAAGGCACCTGTTGGCTGTTGAGAATAAATCAACAGGAAGGTCACCAATGGGTTTGTATTGTATGCTTGCCTTTTTAAGCCTGTTGGGAACTCACTGCTTTGCTATACAGGAATAAATGCTCGAAAGAAGGCCAACCATGCTGTTTAATACTATTTCATTATGTGAATTGTGTGTGAATCGTGTAGGCTCTTCGAACAAAAGTTAATCTTAAAGTCCTGTTGCTAGTATTGTCATAATTAACTCAGGCTAGCGACGGCAAGAGTCTCAATTCATGACACCAGTTAAGTAAGCTATAGTTAAACTTATCTACCATAGCTATTGCTATGTTGCATGGAGAGAAATGAGCACTGCAAAAGGGCACTTAGAGAAATAAACAGGGAAGGTGATGTATGGATGTAGCTTTCTGAAAGCTCTGATAAAAAGCCCCGGCTATGCAGTCCATCATGCTTGGTAAGTCAAGGGTGGGTGGCATAAAAACAAGTGATGAATGTGTTAAATTGCTAAAAAGTGGAACAGGGGACAGCCTAGGAAAAGTGACTTTGACTTAATGATTTCTTTTGATTATGCTACTGCTACAATATAACACTGTGGCCGGCCGTGTGGGAACAACAGAATAAATGCTGTGAGACCCCTCCCTTTTTAAATCCAGCTGCAATGTAGCCAAAGGAGGGGACACAGCTGAAGTGAACTCTGGAGTAAGGAACATTTTTTTTAAGAAAGGGGAATAAAATAAAATGCATTTTAACACATGACTTGATATACATTATGGCTCATGAGAATGTCCACTTCCTCATGCCCTTTAAAAACTACAGCTGGGCTTTACAATGAGATCTATTTCTCAGCACCATTGCCCATTTTTTTAATACTGCAGTATATAGATAAGACTACTGCACTTGCCTGAGGAATGGAACACAAGCTCAATGCCCTCCTTGGGATAGGGAGGGAGACAGATGCAACCCTCCCAGATCCAAAAGCCTTTCTCACCTGGCAGTTGGCTCCGCAAGCACTTGCTGCCCCTCCCCAGGAAGCTGTACCACTCTGTGAAGGAAGAATTCAGCACTGATGAGGCCGGAAAGAGGAAGCAAGGGGTATTGCTCTCCAGTCCTTGTCCTAAATCTTGCTTATGCATTTTCACTGAATGTAGCTAAGTATCTAGGACTTTCCTCACCTTCTGAATTGCCCAGAAAAAAAAAATTCCTTCTTCCCTTCTTCTGTATGACTCCCAGAATCTTGATTTTTTAAAATTATATTTTTATTTATTTTTTATATATTTTATATTTTTAGTTATATTTTTAATTATATTTATATATATATTTATATTTACAAAGATATGTTTTATATCTTTGTAAAGATACATTCTATGGATACATTCACAACAATTTAGGTCTGTGGCCAGTTATATCTCCCTTTTTTTTTTTCATTAGTAAAAGATGCATTTACAGTTAGATCTGTATTGTTTTAATCAGATTGGGTGTTTGATTAAATATTTCTTTTTCTCATGCTATTTTTTTCACCCATCCCTGCAACTTGGAACTGCAGCCAATACCAAAGCCAAAGCACAGCCAGAACATCCTTTCTTGCGCAAAGTGAAAGCATTAAAGAGTTGCGAGTTAAATTCATTCCATACTGAAGCTCATGGCAAAGCTTCCACTGGTTTCAGTAAAGGCAAGACTTTCCCCAGTTATTTCAATATACGAAGAGACAGATGTTACAATTCAATCTACCTTAATTTTACTTAACTTTAAGGAACATTCAAATTACAGGTAATTATAAACGTCAGGCAAAACCCCCTCAGTTTCTCACCCAGAAGGATGGTTTCAAATGTCGGTGAATCAGGTTCTTTTCTCCATAAAGAGTGTGACTTTCCAACTCCAATTTTACAGATGCTGTATGTACTGGTATGGTAGGAATATGTGTTTTGCAGCTTCAAGAGATTATTCCAGTAATAATCAAGAAAGAACTCCTGAACTTTTAGCATTTGCCCATCATTACATACAGCATGAATTGGCCTATTCCCCAGACACTTCATTCAACAATAAATTCTGATGATACCGACATATTGAGCAGCAAAGCAGAATAGACAACGGAAAAAAAAAGAACTATCAATCTGTGTCTAAGTGTTAGTGGACTGGCATTACTAATGTTTTTTTCAGTTCCATTGATGGGCACCACGCTGCAAGACACATGCAGTGCCAGCTCACCAGCTCATGTAATTAGTCATCTTTCTGACAAGGTTAATGGATCTATGTAAGTTTTCCCCCCAGGTGAGAACCTGACCCAACATTTAGACATGACATCACTTTGATAAACTTGCAATATAAAGAGGACGGTGGCATAACAGGCAAAAGCCTCGTTGTGAAGGAGGAAACAGAGACAACTGTAGTCTGTCAGCACAGGTGAAAGAAGAAGGGCTGAAGAACAGAATAATAGTGATAAGTACCAGAATTTGATTTCATTAGCCAGAGAAGACTGAGGCTTTTTGCTGGCCATTTTACAATTCTCTCACTTGACTTGTTTACTGATGGAAATGTTTGCCAAGGAACTTTGGAAAAATAGTGACATATGAACAATCTGTTGCGGCATATTGTAGCGGTGTTGTTTGTGCTGCTATAGTTACTAAGCTTTTAGCATTTTTGTAATTTGTCTTGAAAGAGCTGGAACTTGGCATGAAGTTTTTGGGTGCCTCTATCTTCAAGTCAGATGGTTTTCATATTTTTTGTTACATCTCTGTAGATTTTTTTTTTTCCTATGTGTAGAAAAACCTGAAGATATGCTGTGTCAAGGAAAAGGAAAAAGTGTGCTCAGTTGAAGAAAGAAGCAGAAGGTGGGAAAAACCCCAAATGCATTGCAAGATGAGGAGAAACAGGTGCAAACTTCTTTTCAAGGTGAGAAGAGTGTTTACAGAATACTCACAGGTCTTATGTAACTGCAAAATTAATCAGGCTATGCAAAAAAGGCCTTGGGATTTTTACTTTCTTTTGGTTTCAGATCTTACAATGATTTACTTCAATGCCAGTCTTTTGTACAGGATAGTAGCTTGACTCAAATCCCTGAGTTTCATTGTGCTCATTCAATGGACTTCGTAAAGATCAAATCAGCACAGTGAGGGAAGTATAAGCTTAATGTATTTGAACTGTGGACACAAAATGGGTACAAGAAAGTGCAAGGCCAAAGAGCTGTACAAGCAAGTTAAGAGAGAATGAACTATGCCATCAGCAACACCACCAAAAAAGACTGGACAAAGAAAACCACGAGTCTCCTGCTTCTGTCTGAGCAGGATGCCTTAGCTCTGCCGGCCTAACACTGACCTGTAAGATACATTTCCATTGCATGATAAGCCTAGATCAGAACCTCCTGTTCAAGTACTTGAACTGCCATGCGGTTCTGCTGTGGTGGGACAGAGAACTACCTACCAGAAACATGGACTGTACAAGCACAGCAGAAAGAAGTCTAGAGAAGAACTGAAGAACAAGGAAAGAGAAAAAGGGAACAAAACCCAAACAAAATTATTGGTGAGCAATCCAACAATAAGGAGAAGAAAATACCATACAAAAATTGGCCGTGAGGGAAGCTGGGAAGTGATAACTGTGGCCAAAATACTGGTGTATGTTATTCCATTTGGGAATCTTCCCCACCACTTCCTAGGGCTCCCTATATGGGTAGTTCCCATTACTGCTAAATGCATATGAAATATTAAGTTTCAGTCAGAAGAATAAGACTCTGTCCTCCCCCTCCCCAAACCACAGCCCACACAGAACATCCTACGCTCCTGCCAGGCATCATCCTAAACACACGGAAAATCTTATCTGACACATGTAAGATTAATAAAGCATTTAGCTAGTGTTATGGAAGTCTTCACTGCTCGAACGTCATGTCTTATCACAATTCTGCAACAATTTTCTTGACACTTTGAACTTTCCATAGGTCTTGTTGAGGGAGAAGGAGGCTGAAAGAGGAGTATTACAGTGCTGTTGATGAACCTGTTAACAATAATGCTTGTTCTGTCAACTTGGGGAAGAAAATATATATAATATTTTGCCTTTCATAGTAGTTTAACAGGTGGATGCATAGAGAAGTTCATTACAGCAGCTTTAAAATTAGTCAAAAATAACTGAAAAATTATATAGTGTATGCTTAACCAACAGAATTGATTAACTCAAGATAATGTAGCTAGAGGTTTGGTGTGATTAAGTGGGATTAGACACGTATACATATCATGAGGTATAACCTATCAACATTTCTATGGAGAGAGTAATATCCTTTATTATATTACCTGAAATATATATCCATATCTATATATATATATAGATTATAATAAGCTATCAATGCATGTATTAGAAACAATTATGAATCAAAAGAACAATGGCTAGCCCAGACCTCACCCTCTGGGAAGTTTATTCCACAACATGTCTTCTAATTTACTCTTCAGGAGCTCACATCAGCCACTGTTGCATGCCCGATACCTACTTATGGGCCTCTAGTACTATCCTGCGACATGACTTCTATGTTCCGATATTCCCCCCATCAGTCTCTGTCCTGCTGTCTCATACCATAAAACACAAATTACCCGTAAAAATGATAATTCTCCTATTAGTTTTAAAGGTCAAATCAAATGATGTGGAAAATATGCCGGGGTGTGACACATAATTTACATAATTGCCACAAAAACACTGCATAAAGCTCGGGGGGGGGGGGGGGCGGGAGGGGGCAAATCAGGCTTCACTCTGAGGAAAAGCCAATCAGCCAGATTTGCAGTGAGAGTAAAGTGGGGCTGCAGCATGGACATGTGAACAACACTAGTAACCCGACGATCCCCACCCCATTCGGTTCTAAATTTACTCTCATCTTTTTCCCCATCCCTTTCCCCCAAATATACGTGCACATAATGAGAAAGGAAAAATGAGAGATATTCCCCACCAATCCTGGATTTTAAACTGATTTGTTTCTAGATCTGGAATGTAATTTTCAAGGTCATTACATAAGCGTACCACCCTTGAGCGAGGGGGCAGACATGAAGACTGACATGCCAGTCCTATCTGGTGTGCCAAATGGTGTTGCACATTGGAGTTAACGACGTGTGAGCAGAGTCGGTGCTAGGGGCCTGCCAGTCCCTAGCATCCCCTTTGCAGACATTGCTTTTCCCTTCATTTGGCTTTTGGATGAAGGTGCTGTCAGCACTGCCCTTCTCCTCCAGGGCTTGCCATCATGGGCATGGTCTGTGGATCCTGTTTCTCCTCAGGACACAACTCATGTGGGGATAAGCAGGACCTTCAAATACACCGGGTGCAACACCACAGATCCCAATGGAGGGCTCATGAAAGCTGAAGCAGCAGCCAATATGCTTGTATAGGGAGGAATGAAATTCAGCTTGTAGCTTAATAGCTATTTCCTAAAAGCCCCCACTTACATAAAACAGACCCTGGATAAATGTAATTTGAATCCATTAAAGAAAAAAACAAAACCAAAACCACCGCACACAAAACAAAATCTGAGCTATTGAAAAGCAAACTTAGGATTTCTTCTAATGCCCTGGTACTGCATGCTTAAACTGATTAACATGATGGCTGGGTTTGGCTGATGATTTTAGAGGCATTTTATACAGGAATTAGATAACTCAAAAAATTGGTAATAAGCTTGACATCTGCTCATTTTTCTTAAAGTTTAAGGTGCCTCCCTCCCTTCTGTCTGCCTAGCACAGCAGTCATTATACTAGTCATTGCATCTGGCTGTTGACACAATGATGCTTATTTCTGAGATGAAGACAGCAAGTTATCCTTATTTGTGTCAATGAAGTATTAACTCCAACTATATCATTGGTTACTATGACTCAATTTATTAGTATATCCTCTTGTGTTCTTATATCTTATGTGTACTGTATTAACCATGCATACGTCTATTTTGCCTTTTTTTTTTTTTTTAATTACAAAACCAGTCTTACTTTACTTAAGGTTGATCTTACCTTAGAATAATTAAGCTGACAATAGGTGTCTACACATTAGAAAAATGGAGCAGGATATTGAGGAAAAGGTGTTTTATTACATTATGTCTCCATTTTGGATTTATAACTCCGTTAATTTCATATCATATATATTTATCATCTAGGTTCTTAATACAACTTTTTAATCAGCAGAAGTGAGAGATCGCTTATTCATTTGACATATCACAAATTAATAAAAATACAATGAATGAGCAAATCCAAATGGTCTTTCAGACCAGAAACTTTGCTGCTTCTGAAGTGCAAAGCTCTGTTATGAAATAGAAGAGGTAAAATTCTTTTAGCTGTCAACGGGCATTCATATAATTCACTGCATTTATTAAAGGAATCCCCACAAGGTATCTATTCAAGGTCAAGTTATTTTACATTTCCATAATATTAAAAAGAGAGAAAAAGTAATACAATGACACACTGAAAGAAGGCATCAGGTAATTAGATAAGGAACATTCGTGATCCAGGCATTCGGAAAGCTTAAAACTAATTTTAGAAGTGAGCAATACTGCTCACTTTTTTCTTAGGATCAGATTAACAGCAGCCTCAAAAATACAGCTGAACTGAAATATACTAGTGTAATGATAAAAGTCAGTTTGCACATGGCTATCAGAGACACCACAGGTGGAAAAAATTCAGGTAATACTGATCAATCACTAGAAAATCCTTACAGTTCTTAAATATTACCAGAAATGCATACATATAATTAATAATCACGTGAATTTCCTTTTCTCTAGGCCTTCATACATATCAACATATAGGCAATGTTATTAAAGCTATTAAAGCTTAGGAAATAAACAGCCAAGTAGTGCATATTCAAATGCCCAATTTTTACTCCTCCATCCCTTCTCAACCCCTGCCTTTTGTTTATCCTGCCTACTTGCTATACCTTCTCTCTGAGAGCAGATTTGAAGGGTGAGAGCTGTCACTTCTGAGGTTAGTACAATACCCAGCACAACCGGGCCTGTAGATGTTAGAATAATAAATCACAGTCTGAAGGGACAGCTCAAGCAAGGGAAATATTCTTTGTCACGAAACAGTTGGATCTCTAGTGGTATCTGGGCAAACTTTCCTGCACTGATCACAAGCATACCCTGACACAGTTTTGGAGGGCCCATGCTGGGAACGAGGCGCTCAGCGCTTCTCCCAGTGTGTGTGTTTCCCCACTTTCCTTGGCTGGCCCCACTCATGTTGATAGGGTGCTTCCATCATGCTAAAACTGCCCTATTAACATGTGAATTGAGACCAGCTATTATTTTGCACAGCACTGTCTGGATTTAAATATGTCCATTTTCTTGAATTTGAGAAGAATAATATTTATAATAATTATTATTAACTTTTCATTAACAGTAGGCTTCTCACAGATACTGAGGCCAACTTACAGACTTCTGTCCACAGATAGCGGATGTAAATTAGTCATGCCTTTTTAAATACCTGTTATAATGCTGAAGTGGCATAAAACAGCTTTAGTATGAGTCTTGATCACAGTATACTTCATCAATTGTGATAACTGTTGCATCTGATGCTGTTCCATCTCAGCCAAGGAATGGGGGGTGTGGGCGAGAGTTTCCTCATGGCTGGTCCTGGGGGACAGAGCTGCATCTGAGAATTGGTAAGACGCTGATCCTGTCACCTTACTGCCAGTCTTGGTAAGTGTCACTCTACTAAGGAACTGCTCCTTGGTTCCATAACCTGATTTCTCCCACTATTGTGGGGGTGACAAAGATCAGTAGAAGGCAGATTATAAGGTCGAACATTTGCCTTTGGTTTCTACTGTGATTATGAATCAAGAGACACCTATCATTTTTTATTCCCATTGACTGGTTTTCTCCTCTGGTATATACGGTTTATTATCCTAGACTGTAGGGCTTCAAGGGCAGACATTGTCTTTGGGTGCTGCGCCAAACAACATGACTCTAATCTTTGTTGGGGATTATTAAACACTACTGCAAAAACAAAAATAACACACATTTCTGGACAACAGAAGAAAAGATTGAGAATTGTGAGGTCCAACTTTAGATTTGTGAATGTAACATGATACAGGTTCAGAGCATCACAGCAATAAGAAGTTCTTGAGGGGTCCAGATGGGAGTTCTTGTTCACAGCCCTGCACTGCAGGTAGCTGTGCAAGTCCAGTCGAAAGCCTTACAAATTTCATGCTTATTGTCACTTTTTTCTTTATGGTTTGGAGACAGTGTAGAAATTTATATATGGGATAGAGAAGACACACTTAAAACAAGTAAAAGTTGTTGCTTAAGACAGTTGGAAATAGTTACATTTCTACCAAATCTCAAGATCAGGCAAGATTTATTTTTCATTTGTAGCTTGGTTCAGTATGGGAGCACATGAACACTGTAATCTGTCTATCATATAATAGCTCCAGACTGGATTTAGGTGAGTGAAAGAGACATTTCTGAAAAATGTCAGATGAGAAAACACACTGAAAAGAAGATGACAGACCTACACTGCAAAATGGGAAGATTAAGTATGCACCAGCTTATACATCATTACTGATTACTGCCATCAGATCAGAACAAGATTTTACCTGAAAGGCAAGAAAGAGGAGGGAGGAAAAGAAAGAGGAGGGAGGAAAAGAAAGAGGAGGGAGGAAAAGAAAGAGGAGGAAAATTGTAGACTACTTTTACAACAATTTGCTCGGAGGCTAAGAATCAGGTTTCCACAGTGAAAAAACCACCATTGGCTGATCACAATTAATATCGGTGTTTTCTCAGTAACAGATGAAAGCACAATAGTGGTATAAGCCTACCAAATTTGTAGTAAATAAAAATATTAAAAGTGTAATGTGGATGCATAATCTGTCTTTTTTAAGACAGTATTTTAAAGTTGTTCTCTCCATTGCTGTACATCTTGCTTCATGCAGTGTTCCTCTGCATTATAGAGGCTACCAAGAGGTAGCTACCATGACCTCTTCCCCCTGAACCCCAGTTTCCTGCATGACTGCAGGCAACCAAGTAATTTCCAACATGAGAAGAGCTCTTGAGTTTGTCTGCCATAAGCTCTTATATTGGGAATGATTGGGATAGCTGGTTGGTTGTATCTGTGGGGTAAAACTCTTCCCACTCTGAGACAGTGGGAGTGAGGAGCCTACACTGGCATTTGAGGTTATGACAGGTGGGGATTTCCTTTATCTCTAGACTTGATTTGGATGAGTGAAAAAGATTTTTCTGAGAAATGTCAGATGAGAAAATACACTGGAAATGTAGGAGAGAAACCCAGCTGCTGTTATCCAGCCATTGAAATGTTGCTAAATGAACATTTCAATGTGGAAATGTTGAATTTAGGCCTGAGGAAGAGCCTGGATCTGTATAACCATGGACCCTCCTGAAAAGCAGCAACAAAACGCTCCTGAATGCGAATTTCCTACTCAGCCATACAGGTGTATTATCATTTGGAGGGTGCAGGTATTACTTGAACTGCTTTCAATGGTGCAACAGCAGTGATTTGTCTACTAAGGCTGGTCTTGACAGTAGCTGCTGAGACATCAGAGTCAGGCCAAGAAAAACATAATTATGGATTATTCTGGCAGCCAGTCTGTCAGCAAATTATTACCTAACCTACAACTACACATGGCCCATTCCCAGAAAATGAGCAAGACTCAAAACAGATCATAACCAAATGTATTCCAGTGCAAGAAGAGCCAATTTACTGACCCTCCACCCACCTACAGAAGACACCTGATGGCAACTTTACTTATGCTTGAACAGACTGACAGCAGGTAGGAAAAGGAGTTTCAGATCTGGCATAAACAGTAGCTCATCTCACAGGTTTCAACTGCTAGTCTAGAAGATGTCAAGGTAACGAGTCCTGAAATGAGCTCTGCGAGATGTTTATCTTCTGAGGGCAATGTTGTATTTATTTTTTTTTGTGACTAAACCTTTCGGTGGTTTGGAAATGTTACAATCTTTTTTCTTTTTTACTCTGAACCAAACAAAAAGATCCCAAAATAATGCAATGAATGGAATGGAGCCCTGTGAAGAACATTCACAGCCATATTTCAAGAGCTGTTGTCTAGATTTTTGTAAGGGCCTTAGAAGCGTATCCCTCAAATAAGCTCCATTTGAACGAAGGTACAAATGAATAGAGAATGCAGATCAAATGACACCACACTGATTTGGTGGGGTTTCATCACATACTCACTAGGTTTAACATGGAAGTCGGTTCTGAGCCTTCTGTCACTTTGTTTTATAAGCAAGCTGCAGCAGGACTTCTGTCAGCAGAAGTTAAATGTACCAATTGAGGGCAGTATATCATCTGCACAAGAACTTGCTTAGAAATGGAGCGTGCATTTGTTCTGTAAAATTTTTTCAGCCAACTAACTTTTCTTTCTCATCAGAATTTTTTTCCAGCAGATTTTTCCAGCCTGTTACAGAATGGATGTTATGACACACAAAAAATCCCGTCTGCTCTTGTCTGTACAGAACAGAATATTGCTCTCTGGCTTAATCTTTCAGTGATCACCAAACAGAGTAGCAAATTATTGCTGCAGGTCTGAAGCAATTTATGCAATACTTCACTCATGAGGACTTACTGTTATTTCTCAGCAGTCATAATAGAAAAATATATACTGAATAGCTTATTGCTTTTTAGCATTCATAGAGTTTGCAACAAACATGCTAGGAGTTGCCAAATGCAGTAGCCAGACAGAGGCGAGGCTGCTGCAGCTCCATGTTCCCAGGTCCAGTGAGTAGTGAGGCTGAGCATCTACTCCTAATAGGTAGCCACACAAACATAGGTATACAACAAATATATACGTAGACACATGGCCAGCTACATGGGTCATTGCAGACAGAAACAGTAAGCACTCACACAAACAAACAGCACCAACAGCCTCCTGGCTGAGCAGGTTAAAAGCCTATTAGTGGAAAATATACATACACACACACACATTATATAAACATACATATCTACACACACAACACAGATGCCCTAAGTAACTGGCCTCAGATGCTCAGTCTATCCAACAGCTTGCCCTCAATCCTTGCTCTCCCCAGCTGCAGGTACCTCAGGACCAGCAGCCCCACTCCAGCTGCTGGTTCACAAACGCTCTTGCATGCACACTAGACATCCCTCCAGTAACTGGTCTTATGCGCGTAACTGGCCCTGGATCCTCTCCATCTCCATTTGCCTCAGATGCAAATGGATCCCACTCAGTCGACCCCCCACAGACTTACAGACTTTATGGTCTCCCTAGCAGTGGTCTTGGACTTCTGGGTCCTTACCATAGCCAACTTGCAGACTCTGGTCTCTCTGGCATCTGGCTCAGACTCACAGTTGCCTTTATACCTGGCTCCCAGGCCTCTTACTCTACTCACTGGTAGTCCAGTTTTATACTCGCTAGCAATCGCACACTGATGTACACACTGTTGCTCACTCCTTTTGCTGGCACCACAGGCACATGAGCCCCTATGATCCATGGTCCAACTCCAGTTGCTGGCAATGAGACCCCCACACATACACAAATGCACTTAGAACAGAGAGCCCCTCACCCAGCCAGACAGTCAGAAATTGAGCTTACTGAGAACACAGGACAAACTGCGGTGATCAGGAGATCAGTCCCTTTTACCCCCTTTCTATTTTTCCATGCTTATTCCTTCCCAAACCATCTTGATCTCTCTCCTTTCCCTGCCCTTGTCTTCTCCCCTAAGCCAATAAATCTAAACATCCCAAGATGTTCCTCCCTGCACCCTGTAATGAGGCCCACGCCTCTGGCGGTAATCCCCACTTGTCTGTAAGGTGCTCCGGAGACCGTCTCCCGTTGACCCATAGTGCTGGTGGCCATCCAGCCGTGGGGCTCAGGCTCCCCTGGGACAGCCTCAGTAGGGTCCGGGTCTCCAGTCTCTGACTGGGATATTGGGGTCTCCCAAATGCTATGGTGCCTCTGTGCTCCTTCATACTTGGGGGAACAAGCCTTTATCACATAACCTAACAAAAAATGCAATATCAATGTCCTGAGTCACTGCAATGGAGAGCAGAAATCTTACTGGAAAGGTACAGAACTGTGCTCAGTAAAGCTTGAGCATAACACCAGATTCAAGACTACCCAGTGCTCTGTTTTTCCTGTAGAATGAGGCATCCCACAGTTACTCAGAGGCACGGTGAATTAAGAAGTTATATTGTACTTCAGAAACACAAATACACGTAGTGCTCAGCAATACATTTGCTACGCAACCAATTTAATCTACAAGTTAATACAAAATATTTCTGTTCTGCATTCTAATTTCGCTGTTTTATGCTAGTGCTTTCAGGCTGCAAGCTTTATACAGAACTACAAAGGTATCTGAAATCAGTATATTTCCATACTTCATCTATGATATTATTAGAAAAGAAGCAATTATTTTGGCACATTCTAACTTATGTATAAGGTATAGAACATATTTTTATATACGAAAACAAAAATACACACAAATACAACTGAAATTCAAAGGTCTTTGGATCATTTGAAGCTGACAGACAATTTATGAGGTGGCGAGGCTGAGGCAGTACCAGTATGCCAGTTTTGTGGCTGACTGTACAGAAAAGGTTAATTTCAAACTCGGATCATGTAATTTCCATACAGATCTGTTCCTTTCCAACCACTTTCTGATGATTTACTGTAAATGAACAACCTGGCATAAAAATGGCTCATTCAAGATGTGAGGCACCAGCTGAACAGCTGAGAAATATCAAAGCAGTAACTTTACAGCCTAAATGCCCAAAGAGCTTGGTATCAATGTGGTAACAAAACCAACAGGGCAGTTTGATAAGGAGCCTGTCCCTGACTAAGGGGAACAGAAACTCTCTCTGACGACCCCTAAAGGGGATCTTGCTGTCTGCAACACTGAAGTGAAGCAAGTCTTCAGCAGCTGAAGAGCTCAGAAGCGGTGGGGAGGAGAAGGAGGGGGAGGTGAGAAAAAAAGAAAAAAGCTAGAAATCTATGTACTTCCTAGCTCTGGGGCAGAAGGGGACTGTCTTATTTAGAAGGACCAAATGTCCTGCACAGACCAGACAGTCCCACCGTGGGCCATCGCAGGACAGGAATTCACAGAGCAGCAGGTGTCCTTCTTTCTTATTTCCACAGTTTTTAAAAGATACATGGCAGCCTGCAAACACCCTTATGGGAAGTCCCTCATTTCTGGGGATTCCTGAGTCAGTCCTCATTAACTTTTTCAGTTGGGATCTGGTATACTGTTTTGAAACAAATCTCCCATTTGTCCTTACCTGCTTTACTTTCCTTCATGACCCAGGGTTGTCTCAAAGTGCATGAACTGGATCCCTTTTGGATGTACTGGGCTGGCAGATGATGTCCAAGCACATGCCCAATACACTCCAGCTAATGGCAATGGCCAGTTCACAGAGCCATGCTAACACCAGTGAAAAATCGCTTAACTCCAATGCAACACACATGTGGAGAGAGCGTCCTCAGAACCAGCTGTTTCACTCTGCACATCCCAGCCCTGCTTCGCTGCCTCACTACTTAGTGCAGACTTAGTATAGCCAGTGGCCATGTGGCTGCTCCGTTAAGGGAAATCAACGGAAAACAGAGTGGCACAGCATGGGCAAGGCTGAGTTATTCCTTTGCCCTTCCAGGCATAGACAAAATGGTAAAGTGAATAAGCCACACAAATCCCACCATCGCTGGGCAGCAAATGTTTGTAGCTCTAGAGCAGTAGTTCTTAAGCACGTGCATGGAGAACTGAGGTCTGTCCACACCAACATGTGCTTTCTTGTGTTCTGATTTAACACCCATCACAGCAAGCATTGTGCTTAGACTGCAGGATTTTGAGTACCACTGGCATAAAGTTTTTTCTGACCTTATGCTTTTCATATAAGTATAAAAAATACTTATGCTATTTTTTTTCCGTAGTAGCTACCGTGTTATGCTCCAAAACACAGGCACAATCAACATAGGCAAGTGAGACTCTGCAACATAGGCACTACCATCACATAGAAAGCAAAAGCAAACATCAAGAAAGTATATAGTGTCTACTGTATTTTAGTCAAAGGTGACTAAACCAGAAGTGACATCTAATATAGAAAAGGAATCCACTGCATTTTCTAAAAAGAACAGTGTGTAAAATTAAGACTACATAGCATCAGAACAAAACTGAGAACGTTCAGCTCCTGTAAGCCTAACTTGGAGTCAAAGCTATCCTGCAACAGAAACTAAACACCTCTGAGAGCTTCTCAACAGAGCCATATGAAAATTGACGCACCATCAACTTCTCTTTACCAGAATCAGAAAGAGATGACAGATGCACTAAGCCATGTCCTGGTGGAGGTTGGGGTGGTGACCCACGTGAACCCATCCCCAGAGAGCCAGTCGACGACAGATCTTAGCAGAAAGGACAGAGTTTGTCGGAAAGAGAAGCAGCTCCAAAGCAGAGAAAAGCACAAGAAGCAGCAATGAAAGGAAGAGGTAGGAGTTCAGACCTTCTTTGGTGTGTAACAGTGTTGACACAAGACAGAGATACAAATAAAGACTGAAAACCAAAATGACATTTTTAAAGGTCTGACCAGGTATTCTTGACATTGAAGTAAGTCAGTGGAGATTCACCCTGCTGAAGAGTGCAGACGTGGACCCCAAACTTGGCATTAAAAATGCGTTAGCATTATTCTGGTATTCTTGCCTAGCCTATGTCTGAGAGCACAAGTGAGAAAGAGGCAGCATTTACACTAGATACCAAAGGGGAAACTGTAAAGGTGGTAGAAAGGCAGGGTTCGGAAAGGCAGTGTATCACAGACCAGGCTGCAAACATCTTTTTCTTCCTCATAGGAAAGGAACTTTCTCTGGATCCAGTTGAGCAGCCAGCTCTTCCTCAATGTGAGATAAAGATTTACCGTCTAGCCCATAAAGAGTAGGCTCAGCCTTATTCAGCCAGGCTGAATTGCAGTTCTTGCTGTAATTTGGGCATCTGTTGAAATGCTCTTTTGCATTGTAACACGCAACTCGGTCATGGGACTTATGACACTTGACGTATCATTCTGGGTTACCAAACGCTGTACCCTTTGACAAATTCTGACTGTGATTGACTTGGCACTCAGTATAGACACCAAAAGTCATGGATAAGCACAGAAATGACTGGCCTGATTTTCACCCAGTGCTCTAAAAGCTCAAGGGATTAAGCATTAAAGTTTTAGTTCAGTCTGTTTGTAACGAAAACGGATGCAAATTTGCATTCAGCTGAACATCTCAAAAGTTTGAGATGGCTTAGTACGATTATAATTTGCACCCATATTTTCTTGGAAGACAAGAGATGAATCATCTGCAAAATTAGTTGCAGATGGAGGCTCAGGTCTTGGGAGGCTTGAAAGATTCCAGGCTGTTTGGAAGGGTTTCAATTTGCATCCACAGCCAGTTCAAAATGAAAGATGAACCAAACCAGCTAATACACAATGCGATAGACTGTGAGGATCTCCTTTGTCTATTCTCTGGAGGAAACTTCTGGCATAATAAATGGCTGCTAAAAAGAAAAATAACATTTCTTTTCAAATATTTTACCCACGTTGTAAAACTCTCTTTACTGTATTGCTGTTGTGTGCCTGCCATAATTGAACAGCCTAACGCAAAAAGAAATATTATACAATCTGAACACAAACATAATGGATATTGAAAAAAATCCCTGGCAACAGCCAGAAGTTAAACAAACAAACACAGAAATTATCTTGCCTAGGCATAGCATTTCTATTAAAGAAAGCAAATACATGAAATGCTTTTGTGATGGAAAGCAGGGCATTTCTATATATATTCATAGATATTAAATTCTACCTAGTTGTATATTTTTTGTTACAAAAACATTTGTGATTTTAAAGCACGGACATCTACCTCTGCCTTAGGCTGTGTCCTGGACAGAAAACCTTTGCTACTCAAAACTATCACAAAAGTGTGGAGAAGAAGAAATGGAGTGAAGCAAAATGGGAGGTGGGGATTCTAGTGATTGGCACGATCACGCAAACATAATTTTGCAAGAAAGATTTTAAGATTTTTCAGATTAATGCTCCAGATTGCACACAGAAATTAAGCCTACATGGTAAAATGCTTAGAACAGCAACTAAGGGGTTGAGATGTAGACCCATCAAAAGCAATGAGACAGTATTAATAGTGTTTGCAGATTTGGTAGGGTTGTTTTGTTTTAAAATCTGCTCATACCAAACAATATTAAAGAAGCTTTATGTATTTTTATCTTCCCTTTTACTTATTTAGACAGAACAACAAATTAGCGAGGTTTTATGCCAGCTGATGAGGAACAAGCTGTAAATCATGCAGGGATTTTAATTAAAAAAACCCCAGATATTGAAAAACAGAATTAGAGAAAAGTGATCACTGATTGAAAGTTCCAAACTAACAAGGAACCACAAAGATTAAAAATGTTATTAGCACACAAACCTGTATCTTCCAACAGTTTCAATGGGAATGCATATCACTGAATCTGGAATTTTCTAACTGCTGCTAAGATATCCACACTCATTATTGTAACTCCAACCTCTGGCAAACAAGTATTAGTGTCTTTTACTTTCACCACATCTGCGTGGCTGCTTCCTGCTTCCTATTGTTCCTGCTAAATCTTTTATGTATTTCTTTCATATACATATATAATAATATCACATAAAAAAAGTATACACACATACATATATATGAAATTTATAAATTTTCTTTCCACCCCACCCAGGCCACAGCAGGTATATACTTTGCTGGCTTTACACGCATGACATCCCTTAACGATAACATGGAATGAAAGAGATTAAGTTGTATGTGGTTATAGTATCGGTTCTAAACATGTCAGGGCTCTAGGCACTTAGCTATATGAATCTTTCAGAATATTCAAATATGGCCTTTTCAAAATATACTGGAGAAAAATGCTAATTAAAAACATTTTTCTTCGGGCAGTAAAACATTCCAGTATTTCTTAATTGGCACATACATTTCTCACAACAGTCCACCTGACACAGTTTTGAGAGCAAAAGATTTTCTCTTTTCCCCCATTTTTCAGTGTTTCCTCTGTTATTTTGTGATATTTTAGCTTATGTTGTCAAATTTATTTCTGGAAGGAGAGATAGAGAATGGTATGGAAACTAATTAATCAAGCCCCATGGCTGTCCATCAACAAGTGCATATCTTAACCTACTTCTCTACATAAAGAGGACTTTTCCGACCATGGCTGGGCCATTGTGTCCAAGACAGGACATGTGGAACCAAGCTCCCTCGCTGGATCAACTAATGAGAACTGAAAAGCCAAGCTAACAAGGCTTCTGCTAAATTGGAAAGTTCATTCATACCAGTCACATTTATTTAAATTCCTAAACACATAAAAGGCTCTGTAATAGTGTCACTACCACAAGAAAGCTGTAAAAGAGTGGATCCATATCCAAGAGAACTATTCAAGCAATAGTAGGTAGAGATAATAAACAGTAAACACAAGGAGAGTCGTGCTAGAATGCTAATGCAGGTTCAGGGGGAATCCCCTTTTTAATAGTACCAACACAAGTATCTGTGTTCATGCATTTTTCACCAGTTGAACGAAAGCTGGAGCAATCCTGCTGTGTCACCACAGGGCAGAAATTCTCATGCCTTTTTGGGGAGCATCTGCACCAGTGAGTGTCCTTCCCCTTTCTGAAGGGTACAGTTTTCATTCACATCAGAAGCATCACTATTTTCTCCTACACTAGGATGCCCACTACTTAAGAGAACTATTAACATAAATGAATACTTGATAAAGCTCTCCAACAAGCACCTGAGGACTCTGGTCCATGCAGCTGTCCTTCTAGAGGGAAAATTTTATGGTCCAAGTCAGGAAAGATATCGAGACTTAGGGACACTTCTTGCTGATGGCTTTTACAAGTCAATGGCTCTAGTTAAAGATGATTCATTTTGATCAACACTTCAATAATTACAGCTGCCATGGAATCCCCTCAGAACAGCCAGTCCCTTAAGTATGAAGGGCCCAAGTCACATGGCCATTTTCTGCTTAGTCAGGCTTTTATTTGGCACTGAATTTCTGTAAATCTGTGCATTTTTAATACATCAGAATGAAAACCTTATCGTTCCTGCCTTATGAAAATCAGTATGGTAAGTATATTATATTGTCAAATGGACAATCATTGGTGCCGCCTTCTGGAAGCGCAGTGCTGACTATTATGGAAAACAACAGAGTATAGCTCTAGCTCAGCAAGTGACCTTTTGCTTAATACTGCTTGACTAATGCCCAAGAACCTAATATTTAGCAAAGTAGTGCAGAAAAGACCGTGACACATAACCTGTTGGTTTTTTTCCAGATTTCCCAAAGCTTAGTTTCTATTCCAAATCCATGGTCAAGTTGATTGCAGATCTCACAAAGACTAGGAATGCAGTCTTTGGAAATGCTGGCCAGGTCTCTCGAACAGCAAAGACTTATTAACTGTAGCCTTAATTCCTTTTGGGCTATTATGCATGTTTTTCTTTTTCTGGCAGTGGTTAGTTAGGATTGTTCCCTTCCCTGTTCAGCATATAGGATTTTCAGTGGGGGTATTAGAAAGGAAATCTGAGCAGCACTATACTCAGGGTAAAAAATAGTAGTCAAGACCAATCTAGTGCAATAGTGTAAGCAATCTAGTATCATTACAGCATCACAGGATGGATGGAGGTGAATGAGTCTTCCTTAATCCAGGTAAGCCAAAAGTAATGCTACAAGATAGCAGAGTGAACAGCAACTGATGGTGATCAGGTGCCAAGTACAATGCACATTTATGAGTAGGGGTGTTCAATTAAATCTGAGTTCCTTTTAGAAGGCCAAAAAGGGGAAGCCAAAATGGGAAAATGTCATGAAATTGGTGATTCTATTCAGGCTCTCATAACGTATTTGTTATCATAGTATCTGAGGGTTTACCTCACTCTTTCTTTGATTCTGTCTGGCTTTACTCTTGCATCTACATCTTAGTCATGTAACCCAAAAGCTGTTGCTAAGCTTATTTAGGGGCATGTTGGCACAGGACAGCAAGGAACATTTGAAATCTAGCTATAAAGAAAAAGGTATGAGGTTTGTTGAGCAGCTATTACAACTTCCTTTTGACATGGAGACCTTCAGAGGCCTCTAGGAAATATCCAAGCATGTGCCAAGACTCAGAACAGTTGGGATCAGGTTTTCTTCAAGTCTAAGTCCAAGCAATCATGAAGCAGCAGCCAGAAGAGTATTCCAGCCAGAAATCCACCGCTCTCTGTGGTCAACTGTATCAATATTCGTCAGAACCTGACAAATGGGTACTTGAGGACAGAAGTGGTGGGTCCACTGGCAGAAGGAATGAAGGTTGATTGATCCATGAAGGATGGGTGGAGGGAAGATTGTTCACAAAAACAGTCTATTCAGGAAATTCTACTGGAAGCACCTATACATTGGTATTTGTGTCACTGGAGATTTGAATCCATACTGGTATCTATCTGTCTAGATTCTAACTTTGTGCATGGATTATTTGAACATTCTGAGTGATCCCTCTGTCCCATAAGAAGAACCAGGAATAAAGTGAAGGAAAAGAAAGAGTGACTCCCAGGGTGACAGCAGTTCAATGCACAGGAGTCATTTGCATTACCATGACATCTTCCTTGCTCAAGCAATGTCACACCATGAATGTAATCTATTTAGAGACTCTAGAAAGGTAGTCTTGTGATATGTCTGACCCAAGGAACCTTGCTATGGATCCCAAAGATGCAGGGGGACTGGGCTGAATGGGGGAGCCAAAACAAATGTATGTTTTCCCTCTTCCTGACCATCCATGGCTTGCTCACTGCGCTCCACAAAACAAGCTGTTTTCTCCTTTCTTCTACAGAAGCAGATCATAGAATCATAGAACAGTTTGGGTTGGAAGGGACCTTTAAAGGTCATCTAGTCCAACCTCCCTGCCATGGACAGGGACATCTTCAACTAGATCAGGTTGCTCAGAGCCCCATCCAACCTGACCTTGAATGTTCCCAGGAATGGGGCATCTACCACCTCTCTGGGCAACTCGTGCCAGCGTTTCACCACTCTCATTGTAAAAAATTTCTTCCTTATATCTAGTTTAAATCTACCCTCTTTTAGTTTAAAACCATTCCCCCTTTTCCTGTCACAACAGGCCCTGCTAAAAAGTTTGGTGCCATCTTTCTTATGAGTCCCCTTTAAGTACTGATAGGCCGCAATAAGGTCTCCCCTAAACCTTCTCTTCTCCAGGCTGAATAACCCCAACTCTCTTAGCCTTTCTTCATAGGCGTTCCACTCCCCTGATCATTTTTGTGGCCCTCCTCTGAACCCACTCCAACAGGTCCATGTCTGTCTTGTGCTGAGGACTCCAGAGGTGGGCGCAGTACTTCAGGTGGGGTCTCACCAGAGCAGAGTAGAGGAGCAGAATCACCTCCCTCAACCTGCTGGCTACGCTTCTTTTGATGCGGCCCAGGATATGGTTGGCCTTCTGGGCTGTGAGCGCACATTGTCGGCTCATGTCCAGCTTTTCATCCACCAGTACCCCCAAGTCCTTCTCAGCAGGGCTGCTCTCAATCCCTTCATTCCCCATCCTGTATTGATCCTGGCGATTGCCCCAACCCAGGTACAGGACCTTGCACTTGGCCTTGTTGA